>NC_080742.1:62850898-64113398 GCF_020826845.1 Diceros bicornis minor | reverse complement strand
CAATAGTGTCAAAAAAATCTCCAATAAAGGAGTGCCACAAGAGCCACTGAAGATTTGCCAAAAGCATCACACAACAGGAAAAAACAGTCCAGAAGATGCATCCAGTGAATCGGACGTATCGTTTTCTTGTATGAAGGGAAGCATCTCAGGTCAGTGAGAGAGCTAACAAGAGTCAAAGCGCAATTCCAGTACGAAACCGGCTTTCAATCTGTGAATTATTCATGAAAGGAAGGCAAGCTCTGCCCTGGAAGAAAGACCAAGATATCAGAAAGGCTAAAATGTCAGGGCTATGGCTCTGGATGGCAAATTATACTGTGAGTTTAGACCACAAAGGGACTCAGAGAATGAAACAATGTCTAGCTGACCTTTTCCTAAAGCCTGCGATTAATTATTAATCATAAAGCCTAACCCAAATCTATTGAGGTGATAGCTGACTCCTGTTTTCAACAGAGGCCTTTATGGTGCTCAAAGGATCTAGGGAAAAGGGCCAGGGTGTCACAGCAGGGAATGATGAAAGGATCTGGAAGATTCACTTACTAGATAAAGAAAAATTAAAAATGTTTAGCAAAGGAGACAAGGTTTTATTCAGAGAAACTAGGTGGAAATGTAAACACTTTCATTCCTTGGCCAAGCAAAAACTTAAAAAAAAACAAGGAATATTATCTAATCTTATTTCCTAATTGAGAACTAGGAATAACGGATTAAAAGTGTGTTTTGTGGTATATAAAATAATTATTATTATCAACACAACAACATTTTAAAAATCAGATAAGGGAGGTTGAGTATTAGAATGATTTCCTTAGGGAGAAACTAGAAATTCGGTAAACTATTTTGACAGTAAAGAATTATACCTTTTGAGATTTTCCTCTCTTCAGTTCTCTGGGTTTTCTTTCTCAAAAGCAGTAATATAAAAAAGAAGCTGTTAATACCAATTCTGACAAATATATTTGCTAAAAGACATTATAATCAGAAAGAACTGGGGTCTCACAGAGGTTCAGGATGGTTCTTTAAAAAGTGAAGAGAGTCAAAATTTTACTGATTTTTTGAATATGTAAAACTCACACATGATATCAAATTCAACAAGTACAAAAGGGTATAAACTGCACACTAAGTCTCCTATTAAGAGTGGTCTTTAAATGCCCAGTTTAATTCTGAAAACCTAAAATCTTTAAATTGCTTAATTTTGGGCCTACTTTAAGAATAGCATTAGGAGTAATTTTCTGTGTTTGCACCAAGAAAAACAATCTATTTGATCGATGTGTAGTATTATTACAGTTACTTTTTATCTTAATTCAACTCTTCTTATTTAAGCTACTTCCCCTCCTCTCAACATTTTGAGACTTATGACCATGGCAAAATCCTACCACCTAGTGGAAAAACTCTCCATTCTTTAAATCCTTTTTAGGATTTAGAATACATTAGCTGTTAGCCATTAGCTACATATATAGTCACTTTTTAAACTTTGTTTTAAGGGAATGAGCTGGTAAAACACATTTAATCAATGAAAGATTGTGTAAATTTTGGCCTCAGAGACTTCAGCAATGTTACCACTTGTTGGAAAGACAGTAGCTAAGGGGAACTGCAGAAATCTACTTCCATTGTTAGGAATTTTTCCATTTTTGTGTCCATTTAGTGACAATAACATCAAGATATAGGAACAAGTGGGTGACATCAGGTACAGTTTTAATCTCTTGCACATATTAAGCATGATAAATTCACATCCACATCTGTCTATGGGAGTCATTCAAACTGAGAAACGGCCATGTCTTTACTCATCCCTCAAGTCGGTGAAGCAGGGTCCCATTCTCTCAGATTTTAAGGTTGCATTTTACAATGAATAGACAACAGTTCTATGTTTATTCATAGATATGGATTTTCCAAAGCTTTATATAGTTCGACTACCCCATCTCAGACAATAGTTTTGAAGGCACAGAACTTACTGCAGAAATTATGGACTGAGGATCCGACTAAGGCAATAGGCAAGAGAAGGGGAGAAGAGAGGGGAAATGCTTAATTTTCCTGGGAGACTTCAGTCCATGCCAGCACTAACTCAACACGAGTTGACATTGAAAGAAAAATAAGATCTTTGCACTTTTCCACATTTCCCTCCTTCTTCTAGATGGAATCTTGGTTTTTCGGGTTATTCCATCATTGACCCCAGACAGGGTAGAAGAAAAAAATATCTGTCAATAGGGACACAGGAATAATACGTCCAGAAGTCCTAGGTCTAACCTTATATGTGTTAGACTTTGTTTGCTTATCTGTTTAAATATCTAGGTGCTTGCATATCTCTTGGCATTTGATTCATTCACCTTAGGGATTCCTGCCCCATGAAATAGAATGTCCTATTTCCCCAGATCATCTTCTATTTTCACATTTCACACTCTAGAAATCATCTACCTCAACTTCCTATCCAGTGTATGAATGCCCTGTATCTTAAACTGTGTCTTCCCTTTTCTGCCTATCTCCTCAGTCAAGGTAAATGCTAGCTGTCTCCTATCAAAGACTCCCTCTCTGCCTTTTTACATGGAGCCTTAATCTTTTCTTTCTGGATTATCTTGTCTTAATGAGGAGATGAGGTCACAAATATCCCTTCTCTCTTCAACTCACATCTTCTGAAGTCCATGTATTACCACACTCTGAGTCACCAACACCAGTGTTCACCCACATTCAGAATTTATGTCCTTGCTTCTCTGGCAAGTCTGAGTCAAAACTGGTGTTATCTCTCCCTTCTCATTTTCTTCCATAAAATTTGGTCATTGAGGGGCCAGCCCAGTGGCATTGTGGTTAAGTTTGCGCGCTCTGCTTCAGCAGCCTGGGGTTCACAGTTTCGGATCCCAGGTGCGGATCTATGCACCGCTCATCAAGCCATGCGGTGGCAGGTGTCCCACAAATAAAGTGGAGGAAGATGGGCACAGATGTTAGCTCAGGGCCAATCTTCCTCAGCAAAAAGAGGAGGATTGGCAACAGATGTTAGCTCAGGGATAATCTTCCTCACCAAAAAGAAAAAAATTTGGGTATTGAATATTCATGTTGTTGACTCCTTGGCATTCCCATTTCTCAATAGATTTTTAGGATTAATCCTGATTGAAATGATGGATGAGTTCAATGGAGTGTTGGGGTATAAGGCAGTTGAAGGCTGGATTAGTCACATTTTAGGGTGTATGCCCAGCTCATAATAAAACAATTTCTCTGAGATCTACACGTCAAAAGTTGTGTTTGTACAATATGGCTCCACACCCAAATTCAGCCACATGTGAATGGACCAGAAATAGTCAGTAACCTGGTATAAGCTGGGCCACAGATTCTCCTAGAAATTTAGAATGGGATTCAAAGAGAGCCAGACTGTTTCCAGAACTGAGGATATATAAACTGAGAAGCTGTCAAGAAGTTATTCCACAGTAAAGCAGAGATTGGTCTGTAGAGAAAGAAGAAAGAAGTAGAGACAGAAAACCACATAGTCCAGGGGAGACACACTGAGGAAATACTTGAGTCCTATCCTTGTCCCTAGTCTTCTCATTTCCTTCTGGTAAAGGACTTCCTTTAACATTTCTTGTAGTGTGGATTTGTTGGGGATGAATTCTTTCAGTTTTTGTAAGTCTGAAAAAGTCTTTATTTCTCTTTTGTTTTTAAAAGTTATTTTTGCTAAGTACAGAATTTTGGGTTGAAAGATTTTTTTTTTTTAATTTTAGTGCATTAAAGATGCTGTTTCACAACTTTTTCATTTATATTGTTTCCAATGAGAAAAGTACTGTCATCCTATCTTTGTTTCTCTGTATGTAACATGTCTTTTTCTTTGGCTACTTTTAAGATTTTCTCTTTATTACTGGTTTTGAGCAATTTGATTATGATGTGCCTTCTTCATGTTTCTTGTGTTTGGGTTTCATTGAGCTTCTTGGATCCGTGGATTTTTATTTTCTGTCAAATTTGGAAATTTTTGGCCTTTATTGCTTCAAAATTTTTTTCTCCTCTCCTTTGAGGACTCCAATTACACAAATACTAGACTGCTGAAGTTGTCCTTCAGCTCATTAGTATTCTGTTTATTTTTGTTGGTTCTCTTTTCTCTATATTTCTTTTTTTTTTTTTTCTTTTTGGTGAGGCAGATTGGCCCTGACCTAACATCTGTTGCCAATCTTCCTCTTTTTGCTGAGGAAGATTATCCCTGAGTTAACATTTGTGCCCATCTTCCTCTAGTTTGTATAGGGGATGCCACCACAGCATGGCTTGATGAGCAGTGCATAGGTCTGCGTCCAGGATCCGAACCTGTGAACCCCGGGCCACCAAAGTGGAGTATGCGAACTTAATCGCTACACCACCAGGCTGGCCCCATCTACTTGTTTCATTTTAAATAGTTTCTATTGCGATATCTTCAAATTCACTGATAATTTCTTCTGCAATGTCTAATCTGCTGTTTATACCTTCTAGTGCATTTTCATTTCACACATTGTAGTTTTCATCTCTAGATGCTTCAATTTGAATCTTTTTATATTTTCCTTGTCTCTAGCTCTTTAGACATACGGAATAGAGTTCGAGGCAGTAAACTGGGACAATTGTAAGGCTTACCATGTTTGTTTCCAATCTCTAGAAATAACAGTCCTTCTATGCCTGACGCCCATTGTCTTGAAACCATAGCAGAATATATTTTCTCTGTGTTTCGATTGTTGAGGGGGGATGGTAAATCCAGTGCCAGTTACTCTGTCTTGAGCAGAAGCAGAAGTCCCTTCTGCCATTTCCTAAGGCCTTGTTTTTCAACTTTTCCTTGGATTTTATCATATTAATCAATATCCTTCAAAGAAATTCTCCTAAGCAAAAGTATCTGATACATTGAACAAGTAGAACTCATGTAATTTTATCTTTAAAAAAAATATATATATATATATATTTGTCTCCTGCACCTTTAAATCTCTTCCCTGGGAAGTAACCATTCTTCTCCTGATCTTGGAAGAAAACTCAGGCCAGACAGTCTGCGTAGGGCTACTCGTAATTAACACCCTTCCATGTATACCTCACTTCCTAAAAAGGGACAAAAAGAGAGCTGATTGCAGGGGATATTTTATATCTCTGATATGGGTAGGGGAAGTCAGGGAATCAAAAATCAGAACAAAATAGAATATATAAATAAGTAGCTACAGAGAAGAATTTAAGTAATATCATAGGCTATAGATCCATAATGTGTTTTTAATTTCTAATCAGTCAGATGGGCTATGGAGAATCAGCATATTCACTCACAAAATATCCTTGCGTGTCAGAGGCAGAATCCTAAACTAAATAAATCTCTGATCTGACTCAATTGAGTGGCCTTTTTTATCTCTGGACAACAATTAAGATCAAAGAATAAGTTGATATGGAGCCAAAGAACATCAATAAATAGACACAAAATCAATCAAAATTCAACTAAAGTTGAGTGTTAAAAAAAATAATTGGAAGTAAAACTCTACCTAGGAAACTGATACTGAATGGACCAAGGAAAAGCTTGAAAAGAGGAAATGCCAAGTATATTGTGTGAGAGGAGCCAATTATGAGAAAAGAGTGCGGCTATAATTTGGACCATAAGAATGGCTGGGGGTTGGCGACCCATCTGCTGATAACCTGGGTCTCCTAAGATAAGGCAATCTAGTGCTGCCTATACATCCATGGCTCCTAGAACACCACACTCTTTTTTAAGAACTTTATTTGCTGAGGAACAAATGAAAATTGGAAGGAATCCAAAGAAAACTAAAAGTGACTATAGAAGAGCAGATTTTTTAGGACAATCTAAATGAATTAAGATGAAAAATCTGGTTAAAAGACAGCAAAGGCAAAGAAGGAAGGATGCATGGAGGAAATCTAGTCATAAAAACAGTGCACAAATTCCTATAAAAAGGATGAGAGCAGGAGGACAAAAGAATTAAAACTGGCGGGCCGGCCCTGTGGCTTAGCGGTTGAGTGCGTGCGCTCCGCTGCTGGCGGCCCGGGTTCGGATCCCGGGTGGGCACCGACGCACCGCTTCTCCGGCCATGCTGAGGCCACGTCCCACATACAGCAACTAGAAGGATGTGTAGCTATGACATACAACTATCTACTGGGGCCTTGGGGAAAAAAAAATAAATAAAAATTAAAAAAAAAAACAGAATTAAAAATTAAAACTGGAGAAACCATAATGCAAGGACTTACAGGGTTTGGGGCAAACAAAGAAAACAAAAGGATGTGAATTACAGGGAACTCAGCCCAGCTTTATGAAGGAGAGAGGACTTGCTGGCTGGGTATTTCCTTTTCTAAACCTCATGTGTCAGGAACTGAGCTGAACACAGCAGAAAACACCAGGAACACACAGACTTTCCTGTCTGCCAACATGGTTAGAGTCTCTATACCAGGGCAGTTTGACGAGCAATCAACCTGTGCTTGGTTTAATGCACTGCTGTCACCATATTGAAATTCTTAATTTATAAACAAAGGGCGCGCAATTTCATTTTGCACTGGACCCCACAAATTATATAGCTGATGCTGCAATACACTCAGACTGTAAAGAATTTCACTGCTACTGGAAACACGTCTTTTCTTCCCCCACATCTAAAATACCAGACAAATCTGGAGAGACAGTAAAGTAAGAACAAGGACAATCCATTCACCTCTTTTCTCTGCAAGACCCCCTTTATGTCTTACCTACTAGCTGAGCTCCTCCCAGTTCTCCTGCCCCAGGACAGCAGCCACAAGGTTAAGGAGGATGTGCCTTGACAGCATAAACTGCGTCCTCAGAGTCCACTAAGCAATGGATTCCTCCACACAGGTCACTGCATGTTAATAAAGTCTTCCTTTGGTCAACTGACATCTCTAATCTTTCCAGATTAAATCACCGTTTTTTTTTTTGCAGAATCCACAATCCATCTTTGACGAGTAAAGAGCTCCATTACCAAATAGAAAAGCAGGCCTTCAAGGCCTAGGAGAATCATAGATTTCTTACCTCAAAAAATAGGAATAAGCAGGAAATTGTAAGAAATACCCATGTACATAAACACATTCTTAATAGCTACAATTTCTTTATTCATTTAGTCAAAAAGTCCCCCTCTGTGCCAGACACTCTTAGGCACTGAGAATTCAGGGACGAATAAGATAGACATGGTTTCCACCTTCTGGTGGTTACGGTCCTGGGGAAAGCTGACTGTGAGCCAAGGGCCATGCTTCACAAGCACGTCATCTGCTTTCAAGCACACCCTGAGGTGGATGATTATCCTCCTCATGTTTAGAGCGGAGAGAACTAAAATGGAGAGCAGTTAAGTTTCCTGCCTAAGGCCGCACAACTTCCAAAAAGTAGAGCTAAGATTCTAATCCAGTTTGTCTGACTCCAAAGTCTTTCTGGTGCCTGAAAGTAGTAAGGTAGGTCTGCTTGAAGTGGTGAACCCACAAATGTATTAGATGCTATGTCTGAAAAGCCTGGATAGCTGAAGAAGAGGTATTGAGATGGAGAGATTGGAAAAGGTTTCCCAAGCAGAAGGGACACTGTGAACAAAGGCACTGCAATGGAAATAGCATACAGCAAGTAAGGACCCACAAAGCAGGATTTGGGAACTATTAAAGATATTTCACCAGGGAGGATATGGATTTACATTTTTAGAAAGATTATTCTAATGACCTTGTAGAATGAGAACTTGAAAGAGACAAACCTGGAGTCTGAGAGACCAGTTAACAGGCTGTTGTGATCATTCAGACAAAAGGCAAAGATGACGTCAAGTAAAGCACAGATGGTAGGAATAGAGAGGAAGGGATGGATATGGGAAATGATTTATAAGGTAAAATCAAAAGTCCTTGATGACTAATTGGACATGGTAAGTAAGGGAAAGGGAGAGGTCAAAGGTGATGCCCAGGTTTCTGGGTTGGGTAGTTAGGTAGATGGTGATGCCAGGGGTTGCAAGAAGAGGAGTAAGTTTAGTGAGGAAGGTGGTTCATTTCGTGTTGGACATGTTGAGTTTATCTAAAGTCCAGATATTGAACACACAATTAGTTCTATATCTGAGGTACAGTAGGAAGATCTGGATTGAAGAAATAGATGTGGAAGTCATCTATATATAAATTGCATTTGAAACCATAAAATGAACTAACCCAGAAATAGTGTATAGAAATAGAAGGGCAGGAACAAGAGGGGCCCTGGAAGGAAAGAGAATAGAAACCCTAGAAGCACAGAAGGGACCCAGGACAGTGCTGACCCAGAGGTCAAGGGAGTTAAGAGTTTCATGAAGGAATGATCAACGTCAAATCAACAAAAACGTCCGTTAAGAAAAAGTTTGAGGGGCTGGCCCGGTGGCGCAAGCAGTTAAGTGCACGCTTTCCCAGGCGCGCACTGACGCACCACTTGGCAAGCCCTGCTGTGGCAGCATCCCATGTAAAGTGGAGGAAGATGGGCATGGATGTTGGCCCGGGGCCAGTCTTCCTCAGCAAAAAGGGGAGGACTGGCAGATGTTAGCTCAGGGCCAATCCGCCTCACAAAAAAAAAAAAAGAAAAAGTTTGAGAAATAGTCATCAGATCTAGCAATGAGGTCATCACTTAAAACCTTAGCAAACACAGTTTCAATAGACAGATGGGGGTAGATGTCAGATTGCAGCAGGAATGATGGGAAGTTAGACAGTAAGAGACAGTGAGTGTAGCCTACCATTTGAGAAGTTCAGACAGGCTAGAGAGGGTAATGGGAGAATGATTTATAAGGATGGGAGCAACTTACATGGGTATCAACAAGAAAAGAAGGAGCTAGTGGAGGGGACAGATTGACTAGATAGAACTTGGTCCCAAGAATAGAGATTGGGATCAAGGATAGAAGGCAATTCACTTTGATCTGTGTCTTGAGAAAAAGTCATTGTTGCAGTGAGGTTGTACATGGGTCTGTAGAGGGAGAGGGTTGACACCCAGAGAAACCCTCCCAACAGTTTCAATATCCTCTCTGAAGGTATGGTGACCAACCTTCCTAAGTTGCCAGGGACTGAGGGCTTTCCCAGGACAGTTGGCCAGCCTATTGTTGGCTCAGGGAAATGCCTTCCCTCCCCTGAACATTTCCAGCTCTTATTCTCTGAGCCACAAAATTGGGCACCCAACTGTCCCTTATTTCTTGTTTTGCCACTGTGTGATAATCTTTTCTCCTCTTAGGTGTAAGCTCCATGAGGGAAGCATGTCTGCATGGTGAAAAGACACCAGAGCTTAATAAATTCCTATTACTTCATGGGAAGATACTTCCCAACAGAGGCCTGACAAAAGGTTACCTTCTGCAGACCTTCCTAAAAGTGGGATCAGAAAGGCACCTTCCAGGGAATTTCCCGAAATCCGAAAGAACTTCAGCCCCTTACTGGAGCCAGCAGAAAACTTGTCCTTAGCCTCAAACCCTACTCTCACCTTCTTAAGGTGAATAATAAAATAATAGCTGCTCTCATAAATCAAGTGCTTACCAAGTGCTAGGCATCATTTTGTTCAATCTTCACAGCAACCCTACGAGGTACGTAGTATTCCCATGTTATGGATATGATGACCAAGGCTCAGGGAAGTTAAGTTGCTTAGCCAAGGTCACACAGTTTGTGAGCAACAGAACCAGATTCAAAGGTAGGTCCTTCAACTCCAAAGCCCACGGAGTGGCTTCACCACCATCTAGGTGGTCTTCTGGCCTGGTGGCCACTTCCCCCAGATGTAACCTCCAGCTCTCCTGTGGCTATGCAACCATTTGCTCTCCCTCCACTATCACAATATTTTAACTCTTGCCTTCTATCTTCCTTTCAAATTGGCTTCCTTCCCCTGAAAAACCAACTGCCACCAGGTGTCCCTCCTCTCCCGTTAGTGAGCACCACTTTGCTCTAATTGCAAATCAGAGGCAATGCAAGCAGCCTGGCAACTCTTCCTAGCTTAATTCAATCACACAAGTTCACATTATTGAGCAATGTGCTATACTCTGAGGATGCCCAAATGAGAAAGTCATACTAAGGATACAACACAAGTACACAATGACAAGGCAAAATCTGAGAGATTCAAATGAAATTCTAAGCTTAAAGGAGGAACTGATTGCATCAAGTCTATGCGGGGAAACAATTATGAAAGATCCCTTTGTGACAGCTACAAGTAATATGGAAAGAATCTCAGTTTCTTATCATCTGTACTGAATGAAGGTTTAAAAACAGGCCCTAATTGTACCTCAAAGGCTACCTAATGTCTTTTCCATTATTATTTTTTCTGAGTCTATAAGAAACTGTTTTTGAGCTCTTAAATGAATTTACAGTAATTCAGAAGTAGATCCCAATTCATCAATATTAAAGAAGTTTAATATTGGGGAGGGGACGGAGGAGGAGGGGAAGGATGCAGAATAAAATTCTAATTTAGTCTATTTGTGGCAATATTTAAAATCATTTTAGGGCATGGAAAACTAGACATCTTGAGCATTTGTGGAGCCATGGCTTTTCAATTATTTTGGCCTGCTCTATCTGTTCATCAGACAATAAATGCTCTGTGGCAGCGGCACTCCACATTCAGGAAGAATATTTCTGATGGAATAAACTTGTTACAATCCACTTCTTTGAGGATTCATGCATGAATAATAAATCACGTTTCAAAATTTAAAAAGGGACACGAGAGTCAGAGGAGGCCAGGAAAAAATGAAAAATTAGGATCATGACTTCCTTTCCCATAACCCATCCATTCTTCACCTATTGAGGAAGACATGGAATGTCTCATGTCTTCCTCCATCGGGGAAGACTTCAAACGCTGCAGCCTCACAGGTGGACTCTATATTTCATGCCATGGCTGCCTTTTCTGCCCTCATTCACCTTCACATCCTACTCCCCACATTCCTGGCCTAAAAGCAAATGTCTACAGAAAAATCTCTAGGTATTTTACTGGCAAAACCAAGCTTGAAGGAAAAAAAAGAGAGAAGAAATGAAACAAAAGTAAAAGCTTCCTTGAATTTCTTTCTGACCAATTATGTGACTTCCTGTAGGTCCATTTTGATTTCTCTTAGGTGGTGAAGGAAACTCAGGGGAAACAGGTTTGTCCAAATTAACTCTTGCAAAGACAGAAAACTCAACTAAGTTTAAGATAGGTTGTAATCTCTTTGCGGTTTTAAGAGTTACACCATACTATTGAGAGATGAGTCACTGCCCATGTCAACTGTTTTACTCCTCAGGTGCTGAAGATCGAATTAATCATTTGCCTTGCTTCATGGTCCACGATTGTCATGGGTTTCAGATGATTGTTGAATATTTTGGTATTGATTGGTTTTATTTTTTATCTCACCAATTCTGAAGAGTAGAGTTGTTTCTAAGTCACTTATAACTGTTATTTCAAAGAGGAGGGATATCTGACCATTTCTAGACATTATTCTCAATCCCCAAGGAATATCAATATCCTCGCAGAGGACCTAAAATTGTCTTCAGATGAAAATATTCAAGACAGGAGGTTCCCACTCGAAAAGAAGAGGAAGTGGATTCTGACATAATTGGTGTGGTTGGGGCCAGGGCAGGAGTGATTCTTTGGCAGGGCCAGGAGCATGACTACTTTTCTTTAGAAAAAAGCTGGAGTCTGAATCATTTGTATTGCAGGGGAGGAAGACTATCCTCTACCCACTCTGGGTCCTTTCTGGCTGGTACGAATTAAATTGACATGAGACAGAATAACAGGAGAAAATCAAACAAAGCTTTATAATGTATACACGGAAGATACCCAGAAAAACTGGGTGACTACAAAATGGCAGAGATTCTCATCTTAAATAGCATATTCAAGTAAAGACAAAGGAGGATATATACCAATGTTACTGCAATAAACAAAAAATTTAAAAAAAAAAGGAGGATATTGGGGTGGGGGGAGTCAGCTATGGGAGATGAACAGAAAAGCATAGTAAACAAGAGGATGCAGATTTAAGTCCTTGCCTTCTGCATTGATGAGTGTTTCTAGAGATAAGGTCATCCCACCTTCTTCCTGGTACAGAAAGGGTGACACATTTACAAATGGAGATTTCTCTTATAAATGTAAATGTCTCTTACAAAGGGTCACTTCTACTTTTACTTGGTTTTCAGAGCTTTAATAAGAATGGGCTTAGCAAGGAGCCTCCCAGTCTATCCATACCTAGAATTATCTATGGTCATGGCCTGTCCTGGGGTCAGACCTTCTATCTTAAATTCTTTTAGGCAGTTGGGGGTGGGGGAGGTCAAAGTTTCTTTCAGAGAAAATAATCACAGTAAAGAGACATATTTTGAGGTGGCCAATTCTGATGCCCCACAGTATCTTAAGATTAAGATCAAAGACTCAACTTTTTCAACATATGTGAAAAGACAAACTGCTAGACAGTCTATCAGCCTGGCCAGGTCTGCATGTCTCACAGTCACAGTAAGCTCCCCCATTGTAGTGTCATGAAGCTTCTATTGCAAGAATAATTCTTCTCTGCTCTCCAGAAGGCTCTCCTGGGCAGGAAGTGGAACAGACCCCTTGTCTGGCTTCTTCCCAGGTTCTCACTCACATCTTCTGTTATCAGAATAGCCCTCAACTGCTCTTCAGTCAAGCCCGGGGTTCACAGATTCGGATCCCGGGCGCGTACCAACGCGCCACTTGTTAAGCCATGCTGTGGCTGCATCTCATATAAAGTAGAGGAAGATGGGCATGGATGTGAGCCCAGGGCCAATCTTCCTCAGCAAAAAGAGGGGGATTGGCATCAGATGTTAGCTCAGGGCTAATCTTTCTCAAAAAAAAAAGTGGACACATGAGTTCCAATAAGAATATTTTCATATTTCTTTTTTTAAAAAAATACATTTCCTGGGGCCGGCCCAGTGGCACAAGCAGTTAAGTGCTAGCGCTCCACTGCAGCTGCCTGGGGTTCGCCGGTTCGGATCCCAGGCACGCACCGACGTACCACTTGTCGAGCCGTGCTGTGGCAGTGTCCCATATAAAGTAGAAGAAGATGGGCATGGATGTTAGCCCAGAGCCAGTTTTCCTCAGCAAAAAAAGAGGAGGATTGGCAAATGTTAGCTCAGGGCCAATCTTCCTCACAAAAAAATAAATAAATAAATACATTTCCTGGCGCTGGCCAGGTGGCGTAGTAGTTAAGTTCGTGTGCTCTGCTTCGGAGGCCTGGGGTTCGGTGGTTCTGGCGAACACCAAGCCATGCTGTGGCAGCGTCTCGTATATACAAAGTAGAGGAAGATTGGCACAGATGTTAGCTCAGGGACCACCTTCCTCAAGCAAAAAGAGGAAGATTGGCAGTGGATGTTAGCTAAGGGCCGATCTTCCTCACCAAGAAAATAAATAAATGAATACATTTCCTGACTCTGTGAGAAAATAGCTCATGGTCCTAAAGCTCTCTCTCCTTTTCACGGCTTCTTTTGGGTATACATTCAGAAGGGATAAATTACCAGTCTTTTCTGATGATCTATTTCTTTTGTTCATCTTCTACTGAATTTAAATGGGGTCATTATTTTAAGCTGGAATAAAATCATTTTATACACCCTGACTCAGAGAGGTCTTGTTTCCATTAAAATTATCTTTCTAAGCAGTAAAAATGGTTTTTAACACAATGGTTTGTGTATTATTTCCCAAGACACCTCTGTTAGTCCAAATGACATGCACACCAAACTTTTCCCTTTTCCACAAACTGTTAAGCAAAACAATCAAAAAATCAAAAAAGCAGTTGTTCTGTGTTATTTTTAACCCTCCTGGTTTGCTTTGTTCTTACCCAAGAGCCTTGCTTTGGAGACTCGTGTCCACTGGCAGGGTCCTAGCCAGACGACCCTGGTCTTTTCCTGAGAGGTAAGTATCGTAAGTATCCTGTGTTCCCTAAATTGCAGCTCAGTAGCCCCACTGGGAAGCTGAGGCCTCCTAGTTTCAGGTTGCTCCAAACCCTAATGGCCTCCAGGTGTCAACAGCAGAGTGTGGTGGGCAGGGCTGGACCAGGGCCCAACTGTAGGTGGTTGCCAAGGCAGAACAGTTTGAGGGGTGTAGGAAGGCTCTTCCAGGGTCCTTAAAGTTGAATGGAAAGTGCATGGCATTGGCCCTGGGGTCAGAGACATGTGTAATCCTTCCAACACGGCTTGCAACATCAGGAAGGGCATGCAGACAGAGCCCATTGCCAGAAAAACAAACAAACACACACCTCTTAGCCTCTTGTCAATATATACAAAGTCCAAAGAATGGTGCAAAACATTCTTTTCTTTTCCTGTCGGGACACATCTCAGTTCAGCAGTCCTTTCTATTTCTTTTTTGGCTTCCTCCTTCCACTGCACCATGTGGTGAAGTCATTAGTCCAGGACAGACAGGTTCCTGGCTCCATCTCAGGCAGGCAAATGTGGACCTTTACGTTCTTCAGACAGATCATTTGGAAAACAACACCCCCCCCCGGCATATATTGATCACCTCTTGTAACATAGCGTATTTTGCTAAAGGGCTCTCACTCCACCATCCTTGGCCAGAAGAAATCAGGACGTTATGGTCTTAAACAGTGCAGCAGAGAATTATTTTGGCCCTAAGTCCCCACCAGTAAGAGGTTTAAATGTAGTGGGATATTTCCACTATACCACACTTACTACTTTTAACATCAATAATAATTACAATAACAACTAGTATTTACTTTGTTTCTGACAGTTTTAAGCCCTTTATCACCTCTTTTTTTTTTATTTTTTTTTTTTATTGATGTTTTAATGGTTTCTAACACTGTGAAATTTTGGGTTGTACATTTTTGTTTGTCCATCACCATATATATGACTCCCTTCACCCCTTGTGCCCACCCCCCACCCCCACTGCCCCTGGTAACCACAGTCCAGTTTTCTCTGTCCATGTGTTGGTTTATATTCCACATATGAATGAGATCATACAGTGTTTGTCTTTCTCTTTCTGGCTTATTTCACTTAACATAATACGCTCCAGGCCCATCCATGTTGTTGCAAATGGGAAGATTTTGTCTTTTTTTATGGCTGAGTAGTATTCCATTGTATATATATACCACATTTTCTTAATCCAATCGTCTGTCGAGGGACACTTAGGTTGCTTCCACTTCTTGGCTATGGTGAATAATACTGTAATGAACATAGGGGTACATAAGCCTCTTTGGATTGTTGATTTCAGGTGCGTTGGATAGATTCCTAGTAGTGGGATGGCTGGATCATAGGGCATCTCTATTTTTAATTCTTTGAGGAATCTCCATACCGTTTTCCATAGAGGCTGCACCAATTTGCATTCCCACCAGCTGTGTATGAGGGTTCCTGTTTCTCCACATCCTCTCCAACATTTGTTGTTTTTTGTCTTGGTGATTATAGCCATTCTAACAGGCATGAGGTGGTATCTTAGTGTTGTTTTGATTTGCATTTCCCTGATGATTAGTGATGTTGAGCATCTTTCCATGTGCCTATTGGCCATCTGTATATCTTCCTTGGAGAAGTGTCTGTTCATTTCCTCTGCCCATTTTTT
Source organism: Diceros bicornis minor (assembly GCF_020826845.1). Classification (NCBI taxonomy): domain Eukaryota; kingdom Metazoa; phylum Chordata; class Mammalia; order Perissodactyla; family Rhinocerotidae; genus Diceros; species Diceros bicornis. The sequence goes on along the minus strand of NC_080742.1, from coordinate 64,098,007 downwards.
GATCGGGTTGTTTGTTTTTTTGTTGTTCTATTGTGTGAGTTCTTTATATATTATGGAGATCAACCCCTTGTCTGATGTATGTTTTGCAAATATTCTCTCCCAGCTGGTTGGTTGTCTGTTCATCTTGATTCTGGTTTCATTTGTCTTATAAAAGCTCTTTAATCTGATAAAGTCCCACTTGTTTATTTTTTCTTTAGTTTCCCTAGTCTGGGTAAGCATGTCATCTGAAAAGATTCCTTTAAAACCAATGTCAAATAGTGTGTTGCCTATATTCTCTTCTATGAGTTTTATAGTTTCAGGTCTCACCTTCAGGTCTTTGATCCATTTTGAGTTAATTTTTGTGAATGGCGATAGCACATGGTCCACTTTCATTCTTTTGCATGTGGCTGTCCAGTTTTCCCAACACCATTTATTGAAGAGACTTTCCTTTCTCCATTGCATGTTCTTAGCACCTTTGTCGAAAATTAGCTGTCCGTATATGTGTGGTTTTATTTCTGGGCTTTCAATTCTGTTCCATTGATCTGTGTGTCTGTTTTTGTACCAGTACCATGCTGTTTTGATTACTATTGCTTTGTAGTATGTTTTGAAGTCAGGGATTGTGATGCCTCCTGCTTTGTTCTTTTTCTTTAGGATTTCTTTAGCTATTCGGGGTCTTTTGTTGCCCCATATAAATTTTAGTATTCTTTTTTCTATTTCTGTGAAGAATGTCATTGGGATTCTGATTGGGATTGCATTGAATCTGTAGATTGCTTTAGGTAATATAGACATTTTAACTATGTTTATTCTTCCAATCCACGTGCATGGGATATCTTTCCATTTCTTTATGTCATCATGGATTTCTTTCAATAATGTCTTGTAGTTCTCATTGTATAGGTCCTTCACCTCCTTGGTAAGATTTATTCCTAGGTATTTTATTCTTTTTGATGCAATTGTAAATGGTATTATCTTTTTGAGCTCTCTTTCTGTTAGTTCATTATTAGCATATAGAAATGCAACTGATTTTTGTAGATTGATTTTGTACCCTGCAACTTTGCTGTAGTTGTTGATTGTTTGTAATAGTTTTCCAACAGATTCTTTAGGGTTTTCTATATATACAATCATGTCATCTGCAAATAGTGAGAGTTTCACTTCTTCGTTACCTATTTGGATTCCTTTTATTCCTTTTTCTTGCCTAATTGCTCTGACCAAAACCTCCAGTACTATGTTGAACAGGAGTCGTGAGAGTGGGCAGCCCTGCCTCGTTCCTGTTCTCAGAGGAATGGCTTTCAGTCTTTCCCCGTTGAGTATGATGTTGGCTGTGGGTTTGTCATATATGGCCTTTATTACGTTGAGGTACTTTCCTTCTATTCCCATTTTATTGAGAGTTTTTATCATAAATGGATGTTGTATCTTGTCAAATGCCTTCTCTGCGTCCATTGAGATGATCATGTGGTTTTTATTCTTTGTTTTGTTGATGTGATGTATCACGTTGATTGATTTGCGGATGTTGAACCATCCCTGCGTCTCTGGTATAAATCCCACTTGATCATGGTGTATGATCTTTTTAATGTATTGTTGTATTCGGTTTGCCAATATTTTGTTGAGGATTTTTGCATCAATGTTCATCAGCGATATTGGCCTGTAATTTTCTTTCTTTGTATTGTCTTTACCTGGTTTTGGTATCAGGGTGATGTTGGTCTCATAGAATGATTTAGGAAGTGTTCCATCTTCCTCTATTTTTTGGAATAGTTTGAGAAGGATGGGTATTAAATCTTCTTTGAATGTTTGGTAAAATTCACTGGAGAAGCCATCTGGTCCTGGACTTTTATTTTTTGGGAGGTTTTTGATTACTATTTCAATCTCTTTACTTGTTATTGGTCTATTCAGATTCTCCATTTCTTCTTGGTTCAATTTTGGGAGATTGTATAAGTCTAAGAATTTATCCATTTCTTCTAGATTGTCCAATTTGTTGGCATATAATTTCTCATAGTATTCTCTTATAATCCTCTGTATTTCCATGGTATCTGTTGTAATTTCTCCTCTTTCATTTCTAATTTTATTTACTTGAGCCTTTTCTCTTTTTTTCTTAGTAAGCCTGGCTAAGGGTTTGTCAATTTTGTTTATCTTCTCAAAGAACCAACTCTTTGTTTCATTAATCCTTTCTACTGTTTTTTTGGTCTCAATTTCATTTATTTCTGCTCTGATTTTTATTATTTCTCTCCTTCTGCTGGCTTTGGGCTTTGTTTGTTCTTCTTTTTCTAGTTCTGTTAGGTGTAATTTAAGGTTGCCTATTAGGGTTTTTTCTTGGTTGTTAAGGTGGGCTTGTATCGCTATGAGTTTCCCTCTCAGGACCGCTTTTGCTGCATCCCATATGGTTTGATATGGCATGTTATCATTTTTGTTTGTTTCCAGATAGTTTTTGATTTCTCCTTTAATTTCATCAATGATCCATTGGTTGTTCAGTAGCATGTTGTTTAATCTCCACATTTTTGTCACTTTCCCAGTTTTTTTTTCATGGTTCATTTCCAGTTTCATAGCCTTATGGTCTGAAAAGATGCTTGTTATGATTTCAATCTTCTTAAATTTATTGAGGCTTGCTTTGTTTCCCAACATATGGTCTATCCTAGAGAATGTTCCATGTGCGCTTGAGAAGAATGTGTAGTCAGCTGTTTTTGGATGGAGTGCTCTGTATATGTCTACTAGGTCCATCTCATCCAGTTTTTCATTTAAGTCTAATATTTCTTTATTAACTTTTTGTCTGGATGATCTATCCATTGCTGTAAGTGGGGTGTTAAGATCCCCTACTATTATTGTGTTGTTGTTGATTTCTCCTTTTAGGTTTGTTAATAGTTGCTTTATGTACATTGGTGCTCCTATGTTGGGTGCATATATATTTATAAGTGATATGTCTTCTTGATGGAGTGTCCCTTTTATCATTATATATTTCCCTTCTTTGTCTTTCTTAACCTGTTTTATCTTGAAGTCTACTTTGTCTGATATGAGTATGGCAACACCTGCTTTCTTTTGTTTGCCATTAGCTTGGAGTATTGTCTTCCATCCTTTCACTCTGAGCCTGTGCTTGTCTTTAGTGCTAAGATGTGTTTCCTGAAGGCAGCATATTGTTGGGTCTTGCTTTTTAATCCATCCTGCCACTCTGTATCTTTTGATTGGAGAGTTCAATCCATTTACATTTAAGGTAATTATTGATATATGAGAGCTTAATGTTGCTGTTTTGTCACTTATTTTCTGGTTCTTTTGCATTTCCTTTGTTTCTTGTCCCATTTGTTTTGGACTGCCAATTCAGTTTGGTTGTTCTGTCTTATGATTCTTCTAGTTTTCTCTTTGTTTATCATATGTGGTTTTGCTTTGATTATTTGTTTAGTGGTTACTTTGAGGTTTGGGCAAAAAATCTTGTGTATGAGATAGTCCATTATCTGATAGCCTCCTATTTCCTTATACTAAGTCAATTCAGTCACTTTCCTCTTCCCCTTCTAAGTTGTTCTTGTTATACCTTATTCTATCTTGTGTTGTGGCTGTGTGTTTGCAGTGATGAGGTTAAATTTATTTTTGGTGAATTTCTTCCTTTGATCTTTGAGTTTAGTATTTAAGTGGTTGCTAACCTATTCCGGTAAAGATCTACTATTTCTCTGATTTTGTCTACCTACTTTTCTCCTTCCTCCAAGCTTTGTGTTCCCTTTCTCTTCTTTTTTTCAGGCCTGAGGGCCTTCTTGAGTATTTCTTGTAGTGGGGGTCTCATGGCCATGAACTCCCTTAGCTTTTGTTTATCTGGGAGAGTTACTATTTCTCCATCATATTTGAAGGATATTTTTGCTGGATAGAGTATTCTTGGCTGAAAGTTTTTGTCTTTCAGTATTTTGAATATATCATTCCAGTCTCTTCTAGCCTGAAAAGCTTCTGTTGAGAAATCCGCTGAGAGCCTGATGGGAGTTCCTTTGTACGTTATTTTTTGTTTTTGTCTAGCTGCCCTTAATATTGTTTCTTTGTCGTTGACCCTGGCTAGCCTTACCACTAGGTGTCGTGGTGAAGTCCTTTGTCTGTTAATATATATAGGTGTCTTGTTGGCTTCGCTTACTGGCATTTCCTGCTCCTTCCCCAGATTTGGGAAATTCTCAGCTATTATTTCCTTGAATAGGCTCTCTGTTCCTCTTTCCCTCTCCTCTCCCTCAGGAATACCTATAATTCTTATGTTACATTTTCTAATAGAGTCAGATATTTCTCGGAGTCTTTCTTCATTTCTTTTTAGTCTTAGTTCTCTCTCCTTTTCCATCTGGAGTATATCTGTATTCCTATCCTCTAAAGTACTAATTCTTTCCTCCATATTGTCAGCTCTGTTCTTTAAAGATTCCAGATTCTCCTTTATCTCCTCCATTGTGTTCTTCATCTCCATCAGCACTGATTGGTTTTTCTTTATGATTTCAATCTCTTTTGTGAAGAAACTCCTAATCTCATTGAATTGTTTGTCTGTGTTGTCTCGTATTTCATTGAGTGTTTTTATGACAGCTATTTTGAAATCTCTGTCATTTAGTTTATGGATTTCTGTGTCTTCGGGGTTGATTTCTGGGTGCTTGTCATTTTGTTTCTGGTCTGGTGATTTCATGTATTTTTGCATTGTGGTTCCTGTGTTGGTTTTGTTTTTTCTCATCCTGGAAGTCTCTGGTTGCAATTTCCACCTGCCACCACTGTCTGGTGGTAAAGGGCTGTGTAGTCTAAGCCCCCTGCGCTCTGCCCCGGTTTTTCTGCTGCAATCCGCAGTTTTGTTTTTTTTTTCCCCCCCGCTGTGATCCACGGGTCCAGTTGATCAGGTCTGCCTCGAATCGCTAGGTCTGGTCAGTCGAGCTGCAGAGTCCGGGTTGCGGGGAGGGGGGAGCTCTCTCTTTTGCCCTCTGGGTCCCTGACGTGGGAGGCTTCTCGTTTGCCCCTCTTTATCCGCTCTCTGGGGTGCTCAGATGTTGATGGTAGCCCTGTGGCTCCTCTGAGTCCTCTGTGCGGGGGTTTCCCACTGGCTGAGAGAGTCCAAGAGCCACAGTTTCCCCGCCGAGGGCCGCCCCTCCCCCCTCTCTGGGAGCCGCGGGGACCAGGATCGCTGATCTGATGGGGAGGGAGCGGAGTTCTCCTTACCTCTCCCCACTTCCTCCGGGTCCCAGCACGTTCCGCTCTCAGATGTGCGGCAGTGTGGATCCCTCCGCTCTAGGTTTTCACTGTCTGGGATTCCGTTGTTGGTCTGTGACTGTTGCTTTTGTTGTATCTTGTCGGGGGGAGAGTTCATGGGAAAGCTCACTCCGCCATGATGCTGACATCACTCGCCCTTTATCACCTCTTTTAAGCCTCCCAACAATACTTAGAAATAGATTTTATAATTATCCAATTGTACCGATAAAGAACCAAAGAGGTTAATTTCCCCAAACTCACGGTAAATGGTGGCAACAGGATTCGAACCAGGAAGTTGGGTTACTGAGCCCATGTCTCAAGCGCCATATTTGACTGTCATGAGACTACATGTAGCCAAAGCGTACAAAATTTCAGTTATGCAAGATGAATGGGTTCTCAAGACCTAATGTCCAGCATGGTGAGGACAATTAACAATACTAAATGTATACCTGAAATTTCTTAAGAGGATAAATCTTAAGTCTCCCACCCCCATCCTGCCCCCACATGAATGGTAACTACGTAGAGGTGACGGATATGTTAATTAGCTTAAATGTGGTGCTCACTTAACAATGTATACGTATATCAAAACATCAAGTTGTACATCTTAAATATATACAATTTTTATATGTCAATGATATCTCAATAAAGCTGTTTCTAAAAAAAGGAAAAAAAATGGATGGTTCTATTAAAAAAAATTCTCCAAATGGTAACATTTACCATAGTTGCTTTATACATACACACACACACACACACACACACACACACATGCTCACACACATTTTTTTTCTGAATCACTTTGGAATTGAGACATGATGTCCCTTTATTCTTAAATGCTTCCATGTATGTTTCCTCAAAACAAGGACAGTCTCTTATATAATCATGATACAATTATTAAAATCAGGAAATTAACATTGATACAATACCTTCAGACCAGACACTTCTTCATGTTGTGAAAATCATAAATTTCTTGAAATAAAGATCATTTATTACTGAGCACGAAATACATCCACTGTGTAGGTAGAAAGAAAAAAGCATAAGAGCAAACAATTTAAGGAAAGAAATGAGTATTTTTGCATGTGTGTGTGAGGAAGACTAGCCCTGTGCTAACATCTGCCAATCCTCCTGTTTTTGCTGAGGAAGACTGGCCCTGGGCTAACATCCGTGCCCATCTTCCTCCACTTTATATGGGAGGCCGCCACAGCATGGCTTGACAAGCAGTGCGTCAGTGCGCGCCTGGGATCGGAACCTGTGAACCACGGGCCACCGCAGCAGAGCACATGCACTTAACCGCTGCGCCACCAGGCTGGCCACAGAAGTGAGTATTTTTAAAAAGAGTTGTTGCATCAGCTTCTCTGTGGTTTCTGAAATGATGTTACAACAATCCTGATAATAGATTACTTTGTCACACCCCATCAACAGGTCAATAAGAATTTTTCAGCAACATAAATTTAATATTTTTTAAATATCCTCCACAATATCTATCAATTTTTTAAAAATGAGTATGCAGCACGAATATTTTTGAATGCAAATACGGATAAGTAAAATATCTTGCATTTATTTCGTCGACTATTTAGTGTTATAAAATGTGTGTGTGTGTATGTTTAATTTTAGGGTAAATCCAAATGTTTTTGATCAACACAAAATGACAGAATTGCAATACATTCTTCAATAGACTTGCATAATATATTTATATTAAATAAAAGATTTTCCAAGACTCATATGCTTTTTAAGCTCATGTATATCACACCATATCTTATAAACTGTGTGCCTTACCTCTTGTGCTAAAACTAGGCAGGTTCCAAATATTCTAAATATATAATTTTATGCTGTAGTTTAGTAAAGGCCACAAACCAATCAGATTTCCTCAAAGTTAATCAGCAGGGTACTGAAGGATTTTCTTTTCTTGAGAAACAGAGCCAACACAGCTTGTATAACTATATATAATGCTACCTCTCATTTGTTCCCCTACTTGAATGCAAGCTCCTCTAGGATAGGATGGTTTGTGCAAAGAGCTCAAAAAACATTAATTGAATAAATTGGGCTCTCTCTTTTGACCGCACCCCACCATACACAGATGACTACTACTAAAAAATACCAGAAGACAGCTATCCTGAAATCTCCCCATTTCCTGTCCCTGGGGAATTAAGAGTCAAAGTACAATCACCTTCAGAATCTCTTTTATTGAAGAGTTATCACCTGGTTCCCTTGATCACAAATAATTCAATGCATTCCTTAGGCTTTTGGGGGAGTTTGTAAAGGTGCATGAGGCGCCATGAACCTCACTGGCACAGTGATCTTATTCCGGGGACAAAGCTCCTTTTGTAAGAGAAGTTGTGTGTACAGGGCCAAATTCTCTTGCTTACTGATGGTTCTCCTCCATGCCAGCTACCCTTAACCCCATTAGAGCTGAAGGACCCTACCATAAAATGAGCCCGTTTCTTCTGCTATCCCCACACCCCTCCGCCTCAGAGTTGCTCCCATCCCTGTAGCAGAAAGTTGGCGCAGGGCTGGGTTCGCTATCTAGATAATCTGTTGCCTGCAGAAATGCACTTGCTCAGTTCTTAACTCTGTACACTCCCAGTCAAGTGAGAAACTCAGGTGTTAGCAGTTGCTCTTGGAAGATCACTCTTTAGTTCTGTTCAGAGGCCAGTTGGTTGAGTCGCTTTACGATCATGTTGTTGATTTTCTTAAGATCATCTATGTCCTTTCCCTCAGCTATTAGTCTTCTTGACACATCATCCATCTTGTTTCCAGTTTGAACTTCAAAATGGAAAACAGACTGTGTTACATAGGTTTCCAGTGTGGTCCATCAAGACTCGTCAGAGCCCTGTGTTGGTGCTCAGGTGAGCACTGAAAGGCCCTCTTGGCAAATGCCCTCCTCCAACATCCCACACAGCCCAGAAGCCCCAGAGAGAAATTGCTGAAGACTGAAGTTATCTATCAAGTGAATTATTTTTACAGCTTCTTGGTGCCAGACTAGACTACCTTTGGCAGCTCTGCACAGATTTTGGCGGAGAAAGACATCGCTGTGAGCAACAGAAAGAAATCCATGTGTCTGATTATTCCCAGAGCAGTGATTGTTACATTGTCTCATTTGAGACCCATTCTCAGAAAAGGTTTTCAGTCCTCATCTGGGAAATGAGAATTTTTGGGTTCCAGCCTATTTTGACATAGCTCTGCTGGTTCTGAATTACCAGCACACAATGAATGTGTAATAATTCCTCTCAGACCACCCTGAGAGCAGAGAGACAATATTTTCAAAATAAACAGAACCCCTGGTAATAGAGTAAGCTAGGGAATGGAACATACGGAGGTCTGTTTATCAGAGTCAAAATTTCCAAGAAATGCAGCACAAAATCAGCACTCAATTAATAGTTGAGCTTCTTATCATTTCCATTTCAGAAAGGTTTTTTCCAAGGTATCTTTCAGGAACTAATAATGTTAGTAACACACTATTGGGTTTAGCCAATAAACTGACGTGGAAAGGTAAACTAGATGTTAGAGCTTCACCTTCCAACCTTGGGACAAATTATTGCCCAGAGCTGCTTCTCCCCCATATCTGAAAAATTATGTTGGATGAATTATAGTTCAAGACATGAGGGAAGAGTCTTAATTGAGCTTCGCTGCAGAGCGAGGCAGAGCTACCACTGGCTTCTGGGGAAAAGTGTGAAAATGAAGTAAATCCAAAATATGTGATGTCCTTTCCCTTCTTGGGAACCTCCTACATTAATCAAACACAGAAGGAAGTAGCAGCCATGTTGGCCTCAGTCTGTTCCACAATACACTGGTTGCAAATTAAATTCCAAAGAAGAAAAAGGATTCTATGTGCAAAAAAATTAGAGAAAAATTATATACTAATATGCCTCTTGGAAATTCACAAGATTAAAAATAATCCCTTGAGCATTACCTAACCCAGCAATTCTCAAACTCATTTGATCAGAGAACCCTTTTTTTTCTTTAGGCAATACTTAGTAACATCCCACACACCTAATATTCTCTGGAATACACTGCTTGGCCGCTCGAAACTGCTACCTGGGGCCACACAGGCATCCAGAGTAATCTGCTCTTGCTGTCCATTATTCCTCTTTAGGACTGAGATTGTGACAAAAACGTAAGGCCCAATGGTTTCATAAGAATGTAGTCAGTATAAAATAGTCTTATTGCTCTTGCACAAAAATGCCAGAGTTATAAAGAATACACGAGTTCTTGCACTTCAGTTAAAAGGATGCAAATTGCACTGAATCCCACTGACAGCAAAAAGGTTTCCTTGTTAAAGATGAGCACAGGTCAAGTTCATTCGCAGATGCCTGTGCCAGCTGTGGTCTTAGGTTGTCTGAAAACTGCAGGAAGCCTTTATTATGACTTCAACATAGGCAGTGGGATGCAGGCGACCTCTGGAGGCAGGGAGGCCGGGGTGTGAATCCCAGTTCTGCCTCTTATTAGCTGGGTAAATGTAGAGAGGTAATCTCTCTGGGCCTTAGTCTTTCATTACTAAAATAGAAATATTAGACACTACCTTGAGGGGTAGAGTAAGGATTTAAGATAAAGAATTTAATGTGTCTGGCGCACAGTAATTGTCCGATAAAAAGACATTCTTCCTTATTCACGTCCTCTTTCTGTTTCTTACTTGATATAAATTTGCCCTCAATATAAAACACTACAAGCAAATATAAATTCTATTTATACCAGAGGAGTATGAAAATGGTGATAAAGCGCCTGGTCTTTCATGTCAGGCAGGAGTGTCTTTGAGCCCTGATTCCAAGCTCATTAGCTGTGTGATCTTGGGCATGTTAATTAATCTCAGCCTCAGTTTCAGCATCGATAAAACCAGAATCATAATAGACCCTACACTATAGCGTTGTTACGAGGTTGTGCACAAGCTGACCTCAAGTGCTCAGCCCAGCACCTGGGACAGAGTGAGCACCCAATATACAGCATCTTTGTATCATCATTACCCTCAATCTTACTACTTATCATTCCACAGAAGAGAGAAGTTCTTTGGGTTGCTCCCAGGTCAGTAGGCATTCCTAAAATTTCCCAAGTTTAACTCAGTCATTACCCCAGATGGGTGTGGTGTGATGATCTTTGGAGCATCAATTTATGTTGAAATAACATTTCAAAAGAGTAATCTATGTGCTTTTTTTCCGGCCCTGCAGGTTCAGGGCCAACCCTCCTGCAACTGATACTCAGAAGCAAGGCCACCATTACTGTAAGGATAGTTCCCACTGTAGCTTCTCAGTGCAAAAGGGCATCAGCTGGGTGAGAGAGAGGCAATTAAACACAGAGCCAGAAGTTCCCCACCAGCCCCAACGCCCAGGCCAGATAAAGACCTTTAAGATGGAAGGAGGAAGGAGTTTGGGGGAAAAGGGATTAGAAGCTGTAAAAGAGTCATGCCCCTGCCTACCTCTCTCCTCCCATCATCACCACTACCTCCTCTAATCCTGAAGGAACGCAAATTAGCGGCATTCCAAGGACGTGGGCTCCACTTCTCATAGAGGATTTTTGAAGGCTACAAGGCCTGCAAAGCATGAAAAGGCAGAAGAAATGATAGTGTGGTGGATCCAGGAGAAATGTGTCCAAGATGACTCCCCCCTCTCAGGCTCCTTCCACTTTTTTTGTGTGTGTGAGGGAGATCAGCCCTGAGCTAACATCCATGCCAATCCTCCTCTTTTTGCCGAGGAAGACTGGCCCTGAGCTAACATCCGTGCCCATCTTCCTCCACTTTACATGGGACGCGGCCACAGCATGGCCTGACAAGCGGTGCGTCAGTGCGCGCCCGGGATCCCAACCCCGGCCGCCAGCAGTGGAGCATGGGCACTTAACGGCTCCACCTCGGGGCCAGCCCCTCCTTCCACTTTTAAGGGGGGGTGGGAGGGAACGAAATAATTCCAGGTGATGGTACACAGGGGTTAGGTGAGAGAGAATACTGGTGGGTGGGGGCGACGTGCAGAAGGAGGGGACAGCATCACAAGCGGACAGCACCCCACCCCCATCCACAGCAGAGAGGAGAGTGGCACTGAGACCTTGGGGATCTCTTGGCTGAGGACCTGTGTGGGAAAGCCTGGGTCGCCACTCAAGGGCACCACATGCACACGTAGGCAGGGCAGGTTGTATCAGAAGCAGGAGGCCAGCAGGAAAGAAGCCAGCCTCCTCACATCCCCAGGACTGCCTCTGGTGCTTCTAATTGATTTCTGGCAAGTGAGAAAACCTGGACAGGAGTTTGAAACCTGAATGTGACTATATGTTACAGACCTGAATTAATGGAAGAATCTATGCATTGGATTAAAAAACCTAGAATTAACCAGAATAAGCTGCCTACCATTTGACAGCTAGGGACTCCAAGTGAGAAACTGAAGTGTTTCAGAAATATTTAATGTACGTGTCTGTGAACTTCCGGCACTGTGGGCTTATGTAGTGGGTGTAGGCTGCAGCGACCCTGCCCCCGGTGAACAAGAGCATTCGCCCTGGGCGTTCATTTGCCCTCTCTCTCTCCGTATAAGCACTGATTGCCAGAAAGCATGGACTTGTTACAGGAGCAAAGTGAGACAACCAGCTATGAAGGCAGTGCATATAAGTAATGAAAAACCTGTCCGTGGTACTTACCTATTAGAAATATCACGAAGGAAACCAGTGCCAGGCTAATGATCAGCACGATTATCAGCCCCACAAAAAACAGACTGTGGCTTCCATTTCCTGAGTTAGTGCCAACGTCTGGGATTTTCTCCTCTAGAGCTAATAGGAAGCAAACAACGACAAAAACTCATCAGCATACAGCTCACCAGCAGAACTGAGCAGTCCCCCATTAGTAGAGATTTGAGTAAGGGATACGACCATTTTCTCTCCAATCACTCTAGAAAGTGACATGTTTTAGGAACCTCTGGGCGGGATACTCTTTGTGAATTTTTTACCTTCTTCTACACCGGTATTCAAAGAACAAGCAGAGTCAAGCTATCTCCTTACCCCTGTTTGGGGGGTGGGGGAGGGGGATTGGGTAAAGAAGTTGGGGGTTAAGAGTGATGGAGGATTTATTGCCCTTTTCCCAAAGTGACCCAGGAGTAAAGCACAGCTGGCCGTGGGACACCTCCCCTGCATGGAAAGCTGAACGCTCTGGGATATCTCCCAGGAAAGTCCTTTACCGTAGGAATAATCAGTTATGCCTACACCCATTTAAACAAAAAATGGCCCTGATGTGTTTCTTAAAGCTGTTTTCAGCATGGACATGTTCTGGAAGCAAGGTTCTTTTAAATGTCTTGCTGTTGAACTGAGAATGCAGCCACACTTATAAAACAGCTTTGTTTACCCACTTCACCATAAATTGTCTTCATTGGGTTATCATTTTGTAAGGCCTATTTGCCTAATAACACCCAAATTGAATTGAATAAGACATACAGAAACTTGGGGAATGGAGACCCTTGGTTGCTTTCTATATTCTCTCCTACTTCGCCTCAGTTCCACACACTGCTACTTGATTACAGATAGATGAGTGGCTCATGTCCCGTGCTTTTAAGTACATCCTGTGTCAACCTCTCAACGGCTTTTGCTTCCTAGTCAAAGCAACAGCATCTGCTGGCACCCAAACATCTACTTTTATTGAGACTGACTGCAATAAAAACAGGTGGAAATCTGAACACATTCTGATGAAGAAAAAGCAGGAACTCAGAAAGAATTTAGAAGGGGAATAATAGATATAAAATTGGGACAATAAGAGTTTAGAATGCATATGAAACAAATGGCAAGTGGACAATTAACACCTGTGTTTGAATGTCAGCGTTTAAGCTAGAAAAATGGGGCTCAGAATGCTCTAATAGAACTCCTTTACAATATTTAGGGGACAAGATACACATTTAGTACTTAGCAGATTTTTATTGCTTCATTCACCCTTTTCTAGGCCTTTAATTGGGACAATTCATAATTTGTAAGTAGAAAATGAAGTTGACTTTTTGTCCAACAAAATTTTAATGATATTTTTTAAAACTGGAGGAATGTTTGGAGCATTTTCTCAGCAATCCACAATGAAGTAAGATCCCTCTAGGAAAGCAGGCACCATCCGTGACCTGGCTGTGGTCACTAGAAGGCACGACAGCAGCGGAGAGAGATAAGCAAGCCTCTGGGAGACCAGCTCTGCAGCCTCCTCCCCTTTCCAGGGAGAGAAACTCCACAGGGAATTCTCAGAACTTTTGAAGACAAGCGTTCAATTCTTGCTTTGGAGCCAAGAGATCCCATAAGTCATCAAGTATTCAAGGAACAAAAGCAAAAATTGCCTAATAATAAATAGCATTTTCATTGCCAGGCTGTTCCTAGTGCCCACCCCGCACCCCCCCCCCCACGCCCCCAGGTCCAGATTAGCATTTGCTATTTTTAGGTGGCCTAGAAGCCAGGAAAGGCCACCAAGCCTTGGAGGGCACACATACGGAACAGATGCTGCGAGCCGGCAGGATAGAGGTTTAGTTTGTTTAGGTCGTTTATGGAATCCACAACATAAAGCTTTCTATCTTCATAAATGCCGCGAGAGCCAGTGTCCTGGGAAGAATGATTCATTGTCCCTGAAAGGAAACACTGACGTTAAGTAAGAGGCTGGTCTGGGGAACTCAGCTCCGCAAGAATCACAGCCTGCAGGAGACTGGACAGGCATGGAAAGAACCACCCACAAATACTATTTCCAACTGAAGGTCTAGAAAAGCTTTGCTTGTCCGGAAGAAAATATTTCCTTCTGGGGATAACTTTGTAACTATTCTTTTTGCTTTGCTTGCCAGGAAGCTCAGAGTCCAGCGTGTGGCCCAATGTTAAGAACTGTACCGTGCTTTATACACTACTTATCTGCTTATGCTCTTACCTCCTCTTCAGATTTCTCAATTCTGTCTACATTTTCTCTGGGCCTGCTTTTCATTTCGTAATTGATTTAAAAATTTTTCTCTCTTACTACATTGTTCATATTCTGGGGCAACGCCTCAAATCCCTTGTGCAAGGAGACTATATATAAACATATAGAAAGATAAAATTAAGCTAGTTGGCCTGTGGCCATAGAGATTCTGAGAGAAGGGAACATTACTGTGACCCATTCTAATTGCATGAGGCTTTAATACAAAGCTGTAATTTTTATATTCTCCCTCAATATGGTATGTGAGGCTCCACCTTAAAATGTATCCTTTAACCATTAGATGCTGGCTGTGAATCTTCAAGACCAAATCTTAGCAAGCTTAGATGTTGTAAAGAGGAATCCTGCAGCAGTCAGAGGCTACAGGCCAGGACTTCTGAGGTCTCTTCCCCTGAGTTTCCTCAGATTGAGGTCACTTACGTAATAAGTAATTTTAAAATTGAGGTTTACATTTAAGGTAATATTCTAATGACAGCACAACTTCAAGCAACACTGAAAAGCCTGCTATTTTAAGATCTCTCCAGAGCACAACCGAGAATCTGTGGCCTTTTAATTGCACGAAAAGAAGGCTCTAGGAAGACAAAATACAATGACTATAAAAGCTTTCTCTTTTATCATTATCTCTTTTCATAAAATGAGTCTAATAGTGATATAGGATTTTTTTGATCTGCAAAGGATTTTAGACGTGCTCTCCTTTAGCCCCCATCCTTTCCACAAATGAGGAAATGGAAGCTCAGAGGGTAAAGACATTTCCCTAGCTGCAGAGCTGGAAGTGGCCTCTTGCTTCAGAGTTCACTGCACCTTCCCTTGTGCTACTACACTCCTTCTCTACATCCCTCCCTAATCCTCTCTCAGGACTCAGCTCAAACCTCACCTCCTCTAAGAATCAACCTGTCTTTCCTTTGTGCCCTTGCTGGTTGTGCCATTCTTCTATCAGAACACCTATAATATTTTATCTCATTTATTTGCTTACATCTTTGACTTCCCCAATTAACTGAAAACTCCTTAGGGTCAGCACCAATCCTATTCTTCAAATGCCCAGGGCCAACTTTAGAAGCCAGTGACTTATGTTAAGTTGGAGCACTTAAAATATTTTATTTGGGGTTTAAATCTCACTATTTTCAAAAGAATTTGAGGCAGTTAATAATAAGGACACTAACAGAAATAAAACTGAGGGTAAAAGTCCTCACGTGACATCTTTCCAGACTTTTAGTAAAGTCAAGGCAATAAACTTCATGCCTGCCTATATGTGGCAACACAGTGTTTACTTCCTGTTAACATTTTAAAAATTTCCTCTAATATCCAGCCACAGAATAAAGAGAAATATAATTAGAGTTAGGAGAAATCAAATTCAGAAAAAAAGGATATGAACACCTATAAAAGATCTGAAAAAAAGCATCAGCCATTTACTAAATAACTTAAACTGCACTCTAAAATATTAAAAGCCAGCAATTTCCCAGTAATACCTAAAACCTATTAGTACTTGTAAAAAATGTGCTCCCAGAACCCTAGCTAAGAAAAACAGTGAGCTCAAAAAGTCATGGACTAATTAAATTTTTTTTCAATCAAGATTAAAAACTAAAAATGGTGTTTCAGTTATCCTGAAATTTTAATGAACAAGAACACATAATTCCATCAGTATTTTAGGTAAGGTACTACTGAAGCACTTTATATATTGATGTTATTGAACTCCAAATTTACTTCATGGAGCATTCATAAGTGAACGACTTTAAGTGGCAAAAAAAAAAAAAAAGTAACAGCCCATGGAGTAGAGAGGCCTTAGAGATCAATCAAATCTCATCATTGTATAGATAAAACCAAAAGTGTTGACTAATGCATGGTCACAGATTCCTAAACTATTTTTCTCGAAATTTTTTATATTTTATCATTTTTTATACTTTATTATCCCAAATACTAATATTTGATGAGGAATAAAGGTTGTATGTGTCACATCGTAGGATCCTCGTTCCAAACACAGCTTCTATTTTAGTCTGGGTGACTGATGCATGGTTCATTTTTAGATCTCTGACTTAATATCTTTGAGCCTTAGCTTCCCCTTTAGGAATGTAATTACTATTGCTTAAATCTCATACTGAGGCTTAAAGAACGTTTACAAAGTGGAGGACTAGCTAGAAAATCATAGCCACAAAAACTGACTTAAGAGCAGTGCAGCTAATAAAATCTCCAAATTATTGGCCTTGCTACCAACTCAAAAGGTGACTCAATGCAACATCAAATCCAAAAGCACTAAGACAACAACTTAGAGTGAACTATGAAGTGCTCTGAAAAAAAATTTCTTCTTTAGGGTAAAGTCACAACGTAAATAGATGCTATTTCAATGTGTTTTAAAATTATGTGCAACATGCAAATGGTAAAAAAAAGAACTAGTAGAGAAAACTGAGTTAGGTGTGGTTCATGGCCACCAAGAGCTTGCAAATGACTCTGCAAGTAAATGGATACAAGATCACATGGCCCTAAAACCAGGACCCACAGCTGTTTGACACCCAGTTGTTGCTATCTTTGGTATCTCCATATGAGGGCATCTGGGAACAACCAACGGGGCTGGAAAAGCCAGTGTTACTAAATTCTGCATTGCTCTAACTCGACCCTCCTTCCCGACTCTGGTGTGCAAATTTGCTCATTAAGTAAGATTGACCAATGCAGCATTCTTTTAATGGAACCCTTTCTAATACCTTGTGCTGAAACATGTAAGTAATTTCATTTTCCTCCCGTTTAGATCAATGCTAACCGCTGATTCTTTTTGTCTTGTAAGAATTCTTTGACTACCTACAAATAAATATTCTGACAAATATAGTTGCCTATGAAAAATTGCTTCGCTCTTTATTTTTTCTCGTAGGTGCTCAGTATCAAACCACAGAAACAACTCACACGAGTATTGCTTGCCACAAAATCAGAATTGTTATAATAGGGCTTAATTCAAAGCTAATAGGAAACTTTATTGAGTGAGTCGTGGTAATTTGTTCTTTAATCTTATTTCAGAGTCAGTGCCTCTTCAGATTCAGGAAGTAATTTTTAAAATCAACTCTAAATCATTTCTATCAAAAGTTAAAAGCACAGAACACACGCAACAAAAAACATATCAGCCTCAAGAATCGTAATTCAGTCTCAGTAGAGGAATAGCATGCAAATTACTTACAAAAATGTGAGCTTTCACTGCTAGGTTACCAGAAAAACAAAAACAACTAATTATTCGGAAGCAACTACAACAAAATTTTCTACAAATTCTGTATTTCCTTCTTTGCCTTCCTTCAGCACACGGGTGCTCCTAGAAGGCCCATAAACCCCAGCATGAAACCGTTGGTCTATATTTAGTGTTAATTTAACCAAGCAGTGTAAGATTCCAAATACTGACTTTCTTCACAATGTCTAAGGTTTTTAGTAAATATATTACTGATACTATGCTTTAAAAAGAAAAAAACCACCATTCCTTGATGAAATTGGTAACTGATGAGGTTCTTATGGGGCTGAAGTTAATGTCCCTATTTGGCCGACACAACCGTGTAAGCTGACACACTTCCAGCACTTCTGCCACGGTATGCTCCATATATAAATATCTGGTAGCAGGATGGAGCTGCCACTCTGACAACTAACTTGCACAGGACTACCAGACCAACCAGAGGACTACAATAAAGAGGGACAGGATAAGGTTGTGACATTATAATGAGGATGATGCAGGTCAGAGGACTCCTAGGGCTTCCAGTAGCTACAAAAAAAGATTGTGAGTGGGAGATCGTCTGGCTACAGACCCACTGCAGGTGATGGAAGCACTTTGTCTCATCAACGTCCTTTCCTTTTCCAAGGCTTTATTCTGTGACTTTTTATGCATCTTGTTTTCTCAGGAATGTCAGCCTTTCTCTTATGTGGTTCCCTCACACACATGCCAAGGAGCTTCTGCCCTCTGGTGTACATAAAAGAAGCTACAGTGAGGAGGAGACCTGC
This sequence comes from Diceros bicornis minor, assembly GCF_020826845.1. Classification (NCBI taxonomy): domain Eukaryota; kingdom Metazoa; phylum Chordata; class Mammalia; order Perissodactyla; family Rhinocerotidae; genus Diceros; species Diceros bicornis. Next base: position 64,080,024 of record NC_080742.1, on the reverse strand, counting down.
AATCCCATAAACCCAGATCCTAGACCCCAGGGACGAACTATCCCAGCAGGACACTAAGGGTTAGGTGATAAACTGATATATAATCCCTTATAATCCTACCTTCCATGGCCATGACTAGATGGACATTATTCATCCTTGAAACACATTGCATGTCAAGTAGAAAATATTTGCTCCATAAAATTTCCCTCACATCTATAGTATCCATTATAGACCTCACTCTACTTTTGGGAAAAAGGAACATCATTTTCTTAAGCTTCATCTACACCCGAGGAGCAATTCATGAAGTAGGACAAGATAATTAATAACTGTTTTCTCAGACGCAGATTATACGTTAAAAAGCTATGCCAAATTTCTTGAAAAATGAAAATGTTTGTTAGCTATTAATTATCATGCTCAGTTTAAAAAATAATCTCCCAACTACCTGATCTATCTTAAACCATCTAACCTTTGAAGAAAAATAGAATAGCCACATTTTGAGCATTTACTGTGTGTTTTTCTCTCTCCTGTAACTTTACAACCCTGTGATCCAATCCCTCAGGGATGAGGAAAATGGAGACTAAGCAATTCCTCACACTGTAGTCTGAATTCCATGTTTCACCATATTTTACACCAGTGAAGGGAATGAGATTTTTAATGGCTTGTGACCAGTTAGACTTATGAGAACCACTTAAGAGCACAGCAAGGTAACCTACCTCATTTTATCTATTATGTACCTGAAGAGTTTTGGGTCACAAGAAGAAAATAGGTATTCTCACCTGAACTGTTTAATCTGGGGACATTTTCAAGTATTTCTTGCTTTTTCTTTCAAATATTATATCTCACTGTATCTAGATTAAACTCCCAGGAAATTCAGTAAATGCTATCAAAGGCTTGAGTCACAGATGCTCATTGCTTCAAAATTTATGCTTGAGCCTCAAAATAAAGAACTTATTAGGCAAGGACCATTTCAAACTCCTTTAAACCAGCAAAATTAACCAAGAATCCAGGAATGAACTGGTCTATCATACACCATTTTACTAATTTCAAGAAAACTCAAGCATTCTTACACATTGAATCCCCAGTAAATCTGTCCAGCAAATACCCATCAATTCCATGAATAAAAAAAAAAAAATCTATAAATTTAATATGCAGATTAACATGTTTATCTCTTCTTCCTCCTAAAACCCCAGTAAAAAGGCAGAATAGGTAAAAATTACAAAACAAGAATGAAAATAGGAGAAAGCAATGGTGAACAAGATTTCAGCAAATGTATTGAATAGGAAAAGGAGGGAGTATTTGGTACCTGCCTTAGCAGACCTCCGGAGGACTATCCCTGATGAGTGATGTGACTGATCCCGCTTAATTCAGGCAGGCTCAGGAACTGGAGGCAACAGTGAAGTATGGCGCTAAACACAGGCAGGTAATTTCATGTTAGCCAAAAATAAAATGCAATAGACGATTGGAAAACCATGTTACATAAACCTCTCAGAAAGAAAAAGAAATGAGCAAGAAAGAAATAAGCCCAGTGGATCAATCCAGCAGCTCTAGTATCTTGAGTTCTAGAACAAAGAAAATGGGGGGGGGGAGCATGGTCAAGAACTTAAAAATATTTTCCAGATTGCCAGAGCCCACCAAAGCACAGTATCACCCAATTTTAGAGCACTAGAGACAAAGTGATTCTAAAAGCAAAAGAAAACAAAGAAATCAGAAACAAAAATCACATCAGATATTGCAACACTTGACAATTGGAAGACAATACAACAATGCCTTCAAAATTCCGGATTTGATTTTCTATCTGGAACTTTATATACCAAGCCAAACTATCTTTCAGACATATAAAGTCTCAAAATAATCAGCCTCCCACTCACCCATTCCCAGAAGTTACGAAGGAAGTGTTCCACTTTAACAAGAAAATGATCTGACATTGAAAACATGGGGTCTAGGTAATGTGAAATCGAACCCAAGAAAGGAAAACAAATCTCAGGACGATGAAGTCTCAGGAAACAGCTGTATACTCAGACAAGAAAGAAATTAGCGCAGACTGAAACAAGAAGCAAGAGTTCTGCTGGGCTTTGACCATGTGGAAAACAGATTCAAGAGTTTTATATATTTATTTAGGACTAAAAAGCATTAGTGGTATACGTAAAACCAAGATAAAATGTTCTGAGAATTGAAATGCACCACGATGCAAAAAATGATGCATTGGGAGTAGCAGAAAGGAAAAGTAAAAAGGCAGAAATTTTCACCTAGCAAATAGGAAGTTGGCAGATGTCTAAAAATAATAACCAGTTGTAGAAGCATATTAGAAACCAGAAACCCAAGTACTAGCAAAAAACTAAAGGCTGAAATGCCTTCTGGGATGGGCCTGAGAAATGGGAAACGATGGAGCAGGGAGCTAACTTTTTTTCTTATAAGCCTTGAAGTATCTATTAAAGTATATGTGTGTGTGTGTGTGTGTGTGTGTGTATATATCACTTCAATAAAAATTCATTTTTATTTAAACATATGTATACATATACAAAATTGAAAATCTAGGAAAAAACACTATCTGCAATCTCTTTCCCATGATTCTAACCTACTTGGATACAAATGACAACATGCAAACCCAAGTTCTAGATTTCCAATTGGTTTTCCAGTGCACTCTGAGGGATAGAGCTCACACTCCCAGGGGGTGCTCCATAGGCCAGCCAGTGATTTTCAACTAGGGGGCACATCAGACCTTCCAGTTGTTGTTGGGGAAGCGGGAGAGGAAGTATGCTAGTTTGGAACAAATACCCCCAGTGATTTTGGTACTTCTCTACAGTGTACATGCTTCCCTAACCCTCACCCCTCTTTTCACTGTTTTTCTGCACTAATGTCAAAGACATAAGTCTAGGAATCTTGAATTGCAAATGTTGCCTGTGTAACATAATTTGTGTACACATTAATAAAATCCTAATGTATTGTCAAAATGCATTTCATAAAGTGAAAAATCACCTCATAGGGGTATCGAAGCAGCAACAGTCTTAAAAGTCAGTAACTGGAATCCCAATGATATATTGCTTCATTTTTTCGTCTATTTTCATGTTTCCAAACATACAAAGTAAGTCTCATCTCACTCTCTCCCTACCTGGCTTGGTCATTTTGAACTCTGTACACCTCAAAACCATAAATAATGTTTCTTTATTAGAAAAGAAGCACTTTCAATGTGAAAAGATTTTTATTTCAAAATAAAAGAGTACAAGGTCTTACACAGCAGATAAAATTAGTGTTACTGCCCTCAGAGGTCAAGGTTAGCAATCCATACGCTAATTCATCATGATTCCCAATAGCTGGTCTGCACTTAAGTGCAACTGTAAGGTCTCATGGTATAATTCCCTTTGTTGATCACAGTGACAAAATTAAAATTATCAGGTTCCATTTGAAATTAAAAATATAGCAGCTTTTCCAGAAGAACTAGCTCCCAAAATTGTATCCAAAACTCATTTGTCTAAGATTTTAAGTTAAATACTTTGTATATCTATACCAGAACAATCAATATTTTTGACAACCACAGTACAAGAAATTTAATCTTGGCTAATAATTTTTCTCATCAGGATATCATGTGAAATCTATTTTTGCTTTCTTCATAAATAGAAAATGACCAAACATTACAAATACTTTATTCATGTTTACTGATATTTACAGAGAATATTCCATAATCAGAACTCACCATTTGTAACACTGTACATTAAATTATAAGTAATATAAACCCTGCTACAAAAGCTATCTATGTTGACCCAAGATAAAAACTGTCTCTAGAGTTTAAATACATTAGAAATTACAAAAAAAGAAAAAATTGGAAATTAGAAAGTAGTTTTCAAGTGTTGAAAATCTAGAAGAATTCTCCAACATCTGCTCTCTTATCTCGACATTTGCTTCGAGCTTTTGTTCGAGCTTTGAAGGCTGCAGAATTATATAAGTGCTAAAACAAAGAAAAGGAAAATATACGTGAGTCACTAAGGCTTAAGATATTCTTGCAAAATAATAAAAAAAGATAAATAAAAATCACAAAGGAAAGAAATGAACTAATTCAGCCCTAGAAATATTTTAAATGTTTATGAAACACATAGACACAAAGAACAAGAGGGAAAACTAACATATATATTAGTTAATGGCTATCTATATTAAGAAAAGTACTAATCAAATATGTAAAATACCAAAAAAATTCCAGTGAGAAAGTAAAAAAAAGTACATCAACATTTAATCTGATCAAGGAGAAGATAAATCACAAACTAATGTAAACAAAATGTCCAACCACGCTATCAATTAAAATGAGGAAAAATATGAGGTTCCATTTTAATACCAATTAACAAATATTTAAAATTATAAAACCCAATGCTGTCAAATATGTGCATAATAGCTACATGCTTTGATTCATTGCTGGAAACAATTAAAAATGATAGAATACCTTTGGAAGGTAATTTGGCAATACATATCAAAAAGTCATAATCCAGCCCTGTACTCCATGCAAGGATTTCTTCCAAGAAATAATTCAAAGGAGAAAAGTATGTAAAAATATTAACATTTATTAAAAACCCAACAATTATACGGCCATAAAAATGATTAAATTTAAAGACTATAAAAATATAATTAAGCAGTTCACAGCCACTAGGATGGCTATAATTTAAAATAAAAAAACAAAAGCAGAGAATAACAAGTGTTAGTAAGGATGCAGAAATTGGAACCCTCATATACTGATGGTGGGAATGTCAAAGGGTACAGATGCTGTAGAAAAGAGTTTGATAGTTCCTTAAAAAGTTAAACATAGAATTACCACATGACCCAGCAACGCCATTTCCTAAGTACATACCTAAAAGAAGTGAAAACAGGTACTCTAACAAAAACTTGTACACAAATGTTCATAGTAGAACCATTCACAAGGGACAAAAAGTAGAAACAACCTAAATGCCCATCAACTGATGAATGGATGGATAAATAATGTGTAGTCTATCCATACAATGGAATCTTACTCGGCCACAAAAGGACGGAAGTACTGATATCTGCTACAATATGGATGAACCTCAGCAACATCATGCTAAGTGAAAAAAGCCAGACACAAAGGGTTCTATTTACATGAAATATCCAGAACAGGTAAATCCATAGAGACAGAAAGCACATCAGTGCTTGCAAGCAGCCAGGCGTGGGGAGCCACTGCTTAACGGGTATAGTTTCCTTTTGAGGTGATGAAATGTTTTGGAACTAGACAGAGGTGATGGTTGTGCAACATGGTGAATATACTAAATGTCACTGAATCGTACACTTTAAAACAGTTCATTTTATGTTATGTGAATTTTACCTCAGTAAAAAAAATAAAAATATAATTAGGAATTTTGGAATGTTAAGTGAAAATATTAATTACTACTTAATGACACAAACCCTCTCTGAGCACTTCAGTTTCCTCATTTGTAAAATGAGCCTGGTACTCACTAAGCAGGCTCAGTTATCTGGTACCAAAGAAGCACTGTGTAAATATTTATTCTTAAATATGAAACCTTCATAGAACAAAAGAAAACAAAAAAATGAAAATAATTTCTAACTTTAGATAATAGAACTATGGGTAAAATGTTTTCCTTAAACCTCCTCCACTCGAAATGCATTACACTTTTAGTATAGTGTATGCTTCTACACTTTTAGTATAGCTATTCTGTGACAGAATCATGAAGAACTAAAACCCCCCAGACACAGCTAAACACCTGTCACCTGGCAGAATCAAAGCTCTGGTTCTGCTTTTCCTTGGTGTATTTAGTTCTGTTGAAAACAAAATTAAAACCTACCCTTTCGAAACGAGAAATCTTCATTGTTTTAAGCATTGCAGCATCAAGCATCACTGGGGGTCCAAGTTCAAACACATTGCGAAGAAATTCATTTGACTTAGGTAAAGAAAAAGGTTATAAGGCTCAGTATTAAGTATCAGTTCTTTTTTATTACATAAAGTGAAATGTGATTAGTAGAAGTTATGTGGAGCTTATAAATGAACTTAGTTCATTTTCTGTTTCTCATTATGAGAACAAATTGTTTTCCATTGCCTTGAATCCAAAAAAGCTATGTCAAACGATTTGCTTTCATACAAAGATATCAATAGTGCTCCATCAGACAAACAATACAAAAAAAAACCAGTTTCACATTTATTCAATTTTACTGTCAAAAATAAATTTACTGTTTTGTATCATCTGGAAAGCATTCTGTATATTCAAGTAACTTCAAAAGCCAATTAAGTGAGCTACATTCAAAACCGTTCCCTAATTTAAAAGCAAACGTATAGAAAGGACGTTACCCACTCACCTGCAAGTGGTACTGCATCCCCGATCCAAGAACCTCTTTAAAGGCGTCATAGGTATGTTTTTTGACCCAACAATCAATATACATGCGTTCAGGACCAAACTTAACGGTTTCTGTTGGAAAATCCCGTTCCTAACCAACAGAAGAACCAAAATTATAAGAGGGACTAAGATGGCCTCAAGAGATCCTACATAAACACAATTTCTAAATACACATATATACATTAAGATAAGTGGACAATATGGTTTAAACGGATACCTCCATCTCTGAATGTGAACAGACTAAAAAGTATTATCCTATATATAAGGGTGTAAAATTTGTCTAGTTATGGTAGACTTTAAGGCACAACTAAGTTTGGATAAATATTAAAGACAAAATCACAGTGTTGTGAATGTTTTTACATTTCAATAGCACTCAACAAACTTGAAGAAAAAGTCAGATATCGGTATTGGTCTAGGATTGAGGAGTGGGATGGGGAGAGAGAGGAGAAGGTTGCAGGACAAGTCAGAAAGACAAGATGCTCCCACAAGCCAGTGATGGAACTGAGGGGAAGCAGGGATCTAGGAAAGGAAGCGAAGACAAATGGGGTTAAGAGACCAACCAAAAAGGAGAGGACCAGCAACCAGTGGGCTCCAACGGTCTAACATAGCAGGCTTATGAAGAAAACAAGAGGTAACATCTAAGTTGAAGATTTCAGAGATGAAACAATTTTGCCAGAGGACAATTTCTAAAGTATAACCATGGGAGGGGGCCCCAGTGAAACGGAAACAAAGGCCATTGCAAGAAATATAGCATAGCGTTTTTCAAACGGACAGAGAAGTCATCCAGAATGGTGACAGAACTTGAGATGAAAAAAAATGGCTGCTCCGTTCTTTGATGAATCATGAATATGGAAGACTAAGCAGGAAGGGAATAGCTGATAGCCATAGGGACAGGAGAAAGAAGGCGACAGAACTTGACAGGGCAGGACTACTCTAATCACCTTCCCCACATCTACCAAGCCCCCTTCTCTCTCAGCAGACAGAGCATACAATGTAATAGAAAAGAACGTGAACTCTACACTTATTTGGATGTGCCATTCATTGGCTTGTGACTTTGGCAAGTAATTTAACCTCTTTGGGTCTATTCCCTTGTAAAATGTGGTTATCTATACCTATACCACATAGTGTTATTAGAAGTGTAAGACAGAGCATGTCTGAGAAGCACATACAGTACCTAGTCTGTTACAGCAGCTCAAAAACAACCGGTAAGATTCTATTATTTCAGAAAACACTGAGACACCAGGAAAGAACTCTCTATAGACTCATTTGCATCCTTGCCTATTCCTGTCTCTTAAATCAGATAGACAGACTCTCCTCCCCAATTCAGGACTAATCATTATTCTTTAACCACATCATATTCCCAATCTTTCACTCCTATTTTCATATGCTCCTTTCTCCATTGGTTCCTTCTCCCACAAACTGTCTTGAGCATCTAAAATAAAACAAACTCGCCCACAATCCAGAGATCAACTCTCTTCCTCTTCCCATTACAGCCACATTTTTCAAAAGAATAGTCAAGACACACCATCTCCACCTCTTCACTTCCCATTCACTTTTCAATCCTTCAATCCAGCTTTTCTCTCATCACTCTACTGAAGTCGCTCTTATAAAGGTCACCAGTGACCTCCTAACTGACAAATCCAATTGACACTTTTCCTTCTTTCTCACTTGACCTATCTGCAGCATTTGGTCCTGCTGAAAAACAGCACAGTTCAATGGGTTTAAATTCCAGCTTTCCTACTTTCTGTTCTTTATTCCTCTGGTCTCCATTTTTCCTTAAAAAGATAATTCTATTGCTTAAGAGCTATAATGGAACTGAAATAAGAAAACTGGATGTAAAGCACCTAACATATTAAATGCTTGCTGATTTAAGAAATACATGAGCTTCAAGAAGGGTTTTTGGATGAAAAGAAATGGTATGGCAGCAACAACTACACCTAAAATGGATAATTCTCCTCTGTAACAGCTGAACAATCTTCATGTAAAAGATCCACCAAGGAAGTAGGGTCCTTCAGAGAAAGCTGTGTTCCAATGAAAGAAAAGAGACAAGAACACTTAGCAAGGCTCTGAGGACACATCTTTCTTTGGCTGGTGCACTGAAGCAGGGCTGGAAGAACAAGGAACTCAAAGCGCAAGGAAAGATTTGAACTCCTCAGATGAACAGGAGAGGGTGAATAAGCCCTGGGAGAGAGATCACTATAGGACAGAATTAGGAGACACACAGAGGGCTTTCACTTTTAGCAGTGCCTGACAGGCACAAGAGGCCTGTTAAATCAGTGCCATGTTCTGTGGCTGGCCTGGGCTAAGGGGTTTATCAATAGGGTCTGTCAGGTCCTGTCCCCCCTTAAAATCTATTACCCATGGAGGATGCATTAAGACAGAAAATTTGAAATCAGGTTTAATCCAAAAATCTAGGACATGTCATCATTTTATCTTTTGCAGCCTACAGGATCCAAATCTAGGAATAGCTTATAATTTCTCAAAAAAATGGCTTGTTTAATTTGAGGACACTGCCACACTAATTGTAAGACTAATAAGTTCCATTCTTAATGTGGATGTCTGCTCAGATTAGGGTTTTTTTCTGTTTTTTAGCTTATAAAATGCAGAGTAAATATAAAATGTTACTATAATGCAATTAGAGTCAACATTAACCAAAAATTTAGATCACAGAGGATCTCTATGCTAATTTATACCCTAGGTTTTACTTTTTTAAATGTAGATTAAAATGAAGAAAAAGTAGTTCTTAAAAGCAGGCTACATAGGAGAATCACCAGAATGTTTCAAAACTACATCTGAGTGGGGCCTTAGCATCTCTTTTTTTTAATTCCCATTCTAAAATTTCATATATATGTCAGGTTGAATGACTCTTTGGTGACACATTTATTCTTAAAAGAACTGCCCTATCAGATAGCAGTTTATATCCAAGAAATTTACCCTTTATATCCAAGAAATACTTTTACTGGCCACAAAAAATATTGTTAAAGATTTTGGTATTTCCCAAAGAAGACTCCTCTTATCTTACAGTTCATTTTAACTATGCATTCTAACCCCTGAGAGTTTCTAAGTCAATTTATTTGCCAGGTAGACTGAAGCAGATTAGAGGACTATAGAAGGGATTTGAGCATCAGATAATGATTTTAAGTGACCTTGTTAAAATGTTGGGTTTTATTTCAGATTTTAGCACCTAGCTTTCCCGGGGAGATCATAAAGGTCTTTGCTTAAAGGTACTAAGGGGTAAGCAATAATTTAGTATTCAAAAAAATACTATACTGGGGCCACCCGGTGGCGTAGCAGTTAAGTGCATGAGTTCCGCTTCGGTGGCCCAGGGTTCGCAGGCCCGGATCCCGGGCGCCCACCGATGCACCACCTGTCAAGCCATGCTGTGGCGGCATCTCATATAAAGTAAAAGAAGATGGGCACGGATGTCAGCCCAGGGCCAATCTTCCTCAGAAAAAAAAGAAGGATTAGCATCGGATGTCAGCTCAGGGCTAATCTTCCTCACAAACAACAAACGAACAAACACTATACTAAATATCTATGTGCTAAGCAAGCACCATCGCTTAAATGATGGCAAATACACCAAGGTGAAATGCATTTCTATCACTATCAATCTTCTTGATTTTTTTAACCCCAAAAAAGAGTTATCTTGAGAATTAAATTTTCCCTTGTTTAAAAAAAAAGTCTTCATTTATGTTGTTAAAAATCCACTGAGTCTTGGGGCCAGCCCTGTGGCGCAGTGGTTAGGTGCGCACGCTCCACTTTGGAGGCCCAGAGTTCGGTGGTTCGGATCCCGGGCACGCACCAGCACACCACTTGTCAAGCCATGCTGTGACGGCATCCCATATAAAGTAGAGGAAGATGGGCACGGATGTTAGCCCAGGGCCAATCTCCCTCAACAAAAAATGAGGAGGATTAGCATTGGATGTTCAGGGTTGATCTTCCTCACAAAAAGAAAAAAAAAATCCACTGAGTCTTAAAATGAGGAAATTATTTCGTCAAAGGTGAAGTTCCATCAACAAAATGACGCAATTGTCAAATTTGGTCGGAAACAATCTAACGTCAAAATGAGTAGCCATTAACGCATTGAGAGGCCTACCTCCACCGCCCTCAGGATGTCTCTGAACACCGACCGCTGCTTTCTCTTGTCCACTTTGGCCCGGTGCTTATTTCCATCTGTAGCCAAAGCCCTAAGCATCTGAGTCAAAGACTCCATGTCTTCGTAAAAAAAGTCCTGGTCAGACAAAAACAATTTGGTTTAGTTTTTTATTGTTTTTTTCCCCCAACCTCTTCTAACAAAGAACAGTCCACCTTGGAAAATATCTAGCAGCGCTGCACAGAGCAACATAAATCTTTGAGCTGTTTAGAGATCTTGGCACATAGGCACCCATAATCACATTTATATTATCATGCAAAAGTTTAATCCAGAAATGCTAACTATAAGATGATACATTACCACCAAACAATTAACATTCCCCTTCCAAGTATATCCAGATGCATTCAACAAATGCTTATTGTGCTCCTACTGTATTTAAGACATTACTGAGATTTCACAGAAGTTTAGTGAGAGTCAGATACACATATATTAATACAGCTTCTATTCTTTGGCTCCCCAGTTCCCAAAGCACGCATTTCCAGAATTCCAAACATTCTAATTCCAAAAGTACAAGCTATCAGTAATGCTTTTTAAAGTATCTAATTTCTATTTTACTGGCCATATTTCAAATACGCAATAAGGTATTCACATTAGGTGCACAAACTGGGCAATTAAATTATTTAAGGTAGGGAGATATTTTAATCCCTTTTGGAGGGAAGCCACAAAATATATTACTTTGCTATTACCTTGAGTTGACTATGGGCTTCCTTGTAACAGTTTAAGTGGCTATATTTTTATGAAGTCTCTTTATTTTGGGTGTTTTTATTCCCTAACTACATTTCACAACCACATTAAAAACTAAAAGATGATTCAAAGTTATTTAGCCAACCAAAACTAGAGCAGACACTTACAGAAACCAGGTGACCAATCTCCAGTTCTAGGTATTAATGCCTGTTTAACCTTTTTTGCATTAGTGGTTAACAATCATTTAACTTATTCTATCCATTAAAATAAGCAGCTCTTATTCTGGGCATTCTCCAAATTGTATATATAAAACTGTTTAATCTCAAAAAGTATAAATATTTCTTTTAATGTCTAAAATAAAAAAGATTATTATACTTGTGGAAAATAAGCTTGAAATTAACACAATAGATATTCTAACTTTAAATAAATATTTTCTTATTGTCAATATTTTAGAGATTGTTTATTATTAACTGTTCTAGCAAATGTTTTCTTCAAATGTTCCTATTCAACCTCCTATGTCTGAGGTAGCTGGAGACAACACTTATTAAGATTTACATCTAGAAAAGCAATTATCAAAGCTGATAAGGTATTAAAACAGATCAAAGTTATGCTGATCTCTATATTTAAATTCCAATAAATTTGATTCCATCATAACAGGATGGAAATAGTTTTATTTGTAGAAAACAAGTACATTCAGGCACCGGCAGTTTCCTACTCACTTCATTGGCTACTTGTTCTTTTATAGTATTTCCAAAAAGAAAAAAAAGTATGGAAGATTTAAAAATACATATGGACAAATAAACCAAAAATTAAGAGACACATTATCTTAATTTTTTCTAACAACTGGGAACCACCGCCAATGATTCTCAACAATCTTACCTCCCAGGGGACATCTGGTCATGTCTGGAGACACTTTTGGTTGTCACATCTAGGAGAGGAGGAGTTGGCTACTGGCATCTAATGGCTGCATAGCCAGGGATGCTACTAAAGATCCCAAAATGCACAAGACAGCACCTCCCTCCAACAACAAAAAATTATCCAGCCCATATATCAACAGTACTGACGTTGACAAATCTGCTGGAATTGAGCTCAGCAATCAATAAAATTCAATCTAGTTTATAGTCTGAATCATTGAGTTCAATACAGTCCTAACTTAGAAAAATAAATGTTAAATATCTTAGGGAAGTGTCTCCATAAAGTGCTCGTGCATTAGAAAGAAAAAAAATGTAAAATATAACAAAAATAGTCCATAAATAGCAACCAAAAGCCAATTTATTGGCATCTAGGATAACTATAGTCGTGTGCCACAAAACGACATTTTGGTCAAGGGCAGGCGGCATATACGACAGGGGTCCCACAGGATTAGCACCATATAGCGTAGGCTATACCATCTAAGTATGTGTAAGCACCCTCTATGATGTTCGCACAACAACGAAATTGCCTGATGACACATTTCTCAGAACGCATCCCCCTAGTTAAGCAATGCATGATTGTATACAGAAAAACTGTACACCCAGGGACAAATAAAAAAGGGCTTCTGGAGATACAAATAAATACCTTACTCTGACCAAAAAGGAAAAAAGAAAATAATCACTATCACACAACAAGGTGTACATGTGTGTATGTGTGTGTCTGTCTCTCTTTCTCTCTCCTGCAGCACTTCTCCTGTCAGGTTAGGTGGGAGATGGAATGGGGAGAATTGGAGAAGGTCTGACTATACTATATTTTGGTATATTTTCTTGAGTCAACACATGACGTGGCCCCAAGATATGTACTTCTGCCCACTAAATAGTCTTTGTCTTATTTTAAGATACCCTAGAGAGCTCCTAAAAGGCCACTACTAGAATACTGAAGGAAAGGGGGAAGTAACACTCAATTCAATCAACAATTAGTCATGCAGCACATTAACGACGTTTTGGTCAACAATGGACTGCATATATGATGGTGGTCCCATGAGATTATACCACAAAGCCTAGGTGTGTAGTAGGCTACACACACACCATCTAGGTTTGTGTAAGTACTGTAGGGGAAGAAGAAATTTTCTTCTACCCTTCTAGGTTCTGCTGGCTGGTCTAAGAATTAAATTGACGTGAGACAGACTAACAGGAGAAAAACAAACAACAGTTTAATAACATGTATACATGGGAGAAACCCAGGAAAACCGAGTAACTCTCCAAAATGGCCAAAGCCCTCACCTTAAATACCATCCTCAGCTAAAGACAAAAGAAGATGCTGGGGTGGAGAAGGTCAGGGACTTGAAAAGGAAGGAAGTCAATTCACAAGTTAGGTGAAAAAGAGCCAATGTTTGGAAAACAAGTGTTTGGCCACAAAGAAACAGAACACAGAGGGGAGCCCAACAAACAGGCTTTTCTAGGTTCTTCCCTGTCAGGCACCTAGCTTATGTTATGCTAAGGTGATAGCTCAGGTGACAGCTCTCAACCTTCCCCGAGACGTGTTTTTTTTTTTTTTTTTTTTTTTTTTTTGTGAGGAGATCAGCCCTGAGCTAACATCAGCCAATCCTCCTCCTTTTTTTTTTGCTGAGGAAGACGGCCCTGGGCTAACATCGGTGCCTATCTTCCTCCACTTTATATGGGACGCCGCCACAGCATGGCTTACCAAGCAGTGCGTCGGTGCGCGCCCGGGATCCGAACCAGCGAACCCCGGGCCGCCGCAGCGGAGCGCGCGCACCCAACCGCTTGCGCCACCGGGCCGGCCCCGAGACGTGTTTTTTTATCTAAATTCTTTCAGGCAGTTAAGGGGGACATAACAAGAAAAACTTTCTGAGCCTTTTTGTTTCTTAAAAATAATCAGCCTAAAATAATCCTCATGTTAAAGAGATACATTTTGAGGTGGCAAATTTTGTTCCCTTCAGTACATTCTATGATGCTTGCACAATGACGAAATCGCCTAATGATGCATTTCTGAGAACATATCCCCATCGTTAAGCAACACATGACCGTATAGTAATAGCTACTATTTATACTGTACCCATCATGTATTCTCAACAACACTATGAGGTGGTAACTATTATTTTCCCCATTTTAAAGATAAAGATACTGAGGCATAGAGAAGTTGCCCAATATCATCGTACTAGTAAGGGCGGAAGAGAGATCTGAACCTAGGCAGCGTGGCTACAGAGTACACTCTTACCTGCTTGGTTATACGGTAAACACACATAGTAAACTAAGAAAGCTCTCATGAAGAATTACTAATACCTCAGGCCAACTTTGAACAAATACCTATTACTAATATTCCACCAACTCATTCCTAAAAATTCAACCTAAAAGTCAGCTCTTCAGAAGTTTTTTTTTTCTAAGTCCCCCAGGCAGAATTCATCACACTGCTGGATTTCCAGGTTAACAATATCACAAAATAATTATGTTAGCAAAAAGCTCCAAATAATTCAATGCCACACATTTGCTAGAAGAACTCTAATTTTAATCAACCTATGTATTTACCAACACCTGATTTAATCCCTACTGCTACCACCACACACTCACTCCTTTTCAAAAAGTTTATTTACTCAACAAAAATAGCAAACAAAACACTAGGTTCTGTTTTATAACTCAGTTCATTTTTGTCCTTGACAAGAACTTAGGTCAAATTAAACATGTTTGGATGAGTTCTCTTGGCAATCTCATATAATTTATTAAGCCAGGGAACATAAGATATGTGGGTGGTAATATATTTATGTTTACACAAATTCAAACAAATTCAACATGCATAATTAAAATTGCTTTATTAGTTCACTTTTAAGATGTATTTCAAGGGAAAAAGAAAGGAAATTACCATTTCTAGCCAGGAGATGAATATAAGATTAAAAACTGGGACATCTGATTTCTGAGCCTTGAGGTTAAGGAGCCATTAACCAGCTCAATAGAATTAAACTGATTGCTAAACTTGAGTCCAATTTCTCACATAAGGAGAATTGTTAGCTACTGACACCATTAACAACTTACTTTTCATTCCTACTTGTTATCCTTCAAGAAAAAAGGTGGGGTGCCTAGGGAAAGACACTTCCCAGAAATAAATGTCAAGACCCTAAAGATTTTTTAAACACAGGCCTAGAATGGAATGTGAAGGACTAAAGCAACCCAGAACATGTATTAATCCTATTTGAAACTACTCACTGTTAAATAACTTTAATTGCAGAAAAAGTTTCATTCTGGAAATACAGTCTTTCTCCTTATATTAAAAATCACCTAGTAAGTAACCCAAGGTTCACAATAGAGGTCACAAACCAGGGTGACCAAATGTCCCAGTTAGCCTGAGACAAGGTGTCTCCTAGAATGCAGGACTTCAGGGCTAAACCTGGGACACTACCAGGACAGTGGGTCACCTATCATAGACTCAAAGACCTTTGAAAGCCAAACTGTGGTAGTGAACATCCATGAGCACTGAACACAATGAACAACTGCAAAGCACATGTCCCATCTGAAGGGCCATGTGTGCTTGTGTCTTTGGCTTAGAGAAGTTAAACAACAGTGACTAAACTCATCTGATCCCAAACCTATGCTGACTTAATATTACATCCATTTGTCTGACATTTATTATAAAGCATCCACGCCTGAATTACCTTAATGTGTCCATATCTGAGAAATCCAAGTACCTTCACACAGATTATACTAGACACAACTCTCTCCATGGGTAGTAGAGTGCGTCCCCAAATATCAGTTTTTTAGAGAGCAACAATTAAGTATAATGAACTTCACTCAAACGTTGCTCTACAAAACCCTACTGGTTTATGTTCTTAAAAGTATGATATCACCACTGGCAAGAAGCAAGGCAATCCATCACTAGGTTCTCAAGCTGGCCATGCTCCCAAGTTATCACCCAATTCTTAACTGTGAAAGTAATGACAGAATAATGGTGCTTGTGACAGAAGGTTTTTTCCTCTACTCATCAGATACTTACACTATCCATTCCTCTGGCCAATTCAAACAGAAGTGCCAAAGATTCACCCACAGCTATTCTCATGTTTACATCATCAGAAGAGAGGAGGCTTGGAAGTTTATGGAAATGCCTGGAAAATAGTTAGTCATTACTATGTGAACACAATTATGTCAATAAATGTTTTTATAAAATGTGAAACTAAAAATACATACATCTCAAGCTTTTTCTTCACTTCATTGATTGGGCATATGGTCAGTAATAATGTCCATGCGAGAAGTGAGCTAATATGAAGCACTGTATTAGGAGTGCTGCAAATAACACTAGTATTTTTCTCTTTGATATAGGACTTGGTGAAGATATTTTCCAAACATTCCAGAGTTGAATACAGCTCCTAATATATGAATAAGGTAAGAATATGCAATAAGATAACCACCTTAAATTGGAAATGTGCAAATAACTGGAGTCAAAGGTTTTCTACTCACAGTAATGTCATCTGTGGCAATAAAACAGCAAACACCAAAGCAAGTTGCACACTAAAAAAAAAAAAGAAAATTCAGATATTAATGATTGTCATTTTCTTATTAATTTTACATCTTCCTGCTTTTATAATTCAATGTGAAAATTTTCTCAACTGGGGCCAGCCCAGTGGCACAGCGGTTAAGTGCGCGCACTCCGCTGCAGCGGCCCGAGGATCGCAGGTTGTTAGTCCATGCTGTGGCGGCGTCCCATATAAAGTAGAGGAAGATGGGCACGGATGTTAGCCCAGGGCCAGTCTTCCCCAAGAAAAAAGCGGAGGATTGGCATTGGATGTTAGCTCAGGGCTAGTCCTCCTCACAAAAAAAAAAAAGAAAAAAAAAAAAAAAAAATTCCCTCACCTACATGACTACATTACATCCCAAGCATAGTATAAAAAGAGAGAGAAAGAATAGAGGATCAAGAGTTAAGGGAAGTGGATTTCAGCCCAAGCTCTGCTACCAAACTCAGAGTACAACTTTTTTTTGTGTGAGGAAGATCAGCCCTGAGCTAACATCCATGCTAATCCTCCTCTTTTTGCTGAGGAAGACCGGCTCTGAGCTAACATCTATTTCCAATCCTCTTCCTTTTTTTTTTTTTCTCCCAAAGCCCCATAGATAGTTGTATGTCATAGTTGCACATCCTTCTAGTTGCTGCATGAGGGACGCGGCCTCAGCATGGCCAGACAAGCAGTGCATCAGTGCACGCCCGAGATCCGAACTCGGGCCGCCAGTCGCAGAGCGTGCGCACGTAACCGCTAAGCCACGGGGCCGGCCCTCAGAGTACAACTTTAGGAAAGTTATTCTATTTCTCTGGGGTCTTCCTTCATTAATCTAGCAGATCATTCCAAACTTCAACTCCAGCTCAAAGACAGAAATAAGTTTGGACATTTGTGATAAGGAAATCTGTTCTCTCTATTAAAAATCTTTAAAATACATTGTTATAGGTTTTTAAGCTTTAAAAACAATTGACAGTCATGCATGGCTTAACAACAGGGATGTCCTGAAAAATGCGTCATTAGGCAATTTCATCGTTGTGCAAACATCACAGTGTACTTACACAAACCTAGACGGTAGAGCCTACTACACACCCAGGCTATATGGTACTAACCTTATGGGATCACTGTCATATATGCAGTCCATTGTTAACCAAAATGTCGTGAGGCGGCACAGACTGTATATTCGTTTGTTTTTATGTAAACTCTACTGTGACAACTTCTAAAAAAATGAGCTTCCAAAAACTAAGCAACAGGAGGAGAAATCTCATAAAACTTAAATCACTGTCCTCAAACTTTCCACCTAAAGAAGGATCTCATTAATTCATATTTTACTTATTTTGGAATATGTTGAAAAGAAGCCGGGAATCCTATAATCACCTTTTGTGGGGAAAAGAGCTAAACAAGTGGGTACACTACAAGATTACCAACGTAAAGCTTACCTAATAAAAGAGACTCAGAATACAGTATTTATATGCAAACAATCTATCGCAACATAAACAGGAGCCATCCATTTTCAGAACATTGCCTTAACAAATTAATCATATAAAACCAGAATTCGAAATCTGTAAGACTTTATAATATTCCATTTCCCTTTCCTCCATATGTTGTCACTAAAAATTCCCTCATGTTGTTCCAAGTACCACTATAGCTTTAAGTCTTTAAAGTCACCATTCACAGCTCATTCTGTTCCAGTACTATGAGGACCCTTGTGATATTAATCTGCTTGGTGTCACTATTTTCTTATTTCATCCTAATAAAAACTGGACATTGTTAAAATTAAAAAGTAGCCTAGAGGCCGGCCCAGTGGCGTAGTGGTTTAGTTTGCATGCTGTGTTTTGGCAGCCCAGGGTTCATGGGTTTGGATCCCAGGCACAGACCTATACCCTGCTCATCAGGTCATGCTGTGGGGGCGTCCCATATACAAAATTGAGGAAGATGGACATAGATGTTAGCTCAGGGACAATCTTCCTCAAGCAAAAGGAGGAGGACTGGCAACAGATGTTAGCTCAGGGCCAACCTTCCTTATCTAAAAGAAAAATAAGTAACCTAAGCACTATTCTCAGTAAAGGAAAATTTCAATCTGTATCCCTTCTCCTAAGTAAGCAGCAGAAGCAAGGCACATCTCTCCTTTTGATTATTCTAAGAGAAATAGTAGATTAAAAATTAGGACTGCCTACATTTAATAAAGATTCCTTCTGCTAATATGCAGAAGGCTGATAAGTTCTTTTAAAAAAATTCATAGCGGGGCCGGCCTCATGGCGCAAGCAGTTAAGTGCGCGTGCTCCGCTGCGGCGGCCCAGGGCTCACCGGTTCGGATCCCGGGCGCGCGCTGACGCACCGCTTGGCAAGCCATGCTGTGCCGGCATCCCATATAAAGTAGAGGAAGATGGGCATGGACGTTAGCCCAGGGCCAGTCTTCCTCAGCAAAAAGAGAAGGATTGGCAGATGTTAGCTCAGGGCCAATCCTCATCACAAAAAAAAAAAAAAAAAAAAATTCATAGCAAAAGTATGAAGAAAATGCCTGTGAAGAAAATGCCTTTAAACGACAACAAACTCACATGCAACCAAAATTAAGTGATGGCTCCAAATATCTAACAAATAGTGTTTTCTGTTGAACATTTCAAATACCCCTATAGTTACATAAAACTACCCAAAAAGGGGGGACAGAAAGGTAAAAAGCAAAAGCTTAATTAAATATTTCAGGGTTACTAACTACTAGAGGGCAGAGATTCCTATCAAGTCACCAAACTCCTACTTTTTTGCCTCCAAGGAAAACAGCTAGACTATTCCACACAGTTGGTAAACCAAGGAACTTGCAGCAGAAGGGATGTGCCTCTGTCCTCTTGTTTTCCTTATCTACTAGCTACTATAGTTGCCATTTGGAGAGGACCTATAAGTAGGGCAGAGCTGTAGGATGGATGCCTAGAGACCCTGCCAACTCGTACTGGGCAGTGATTGAATGAGAAATAAAGTTTTATTAAGCCACTAAGACTTCAGAGTTTATCTGATACAAAGATTAATGTCACTTGCCTTAAGTAATACTAAAGAGGAAGCTAATTTGAATAATCAGTATTAAAAAGTTTCAAACTTGAACTGGTTCTCTTGTTAGGAAAACAGCTTAAGATTCAAATCCACTAAGAGTAATTTCTTAAGCTCCATTAAGACTCTTAAGATTCTTAAGCTCCATTAAGATTCACGTTCATGTGATCATTTAAATCACTTATTAGCATACCAAAAACAAACAACAAAAAAAAACCCAAAACCCACAATCTAAAGTCAAGTGTTATAAGTGGTAAATATCAATTAGAGAATGAAAGCTTTTCCAAACCCCAAAACCAGATAAATATTTCATAAGTCAGAGTTTCCTACATCTACCAAATCCACTCATGTAAATTATAGAATTCAGCTTTTCATGAGGACTTGTAGGCCACAGCAGCCAAAAATTTTTAAAAACACCCCATTACATTTCTTAGAATAAAAAATAACCACACAATAAACATTGTCTAGACCATATCTTTAAGTTCCAATCAAAATTCTACAGTCATCCTAAATAACTCAACACAGTATTTATTATATTTTATATCAATACAGTCATGCACCACATAGACGTTTCGGTCAGTGACAGGCAGCATATACAACAGTGGTCCCATAAGATTAGCACTGTATAGCCTACGTGTACTATGCTATATCATCTAGGTTTGTGTAAGTATACTCTATGATGTCCACACAACCACCAAACTGCCTAATGATGCATTTCTCAGAATGCACCCCCGTCATTAAGCAACATCTGACTGTATATGATCTTCAGTAGAAATTTGCTCTATCTGGGATGCTCTATGGAGTCTCAGAAAATTTAACAACTGTCATATTGATTCTGCTTACTAAAACTAAAAGAGAAATTAGAATAAAATGTTAGTAAAAACCTACCATTTAAGGGGGTCGGCCCAGTGGCACAAGCAGTTAAGTGCTCGAGTTCCGCTGCAGCAGCCCGGGGTTCGCCGGTTTGGATCCCGGGCGCGCACCGATGCACCGCTTGGAAAGCCATGCTGTGGCGGCGTCCCATATAAAGTGGAGGAAGATGAGGCATGGATGTTAGCCCAGGGCCAGTCTTCCTCAGCAAAAAAAGAGGAGGATTGGCAGATGTTAGCACAGGGCTGATCTTCCTCACACACAAAAAAAAACAAAAAACCTACCATTCAAAAAAATGCTGCTTTCCTAGATTATTCATCAGAATGTCTGGGTGGTGTCACGCTTAGATAGACCTATAAACTTAAAAATCTTATACTTACAGTTTGCCTAGCTTGGATACTAGCTGTGCCATCACAAATTATTTTCTTCAGGATTGGTCCAAGAGTTTTTAAAACCTCTTCACTTTCAATTCCAGGACCCAACTGAATACAAAGAACAGATGCTAACGCTGCAGCTGCACGCTGCTCATCACTTTTACCTGTAAAAGAGGCCAAGATGCAACTATGACAAATGATTTTCACTAGACTAACTTATTAAGGCAGCAATTTCCCAAACTGGTTTAATTTCAAAATAGGATCTACAACTTACGAAACCCATAATATGCTCCAGGCTTTCACACGAGCTATAAACCTAGTGAGGTTAAAGAGTTCAAACTCTGGAAACAGATCTCACTCAAATCCTAGAGTGACCACTTTTTAGCCAAATGATCTTCAACTAGTTACTCTTATTCTCAAACAGATTTCCTCATCAGTAAAATGGAGATTAACACCTATCTTAAGGGAACAATGTTAGTTCAGCAAAATAATGTGTTTCAAGCCAATCTGACCTTCCAAATCCTTCATGTACTCGTAGAACAGTGCTCAGGTAGCCCAAGCATTTCAGATGTACACAGCCCATGAAGTAAACTAAACCTTCAGGGTGCCCCTACTAAAAATTTTAAAATTAGAGATTAAAAACAAGGGATTCTTTAAAACCATAGAAAATACATTACTATAAAGGTAAATGTAAATTAGCTCTTTTGAGAATTGTATACACCAAAGGTTTGAATAAACTTTGAACTTCAGTTATTATCTGATAAATTAAAAATTTATAAAATATGCAGGTTAGAACGAATTTTTAAAGGTCACCTAGTCCAGCTACCTTACAGGAGACAGTTTCAATGTAAACACCTTTAACAAAGCCATTGTAATATCTCAAAAAAGTTGGTTCTGCTATCAACTACACCACTAACAAGTTATTTAACCTAAGACCCAGTCTCACGTTTCCTAGGCCCTTCTTTCTTCCATACAATGAGAGAGGTGGATTAGATGAAAGGTTGTGAAACATCCTTTCTCGACAAAGCTTTCACCTGAGGCAAAATGAGAACAATAAGGACAGAAAGCTAAGCTCCTTCAATGTAAAGGAGCACGTGTGCTTCCCACATTTTTAGTCTTAGAAATATTTTGTTAATAAAGTGATGATACAAGGTAATTATTTTCATTATGTTCTTACTTGGCAAATAATTAAGCTGACGGCCCCAAATCTTTTTAATTTTGGTGGTTCCTACAACTAAAAACTCTGCTAATACTAAACTTAATCTTTAAGGTCTCTCTCTTTATTCTTAAAAGTTCTATGATTATAACAATATGAATTCCAGAATCTCTATTACAAAGTTCTAGAATTCAAATATTCTAAGGATGTCCTGAAAATGATGTCATCCACAGCTATGACTGATGTTTTAAATAAGAGAAAATGAGCTAGATAACTATAATACTTTTTCAATTTTAGAAAAAATAAAGTAGGATGCTTTTTTAATAATACTTTTTGTTGACATCTGACACACACTTTCAAGCCTTTCTTTCTTATATATAAGAGAATGGTCATCACCTCTTCTGATACAACAAAAGATGAAAATCCACTCCAATCCTTCCTAGTTTCAAGCTGTTGATCACATAAACAAAAACAAACCTTACAGTAAGTCTGATTTTGAGTTTTAACAAGTATGGTGTATTCCTTGACAATTATAAAGTTATGAGTGAACTAGACTTCTAGTGCCATTAACAAATGTTACTGCAAAGAAGATACCAAATTCCTTTTCAGTTCTGTGCCTGTGACTCAAAAATAAGGACATTACCTTTTTTCAGGCAGCGCTCAATGCTGTCAGTTAACGTCATTCTTCTTTCCAGAATAAATTCATAAAGCATTTTTGAAGCCAGTGCATTTTTAATACCTTCAAGAGCTGCCTGCCTTATCTTCGCACTATTTAAAACAAAATGTAAGACAAACAGGATCCATTTGAAGTGTACCATTAGTCAATAACGTTTAAAAACTTATTTTCCTTTCAATTTTTTCTATTTAAAGATTTTTTTAATCTAATTGTCATCAAGCCCTAAACATTTTCCAATAATAATTTAATTTTCACCTACAACTCATTTTATTACACAAAACATTTTTAAGCTGCCATATATCCTAGCATTTTTCTGCTTATTAGTTGAATAGCCACAAATTTAAATGACTACATAGTATTTTATAGTTTCAATGTACAAGACATGTTCGCCTATATTACCCTTTAAAGTAAACTCACATTGTTTTTAACACTACAAAAGTCTAGAGTTCATGGGGCCGGCCCGGTGGCGCAAGCGGTTAAGTGCGCGCGCTCCGCTGCGGCGGCCCGGGGTTCACTGGTTCGGATCCCGGGCGCGCACCGACGCACTGCTTGGTAAGCCATGCTGTGGCGGCGTCCCATATAAAGTGGAGGAAGATAGGCACAGATGTTAGCCCAGGGCCGTCTTCCTCAGCAAAAAAAAAAAAAGAGGAGGATTGGCGGATGTTAGCTCAGGGCTGATCTCCTCACAAAAAAAAAAAAAAAAAAAAAGTCTAGAGTTCATGATTGCATCTTCTGGGCTTTTTAATTCCATTTGTTTTAAGTCAGTTCTAGAGCTACTGTGAAATAAGAAAACAATTTAGCTTTGATATTTTTCACGTCGGTAACAAAATTAGAAGACAAAAGGCTTAATGCAAAGTTTAGTTGTCCCTTCTACTGAAGATTAAGTTTTAATTCAACAAATCCATTCCAATTATAATCAAGTACAGTTATGTTCTATTATGCTAGAACAATAACTAATCTGAGTTAATTAATCTAAATTCTAGTGGTATGTTCCTATCCACATTAAAAGTCCAAAGGAACAAGAAACATTAAAACGTCCCAAGTAAACAAATCAAGCTTTAGAAATGCATACTGTTAAATCAGAGAACTGTACATACTATATATATATGTATATAAGGTGGCTGATAGAATCACCCAGAATGAAGAGTTTCCAGTCTTTCCTACCTCTTATCCAGGGTCAGGTCAATGAATCCCTTCAACTTGTACTCTAAATCTTCTTGAGTTCCTTCCTCATCAAGGACTTCTGGTCCTAAGGAACAGTATAAACCAACCACCGTAATTTAAGTAGGAAAAAAGCAGATAGGGAACAGTAATAGTATACCTTAGCTATAAGAATTCTTCCATCTAAAACATCCTTTTACTTAAAGTTGCAAATTTAAAACCCATACCATCTTCAGCAAAACTGGAAGGATCGCTGTAACCACTGCAGTGGCTCATTGTTTCAATCGATGCATCCTCATCACTAAAGGGTTGAACATTTCGATGCTGACCACCTATTAGGTAAAAGAGAGCGGAGGTAGATGATTTTGTTGCCATATAGATAAATATTTAACTTAAGAATTTTTAAATTTACTTAACAGAAATCAAGTAATAAAAACCCAAACTTATTTAAGAAAAAAGATGATTATATTACAAAAGAACACACTTAAGTATTTCTAAAATAAGTCACTTCACCTAATACATATTTTACAGCACCAACTTTTTACAATATACATCAGGTTCAGAAATATATCAGTCATCTAACATGAGGGCACCAGTTTTTGATGATACAAAAACTGGAATTACAGATGAAAAAACTACTTCCAAACCAATACTTCAAATCATAAAGACAATGAAAACAGATCCAAATATAGAGTATGATGTCATAGAACATCATCAGAATAAGACAAATATATCGTCCAACGAGAATGACTGGAAACTAGTAAACTTTAGTGAGCGGATTAGTTTTTAGGTTACACATATCTTATATGAAGAGGAATTTAAGGAGTTAAGAGATGATAGTTTTAAAGATAACTTGAATAGAGAGGAAAAAAGGCTTAAAATAGAAGTTTTGGTATTTGATATAGCATAAAAGCCAGTTAGATAAATTACCTTTAAAAGAAAGGTTCTGAAGTATCCAACAGTTTAAAAATGTGTTATTGTTGCGTTACTAATGTTGTGTTACTGTTTCATTACTAATGTGTTACTGTTGTGTTAGTGAAAGTGCTGTCACTAAAAAATATAACCTCTTTTTTTTTAAATTAGAATCTTTCTCTCAACTTCATTAACCTAAGGAATAAATCCATATTCCTAGTCACTGTCATTTCTAGTCAGTTTTTTTTTGTAGGAATTTCATATTAATAAAAGGATTGCCTAGTCATGAATTACACTGAGCACTGAGTTAAAATAAGTCCCAAATTCTGCCCCAAAAGTGACCTTGAGTCACCTGATTTACCTCTGAGCCCATTTCCTTATCAGTAAAATCTAAGATTGCACCAAAGATCACTAGGTCCCTATGTTCAAGAAATTCACGACATTTACTATCTTAAAATAAGTTTTTTTTAAATCCTCTTAAGTTTAAGCCTGTTGCTGTTGTTTTTTTCTTTAAATCAAAACAGAGAAGAGAATTTAGCAGATTTTTAAATCAACACAGGAAGCCAAGTGGCCTTACAAATTTGCCTGCTATCCCAAAGGGAATAAACAGTGCCAATCAAAGTAGTAAAGCATCAAGAATAAGCAATGAAGCCAAGATCCCAAAACTACTTAATCAGAATGCTTAGGAGAGAAATAAACAAAGATCTATGAGATCATAGTCTATTTCTGGATCTATCTTCATTTGTTTTCATGACTTGAAGTCATGGCAACAGTTGAGAGTCATTTGATTAACTTTTACTAACATTTATTAACAGATCGACTTATATTTTTTATT
Organism: Diceros bicornis minor; assembly: GCF_020826845.1. NCBI lineage: Eukaryota > Metazoa > Chordata > Mammalia > Perissodactyla > Rhinocerotidae > Diceros > Diceros bicornis. The sequence goes on along the minus strand of NC_080742.1, from coordinate 64,054,440 downwards.
TTTCATATTCAGCCTACTTCTAAACTGTCAAGAAGAGTATTTCCTATGCAGCTCTTACTCAGCTCCCTTCTTTAAAGTTTCAGTGATTTTCCAAGACTCAAGGGAAAGAGAGATTAAAAAAAAAAAAATCAAGGAAAAGAATCCTATATGAATGCCTGATATCTACGTCAAACTCACCCACTTTGTGATCCTAAGTACCACTAATGAGATAGCACTCTAGACACACAAAGTCCTTATTTCTTAGAGGACTGACTTACTGACAAGGTTTTGTTCTTTCCCAAAAATGCTCTCTTCAAATTAAGTGCTATGACAAGTATGCGTACACTTGTCATACTGTATAAGAGGTCAATTTCGTTAGCTTCCTCGAACCCTCCCCTAACTTAAAAAATAAAGAATTTAAATGGAAAACCCATTAAAGAGACAGAGAGAAGCTGGTTATCTTTTGGTTGTGCTTGTGAAGATCTCATTTGAATCCTATTTCTTCTAGATGCCATTTAAAAATACCAATAAGGTAAGTACAAGTTTGTGGCAATTTTCCATCTCTTACACTCAACTATTATTTATTCATTTATTTAGTGAATAAGTAATACATTCAGATGGAACCAAATTAAGGTTTTAAAAAAGTAAATCTCACCCCCATACCCCACTTACCAGAGGCAAGCACAGTTCAGTTCTACTGTAAACGTCACAACATATTCAAAGCATGTATAGTTTTATAAACTAATCAAATAATTTTTTCATTTCCTTATATATGCTAAAATTCATACACATATTTGCTTACATATATCTTTTCTACTGAAAATAATCAAAAAGGCATCAGCAATAAGTCTGATGAAAGGTCACCAATGAGCTTCAATGTAAAATTGGAAAGGCAACCCCACTGCCATCTGAGGTTACTCTGTAAGGACCAGGAAGGAAGGAGACTAGACTGGAAGCTTCAGAAGGGAATAAATGTTTGTGATTCAAGGAGGTGATTAGCAACATTACCATTTTCAAAATGACTTTAGCTTGCTGCTTCTCCATTATTTGTTTCATCAACAAAACATAAACTTAAAGAATAAAATTAATAAGAATCTTCTAGACAGAATTCAAATGTTTACTTGAGACGACTAAAAGCTTAAGCAAAGAAAAGTAAGAGGTATGCCAGATTCACGCAGAGCAACTAGATGCCACGGCACACTAATTATGTACTTTACATCTTGATCAAGAACCAATTTCATGAACATCGAGAGCATTCAATTAAAATAGAGCGATACAAAGAAAAGGAAAAAAACTACATTTATAACAATTCATTCCTATTGTCAATTATTAAATGTTTAATATGTGATTACAAGTTTCCGTGCTGCTATAAATTCTATAGGAAAGCTTTTTAGATGCAGTTTCCAAGCATCTTTAACAAAAAAACTGGCCTATTTACTTTCTAATGAACAAAGCAATATCATTGTGGGGGTCACAGTGGGAACTGTGTTGATAAATACCTAATGGCTACTAGTAGTTCTGATGTGATAACGTGTGAGGATATTTCAATATTTAACTTCAGAACTTCAACACAACAATTACCAAATGAGATGCTTTTACCCAGTTTACTTTAACACTCGATTTTAGTGTGGTGTCTCGTAGAATCTTCTGCTTTAAGTCTTTTTTTCTTAACTGTATAATTAGTAGTAATCATTAATTCAATTGAGCACCTACCCATCCAGGAAAAGCTTCAACCTTGCAGTGAGGAGACAGAAAACCTAAACTTTTCGCCAATTGCAGCCTAAGCTCCTCACCACTCTCGCCTATCTCGGGCTCACGGCAGAGAACCTATACAATGCAGCACAAAGGACAACGCGGTCTCTGCCCCGGGGAGTCGCCTCGACTGGTCGCAGTGCAGCTGGGGGCCCGGGATTTCTACAGGTACCAAGCGGGGGGGGGGGGGGGGGGGGAGCAGAGCCTAGGCTGGGACAGTGGCCCCCAGCCTCCGACGCCTCCGCCGGGCCAGGTGGACACGCGGGATGCGCAAGAAGGCAGCTGAATGGGATGCCACACCGGTGCCTCTGCGTCACGCCGGCCCCACGGCGCAAGGCCAGGCCGCGTGACGCAAGAGCCGGTCCAAACCCGCCGGACGTTTGGCATTCCCGAGAACTCCATGTTGGAGCCAGGGGGTCAAAGGCGAAAAGTGACAGGACAGACACAACTCCGAGCTCTGCCCCACCCTACGTCCACGAGACCTCTGGAAGCAAGCACCGGCCTCTGAGGCAAGTTCCTCTCCCCCACAGCTCCCCGGCACCCGGACCCGACTCCCTCTCAGGCCCAAGGACCCATTCGTCCCCAAGGGTGGCGAACAAGAGGTCGGTTCGCATGCCAGATCCAAATCGCGCGAGGTACGGCCCCCGGCGCATGCTGGGAATTGTAGTTCGCCAGCTAGGCCAGGCTCCCCGCAGACGCAAACGTCTGGAGGGAAAGAACTACAACTCCCGCGGTGCCCAAGACCAAAAGACTCGCTAGCCAGGCCGGCAACCGGGATGCCGGCGGCGAGGATACCCCCTTACCCGCTGTCGCCGCCGTCGCTGCAGCTGCCCCTGAGCCGCCTCCACCACTGCCACCGCGGTGGGGAGTGTTCCGCTTCTTATTCTTCGGCATCGTGGGACGCCCGGTGCCGCCTAAACTCGGAGCTTAGCGAAGATCAGCCGATAGAGCTGCACTTTTTACTCGTGCGTCTGTGCGGCCGGCGGCTGAGAGGCGAGTCTTCGGCTAACAAGAGAGGCGAGAAGCGGCGGGGGTAAGAGCGGGCGGTGGCGGCAGCAGAAATCCCCGTGAAGAGCTGTAATCGGAAACGATACATGTTTCTCTTTAGCGCGGGAGCTAAGGCGGGGCGGTCGAGGCCACGACGCCTTAAGTAGCAAGACCGCCGCCTGTCGTCACCACCCGTGGGCGGGACTCGAACTCTCCCTAGCCAATACCCATAGCACTCCCCACCAGAGTCCCACTTCGCGCGGCTCATGGATGCCGACTACCAATCCCATGCCGCAAGTCTGCCAGCGGCGCCCAGGGAGCGAGTCTTCGTGGCCGCACTGAATTCTGGGAAAGGTAGTAGGCCGGGGGGCGGGGCTCGTCTCCCAGCTCCGCCCAACTTGCTTTTCTGCGCGCTTGCCTGCCTTCTCATGACCCCTCCCCTGCCTCCGGGTGGCCCCGCCTTGGAATTGACTGGGGTGGTCACTGGTAATGAGCAATCCAGCGGGTATGCCCGATGACGACAGCTGGCTTCCAGCTGGGAGCTACGCAATCCTCTTTGCTCATCTTTCTCCAGAGGCTCTCGTTCTCCTCTTTAACTTTTCCCCTACCTCCATGGGGCCTCTGCCCAGGCGCAGCCATACCCCTCCTTGGGAACATTTGCATGGTTTTAGTTGTTGAATTAGTTTAGCGATCATTGTAATATCTACAATTGAACTGTGGTTCAGAGCTATGTGCCTCCCACTTCCAAAAAAAGTGTGCTGTAATCTACTTAGTCGTGTAGTTCGCGTGTTTCTCCTATTCTAGACTAGAAATATCTGGCGATTCAGTGTCACAGGTTTCCATACAAGAATGTGTCCTTTGACAATTCTGTCTGCCAGTTAGGAGGTCAATCTGGGATAAGGGTTGGTTTCTGAGAATTTAACAGCTGGTAAAACAAACATGAGCTGTAAATACCAATAATCGCGGTGATTTTTATTTTCCAAGCTCCAGCTTGGAGCTCCTGGATGTCTGTCTTCCTTGTTACATTTGTCGTGTATTTGGGACCTGTTATTAAGTTCGTATATTATGCTTACGACAAACCAAACTCACTGACTCACCTCAATGCACATGACTCATCCCCCACTCCACCTCTCTCCTGAGCTCCTTCTCTTATTTTCGGCTGCCTGTAGCACATTTCCACCTAAATGTTCCACCTGCACCTCAATCCAACATCTCTAAAACAAATGCTATATTTCCCCTTCCTGTCTTCTCTTTGTGTGTTCACAGTACTCCTATCCTGGCATATGTCCAAATTCAAAACCTCAACTTCATGTATCGTTCCTCTCTCTAAGGGCCCCCCCAAACAATCAGTTTTACGATAAAACTCTTAAATTTATGCCCTATTCTCCAGTCACACGTGGCCTCAGTCCCTGCCTGGCCACTTTAGGGGATCTCCCAGTCTTTTCACCAATGTCTCATGCATGATAATACTGCCAGCTTTATTTGTGTATCCCCTGTTGTACTAATTCACCTGCTTTAATAGTTGCGCAAAAACATTCCTTGGTTCCATTACCAATACATTAAAGGCCAACCCTCTTAGGCTGGCCTGGCCTCCCTTTCCAGCCCCATCCCTCACTGCTTCCCCATATACGCCCTGTTTTTAGCCCCATTGAACTGCTCTTCGTTTCCAGTACACAGTTCTGCTCACCTACCTCCATTTTATCACTCACATTTTTCCCTGTTCTTGAAATGCTCTTCCTCCCACCTTCACCTTACAAAATTTTATCCATCTTTGAAAATTTAGCTCAAATGCCACCTCCTTCATGAAGCCTCTAACCAGAATTGTTTCTTCCTCCTGACAACTCTTAGCACTCTGTAATGCTCTAATCTCACTTACTGTGTCCCCACAGGCCACACAGCCTATTCAAAGGGCAACATTTCAGGGTTGCTTTTACTTTGTTTAATCCTAAATCGGCAAGTAAACCGCACAGAGCACGTAAACCAGATAAGGATGCAGGTTGTGGACACAGCTCCCACTGATTCCCTTGTATCATCCCTTCAGGTGACGGCACTTCGGAAGTCCAGTGGCCTTGGCCCACGTTGAGTGAGATGACCCCCAGTTGGAGGAGCGTAGAACTCCATACCTTTTATAACCCCAGCTCTTCATCATCCAGAAACAACTCATGCTATACGTAAGGCAATAATTTTGCCACTCTGTGAGCCATATCACCAGGCTTAAGGTCCAAGTTCCAGGCCTTGAAACATGGGCTTTGCCTGCATTGGGGGCACGCTCCTTTTATCTGCATCCATTCATGTCCACTTAGAGGCTTTTCTTGGATGGGCCTAGCATGGCCTACCACATTGTATATGTACTTGTTTTACATTTATTTGTAAATGCATACATCAGCTCATGAAATTCTCAGCTCCCCAAGAACAAGAACCTTGTTTTCATTATCTCTATCCCTCATAACACATAAAGAAGTGTTATCTTTGTAATTGTAGATAGCATATGTTAAATGAACGTTTAAGAAATAATTGCTGACTAGATTTTTCTGGGTCAAGAAAAGGGAGAAACATTACATACGTGGAGTATAATTTTCAAAATAATGAATTCTGAGAGGTACTTTTGATAAAATCACCTTACTGTATTTTTATGTCTACAGCTGAACTCCAGGTCAGTACAAGTACCAGAAGGATTTAGCCGTAGTTCTCATAAGACAGTGACCCTTAATGCAACATATTGGTTTTGCAACATATTTAAAGAAATTAGAAGACTCCAAACAACATTAATTGAGTCACCAAACTACAAATACAAGGAGAAAAGGGGAACAAAACAAGGGCTTTCTCCTAGCGAGGCTCCAGGAACTTCTGCCTACATCTCATTGGCCAGAATTTTGTCACTTGATGATCTCTAGCCAAAAGGGAGCCTAGATGATAAGTATTTTTAGTTGGGCTCATTGACCATCAAATTTGAGGTTCTGTTGATAAGAATGAAGGGGAGATCATAGAGATAAGGTAGGCAGCTAGCAGTCTCTGCTTCATATACTATGAGGCAAAGTTCTCCCGTGCTCTAATAAATAAGTATCACATATTTGTTACCAGCTTGACATTATGTGCTGCCTCTTACCTCTTACTGGTAGTAAGATGTATCCTCCTCCTATGAAACACAACCACAACCTGCTCAGTTTAACATTCCACCTAACAGCACCATCATGGTAAGTACACTCAGATGTTGCCAAAATAAACTTTACATTAATCTGAATTTGTGGGCACACCTGAGAAGAATTCTAACCTCTCGTGGGGTCTGTATATTGAGGACTTTGATTCAAGAACAATGAACACAAGTAAGACCTGGTATTCAAACCTCCCTTGGAGGCATAAACATGAAAGGTTTTCTTTGAATGACTTTAGTCATAGCTTCCTTGAGATTCTTTGCATAGAATTAGCAGAAGTAAATGTCTCCCAGATCCTCCATCTAAGACTTGTCATAATCTGGTTCCTGCCTGCCTCTCCCAACTCACCTCTCATCACCTAACAACACAGTCCCTTCCCTTCTGCCATGTGGAACTCCCAGCAGGTCTCTGAGCTCCCCATGCTCAAGCTTCTGGGCTTCACACAGCAGGTCGCTGCCTACCTCTCCGTCTCATCTTCTGCCCCTCTTCTTACCCACTGTACTTCAGGCAAACAAGTCTTCTTTGCCAACTCAAAATACGAAGTTCATTCGCCCCTTAAGACTTTTGTAACAACTCCTTTCTCTGCCTGACATGATCATCCCCTGAGCTCCCCACAGTTGCCATTCAGATTTCAGCTTAAATGACACCTCCCTGAGGAGGCCTCCCCCACTCTCTCTTCTAATGTAATCCCCGCACCCCACCACCACCCCACCTATATTCTTCTTCTAAAGCACATCTCACTACCTAATATTTTTCTAGTTCAATTATTGTTGTCTCTCTGCCCTACTAGAATGTTAGAATTATAAGATTTTGTTTGTTTTATTCACTGCTGTATCTTCAGTACTGGAACTTAGTAGATATTCAATTTATATTTACTGAATGAAGAAATGGATAAATAATTGAATATCACTCCTCTGCCTGGAACAGTCTTCTCCACAATCTCCTCTTCATCCTTTAAGTCACAGATTCCAGACCCCACTACCCCATCTGATTTAAATGTCTCTCTTCTGTGTTCCTATAGTAGCATTAATTATATGTATTGTAGTTCTTGATTACTTGTCTGTTTCCTCATCAGACACAAAGTGGGCAAAGTCTAAGTTCGTCATCTCTGAATCAGACGCCAGGGCTTTACAAGCATATGTAGCACCTTTGTGCAAATTAGAAAAAGAGGCCAGGGCACCCAGCCTGATGAGTAATAATGGGGTGGAATTCAGCCCCCTCTCTCCCTGGAGCAGGGAGCTACCTATACATCTGTACACAGTGGCCTTGGTAGACAATAATTGTTTAAGTCAATGAGGGAGTGAATTTCCTCCATATCTGAGCAGTTTTCTTAAAGGCAAAGAAACTAAGGTGGGGGAAAGGATGAGACTAATAATTATCAAAAGTCCACTCTGTTGCTGGCGCTGTTCTAGGTTCTTTTTTCTTTTTTTTTAAACCACTTTACTGAAGTATGATTGACATACAAAAAACTGTACATCTTTGAGCCAGCCCTGATGGCCTAACGGTTAAAGTTTGGCATGCTCTGCTTCGGCGGCCAGGATTCAGTTCCCCGGGCACGGAACCACACCACTCGTCTGTCAGTAGCCATGCTGTTGCGGCGGCTCACATGAAAGAACTAGAAGGACTTACAACTAGAATATACAACTATATACTGGGGCTTTGGGGAGGAAAAAAGAAAAAAAACAGAGGAAGATTGGCAACAGATGTTAGCTGAGAGTGAATCTTTCCTAGCAAAAACAAAAAACAAAAAAACTGTACATCTTTAATGGGTACAGCTTGATGGGTTTGGAGATAAGTATATACTCATGAAACCATCACCACAATCAATGCCATAAACATTATCCATCACCTCCAAGTTTCCTCCCATCCTGTGTGTGTGTGTGTGTGTGTGTCTGTGTCTGTGTGTGTGTGTGATAAGAACACTTAATTCTAGGTTCTTTTCACACATCTCATGTACCTCTTACAACACCTGTATACAGGAAAAATAAGTTTTAACATTTTGTAGATAACGAAATGGGCTCAGAGAGGTTTTGCAACTTCCCCAAGGTTGTACCAGTAGTAAACAGTGAGTCTGTGATTAAAACCCAGGCCCATCTGATTCCAGGGTTGTCTCTGGCTGGCCTTGGCCACATGGAACCTGACTGCTTCTTCCCAGCAGCCTTGGATTATGTATGCAGTCCTGCTAGGACATGCCCATGTGGACAAAGCCTTGCCTGGCTCCCCTTTTTTAGTGTCTCTTCACCTCTAATATTGTTGACCGCCTGATAATTGTTTGGCAGATTTAGGTTTTTCTGATATTTCTAAGGCTATAGCAGAATTGTATTATCAAATAGCAATGTTATTCAATCAAATAATTTTTAAAAAATAGATTATCACTTAAGTTCTAGGTCACATTGCTTTCTTAATCTGTTTGAAGTTTTGTGTTATTGCCAGGAATGGTGATAATGCAACATGCTCAATTTGAGGTCCCTGTTTGTTCTTTTCTTACAAAAGGATACAGTGGCAAATTGAGTTAGAACTCTTAAGCCTTAAAATATTTTTGTTTGCCTTTTTTCTTTTCACTAGGTAGGAGACATTTCTTTGTGGTTTTCAGTTTTGAAATTGCATACAGTTTCTCTAATGAGATTTCTGACAAAAGATAGTAAGACTAAATTCAATTGTCTTCTAAAAAGAGAATGTTGCTTGTCTCACAAAGTTGCAGTATTGTCAATAATACAGTACAAGTCTATGTTAGGAGAGTACCATGAGCTGTAAGTACCATAATATGAGCCGCCAGACAATGATGTTTATGACATATTGCGTTGGAAGAGCTTTTCATGGCAACAGCACATGTATGAATTATCTTTTCTTTGAAGATAGAAATATTATTGGGCTTTTTCATTTGGATATCCTCTGAGCTTTCATACCAAACATAATCAAATCATCTTGTTCTCTACTGACCCCTCTACCCTACATCCTACAACCAGTTCTCCCTCCTCACTTTCTCTGTGTAGTAGCACCAATCTTCTGGCCAAACAACCAGAGAATCTTAAAGTTGAAAAAGACTTGAGAGGTGATCTACTTTAAACTCCTGTCTCACCTAGGAAACCCTTTGACAACATGACTAGGATCCAGATCTCTAACTCAGTCTTCCAGGGTTCAAATCCAGCCACGCTACTTGGCAATGGGTTCTTGAGCAAGTAACTTCACCTCTCTGTGCCTGTTTCAATGAGGATAATAATAGAACCTATTTCATGGAGTTGGAATGAGGAATACATGAAATAATACATGTAGAGCACTTAGCCCAGTGCCCAGCACATAGTAAACACTCAATAAATGTTAGCCTTTAATATTAGCAAGCAGATATTTATCTGTCTTTTCTCAAACTCTGCCAGTGCCAGGAATCACACAACTTTTCAGGGCAGATCATTCCAATATTGGATAGGTATCATGTTTAGAAAAGTCTTATATTCCTTCAACAAACGTTCATCAAGTGTCTTCTATGTACCAAATACTGCGCTAGAACCTGAGAGCAAAGAGATGAGTGAGAACAGGGTATCTGGCCTCATGAAGTCCCCAGTCTAGCAAGAGAGCTCAGCACCGAATGACCTGTGGCTGTCCTGCCCTCTCAGCCGACTTGGAGGCAATACTCCTGTGTCCCCCAGGATGTGACCAAAGAGGTCCTTCATTTACCAGTAAGCAACTAATCCAGAGGCTCCCCGGAGAGTTCAGTCCTCTTTTCTGGAGCAAGCCACCTTGCCCCTGTGAACCTCCATTTCCTCATCTATAAATGAGAGTAAATAATTCCTGCCTATTAAGTCACTGGACTGTCATAAAAATAAAATGAGATCATTATGTGGTCTTTATAACCTGTCAGGTACTCTATAATGACAAATACTCCTTGTGTTAAGCCAAAGAAAGAAATGACTTTCCTAATGATGGAATTTTAGACATCAGTCAGCAAGGAAGGATCTTTTGGCTGGGAGTAGATAGACGGGGATGAGAGGAGGAACCAAACCAAGCCCCCAAATCAGGCTTACTTACAAGGACCGGACTGGACTGAGTCAACAAGGCATCCAGCATTGCTCCTGAAAATCTCATTGGTGGCCACATGTGTTGCTGGAAGGTCATCAGGTTTTAGATCCAGACAGACCTAGAGTCTAAATGCCTTATCTACCACTTACTAGTTGGGTGACCTTGTGCAAGATACTTAATCTAAGCCATTGTTTCCTCATTTGTAACTCAGATTCTGTCTCCTGGAAATTCAGAATTAGAACTGAGAGACATTCAGAGTCTAGACTAGTCTTTTTTTTTCCACTGAGGAAGATTCGCCCTGAGCTAACATCTGTGCCAGTCTGCCTCTGTTTCGTATGTGGGTCGCTGCCACAGCATGGCCACTGACGAGTGGTGTAGGTCTGCACCCAGGGACTGAACCCAGGCCACCAAAGCAGAGCACACCAAACTTAACCACTAGGCTACAGGGCTGCCCCTGGACTAGTCTTTTGAGCAGAGGAGATATAATGTCAAGGAATAAAAAGTGGCTATCATCTGCCTACCACAGAGATGAAAAAGCAAGCAAGCCAGTTTGCTGAGAGAAAAGAATGAAACAGGACTGTAGAGAGAAGCAGAGATGAGAGATGGAACTGTCCAGCTCCCAATGGGCTTCCACTTCCAGGTAGCGGAACTTCCTAAGACCCAACTGAATTCCTGCCTTCGGGTTCCAGGAGACACCCCTGAACTTCTAAAATAAACTTGTTCTTTATGCTTAAGTTAGGTCTAGTCAGTTTCTATTTCTTGAAATCCAGAGTAACTGATAGTTTCTTCTTGGCACTCCCCTACGTCCTTGAGTCTGGTATCTCTTGGAGACCCAGGAAACTGTCCAGGCAGTTGCAAATGGGACTTGCAAAGCCTATCTTTTACTCTCAGATGAAAGGCAGTAGGAAGCAGGAACAGATTCTCCAACACTTTGGAGGCATGTTAGCATTTTTCTAAATTATGGAGAATGAGTGAACTGCCAAATTTCATTCATCGTCAGTGATATTTTACTGTGAACCAACCCAGCCAAAAGAATTCTGAAAAGACACTTTAAAAACCTAAGCCAAACTGAACTGACCATACCAGGTTTATCACATTGAAGTATTTATATCAAATAGATGTAAAATTATTTTATTAAGAATAGGAGAAAATTGGCCTTATTGCTAAAAGACTGAAAATTTTATTAATATGATACATTTAGTAAATATTTTTTCATTCCATTCAAGAAAGTCTTTTGCAATTAATTTGTTTGCCTACCCCAAATCTATCCGACCCTCCTTCCCCGTTCACAGAACCCCAATTTTGTCCAGATTTCCAGCCTTCTTTGAGTGGCCCTGTGCTTCAGGGAAGGCTGGACCTAGCCTCAGCTCCATGGGTTGGGTCGTGATTGATCCCATGATTGATTTCTCTTACAAATGGTTGGTTTAGTCTTGGACACACAACATAATTCTAGCCAATGAGACATAAAAGTTGAGGGGTTTTGCTGAAAGATTTCTCCTTCCCAAGAAAAATACAAATGAAGAGAAAGTCTTCTCTTTCTCCAGATGTTGTCATTTGTGACCATGAGGGCAAACAAAGCTAACATACCAGGAATGGCAAAAGAGGATTCAAGAAGCTGGGTGAGATTTTTGAGTCCCTCAATTACCAACTGGCACCACCCACCACCTCTAGGTGGCTCATTAAGTGAGATAATAGAGGCCCTAAATGTTTGTCAATTTTAACTGGAGATTTCTGTGACTTGGGGCTGAAAGCATCCCAACTGACCACTGTTTTATCTAACAATCCCTTGAAAATAATGGCAGCATTTGGCAATTTCTAACATTCTTATATGTGTTCAAAAGTGAGTTGAATAAAAATAATCCCCCAGCTATTCTCCTACAACCCTTAAAAGTGCCATATGTTCCAAGAAAGAAAATGTCTTTGAAATCCTCACTCCTGTCATCTGCTGTTTTGTACATAGAATGTACCAACATAGTGCCACTGCCCACTTCATGCCGCCTCCACAGAATTCTGTCCAAGGACACCCTGTTAAAACTCTTTATTTGGAGAATTTCCTTTCCTCCACTCCCACTATTATTGTGTATGAGTGTTTTGTGGGCTTTTTTTCCAGACTCCTTTTCTTTCTCCATCTTTGGCATTCCTCATTAAGAGTTTTTATTTCCCTTAATGATCCTTAATAGGGTCATTTGTTGTTGTTGTTAACTGGCATCAGAATTTTTGTAATTGAAACATCTTTCAATGGCAGGAATCAATTTTTCTGCCAGTGGTATCCCAGGTGGCTAACTTTCATTATGCTAAGGTTGATGATTCATGAATGGTAGTTTTCCTTCTAAACAAGGGCCACCATGATGGGTGAGCAATGGTGCCTTCTCTATATTCCAAAGACTGAGGGAGTAAAATGTACTCTACTCACATAATAATAGGGTTAATTTGATTCTATATATATAGGTGATGACTGTTATTTCTTTGAAGGTTATTTATTTGTTGACTTGATTTTTGTAGCCTAGTCTTTTTTGTATAGGAGATATCTTCTAGTCTCAAATTATTTTCATTCCTGCATCCATTGAAACAAATTTGCCTTTGTCTCCTAGTTCTGTTTCTTAGGATGGATTTTAAGAAGCCCCAGGCTGATCAAGGAACTCTCAAAATAGGAAGTGAACCAACACCTTTTATACTTTTGTGCTCTTCATATGCTTCAGGCAACATTCAGGAATATTCTTTCTCTAATCTTGTTCTCCCAAGTTCTACCTCTTCTATCTTAATCCACCCTCTCCATATCTCCAGTCTTTCCCACTAAAAGTCTATACAGTGCTACAACACCATTTTCATAGCCCTGTAAGCTAGAATATCTGCCTACATGTTTTCTTTAAAAGGAGGTAGTACATTTTACCAGCTTCACTATTTGCTTTCTCATGGTGTTATCCATTTGTTATATTTGACTCATTTTTTTTGGATGAAATCAATAGTTATGATTTGACATTTGGAGAGATACAATCAATTAACTAATGTATTAGTTTTTAAATCTTCAAAGATGACATGTACTGCAATCTCTGGCTTTGATATTTCTCATAAATTCCAGAACCCTATATCCAATCACTGACTTTTACTAACACTTACTGTCCCACAGACTCCTCAAATTCAACAAATTAAAAATGTACCTACTCTACCTCTACCCCACTCCTACCTGTTTCTCCTTTGGCATTATGAATCATGGTTTATGTTCTACTATCCACCTTGATATCCAAGTCAGAAACCTAACCTCACCCAGCACACTAAACCGTTTCCCACATCTGAAATATCTCCGGACTCTATTCTCTTCTCTCATTGATGCAACCAACTATTACTTAGCCTCATAACTCACCTTCTCGCTTCTAGTCTTGCCAAGCTCCAAGTTGTCAGAATGATCTTCCTTAAGGCAAATCCCATCACTATCTCCATGAAGACTTTCCAAACCCCATCTCTGTCCCTGCTGAGGATTGTCCTCTCCAATGTGGTTCCTAGTGCTCTGGAGAGCTTACTGTCATGGGGAAACAGCATTACCTTTAGTGGTAAAAAGTGCATTTTCTGGAGTCAGACCATTAGGATTTGAACCCTGGCTCCACATAGAGGCAAGTTACTGAATCTCTGTGCTTCAGTTTCCTCTTCTATAAAATGGCACTAATCAATAGTGCTTCTTAGGGTTATTGGGAGAATTAAATAAGACAATACATGTTAGCGCTTAGCGCTTGCCTGGCACATAGTAAATAATAAATGTAATAATATTATTGTCATTACAGAAAACCTGTGACTTCCATTGCACTAACTGGTTTATATTTTTCTTTACTAGGCTGAGTTCCTCGCAACTGATTCATCTTTGTAGCTCAGCACCTAGCGCTGGCCTGGAAAGTTAGTAGACACCGTAAACACTTTTTGATTGAATGACCACATTACTGCCTGGCTCATAACCCTTCATTGGCTCCTGATTGCCTGTAGGATAAAATCTATCCTCTTTAGCACGGTTTATAAAACCTCTGAAATCTGGCTCCTACTCATCTATTCCACTTTATCTCCTAGACTCCAGCTAAGCGAGATCACTTGCAGTTCCCTGCAAACAGACATTTCCTTCCACCAGAATGCCTTTCCAGGCCCTTTCCCCAAACCTGGTGAACTTCTTTTGATAGTCAAGAGCCAAATCAAGTATCTCTTCCTCTGAAGTCTTTCCTGACCTTCTTACAGGTGGCCACCAAGTCTAGAAACACAGGCAAGTATATAATAAATGGTTTGTTGGAACTATATTAAAATACAGGATGAAATAATGTGTCTACATTTCCAGACTTCATGGCCAACCTGTAGCTAGAACTGATCATTCCCTCCTCATGCTCCCAGAGTACCCTCTACCTCTTTTATGAAGTACTGATTACCCAGGATGCAGCACACAGAGGCTCTGCTCTATTCATCTTTGTTTCCCAACCACCCAACTCCGTGATTGACACAGATGAGGCACTCAGCAAATATTTGTTGAATAAAATGTCAACAAATATTTATGGATCATCTATGTGTTAGGCAAGGAAAACTGCTACTCATTGGATCATTGCTAGCGAACATCCCTAACATACAAATCCCCTCAACATCACTTTCATCTCTGCTGCTCTGGGTGGTGAAGCAGAATTCTTGGTGTGTGCTCTGGTGATTTCATACTACATTGCTTACATTCAGCTTTCGTTCATGGTTAAACATGTCTTCTTTCAACAAATTTTCCCATTTTTTGAAAAGGGAAAACTTAAGGAAATATGGTCTACTTTAATCAGTTGCCATTATTTGATACCTTCAAGAAGAAAAATATTTATAGAGAATAAAATGAATAAAACATTTCAAAATTAATGATACATTGAAGTATAAATGTTCATATTAATGAGTCAATTAAAACTTTATAAAAGAGCTATTATCTAAACTTACCAGATAAATATATTGCTGTTAAGGTCGACTTTAATTTATACAGGCTGATGGAGCTCATGTATATGGTTGCAGTCAGATCATGTGGCATTTTCAACTAGTCAACTAGTTGTCCCCCACCCTCTCCACCTGTGACAGATTTCCTCTGGCTCAGGGTAAAAATCCCAAGCCAGTCTCCTCTCAGCAAACTCTCCAATGCAATATTTCTTAAAGATGACATTTGGCCAGAAAAATAAACACTTAACATGACAGTTTCATGACACAGTCTGTGAAGTGGAAGACAGCCTCTGGCCAGTGACGATAACCACATTGTCGGATGCATGTTTCACAGTTGCACAATGGCTGGTCTAATAAGGGAACCATTTAGGGGCGTTCTCTGCTTTAATAATGACTCATTGTCCTGGGAAACTTCACTTTCTATGGGAATGAGCCCTGGAGTAGCTCATAATTTCGTGGTCACTATGACAACTCTGAACCTGTCAGAGATGCTCTGGCTCTGGGGAAAGTTATATTTGGATCTGATTTTGAGGGAGTGTTGTAGTAGGGAGGTAATGCCACCATCGCTCCTTGAAATCTAAAGTAAAATTATTGTCATCTGATAAAGGATTATTCTGTTCATCATTAATCCAACCTATAAAAGGCACCTTGCAAAGTGAGCCATAATAAATATGTATTCATGGCACAATAGCACCCAAAACTAGGAGTGCCAAGTTGGCATTTGAAATTCTCAGAGGAAGTTGTTAAATGATACAGGGTGACTCAAAAAGAATTGAACATTTCCAAGATGAACCTCTCAGTAACCAGGTAATACACGATCATGTGTGTCCCAAACTGTGGGTGACATTTTAAGTGTCTAGCCATAGGGCAAGTATTAGGTTTTGACCACGTTTATATTTAAGTGTTCAATTCTTTTTGAATCATTCTGTACAATATTATGGGTGTACTAATCTGAGGCCCAAAAATGGGATTTAGATGGTCTGTGAAATCCCTGAAATTATGTGAAAATAATGTATGGTTGAGAGTTGAAGTTATTTAATTTTATCCCATATTATAATTTGTCTTTATGTAATGACATGGTATCAATAAAATTTTTCATTAACAGATTTTACAATGACATTAGTAATTAATTATTGAGTTAATCTTAAATTTAATTTAGAATTTAATAAACTCCTACAGTGTTTTAAGGTCTATAGTAGACATATAAAAAAACATGCTGTCATATTAAGTACAATTCAACCCTGGCTGCTGCAGCACCATTATCATTGTTCTTCCTGTGGGATGCGGGGTCACTGCTAGCCCATCAAGAATCTTTTCTAACTTCTACACAATTTAAAAAGATACCAAGATGCCCTTCCTCTTGGTAGATGGGAGGCAGTCCTGCAATGGGGAGCATTGTTTGGCATGGCAAATGTGACTGGATTTCAACCCCGTCTCACTCCCTCAGCTGGGTACCTTTGTGTAGTACACAAATTGTACAACTGTACACAGCAGCCCCACTGGGACCCCCATGAAAGTGAAAATATACTGTGACTCTTCATTACTTTCTCTACTTAAAATAGCTTGAACAGAGACCAAGATATACTCTTATTTTTTTAAAAAAAGAACTGTATTTAATTGATACCAAGTTCCAAATGAATGTGTCTTACAGTGCTATACCCATTCAACCACTCAATAAATTTTATATAATGAATCCATTTTTTAAGCAAAAAAACAAATTAAGGAAGTGAAATAATTCTAACTTCTATTTATTTATTATGTTTCCAGTTAGAATAATAGGTTATTTCCTACTTGAAAGGTGATACCCTGTAGATCTGTCAAATAGACCACCTTCCCATAGGCTCTGTTTTTAAGGACTCCTTATACTAAAATAATCCCTCCTCAACCCCAAAGCACTTTGTTTATACTCCTCTTGTGGCCTTGTTCTATTCTGCTTTGTACTGTAATTTATCTTGCTTCTCTGTCTGTAAACTCCTACAGGGCAGGGCCTGTGGACCTCTGTCTCCTCTGCTCTGTGGGGCAGCAGCACGGTCAAGTGGAAGCAGCATGGCCTCTGGAGTCAAGCCAACCTGCATCCAGATCTTGGCCCTGCTGTCTACTAGCTCTGTGATCATGAGTCAATTATTTAACCTCTCAGAGTCCCATTTCCTCACTTGTAAAATGGAGATAATAACACTTAACACATGGGATTGGTCTGAAGGTTTAAAAAATGAGTGAAGTTGTGAAGGATTGGCACTTAGCGATTTCTTTGTCACTATCACTATTTTTCAGAGGCAGCATGAGTTTTGGAATCAGATAGATTCAAATCCTGCCTTGGTCACTTAGTGTGTCCCCTAACTAAAAGCTACTTCTGTAAGCCTCAGCTTCTAAGCACCATGAAGGTCGGATTTTGTCCATCTTGTTCACTGTTGTGTCCTTAGCATCTAACACAGAGCCTGGCTGTTGTTGAATGGACCAATGAATGAATAAAAAATGAAGATAACTCCTTACAGCACTATTGCAAGAATTCCATAGACTGTATATATAAAGTGCCAGTCACAGTCACAGTGCCTGGTACATAATAGGCCACAATAATTGATTTTTGATTGTCAAAACAAATGGATACAGAAAAATAGGATTTAAAAAATGCTATGGGCATTCCTGCCCATGTATTTTCATGTTATTACAGGAGTAGGCAGTAAGAGGACACGGCTAAATGGCTGGCCTGATGACTAATACCTTCTACTATTAAATTGTGTTCATACCTCCAACGTAACACTATTATAGGCAGCAAGAATTGTTTGTTTAGTCAATATTTATTGAGTACTTAGGATGTGGAGAACACCAAAATGGATAAACTATTTAGGAACAAGTACGTCTATGTCAAGGACACAACACGGAGGTACTTGTGTTTCAAGAATCTGAGGCCTCAGATAACTGGAATTTCCATGTAAAGGAGATTCAAAAAAGATCATAATGAACAGACAGGTTACTTGGTAGCCCCTTTTCTCTCTTTATTTCAAATACTACCTTCATAACTGTGACCTTTCTGCTCCCACCTGTTTAGGCAGAGGGAGGTAGCCCCATGACCTTTGTCACAAATAGAGACGGTATAGAAACACAGATTATGGAGGTCAGGACAAGGGAGTTTCCTGCTGCTCTGGATACTACCCTCCTATTATTACAACAGGGGGAGGCGGACTACTCCAGATCTGAGGAATGGATGGAGGAAGGGTAAACCGCAGCTGTGAGTCTAAAGATAAATGATTACACCTCATCTGTAACTTGGCTTCTAGGTGATCTCACCTAAAACATTCCAAACTGATGCGTGTCATTCTTGTCCTCCGAGATAGGTAGGAAAGTGGACTCCATAAGCCGTATTATTGATCAAAGAGAAGGAAAAAGTCCAGAGCTGTTATGCTGAATTATCAATTTGAATTTTGTTGTCACATATCTATATAATGAGATTCTTAATTCAAAATATACAATAGGACACATGGTTAAAACGGTGTTATATGTCTTCATATAATCATTTCTAGGCAAAAAGATCTAAGCATTAACCTCGAGGCCCAGCCTTAAGATTGCTCAGCTCCCTTTGTGCCCTCTAAGCCTTGAAGGATGGAAGCAGATTTCTGGCCACAACAGGGAACACAGGACACTGGGAGTAGCTGCAACACTGCTTGAAAAATAATGAGAAAATTTCCTAGGACCAAGGATGCAGGAAGGAAAGAAGGGAGGGCAGAGAAGGTGGGAGGGAAGGAAGAAGAAGGGTGAGAGAAGAGGGAGAAAGAAAAGAAATAGCAAAATAACCTAACAATTTCCATCCATCTTAAGGACTAATTATGTCGAACATTGAGCAGAAGGAGCTCTGAGGAAGGGCCCTTCCGCCCTCACTGGCCTGTAGGGGCATCTGTGTCAATTAGCTTGGGAACACAAGGCTGACCTATAGGAAACAGGACGCTGGAAGAATCCTCTATTTCCAACACCAGGCTATGTGAGGGCCCAGGTCCGCTTTTGGGGGTACCAAGCTACAAACAGGTGATGTGGGTCTTTGACATCCTCCTTGCTCCCTTTATATAAAATACCTTCTAGTCTTGCCCTCCCACTTGGATAGCCCCAAATGGGAGAGAGCGCAGTGGCATGAAAGGCAGCTAGGAGTGAGTGTGTGTGGAAGGGAGGTGGGGAGTTAGCCCCACTCCTGGACATGGGCTCGTGGGTGTTTATTCTGGGTGGGCCAGATGTTAAAGACCTCTGTAGTCTTCCAAGGACAACAAAGATCAGAGCTCATGTATGACAAAAAAGCTCATCTTTTACTAGCTTCCCCTTCCAGGTTCTTCTGAGAATCCTCAAGGACTTTCCTGCTGCCCCGCACATCTGCGCTGGCTGCTGCTTGTCCCCAGTGAGCAGCGTGGAGCCAGGCTGCTGCTCGGCTGTCAACAGGTCACCTCCCGCCATCTCACAGCCGCTTCCCCAGGCTGCTGCTCGGCTCCCCTATCTGCTTTACTCCCGGCACTGACACATGCCTATCCCTGAGTTCCCCAGAGCACCACAAAGATCAGAAGGCTTGAGCGAACAGAAGAGAATTACCATACAGAAAACAGTATTTTCCAAAACAGAATTGGGCTCCCAAATCCTCCACCTGCCCCAGGTTGCATCTATTCTATGTTGCTTAGGATTATAATTTTTTGCTTTCCCTGGCTCATAACTCCCTCAGTGAAATTATGGTGGGCAGACCCAAATGCCTTTATCCAAGAGAAGTCCTTGGGGCTCTGCAGCTGCTGTCGACCTCACTGCACTTCTGGTTTGTATCTGCCAACATATAACAGAGAGATGGAGAGACTGAAGAAGTACAAAGAAGCTGAGAAGAAGGGAGATGAGAAAGATCTGGGCTGAAACATCCGTACTGTGCTCTGTGGCTCAGAATTGTCTTCTAATAGTAACATTCTATCTTTATTTTATTTATATAACAACTTTTCTCCATACTAAGTTATCCTCTTCAATGAAACACTGAAGGACTGTTGGTGGAGAATTTACCCAATCTGCAGTTTTTGTAACATGAGGCCATACAGTATGTTCTTTTATAGAAAGATGCTAGGCCTGCCTTATCTCTAAAGAAAAAAGAACATGGTGAGACTGCCTTGTTTACTGAGATTGCTAAGATAATAAATTGATATTATGAGTCCATTTTACTGTGTCTGAGTGAGAATCTGTTGAAGCAGAAGGGACATTATGGGAATAAAGCTTAGGAGGTGAAATTAGATTTTTCATACACGGAGTAGCAGCTGCTCAGATAGCAGAAAAATCCTAAGTAATTTATCAGGCAGCAATGCAGTGAGCAACAATAAAGCAACTCTTCTTTGAGATGAGAGAATGGTCTAGGACACCTCTGTGACTGCAGATGACTGCATGTTATATTCCAGATATTGGAACCATTGGATAACTAATGTTCGAAGGTTTATAGCTCAGAATGATCATTCTAAAGTGCACATTGCCTTTGACTCAACATTATCAAAAACAGAATTTTGAAATGTAATCACGTGCTGGATGTCCCCCATGGCCACAATAAAGAGTGATGTCTGCTTATACCAGAGGCTTTCTATAGGTGTGAGACATTCCACGCACCAGTCACCACTGAATGGCCAAGTCTGAGATTAGACAAGTGTTTGAGATAGAAAAGCCAAAATTGGTATAAAAACAAAGCAAGAAGATTGGAGTAAACAAGAAAGTTCAACAGAGTAATTGTAACTAAAGCAGCTCTAGTAGTAGATAGGTCTTAAAGGACCAAAGACTGAACATTTGTAAATGACGTCCCTGCTCTGTTGCAGATAGGTCAAAGTTATTTTTCTGAAACTATAAACATTTGTGGGGAGGTGATTTTAGAGAAAGGAGGTAAAAGGTAATTCTAAGGTAAAACTGTCAAGTTGGTAAAAGGCCATTGACACGATGACAATAGCTTGTGAGGAGAGGATTGACATGATGTCAATGGCCTTTTTAGGAAGATTAATCTAGTGCTGATCAGAAGAATGAATTGAAAGAGGATGAGCAGGGGTGGATACAGGTTTTGTGTGTCTGAAGCTAATACCAGCTTAAAGAGGATGTAGGCCGTCTTTAAGAAAAACAATATAGATTTAAGAATACAAAATTGCTAGGGCCACTCCCAGAGCCTTTGATAGGCCCAGGCAAGGAAGGGGGACTGGAGATTAAGTTTCCTTACCTTCACAATAAGCCACCTCATGGGTAAGTGATAGCTAAAGCCACTAACACTGTCATCCCCATCTACCCAGCAACCCAAGCTAGAAACCCAGGAGTCATCTTTGATCCTTCCTATTATTTCCTCTTCAGTCACCAAGTCACGCACATTTTATTTCCTAAATATTTCTCAAATTCATTTCTTTCTTCATTCTTCATTCTTAATGCCAATACCTTGGATTCAGCTATCACCACCTCTTACCTACTCCACTGCAAGTAGCCTCATAACTGGTCCTCTATTTCCACTCTTGTTTCTCTCTCAGAAATCTATCCTTCACCCAACCACCCAGAATACTGTCTATCTAAAAGGTAAATCTACAGTTTCACACTTCTGTTGAGTATCCTTCATTAAAGCCTTATCAGGAGGAAGCCCCAAGCCTCCTTAGCAATGACAAGCAAAGCCTCCATGACTTTGCCCTTTGTACCTCTCCACCCTCAGCTTTCAACTTTTCACAGTATCAACACCATATTGCCTGTAGTTCCCTGCAAACACCTTGAAAGTTTTCACCTCCAGGGTTTTGGTTCCTGGCTGACCTCTTAGCTTGGAACCTCCTCCGTTTCTCCTCATCCCTCTTCCCCTCTCCTTCTTCCTTTACCAGGCTCACCTTCTGCTGGAGGCCTTCATCAACACCCACCACCCCACCAGCAACAAGCTGGTTAGATGCCCTCTTCTGTAATCCCACACGCAGAGCTCCATCAAGGTACTCGGCACACTATGTTAAAAGGACTTATTTATATCTTGCCTCTCTCTCTCCTCTCCAGACTGTGATCTCCTTGCGGGTATGAGCCATGTCTGATTAATTTTTAGCAGAATGTAGGTCCCCAGCACTTAGTAGAATGTAGGTACTCACTAGATATTTTTGAATGAATGAACAAATTAATGACTAAATCAATCACTATATGAGTCATTCTCTGTGACAGTACAGAGCGACAAGAGAGTAGAGAACTTAGTTCTGGGCTATGCCCAAGACTGCAGGTGGGAGAGAGAAAAGACAATTAGGCACAGGTTCCTGAGAATAATCAATCAGAAAAGTAGGAGGATCAACAGGAATTGTGTCGTCTTCTTTCTGTGTATCATTAAGTTATGGAGTTTCTACAGTGAATGCATAATACTTTTTGAATACGAAATAAAGGAGTTTATTAGAGTACATGCTAAGCTGCTGTAACAGACCCCAAAACAAAATAAAATGATTAAATAAGTTTATTTCTCTCTCATGTAAATATCCAGAGGTGATATAGTCCAGGGCTGGTAGAGAGGCACTGCTGTCCTCAACATGCCAGCCCTGCCGACCTGACCACCAATTTCCAAGGCTGCTTCTAGTCAACAGTGAGAACAAAAGACAAAGGACAGGACAGTTAGCTTTTAGGGAAGCAGGAAGTTGCCCCCAACTCCTGGCTAAATGTCCATACCCAGCTGCAAGGGAGGATGGGAAATGTAGTCTCTAGTTGGGCATCCATATGCCCAGCTAAAACTCGGGAGAGTTTTATTCATAAAAGGAAGAAAGAGAAGGGAATACTAGGGACAACTAGTGGTCTGATGTAAAGTGTTTTGTTCTGTTTGATTTCTACAAAAGAGAAAGAATGTTTTAGTAAAGCAGCAGCAAGAGAAGCCAGATTTCAAGGAATTAAGAGTAATTGGGTAGTAGACAAATGAAGACAAAAAGTGCAGATCCCTTTTTTCAAGTGTAACAGTAAATGGAAGAGAAATAGGGTGATGCCAGAAAAAACTAGAGTCAAATCATGTTTTGTTTTTGTTTGTTTTCTTTTTCTTGAAGGAGGAACACCTGTGCTTGTTTGAAGGTGTCAGTGGGGATAAAGAGCAAAAATACTGGAGAAGGCCTAAAAGTAAAGATTTTAGCCTTGTTAAGTCAGAAGGACACCTCACCTTCTGAAGTTGAGGGAAGCATGAGAAGACAGTGTGGAGACCTTGGTACTGAAGTGAAGAGGAAGTTAGATTGAGAAGTTAACGCCACCCACCAGTTCTCCAGGGGCTCCCACTGTAAAGCCCCAGCTCCCAACTTTCCCATCCCTAATCCTACCCAATCACATCCCCCTCAAAATATTACCTGTGACCTATTCCTCCCCGTTCTCTACTTTGCAAAGTCAATGAATCAGCCAGACAAGAGTATCAACAAAGTCTTCAAGGGACACTATGCCTCCTGTTCATCTCTTTATGTATTTATAAATTCTTAATTCAATACATAAAGGTCACCTTCTTCATTCCCACAGCTAGGGATATAGAAGTGTGAACAAGACAAAATCTTTGCCTTCGTGGAGTATGCCTTTGAGGGCATGTGCATTTCAGTGATAACCTCTGAAGACAATGCCCCAGCCTTTGCTGTACAGTTACTGTAACAGTGACAATTTTAGTGAGGGTTGGAGATGGGGCAACAGTATGACAGATGCATCTCCAGTCTCACTAAATACACACCTGTCCCCTGATGGCTGGAAGAACACACAGATCTAAAAAAAATCCGTGGAGGGCCGGCCCCATGGCTTAGCGGTTAAGTGCGTGCACTCCGCTGCTGGCGACCCGGGTTCGGATCCCGGGCGCGCACCGAGGCACCGCTTCTCCACCCATGCTGAGGCCGCGTCCCACATACAGCAACTAGAAGGATGTGCAGCTATGACATACAACTATATACTGGGGCTTTGGGGGAAAAAAATAAATAAGATTTAAAAATAAATAAATAAATAAATCCATGGAACGCATACATGGAAAATGGAGATAACAAGACAAGTCCATCTTGAAGAGATGTAATAAGGTAAATGAGCCTCTAGGGAGGAGCTTCTGTGGCCAGAAAGGGCTGTGGTTTGAGCCATGTTGATTTTCTCCCAGCGGCAGGTGCTTCCCTCCCTCTAGCCTTCCCTTCTTATCACATTCTTGGCCCACTTTAATTTTCTCCTGCGTATGATCACCTTCTGATTTTTATGTAAGCTCAATAGACCATTTCTAATCTCTGCCAGGCAGAAGAGGGTACAGGTTAAGAGCAGGGACTCTTAAGCGAAAAGGCTTGAGTTAGATTCTCAGTCCTTGAGCAATTTAATTAACATCTCTAAGCCTCAGTTTTCTCATCTGCAAATGGAGATGATAATACCTACCTTGTGGCCTGCTTCTGAGAATTAAAAAGGATGTCCGGGGAAAGTTCTTCACACCATGTCGGCACCTAATGATCACCCATAAAGGTTACTTATGATTATGTGACAATGCGACCAGATACAGCAGCTGGTGTCAGCCCAAAGCCTGACCAGTTCAGGCTGTTGGCCCAAGTTAAAAAAAGTAATAAAAGAGCATTAAATACTGGGATGAATTACACATCCCTTCTGGAACAGCCTTTTACTATACAGACCTAGAATGAACCAGGAACCAGAAGAACAGTCCGGTTTTAACAGCGGCCAGCCTTGCTAAGGCCTCTGGGGTTGGCCTTAATGATAATAATAGGAAATGCCGAGTCATCATGCCCCTGGGGGGGTTGGGCAGAGTGGGGGGGCTGAAATCCTCCGTGGCAGGCCTCCCAGCGGAGCATTCCAGGGCCTACTCGGTCCACGCTGATCTCCTGACCCACTTGCAGCTGACTCAGCACTATTTATGCTCTCAGCTCTCGCCCACTCATCCAACTGTTTATATTCCTTCTCTGGGCACGAGCCTCCTGACCTCAGTTCTTCAGCTGCAGCCAAATGCAGATGCTGTTACTGACACCTGGGAATTTCCACCTGTGAATCAAGGGATGCCTTGAACAGAAAAAGTGCTAACTTTCTTCCTGGGAACATTGCTCGGGTTCTTTTTTTGAAAGAGTTAAATGAGAGTGAGGAGGAAGCAAATAAAAGACCTGCTCATAGCAGAAATGGATGAAAGTGCAGCATAGGAAAAAAATTTGATGTGTTTTCCAGAAGATAGATGAGTGCAACTACTTTATTAATTTCCTAATCTTATCTGTGCAATCTGAGGGCGTTGCCAGAGTTATAAAGATGGCTTGCCATCTATTCTCTGTTATAAATTCTCCCCATAATAAATATCAATTTTGGTAACTAATTGACCCTTGCTTTATGCTGTAGGACCGTGAGATGAATGGTTTGTTCTGATTTTCAGGCTGCAGAGCTCTGCGACAGACTGCAGATGTCCTGAGTTATAGAGCTGATCAACACTCTATAAAAAAAAGCCACACGGGAAATGCATTTCAGCATCTTTGCTTACTGGAGAACCTGTACTGGCAAAAATACTTGCCCTGTGAAGTCCTGAGTATACCACTGCCAGCCCCATGTTCCCTTCTAAGTCCCCACTTCCTGTTTCCTTGGTTGTGAAACGAGGAGTGGTTAGAAATCTCCTGCACAAGTACTGAGTGGTCACAGATGCCTCCTCTGCCCACACTGTTCCTCTTGCAACCCTGACCACAGTCCCTGCAAGTGACAGGAGGTGGGAGTGGCTGGCAGGTCCAAAGAGCAACAAACACCAACACTGCCACTTCCTTCCCTCTTGGGTTCCAATCTCTGATAACTGCTCCCTCCCCTCTTCCCCCACCAGGTGATGCAAACATAACCATCCCATTGTGGGGCCATGCACAACCTGGCTGTGACACCCTTCTCCACACTGATCACCAAGGGTGGCTATAGTGTGAGTGAGTGCTTCTTGCCTCGCTGCTCCATGCACGACCCTCGAGAAAAACCATTGAAGAAGATGCCTTCCCAGAAGAGAGAGGGTACAGAGAGGTCCTGATAGGAGACATGGACCCCCCACTCTGCTCTCTCTGGTTCACAGAGGGCACTCTGTTGAGCCTATAGGGCAGCAGAATTTGCTACCTCAAAATGTGTCTCTTTGGCTTGATTATTTTTAAGAACAAAAGACTCAGGAAGAAACTTTGACCTCCCCCCAACTGCCTAAAAGAAGTTAAGATAGAAGGCCTGTTCCAGAAAGGAGCTAATACCATAGATAACTATAGTATAATATGAACTAGGGAGGAACCTAGCAAGGCGCATGTGACCAAAGCCGCCTCCAGGTCTCACTGTCTTTGCAAGGCATGGCAGACATTTGTTTACCAAACATTTGCTTTTCCATCTCCGTGTGAATTGCCTTCCTCCCCTTTGAAGTCCCAAACCACTACTCTTAACATCTTCCTTTGTCTTTAGCTGAAAATGGTATTTAAGGTGATGGCTTTAGCCGTTTTTGGCAAGTTACTCAGTTTTCCTGGTTTCTCCCATGTATACATGTTATTAAATTTGTTTGATTTACTCCTGTTATTCTGTCTCATGTCATTTTAATTCTCAGACCAGCCAGAAGAAGCTAGAAGGACAGAGGAATATTTCTTCTCCCCTACAAGGCATTCCCTGATCTCAAGATTATTCTTCTTGGCCACAACTTTAAAAGACTTGCTGTCTGCTCACCAAGTCCTAAAAGTTCTGACTTCAACATTTGTGCTAAAGATCACGTCTTCACTTTTCATTCTTGTTCATATTTGTTTGCAGATTGATTTTTTTTTTCAGGCCCTGGTTCTGTGTGCTCATTTTTTTTTTTTTTTTGGTTTATTGTGGTAACATTGGTTTATAACATTGTATAAATTTCAGGTGTACGTCATTATACTTCTATTTCTGCATAGATTACATCATGTTCTCATGTTCACCACCCAAATACTAATTACAATCCATCACCACTGTGTGCTCATATTAATTCCCCTGATTCTTAATGAAATGAACCAATACAGCTTCTTTTATTTAGTTTGATTTTTGTTGTGAGTTGTTGAGAAATGGGACAGAATCATGGAAGGAGAACAGAGACTTTTTTAACTATTAAAGATTATACAAGTTATTGGTTTTATTAGCATTTTCTGATTATAAAACTACTGTATGATCATTTTACAAGATATGAAAAGTCCAGGAAAGTTTAAATCACCAAAATAAAAAGCACAATAATCTCACCACCCCACGGCAATGACTGTCCACATTTTGATATATTTCCTTCCAATCTCTCTTTCCTACAGTTTTTAGTAGGAATAGGAAGCCTGTTTTTATTAACAGCACCCTTCAGCGAAGATCTGGCACTGTGCTAAGGGCGTGACATACATATTTGCTAGCATTTCCAACAATTCAGAAAGATACATAACGCTGAAATTGTGAAAATGGAGTCCCAGGAAGGTGAGTTAGTAACTTGTCTGAGCGAGGATTCAAATCCAGTGTCTCACTCTCAAGGCAAAACTTTTTAAGAAGTGGACTCCCAAATGAAGCCCTTTAGCGGATTTTATGGAGAGAACGAACTGCTGAGAGAGGGATGTGGGAAGTTTGATGCTATTCTTAGTGATGGGAGATCTATCCAGTTTATTACTAAATCAGACCTACTGAAAGAAATTTCTTCATCTGTATACAGCCGTTTTTTATAGAGAGATTTATTTCTCCATGAATCCAAAATATCACTGCTTGTCATTGTAAGCCAACTAGAAAGGAGTGGAGAGAGACCTCTGAAACATCTACAGAGCGGCTCAGCTGGAAGTACACTAAAGGAGAAAGGAGAGTAAATCTTTGGCAGTTTGGGCCACATTCAACACAGCACGAGCCTGGGCAATGTCTTGGCTGCCAGGGACTGCCAGCTGCGATAAAGTCACGGCAGCAGGGGCCAGGGCTATTGGCCAGACGTGAATAACCAACAGCGAGGACAGAAATGTAGTTGGAGTTCTGCTGAAAACATCTGGGCTCAGATAAAAACATATATTAAGCAATTCCTGTGCTAGTCCTGTACTAGCTTTAAGGCATCAAAGTAAGTACATATGATAAATGGCTTCTGGGGCCAGCCCAGCAGCGTAGAGGTTAAGTTTGCATGTTACACTTCGGCAGCCTGGGATTCGCCGGTTGGGATCCTGGGTGCGGACCTACTCACTGCTCATCAAGCCATGCTGAGGTGGTGTCCCACACAGAAGAACTAGAAGCACCTACGACTAGGATATACAGCTATGTACTAGGGCTTTGGGGAGAGAAAAAGCTTCTCTTAAAGAAATTAAGCAACTATCACAACTTTGAAAAAATAAATGGCTTCCTTGCCCACAAAGAGTTTCATTCATTC
The DNA here is from genome assembly GCF_020826845.1 of Diceros bicornis minor. NCBI lineage: Eukaryota > Metazoa > Chordata > Mammalia > Perissodactyla > Rhinocerotidae > Diceros > Diceros bicornis. The sequence goes on along the minus strand of NC_080742.1, from coordinate 64,026,354 downwards.
AACAAACATTTATTGAGCACCAACTGTGTGCCAGACACTGTGTAGGCTGTTTGGATACATCAGTAAACAAAACAAATAAAGACCCCTGCCCTGTGGAACTAGCTGTTCAGTGGGAAAAGACAGACCATAGACGATAAACATAATTGAGGCAAGTTGTGCAAATTCCACAGCTTCCCATGGTTTGCGTATGAAGAGCAGGCTTTACTGCGGAAGCTCACAAGTGCAGGGTCAACAACAGAGGCAAGTGATCCCTCAATCAGGTATTCATTATAAATTAATTTGTTTCCAATGTTAGAGTTTACTTTTATTTTCCTTTTTCATTTTATTTTATTATTTTTTTGAAATTTGTAAAACATTTACACTGTTCAATATGTATAGAGAAGTGTTACTTCCATCTGTATCTCCTCAGCCCCCTTTTCCTGCCCTTTCTAAGATACCATTTTTACTAATTGTTGACTCATTCTTCCAAGGCCTTTGCTTTTGGCGAAAATAAGCAAACATTCTTATTTCTCCTCCTTTCTTACACAAAAGATAGTATTCTATACGTATCTTTTTTTCTAACTATGTAATCTTTTATTCTGAATCTTGTTTTTAGAGAGCTGTTTCTTTTCTTTTTTAACAGCTGCTCTGTTTTCTATTTTATTTTACTTAAAAGACCCCTTTTGATGGATATTTGGATTGTTTATAATATTTTGCTATGATAAATTATGTCATAATGAATAGCTCCCTATGCATATTGTTTTGAATTTATAGAGATTCTTTTTTTAATTTAATTTAATTTTATTTTATTTTGTGAGGAAGACCAGCCCTGAGCTAATATCTGATCCCAATCCTCCTCTTTTTTTTGCTGAGAAAGATTGGCCCTGGGCTAACATCCGTGCCCATCTTCCTCTACCTTATATGGGACGCACCGCAGCATGGCTTGATAGGCGGTGCGTCGGTGCGCACCTGGGATCCGAACCTGCCAACCCCAGGCCGCCGCAGTGGAGTGCGCGCACTTGACCACCTGCACCTCCAGGCTGGCCCCTATAGCGATTCTTAAACGTAGAATTGCTAAGTCAACAGGTGAATGCAAATATAGCTTTTTTAGGTAATTCCAAATTGTTCTCCAGGGGGGCTGCGCCATTTTGCACTCCCAACAATTACGACAGCAACTGTTGTTTCTCTACAGCCTCACCAACAGAGGGTATTATCAAACTTCTTGACTTTTGCCAATCAGATAAGTGAGCAGTAATATTTTAAAATACTTTTTAATTCACTTTTAATATAAGCAAGATAAAGTAGCTTTTCAGATATTTAAGGACAATTACCTCTTTAAAAATTTTTTTCTTCTTTTAATGTGATCACAGTAAACATACATATTAACTTGGGGAGAATTGGCATCTCCCTGATACTGTGCTGTCTAATCCAAGAACATGGCATGTCTTCCTATTTGTTCAACTCTACTTTTGTGTTTCACAGGAGTGCTTTAAAGTTTTCCTCCTCTGTTTTGCACATTTATTTGTACTCATTTGGTAAAACCACAACAGGATGCAGCTGAACGTGGCTGGAGAAAAGCCCATGATCATGCTGACTGGTCTTACTCTAAATTTATTACCACAGACCTCACGTGGTGCCTTTGTGCCCCTAGGCAGTCACACTGCCCCGTCTTTCAGTCTCCAGCTCCCCCATCTTCATTCAGCTGATTGTCTTGTTTTGTACCTCACTGAGAAAACAACACAAAACAAAAACTCAAATCAGAAGAGAATTTTTGCAGTTTTCCCGTAGGATAATAATGTCAGCCACCCAAATTCAAATCTCTCCACACAACCTCCCTTTGGGGAAAAAAGTACAGATTAATAAAGAGAGAGAGAGAGAGAGAGAAAAGCTTGCACTTTCAGAATAACTAGGAGACAGAGAATAATACAGATTATAATTTAGATATAAATGGAAAGTAGAAATCCCAGAGCAGCAGTCACTCCAGAGCCTCCCTCAGAACCCCAGACTTGTGAGAATTCCATGGAAGAGAGGAGAGAAGCAGGGTCTCAGTGACAGCATAACCTAAATAACATCAGCGCGGGTTCGCCACCAGCAGGAGAGTGGGGGAATACAGGTGGAAGACTGTGAGCTGGCTCACTGTCCTCCACCAGGCCCCCCAGGGAAGGGCTGACCTCACCCGAGTGTGTGTGCTCCATCTTGACCACTGCAGATGGACTGGAGGACGCCTGGGAATGCCAGAGTCACAGCAAGAACAAGGGCCCCTCATCACCCCATGAAGGTGTAGGGGGTGTGTGAGGGCTTAGTTTCCATGGCTGAGGCCTCTTTCGAATCCAGTTGATGGGATTGGAGGCCTATAGAATTGACAGACGCACTGGGAAAACAAGACAAACACCAAGCAATTAATAACCAAGACAGAATGATACAGCTTATATTTACACACTGGTGTATCTACTAAATTATGCAGTAGAGACAATTTGGGAATAGTATAGTATATAATAAGGTGCTAATCATAGGATGCAAGGGGTAAATACAAAAGATGCCTGAGAATGGACAGATCTTGTGAGCTGGGGCTGTCAGGTCATGGATATCTTGATGAGAAGCAGACATCTAAAGTTAGATTTTTATCTTTGGCATAAAGATTGTTTAAGAGGCTTTTACCACATGGACCTAAAAATGAGCAGGACACTCAGCCATAAAAAAAGATGAAATCTTGTCATTTGTGACAACATGCATGGACCTTGAGGGTATTATGCTAAGTGAAATAAGTCAGACAGAGAAAGACAAACACCATATGATTTCACTCATATGTGGAATGCAAAAAACACAACCAAAACCAAACAAAAAAACAAAACAAAAACAAACTCAAACTTGTAGAAGCAGGCAACAGATTCCCAATCAGAGGGGAAGGGGGTAGGGGCAGGGCAAAATGGGTAAAGAGGGTCACTTATACAGTGACAGATGGAAACTACACTTTGGTGGTGAGCACACTGTAGTGCATACAGATGTCAAATTATAATGTTGTACACCTGAAATCTACACACTGTTATAAACCAATGTTACCTCAAATTAAAAAAAAAAGCAGGACAGAGGATGCACATTGGTGACATCATGTATCTGATTGACATGTTTCTTAGGAAGGTCTCAATTTAGCCAGCAGAGGGCAAGAGAACACAGAAACCATTCCAAGATTTAGTCTTAGGAGTATTTGGAATAGGACTATATAGGTGTCTTTGCAAAAATAAACAACAAAAACAACCACAAATATGGGTCTTTGGGAAGAATATATTTAAAAACTGTGATTGTGTAAAGCAGAGACTGGTTACTGTCCACACTGCAACAAATTCTTGCTTTTTTACAAAAAGTCAGAATTTCTTTAAATGGTACATGCATTTCTTTATAGATCCTTAAATGCTTGACAAAAATATGGGTGTAAGTCTGAATAATTTAACCTAACATTTTAAGAAACATTTAACATACAAATGAAGATCCTACAGAAATAAAGTCTCTGAAACTTTAATAAACATACATAGCAGTGATTAATTTTATAAATCTCAGAAATAGATTTCTTTAAAGACTGAGATGCTATCATTAAATGGGCTAACAAATGTCAAAATGTTAAATGGGTTGTTTATTACACACAAACATGTACTTAGTCTATGAGGTAAGTAAGGACGGAGGTGGGAAGAGAGAGAGAAGGAACTGCCCTTTCCAATAGATAGAAGGCAAAATCGTGAGGCCAGTGGCCATGTGTCTGCTCTATCCAGTGTCTGTCAGCTCCTCCTTTCATGCTACTCACACCCTTAATTGCAAAAAGTACACTTTCTATTCAAATAAATCTTCAAGCCCACAGACTCCAGACCCAGATAGAGAAATTGCAGTAAAGTTCCTCCAGGCATTTAAAAGGTGCTCTTCACACACTTTGGGGGTGGCAACAGAGTATAAAATCTGCTGGGCTGGAAGTCTGGAAACCAGGGACATTATCTGGGTGAACCACTGAACCTCTCTAGTCCACAGTATTTTTCATCTACAAAATAAAGATGTGAGGCTAGGGGATCTCAATGATCCCTACCAACTCATAGATCCTAAGATTCTGTTCATTTTGTCCCCATCTTACAGTTCTCCATCTCAGTTAACATGACAGGTGATGAGAGTATAGGATGCAAGTCTCCACTCAAGAAAATATGTAATTTAAGAAAAGACTCTTGAAAACTCTGAGAAAATTAATCTTTACCAATAGAATTTCAGACCTGAAAGCAGAATATAAGCAAATTCATTTTATTTTATTTTATATGCTAGGTAGAGGATTTTGGTGCTGTTCATACTTTTAGAGGTCAGCTTTAGGCTAGAAATACAGGCTGCTTTTACAATCCCAAAGCCTTACTGAACCATAATCCTCAGGGCTCTTAGGTCTCTGAGCCATCAAAGTAGCAGCTAAGAGAATTAATAGAAGGCAGGAAGGCCAGGTCCAATACTCCCCCAGGCGGAGGTGTGAAGTAGCATTACCTCCTACCCAGTCTTTAGACCATCTGTAGCGGCTAAAACGCATTTGGCTCTAAGTAACAGAATATTCAACCACAGAAGCTTAAACCACAAGGAACAAGAAGATCAGAGCCAGGCTCTTCTAGGGATGGTCAGCAGATCAGTGGTTTCATCCAGAGAATTAACACCTAAGGGTGACAAGATGGCTGCCAGCTTCTAGGCAGCCCGCCTCACATAACAGCCCCATCTGCAGGGAGGGATGAGTAGGCAAATGTAACTTTCTTCTCCTGTAGCTTTTGCTCTCATCAGGGAGGAAAATCTTTCCCCCAGCTGACTTGCTCTTATATTTCATTGGCCAGAACTAGATCACATTTATTTCTCACAGTTCTGGAGGCTGGGAAGTCCAAGATCAAGGTACCAGCCGAATACAAAAATCCTCAACAAAATACTAGCAAACCATATTCAACAGCATAATAAAAGGATCACACAGCATGACCAAGTGGGATTTATCGCTGGGATGCAATGATGGTTCAACACACACAAATCAATAAATGTGATACACATATTAACAGAATTAAGGATAAAAATCATGTGATCAACTCAATGGATGCAGAAAAAGCATTTCTTTTATAAGGGCACTAATCTTATTCACGAGGGCTGCACCTTCATAACCTAATTACCTCTCCAAGACCCCACCTCCTAATACGACCACATTGGGGATTAGGGTTTAAGCATAGGAGTTTGGGGAGTACAAACACTCAGCACCCACCAAAGGAGTTTTAACTTATTTAAAGCCCCCTATCGCTTAGCTTATTATGTTTCTCTTGCCCTTCTCTCTGTTGAGTAAGCAGCCAGATTATTCCCAGGGAAGCGTTTGGAGACGTTTCCTCGGGAAGATTTTTTTGGCAAACAAAATGCGTGCTGTATGTTTCCACAGCAGCCCAACAGAGTGCAGCACTGCGCTGCTCACTCCCTCCCAGGGCCAGAGCTGCACCAGTTGTCAAATTAATTCCTTCTTGCTGAAATTCATAACAGTTCATTCTGGGCTTCTATCTGTTCAAGAATTTAGAGCCAGAACCTTAGACAAAGGGATTTTAATTGCATGCTGATAAAATGCCAACGCTATTGTGCATAAAGTAGCTGTGCCTTTTTTTTTAAACAATGCCTCCAGGATTACAAGAAAGATTTGCCCCTGTGAGTGAAATCTGTTTTGTAACTCATCAGAAAATCTTCATACCAGGCGTGAATTCTTATTTTCTCCTCTATAAGCCACTAGACTGTGTCTTTCTACCTTTCAGTTTTCGCGGTAATACAACACGCTAAAATGAGCGGTCTGCAAATTTGACTAACATATTTTTAACTTTAAGTAGTGGAATTTTGACCCCCCTGTGAAAATCTTAATGATGAATAAGGGTCATTATTTGGGAAAGTTGCTTATTTCGCAGAACACAGCTGTTATGCCTCATGTTAAACCGTGAAGAGCTGTCTCAGAAGGTCACCTTCTCTAAGAGCCTTTCTAGCTTTGAAAAGAAACATCCAAAGACAACAAGGATGTGGTTGTTGTCAAGGTCATCTAATGAGATACAAAGAGTTGCTCTAAGCTAAGGCAGGTATATTCAACCAAAGCTTGATACCACTATTGGTACCCTTAATAGTCAGAGTGGGCTACAGGGTTTACAGAACAATTGCTAAGACAATTGCTAATACCTAGAAATACAGAATTATCTCCCCAAAGAGAAGTTTTTGTTTCTATCGGGGTAAGACACATCTGAGGGAGTGATTAATGAGAGGCAAGATACAAAAGGTCCAAGGCATTTGTCACTATCCTAAGTACAGTATCTAAGCAATAAGGCAAAATATATTTATATATATTTCTATTTGAGGTGATGAAGTGCCCTTCAGTCACCTAGCTTACTCGTCAGTTCAACTGACTCTTCTTGATTTCAACAAGAGAGTTCATATGTGTCTCAGTTTTTAAGAACCTGTTCAAGAAGTCTGAAGTTACGAAACAGTGAAAAAAAATCCCTACTCTTCTCATTATCAAATTACAAGCCTGTTAGCTGCTGGACTTCTTTCACATGCAGCTTGCAGCCCTTGAAAACCTCTAATTTCTCTGTTAGACTCTCCAGGGTACACAGACATTGCCTCATTATTTGGGTTAATGGTGATTGCAAAGGAGCCCCCAGGTCACGTAAGTATCGTTGCCACTGCTTTAAAAGAACCCTGTGTTAGGTCCTGGCGTAGGTAAAGAAGCTCCCTACCCACATATGTGTATTCCTGAACTTGTCAGAGGCTGTAGCTAAGCAACTCAAAGCTAAGATGAGGTGTAACTGTCAATGCAAGATTCATTTTAAAATGTTTAAATAAATTTCTTTATTGAAGATTAGCATACATGCAGCAAACAACAAAAATATTATGAGTACAGCTCAATGAAGAAATACCATCAAGGAGATTGATCCAAGAGGACTTGACTGAAGGAGCTGTCAGCCTGCTATTAAATGTTTTAGGGAGAGATAGAGGTCAGTGAAGGGACTGCCATGAGACCAAAGTAAGACAGCTTGACACATGTCCCCCAGAGTCTGAAGAACATAGACATTGGTACTTGATTCTCACCTGGAAGATTGTAAGGTGAGGGACTGGCTAGAGCTACCAGTGCAAGGATAGAGAAATGCAGTGGAAGCAAGCAACACTTCTACCAATGGTGGACGAGGGTGCTTGATTCCCATAGGCCAAATTGACATTACAGAGGGGCATCATGCTATAATCATCTTCATAGGACCCCACAAGGATGCCTGTTGGGATGATGAGAGCCCAGGTGAGGACTCTAGAATAGGACATGAAGGAGATTCATAAGAAATCAGACAGAAAGTACAGTACTTGGGTCAGAAAATAGTGTATTAAGAGTGCTGCTGGTGGGATGGAGGGGAGTGGGTGTCCTCAGAAATGTCTCAGGAGAGGAAGCCCAGCACTTGGACCTTCCCCATAGCAAAGGGCGTTATAGTATCCAGGAGAGAACTGCCAATAGCACCAAGTTCAAGGGTAGGATGTTCTTATTCTGTCATCCTCTTCCAGATCCTAGAGGAGAAGGGGGTGGGGAGAGTAGGGAAGGGAAAGGAGACCCTCCCCATACGGGCCTGTGGGACTACAGGTCAGGCCTGGGCTGAGCACGGGGCGGGGGGGGGGGGTGCAGATAGGAGGTAAAATTTTCACTTCATTAGGACTGGAGTTTTTAATACCTGAAAATAAGACTGTTCTAATAACTGGAAGAGACCAGAAACAGATGGCATTTTCCCAAGATGTCCACAGGGCCAGAAAAGAAAATCCAACATGGTGTGTTTGAGGCAGCTCACTCCATAAATTGGTTACATAAGTTTGAGTGTCCATAGCCAATAGAGGAAAGGAGTCTGCCAGCTATCATAAGTTTGATATTCAGCCTGGGGATGTTCGGATTCTTAGGCAGGGTTTGGGGTGAGGTGAAGAAGCCTTTTAATTAAAGTCAGAGTGTAAGAACAGGAAGACGTCGAATTCTTCCTAGAACTTCAAAGCAGGAAGATTAAAATAACGGTTTGGACACTTTAGCCTTCCTAAGGGTAGATAAAAGTATTTATTGAGTGTAGTCTAGGTTTTCTCCAGAAGCTTCTTAAGTAGAAATAATCTGCTTCACTGGATATCACTTACCTACCTGGACCTGTCACACCACACCTGGAGGAGCCAAGTATTTCATTCAAGAGGACTTACTTTCAGAGGTAAGTGGCCCAAAAGTAATATAAGAATTGTAAACAGGAGAGGAAGGAGATTTGAAGCCCTGAGAAATGAGCAAGTGAAAGGAACCTGGGATGTTGTGTCTGAAAGAGACTGAAGAGTTCCATTTTGAGAGTTGTGGCCTGCCTCATGGTAGCAGTAGTTATGTGTGCTTCCAGATGGCACACCAGCCATTGCGTGAGTGTCAGAGGGTGGTGAGTTTTGTCTTAGGAACCTTTGTGTCAAAATGACCCCTAGCTATATTTGAGGAGAGACAGTTATCCTAAGACCTAACACACTAGGCCATTCCCTGCTGGGGAGCTCCCTCTCCCTTGAAGTGTCCAACGTTAAGGAGAGAATATTCTGCAGACATGGAACTGGAACTCAAAGGTGGGCTGAGAAGCAGGCAAGGATGGAATTGCTATCTTAGGCCTTGTTCTCCTGGGTCTGCATCTCAAGGAAAAAAAATGTTCGGAATTGACTCCTGCGGGGGGAATGGGAGGGATTCTGACTTCTAATGCATAGTGAGTTGGCCAGAATGGAAGAAAGAAATCTTAGCAAATCTGAAAGGTCAAATAGAATTTGATTTAATGATTTCAACTTATTTTCAAGGCCCCAAAATTCCCATATTCCCTGTTATCACCAATTTGGAATTCTAAAGGGATGTGGGGGTTTCTGGCCCCAGGGCTCCTTGTCTTTGGGGGCAAATGGCGGACAGCAGCAGAGCAGAGGCCGTGGAGTACCAGAAAGAACCATTTGCTTTTCTCATCAGCTCCTCAATCGACTTTAGGATGTCATTATTGAGAGCTGTGGGACACAATTTGGAAATATAAGAAAACAAGACCAAAACTCTTTGACAAGTAATATCTTAAATCTCACATTCTTCCAAGAACTCTTGCCTCCCACTTCTTGTCCTCATTTTTCAGAACATCTGTAGCATCTTTCAAGAGCAAGCAAGAAAAATAAACTCCTTTTATGCCCTTTAGAAGAATCATTTCGAAATCTGTGTTGTAGGTTTACAACAATGATTTAAAACGGACTATCCACTCTAATCTAATACTTGTCTTTTGGTGCAAGGTTGACCCACTGCCATTATCACCAGATCCTTGAGCTGTTTTATTTTAATAATTTATAGTGGTCATGAGTTTAAACTGATCCACTCAATACTCTCCTAATGAGCACATTTTGCAAGGCAGACAGCTAATGGGTAATCAACCCACGGAGGGGAGCAAATACACATGGATAAAGAGACAATAATTATAAATAATATTATTTGAGTGCTTAGTATGTGCCAGGCCCTGTTCTAGTATTTTATTCACATGCATAATCTCATTTAATCATCACAATAGTCTAATGAGATAAGGACTATCATTATCGCACCTTGATATGGGTGAAGAATGCAAAGCACAGAGAGGCTAAGTGACTATTCCAAAGCCAAACAGCTTGGAAGTGCTGCCATCTGGATGCTGCGCAGCCAGGACTGTTATTTTGTATTCATTTGCACAATAACGTAGTAATTCAATGATCCCGATAGCAGCACTTTTGGACACAACTAATTTGCTCTGATATATGCAATTCTAAAATTTCCCCAAATACCTATACCTCCTGCCAAGCATTTAGCCTTTTGAAAACAGCATAAAGAGCCAGGCGAGACTGATATAATGAAAATCTTGAGAATGACTTCAAGGTTTCCAGTTAACGTTTCTGAGTGTGCTCTGTTCTGTTCGACAGCTTAACTCGACAGCTGAAACTGTCTTAAGAGTGGGTCAGTTATGTGAGTTTTCTCTTTAAGGCAAAGGAAAAGCCAGATATGTCAGTTACGGGCTGTAATTAAGCTCACTGTTCAATTTCCTCTGTAGACGATATACTTTTCCTGCCTTGTAATGCCCACTCTTCCTTGCTGGTTTCAATTTTGGCAACATTTACACCAAATACTGTACCAATCTCCTCACTCTGCCCCCCTGAGACTTCATTCCTCTGCTTTACGCCCACCCCCCCTTGCGTTTGACCCAGCTTGGCCCAGGGGTAGGGGTTCTGGCACTGTTTTAAATCGATTGGGATAAGTTCAAGTTAAGATTCAGATTTCCGAAACAACAAAGTGGGCATAAAAAGAGGCCATTAGGGTCAGATTGCTACACTTGGGGCAGAGAGGGCTAGGTTTCAGAGAAATGGAAGCTCGGAAGATCTTAATGGTCGTGGGACCTAGGGCCAGAGTAAAAACGAAAATTATTTTTTATTGTTGTTGCAAGATGTTCTATTAAAATGAAAAGACAAAATAAAAATTATAATGAATGATTATAAAACCTTTTTTATTTTGGTATAAAACACACAATACAGGGGCCGTAGTGGCGTAGTGGTCGAGTTTGCGCACTCCGCTTAGGCAGCTGGGGGTTCACCAGTTCGGATCCCAGTCGCAGACATACACACCACTTATCAAGCATGGCATGCTGTGGTAGGCATCCCACATGTAAAGTCAAGGAAGAGGGGCATGGATGTTAGCCCAGGGCCAATCTTCCTCAGCAAAAAGAGGAGGATTGGCCACAGATGTTAGCTCAGGGCTAATCTTCCTCACCAAAAAATAAAATAAAATAAAACAAACCACAATATAAAATTTACCGTCCTAACCATTTTTAAGTGTATAGTACAATATTGTTAACCATTGTTGAGCAACAGATCTCTAAAACACTTGCATCTTGCAAAACTGAAACTCTATCTATACCCATTGAACAATTCCTTCTTTCCACTCCCTTCAGCCCGGGCAACCACCATTGTACCTTCTGTTTCTAAGAGTTTGACTATTCTAGATACCTCACTTAAGTGTATTATTGAGTATCATGCAGTATTTGTCTTTTCGTGACTGGCTTATTTCACTTAGCATAATGTCCTCAAGTTTCATCCATGTTTAGCATGATTATCAAAATTTTAAATCAAAATTATGTAAATAAGTGATGTTTTAATTTTTTGGAAAATATTATTAAATCTCATTACGTTTTTCATAAAAATAAAATTATTCATAATTTTTGCCAGCCATAGAAGTGAGCCCCTCAGATCTCCCTTCAAAGAGAAAAATGGCCATGAAGTGTGCAGTTATCTATGGCCTTCAGCTACCGTGCCTTAAAGATTTGCCGCGACGTTCAAGCTGAGGCTGTGTTCTCCCCAGGATGCTCTCAGTTAGAGGCTGCCCGGCAGGGAGACGAAGGCTTAGCCATTTCTGCTCAATGCAGGACTCCTCTACTGGCAGTCTGTGCACCAGAGAGCCATACTGGCTGGTCAAAACTTTCTCAGAGTTGTGTTGCCATCTGAGGCTCCTCCTACGCAAACTTCCTTCCCCCTTTTCTTTCACAAGTGTCAGACCTGCGTTGTCATCTGAAGGCTTTTCCTGCCCACTCCTGTTCCCTCTTCCCTTTGTCTTTCACAGGTATTTCTCCAAATAAATCTCTTACACTCTTCTAACTCTGTCTTGGCATCTGCTCCAGGAAAACCCAAACTGGCACAGTGTTCTAGCATTCAGTATCCATTTAGTTGACAATGTAAAGAATTGGTATTGCATTTTACTCATGTTATGTCTAGGCCTATGTATATACAAATTTTAAAATGATATGAATTAATATTGCAAACTATTCCTTGGCTACCATATGCAATTGTCATGAACACTGTGCTCTGGACCCACAGATTGGAACACAAGGAGAAGCAAGAGTATAGACATTTGGCACTACTGAAAAAATGATATTTCATTGTGCAAGAATCTATTGCATTCAAGTTATCTGAGAGGAGGCATTCAACAGTTGATTAATTTGTCTTCTTTTTACTAAACACTTCTGCTACTCAAATCCTCATGCCAAAGTGGTGTCCATCTCCAACCTCTGCAGTGGTAAAACACATAGACCTTCAGGGCATTCAGATGCCATTGCATGTTATTTAAAAGGACTTCAGGCAAAAGATGTGGGTAAGTGTTTCCCTGGGTCCTGACCAGTATTAGCCCTGAGAGTAGATGTGTAACCTCACAGGTTGTACTATACCAGAGCCAAGCTCTGGGTCCCAGTGACAGAGCACATTATGTGTTCTTTAATAAATTTATGTTTTCTGTGTTTTTGAAACACAAGTGTCTAAAGCACAGGGCTCAGGACAGGAAACTGTCTTGCCTAGATTTAAGGACGGTGCTGACACTTTAAAATGGGTGTCCAAAGGATGAAAAGAAGGAGGCCCCCACAGCAGCTCCTGGCACAAGGGGAGCACCTGGTAGCCAAACGTTTCCAGCTGCACTTGGCTGCACTTGATCCTTAGTTGGCTCCAGCCTGTGGGAAAGCCAGGATAACAAGTACTTGGTAAAAATGTTTTTTGAAGGAATACTTGCTAAATCAATGAACCCAGCTAACCCAACAATTCCCCTGACATGGTATCTTCTTCCATGCTCTCCTTAACATTTCTCTACTGTCTTTCAAAAATCTCCTATAAACCCTCTTCCTGTGTGAACTCCTTTCTATTTAAGAAGTAAAATACAACTGTATCTTAATACTTAGCACTTGCTTTAAATTTGAGAAGTGGACTAATCTTTGTTTAATTAGACCTAAAATAAAGATTATTCTATATTCTAAAAGGTTCTTAAAAGTACAATTCTGTATTTATTTTGGTTTCATCATAAAAATTCCACTACCAGAAAGGATGGAGTAACGGGGACCATATTTATTCTCTCGCCTTAAACAACCAGAAAAATGGACCAAATATATGAAACAACTATTTTCACACATTGGAGAACAGGCAGAGCAGGTCCATGATTCTCTGAGAGAAAGGAAATAAACAATGTCAGCCCCACAACTGCACCAATTTGCTGCCCAGAGGTAGTTTCCAGGCTGTAGTACAATTTGCGGAGAACTCAAACAGACCCCAGAAGTCTTGCTGCATTGAAAAGCAGATGTTGGCCAAGGCAGGCAGAATTTTTAAGACAAATTACCAGAAAGGAGGGAGCTGCAGAGAGAGAAAGAAAGAGAGGGCTCTGGAGATCTGCGGAGGAATACCCTCAAGTATTTGGCTGAGTATGACTCTTTGCATGTGTGAAAGGAAACTACCCGAGGCCAGGAAAGGAACCACTGGAAATGAGATGGTATAACAATTCCCAGAGCTCCCACAGGGCTGGGAATGGCTTGTGTTGCACAAGCCTGAGTGGAAAGGCTTTGTAATATATGGGGCATTGTGTAGAATCCTTAAAAAGGATGCCACCTCAAAAGCGTGTAGTAGGGCTCAATTTTCCCTTGACTGAAGGCAGCTCTGGACCTGCCCTGACAAAGCTTAAAAGCAAAGGTTGGAAGAATCCAACTGATTCCAAGTAACTTAACTGTGTGCCTGAACAAAATCCAATACTATTTAAAGGAATACAACAAAATCAAACATGAAAGAATGTAAAATTCACAATGTCCAACATCCAATCAAGTATCACCATGCATGCAAAGGAGCAGAAAATATTATCTATAGCCAGGAGAAATTTTATTAAAAAAAAAAACCCAGAACCAGAAATGAAACACATGATGGAATTAGCAAAGATGTTGAAACAGGTATTATAAATATGGTCTATATTTAAGAAGGTAGAAGAAAACATGACCACTAGGAGGATAGAAATGGGAGATATTAAAAAGACCCAAATGGGACTTTTAGAGATAAAAAACACAGTGTCTGAATGAAAAATATACTAGATGGGGTTAATAACAGGTATGATGCTGCAGAAGAAAAAATCACTGAACTTGAAGAATAGCAGTATAAGTATCTGTAGTAGGCAGAATCTAAGATGTCCCTCCAAGATTTCCTGCCCCTGGTGTACACACCCCACATAATCCTCAGCACTGTGAATATGATGGCTTTCACTCTGGTGATTATGTTATCTTATATGACTCAGACAATATTAAGAGAGATTATCCAGATGGGCCTGACCTAAGCACATGAGCCCTTTGAAAGGAGAGAGTTTCTCTGGCTGATCACAGAGATGAAGTCAGGGATCAAAAGCAAGAGAAGTATTCAAAGCACTGTTGCTGGCTTGACAATGGAGGAACCCATGTGGTAAGGAATGTGGGCAACTTCTAGCTGCTAAGACCAGCTATTAGCTGAGATGCAGCAGGGAAATGGAGACCTCAGCCCTATAGCCCCAAGAAAATGAATTTTGTCAACAACCAGTGAGCTTGGAAGAGGATCTTGAGCCTCAGATAAGAACCTCATTCCCAGTCAACACCTTGGTTTCAGCCTATGAGATCTTGAGGAGAGAATTCAAACATGCTGTGCCAGACTTCTGACCTACAGAACTGTGAGCTAATAAGTGGTGTTATTTTAAGCCTCAAAGCTTTTGGGAATTTGTTACACAGTAATAGAAAACTATCCATGCAACACAGAAAGAAAAAAGACTAATAAGACCAATGTGCTTACAGCACACAGTGACTAAGAACAATATTAAAGATTCTAACTTATGTGTAATTGTGGTCCCAGATGAAAGAGGGGGGAATATTTGAAGATATAATGGCCAAAATTTTTCCAAATTTGATAAAAACTATAAATCTACAGATCCAAAAATCTCGACAAACCCCAAGTAGAACATACATAAAGAAAACCATACTGAGAAAAATCATGAAACATTATGTACAGAGAACAAAGATAAGAATGATAGCAAACTTCTCATCAGAAACCATGCTGATTGGAAGAGACTGGAACAATATTTTTAAGATACTGAAAGAAAAAACTGTCAAGCTAGAATGCTTTACTCAAAGAAAATATCAGATAAGCAAAAGCCGAGAAAATTCATTGACAGCAGATCTGCACTAAAAGAAATATTAAATGAAGTTCTTCATGCAAAAAGAAGATACTAGTTGGTTTTATCATAGCATATCTTCTGTTAATTGATATAAACTCCTAGAGGTTAAAATCATGCACACACACACATATTTGTCTTATGTTTAGGAAGCACATATAACATTCAGCCCAATCATGCCAAATATACAATAAACCAAATTCTCACTATTTAAAATTTACTTTCTGTTCATTAGTTTAAAAAAAATGGGAGAAGTAAAAATTAGTTTACTATTTAATTTACTGAAAGAGTATTTACTAGATGAAATGTATTGAACCTATAAAATATAGTATGCAGATTTTACAGGCTCAGTGTCTGCAAGTAGATCATAAAACTTGACCTGATATCAAGCACTTTTTAGGAGATTATCATCAGATTCCTAACTTCACAGAGCCTCATTTCATTAACAAATATCCAATTTTAGCTACTATGTAAAAACAAAATAATTTATTAAAAATCAAGACCATCTGCCAAACAATGATTTCAAAAATATAAAACTCCAATGCTATTGTTGTAGGAAGCCTCTATGATTATTACCACACAAAGGGCATGATCTTCTTGCCGTGAGACAAAAGCCAATCGTCAAGAGGCAAGATGGTAGAAAAGAAGGGCAGTTTATTACAGCTTGCTAGCAAAGGGGAAGACGGCCGACTAATGTCTCAAAGAACCATCTTAGGGAACAAAGACTACAGGCCAGTTATATAGAGAGCTGGTCTCTGAGTGGGGGAGGCATCTGGTCCCAGGGTGGGGGCATCCATCTGATTACTGGGTGGAGGCCTCCAGTCTCAGGGTGGGGGCATCCATCTGGTCTTAGTTCCTGGCAGTATTTTGTTTTACTTGATATGCATCAGAGACTGGAGCAACGCCCTCTACCCTGATCTTTCAGTTGTCATTGATGATGGCTATCAGCATAGACTCTCTGCCTGGGGGTCATCATATTCCTAAGGAACTCAAAAGCACAAAGTTATCAACTTACAGCAGCTGGGATGGGCCATGAAATCCAGAGTTGGTCAGAGGTCATTCTAAGTTACAATATGGTTTCTTTTCTACAATATGGCTTCTCTTGTGTCAACCTTGTATTGAGCCAGTATCATGATAATCCCTAATGATCCCCACTGTCTGATATTCACACCCTTGTGTACTCCCTCCCAGTCCTGTGGACTGGACATATTGGCTCACTTCTAATGAATAGAATATGGCAGAAATGATAATGTTACTTTTGAGGTATTATAAAAAGACTGGCATCTGTTTTGGGTTCTTCTTCTCTCTCTCTCTCTCTGATCATTGGGCCCATGGAAAGCCAGTTACCATGTCATGAGGCAACCCTGTGGCAAAGCCCAAATGGCAAATGACTGAAGCTTGTCAACAACCATGTGAGTGAGCCTTGAAGCGGACCCCAGCGCTACCAATTGAGCTGTTAGATGAGCCCACAACCCCAGCGGATAGCTTGATTGCAACCTCCTGAGAGATCATGAGCCAGAGGCACCCAACTAAGCCGTGCTCAGATTACAGACCCACAGGAATTCTTTTAGGCCTCTACAGATTGGAGTAATTTGTTACACAGAAATAGATAACTAATCCAGCTATTATTCAGCAGTTTAAATATCTTATTCATGAAGAAATTGTGATATGTAATATAGGGGAAAATAATTCTGCTGGCTACCTCGTGTACCATGGTGTTTTCATGGATCAGCAAAAAAAAGTCAACAAGTGGCAAGCTATTACATGGTGACTCACAATCTGTAATAATTTGGCCCCATGATATATTCAATTATTGTCACCAATGAGCAATGTGGTCCAGAAGACAGAATTTACCAGGAACCAAAGTAACACTTCCATTATCCAACTCTTGTTACCATTTTTTAATCTTAAAGAATTATGAGTTTCTTTTGAGTGTTCCAGAGAGATATCTTTAATTGCCTTTGCTAGGTTCAAATTAAAGAACTTTCTACCCACACAAATGGGTAGAATTACATGATGACTCACTAATTCTCCCACTGAACAGAGCTGCACACAACCCTTTGGCCATCTGGCTGAGATAGCACCTTTGGGACTAATAACCTAGGGCTCCCTGGGACCCAGTAATTATATCAGACTAATATGTATAACTCCTGCTGGCTAAATAATAACATCTGGGCTGGAGCCATGAGACAAAGAAGATGGTGATTAAAATAACACTGGCAGAGCAGTTTAAAGTTTATAATGTTATTTGTCATTCACAGTTGCATTTGTTTCTCACCAAAAATCTTGTCTGCTAGGTATTAATTTTATTATAAGGTCCTTTCACCATGCTCCATTCTTTGCCATGTATCTAGGACAGGGTTTGATAATTCTAGAATTCAAAGACAATTTGCCACAAACAGAGTAGTTGTTGATCCCTTAAGCCATGAAATGCCTGCATAAAAAGTAAATAGATCCATCATAATGAGAAAAATCCTAATACCCCACTGCCTTCCCAACCTACCCTGGGCTGGACTTTGAAATTGTTTCTATTCCGCATTGCTTAAGAAATTTATTTTTGGTTGCTTTACTCTGGCTTAATGAGCCAAATTCTTTGAGCCAAAGACTACCTTCCCCACCAGCCCCATAAACAAAATTGACCGTATTTGTTATGAGAAAAGGCAGTCCAATGACATGGTAATGAGTGCCTACTGTGGGATTTTCATCTCCTGCAGAAATTTATGGCCCCATTCGCCACAGCATCATATGCCTCTAAGAAAAAGAAGCAATGGGTAGTTTATTCCTGTCTAGAAATTGATGTGTAGCCAGGGGTAACATGTGCACATTCACATCTGCCTAAAGCAGGGTGTAAAATGTGCCCATGAATCAAAGATACTCTTGTATCTTTAAATCACAGAAAGTCAGAACTAGCTGCAGGAGGCAGGCTTTTGTAGCTAGGCTGCACTTTGCTGAAATCTGTGCCTTGATCTGTCGCTGCTCCATTTCCTGGACTGGATGTTCATTACAGGTCCTTTTGACTCTAACGTTGTAAGATTTGTGGACCAGCTGAGTTGGCTTAAGGAATTTTCCTAAGCTGTGCTAGCCATGTCGGATCCTTGATGTCATCTGATATTTTTCATGGGTGCTTTGGATTAGGAGAAATAGTGTACATGGAAGGACATTACGGTATAGCTATGGCTGGCAAGGAGCCATCAAAACTAGTTGAAAAAAGAAAATATTTGAATGAAAAAGAAAACAGATTATAAAATACCATGTTTGGCAAAGACCACTAGTGAAGTGCCAATTTCCAATCTCCCTATTTCCTTTATATTAGAACTCTAGATTTTAAGCAGGGCACATAGCCGTCTGAAACAAAGATATTTCTCAGTAGCTCACCAGTACATATGGTCATATGTCTGAGTTCTGGCCAGTGACATATAAGCATAAGGAATGCAGACAAGACAACTGGAGCACAAGTAGCCATCCTGAACCATGAGGTAGAATTTGTATGCTGAGAATGGTGGAGCAACATGACAGAGGACCCTGACCCCTGAAATTGTGAGTTCAGAGCTCAGACAGTTCAGAGCTAAACCAGCTCTGAACTGTCTCCAAACTTCATTTACACGACAGAGAAGTGAACTGCTGTCTTACTTACATCACTACCATTTTGGATTTCCTGTCACAGTAGAATTAATCTTGCTGACAAAGCAGGAATACTTGTATACCATTTTAATAAAATCATGTCTGTGTGTATGCATACATGTGTGAGTGTGTGTGTGCATTGGGTCCGGCCACCCAGCATCCATTCTCCCATTTTAATATCACTCTGATTTCCTTTTAGTGAACTGCCTCTTTCGCTGTGTGATGTCATGGTGGGATGGTCAATACAGGTGTCTATTCTCTCTTTAATGGATCTAAGAGGCTGCCTTCATCAGGGCCTTCTTCTCACTGCCCTCTTTCTGTGGGAGGCAAGGTAGAGTTTCTTAAAGCTCAGTGCTAAGTATTCTCCATTTCCTGACTGCACTCCCCCACAAAGGAATTTATCATCCACATCAGCTTCTGCTACATCTATAAACAGATGATTCACAACATACGTCTCCACCCTGAACCTGTCTCTGAATTCTGTATGCATGTATCAGTCAGGACCCTGGCAGAAATGAGTGATACACTCAGACTGGCACAATTTCAGTGGGTGGACAGGATATAGGGAATTTATTAGAGGTAGTAGAGTATTCTGGAACAAACAAGAGCACAGCCAGACCTTGGAGAGAGAGGACCTCATGGGGACAGCTGTCTGACAAGAGCTATGGCAACACACAGGGTTGTCTGTTTATGATCTATTCGTTCAAACAATATGTATTGAATGCCCATTATGTGCCAGACACTATTCTAGACACTGGGGATAAAAAGCAAACAAAGCTGACCCAAATCCCTCCTCCTATGGAACTTACAAGCCAGTGAGGGAGACGCATAACAGAGAAGCAAATAAGTAAATAGTATGTGAGATGGTGGTTAAGTGTTTTGGGGAAAAACAAGATAGGAAGGAGGATGGGGAGGCCCTAAGGTAGAGTGGGTTGTTATTTTTAAAAGGGTAGGCAGGGGAAGCCTCAGTAAAAACAGGATCTTTGAGCAAATCCCTGAAGGAGGTGAGGAAGCTATCCATGTGGATTTAGAGGAATAGTGTTCCAGGAAGAGGGAACAGTGAATGCAAGTTTTCTGTAATGGAAGAAGCCTGGTATGTTTGGGGAACAACATAGAGCAGAGTGAGCGGGGACCAGAGGAGCAATAGAAAATAAGTCAGAGAGTTAACAGAGAGCTGGTTCAGCTTTGAACACAGTGAGAGTGAGATGCTTTGGAAGCCTCATCCAAGTGGACATGTCCAGCGGGCAGTGGGCTCTTTGAATCTGGAGTTCAGGTGAGAGGTCTGAGCTGGGCGTCTATGGTGGACAGATGGTATTTAAAGTCGTGAGACTGGACAAGACCACCAAGGGACTGAGTATAGATGGCAAACAGAAGAGGTCTGTGGACTAAGCCAAGAGCACTCCAGCGTTTGGGGATCATGACAATGAGGAGGCACCAGGAAAGAAACAGCCAGAGAGGAAGAAGGGAAGTCAGGAGAATGCAGTGTCCTTGAAGCCCAGTGAAGAACTGTTTGAAGAAGGAAGCAGGATCAGCTCTGTCAAATGGGTCAAGTGCTGCTAATATGTCAAATAAAAGGAAGACGAGGGGTTGTTGGCCGTTGGATGAGGAGGCATACAAGCGCTCCTGAATCTCGACAAGACGAGTTTTGGTAGAGTAGTAGTAGTGGGAGCAAAATCCGCCTACTTAGGGGTTCAGGAAAGAAGGAGAGCAGGATTGGAGCTGGGAAGCTTAGACAATTCTGTTGAGAGTTTTGCTACAAATAGAGACAAAGAAATGGGACAGTGGTTAGAGCAAGCTGCAGGGTTAAGAGAGTTTTTTAAATTTAAGGTTTTTTTGTTTTTTTTTTTAAAGAATAGGGATGTTACAGCCTGTTTGTATACCAATGGGAATGATCTAAAAGAAAGGGAAAAGGTGGTGATACAGGAATGGTAGGAGAAAATTCAATGTCTCTGAGTAGAAAAAGAAGAGTAAGAATGATAGGAAAGTGTGCATAAAAATGTTTAATCATCGACACATTTGAACTAATAGAAACCCCCAGTCATTCATGCTTTATTCATCAACTCAGGTTTCCCCCACAGGCACAAGTGCTTGTGTGTATGTTTGTGACATTCTTGTGTGAATGTGGCACGTATCGTCTGATAGTAAATTTGTTCCTTTTTGGTGTCATGGTGTTAAATATATCCATCTTTGTGTTGTTCTAAAAGAGCATCGAGACTTTCAGGTATTCATTCACTTATTCATTAAACAGGTATCTACTGAGCATGTACTATGTGCTAGATATTGTGACAAGTGCTAAGGACACAAATGGTGAGCACGACAGACACTGCTATCCTTGTCTTCAAGGATCTCAAAATCAGATAAGTAAGCAAGTATTTACAATACATAGAAAACAGCAATGGTAGAGGTAGGTACAGTATGTTTGGGAGGGTGTAGAAGGGGTACCTAACACAAATAATGGGAGTGAGAGAGGTCAGGGAAGTTTTCCTATAGAAGTGACATCTAAGCTGAGATTTGAAGAAATTAGCCAGACACAGGAAGAAATAGTGTTCTGACCCCTCAACAAGTGTGAGAGCCAGTGTGCTTCCAAGTAATTTACCTAGACCCGAGATAAGAAAAAATCCAGATGTTTACGTAAGGGTTGCTGTTTTTCAAGGCACTATCCACACATTATTTTATGTGACCTTCACAACAATCCAGAAAAGTAATCGGAGTGGAGTTATTATCACTATTTTGTATGTGATCAAGTTGAGGTACAGAGAGATTAAAAGACTCCCTATCTTAGTCCATTCAGGCTGCTATAACAAAACACTATGAACTGGGTGGTTTGTAAACAACAAAAACTTATTTTTTACAATTTTGGAGGCTGGGAAGTCCAAGATTGAGGTTCTGGCAGATTTGGTGTCTAGCGGTTCATAAACAGCCATCTTTTCACTGTGTCCTTACACGGTGGAAAGGGCCAGCGATCTCTCTGGGGTCTCTTTTATAAGGGCACTAATCCCATTCGTGAAGCTCCACCCTCGTGACTTAATCACCTCCCAAAGGCCCTGCCCCCTAATACTTTCACACTGGGGAGTAGGTTTCAACATACGAAATCTAGGGGGACACAAACATTCAGTCTACAGCACTCCCTGAGGTCCTAAGACTGGTGCTGGAACCAGGGCCTGAATATGGTTGGTATGTACTATGTGCCTGGCAATATTTTAAGCACTTTACGTGCATTAACTTATTTAATCCTCACAAAAATCCTATGTCATCCCCATTTTACAGATGAGGAGGCTGAGCCACTGAGAGGTTAAACCTTGTCCAAGGCCACACAGCTAGCAAGTGGTGGAGCCAGGATTCAAACTCACATAGTCTGCCATTAGAGCAGTCATACCATCACACCATATCGTCCACTGAAGAATTTCAGTCATTATTGAGTCAAAAAGAGATGTATTCATATAGGTGTGGTGTATACCTAGGGGTGGATCAAGGTGGGGAAAAGTGCTCTAGCCTGATAGCCCTGAATCACATCTCTATCTCTATTAGGATGGTCAAATGGCCTCTATAAATGAAGTCTATGTTAATTTTGTGTACTCTTGTTTAATTAGGTGAAACTTCCATTATCATGGAAGGGAGGGGTGTCTTTATTTCTGTGACTTGGGAATTGTCTCGAGGTTTCTCTAATCTTTGTTGCCCTCCCTCCCTCAGAGGCTTTCCAGAGCCCACATAGAGTGTACAGGGAAGAGTCACATACCAAACACAACAATGCAGAGATCTGACTGCTTGAGGAACACACCGGCACTGAGACATCTAAATGAGGGTTGTTCCCTTCAAACCAGTTTCTTGAGGAGAACTCTGGGCTGCTGCTACTGCTCCAAACATTTGTGCAACTCCTCTTCTGCTCAGACCCTATGGCATGTAGAAAATGTTCATCCTTACAGCAAGGAATTTGGGGAATGTCTAAAGGACATTCATAGTCAAGTCTGTTGGTCAAGGTTTTTATTTTTAACAGCTTTATTGAGGTCTAATTTATACACCATAAAATTCACCCATTGTAAGTGTCTAAGTCAATGATTTTTGATAAATCTATAGAGTTGTGGAACCATCACCAAAACCCAGCTTTAGGATGTTTCCATCACCCTATAAAGCTCCCCAGTGCCCATTTACAGTTAATCCCCACTCCCGCCCACTGCCCTAGGCAAACACTGATCTTATTTCTATCCCTACAAATTTTCTTTTTCTGGATATTTCATATAAATAGGATCATATGATATGCGGTTCTTTGTGACTACCTTCTTTCACTTAGCATTATGTTTTTGAGGTTCATCCACATTGTAGCATTTATCAGTACTTTTTTCAATAAATTGCTGAACAGTAAGTATTTCATTGTATGGATATACTGCATTTCATTTATCCATTTGCCAGTTGATGGACATTTGGGTGTTTCTAGTTTGGGGTTATTATGAATAATGCTGCTATAAATATTCACATGCATGTCTCTGTATGGATATGTTTTATTTCTGTTGAATAACATTTAAGTGTACAATTCAATGGTTTTTAGTATAGTCACAGAGTTGTACAATCATTGCTACCACCTAATTCCAGAATATTTTCACCATCCCAAAAAAAACCCTGTACCCATTAGCAGTCACTCCCTATTTCCCCTTCCCTCCATCCCCTGGAAACCACTAATCTACTTTTTATTTCTATGGATTTACCTATTCTGGACATTTCATATAAAAGGAATCATACCACGTGCGGCCTTTTGTGACTGATTTCTTTCACTTAGCCTACTGTTTTCAAGATTCGTCCACTTCATAGCATGTATCAGTACATGCATTGAAATGTACTGACACATTCCTCTTTTTGGGTGGGGGAGGGGACAATTGGCTTTGAGCCAACATCTGTTGCCAATCTTCCTCTTTTTGCTGAGGAAGATTAACCCTGAGCGAACATCCTCGCCCATCTTCCCCCACTTTGCATATGGGACGCCACCACACCACGGCTTAAGGAGTAGTGCATATGTCCGCACCCAGGATCCGAACCCACAAACCCTGGGCAGCTGAAGCAGAGCACGCAAACCTGGCCGCTAGGCCACTGGGCCAGCCCCAACACATTCCTCGTTAGTGGCAAATAATACCAGATTTTATGGATATACCACACTTGACCCGTTCATCAATTGACAGTCATTTGAGTTGTTTCCACTTTTTGGCTATTATAAATAATGCTGCTATGAATATTTGTGCACAAGTTTTTGCATAGACATATGGTTTCAATTCTCAGTTCTCTTGGGTGTATATCTAGGAGTGGACCTGCTAGGTCATATGGGAACTCCATATTCAACTTTTTGAGGAACTGCTAAATTGTTTTTCAAAGTGGCTGCACCATTTTACATCCCATCAGCAATGTATGAGGGTTCCAATCTTTCCACACCCTTAACAACAATTGTTATTATCTGTATTTTTAAAAATAGCATTTTAGTGGGTGTTAAATAAGGTTTTGATAAAATTAAGTTTTATCAAACTTAATACCACCAAGAACAAAAAAAAGAATCCCACAGTTGATAGCAAAGTAAAGAAGAAATTCTTGTGTGATGCATAATTTGACCATAAACAATTCCCAAACAGTTGCTTCGTAAGACTCTGGAGAAGCAGTAGCATTGTTTACCTGAACATGGGTTTCATGTGACTACCAAGAAGGACAACACTAGCATCTCTTTGCATCTGTGTGAGGATGCAGGGGCTTTGGGATTCATACACTGTATGTACGAGGACAAATTAGTATGACCCCTTTGGAGGGCAATTTAGCTAGTAAGTTTCAGAAGCCTTAAACCCAACAGTTTTATCTCTCGGAATTTATCTTGAGAAAATAATCAGAGACACACAAAATTTATGCACAAAGATGTTCATCACGGTATTATTTATAAAGACAATTACTGAAGGTTTTAAATCTTCTTTGTTCTTGTCTGTATTTTCCAAATCTTCCATGGTTTCTTTATGTAATTAAAACAATTCAGGATAAATGTTACTTCATAACAATTCTCCTCAGTCTTCAGCGTCCAGTTCAAAGCTGCACCTTTCTTGATGCCTTCCTTAATGTTCCAGCGGTTCCTCCTCCCTTGGCATTCCAGGAGCATGTAGGGCTGAGTCTGAGGCCAAAGACAACAAGCGAGAGGTTGCTTGTAATAGCAGAGATCTGTCACCAAAAGTGACTTTTTAACCAGATTTCTAACTGTTTAAGAAACTGATAACTCTTCTGCATATTCAAGAGCTGTTTCTGAGATTATGAACAAGTAAGGAAAAAAATTTTCTTTTCTCAAGTTAGGCTGTGGAAATTTATTTTTAACCACTAAGAGCGTAAGATGTCAACATCCCTGGATTGAGCCTCCAGAGGGAACTGCTGGGTTACTCCTACGATTAAGGAGAGAAACAGCCAAACACAGACAGTGAACCATGGCAAAATCTCACTAGACAACTCCTCTGTAGCGAGCTAATCAAATAATAACAACCTTGTGGTAATAGTTACACAACAACAGCCATGCAACTTTCCAGAAACTGCTTATTAAACCTCAAGTTATTACATGTGCTTCATGCTGTCTCTACCCAAATGAGCAGTTTCACCAGCAGATTTTAATTGATAAGGTAGAATATTTGCCTCATACAGAGAGGAAATCAGTGAAAAGAAATTAAATGTGTGTGTGTATACACACATATGTATTACTATAGAATTTGGCATTGTCTTATCATTCACACTAAAAGGCCTAGGCAGACAGTCAAACACCTCAGAATATGCTCTCTTTTGGCCCAAATAAATAATAATAATGGGTAATTTTAAAAGAGTTCATTATATTCAACTATAATTAGTAAAATCTAAGTATGAGATTATTATGCTATATATTTCATGCATTGTTCAATCAATCACTTTAATTATAATTTTGGTTATGGTTTCTACAATAATAAAAGAAAAATATCTCATTTAACTAATGGATTATACCAACAGACATAATAATGTTAAGATGCAATGAACCTTTGAGTGTGAATCCATAAAGAAAATTTGCATATAACATAGTCAAAGGACACTTTAGAAAATTTTGCACAATATGTATTTGAATGGACTTACAATAATAGGCAAACAAATAACTAGCAAACAAACCAAACATTCCCCTACTTGATGAAAATAATAATACAATGTCAATTAGCAAAAAACTTTTCAACAGAGAGAGAAAGAATAAGACAGAACGGAGAGAATTTGAAAGATAAAATTTCAGGTATCAGGTCCTGGAATGAAATGGTCTTAAAAATGTTCTCCTGGGGCTCGCCCAGTGGGATAGTGGTTAAGTTAGTGCACTCTGCTTCAGCAGCCTGGGGTACGTGAGTTTGGATCCCGGGTGCAGAGCTACACCACTCATCAAGCCATACTGTGGCGGCAACCCACATGCCAAATAGAGGAAGATTGGCACAGCTGTTAGCTCAGGGACAGTCTTCCTCAAGCAAAAAGAGGAAGATTGGCAACAGATGTGAGTTCGGGGCCAATCTTCCTCACCAAATGTTCTCCTCTCCAGATATGCCTCACAACCCATATCTATGTTAATGCACAGTAATCCATATTGCTATCTTCTTATTCATTTTCATTAATAATTGAAATTATGACACGTTTTTTCTCTTAGTTGTAAGCACAAATGGAACACTGTTACAGAAATGTTAGCAAACTCAATGTTGGAATGTTATAGGTCAGGGAAATGGCCCAAACTTGACAAATATAGGTCCCCAGGGCTTGTGTCACGTGACTACACTTAGGAAGGACAAAAGTGTTCTGAAAGTCCTCTGACCAATAGTAGTAACCTTATGTGTTGTGTACCAGAGGCCGTCGATCAATGAAGATGGAGAAAGAACGGGGATTTGCTAAGCACACACATACAGAACAAAGATTTTCTAGGAATCAAGTTTACTTTGTTTTTTTACATTAAACAGAGACAGGGTCATCCTCTTGGAGTCCCTTACTGTCATCCAGATACAGGGTTTAACCATTCTCAGAACACGTTCCTTTTCTGAAGTCGAGAAATAGACCTCATAATAACGATGCCATATAGAGCACGTCGCACAGGGACAGCTGACAGGTCACTGTCGCACAGCTTCTAGGCCACTTGAGAGAGGCCAGGTCAGACCTGCCCCAGCTCTTCATGCCTTTCCTGCAACTGTGTCTAGCGGCTGCTCTGCCTGGCCCTGCAGATGGGTGGAAAGAGCACCGGCCATGCCACCTGCTGTTTTTGCACGGATGACCCCCTCTCCACCCAGGCTGTAGAAGAGTCATCCAGAAAAAACACTCTGTCTTCGAGTCTGGGCATAAAGAAGGAGTGGGCGGCTATTCTAGGTCTTCTGGTTTGACTCACTGTGCCCCTAAAAGTGGGCTTCTCTTTTAAGGGATCAGGTTCTAAGAGGGCTCAATTCTCATAACTGTCTGAATTAAGGCCTCTTATGCTTAGGGAAATTGGGGTGAGATGCTCCTGCTGGTGAACTGTAGGGTCCTTCTATAGGAGATACCAGCATTAGCATATGGAACTGGTGCGTAGCCTGGAGTTAGACTTGGACAGGTGGGACACAGAAACTTCCCAGAGATCTTATGTAGATTGACTTGGTATGTGGCCCTCTATGTTCCATCTCCCTCTCCCTCCCTCTCCCCTCCACCCCACACTCAGTATGACTGACCCTCTTGGTCCTTCACATTAGGAACTTCTCCATATTCCACTTTCAGCTTCCTGGCCCGAGAGTAATCATTGAACGATTAGGTATCTCAACCATTTGTAATAACTGTTTGTAATATCTATAATAACTATTAATAGAAAGATACAGCAGTCTCCCCTTATCTGCATTATCTGTATCTGGGATACATTCCAAGACCCCCAACCTGAAACCGTGGATAATACCAAACCCCATATAAAATATCATTTTTTCCTATACACACACATTTGAGGTGTGACAGCAAAACTAGCATGACTTTCTTCACAATTTCACAGATAGAAGGCTCATTCTTACTGCAGATCTTAGCAACCTCAGCATATGATTATTTTTCTTTCCTTATTTAGTCAAGAACTTTCACCTTTTCACTTAAAGGAAGCACTTTATGGCTTCCCTTTGGCATATCTGAATTGTCCGCATCACTACTCTTGCATTTTGGGGGCACTATTAAGTAAACTAAGAGTTACTTGAACACAAGCACTGCAATACCACAACAATCCATCTGATAACCGAGATGGCTACTAAGTGACTAACAGGAGGGTAGCATGTACAGCATGGATACACTGGACAAAGGGATGATTCACGTCCCAGCCAGCACAGTGCAGGATTTCATCACACTACACAGAATGGCACAGCAACTTAAAACTTACGAATTGTTTATTTCTGGAATTTTCCATTTAATATTTTCAGACTGCAGTTGACCATGGGCCCTAAAACCATTGAAAGCAGAACCATGGATGAGGGGGGCTACTGTATTAAAAAGACCTCAAAGACCAAGGTTGCAATGAAAATGGCTTAGCCAGCCTGAAGACCCCATGATTCTAAAACATACAATAAATTCATTCTTGAAATATTTAATGTACACATACTATTTGTTCCACACTGATTAAGGTGCTGGGGATTCATCAGTGCATAAAAGAGACAAAAATCTCTGCTGGGAAGAAAAATAATGTAGAGAAGAAGAATAGAGGAGGAGGTTAGAGTGGATTGCAGTGGTCAGGGAAGGTTTCACTGTGGAAGTGCTACATTTCAGCAAAGACATGAAAGAGGTGAGAGAGTGAGTCATGCAGCACCCAGAGGAAGTGTTCCAGGCAGAAGGGACAGCACGTGCCAAGTCTCCGAGTTGGGAGCACGCTTGGCATGTGCAAGGAGCAGCAGCAAGGCCAATGTTCCAGGATAGAGTAAGCAAGAGAAAGAGAGCCGTAGAGAAGGAGGTAAGGGGGGGTCGGGTGGCGTAGGGTCTCATAGGACCTTGGGTGGAATTACCTCTGGGTGGAATTGGAGCATTTTGAGCAGAGAAGAGAAAAGGCCTGACTTACACCTGGTAGGAGCCCTCTGTCTGTGACTGGTCACTCACAGCACTCTCATAGGCGGCCTAATGGTGCCCAAACTGAGAAGTGCAAGGGAAGCACTGGAGAAGAGAGAAAGAAGAAGGAAAGAGAAATCAAGCAGGGTGAAGAGTGGAGGCAGGCACCGGTGGGGAGGGAGGTTGTGATTAGGAGCGGAGGAAAGAACTTGGGGTCCACATTTGCTGACAGCGAAGGAGCGAGAGTTGTCACTGAGATGGAGGTGAGATGAACACGAGTGTCAGGGAACATTCAGTCTAGAGCCAAACCCCTAACCCACCTTAATAACCCTGGAGGGTTCTATAGTCCGGAAAAATTATGATTTGACTCATAAAGAAAAATTTTAAATGTGACCAAAATAGATGAGCTGTTTTCACTTTATTATACCATGAGGTTACACGATCTTGGGCAATGTTCTGCCCCACCACGTGTATTATTTGTGTCCAATGCTGATGTCTGCTTTTAACTAAAAGCGTAAGCTGCATTACATCTAAGCATATACAAACATGTTACTATTGGTGAGATATGAAACATTCCTTTTATAATCAGTGCTTGGAATATCCCAGACAGATAGGTATATAAGGGAAGACGATAAATTCCAAGGTCCAGTGCTGAGCAAACACAGAGAGCGAGAGAGATTTCTGATAGGCGTTATCAGACAAACTCACCAATCGGGCACTGACCCCTGTCCCTGGGGTAACGAGGTAGAGGATCAAGGACATACAGCCCCTGGGAGACACAGGTGGGTGGAATGTTGTGGTGGGTGTCTTTTGGGGGGCCCCGCTTCATCTTCTCTACTTACTTGATTCCCAAAGTAATGATCATTCATTGCAAATTTTTTCCTAAAAACTGCAGGAGGGTATGAAGTGAAAAAAATCCTCCCTCTAGAATCCCTCTAACCACAGTAGTCAGAGTTAACAATTTGATGTTTATCTTCTGGACATTTTTCTGTGCATATATAATTCCTTACATATAAATATATATTTCATATGAATTCACATTACACACACACACACACACGCAAAATTATTTAAACAATGAAATAGTAGGTACGTTTACCTGCTGTTCTCCCCTTTACCCCCACTTACTTCATGGTCTTTTCTCCAGATTAGGATGTATAGATCTGCCTCACTGTTTTTATTTTTTTTAATAAGTTTAAAAAAATTGTGGTAAAATATACATAACATATAATTTAGCACATTAACCGTTTTTAAGTGTACAATTCAGTTGGTTAAGGGCACTCACATTATTTTGTATCTCACACTTCTTAAGAGACAGGACAGCAGAATGGTCACACACATGGGCTTTGGAGTCAGGCTGCCTGGGTACCACTCCCAGCTCCCATGGCGATCAGCTGTGTGGCCTTGGGCAAGTTATTTAACCTCTGGATGCCCCGGATTCTACATCTGCAACATGAAAGTAATAACACCATCTATCTCACGGGAGTGTTGTGAAGATCAAATGCATATTAACACAAAGTACTCAGAACAGGGCCTAGCATGCAAGACGGGTTAACTAGAGGACAAATCATAACTAATTATAAGGATATATCATAATTTATCTAACCAAGTCCCTGCAAATAGCCAGCTGGCATATTTTGGTGGATAGCTGCTTGGGGGCAGTTGGAGAGGTGAGAGAGCACACATTAGCTGACCTCTGTGACCAGAGAGGGTTGTTGGCATTCAGTGGGAGAAGAGCAGCGATGGTGAACGTGCTACGATGAGCCGGACTATCCTGAACAACGAAGAGTTCTCCCACCCGCGGTGTCACTAGCAGAGAAACACTGCCATACCTTCTAACACTGCATTCCCACTTCTTGTCATTTTTTCCCCACAGATTTACTTGCACACAGGCAAAACGATAAATGTAGAAGTTTATTCAATGTAGTTTTGTTTAAAATAGTAACAGAATGGAAATAACCCAAATGTTCTTCTCGACATGGGACTAGTTACATAATAATTTACAGTACATTCATGCAATGGAATGTGATGCAGGTGTTTTAAAAGATTGAGAAAGTTCCCCATGTACTAATATGGAAAGATTTCCAAAATGCATTCGGTGGAAAAAGAAAAGTTCAGAATGATATACACAGTATGTGAACATTTCTGTAAAAAGCAGGATGGAAGAGAAGAAGCCATGTCTACGTATGGTTTTATTTGTGTAAAGATACAAGAAATTAAGAAATGTGGTTACCTGGGAAAGGGCTTGCAGGCAGAGGCAGGAATGCGGTGGGTGGGATTAGGGTGGCAATTAGACTTTTCAATATTTGCCTTTTTCTAATTTTTTTTAAAAAATTAGAATCATGTGAATGTCATGCTTTTTTTTTTTTGAACTAAGGAATGAGACAGGCTTTCCTCAAGCATTTGCAGAACCTGGGACAACAGTACAAATGGAGGCCCACATACTGTAAGTCTAAACATGGAAAAGTTATAAATCAAGCTAACAAACTGTTAAATAAAACATGTTCTCCTTGCCTACCTTGACAAATAAACTGTCTTAATGACAAAATAGATAAATAAGTGTAAAATTTTAAGGTTGGAAAAATATCAAACACAATAGAATTAAATTGTTATTGTACATATCTCCTTGGCCCATTGATGGTTTGGCAGTGTTTGGAAGAGTAATAAAGATATGCATAATTCACAATGTATTTTATATTTATTCCACACATTTCTTTTTCTTGCCTTCATTTCAATAAACACAAATTGTGTAGTTATAATCAAGATTTTCACATCATTTGAGTCCTATTGACAGCAATGTCAAATTAGGCAATCTTTCTTGAGTAATTAAAGTTTTTAGGTTTTTTCCCCTTAATTAGTTTCAATTTGAGGAAACTGCTCTGCTGAGGCAGAAACTATTGGATTGTGAATAACTTTTTAGAGCCCGTACTTAGATTGGAAACAAACCACGTAATTTAGATATCATGTTCAAATATTGTAATGGGATCTTTATTGCAGAAATTATTACAAAATATTTAAATTTTATTCTATAAATCAACAACACTCAATTGCCCTTTTCATCATCTTTCAAAGGAATATCTAGATCTATACAGTATTTCTTAAATTCTTCTCATTTCCAAATTTTCAATGCTGAGACATCATAAAGAAAATTAGAAATAGTACACATCCTTAAGTATCCTACTTCAAAGGACTCAAAATCTCAGAACTTGCCCAGGTCTTGGTGAAGTTGGAGTACTGTTAGTTCCTTTTAAATTGGGAGCCTGAATAAGTCAAAATAAATTTTGAAAAACCATCTGTAATACTTAAAAACTCAGTTGTTATTACAGAGATTGACAATGTGGTAAAAAAGGAACTCAGAAGTAAATTGACACTGGTGAGGATGTGGTCAACTGCAATCAGCAACAAACCACTCTTCTTTCAAAGTGTCTCAAATCATAACAGAACTGAAGAAGTAATGCAAACAATTTCCCAGAACTGCACATAGCAATACCCAAAGCAACCATCTGAGACAGACGGAGACAGATGCACAGGGCTAGGCAATAAAACTTTCTCTAAAGAGAGTTACTGGAGGAGGAAAATCCCAAGTCTCAGAAGAGAAGGTAATTAATCTAATTATTTCAACGAACTCGAGCTTCTTGCTATGTTTCTAGAACATTCATGTGACTGTAATCTTGACAGTATGGTCATCTATTTATAATATATCAGCAAGGATCTGATACAAAATTATAATATCCCAAGAGTACTTTATTAAAATGCTTTATATAGAGTAAGAATTTGATATTCTGATTACTCACTAAAGGGATATATCTTAAAGTTAACTGGATAAGAGGAAATGGTTATTAGAGAGCAAGAGGAAGAGAGAAAACTGAAGGAGGTCATTTATATGGAAAGAGGTTTGGATGAGGTGAGCACCGAGTGCATTGACTTATGAAGTTAGACCTATATTTGTTCATAACCCCTATGCTCACCTTGCATAATATGTGAATCACATTGTGTTACAATGGCATTTTTATTTGATTGCCTCATCACATACTACAAGCTTCAGGATAAGGATGATGAATGTTGTGTTCTCCATTGTGTCTCCAGCAATTACACAGGGTCTAACACACAGTAGGTACTGGTAAATATTAACTGGATAGGTGAATGAAAGGATGAATGAGTGGTTGGGTGGATGGGTGGGCAAATGGGTGAATGGGTGGATGGGTGGGTGGGTTAGCTCATGCGTCAGTTGTGTTAGGGAGCTGAACATTCCTTGGCTACAGTAAATAGGAAAGTTTCCACATATCTATGGGAAGCTCGACTGCCAATGCCACAGCCACAAACATCTCTCAGACACCATTAACCTCTCCACAATAGTTTGCTCAAATTTCTGGTGTTTACCAAAAAGAAATTCCAAATATTGGAAGAGAAATCTTATAAATCCAAACCTAAAAAGTTATAGAAAACTTACCATCTTCTCATAACTGGCAATAACTTTCAGAGATAGCTCTGGTGAAGGTCAATGTAAAGCAATCTTTTTTTTTTTTTAAGTAATCTTAGATTTTATTTATTTATTTATCTTGAAAGTAATTATTTCTCTATGGCTTGTCATGTTGCTACTCAATAAACTGACTAATTAGTAGTATAAGATTTATTGAGAAATAATTCATATACCATATGATTTACCCATTTAAATTATACACCTCAATGGCTTTTAGTATATTCACAAAATTGTGCAACAACCACAATGAATTTTAGAACATTTCATTACCCCAAAAAGAAACCCCATTCTCATTAGCAGTCTCTTCCCATTTTTCCTTTCCCCAGCAATTGGAAACTATTAATCTACTTTCTGTTTCTATAGATTCCCTATTCTGGATATTTCAAATAACTGGAATTATACAATATGTGCTCTTTTGTGATTGGCTTCTTTCACTTAGCGTAATGTTCTCAAGGTTCATCCATGTTGTAGCATGAATCCATACTTAACTCTTTTTATGGCCAAATAATATTCCATTGCATGAGTATAACACATTTTGTTTATCCATTCATCAATTGATTGACATTTGGGGTGTTTCCATTTAGGGGCTATTATGAATAATGTTGCTATAAACATTCATGCATAAGTTTTGTGTGGATGTTTATTTTCATTTCTCTTGGGAATATACGTAGGAGTGGAATTGCGGGGTAATTTGGTAACTATGAAGTTAACCTTTTGAAGAACTGCCAGACTCTTTTCCAAAGTAACTGCACCATTTTACATTTAGGTCAGCAATGTATGAGTGTTCCAATTGCTCCTTATCCTTCTTTGCTTTTGTTTTTATGTATTTTTTTTTTAACACAAGGCAATCTTGTAAGTTAGGCAAAGTCTGACTCCTGGACCCTCCTATTCCCCTTTCTTCCCTCTCCTCTCTAGGTCTTCTTCCAAGTAGCTAGTGCCTTCCCCAGGCAGTGTCCCTTCCCACTCCTTTATGCTGCTGTGGCTCAAACTCTAAAGCACTGATTCCTTCTCAATTCCTCAGCCATTATGCTTTTTACTTGAAGACTCTGAGGGGTGTCACATTCAAGAAGCACAGGTTAACAAGCCAACACATCATTTTAAAGTATCTCAAATTCTTTCCTTGAGTTCTCAACACTGAGATTGGGGCTGGGGTAGACACATAGATGGGTGGCCCAAACTCCCTTCAGAGGAGGATTCTCTTCCCAGCTGGAGATTGGAGAAGGGCATGTGGTGCAGTCAGCTACAGAGAGCTGCTTCTCCTGAGTTCTCTCCCTTTCCAGGGCAGCCCACAATCTGTGATTGAGCCAACAGGGGAGGTAAAGGCACATTCATTCTGGCTTGGCACAGAACACTCGCTCTAGAGCTCCTTGCCAAATTAGCCAAGTCTGTCTGTGGTGAGCCTGCATGGCAGGTCAACATCTTCCTCTGTCCAATCCTGTATCCTTTTTCCCTGCACAGGTGTTGATTCCTAATAAACACCTTGCAATCCAAACTCCATCTCAGCATCTGCTTCCAGAGAACCCAAGCTATGAGAATTGGTACCAGGAGTGGTCCAAGAAAGCAGGCAATAAGACAGGGTTTAGGAGCAGTCATCAATCGCCTCTGGCCAGCAGTGAGGATACAAATTACTGGTAGTAGGAGGAACATGGACATCCCTGGGGCAAAGTGGCAGCCCAACTGTTAAAACTTTCACCTGCAGTGAACTGGGAGGCTGTACTGGTAGAGTGGAACGAACTAGCTGGAATGATTTATCAGGCATTAGAGATGTACAGAGAAAAGAGCAGCTGCAAGGGTAAGAGTATTGGATAGCAATTGCTAAGTGCCAATGATGCTCTACAGAAAGATAATGAACTTTTTTTGTGTGTGTGTGAAGAAGATCAGCCCTGAGCTAACATCCGTGCTAATCCTCCTCTTTTTGCTGAGGAAGACCGGCTCTGAGCTAACATCTATTGCCAATCCTCCTCCTTTTCTTTTCCCCAAAGCCCCAGTAGATAGTTGTATGACATAGTTGCACATCCTTCTAGTTGCTGTATGTGGGACGTGGCCTCAGCATGGCCCAAGAAGCGGTGCATCGGTGCACGCCTGGGATCCAAACCCGGGCCGCCAGTTAAGCTAAGCCACGGGCTGGCCCAAGATAATGAACTTTTTTTTTTCCCCCCAAAGCCCCAGTAGATAGTTGTATGTCATAGCTGCACATTCTTCTAGTTGCTGTATGTGGGACGCGGCCTCAGCATGGCCGGAGAAGCAGTGCATCCGTGCGCGCCCGGGATCCAAATCCGGGCTGCCAGTAGCAGAGCGCGCGCACTTAACCGCTAAGCCACGGGGCCGGCACCGATAATGAACTTTTAAGGGCTGAGTAATGGGCAATTGAAAGCCAGGTGTGAAAGCCAGAGAACCTCTGTAAGTGCATACAAAGAAGCTCTCCTCTCCTCCAGGAGGGTGGAGAAAGCCAAGGGCCAAGTTGAACACTCCATCAAGACCTCTGACTCCCAGACTCCTCTGAATTTGGTGAGCCTGCAGACTACAGATGCTGCTCACCTACATTATTGTGAGCTATCATCCCTCCGTCTCCCCACCCCAGAAGAAGGCAATGAAGAAGCTTCTCCCTCTTCAAGGCATTACATGGCATTTACTCAGATAACTATGCAATGGAGAAAGGGGAACACCTGGACATTTCAAGGATTATTGGAACAAGGTCTGAGTAGACATTGATACTCAGAGACCCAAAGCATCACTGTAGCCCCCCCGTTATAGTGAAGGTATATGGAGACCAAGTAATAAGTGAAATCCTAAGCAAGTTCTTGCTTAGTGGTCTCTGTGTTCATGGGACCACCCATGATCAGTTCTCCTGTCACCAAATGTACACCTGGGACCGACATACTTGGCAGCTGGTGCAACTCCTACATCAAGTCCTTTGGTCTGTGGGGTAGGAGCTATGATAGCGGGAAGGGCCAAATGGAAGTCTTTGAACTTCTTCCTCCCCCAGGATAGTGATACTGCATCCTGAGAGAAAAAGCAGAGATAAGTGCCACTCTTCAGCATAAAAAAGATGCAGGGGTGGTGGTCCCCAAAGCGTCTCCATTTAATTTGCCAATCCAGCTCCTGAAAACACCAGATGGATCCTGAAAGATTACTATAGACCAGGGGTCAGCAAACTTTTTCCGTAAAGGGCCAGATAATAAATATTTTAGATTTTGCTGGCCGTATAGTTTCTGTTGCAACTACTCAATTCTGCTGTTTCAGCATGAAAGCAGCCATAGACAGTTTGTAAATGTGGCTTGCTCCAATAAAACACAATAACATTTAAAAAAATAAAATAAAATTTATTTACAAAAATAGGCAGATGGATGGATTTGGCCCTCAGGCTCGAGTTTGCTGACTCCTGCTACAGACCATAGCAAGCACAGCCATCAGGCAAGATGTGGTATCTTTGCTAGAGAAAGTAATATGGCCTCAGGAATATGGTATGTGGTCATTGATTTGGTGGATGCATTGTTTTCTATTCCAGACAAGAAAGGGGATCAGAAGTGGTTCACATTCACATCAAATGGACAACAATAAACATTTTCAGTTTTGCCCCAGAGTTATGTAAACTTCTACCCTCTGTCACAATATACTCTTAGGAGATCTGGACTATCTTGATAGTCCTCAGAACATGATACTGACCTATTACATAGTGTGCATTGCATTAATCAATGAGCACGAAGTGACTAGCAGGCTGGAGACCTTGGTAAGACCTCCATAGGTGCTCCAGAAGGTGGGAGATAAATTCTGAATACACAGGGGCCTGCTGCATCCATTAAACTTTTATGGTCCAGTGGTCTGGGGCACGCTGGACATCGTCTCCTAAGGGAAAGACAAATTATTACATCTTTACCTCCTACCATGAAGAAGCATGCACAATGCCTGTAGGCCTCTTTGGGTTCTAAAGACGTTGTGTTCTATAGCTGGCAATACTTCTATGGCCCATATACTGAGTGAGGTGAGCGGCTGCTGGATTTGAGAGCTGCAAAACAGGAAAGGGCTCCGGAGTAGGTCCAGGCTTCGATGCAAGCAGCCATCCTGTGTGAGTCACATGATTCAGCAGATCCTATAGTGTTGCAGGTATCACTGTGGGAGAAGACACTGTGTGGAGTTTGTGGCAAGCCCCAGTGGAAGAATCACAATATGGGCTCCTAGGTTCAGAAGCAAGGCCATGCCTTTTGAAAAACAAGTCCTGGCATGCTACTGGGTCCTGGTAGAGACAGAATGCTTGACAAAGGACACCAAGTTACCAGGCTTCTAGAGTTGCCCATCATAAGCCTGGAAGACCCAAAAGTCATAATATTGGACAGACCCAACAACAATCCTTCACAAAATGGAAGTGGTATACCCAAGACTGAGCATGAGCAGGACTAGGGGGCATAAGCAACCTGCATGAGAAAGTAGAGCAGACCCCCATGGCACCCACTGCTGTTATACCAGTGCCCATCCCTCAACTCACTAGCATTCTTTCCTCAGCTCACACATGTGGCTGCATGATTGATCCTATACGACAACTGAAAAAGGAGGAGAAAGCTCAAACTTGATTATGGATGGGTCAGCACATTATGTGTATGCAGTCTGAAAATGGACAGCAGCCACCCTTCAGCCTCACTCAGGGCTGGCCTTGAAAGACAGTGGCAAATTCTCACAATGGACAGAACTCTGGGTATATCTGGTTATTCATTTTGTGTGGTAAGAGAAATGGCTCAAGATTAGAATATTTACAGATTCACTGGTGGTATCAAATGGGCTAGCCAGCTGGTAAGGGGCCTGCAAGGAAAAAGATCGGAAGATTGAGGACAAGGAGATCTAGGGGAGAACATGTGGTTGGACATTGGAAATGGGCACAAAATGTGACGATCTTTGTATCACATGTTGGCATCCACTGAGTGTCTATCACAGAAGAGGCAATAAACAACTCAGTAATCAAAATGACCAGGCCAGTCATTGTCATCAGTTATTCCAGTGCTGGCAAATTAATGAAGTGGCCATGGTTGCAAAGATGGAGGTGACACATGGGCCAGCAGCATGGACTCTCACCTACCAAGACTGATCTTCCTACTGGTCATCCCCTTTGAGTGGAAAGAGAAAAGGCCTAAGGTTAACTATTGCCATTGTTGAATGTACAGCAACAGAGACCAGCCCCCAACAAGGCACCATTCCCCAAAGAGACCAACTGGCCAACTTGGCAGCAAATTGACTATGTTGAGTCCCTTCAATTCTGGAAAAGCCAGGTTCAGGTATACACACATATTCTGGGTACAGATTTGCCTTTCCCACTTGTAGGCCTCAGCCAACACTACTACCCAAGAGCTTATAGAGTGTTTGATCCATTGGTACAAGATCCCACATAACATCCCATCAGACCTCGGGACCCACCTCACAGCAGAGGAGGAGCAGGAGTGGGCCCATGACCATGGGATCCGCTGGTTGCAGCATATTCCACATCTCTCAGAAGCTGCCAGCCTGAGAGAGCGTTGAAACAGCCTGCTGAGGGCAGTGCTGAAACACCAGATCAAAGGTATTACTCTGAAAAGATGGTGCCAATCTCTAGGATGCAGTATATTCATGGAATAAAAGACCTTTATATGCTCTGTCTCCAAGAGAAAGAATAGATAGGACTAGGAAACAGGGGTAGAAGCAGGAGTCGCCCCACTCACCATCACTCTCAATGTCCCAGACACCGGGAGACTGTGCTTCCTCAGTTCTGGGCTCTGCAGGCTTAGAAGATCTGGCACTCAAAGCAGGCACACTTTTGCCAGGGGACATAGCAAGAGTCTCTGGAATTATAAGCTATGGCTTCCCCCCAGGCAGTTTGGGACCAGCAGGAAGAAGAGAACTTACCATCTTGGCTGGGTAATTGCCTCTGAACATCAGGAGGGGGCAGGCCTGTTGTCACACAGTGGGACAGGGAGGAATACAGATCCAGCCCCGTTGGGCACTTTTTGGCATTCTCTTGCCCAGTTGTGACTATAACCAGGTACATGTAGCAACCCTGGCCTAAGAAGGGCATGGTGACCAGACCCTTAGGCCTCTTGGGGATAAAGGCATGGGTCATGGCACGAGCTAGGCCTCTGAGGCCAGCAGAGGTGGTAGCTGAGGGTGAGGGGGAACTTAGAATGGACAGTGAAGGAGGCAGACAATGAATAGTAGTTTGTCCACTCACCTCCCTCTTCCCTCAGGAAGACAGGCCCACGGAGCAACAGAGGAACTGCCTGCAAACGGAAACGTGTCTCCGGGCCCTGCGCCGGGAGAATATGGTAGTCACAGAGCCCTGCCACCCACGCCCCCCTCAGAGTACAGTCAGCAGGCAGCCTCCAGCTGTCAGATCTGCCGGCAGCCCACGCGAGACTGAGCCAGGCGGGCGTGTGCAGGCCTGGCCATCGCGGCCCGCAGCGGCCCTGGGAGAGGCTCCAGAGCTCCACGCCCATGGACGAGGCTTGGCAGGCCAGGGCAGTTCTTCCTTCACTCTCTCCCACTTTCCTTCTCAGGTGTGGATCGCTAACAAATCATTTGCAAATCAAACTCCATCCTAATGTCTGCTTCTGGAGAAGCCAACCTGAAACAAGGATTATGTCAACCACAGCAATAATTCTTCAGAGTCCCCTTTCTCCCCCTCTCTCCTCAACTCTCTTCCTAAACTTTAGCTGCTCCAGGTTTTCTCTTTTTAGGAAACCAAAGCAGTCTTCCCTTCTCTTCAGGCCACACAGTTGAAAGTGGGCCCCAGACTTCACCTCCACCTGGCAGAGAAACACCCGGCTCCATGACAACAGAGCCCTCCGCCCATTCTCTCCGTCTCTCTCTCTCTCTCTCTCCCCCTCTAAGTGCTGTTTCTCCTTTCACATTCACTGCCAATCTCCAGGGGAGGGGAAGCTGTGGATACTCATATGTTACATTTTTGTTCCCATCACACATATCCTATCAGTGCAAATTAGTGCTACTGGATTAATAAAGTACACCCCTAGAGTTATTTGCGTTTTAAAAAAGTTATTAATACAAAAGAATGGCTCTCTCATGGAGAATTCTGGGCAACAATTACATAATAACAAGGGTGAGCCTCCCCTGTATCCTTCCAAACTCCGAGATACTTTGCCTGCACACAGCCCCTTGGCTCACTCAAATGCCAAAGAGCACTCAAACAACAAAAATAACAAATGACTGAGTCCTTATTACATGCTAGCCATGGGGCTGGGCCTTTTACATTCCTCTAAACCCCACACCAACTTTGTTTTAGAGAAATAGCTGAGGCTTGGAAAGCCTAAGTGGCTCCCCATGCAGCTTGGAAGTGGTAGAGAGAAAATCCACTCAGCTATTTTGACTTCAAGTGCCCAAGGAAAGCCGCTCCCAGCTGGCACACAAACACGCTGCCGTTAGCAACAGCCCACAGCACACCACAGAAACCGTCATACCTTTTATTGTTGACTAATGCTCAAAAGGCCTTGTTCACCGTGTAGGGTCTGAAATAATACACCAGACTGCAAAGAAAATATGTGAGTGGGGCAATCTTGGATCAATAGAGAAATTTCCAAAATTTTCCATGTGATAATGAAGCCATCTATATGTGCGAGTTAGAAGAAAGGCCCTTCATTTGGGGTGGGAGGTGTCACATGTGGTGGAGAGCTGCTATTTAGCCACTTTCTCTCAGAGATCCAAGTGTAGATCTTAGTGGAGGTCAGTTGTTTTAGACGTGCTCTTAGAGGCAAGGAGGATGCCATGGCCTCAGTCCTCCAAGGACCACAGTGCTAAGCCCCAGGGAGCAGGTTGTGTACAGTGAGTGACAGCTGATGTGGGTGAGGGAAAGCACCTATGAGCCGCCTCCTCTCCACTGCAATGTTGCCCTTCTTTTGAATTCCAGTTCATCAGGGGGTAGCATTTTCAGGGAAACCTGAAGAAGTGATATTGGAGTCCCTCATATAACCATCGCAGCAAGTGCAAGCCCCTGGCATCTCTCTTGTGAAAGTGGCAGAGATTTAGGGGCAGGGTAGGGTGGCTGTGACCATGAGGAGAGTCAAAATATTTCAACACTATGGACCCAAAGAGGCCATGCTAAAGTGACTCTTAGAGACAGGCAGCAAGATGCCGCAGGTTTTGGGGTGGCCAGGTGGGCCCTGGGCGTATTTCCCTACAGGACGATGGTCCCTCTCCCAGGAGGGCTGGTGTCTGAGCCTGCTCTGGGTGCAGTGGTGGAAGGTGGAGGGAGGAGGGGGGACAGGCGGGACAGCCTCAGGTGTGCAGGAGCCTTAGCCAGGCCCAGGGCTGCCCCCTTTAGTGCCCACGAGGACTTCTCGGGGTCAGGGTGTCTGGAGTGGTGCAAGGACATTCAGGGAGCTTGGGTCAGTGTCTATTTACTAACTGGTAAGGAGCAGTTAATATTTTACTAACGCTCATTGTTGTACTCATAGCAGCCCTGGTTGTGACACATGAACACATGACGGCTTCCTGAAGAATACTGAAGAACAGCACAGTGCTGTGCCCATGAAATCCCTGAGCTACTGCTCATTTCTTCCGGGGACCAGTCTTCTTCAGGAGCTTTCTGGTCCCTGGGGACTCACTGCAAACACTCAGCAAAAATCCAAAAGCCATTCCCATTGGTGGAATGGGCCCAGGGCAGATGTAATAATCCAGGGCTATGTCTTAATCTCCAAGTGGACTTGAACCTTGTGGGACCAGAAGGTAGCCTGTCATTGTGTCGGGTCCTTCTTATTGACCGGAGATGGTAAATAGGGGTCATCTCAGAGGCCAGCTCCAGGTGATTGCTGGTGGCTGCCTGGTGCGATGTGTTGAGCAGGATTCTGAGGATACCGTCTTTAAGAGAAGTCCCATGATTTGTGCAGTGGTGGTCTCCTCACTCTAGACTAGGGCTTTTTATTCTTTTTTTTTTGTAAGTTTTTTGTGTGTCATGGGCCCTTTGCCACCTGGTAGAAATTATGAATAATATTTTTTTTAAATAATATTTTTCAAAAATAAAATTAAATACAAAGAAAATCAAGTATGTTAAATACAGTTATAAAAATACTAAAAAAAATTTAAGATACAGTAATATATATGCATCTTTATTAATGCATTCAACAATAAGATCCAGTGGTGGGTCCAGGAACTGTTGAATTTTGCAGTACTAATTTTGAAGTGTGTAAATGGTATTTTGAAATGTCTGCAACAGCTGAGTGTGATATGAATAGATCTGTGGTTTCTGTGATCAAACGTGTTGCTAATTCTACCATGATGTGTTCCCTACATTCATAGTGGAAGGAAATGCTAAATTTTAGTTTGAGATTAGTGAAAATAAAGATGTCATTTTTTCCCATTCATGTTCAGAGACCCCTTGAGTTCTAGCCATGGACCCCAGGTTACCAACCTCTGATGGAGACTGTAGCACAGACCCAGCCCCTGATTTGGCATGTTGTTTTCTAAGACATCCAGAACCATTGTTCACTGAAATCCAGACTTGTGCACACCCGCAGCTAATGCCTACTTATTCATCTAAATGCTTATCATCCTGTGACTCCTTGGAGGGTGGTAAGGGGTACACAAGTGTCCTAATTTTCGTCTTGGCCCAAATCATGGCCCAATTCCCGGGAAGACAGAAAACCCTCTCTATTGTGTAAACTCTCTGGAAAGCTCATGTTGTCCTGGGATCCACAGAATGGAACTGCAGATACCGGGATCCCGGCACTCAGTGACGTGACAGCTCCCTGTCATCGTGTGTAAGTCTGGGAGCTGTCATCAGCTGCATTGGGTATTGTCGAGCGAGAAGAGAAGGGCGACTAGTAGAATCCATCTGTAATGGCATCGATGGCACATGTCACAGAGAAAAGGGGCTGGCACCCCTTCCTTGACAGTGTTCGTAAGGGTTATATCTTCTTGCAGTTTGATAAATTTATAATTCTTCTGGTAAAAGTAGGACTGAAAACAGACCATTTTCCAGACATAGACCTTTAAGTAAAAATCAGCAGTAGACTTTTATGGTGGCATGAGTGGAGTAAGCTGGGACTGATGCTTTTGGAATATGAATTAAAACTCAAATTTGATCATTACCA
This sequence comes from Diceros bicornis minor, assembly GCF_020826845.1. NCBI lineage: Eukaryota > Metazoa > Chordata > Mammalia > Perissodactyla > Rhinocerotidae > Diceros > Diceros bicornis. Next base: position 63,983,183 of record NC_080742.1, on the reverse strand, counting down.
TTTACTGTATTTAAATTGTAGCTATTATTTCAGGGAAGAAAAAAGTAAACAGCTTCCACCTGGGACATCAAATAATGTTGCTCTGAGAGAATGTCAACCCAGCATTCTGGCATAGCTGCCAATAAACACTTGGAAATTTTCTTGACTCTTGTTAAACCCCTCTGAAACTCCAGAAGCAGCTGTGGAAAACACACGGCCAGGCCTTGACCTCGGAGCTGTCTGCCCAGCATTTTATTCCTTGACCTCAAGTCTGCTCTGAAATTACCTGCACAACAAAGTTCCCGTTTAGGCAGTGTGTTTCCTTCTGTGGATGGTCAGATATTGAAGATGTACCCAGCAGTGTGGCATTCAAGAGCACAAACCCCGTTTGGACTCCCATGCTCTGAAGACCCTCTATAAGTTATTAACAGCCCCTAGCGGAACATAATTGGCTTTGTGTGAACTATGGCTTCGCCCGTAAACTGTCCATCCTCCGTCTCCCAACAGTGGGACGAGGATACGTTCCTTCATTTGTATTAAAAACTCTGGAAGGTAGAAAAGATTCTGTCAGTTGAGTCGTTGGAACCTGTTCTTCCTCACTTAATCCCTGCCTAAATCACCTTTCTCCTTACACCTAGTCAACACTTGCCAAACTCAAAGTCTATAAAGAAATAAAGAGGTGAACCTGAACTAAATGACTGACATCATTATACAATACATAGAAAAGTAGGCTGAGAGAAAAACTGGTAATTATATTTAGGCTTAGTGACGATGGTGATGATGATAACGATGATAATAATAGTGCATTTATTAAGTGCCTCCTGTATACTAGAAACTATGTTCTTTCTTTTTCTTTTTTTATTGAGGTAATATTGGTTTATAACATTGTGTAGGTTTCAGGTGTACAACATTATAATTTGAAATCTGTAGGCACTACAGTGTGCTCACCACCAAAAGTGTAGATTCCATCTGTCACCATATAATTGACCCCCTTTACTCATTTTGCCCTCCTCCTATTCCCTTCCCCTCTGGTAACCACCAGCTTCTATGAGTTTGTTTTGTTTTGTTTTCCGTTTTGTTCTGGGAGACTATGTTATTTCTCAGATCTCTATTCTATTCCATTGGTCTAGATGACTGTCTTTTCACCTGGACCACATTGCTTGATTACTGTAGCTTTGTAACATGTTTTGCAATCAGGAAGTATGAGATCTCCAACTTTGTTCTTCTTTTCCAAGATTATTTTGGTTATTTTGGTCCCTTGAGATTACATATGAATTTTAGGATAGATTTTTCCTATCTCTGCAAAAAAATGCCATTGGGATTTTGGTAGGGATTGCATTGTGGAAACTGTTATGCACTTTAAAAATATAATCTCATTTTTTCTTATTGCACCCTATAAGGTAGGCACTATTATCATTTCCAAAATACACATAAGAAAACAGAGGCACAGAGATGTTAAGTAACTTGCCCACAGTCACACAAACAGCGAGAGAACCCGGTTTTGCACCTAAGCAGTTTGACTCCGAATACCACATACTTGACCATGACTCCAAATACCACCTGAACAGCCTCACTACCGAGGATCTGGGAAACCTAAAATGTTTCTGCACTTCTACTGGGGAAGAGTGCACGAGGAAGACTCAGCTAGTTGGTCACTGCCATCCATTCCCCCTTTCTTTAACAATAGATTTCTAAGTGTTGGTTGGCCACATGGTCACCCAGCTGGTGACCACACGTCCCAGCATACCCCGCAGGTAAGTGTGGTTATGTGAATAAATTCTGTCCAATGGGTGTGAGTGGAAGTGATCTGTGTGCACCTATAAAGAACACTCGTGCACTCCCGGGCTTTCCCCTCTGCCTCTGACAGGGTTGGCAGCCCTGTGCAGGGGTGGCCAAGCAGCCCCACTGCCCTGGAGCGTGTCAAGACTGTGATGGGAGAGACAAATAGACTCTTGGTTTAGCCAATGTACCTTTGGGTTTTTTTGTTACAGCAGCTTAGCCTAAACCCTAAGTAATAGAATTAGCTGTAGGGGAAATGTTCGCTTGGAATTTCTGTGTTCAGTATAATGAGATTTTCAAATATTTATCCAAGAATAAAGTATCACTATATGTGTGTAGCATTCAATGTCTGCTGGTATCTGTTTTTTAACTTTCTTGGTGATTTTTAAGTTATACTTCTCAATCTAGTACCTTTTTACAAAGAAGTTGGCACTAGGCTGTGGAAATTAAGGTATGTGCTTTGAATTTCTTTCTCAATAGTAATAATGAATATTCATCTGTCTACATTCTTTTTACCTTGTTCTTATAGTTATCTGCTTTTGTCTATGGGGTGTCTTGACTGGAGTTGAGGATTTGGCCTCAGGACCCAGGACAGGGCCTGGCCACCTGGATCCTCCCAACAGCAAGATTGTCGTCTGCCTGGAAACACCAGCTCCAACAGCTCTGACACACCGGCATGGCATGTGCTAGGATGGTTGACGTTCTTCACAGAGAATGCCATGCTAGGGCCATGAATAAAGCTCATACCTGATACATATCAGTGTCCCAGTAGCTCTCCCTGTGATTCGTGTGTGGAAGGAGTTCAAGAGATGGTGCCTGAAATTCACTGCCCAGGTGTAAATTTATGTGATATTAGAGCCATCCTTAAGGAGGGTGTGTTTGGAGCAGTTCATGTAAATAAAGACTTTAAAAACCTTTTTTATTAAGAAAAATTTCAAACATATTCACAAATAGAGAGATCAGTATGAGGAGCATCCATGTCTGAATATTTTTATACAGATGAAATAAGGTTAAAAAGAACATCAAGGGCAAATTTGTACAATGTTATAAACCAATGTTACTGCAATAAACAAAAAATTAAAAAAAAAAAAGAACATCAAGGGCAACTTTGAAGAGGAAAAGAATTTGAGAAAGAACTGACAAAGAAGGGCATGATAATAGGAAGGGGTCATGCTCAGACAAAGGCTCTTTGTAATGTGGATGACAAGGGTGACAAGGGTGACAGCTCACCTTGCCCTGGGAACATTCCTCATACCTCCCACAGGATTTAACAATAAATCACTCATAACAAAAATAGTTAACATTTATGAAACCTTTCCTATGTGCTGAGCACCGTTTTACAAACATATGAGGTAGCCATTACTATATCCCCATGTTACAAATGAGAAAATTGTGGCTTTGAGAAATTAAAGTTAACTTTGTCAAAGTCCCGTGGCTGGTAAACATCAGAGCCAAGAATTGAACTCAGGACCTTTTGCCTCAGGAGCCTCTACTCCAAACAATATGCCTGTGTTTGTTAAGTCTGGTCGTGGCTTTTTGACTCAACATCACTTGGGCACTTGTCAAAAAGGCAGATTTCTCATTCCCACTCTAGACTTAGCGCATCAGAACACTGTGGTGTGAGGTCTAGGAATACACATCTGAAGCAAGCTTTTTAAGTCCATCCAAGTTTGAGAACCGTGGCTCCAAGACATACTGTTGAGTTATAGTCTCCACAAGAGGTTCTCAGAACATTTTCGATTCCACACCTTTGTCATAAAATGTTTTAAACTACGTTTTCTCAGCACGTTCTCATTCTCTCTCCAAATTATGTCTATTCTTGATAAATTACTCTTTACGCTTAATATATAGATGCTGTTGTTCTGACGTATCACGTATACTATAAATATAGACAAATGAAAATTTACAAGTATCCTCCGAGTTCATGTACCCCACCCCTCTTTTGAGAACACTGGTCTATCATCCACACAATATGAATTTGCTATTCTATCACGTCATCTATATCAAGAGTCATAAACTGGAATTAGCTCTCAGACAGGAATTAAAAATCAGGAAATTTCACATAAAAATCCAGATATCTGACTTCTTTTGAAAAATAGTAGATTTGGTCACCTGGGCCCGAGTTTCTGGTATAACAATTGGCAGGAGGTGCTTAAGGAAAATGGGCTAGAGCGGAGCAGCAGGCCCCTTGGGGGGAGGATGCACAGGAGCACCTCCTGGGGTCACTGCAGTCTGCGGAGCCCACCACGTTCACTTGTGTTAAATGTGGAGCTGGTGGGCACTTCAGGCTTCCACGTCAGATCTACTGCCTGGACATGAGGATTTCTAATTCTACCTTGACACGAAAATAGTCTTCATCTCGTCATGTTGTGTGCTGCCAGATAATCTTTATCCCCCTTGACTTTGAAAACCAATCATCTTAGCTTGAATGGCAAATAGGAAGTTGCCATTTTTGTAGGTTCCAAATTCTAAAATTAAAGGAATTCTACAGGGGTCAGCCTAATTATAAGTCTGCTTATTGTGTGCACCATGGTGAGAGCTTGTTTTAATAGCTTAACCTAGGTTATTTCAGGGCCAAAAGAGAGAATTTCACTAACTAAGCCATTAAAAACAACATGATTCACATTGTCATCGGTTTTAAGGAAGATTTAAAATAACCGTGTTGTCTCTTTCTGAGGAAAAGAGTAGTGTGCAAAGATGAAACCTACCTTACAAATGAATAAGCTAGATTCTCTCCCGAGTTTAAACCATCCATTGATTGTAAGGTAGGGGCTTGGAGAGACAAAAAGAACTCTTTCCTTAGGGTCTCGGAATTTCATTGGTAAAAGGAGAACTAAGTTTCACCTCGAGGTTTGTGTTTATCCATGTGTAACTGGACTACCGTGAGGCTGTCTTGGGGTCTGCCTCTGCCTGGCACATCCAAAAAGAACACAGATCCAACACCAGAAACCTTGATGACAGATTTTTATCAAGGAATTTTTTTCCTAGTCATAATGAATTTTATTATAAAGGAATAATCTTCTCAAAATAGAACTGATAATGTTTAAAATGTCACAGCATACAATTTGTTAGAGATTAAAAAAAGATCTAATTGTCTTAAAATTTAGATCTGCAAAATATTTGTCTAGGGAAATTGGATTTGTTAAAAACAACAGTCACAAAAGAAAATTTACAGTGGCAGAAGTTATAATGGAAACAATTTGATAGATGTATGAAATACTTCTTGTACAACTTACACAAAACAGAATTAAATTATTTGAAAATAAATTTAGTAAAATAAAAGTAAAAAGTATTAGAGACAAGTTTATAAGACAGAATACAAAACTGATTCAGGAATTAAACTCGCTTAATGGAACTCACTTCAGAAAATGTATTACATCTGCATTCATAAACATGGAGTCCAAGGGACCATGGTCAAAGCATCCCCCTGGTGTAAATTGTCAGGTCCACAGTCTGGGGACAGAATGCCCAGTTCCCACTAGAGGGCAGTATCCTGAACCCAGTGGAACTCAGGCACATGTGTGGAGACAGTCTGGTTGATTCTGCTCAAACTCCAGAGCCAACCATTTAAGACAGCCATATCTGGGCACTACCCACTTCTCCAGCCATCTCTCTTGCCTTCCCCTTGCCTCCTGCATTTAAACTGGGTGACTTCCCTAGCCTGGGTTCCCTCCATCACACCATTTTCCCTGCCTGTCAGGTCTTCCTGTGCCTTACTCCCTACTCTTCCTTTAAGACTCAGGTCCAGCTCTTACTCATTGCCTCTCATGCTGTCTCCATCCACCTGCAATCCAGACCCTGCCCTTCCACAAAAACTCCGCCTGCCAAAGTCACCACTGACCTTTATGTTGCCAAATCCAGTGGAAATTCTCAGATTGCCTTCTCTGCCCATCACTCCCTTCTTTTAGTAACCATTTCTTACCAAGTTTTCTTGACCCCTTGCACAATGCAACTCCATTTGGCCAAGGGCAATGCCCACACAGGGCTGCAGCTATGGGCCGTTATCAACCTACCTCAAGTACAGCTGGGAGAATGAGGGCCTCAGTCCTGAAGGAGAGATCTGGACAGTATCCACCACATGACTCAAACTCAGCATCTCCTTGGGCCGGCTTAGCAGTTAAGTGCTCAAGCTCCGCTACTGGCGGCCTGGGTTCGGCTCCTGGGTGCGCACCGACACACCGCTTCTCCGGCCATGCTGAGGCCACGTCCCACATACAGCAACTAGAAGGATGTACAACTATGACATACAACTATCTACTGGGGCTTTGGGGGGTGGAAAAAAAGGAGGGGGATTGGCAATTGATGTTAGCTCAGAGCTGGTCTTCCTCAGCAAAAAAAAGAGGAGGATTAGCATGGATGTTAGCTCAGGGCTGATCTTCCTCACAAAAAAAAAAAAAAAAAAAAAAAAAACTCAGCAGGTCCAAAACAAAATACACTTGGTCTTGATCACTATACTTTCAAATTTTTTCCTGACTTTCACTGCCTAGTTGAAGTTCTCTTCTCATCACCTCCTGACCAGATTAATGGGCCAGTCTCCTTGTTGGTCAGCTTGATCTACTCTAGTTCATCCTTTATTCCTTTATACAGTTCTCTAGTTTATTTTTTTTAATCTCTTTTTTTGTATTTTTTTATTGTGGTAAAATATACATAACATAAAATTGACCATTTTGACCATCGTTTAGTGTATAATTCAGTGGCAATAATTAAATTCACAATGTTGTGCAACCATCACAACTATTTCAAAAACTTTTTCATTTTACCAAACAGAAACTCTGTAACCATCAAACAGTAACTCCCATCCCCCTCCCTCCAGCCCCTGGTAACTTCTAGTCTATTTTCTGTTTCCCAAGGAATGTTTTTACGGAAGACATCCGTGCACCATGCATTGTCCATCAAAATATTTTCAAAGTCCTCTTCAACTTTCTCCAGTGCTGAATAGTCTGTCCGCTCTCTGACCCTTGCAATCTCTCTCCAGTCTTTAATGCCTCGCTCTCTCCCACTCCTTCCTTCTCCTTGGGTACCACTCTGCACCAGCTTCAGCACATGACTTCCTGGATCTCACACAGCTGGCAGCAAAGTGCAGTCTGGCTTTTGTCTCATGGGGAGCAGCCTCTTCGGATTCTTGGAGATAAAATTCTCAATCTTAACTCCAGAAATATTTGATGTCCCCACAAATCTATTGTATAATTTTCTCGCAGAGGTGCGAGTGGGAAGAGACCAAAGGCAATATTTGCTTGTGGCACCCAAGTCTATTTCCAACTCCCAGCCTGACCTTCTCCCCTCTTCTTTTCTTAGGAGGTTGCTGAATTTGAAACTGCAGTGGCAGCAAACAAGTTAGTGTAGGGATATAAAGTAGGACTGGGCCAGTCTGTGGAGATAGTTGAACTGAGGCCTGGATGATAAAGAGATGTTAATGTAAAGAATCCAGGCAAGAATATACAGACAGAAAGAACAATATGTGCGAAAACACTGAGGTGGGGAAAAGCGTGGTCTGTTTAATGAATGGAAGGAGGCCTCGTTGCCTGGAGAGCAGTGGGTTTGCAGAAGAATGGCAGGGGACAAGGTTGGAGATGTAACTGGGGCCAATTCGTGAGGGCCTTGTGGGTCATGTAAGTGTTTAGACTTGATTCCATGTTCAATGGGAAGCCATTTGTATTAGCCGGGAAGCTTTCACTGTATGTAACAGAAAAATCTCATTTAAAGGGTTTAAACAATAAAGGGGATTAATTGGCTTGAGTAACCAAAAATTCCAGGGGAGGACTGCCTTGAATTGAGGGCTCTGACTTCATTTCTCAGAAATTCTCTTGGGGGCTGGCCCTGTGGCTTAGCAGTTAAGTGCGTGTGCTCCGCTATTGGCGGAGGGCCAGGGTTTGGATCCCGGGCACGCACTGACATATCACTTTTCTGGCCATACTGAGGCCGAGTCCCACATACAGCAACGAGAGGGATGTGCAACTATGATGTACAACTATCTACTGGGGCTTTGGGGAGAAAAGAGGAAAAAAAAGGAGGAGGATTGGCAATAGATGTTAGCTCAGGGCCAGTCTTCCTCAGCAAAAAGAGGAGGATTGGCATGGATGTTAGGTCAGGGCTGATCTTCCTCACAAAATAAATACATAAATAAGGATATTAAAAAAAAAAAAGAAATTCTCTTGACTTTGCTCTTCTCTGAGAGTCCTTGGGCCAGTTTTTCTCAGGGTTGCAAGATGGCTTTGGCAGCAACCAGGGTACATGTTTCTTTTTTTACAAGGAAAGGGAGAGTCTAGTTTCTTTAAGTCGTTTAACGGAATCTCTCACCTTCACTCTGATTGGATCAGCCTGGACCAGTCACAGGGAACAGGGACTTGCTGTGTACCTCTTTGCATAACCCAATCTGCAGCGAAGTTCTTACTCCAATCAAGACCTCCTCCCCCCTGAAGCTAGGGCTGAGGTCAATCCCAAATGGCACACTGCTACTTAGTGAGGGTAGAGTGGTTCCCCCCAAATGATTTGGAAACTGTTAGGAAAGGGAGAAAGGGGAAATGGATGCTGGATGAGTAACCAAGAAAGTTCATCATACCATAGAAGGATTTTTAAAGATCATTCTAGCTGCTAGGAGGAGGACAGATTGGAGGAGCCAGCAAGGAAGGAGGGAGACCAATTAGGAGATTATTGCAATAGTCAAGTCCAGAGAGGATGGTGGTGGAGACTGAGATGCATTTTGGAGACAGAATTGACTGGACTTAGTGATGGACTGGGTGATAGAGGGGGTAGTTTTGGCCAGACTCTGAGGGGCATCAAATGCCAAGCTCTGGACTTGATCTTTGTAGGCAATGATGGAGGAGTTGGAGTGGATTGCCTTTTGTGAGAATAAGAGATTAATAATTTTTGGTTTCTGGTTTGTCTTTCACTTTCTCCTCCTTCTTTAATTCTTTTTTTTTAATTTTCACACTTTACCATAGCATATTCTTTTGCTCCTCTCATGTTTTCCAAATGATGAATCTATGGTTTTATTACACCATAATCACAATCTATGGTTTTATTAGAGTTTTATTTACTGCTCACTCTGTATCCAAGTCAATTGATTGAGAACATCCTCAAAAATCTGGTTTTTGTAAGCTAATTTTACAAGCCCAAAAGGACACAGCTTCACTTGAATCTTAGAACACTGTGAAATTAATATTAACTTAGCCGAATGATTTCAGTCTGAATTAACATGCTTGCAATGCCATTCAGTCTTGCAAATTGCTCGCATCAGGAATTGAACATGCTTTAGCTTTTCAAAATGTCAATTATAAAGCATAAGAGTCAACTGCAGCTCCTGGTTTAATCCTCTAGCTATCCATCATCCAAAGCTTACTGAAATAGTTGAGTTAAACTTCAAGGATGTAGGGTGGCTATTTTTGCGGACTAAGCAAACAATAGCTGCACTTTGATGCTCTTGATGGAAGTGGACGGGTGTGTTAATTCTGTGCATAAATTCAGCAAAGCATTTACATTGAAGAACTCATTCTTGTTCTGATTCAAGTTCAACTCCATCCTCTCAAAAAGAATCACTATTCCTCCATTCATTAAAAAAGTTCAGGACTTGGCTTTGTCTTATTTTAAATTCCCATATTTTATTTTGTCATATATTACTTTGTTGTGCTTTTTTCTTTTGGACAAGTCCCTATCTCTCTGATCCTCAGTTTTCTCATCCTCTGTTTACCCTTGATGAGGATAAATTCCTGACTAGATACCTCACAACATTGTTTTGAAGGTCAAGGGAGATGATACACAGAAAAGCTGTGAGGACTGCAAAGCTCCACATAAAATGTTTTCTTTTGTGATAATGCAACATCCATAGTTGTAGTGGTTACTGTCAGGGCCCTTTTGCATCATTGCTTCCTCAGTCTTTGTGTGAGGGCCTTCTGCAGCCTCCTGAGGGCACTGGACCAATGCACAAGGCAGGCTGGAAGTGTGAGGGAATTTACGCCCAGAGAGCAGTCCTCAACCCATGACCAATGAGGGTTGGTGGATAAATATCCCAGTTTTTCGGCCCCTTGGTGGAGATGGGGTGTGGGGGAGGGTGGGTAGTGGCAACTCTAAGGTGTTCTGTGCATTCTCCCAGAGGTCCTCAGGGAGGTCGAGCCCCAGTTCCCATAGCAGTAACCTCTTCATTGATGCACTGTTTTGTGTTCCTTCCATTTCATTTTTCACTTCCTGAACTGGTATTTACCTCTTAAATAAATGATCTGCTCTCAAATTCCTAACTTAAGGTCTATTTCTGGTGGAATTCAACCTAAGAAAGACCCTAGTTCTAACAGTCTTTCTAAAAGTATATGTGTAGCTAGCTCACCAATGATATCCTAGAAACCTCTGGCTTTATTGTCCAGCCTTAGTCTCAGATGAACTAGGTTTATTTTGCCTTCTGACTGCTGGGGCTTAGTGTATTTAGTGGTGACTTTCCAAGAGGTGGTTTCCTAGTGGTCCTGGCCACACCTACCATTCCTTGAGGCTGTGTACCTTCTAGAAGGGCAAGCTGATACAAGAATCAAGCAAATGGAGATGAAATATTACCTTTATTGCTAATAAAAATAATATTGGAGAACACAGCTTAGCTATGGGCAAGTGAGCTTCCTAACACTGAACCCCAAAGTTAGGCAGACTTATCCACACAGTCACAGAGTATTGGATACCTGCAAGCCTCCAACTGCACGAGCAAAGTCTGCTATGCTCAAGTTTGCAGAATGGAGGAGCAGAACAGGATGCGTTCTCTCTGCAGACAGACAAATCCCAAAGAGAAAAAGGAGGAGGAAGGGCCTGAGTCACAGATGCCTAGTTCCTGTTCTCCAAATTTCCAGTCAGAAAATTCACTCTTCCTTGAGTGAGAGGAGGCAGAAAGAAACCAAGAATGTTATTGTAATGGATTCTTTTCTCATGGAAACAAGATGCTAGGGAAAAGGAGTTCCCCAGGTTTTTGTTCTCTTAGCTCATCGGGCTTAACCATTAAGCTCCAGGCCAACCAAGGGTATGACCATTCCTTCTGCAGGAGAAAATCAGTAATCTATCACGACAGTTCTGCTCCCACCGGCTGAGCACATCCCCGCACTCCTCCCAAATGAATGGCAACTACTCTTTCTTTGTGTATTCTCCCGAGACTCGTGGCGAAGAGTGTAGCTATTGCTCTAAAAAGGCAATTCATTCACTGAAGTAATTCCACAGCGACGCTGAACCCCAGCTGAAACCTCCCCATTTCATTTTCCATTCCTAATTATGTCAAACCATGTTGTTTTGAAGTCTATTGAAGGTTCTGCAAAGAGATTATATGACAATGTAAAGATACTTCAATAAAAAACATTCCAGTAAAATATTGATGGTCCCCAATTTAAATATAACCCCTCTACCATTGTGAATTTCCCAAGGAGAAATTAAAGATTAGTTTCTCTTGTCTGCTTGAGTTAAAGTTAAAAGACATTAAAGCCTAAAATTCATCCTTCCCAATTTCTGATTCTGCTCATTCTGAACTAGAAGGGTTCTTCATGCCTGGATAGCACCGTGGTTCTTTCATCAGCCTGGATAGGGTCTCACTAGAACCACTAGTGTGGCTTTTTTCAGAGTCTCAGAAGTTAAATTAAATGCCAAGTTTCTGGTATACCTCACTTTTTAAAGAGTATCATCAAAGCGCTTAACACCAACAAAATCAAACAAACAAAAAAACCAAATGAGTACCAACATCTTCAAGTAATTATCCAGACAAAATGATGCTACTGGAACTCTGCACTTTCCATAACAGAGTCTCAGTGATGTCTTGATTTCAGCTTCACCAGGATGGTAGTCCATCTGTGTAAATTATCTCAAGCCCTTAATCTGTAAACTTAAACTCGATTGGAAGAATCTCTCTCAAGAAGTTAATGTTGGCAACATGTTTTGCCATTCCTGTGGGAAGAATCAGCGGAGAGATATTTCTCTGAAGGTGACATATGAGACTGTAGGAGATCAGAATATGCCACCCCAATATACGTCACTCTGGCATAAGGATTATTTTGAGCTGAAGGCAATTCAGAAAAAGCAGACAGAGGTTGAACTCTCTGCTGTATGCCTATCTACCGAAAACAAGATCATAAATTCCCCTTGTGAAGGTGTCTCCCCCCACATCACATCCCCCACTTTCCACACCAGGAAGGGAATAATCTTATCACCGGAGACAAGATGGCACCTTGAAAGAGTCTGCACAAACAAACCTTACTAACTAGCCCTTATCTACCATTAATTTCCCATATATTTGCCTTCCTACAATTTGCTGCCCCTAGAAACCCAAAGCCCTTTCATTTGTCTTGACACTTTTTTAATTTATCCTCTTTTGTCCAAATGGTAAAAAAGCCTCCAACCTTAGCTGTTTCTTTGGGGTTTTTCTCTTCTTTCTGGGAAGACCCCTCACCATGTAAAACTTTTAATATCAAATAAATTTGTGTTTTTCTCATTTTAACCTGTCTGTTGTCAGTTTATTTTGCAGACTCAGCCAGAAAACCTAAGAGGGTAGAGGAGAATTTTCCTCCCCTGCAAGATATTTGCATTCTTGCAAAGTCTAGAAATATGCAATGATGGCAAGCCCAGTCACCAGTCTGTTTTGAGAGGTCTTTCTTCCCATCTTGAATCTTAAACACCTCCTAACTTTCATTTCCCTTTTGAGCCTTCTGTCTCCAACATCCCCTGATCCATGGAGTCTGGGCTCTGACTAATGACGTGATTTCCACAGTGGCTCCTGCTGTTGCCTTTTGTTGTGGAATTGCTTAGGCTTGTGAAGCCTGTCTTCTAAGGGTGGTTTCTCCTTCATCCCCTCATTTGTTTCAGCTGGAAAACATCCTCAGCCAATTCCTGAGCTAAAGCTGCTGTTGATGTTTCAGCAGCTTGAATCGCCAGGGGTACTGAGATTAGTTTCAGCTATGAGTGACAGAAAACCCAAAATAACAGTGGGAGGGGAGAAGTTTATTCCATTCACATAACTGTCTAAGTCAGCATTCCAGGGCTGGTGTAGCCCACAGTTGCCACACCATGCATGCCTTTGACCTCATGGTCCCATATGCAGACATCTACATCCTGAGCAACAGGAGGCAGGAAGGGATGAAAGAAAAGCAGAAGGTGCTTGGGTCCAGCATCTTAAGCATGACTCTTGGAAGCTGTCACATAAGACTCCTCTGTTCACATCTCATTTGCCAGAATGTGGACACACGAGTTTCCTGAGCTGCAAGAGAGGTTCAGATATGTAGTCTTCATTCTTGGCAGCCATATTCCCAAATAAATGTATTATTATTGAAGAAATGGAGAACGAACATTGGGAGCAACTGGACTACCAGACTAATTGCACGGGTGAGGACAAATACCTCTGGTAAGCCCTCCTCAGCACAACACCTCCCCTTGCTTTTGATTGGTCCAGGCCTCCAGCAGTATTTCTCTCTGCTCTGTTTCAGTAACAGTGGATTTGTCCTAGTGTTTCATTTCTTTCTGCACTTTTCAGGGAGGAGCAGCTGAGTTTGTCATAGGATAAATTTTTTCTTAAGTTGATCCATTTCCTTCCCTAACACATATAGGCCTAATACTATTTGTAGGATCTGATGCCTCCTTCTCTTTTTTAAACTTTCTCTCCAGACATGTACTTGCCTAACATTCTGTTCTAGATTTTGTCTAATGAGGTCTTCTGTTTTGAGAGGTAAATCACTAGGTTCTGGTCTGCCAAAGGCAACCATTGTTCAAAAAATCTTCTCACTTGTCTGAGTTAGATAATCAGCATGTATTTTCTGATTTGGCTAATAGCCAATCCAGGCATGGATTCCATTTATCACTGTCCCGCCTCACTCTTGTTTCATCTTGTTGCCTTCATTTAGAGTCCTAATTCTCAAAATTTCTCAGGTGTGTTCCCTCTGGGCACAGGCAGCACTTGTGTCCCTGTCTACAATTACAGTGACATTCGGAAACTCATTCAATAATCCCCTGAGTAATTTACTTGCATCTGACTGATCTTCCCCTCTCAAGCGGTCCAGAGGTTCAGGGTACACTTGGCATCACTGTCCCAGTCTTTAAGGTGCGGTTCCCCATTGGTTCTTACCAAGGAGTCTCCACATGGCTCTGAAAGAGTACTTGGCCAGTAATGGCCCATATTTGTGTTCCTTCTGGGAGAGTCAGTAGTTTGCTGAGACTTTGCTTCTGTTCTTGTTCCATTTCTTTGGGACTAAGTTATTATTTTTGTCCCCCAAAACATCCACCCATTTAAAAGATAACCTCTCATATGAATTAAATCCTAAGTACATCATCTTTTCCCTTTTATCTGATGGTCTGTCCTTCAATTTCATTTTTCCTTTTATATCTATCTGATCTGTTCTCTAAAATCTCAACCTAATCTCCAAAAAAAAGCTCTCTCCTTCTTAAGCTTAATTATTCTTATTTTGTTCTCATTTTTCCATTGCTCCTGTTCTAAGACTGAAGCACATTCTAGAAAGACTCCTGACAGTCCTTGATTTCCTGAACAAATCTGATTCCTAGAGGCACAAGGTTCTAGGCATAGGACTAATTGCCTTTTTTTTTTTAAAGATTTTATTTTTCCCCCCAAAGCCCCAGTAGATAGTTGTGTCATAGCTGCACATCCTTTTTTTTTTTTTTAAAGATTTATTTATTTATTTCCCCCGCAAAGCCTCAGTAGATAGTTGTATGTCATAGCTGCACATCCTTCTAGTTGCTGTATGTGGGACGCGGCCTCAGCATGGCCGGAGAAGTGGTGAGTCGGTGCGCGCCCGGGATCCGAACCCCGGTTGCCAGCAGCAGAGCACGCGCACTTAACCGCTAAGCCACGGGGCTGGCCCGGACTAATTGCCTTCTTAATCGTTGATTTTAAAACAATTTAACTTAACTGTGTCTTTAACTTACACAATTTTCTTTATAATAAGGGCTCCCATTTATTTGTTTCCTTGGTTTTTAATAAAAGCCTTGTATGGGTATCTGCACAGCTGGAGGCTTGGAAATCTAAAGCCAAGGTCAGAGCCCACATAATTTACAAATCCAGTCAATTTCAGATCACATGGTGGAAGACTACTCTTGAGACTCGGAACAGGCTATATGACTTCAAGACGTCTTGGGGCACTGCCTACACAGGCTAGCATTAACTGAAAACTAGAACTTCAGATTCCAGTGCTCTATAGCACATATGCTGTGTAAAGAACCCATTCATAAAGAAATGAGAGAATTAGAAAATCAACATTTTGCAACCCCTGAAAAAAATAATACTTCTAGGTAACAATTACCAATGGATGCCAAAATCATTAATCCAAAGACTGATAGGGAACTTTATAATGATGCATCAGACTGACAATACCTAAATGCACTGATCAATTCTGACATCTGTAAAAGCGGCACATCAGATATTATGTGTGCAATATTGTGATTTATAAAAAATATATATTTGGTCATTCAGATGACCAAAGTATATTTCTCATATACATGGGGTCTTCATCCACAGTTCCCAAACCCTTAGAATTTATGTTAATGAAGGTGACTTTTGGATTCCATCCAAGGGCAAAGGCTGGTTGCCAACAGAACCAGCCATGTGATCAGAGGATTGGACTTTCCAGTCCCAACCCCTGACCTCCAGGAGGGACAAGGGGCTTGAGGTTGAGTCAATTGCCAGTGGCCAATGACTTAGTCAATCATGATTATGTAATGAAGCCTCCATAAAAACATAAAATCCTAGCTCGTGGACACTTTTTTTTGAGAGCTTCTGGGTTGCTGAACACATGGAGGTGCTGGGAGAGCTGTGCACCTGCAAAGGGCATGGAAGTTCCTGCACCCCTTCCCTTATACCTTGCCCTAAGCATCTCTTCCATCTGGATATTCATCTGTACCCTTTATCATATCCTTTAATAAACTGATAAATGTTAAGTGTTTCCCTGAGTTCTATAGGCCGTTCTGGCAAATTAATTGAAACCAAGGAGGGGGTCATGGGAACCTCTGATTTATAGCCAGTTGGTCAGAAGTATAGGTAACAACCTGGACTCAAGACTGGCATCCTGAGTTGGAGGGTGCTATTGGAACTTCCAGTTTGTACCAATCAGTCAGAAGCACAGGTAACAAGTTGGACTTGTGGCTGGTGTCTGAAGCGGTGGGTGGTCTTGTGGGACTGAGCCCTTTACCTGTGGAATCTGTTTCTATCTTTAGGTAGACAGTGTCAGAATTGAGTTGAATTCTTGGACACCTGTTGGCATCTGAGAACTGCTTGCTGGTGTGGGGAAGCCGCCTCACACACACATTGATGTTGGGTTCAAGAACCCTTTGCAATATGCCTGATGTGATGCAATAGGAACCACACAGTATCTCTTAAGAATTATTCTTGTAAAAAAGATTTTTTCAATCCTTTTCTTCTTTTTGCAGGGGAAGAGTCACCCTGTTAACATCTGTTGCCAATCTTCACATCTGTTGCCAATCTTCCTTCTTTTTTCTTCCTCCTTGTCCCCTCCCCGACCCCACAAAAACCCAGTACATAGGTGTGTATAGTTGTAAGTTCTTCTGGTTCTTCTGTGTGAGCCACCACCACAGCATGACCACTGACAGACTAGTGGTGTAGTTTCACGCCCGGAAACCAAACCTGGGCCACCGAAACAGAGTGCACTGAACTTTAATCTCTAGGCCATCAGGGCTGGCTCATAAAATAATTTTTTGAACTCAAATTTAATGTAGCTTCTAGATCTACAGGAAAAATGGGTGAGAGAGGAACATGTTAAATGACACAAAGAGGATACAATCATACGAATTCAGAAAGTGAGAGAAGCAATCCTGTTTCTTCAACAAGTGGCATTTTAAAAAAAGGAACATGAGTTATAGATTATAAGACCATTAAGAACCACATCAACCAAATGCAATGCATGTGGCTCACTTGGAACCGGATTTAAATAACTGTAAAAAGACATTTTAAAAAACTTATTTTGAAACAATTTTAGACTTACAGAAAAAGTTGCCATAGTACAAAGAATTCCCACATACTCTTCACCTAGATTCCCCAAATGTTAACATCTTACTGCATTTACTTTATCATTCTCTCTCTCTATATATCCATATTAGTTTTTTGAGAATAAGTTACAAATAAAATGTTCCTTATCCCTAAATACTTCAGTGTGTATATTCTAAAGAGAAGGACATTCTCATACGTAACCACAGTACAATGATCAAAATCTGGAAATTAACACCAACACCATAACATTTACTACACACTTTATTCAAATTTTGCCAAGTGTCCCACTAATATCTTTTATAGCAAAAGAAAATTTTTTTCTTGGTCCAGGATCCAATCCAGGATTACACATTGTGATTTTTCTTTAGTCTGCTTTAATCTGGAAAAGTATTTCAGTCTCTGTTTCTCATGATCTTGATTTTTGAAGGGTAAAGGCCAGTAATTTTGTAGACTGTCCCTCAATTTGGATTTGATTGATGTTCCTTCATTATATTCACATTATACATTTTGGAAAGGAATCCTAAAAAGTGATGTTTTGTCCTCCTCACTGCATCTTATCAGGAGGCCTACAATATTTGTCCTATAACTGATAATATTGTAAAAAGACATTTTTTGAGACAACTATAGAAAATTTAAAATATATGATATTAAGAAGTCACTTAATTTTGTCAGATGTCATAATGGTGTTGTCATTGTTTTTATATGTTGTCATATTGTCAACATATAAACATAATGACATATGTCATATTGTCATTGTTGTCATATGTTTTTAAAAAATGGTACTTATCTGTTAGCGATACATTGTAGGGGAAAGTGAAGTTATCTGGCTTGACATCCATTTCTAGGCAGTTTAGCAACTCTCGGCAGAAAGTAGTAACGATAATATGATTATTATTATTGATTATTGAGATCAGATCTTGATTATTCTGAAGTAGTGTCCAATTTGTGCATTCTCCCCGTCTTTGACCATTTCTCCTTTCTTCTGAGGCTCCTCTTTTGGTTACTATATTTACAGCTTAGCCAGTCTAGTAAAGAAAAACACATCTGTCGAATTTTTGACTTGTTGGATGAAGAAAGCCTGTGGGGAAGAAACTGAAACTACTGGTTGAAATTAGGTTTATAAATAATTTGAACATTTCATATCTTTGTGATTTGCATGTCCTCCTTATTACAGATAATTATGAATCTAATGAGATCATTTACAATGATTATATAATAAAACTTTAGAGCCAAACACAAAAAGTCCTCATTTTATTTTTCTACTTTAATTTTTAAAAAGAACATTCATTTTTTAAAAGTTTATTTCACCAAGGACTAATGTTTTACTAGTGTTCAAATTTAAATGATTCTTTCATGTCTGTCTCACAGGAGAAAACGAAAAATTGCTTCTGTGGCAGTTTCTTCTAGTTTTTCAAGCCCTCGTGTAGTAGCAGCTGGTTCAAAATACTGCTTTGTTTCAAAGCATGCAATTCAGATGTATCTTCACTGATGATGGTAATACTTCCATTTTGTTCCTGAGCTGTTAGGTCACTTTCACTGTCAGACAGTGTACACAGTAGAGTGTCATTTTCATAGGTTGGAAAATAATACCTGAAAATAACCAGAGACATATTAACCAAAACTATAAATTATCGAGAAAATTTATAGGCAGCTGAATGTACATATTACTATCATTTTGCTAGGTTTCCTCGGCAACAATTTCAACAGCATTTTGCAAAGGGAGACAACTTCTCAATTACGTTCACTTTGACCTTTACTGGCTGACATCAGTCTTACTAGTATCCTTGTTAGGTGGTCATCAACAATCTTACTAGTATCCTTGCTAGCTGGGCATCAGCCTTTGCTTGATATCCACCATAATAAGAAACTTACTATCTTAAAGGCTACCTGCTCTAGTATCGGGCAGCTCTAGTTGTTAGATAAAACCTCCTCAGATGAAGCTAAAAATGACATCCCTCTCATTTTTACTCAAAGGTCCCAGTTCTTTCCTAGAGGTAAACAAAGTTCAAATCCAGTTATTGTTTCATACACTAATCCTTCAACTATGTGACGAAAACAAGTTTCCCCTTGTGTGTGCGTGTTTTTTTCCCCAACCTAATCATTACTGGTTCCTTCATTCTAGATGATCAAAAATTAAAACACCTATAGAATTTTAGGTCTGTTATTCTGGTTCCTTCTCTGGATATACTTCGGAGCTGGTTCTGAGGTACCTCTAAAGATTTCAACCTGTAGAAGAAGAATTATAGGAATAGGGTATCAGGTCAATCCAGGGCTGACTTGGCCTCTCACAAGTCTGGGATTTTCTAAAGAGGAAAAACTAGAGCTTTTCAGCTAGATTACTGGGGGGACCTGACTTAACGTTCTCTGAGAATAGAGGAATTTCCGGGCAGCTAGAACCCCACAACCTCTCAGAAGTTCCCTCAACTGAGGTTATCCAGAGTGAAGTGAGAACCAGCCCAGAAGGTTGCACTGGCAAAATGACACCTGGCAGTTTGACACCACCTCAATAGGCACGTACCAGTAGACCAATTGCTTAATGTCTTTAAAGTGCCAAGATGCAAAATATATACCAAAGCCCAGTAGTTGCATATTCTTTGACACAGTAATTTGATTTCTAGGAGTTTATCTAAATGAAATAATTAGGGAAGTGTGCAAAAATGCAGGCATATGGATATTTGTTGCATCACTATTTATAAGAGCAAAACATAAGAAACAACGTAAATATCTAATAAATTAAGGTATATCCATACCATGGAATATTTGGCAACCATTAAAAATGATGCAGTAAACTTGTATTGGATATGGAAAGCTGCTTACAATGTTGTTAACAAAATATAATTTCAAAACCTATACTTGTATATTTATCTATATCTATATCTATCTCCACACCAGAAATAGTTGGTTACATTTGTAAGAGGAGGATTACTTTAAAAATAAGGTTTTTGAAGATTTTTACTGTTTACAATAAACATGTATTTCTTTTTTGTGCGTGTGTTTTTTTTTATTCTTTTTTATTTTTTTGTTTATTGCCATAACCTTGGTTTATAACATATTTCTTTTTTATATAAGTTTAAAGGAATTAAATAAAGGGACAAAATAAAGCAGATAGAGCAAAGAAGTTTATATCTGGTTGAGTAGTACTCACTCTGGTTGATCCCATGTCTTTCTTTCAGGAAGCAGTGATGTATGTCTAGCTTCTTCCATGTGAGTCTTTAAGTCTGCTTTGGATTTGAACTTCACATGGCAGCCATAACATCTACATTGGTGAATCTGCCTCCGAATGAAATTAACCAGTTTCACTTGCTGATAGAAATTTAATCCTGAAAAATGACAGTACATAGAATCATTAGACAACTGGTCAGACCCATTTATGCACTGTTACGGTTTTTTAAAAGAGCCACTTCTCTTTATTAACTAACCTGAGGGGGCAGTGCAATTATAAAGCATAATAATAGATATCAAATAACAGCCAATACTTATACAGAGCTTATGTGCTAGGCACTGTTCTACTCACTTTCCATGTGTTAATACATTTAATCCTTGAAAAACTCTATCACATAGGTAGTATTATCATATCTGCATTATATATTAGGAAACTGTCCAAGGTTGCACAGCTAGTAAGTAGTAGAGCTAGGATCTGACACCAGGATGTTTGCTCCAGAGCCCCTGTTCTTGACAACTGAGCTAATTATATATACAACAATATACATGTCTACAAAACAACAAAATAAAGTAACACATCCAAGAGTCGAGGAAAGTAGTCAGTGAGCTGAGGTGTGCGAATTGAGCTTTTTACTGTCTTAGATCCATTAGCAAGTCAGTACTTTATGTCTTCATGCCCCTAATCTTTCTATCATGGTGATACTGAGAATGATGCAATTGGGTACATCTATAATAAATAATCTAGCTATACCGCTAAGAAGTGCAGTGGGTGTTTTACATACGTTATCCACTCCCTATAACACTCTGTTGTCCTGAGGCCCAATGCCATACAGTCAGTAATTGCTGGAGCTGGAATATGAACTCCAGTCTGAGTTCAAAATCCATGCTTTTTCCACTAGCTCCCTCCACTTTATATAGATACTAATGATTAACTTGAATTTTATTTGAAGCATTCATATATGTAGGAAAAAAGAAGAAAGACTGTATGAAATCAAATATCGTATTTAAATATTACAGTTCAAAATCGTTGCAAATCACTGCTTCAGGCAGTTCTGTTGACACCATCTGTGGAGAGAGACATTTTGGCTGTGCACTCTCCAATCATGACTACACAACACAGGCATCGTTTAGAGGGGTGGTGTATAAAAAAACGCAGTATCATGGAAAACAACTTCTGAACCAAACGTACCAAGTTCCGACTTTATTTTGAGGAGATCAAATTCGTGTGCATCCTAAAAAAAGAAATGAATACATCTGTGAGCATATAAATTATTTAATCATTCAGACTGAAGCTATAAACAGCTCATTCATAGGAGTTTGAACACTGTGGAAACTTAGTCTCAGTGTATCATCTTCTGCTTTTGAAGTCTTCAAAATCTAACTGCTTCCCCCCACATCTAACTGCTTTTTAAAACACAGTCCAAACAAGTCATGTCAATCAGTTAAAACATTTTAATAATTCACAGCTTGTATCTACAGTTTTTCCAATTTACTATGTATGCATTCTTCAGTCTGACAAAAGTATCCTCAGTCTCTGGGTAAGATGTGGCCCTGGTGTATTGTGCATCTGGACTAGAATTATGGATATAGGCCCTTTGCTCCACAAGCAGATAGGTAATTTTACAAATTCTGCTTTTCATTTTATGCTGTCAAATAGACTGTTTAAACCTGCAAGTTTCTCTTCATTCACATCTTCCCACAAATTACATTTCTTTTGATTTTTACAATGCAGAGATTTATTTTATTCTCTTCCATTCTAGCAATCGTCCATCTGGGTCAAGTTTTAACTTACAAGCTTACAGAGAATAAAGACCATCTAACTCCTTGTGAAGGGATTTAGTGTAGCACCACAGGCAGGATAATTAGGAATTCCATGGTATGTCATCACTGAAAGTGACTGAGCAGAGGTTGAGGACACCAGTCACAAGGATACTGCAAAGGGAATTCCCACACAGGGTAGGGGTACTAAGGCTCCTTTCAATTCAAAGATATTAGGATATTATGAATTAAATTTAAACACTGTAAACTATATACACATACTAGTGGCAATCTGTTTTAGAGAAAGTGACTCTCTGCTTTCATAAGGGTAAACGCCCACGGCCTTCTGAACACCTTCCAGGTCCTTTATTGAACTAAGAACAGTGTTTCTGAAGGAGAGTGGAGTGAAGGTGGGTGAAATAAGAGAGCCAGCTCCACTACTGGTAGAGATCAGTGGGGGAGGGTAGGGAGAGCATATCAGAATCATCTGGTAATATTTTTCTATTATAATCCCCCCTCTACTCCCAAGTGGCAATACTGTCATGAGTCATTAGATGTTCCCCTTCCCTACCCACACTGTCCAGCTAAGGATCAGAGGTGTAGGGAGTATGTCATCTCTCAGACACACTGGAGTGAAAAAAAGATTTAGAACTACTAGCTTCAAGCTTCATTATAACATAAAAATGGCATCCAAAAGGGAAAGCACAAACTGGAAACGCCCTCAAATTTCTTCTTTCCAAATCCTTGTAACTGAATAAGCTGCAAGACTATACCCTGTACCCTCTCTAGGTCCACGCACTTCCCCCTGCCATTTTCTCCAAGGGCTTTATAAATGTCAAATTTCTCCCTTATTCTCTTTATTCACCAGCACAGGAAGTACTGGAAAAAGAGTCAGAATCTTTCCATAATCTGGGTACTGCTAATCATAGTTGCAGATCCCACATTCTAAGCTAGAATTATCTAGCTTATCTGGACCAGCTCACTCAGGTCCAGTCAATTTTACTAAATTGCCCCGAGTTCTGGTTCTCCTTGATGAACAAGGTCTGTCTCTTCTGTTTTGCTTATAGCACTTGTAAGAACGGGATAACGATCGAGAAACTAAAAGTATACGCTGATGAGGCTGCAATAATTATCAGCTTCCCCCCGTCAGAACAAAACAAAATTCAAATGAATAAAAGTATCTCACCTCCATGTGGACATATAATTTCTCAATTGTTTCTGCTTGCTTTTCACAAAACAGGCAGACGGCAGAGACTGGGTGTTCTTCCCAATCAGACCAGTCACTGTGTTAAAAAAAAAAAAGAGCAGATAACGGAGATTCCCTTCATTAAGAGGGTATACTACAGTGACTTGGTATTACTTTCTCCTCCCTAGGAGATTCTGCCAATCTCCTTCAACTCTGACATGTTTGTAAAGATTGTCACATCATATTATGACTTTTTGATACAGCTTTTGAAATTCAAAGCAGCACCATGAAATTACTGTAAACAGAGAACAGGTGCTGCTCCTTTTTCTTATACTTGCCTCTCTTCTGAGCAGCTATCTCACTATAAAATCAAGGCAATGTCTTTCTGAGACAACCAGGTTTAAATTGCAAAGGAGACATACCAGGAGATGTGATGCTCTCTCTCATTAACCACAAGCACAAAGTGCACATGCTGTGAGGTAAAATGCTGGGAGTGTGTTCTGCATGGCAAATTGTGTATTTTAAAAAGGCAAACAGTATATATTTCATGTGGGAAATACTAATCATTTTAAATGGGGCAAGTGTTAAATCTGGTGGTAGACAGAGAACTCAAAAAGCATACAAGACCCCTTTACCATTTTTCCCCCTCTTCGCATTTATTTATTTATTTATTTTTTGTGTGAGGAAGATCAGCTCTGAGCTAACATCCATACCAATCTTCCTCTTTTTGCTGAGGAAGACTGGCCCTGGGCTAACATCCGTGCCCATCTTCCTCTACTTTATATGGGATGCTGCCACAGCATGGCCTGACAAGTAGTGCATCAGTGCGCGCCCGAAATCTGAACCCGGGCCGCCAGCAGCAGAGCGCGCGCACTTAACCGCTATGCCACGGAGCCAGCCCCACTCGCATTTACTTTTTGAGATACTGCCAACTTCTTGTCATTCCTAAACCAGCAAAATCAAAATCCCAGGAGAGAAAAGGGTGAACAGCTTTGAATGAAAAGAGGAGGAATAACTGGGAATCCTTTTAGGTTGAAAAGAACACTTTGCAAGCTTACAATTTCAAGCAAAGAAGCTGTGAATGTTTTAAGTTGGTCATCAATGAGATAAACACAGAACAAGGTTAACTTCAACTCAGTTATATTCTCTTCTCCAATGACAAGCAGCATGGAGAGTTCAGCGATTATATCACCTCAAGGTCTGGGGACCAACCAACTAAAACAAAGCATCCTGGAGTGTATTTTTCTCTATAATTATATATCACCTCTGTGTTCAATTAATATCTTTAATGGCAAAACACTATTTAGTTAGAACAACAGTTGCTTTAGTGATTTTTATGTCAGTTATTTGGAATTCACATTTTTGCTGTACTACATGAAAGGATGCATGGCTTAGAGAAGTTTTCTTTCTTTTTATTCTATCTCCTCAGAATGATCATTTTAAACCAAACCAAAGAATTGTTTTCCTACTCTTAAAGCACTGTAATTAATTAGCAGAGATAACAAGTCTTACTCTTCCTGAAGGTCTAACAACTCCCGATCATCTTCCAACTGAACTTCTTCCCATGATTTTCCAAGTTCCTTTGTAGGAGGAAAAGAAGGATTAGAGAGATGGAAGGATTTGGGGAGGAGGGGAAAGGAGAGAAAATAGACACAGAACTCAAAATAAAACAAAACACCCCAAACAAAAAACCCACACTTGACTGGTTTTAAAACAATATAAGTAGGATATATTAAAACTGTTATTTCAGTGATATGGAGGATATATATCCTAAAATGCTTTTAATATATTTTTCTTTTTGGAGAAGCAGCAATATCCTTTCTTTTTTGGTGAGAAAGATCGGCCCTGAGCTAACATCCATGTCAATCCTCCTCTTTTTGCTAAGACCGGCCCTGAGCTAACATCTATTGCCAATCCTCCTCCTTTTTTTTTTTTCCCCTTTTTCTCCCCAAAGCCCCAAAGCAGACAGTTGTATGTCATAGTTGCACATCCTTCTAGTTGCTGTATGTGGGACACCGCCTCAGCATGGCCGGACAAGCGGTGCGTTGGTGCGCGCCCAGGACCTGAACCTGGGCCGCCAATAGTGGAGCACGCGCACTTAACCGCTAAGCCATGGGGCCGGCAATATCCTTTCAATCAAATTCTTTTCTCTCAAATGTAAACCAGTGTTTGTCAACCCTGGATGCACATTAGAATCTCCTGGGGATCTTTTTAAAAAACCACCAATACCTCTTGACAGAGACCCTGAAACATGCTCCCAGCTGGACTCTGTTTCTACTCCAGGTTCTCCACAGTCTATTCCCCAGACAGCAGTCACAGTAATCTTTCTAAAGGACGTTTCCCTGTTGTATAAACCCTCCCATGGCTTCTCACACTCTTAGAACAAAATTCAGAGTCCTTGCCATGCCTCTAAGGCTTCCATGCTTTGCCCTGGCTCCCTCTCCATCCCTTACGTCCCATCACTTTTTCTCTTGCTCAATCTGCTCCAGCCAGACTGGTCTTTTTTCTATCCCTTGAACACAGCAAGCTCAATTCCACCCAGCTACTTTTTGCACTTGTTGAATTGTCTGCCTGAAACACCACTCCCTCACATATCTGCATGGCCCAGTCATTCTGGTCTCCATTTGAATGTTACCACCTCTTTTTCTGACTACTCTGTCTAAAACAATACCCCTCTTCCAAGTTACTTTTTATTCCTCTATGGCATCTTATTTTTCTTCAAAGCACTGATCACCACCTGAAATCATTTTGTGCATCATCTGTTTCCTTATTTGTTATCCATCTCCTCCACTAGAATATCCATGAGGACACAGCCTTTATTCATTGTTACCTTTCCAGTGCCAGGCACACAGTGGGTACTAGAAAGCTTTTTTTTTGGTGAGGAAGATTAGCCCTGAGCTAACATCTGTTGCCAATCCTCCTCTTTTTGCTGAGGAAGATTGGCCCTGGGCTAACATCTGTGCCCATCTTCCTCTACTTTATATGTGGGATGCCTGCCACAGCATGGATTGATAAGCGGTGTGTACGTCCACGGTCGGGATCTGAACCTGCAAACCCCAAGCCAGCAAAGCAGAGCGCCCAAACTTAACCACTACGCCACCGGGCTCGCCCCTAGAAAGTTATTTTTTGAATTGAATTGTAACTGAAAAGCGTAAAAATTTGATGCCAATTTAGATCCTACCTCAAAAGATTTTTATAGGGCGATTAAACGAGTTAGTTAATGTATATAAAGCACATAGTACCAGGCAATAGTAGGGACTAACTATCTACTCAAATCCCTTTTATCTCTTACAGTTCATGGAGAAGTTCCACCCTTTTAATATTATGTCTGGTCAATTTAGTCATAGTTTCAGCAAAACTTTATGGAGTGATGAGCAGGAATGATTTCTGGTTGGCCCAACCATTTCTCTTTTCTCCCTTGAGTCTCATCTTCCTCACTCTCACCCTTTCTTCTCTCTCCACCCAAACTTTCCACTATGCAACACAAAAACAGACAGTGCACTAAAGAGGGATGTAGGAACATTAATGGACACCTTCTCAAGCAGTTAAACTGTGGTTACAGTCAAGCCCAATCTAATCTGCTACAGATACAGATATCCTTGCTCGATATCCTTCTTTTTGAAAAACAATCAAAATTTACTCTTGGTTATGAACATTCTTTTCTCAAAAAAAGGTATTCATTTAAGTAGAAACAAAGAACTACGAGTGTTATTATGATTTAGGAAAAAAAGAAAATCTATCATTCGTCAACTTAATGAGAGGTTTTGAAGCTGTCATTATCTATCAGCTAAATGATGCATAAACTGAGACATGCAGGGATTTACCATAACGTCATTAGAGACAGTTAATTTGAACTCTATAATGTACTTTCTAGAGTCGTCATGAAGTGTCTGAACCTCATTACAGACACCAAGAATGGCCTCAACACTGCCAACAGGATCCTTGTTAGTTGGAACTTTTGGTGATGAATTAAATCTTTCATGCATTACTTGGTCTCTCTGGACTTGGACTTAAGGACATTGTTGCAAGAGTTTACTGAAGGATGGGCCATCCGTGGCATTACCGTTCTCAATGATATGGGCAAATGCTGCTTATCAATAAATGTTTTGAGCCAAAAGTGACAAAAAAAATCTTTCATTATTAAACTTCCGAACTCAAAACATTATTTTGCAACTTTCTCAGTATAACATGTAGGGATTTATCTAGGTAATACAAGCATTTACCACTTGAGAGAAAAATGGAACTCTGTGTTCATTAGTATATTAGGAAACAAGTGATTTGTATGTGACAGTGGCTCAGACTTTCCTAGAGTGCTCTGTCTTGTACAGTTACATATATGATTTATTATAGGAACAAGACCCAAAGAGAGGGAAAAAAAGCACATAACTCTCTAATTAAGACACTGTGCCTGCTAATGAATCATGTCAGGAAAGCAAAGAATGCAAGAAAAACAAAGTTTGGAAGGCTTATCAGTAAGGATGTGCAGAACACCCCCTCAAACCCCTGCATCAGATGGTTTATGATCAATGAGAGGGTGGAAAAATCCACGGAAAAAAAAAGATTCCCTTCATCCACCACCTCTCTGCCCCAAAACACACACACTTACATGTGCTTACACAAAAAAATCTATCAGAAACAGAGAAATAGAAGTGCTTTAAATGTAAATAATTTCATTAAAGAGAACTATAGCAAAACTATGAAAAATAGGTTAAGAGCCTACTTTTGTTACAAACAGCTTTGTATATTTTAATTAAAAAAACTTAAATCAGAAGATGATAAAACCACAGCAAAAATAGTTCCCCTTGGAAAAACTCAGGGCTTGAAACATGAGCACCTTAGGAATATGCAGCTGAAGTCTTGATGATGATGATGAAAGCAGTCTGTTGCCCTCTGAGGCAGGGGTATCTGAACATGAAACTGCCTGGGACCTTGTCCTCTTAATCATCCCCACTACCCACCGAACACCTTTGTTTGAGAGAAAACAACGAAAGAACTTTAAGTAGATAATCTGGACTATGCAAAGGACCTTTAATGTATTTGCAAGTCTATTATTAATAAAAAACTGATAATGAATTATTAAGCATGGAAATTATCTCACCTAAGGAGGAAAAAGGAATTTGTCAATTTGCTGAGCTCAGAGGAGAGCCAGAAACAGTCTCTTGTCCCTTGGCTCTCCCATCTTTTATGACTATTAGAGTGCAGCTTGCGAGGAATATCCTGGATTCTTCCATCATTGCTGCAGATTCTGTTTGAAGTGGAGGTGAGAAACTCTGGATGCATGACTCAAATACTGCATGTATCTGCTATAGGAGAGGTCAAAACTAACTCTGTACACACCATTACAGGTGTTGAAATTAATGTGCTTACATGTCTCTCTCTCTCTCTCACACCAACCTCAACTCTTTGAGAGTAGTGACTCAAATCAACCACCTTATCTGCAATATTTTTCTTTCTGTACCAGGGTCTGGTACCTGGAAGGCACTCAAATGTTTGTAGAATGCATGAAGCTAATGAAATTACTTCTGAAGGGAAGAGGATGTGAGAAATGGACGTACAGACACAGACTACTAATACACCAATTCTTCTATCTTTTGCCCACATTCATGCACTCATGTCAGCCTTTTACCTCAGAGGGACTCAAATATTTGTAGAATGCATGAAGCCAATGAAATTATTTCTGAAGGGAAGAGGATGTGAGAAATGGATGTACAGACACAGACTACTAATACACCAATTCTTCTATCTTTTGCCCACATTCATGCACTCATGTCAGCCTTTTCCCTCAGAGGGATCAACAGTGAATGTCTCTCATTTTTCTTTTTTTTTTTGGCCTTTAAAAAAATAAAGTAGAGGCTGGCCTGGTTAAGTTAAGTTCACTCGCTCTGCTTTGGTGGCCCGGGGTTCGCAGGTTCAGATCCCAGGCGTGGACCTACGGACCGCTTATCAAGCCATGCTGTGGTGGCATCCCATATAAAGTAGAGGAAGATGGGCACAAATGTTAGCCCAGGGACAATCTTTCTCAGCAAAAAGAGGAGGATTGGCAATGGATGTTAGCTCAGGGCTAATCTTTCTCTCACACACACACAATAAATAAAGTAGTGCCTTTATTCATTGTTTAATTAACTTTTAGAAGATAATATATTTTTCATTAATACAGTCTAAAAAAACTTAAACGATGTCAAGAAACCTTTGGCCCTCATTTTTCTCTAATTTCACATGATTGGTATTTGGAACAATCTTCTATATACTCATTCTATATATTATTATACCTTTTATTTACAACAATATTCCTAGACTGTCAGTTAGGTTGATATCTCTGGTAAGCACTCCTATGGTTCAGGACACCTATACATCTTTAGAGACTTTATTAGCTTCTTCAATCCTTTTCAAAGGTAAGTTTACATCGTTTCCAAAATGCTAAGGCATCATAACACATTTTAGTTTTTTCGTTTAATCATTCTTATTGTTGCTGACTATTTACCTCAGCAGGAAAGCACACAGGGCTAAGAAGGCTAAGGTTGTGGGTTAGAGCCCTTAAAGAGCTGATTAAAGTCACCTTTGAACTTGGCTCAGTTTCTAGTTTCTAGTGCAAAAGAGAATAGGTAAGGAGGGGCGAGTAGATCATTATGAATTCACCATTACTTGACCAAAAAACCCAACTCAAAGTGTAAGAGGTAGGTACTAGAACTAGTTCAACTGTAAAAATTGAGGAAAAATGGAAGGAAACTGATGCACAGAGAGATTAAGTAACTTGCTCCAGCTATGTGACCTTGGGAAAATTACTCAACCTCTCTATGCCCTAGTCTCCTAATCTATAAAATGGGGATAATGATAAGACCTGTGTCACAGGGATGGTTAAGAGTAAATGACTTAATGAATACCTAAGACAGTGCTTGGCGCATAGCAAGCACTCAAATGCTGCTAGTTAAAAAAAAAATTCTATCAAAAGTGATTTAATTTTCATTTTACATGTTATTAAAGCCTTTACATTCTCTTGAAGCACTTCTCGCAAGCCATGATTCATGCCGCATCAAATGTGGGCACTCTGTGGGCAGTATAATCTAGCATGCTCACCTAGAGACAGCTGGTGGTAATTTCAGTTTTGACAGTCGCACTACTTGATGCCCAAGGAATGAAGTATCATACTTTTCTAAAAGTGCCAGCAGAATCTGAGCGAGCAGTCCCTTTGAAGTCTCCTCTAAAAGGTAAACACCTCCAGCCACATAATGTTCTGCTAGTCCCAAGCTCTTGAATACTGGTTTAAAAGAGCCCCAGAAGAAAGTACTGTTAAATTGTTTCCATAGCTTTCTGCAGCAGCTGAATATTTCTCAGAGCTAACACTGAAGTCCACTCCCTATTGGATCTGGCTGGGCCTTGAAGCAGCGTTTGCTCTAGGAATTAATGACTGAGTGACTTCAAGAGAAGACGGAAAGACTCAAAGGGTGCCTTTGCCTTTAGCTAGTTGTAAAACATCTGTAGCAAACCATGGCAACTTCTCGTCAATCTTGAAACACATGCTAAACTTGCTTCTCAAGGGGAATTTTATTTTAACACTATAACGATTAGTTAGAAGAGACAAAAATTCCACCCTACAGCAGAGATTTCCAACATAATTCAGGATATGCTTGTTTCTGTCCAACAGATAAAATGGCTGATTATAATCAATTATGCCTTCTGTGGCCAGTGGGTTTGGATTCTAATTTATTCATATCGAGAAGAAAAAACGTTTCCATTTGCTTAAGAAAAGTGTCAGAAAAAGAACTCTCTCTCTTTCCTTCAGTCCCACTAGGGAGTCACTTAACCCCTCTCTTTATAGGAGTAGTTCCCTCCTTTGTTATGTACACCTGAAAAATCAGCAGATTGGGGGCAGGGCTGGTAGCACTCTCCAGTCCTTGTGTCAATCAAAAATCCCCTCTTAAATTTCCAAATGCCCCCCTAGCGTCATTTGCCTCCACCTGAATACCTTTTCTTAATGAAAGGGACTGGAATCTACAGAGGCCAGCAAATGGTACTGAGGTTTCTGGGCAAGGAGAACTTTCAATGTACTTGAAATCCTTGATGTGGTAACCCCATTAGTCCATCCTACTAGCCAAACAAATAAAAGTCCTCTTGCCTAGTGAAATGATTTGGTTTCTCTGAAACTTCTGTTAAAAATAAGCTGGCCCAAGAGAACGATAGAGAGACTTTTTTTTTGTGGGGAAGGGAAGGTTTTCTTTAATGAGAAGAGAGAAGAGTGAACAGATTGTCTTTAAAGGATTATTTAGCACAGCACCTAGCATGTCCAGAGGTCAACAAATGTTTTTTGAATAGAATATAGAAGTCCCTGGCCTCAAGGTAATAGATAACAATAAATGAGGAAGAGTGTTTGTATATCTAAGTGCTTTATGTTCCTTTTTTTTTTTTTTTGGTCAAGATCATTGTGAGTTCTAGAGACTTGACATTTTTACTACATAAACATCTGGCAAATCAAAGACAAATCAAATCAAGTTCTGCTTTGTAAACTAACCATTTTAAAACCCATCACTGCTTGAAAGTATCCCTCAATTACATTTTGACCTTTATACTAATTGCTTGTTTAAATATTAGATGGCCCTTAGAAAGATTTTTATTTGCAGAAATGCAATCAAATTTTAAATTATGAAGAGAAACCCTTACCAAATAATTGATGACATAAAATTGGTCATATTCTCTGTTCTTAGGATTGATCTTGCGATGCTGTTTTTTCCTCATATGATCTTTAAGTGTATTTTTGTCTCTGAAGGTCTTCTCACAGTACAAGCACTGCAAGCTAAAAGAAATGCACCAACACTGATAGATTAAACAAGTCTCTTGGATAGTAGCTGCAATAGCCTTTTATTATCTTTGAGTCTTATATTTATTCATTTTAGGTCATACAAAATCTTCAAATGGGATGCTCCTTATCAGAACCCCTCTCACTTTATTCATTTGGTTTTATAGGATGCATGCTACGGTTGATTTTGTAGTTGGCTAAGTTGGACAGCTTTGCTCTTTAGTTAAAGCTGTGCAAAGAGGGCCGGCCCCATAGCTTAGTGGTTAAATGGGCGCACTCCGCTGCTGGCGGCCCGGGTTCGGATCCCGGGAGTGCACGGACGCACCGCTTCTCCGGCCATGCTGAGGCCGCATCCCACGTACAGCAACTAGAAGGATGTGCATCTATGACATACAACTATCTACTGGGGCTTTGGGGGGAAAAAAATAAATAAATAAAATTATAAAAAAAAAAATGTGCAAAGATAGCTAATATCCAAAAATCATTTTGATGCTTTACTAATCAAATTACCTATTCTAAAAATGAAAATGTAGGTATGTTCTTCAAATAATTATAATGATAAACTAACTAGCATTGGCTACCTCCACTGAGTATAACAATTTGTCCATGGTTTGGCATATTTTTTTGAGCTGATTTGCAGGGTTTGATTCCCAGCTCCAGTACCTACTAGCTATGGGACTTGGTCAATTTACTTGCCGCTTCTGCCATCATTCATTTTCTGATCTCTCAACTGAAGATAATACCTATATTTTAGAGAATTTTTATGATTACTTATATATATATACACATATATAATTTATATATGTGAATATTTAATACATATATATGAACAAAATATATGTATGATTTTTGTATATATGAATAAAGTATATCTGTATAATTAATATATAAATAAAATATCTAGCATAGTTCATAGCACACAGTAAGCGCTCAATAAATGGTAACTGTTACTTCTATCCTAGCATTCTCATGTACTTTCTGCTCAAATATTTCTACTGACTGGGAATTCATTACCTAATGAGGCAGTAACTAACAGTTTTGAACAGATTACTAACAAAATATCTTTCTCACCCTAAGCTTGACAGTTGACACTGCCAGTAATATTAACCCAACAATCCCTACTTTTTGGAGTCACACAGATTAAGTCTAATCTCCCTTCTACATGAAAACTCTCAAATGATTGAAATCTGTTGTTGTTTCAATTTTGAATTCTTCTTTCACCTCTACTAAACATCCTGTCAACTATTTTTTTTTTTTAAAGATTTTATTTATTTTTTTCCCCCCAAAGTCCCAGTAGATAGTTGTATGTCATAGCTGCACATCCTTCTAGTTGCTGTATGTGGGACACGGCCCCAGCATGGCCCGAGAAGCGGTGCGTCGGTGTGCGCCCGGGATCCGAACCCAGGCCGCCAGCAGCGGAGCGCGCGCACTTAACCGCCAAGCCACGGCGGCCGGCCCTTGTCAACTATTTTTTATGCCACAGAAATAACTATGTTCTTTTACAGTAAACAATTTATAGATGATAAACTGATTAGGGATATTCATTACTGCACAAATCAGAATTTTGTGCTACCAAATTCTAGCACATTTGGTATTATTTTATAAATGAAGGGTCATCCAATAAAAGAGTGAAGGGACTTGTTTTAACATAGTGTTGATATCAGAATTTGAATTCAGAACTTTTTATAATTGATCTATATCACTTGATACTTCTTCTTCTTTTTTTTTTGGTGAGGAACATTGGCCCTTACCTAACATCTGTTGCCAATCTTCCTCTTTCTGCTTAAAGGAAGATTGTCCCTTAGCTAACTTCTGTGCCAATCTTTCCCCATTTTGTACATGGGACACTGCACAGCATGGCTTAACGAGTGGCGCGTAGGTCTGCACCCAGGATCCGAACCTGCGAACCCTGGTTCGCAGGTTTGCTGAAGCAGTATGTGTGAAATTAACCACTATGCTACCAGGCCAGCCCCTAATACTTCTTTTTTAATGTTATTTCTCCAAATGTTGTGGGCTGAGATACCACACTCTTTAGTATTATACTTAAATGAAGAAAACTAGGTTTTGAGAGAAAAAATCTCATGCCCTTTCCTAGAAAGAAAAGTGGACAGATTTTTGAAAGCCATTTTGGTGACCTAGAGAATTTCCCTCCTTATTTCTACAAGTTAAGCTCTAGATACCCAAGGTTGCCAGACTATGACCTGGGGAAAAGTGGAGTGTTATGATATATAAATGTGATTAAATACTGACAAGCAGAAGAATGTATATAGTATGTTATGTCCCACAAAGAGGTGAATAACATACAACAGTTTGGCAATATTTTTACTTTACTAAATATGTAGGAAATTATAATGAAAAGTGAAGGAATTACAAATCCAAAATTAAGAACAGTGGTTTCTGGGGAGATAATAATGAGGAAAGGCACAGAGGGAGATTCAAAGGAATTAATAATGTTCTATTTCTTAGGCTGGATGGTGATTATATTCTTCATATTCTACATAACATACCTTATATGGTATGTACGTCATTTTGTATATATGACACTTTTATTTGAAAAACACCAAAAGGCAATATGATCTCGACAAAATGAGGATTGTCATATAAAATGTGAGATCCTCCAACATGAGAAATGAGAAAATTCCATTTCTTTAATTATTTCTAACTATTAAATTAATTTTTAAAATTCACAAAGTCCAAGATTAAAATAGCTTCAAGTTGTGTTTCATAAAAAAGTACTTACTTGTCGAGCTTTTTCTGTAATGTACATAGAAATTCATTGCAGTTAACAATGTTGTCTGGCAGTCCAATGTTGAAAGCATGTTCTCTGGCCATGTGGTTCAAAAGAACAGATCTAGGAAGAAATTTGAGCAATGTGTATTATTTATAAATTATCTAGGAACAAATCAAGTCAGGAATAGCATTTGCATAACGATAACACTAAATTATAAGTATAAACAAGTGTTAAACATGGAAACACACATTTTGGCTACGAAAGAATGATACGTTATAAAGTATCTAAGTACACATATAATCATATCAGTTCTTTAAAGGGAGTCCAAGTTTGTTCCACTATCTGTCACTGGGCAGGGTTACTCTGCACAGGTGAATTGGGTTTCTGTCCTTTAAACTAATAAACTGTGCTTTGCCTACTTTTTCAATTTATCATGGGGAAGAGGAAGAGACAACTGCCCAAGAGAAATATGACCTGCTATGACCTGGAATCATGGACATTTAGTCAGCTTATCACTGGACAGACCTGGAACCCATAGTTAACACATCTATTTACATGTATGGGTTATGATAACCTGGATACACAAGGACCAGCCTATTGATTAGTTTACGCCGAAAAGGAAAATTTTAATTTATATAACATTTACATAGCGAAAAAGCCTATGTGTAAAATATATTCTATTGGGCCTTTATCACAACTTTAGTTCATAAAATAAAGGTGATAGTTTTTGGAAACTCTTTAGTACACATACCACTGACAGACTGCATAGTGACACATTATACGGTTTATTTTATCTAGCTTAATTAGACATTTAGCTGGCCTCAAAAGAATTTTTTTTTTAGTTTTTTTTTCCCCTTTAGAAAGGGAAACAAAGCAACTACTTCTAAGAAAATGTTAAGAGGCTGGGAACCTCTTGTAGGGGGTAGGGTGGGTGAGTAGCAGGGGCTGTGAGGCAGAGGGCTGGAAACTTCCCCCATCCCGAAGGCTGTGTTGGGGCAGGGTACAGTGCCTCTGGATCCAGGGAGGTTCTCCTTCGAGTAGCCTAGCCATAGTTACATCTGCCCAGAACTTCCAGGACAAAGATCCAGACCCTAGGTTGTGCCTGGATGGGGTCATAAATAATAGGTGGCTCAAGGGGTATGCGTGAGTTGGGAGGTTTCTCTCATTTCCAGTCTATGTGGCATCAGGATCTCCTGTCTGTAAGGGTCACAATGAACGTACTCATGCGAGACTAGTTCTGCTCTTGACCTCTCTTGGGCCTAAAGGCCTGGCATCTAGGGTCTATAAGTTAGGAGACGGGAGCTAAGCCAGTGTATTTTTCCTTCTCAAATATTTTTCCCTTTTTACACTGTAGGAATAAAGATTTCCTTGCAAAGTAAACACTGCAGTTGCCTGAGGCAATATCTGTTGGGGTAAACAATAGGCTGGCCAAAAACCTTAAAAGGAAAATCTGGGGAATGAGATGTCCATGGAGGACTTTGAAAAGTTCCAACATACTCCTGGGGATCAAGAAGACCATGCACATGTGCAGGGCTATGTGCATGCCCAGCAAATACCTGAGAAGACCCTAATCTCTCACCTCTGGCTGAGTGTGAGACTCCACCACAAGTAAGAAGTAAAGACTAGGGCAGAGCTATAACCTGATGGAACGCTGAAGGTGTCTCCCAACCCACACACAGGGCCCCTTGAAAAGGGCAGAAAATATACTGGTTCAAGGCATTTAAGGAAATCTCTGTCTTATCATTAGCTGAACACTAAGCTTAACTAAGCAGATAGTTCAGTGGCCGCACACAACCAAGAATACACACTTTAGAGAATTAGTCCAAAAAAGTCACTAAATATACAAACAGCAACAACACAAACCCTGGTTGGGGTTGGGGAGGAATCTGATTCCTAGAGTTACTACAGTATATTATTTAAAATGTTGAGTTTTCAACAAAAACCTACAAGACATGCAAAGAAACAAGAAACTATGGCCCATTTGCACGAAAAGAAAGGAGTCAATAGAAATTGTGCCTGAGGAAGCTCAAACATTGGACTTACCAAAGACTTTAAATTACCTAATACGAATATGTTCAAAGAACTAAAGGAAACCATGCCTAAAGAATCAAAGGAAAGCAGGAGAATTTTATCTCACCAAAAAGAGAATATTAATAAAAAGACAGAAATTAAAAAATATATATATATACAAATTCTGGAGTTGAAAAGTACAAGAACTAAAATGAAAAATTCACTAGACGGACTCAAAAGAAAATTTGAGCTGGCAGAAGAATGAACCAATGATCTTCAAGATTAGTCAATTGAGATTTTCCAGTCTGAGGAACAGAATAAAAAAGAATGAGGAAAAATAAACCGAGCCTTAGAGACCATCACGTCTACCAGCATATATATAATAGGATTCTCAAAAGGCGAGGAGAGAGAGAAAGGGGCAGAAAGAACATGTGAAGAAATAATGGCTGAAAACTTCCTAAATTTGATGAAATATATTAAGCCAAACATCTAAGAAGCTCAACAAACTTCAAGTAGAATAAAGCAGAGAGACTCATACCAAGACAAAAACTGCTGAAATCCAAACACAAAGAGAGAATCATGAAAGTAGCATGAGAAAAGTGATTCATCATGCACAAAGGAATCCTTAATAATACTAATACAGATTTCTCATCAAAAATCACAGAAACTAGAAGGCAGTGAGATGACATATTCAAAGTGCTTAAGGAAGAAGACTGTCAACCAAGAATTCTATATCCAAAAAAAAGATTCCTCAGGGGCTGGCCCGGTGGCGTAGTGGTTAAGTGCGCGAACTCCACTTCAGTGGCCCAGGGTTCACAGGTTTGGATCCCAGGCACGGACGACGCACTGCTTGTCAAGCCATGCTGTGGCGGCGTTCCATATAAAGTAGAGGAAGATGGGCACAGATGTTAGCTCAGGGCCAATCTTCCTCAAGAAAAAAGGGGAGGACTGGCATCAGATGTTAGCTCAGGGCCAGTCCTCCTCACTCACACACACACACACACACACACACACACACACACACACACACAAAAGTACAGGTGTCCTGGGGAACCCCTGAACTTGTGGGTGGTGTCTAAAGTGGAGGAGCTCTCGTTGGGAACGAAGCCCTTAAACCTATAGAGTCTGATGCTAACTCAGTGTTAGAAATGAATGACAGTACACCAGTTGGTTTTGGACCAGTTGGGGCTGTTGACAGAATTACCAATCCCTCAGTTTTTTTTCCTTAGATCTTTATCAATTTTAACATTCAAAAGTGAAACACCAAAACCGGTTAAATGTTTAGAGGTAATGAATTAATATAGAAGGGTGTGTCTGTAGTAGTTTGTTGCACACAGTCCTGCTTGTCAGCCAAGTTAAGAAGGCCTATAACATAAAACAGAAATCTATTTTTGGCATTTAAAAAATTTATTCCCCTGCTTTGCTTAGAACAACTATAGTCCATCTTTGATGTTAGGCATACTAAAAAAAATTACTGCTGACATATGAAAGGGTCCTGAGCCAAGCGATAGAACTCAACTTATATAACCATTATGGATGTTTTGATGAGTTTTCAGATGAAAAACAGTAACATTTAAAGACAGGCATAACGGCAAACCTGTTTCCGAGGAATTCCTCATTGCAAAACATACAAATGCCATGAAAACTGTTATCGTTTCGTTCTTGCTGCTGTTGTTCCAGAATTTCTTTCTGTAAAGCAGAAACAGATATATGATATTATCTTTAGTAAATGCACAATTAGCTAATGAAAAACGTCATAATCTGCACGGGAGGAAATTGGGGTAGAAGCAACAAAGGAAGCGTATAAACACTGACAATATGGCAAATTTCTCCATTCCTGTCTTTGTACTCAAACAAGTCTATACTGTTAAATGCCTACAGAATACTCCAGTTGGATAGCTATGTAGGAAACTCAAAGTCAACAAGGTCTCACCTTCCCTACCCTGTCCTTCCTCCTGTCTTTATTAGTGGTCTCCCATCCTCACCCTCTTCCAAAACCAAAAATGTGGTGGGATCTTTGACTTGCTCCTTTCTGTAATTCTCAGTTTAGTTTGTAATCAAGTTACGATCAATTTTTCACTTGAACTATCTTTCATATTACTTCTCTCCACCGTTCCCAATGTTATCATCCTGAGTCCAGTTTTTAATCCGTCATTATGGGATTACTATAAGTGAGTCTCCTAGTGGGTCTCTCTGATTTCAATCCTTTTCCCATCACATCCATTCTTTCTTTTGCTGCTGGAAAAACTTTTCTTAAACATTGTTTTCATGCACAATTATCGTGTTCCTTTCCAATTTTAAATATGCTTTAGTAACATCCTGCTCTAATCAGGGTGGTTTTACACATTATTTTTCCTTGAGGTCATTTTATTTCTCTTTGCTTTTTCACTTACAAATCTTATCTGTTCTTTAAAATCCAACTTGATTCCCATTTCTATCATGTAGCCATTTCTGGACTATGGTACAACAGTTAAGAGCTCAGACTCTGAAACATTGAGCAGACCTAGATTTGAAACCTCGCTCTCATCTGTACTCGATATTTTATTTAACCTTGTTAATCCCCAGTTTTCTCATTTTTAAGATGAAAATGAAAATATTATCTCACATCATTGTTTACAGGATTAAATCAGATACTTTATGTAAAGAGTTCAAATTGTGCATGGGTCATTAAATGTTGGATATTATTGTTATCCAGCCAACATCAATTTCCATTGCTTATTACCCATCATCTCTTTGGTAACTATTGCCTACTTTGTCTTCTGAAGGGATACGAAAACTCTCTGAAGTCAAAAGAAAGTCATTATGCTGTTCTTATATTACATCGGCATACTACTCTCCAGCTTCTCTTATAACATGGAGCTCAAAATAGCAACTTCATAAAGTTTATTGCTGATTCTATAAATATTTATAGAAAAGCATAAAAATGAGCTAGTATCTAGAAGCTTAATAAATTCCATGTGGCATTTCTGGAACTGTAGCACCAAACATCTAGAAATGTTAATCCACTGAAGAAATAAAAATTAAGAAGCCACTAAGATAAAAATCAATTCAGAGGAGTGACGTCAGCATCATGGCGGAGTGAGCTTTCCCGTGAATTCTTCCCCCACAAGATACAACAAAAGTAACAGCCACAGAGCAACAACGGAATCCCAGACAGTGAAAAGCTAGAGTGGAGGGATCCACAGTGCCGCACATCTGAGAGCGGAACGTGCTGGGCCCCCGGAGGAAGTGGGGAGAGGTAAGGAGAACTCCGCTCCCCCCCCATCAGAGCAGCGATCCGGTCCGCGTGGCTCCCAGAGAGGGGGGAGGGGCGGCCCTCGGCGGGAAACTGTAGCTCTTCGGGCTCTCTCAGCCAGTGGGAAACTCCCGCACAGAGGGCTCAGAGGAGCCACAGGGCTACCATCAACATCTGAGCAACCCAGAGAGCGGATAAAGAGGGACAAACGAGAAGCCTCCCACGTCAGGGACCCAGAGGGCAAAAGAGAGAGCTCCCCCCTCCCCGCAACCCGGAGTCTGCAGCTCGACCAGATCTAGCGGTCCGAGGCAGACCTGAATAAACTGGACTGGACCCGTGGATCGCAGTGGGGAAACAAAACAAAACAAAACAAAACAAAACTGCGGATCGCAGCAGAAAAACTGGGGCAGAGCGCAGGGGGCTTAGACTACACAGCCCTTTACCACCAGACAGTGGCGGCAGGTGGAAATTGCAACCAGAGACTTCCAGGATGAGGAAAATCAAAACCAACACAGGAACCACAATGCAAAAATATATGAAATCACCAGACCAGAAACAAAATGACAAGCACCCAGAAATCAACCCCGAAGACACAGAAATCCATAAACTAAATGACAGAGATTTCAAAATAGCTATCATAAAAACACTCAACGAAATACGAGACAACACAGACAAACAATTCAATGAGATTAGGAGTTTCTTCACAAAAGAGATTGAAATCATAAAGAAAAACCTATCAGTGCTGATGGAGATGAAGAACACAATGGAGGAGATAAAGGAGAATCTGGAATCTTTAAAGAACAGAGCTGACAATATGGAGGAAAGAATTAGTACTTTAGAGGATAGGAATACAGATATACTCCAGATGGAAGAAGAGAGAGAACTAAGACTAAAAAGAAATGAAGAAAGACTCCGAGAAATATCGGACTCTATTAGAAAATGTAACATAAGAATTATAGGTATTCCTGAGGGAGAGGAGAGGGAAAGAGGAACAGAGAGCCTATTCAAGGAAATAATAGCTGAAAATTTCCCAAATCTGGGGAAGGAACAGGAAATACCAGTAAGCGAAGCCAACAGGACGCCTATATATATTAACAGACAAAGGCCTTCACCACGACACCTAGTGGTAAGGCTAGCCAGGGTCAACGACAAAGAAACAATATTAAGGGCAGCTAGACAAAAACAAAAAATAACGTACAAAGGAACTCCCATCAGGCTCTCAGCGGATTTCTCAACAGAAACTTTTCAGGCTAGAAGAGACTGGAATGATATATTCAAAATACTAAAAGACAAAAACTTTCAGCCAAGAATACTCTATCCAGCAAAAATATCCTTCAAATATGATGGAGAAATAGTAACTCTCCCAGATAAACAAAAGCTAAGGGAGTTCATGGCCACGAGACCGCCACTACAAGAAATACTCAAGAAGGCCCTCAGGCCTGAAAACAAGAAGAGAAAGGGAACACAAAGCTTGGAGTAAGGAGAAAAGTAGATAGACAAAATCAGAGAAATAGTAGATCTTTACTGGAATAGGTTAGCAACCACTTAAATACTAAACTCAAAGATCAAAGGAAGAAATTCACCAAAAATAAATTTAACCTCATCACTGTAAACACACAGCCACAACACAAGATAGAATAAGGTATAACAAGAGCAACTTAGAAGGGGAAGAGGAAAGTGACTGAATTGACTTAGTATAAGGAAATAGGAGGCTATCAGATAATGGACTATCTCATACAGAAGATTTTTCGCCCAAACCTCAAGGTAACCACTAAACAAATAATCAAATTAAAACCACATATGATAAACAAAGAGAAAACTAGAAGAATCATAAGACAGAACAACCAAACTGAATTGGCAGTCCAAAACAAATGGGACAAGAAACAAAGGAAATGCAAAAGAACCAGAAAATAAGTGACAAAACAGCAACATTCAACCCTCATATTTCAATAATTACCCTAAATGTAAATGGATTGAACTCTCCAATCAAAAGATACAGAGTGGCAGGATGGATTAAAAAGCAAGACCCAACAATATGCTGCCTTCAGGAAACACATCTTAGCACTAAAGACAAGCACAGGCTCAGAGTGAAAGGATGGAAGACAATACTCCAAGCTAATGGCAAACAAAAGAAAGCAGGTGTTGCCATACTCATATCAGACAAAGTAGACTTCAAGATAAAACAGGTTAAGAAAGACAAAGAAGGGAAATATATAATGATAAAAGGGACACTCCATCAAGAAGACATATCACTTATAAATATATATGCACCCAACATAGGAGCACCAATGTACATAAAACAACTATTAACAAACCTAAAAGGAGAAATCAACAACAACACAATAATAGTAGGGGATCTTAACACCCCACTTACAGCAATGGATAGATCATCCAGACAAAAAGTTAATAAAGAAATATTAGACTTAAATGAAAAACTGGACGAGATGGACCTAGTAGACATATACAGAGCACTTCACCCAAAAACAGCTGACTACACATTCTTCTCAAGTGTGCATGGAACATTCTCTAGGATAGACCATATGTTGGGAAACAAAGCAAGCCTCAATAAATTTAAGAAGATTGAAATCATAACAAGCATCTTTTCAGACCATAAGGCTATGAAACTGGAAATGAACCAGGAAAAAAAACTGGGAAAGTGACAAAAATGTGGAGATTAAACAACATGCTACTGAACAACCAATGGATCATTGATGAAATTAAAGGAGAAATCAAAAACTATCTGGAAACAAACGAAAATGATAACATGCCATATCAAACCATATGGGACGCAGCAAAAGCGGTCCTGAGAGGGAAACTCATAGCGATACAAGCCCACCTTAACAAACAAGAAAAAGCCCTAATAGGCAACCTTAAATTACACCTAACAGAACTAGAAAAAGAAGAACAAACAAAGCCCAAAGCCAGCAGAAGAAGAGAAATAATAAAAATCAGAGCAGAAATAAATGATATTGAGACCAAAAAAACAGTAGAAAGGATTAATGAAACAAAGAGTTGGTTCTTCGAGAAGATAAACAAAATTGACAAACCCTTAGCCAGGCTTACTAAGAAAAAAAGAGAAAAGGCTCAAGTAAATAAAATTAGAAATGAA
This sequence comes from Diceros bicornis minor, assembly GCF_020826845.1. Classification (NCBI taxonomy): domain Eukaryota; kingdom Metazoa; phylum Chordata; class Mammalia; order Perissodactyla; family Rhinocerotidae; genus Diceros; species Diceros bicornis. The sequence continues at coordinate 63,940,490 of NC_080742.1, read as the reverse complement.
AGAGGAGAAATTACAACAGATACCATGGAAATACAGAGGATTATAAGAGAATACTATGAGAAATTATATGCCAACAAATTGGACAATCTAGAAGAAATGGATAAATTCTTAGACTTATACAACCTCCCAAAATTGAACCAAGAAGAAATGGAGAATCTGAATAGACCAATCACAAGTAAAGAGATTGAAATAGTAATCAAAAACTTCCCAAAAAATAAAAGTCCAGGACCAGATGGCTTCTCCAGTGAATTTTACCAAACATTCAAAGAAGATTTAATACCCATCCTCCTCAAACTATTCCAAAAAATAGAGGAAGATGGAACACTTCCTGAATCATTCTATGAGGCCAACATCACCCTGATACCAAAACCAGACAAAGACAATACAAAGAAAGAAAATTACAGGCCAATATCGTTGATGAACATTGATGCAAAAATCCTCAACAAAATATTGGCAAACCGAATACAACAATATATTAAAAAGATCATACACCATGATCAAGTGGGATTTATACCAGAGACGCAGGGATGGTTCAACATCCGCAAATCAATCAACGTGATACATCACATCAACAAAACAAAGAATAAAAACCACATGATCGTCTCAATAGACGCAGAGAAGGCATTTGACAAGATACAACATCCATTTATGATAAAAACTCTCAATAAAATGGGAATAGAAGGAAAGTACCTCAACATAATAAAGGCCATATATGACAAACCCACAGCTAACATCATACTCAACGGGGAAAGACTGAAAGCCATTCCTCTGAGAACAGGAACGAGGCAGGGCTGTCTACTCTCACCACTCCTGTTCAACATAGTACTGGAGGTTTTGGCCAGAGCAATTAGGCAAGAAAAAGGAATAAAAGGAATCCAAATAGGTAACGAAGAAGTGAAACTCTCACTATTTGCAGATGACATGATTGTATATATAGAAAACCCTAAAGAATCTGTTGGAAAACTGTTAGAAACAATCAACAACTACAGCAAAGTTGCAGGGTACAAAATCAATCTACAAAAATCAGTTGCATTTCTATATGCTAATAATAAACTAACAGAAAGAGAGCTCAAAAAGATAATACCATTTACAATTGCATCAAAAAGAATAAAATACCTAGGAATAAATCTTACCAAGGAGGTGAAGGACCTATACAATGAGAACTACAAGACATTATTGAGGGAAATCTACGATGACATAAAGAAATGGAAAGATATCCCATGCACGTGGATTGGAAGAATAAACATAGTTAAAATGTCTATATTACCTAAAGCAATCTACAGATTCAATGCAATCCCAATCAGAATCCCAATGACATTCTTCACAGAAATAGAAAAAAGAATACTAAAATTTATATGGGGCAACAAAAGACCCCGAATAGCTAAAGAAATCCTAAAGAAAAAGAACAAAGCAGGAGGCATCACAATTCCTGACTTCAAAACATACTACAAAGCAATAGTAATCAAAACAGCATGGTACTGGTACAAAAACAGACACACAGATCAATGGAACAGAATTGAAAGCCCAGAAATAAAACCACACATATACGGACAGCTAATTTTCGACAAAGGTGCTAAGGACATGCAATGGAGAAAGGAAAGTCTCTTCAATAAATGGTGTTGGGAAAACTGGACAGCCACATGCAAAAGAATGAAAGTGGACCATGTGCTATCGCCATTCACAAAAATTAACTCAAAATGGATCAAAGACCTGAAGGTGAGACCTGAAACTATAAAACTCATAGAAGAAAATATAGGCAACACACTATTTGACATTGGGTTTAAAGGAATCTTTTCGGATGACATGCCTACCCAGACTAGGGAAACTAAAGAAAAAATAAACAAGTGGGACTTTATCAGACTAAAGAGCTTTTATAAGACAAATGAAACCAGAATCAAGATGAACAAACAACCAACCAGCTGGGAGAGAATATTTGCAAAACATACATCTGACAAGGGGTTGATCTCCATAATATATAAAGAACTCACACAATTGAACAACAAAAAAACAAACAACCCGATCAAAAAATGGGCAGAGGAAATGAACAGACACTTCTCCAAGGAAGATATACAGATGGCCAATAGGCACATGAAAAGATGCTCAACATCACTAATCATCAGGGAAATGCAAATCAAAACAACACTAAGATACCACCTCACGCCCGTTAGAATGGCTATAATCACCAAGACAAAAAACAACAAATGTTGGAGAGGATGTGGAGAAACAGGAACCCTCATACACAGCTGGTGGGAATGCAAACTGGTGCAGCCTCTATGGAAAACGGTATGGAGATTCCTCAAAGAATTAAAAATAGAGATGCCCTATGATCCAGCCATCCCACTACTGGGAATCTATCCAACGCACCTGAAATCAACAATCCAAAGAGGCTTATGCACCCCTATGTTCATTGCAGCATTATTCACCATAGCCAAGAAGTGGAAGCAACCTAAGTGTCCCTCGACTGACGACTGGATTAAGAAAATGTGGTATATATATACAATGGAATACTACTCAGCCATAAAAAAAGACAAAATCGTCCCATTTGCAACAACATGGATGGGCCTGGAGCGTATTATGTTAAGTGAAATAAGCCAGAAAGAGAAAGACAAACACTGTATGATCTCACTCATATGTGGAATATAAACCAACACATGGACAGAGAAAACTGGACTGTGGTTACCCGGGAAGTGGGGGTGGGGGGTGGGCACAAGGGGTGAAGGGAGTCATATATGGGGTGATGGACAAACAAAAATGTACAACCCAAAATTTCACAATGTTAGAAACCATTAAAATATCAATAAAAAAAAAAATCAATTCAATAAACTTCCAGTTTCAGCCACGATGGAATAAGGCATTTCACACTTACCCTTCCCCTGTAAACTACTACAAAACAAATTGCTTCATATATTTTATCTGCTTTTAGACATTGGAAAAGAGCACAGGGCTCTGACTCTTGAGAGAGAAAAATAATTCATTGCCAGTTGTCTGTTGGGTAGTATTTTCCAAATTGCAACACAGTGAAGTTAAACCCAAATGAAGTGTAGCTATCTCATTGGGTGGAGAAAAAAAAAGATTGGAGCTCAGGATACTAAAGCGAGTGGAATGTGTGGGACAAAGTACTAGAGAGAAGAGAGCTGTAGATAAGGAGCTCAGGAAACCTGCATTGGGATTCTTTTAATCTTTGTCCAAATACTGAGCTGTACATGTATAGAGCAGGACTCTGTGAGGCCTGACAGAGGAGTTTCCAGGGGCTGTGAAGCTTAATGGAGATTCTGGAAGTTACAGCATTGGAATATGTTGGAGTTCTGACATGCAGAATGAAAAGACCTTGCTTGACACTTCAGGCATACAGCAAAAAGAAAAAAACACTTTTTAGTTCATTAAGTTTAGGGCTTTACGCTGGTAGCATGTGGATGGATAAAAGCAAAAGAAAATAGAATGGGTAAGGTTGACGTAGCAATTTTAATGACTGCTTTTTAAGTTTAAGTAAACTTTACATAGAAACTGAAATTGGCAGTAAAAGTCAAATAAAAGAGGTATTGGAAAAGGAAAACTGAACTTTTACAAACATGCATGGTTTGACTAAAAAAATGAAAACACATTTCAGAGCCCTATATCGACAACCTTGTTAGCAGCAAAAACAAAAACTCAGTAGATAAAGCTCTTGATAAAGATCACTATTACTACCCTGCAGTAAGGCTGAGCACGTACTTTCTCTGCCTGCTCCTGTTGTCAGCCCACATGACCTGTTAGCGCTCATTAAAAATCATCATTCTGGCTCCTATTTCTTTTTTTTTTTATTTTTTTTAAACATTTTTTTTTTAATTTTATTTATTTTTTTCCCCCAAAGCCCCAGTAGATAGTTGTATGTCATAGATGCACATCCTTCTAGTTGCTGTACGTGGGACACGGCCTCAGCATGGCCGGAGAAGCGGTGCGTCAGTGCGCGCCCGGGATCCGAACGCGGGCCGCCAGCAGTGGAGCGCACGCACTTAACCGCTAAGCCACGGCGCCGGCCCCTGGCTCCTATTTCTTAAGCTTGTGATGATATAACCAAAATCTGGCTAAAGAAAAACCTTACTCAGCTTAACATTTCCTTGGTTTTGACTCAGCACAAACATAAAAGATTTGTGAGTCTAAACCAGATTGATACTAAACCATTTAAGGTTTTCTTTGGCCAAATTTAAATTATCAGTTGACCCTGAATTGCATGACCTGAGTGTAGACACTTGAAGTTGTATAAAAACTGGTTCTTAGGAGAGCCTAACTTACACTTTGGTAAATTAGAGGCAGCATGGAATAGACAGGGCAATAAAGCAAGAAGCTGCTTTAATGGCAAGTAACTAAAACCATGCTGTCCTTCTGTTCGTTTGCTCTGGAGTTCCTCTCGTACGTGATTATGCGCTATTGTGGATTCTCAGCTAGTTTACCTGCGCTACCCACAACCACAATAAGCGAGACAGCGGCTCTGGAGCACCTGTGTCGTCCCTGATCTTGCAGGCTCTACACAACTTTAATTTTTACCCAAGTTCATTCTTTCAAGATCTGCCTTTTGTCCATTGCACAAACTCTTTCCCAGACCTTCCTCCAAGCTGAGCTACTTAAACCATTTGTTGTTCCATCTCTGCTTTCTGTTTATTTCATTTGCTTAAGACTCATTTTAAAATCACCATACAGATTTAAAATCACCAGAGCAGAAAGAGCTCTATAATTGGGAAAAATGGACACAGTGACTAGGTAGTTCAGTTTTAGTTGGGTTCTCTGCTCCAACTGCTCAGCTCCAACTTGTATTCTTGCCACACCTGACTCTTCTGGTTGCAATAATGTGAATACTCTGCCTATTCCTTCTTGGCTATCTGCCTGTCTCCTCATTAACATTTTCTATTTCTACTCACTACATCTGACCTCTCCAGTAAGATTTCCTTTATGACCAATCCTGCTCAGTACTGGCTTTTTGGAATTTGAGAACTGAAAAGGACCTCATGAAACGATTTACAAACTCCCTATAAAGAAATGTTAGGGTAACTTGTTTAAAGCTACATAGCTACTTGGTGCCAAAGACAGTGATACTTTCAGTATCACTTCTTTTCTTTCAGTATTGCTTCTTTTTTCTCAGAAGGTACCCACTGTATCACGTGTAGTGAACAAACAAGTTCAGAAGCCAGGGGATAGAGACCTGGAGAGACAGAGCAACATAAAAATCTTTCTTACAAAATATCCACACGAAAGCTTCATTACATGAGTCTAATGTGAATTAGCTTCTCAGTATTTGAGGCTTTAGAACACACTAAAATAACAGGACAGATAAGGTACACAAATAGAATTATGCCTTATTCCTGACTTAATCAGAAAAATTGGTATTTTGGATAAGTAGATTTTATAGAGTGCAGGAATTTTAATTTGGTATTTAAAGGGTTAATAGTTTTGCACAAGTTGGTTTCCAAGACATTTCTCATGTTTTCTCTACTTTCTAAACTCAAGATATAACTTAACCTGTTCTGTATGATACAGAATCCTTGCTATGAACAATTACTTCTACATTGTACCGTAACATATATCTCACTTTCGGGATCTCTCTGCCCCTACAAATGACTCTAAACTGTTGGGCTCTTCTCCTTTGATTATATTCTCACTCTTTTATGGCCATCTGTGTTTATCTCTTTTTATTCACTGAAGCTTTTCATCACTGTTAGTGCGTCTACTTCTGTACCCACCAACTGGCTCCCCCATCTACACCTCCATTCCATTTGCTATTTGTTATCCTTTCTTTAGATCTCCTGTTCTTCCCCTTAACCTAGAACAAAACTTTAAGAATTCCTAAAATCCAGCTAAAGAAAAATAGATCATCAAAATTCTATGGATAAAATTATGTTTGGTACCTGAGAAAGAGCAGTTCCCAGTTGTCTTCTTTGGATAGGTTTTGTGGCAGTTATTTTCATCTGATAGGGATACTTTCTCTTATTTCTGGTTTTTCTGCTATTTGGATCTACTGAGGTTACCAGACACTACATGGATAGGTTATAGATAAGACTTTCTCTGTACATACATTTTAAAAGTATGTTTACCTGATGCATGCTCAGAGGAACGGAAGTCAAAATTTGATTGTAAATGGACCTTGAAAAAGTAGTCCATGAATATGTAATGACTATATCTGGAAGTGGAACAACCAGAACTGGTACTTGATGAAGCTTTAAGTAACACTAAATAGCTCCCTGTTTTCTACTGAGTAAAATCCACAATCTTTAGAATGACATTCACAATGCTTTGTACCTGATTCTAACTTCGGTTTTTAAAAGCCTTCTCTGGCATTGCTTCCTCATATAAACCCTGTAATAGGGAAAAACAAGAACACTTAGTATAATTTATTTGTATATTATTATTCTCAATAGCAGTTCTCAATTCCCTATTATGATTTCTCAAGCCACTCAATGGTTTGGAGTAACTAACTGTTCTCTCTTTTCACCATCCATCTTTGCCTATGGGAGTTCTCCATCCTGATCCTTCAGAACTCAGTTCAAATGTCACGTCTCTGTGGTGAGTAGAAAAAACAGTTGACTGGGATTCAGGAGATCTGTATTCTCGTCCTGTTTTTGTGACTAACTAGCTCTTAATATGGCCTTGGGCAAGCCATTTCTCTAGAACATAGTTTCTGGTGATCCCTAAATTGCGTCTGAAACATTCTACAGATCATAAAGGTGACTGTCCCTGACCACTTTTGTGCTAGAAGCGATACCTCCTTCTTTTGCCACAGTTTGTAGCATTCCATTGGCATCTATATTGCTCGGTCTTCAAAAAAGCTGTGTCTCAACCATGTCTACTAATAGAACATGAACTCCTTTATGCCACATGCACACAATTTCTTACAGCAGATTCTTGTTTTGTTTTTTTTTTGAGGAAGACTGGCCCTGAGCTAACATCTGTTGCCAATCTTCCTCCTTTTTTCCTTTTTTCTCCCCAAAGCCCCAATAAATAGTTGCAGGTCACAGTTGTACATCCTTCTAGTTGCTCTATGTGGGATGCCGCCTCAGCATGGCTTCATGAGTCGTGAGTAGGTCCGTGCCCAGGATCCAAACCAGCGAACCCCGGGCCACTGAAGTGGAGCATGCGAACTGAACTGCTACACCACCAGGCCGGCCTCCTTACAGTAGATTCTTAATAAATACACAACAACTAAATTTACACCCCAGATACAACAACATACACACTACAAATCCGAATGCTCTTCTGAAAATCAAAAGAGACTTCTCAATGGAGAAGATTTTATAGAACATTTGATTATTCCTTACTGACATAGGATTGGCACTTATTATATGGTTTATATTTCATATATAATATAAAATGGAGAACTTTTCACAGCAATAGTAGTTGACAGGACACTGTTTAAACAAGATAATAGCCTACTGTATATGTAAACCATCCTGAATAAAGGAATTTATTATTGGTTATGATTTTAAAAGTTATCAAGTTTTTTTTTTTAAACTTACAACTGACAGTTTTTAGGAATATACAGAGCTACAAAGAGAATTTTATATTGCTATGGGGTAGAGATTTGGGGAATACGTTTTTACTTTTTTTTCAATTAATCATTTTTACTTTTAATACTGTGTAGACAATTTTTGCAACTATTGAAGGAGTTCAGAACGAGCCTCCCCAAAATGTGACACTTTGGCATGTAAATTATTTGAGCTGAAGACAATCAAGGTCCAAAAGACTCAGGAAGAGCTTTTCACCTCCCCCTTAACTGCCTAAAAGAACATAGATAGAGGGCCTGGCCCAGGAAGAGAGCTATCATCAGAGGTAACTACAAAGAGTATGGGCTAGGTGTGGTAACCTGGGGGGAGCTTGGCAGGGCCTATTTGTTCAAATTTCTCTCTGTGCACCATTGTCTCTGCATAGCAGGATAAACATTTGTTTACCAAGTATTTACTTTTCTCATTTTCCTGTGAATTGTCTTCCTTCCCGTTGAAGCCCCAGACCCCTACCCCCTTCTCCTTAGCTCAGGATGTCATATAAGCCTCAACTGTCTGATTGTCTTGGACTCTCTCATATCTATTTGAGGCTCCTGTATGTACGTAATTAAATTTGATTTTCTCCTGTTAATCTGTCTTATGTCAATTTAATTAATAGATCAGCCAACGGGCCAGCCCCATGGCTTAGTGGTTAAGTGCACACGCTCTGCTGCTGGCAGCCTGGGTTCGGATCCCAGGCGTGCACCAATGCACCGCTTCTCCGGCCATGCTGAGGCCGCATCCCACATACAGCAACTAGAAGGATGTGCAACTATGACATACAACTATCTACTGGGGCTTTGGGGGAAAAATAAATAAATAAATAAAATTATTAAAAAAAAAAAAAAATAGATCAGCCAAAAGAATAAAGAAGGGTAGAGGAAAAAGTTTTCCTCCCCTACAGCATATATCTTAAAATCATAACTACGTGTTTGTTACTAAGATGACTTTTTGAGAAAAACAGGAGATACAAGTCAAGATAAGAAAATAAACTAGAATATAATTATTTTTGCTCTATTCTTTAAAAATATTAAGAAAGGAAATAATGGCAACATGCTTTCCCTCCTATCCATTCTAATAAAGTCTACACTATGAAGTGCCTGTGCCTTATAAAACAAATAGGAAATTATCCTTATTTCTTAAAATAGGAACGCCAAATACATTACATATACTTTTAGTCAAATTTTACTAATAGAGAAATTAAATCATATAAAGATGAAAGAAATTATTTTAATTCTTCAACTATTATATCTGTAATAGTTTTTACCCTATTGTAATCAATTCAGTAAATTAAGAAGAGGGTTCTTTACTTGTTGAAATTGGTCTTGCTGACATAGTTATGTCACGATGTGCCAAATGAATTAGTAAACCTGGAAGCTATTCAAGTCAGGTAACTCTGTCACTGTCTCTTTTATTTTCTCACAAATTTTTTATTATGAAAAATTTCACAAACAAAAAATTTGAAAGACTAGTACAATGAACATTCCTATACCCAATATCTCCATTCAATAACTGTCACCATTTTGCCAAAGTTTCTCTCTCTCTCTCTCTATACACACACACAATATACACATATATATTTATGCACCTTTTGTTTGCTGAACCATTTGAAAATAAGTTGCAGACATAATGACACTTCATTCCTAAATACTTCAGCATCTCTCTCCTAAGAAGGACATTCTCCTACATACAACCACAATACCATTATCATCACACCTAAGAAAATCAACAATAATTTCAAAATAGCACATAACACCCAGGCAGTATCTAAATTTCTTCAATTGTCCCAAGAATGTCTTCTAATGTTCTTCTCTTCCCCAGCTCCCCATCCCACCAAGGTTCATACATTTCATTTGGGTGTTGGGTGCACTGCCTCTAAATCTTTTTCTTCTTTTTTTAAATGATTTTTTCATCCAATTCCCCCACCCTCTAAATCTTAAACCACAAAATAACTCAACTTAGGCTTTGATGTATGGAAAAGGGAAAATTTTCCAAACTCAATAACGGTCTTCTAAAGTATATGGATGAGTAGTAGAAAAACCTTGTTAATCTTACTATTTCTATGTAATTAACTCAAAATGCATCCCACCAGATAATTAGCTTGCTGAGGGCAGAACTGCTTTATTCACTTTTGTAGTCCCCACTGTGCTTCACCAACAGGAGTATGCAATAACTGTTGAATGGAGGTGCTCTGTTTCCTATCATCTCTACACTTCCTCAAATCCCTTGAATGGTTAGGAGGAGTCTAGATAGAAGAGAGCCACATCGTCACTATGCCCCCACACCCTTATTCCCATTGCCGTTAACTTGCTATGATGTGAGAAAACAAAACAACTTGAATGACTTGGTGCTTCCTTCTTCTGTAGCACATATGCTGACAGCTGCTGATCAGGCATTAGTGAGGAAAAAACTGAGTGGAAGCCACTTGGGCAATCAAGAAATATATTTTTTCTTTCTTCTTTCCTTCTGTCCTTCTTCCTTCTCTCCCTCCTTCCTTCTTTCCTTCCTTCCTTTGTCAAGCTTGGTATCTGATAGCATTAGTTGTAGCATATGTTTGAAGTCACTTATGAACCAAAAAATTTAATATTAGGAGATAATCCATGGAAAGCATCACAAAGAAGTGCAAATCAAAGCCCACCAGCTTTATGGTTTTATTTTTCTAAAATATCTCATGCTGGGTAGATATACTAGATTTTATTCATGGATTTATAGAATAGAGGGATGAAAAGAATGTCACAGATGTTACATGTTTGAACTTCTCAAAGCAGCCAATGAAATCAGACAAAATTTTCATTACAAAATAGGCTTGGATAAAAACCATAGTTGTATGAATACAAGATCAGCTTATGTATTAAGCAAAGAGTCATAATAACAAGCTGTGTGTTTGTGTAATTGGTTTAAAATGTCAAGTATGGTAGCAAAGGGGTCAGTGCATAGTCTTTCATCTTTATTCATAAGCTGAAAGCAAAAGAAACATTAATGAAACAGTAGATATGGCAGATGGCACTCAACATAGTCATAGAGGACTTAAAATATAGGTAGAAAATGAAAATGTGAGTTAGGTTGACAATTATAAAAATCAGCCAATTTAGGAAAAAGTAATTTAGAAAAGGTCAATTTAGGTAAGTATTTGTATACAGGACAGCAAAAACTGATGCTTAGAACAACAAATCCAATGGAAATAGCTTGCATTAACATAAGAAAGCAGAACTAAAGCAGATGTTATTAATTATAGATATCAAAAACATTTTACAGATACTGACATATTAGATTCACAATAGAGTCTCCTGGCTGAATGGCTGTATGAGTGGCTATGGGAGAAAACAGCACCCTCCTAAGGTTCCCAACCTAGCCCAAAGGCAGTAGCATGGCAGAACCTGCTAGGAATTCTCAGTCTAGGAATGCTCCTCCAATAGAACACAGCAAATCGCCCTACTAAAGTTAGAGCAGTGGTCCAAAGGCTCCACAGGCAGGCAGCAGAATCTCCTATCCTCTTGCTTTCTATTTCCAGAACCATGGATTATCTCTGAGGTATTTGGGATTATTTCTTTACACCTCTATCTTGTTCTAATAAGTGTTTCAAGCTGCTACAAAACAATGTAGCATAAACATGAAAGTAAAAAAAGAAACAAAAAATAGAGTACGATGGGCACATAAATTGAAGATAAAAAATAAAAATAAGAAATATCCATGTACACGTATGCATACACACACACACACACACACCCAAATTTAAAGGTGGACCCCAAATTTGGCTATCAGCTTTCTTAGAAAAGGGAAACAAATCAGACAGGGGCTTGTATAAAAGAGAATTTGGCTGGCTTTGTCCCCTGTTACTGGGAGGTAACCTCTAAACCCTTGGAATTTTTTGAGTGACTAAAGTGTCTTTACTATTCACTATGGCCCCTTGACCCCACCTGATAGTTTACGCTGATGAGATAACTCTGGATGGGGGCTGCCATGCCCAAAAGACCAACCACGTGATTAGTGGGTTAGGGCTTTGAGCCACATGATATCAGCCTGATCTCAGAAAGGGGAGGGGAACAGGAGACTGAGTTCAGCCATGTGGCCAATAAGTCAAACAATCACGCTTAATGAAGTTTCAGTAAAAACTCTGGACATGAAAGCTTGGGTAAGCTTTCCTGGTTGGCAATACTCTGTGTATTGTCATACATTGATGTGCCAAGATGGCAGCATGTCCCTAGGGATGATGGAAACTTTGTGTTTAGGACTCTTCCAACCTCACCCTATGTATCTCTCTGTTTGGCTGGTTCTGATATGCACCTATTTCTATAATGAAGCTGTAATCATGAGTATAGTGTTTTCCTGAGTTCTGCGAGTTGTTATAACAAATCAATGAACCTCAGGGGGTAGTTAGAACCCCTGAATTTGTAGCCAGCTGGTCAGAAGTGAAGACAGCCTGGGGATCCCCCAACTTGCAACTCGTGTTTGAAGCGAGGACAGTCTTGTGAAGTTTGGTTTAACTCTGGGGAGCTAGAAGTCACTAATGATAAGTATACTATGTGATATAATGGGCAATATACTTAGAATAAATAGACCAAACAACACGGTCTGTTTTTCATATTGATCCTCAAAATAACCTGACTCTCATGTCAAATCACATTCCAAAACTCAGTGAAAGCAATGCACAGAGGTGGGGTAAGGGTTGTCATAATACAATACAGATACCTTCTCCCTCCTGATTGGAGGTTGAAAGTTTACGACTATCTAGAAAAATTATGAACTTCCTCAAACAATTTTCCCTGAACATGGTTTTTATAAATACTAGTTGGTAATAATCTTGACTTTGTCCTTCCTGTCAAGTACCTGGAATGTTGCTTTTCTAAGTTCTCACTTAGAGGTACAGCCACAGGCCTTAGAAGGTCATCAGGAGACATCTGGGTTGACACTCTCTTATAAAAACTGCATAGTCCTAAACATGAACTGGAGCTTGCATGGAAAGTCATTTAATTCTTTATCAAAAATGACTCAAGAGAATAGCCACACACTAGACAAAAGAGTCCCCTAAAAAAATCAGTTTTAATCCCCACCCTACCCTCCCAACACCAATTACTGGCCTCCAAAGTTGAACTTCATTTATCATGGTTATAATTTTTCACATGGATTAAATTTTAAGTAAAGTGTCACCAGAAGCCTAGCCCTGATTGGGTGGGTGGGTGGTTGTCAGAACCTTATCCACAGAACACCTGGCAATGAGTGACATAATTGGCTGGCATATCCTCCAAAGACAAACTTCTGGCAAAACGCATACCAAGGTAACTAAATGTAGCAATTTACTGACACAGTTATCACCGATAACTCAGTTAAAAGGGTAAAGATTAGACACCAAACAATAATAGATTTTAGAATTTACTTATGACAGCTAGTCAGTAGGGTCAATTGTCTCTTCAAGCTATACCTCATTTAGTAGACAAATACATATGTGTGTGTGTCTTTTCAAACTCTATGAAAGAAGGAAAAGCATCTGTTTTAACCAAAAGTGGCACTTAATCACTAAGATATTAATTAAAATATAGAGGAGGGAGGAGGAGTTTCACTCAGCTTAGGATGAAGAAAGCCACAGAGAATATCCTTATAATGAGAAAAAGCTGGATAAAAAAAAATCATAACTTATTTCGAATCCAAAAAGCTTAAGTCATAAGGCAAATTGAATTCCAAAATGTGATAAGCCTCTCTGAGGAGAGGCAGGACACATAAACTATTTTATCTTTGGCAGAGCATGGGAGGAAAAACCAAGTAGAAGAAAATAGCTGAAATTTTAAAGAATTCTTAAAGGCTAAGTCCCAGGGAGCCCTAGACACAAAGGGGTACAGCTCTTTTCCCCGGGTTTCCTCCAAGTTCTCAGGAGAGTAGGGCGAAGAAATATGAACAAGAGCTCTTCGATGGTGAACAGGCACAAATCCCTGCTTGCTTCCTGGGACCATTCTTTAGCATACAAAGCAAAAGCTATAAGCTACCGGGGGAAGGGCTCAAATCCTGCACTGACACAAAGGAGAGGTCTGTCTTGCTGGGAGAGGGAGCAGGAATGCTGAGAAATAAAATAATATTATTCCTGAGCTCTTTCTGAGTGTACAATAGTGTTCTGTGGTATAAGAGCTGGATGTAAAGACACGCCTGGAAGACCCCAACTTGCAGTTTGTCAATCAAGTTCTGCAATGCATTTTTCTTAGAACATTCAAGAAAGTTATTGGGATGTATTTTAATGTTAAAGAATCTAAATATTAAAAAAATGAATATCTAAGATACTTAAAATTTATGGAAATGAAGATTTGTCTTTTTAAAAGATGGGAACAGTTTGGCCACAACCTGATGGAATGACAGCAGGCAAAGAAGACAGATCAAGGAGACCTGCAGCACAACCCCTTGGCCATTCTGTTCCCCTAATATGTCCAGGGACCAGTAAAGGTCCACAGTGTATTTACTTTTTGCTTACATGCTAGGATTATAAAAGATCCTCTCAAGAAAAGGGATAAAAACATGAGTATTCAGGAATCTTAGAAGAGGAAAAACCTTGAAGAAGAATCAATCCTAGAACTGAGGATTTTCTTAAGTTTTCAGTCATCAATAAAAGTTCAGGGTAAAAAATGAAACAGTGGATTGTCAACAAAATGGAGGCTTAAAAGAAAAGTAATAAAAATCAAAATTTTCATTAGTTACATGCAGAAAAAGGTCTGTGCTGTTGATAAAAATGTACTAATGTACAAAGTACTAGCTTTCTTTTGAAGTGACTTGTTTATAGTACCAGAACCCAGACTGCACACCAAATGGCAAAATCCCTAATGCATATGGAATGCTGAGCCTTTTCTCTTAAAGAGTGTGAACATCCATAGCTTGTAAGTACAGCACTGGAGAATCTGGACTGGCATTCCTTTGAGGAACCGACATCTAGGCACGAAGAATGGTACATCAGCTACCACTGGTGATAAAAAACAAAGCAACCAAAGAAGTTTGTTTGCTGTCCACTTCCTGTTCTCTGTCCCCCCACCACCCAAAGGAGTAAATGAATTGAAAATCACATATAGAAGGTTTTACGTTTGTTTGTTTGTTGGTGAAAAGAGGAGACCTGGACACTCCAACTGGCTAAAACAAATGCCATTTATTGAGCAAAAATTGCCCAAAGGTTAACTAAGGGTTTGGTTTTACACTGGGCACTGCAACCTATGACTTCTTTTTGGTCATAATCTTGAATTCAGAATAGGCTTAAATCTTTCCCACCCACTGAGAGAAGACTTTTCAGTAAATTAACCAGTTAATATAAGTTTTGAGTGTCTACGTTGTGGCTGATAGCTAAAGTTAATCCTCCACAGAAGGCAATTTTTCCTAACTCAATTCAGTCAATCATTTGAATTACTCTAAATGTCTTTATCTTCCAAAAGCATTTCTAAGGCATTCATTTGCCTATAGCACCACTCTAGAAGCTCACCTCAGATATTACCTTGCCCAAAAACTCTTCCCTTCCCCTTCAGAAAAGCCAGGCGATTTGAAGAGCATTCCGAGTAGAGCAAATAGCAAGTGCGAATAGCAAGGGAGCTGGAAAGAGCTTGGTGAGTCTGAGGAACACAGACATGGCCCAAATGGCTAGACACAGTGAGCAAAGAAGAGAGTGGGTGAGACAGAGAGGCACTATATCCTCTGAGATCTTGGTAAGGAATCTGGATTTTTATTCTAAATAAATTTGAAAGTATTGAAGACTTTTAATTACTAGAGTTATATGAATTGAATGAGTGAACCTTACATAAATTATTGAAATGGGTCTTCAAATTGTTTCAGACTCAGGCAGGATAAAAAATAACACCATCTCCTCTTGTTCTTTCTGCCATTTCTTATATCTTCTGACAGTAAGCATGGTATTTTCATTTTAACCTCACTCAGAGTTATGGTGATAGCTTATTTTTTTCTATCATATCCTTAATTTATCTGATGTAACACTCAAAATGAGGAAATTAAAGTACAAAAAGTTCACTAAATTTCCACTAATTTAAGGATTAAGGGACAAGTTTGATTAACAAAGTAAAATGGAAACAAATACATTTTGTGTACAGATACTGATGTACAGTTTCAATCGCTTTCACAACAGAATCTGTCTGCAACTTAGAAGCCCTCTGAACCAGGGATCAAGTAAAAAGCTACTTTTTCCCCAAAGAATTCTCTTTTAAGTGTCAAAAATGCTAGGTAGCCCTGAGAAAGACTAACCTGCTTGTCAGAATCTAATGACTTGAGCATTTGAGTTTATGTTAGCAATATATTCATACAATATACTTAAACAAAAACACACCTCTGCATGCAGAGGCAGGAATAACTGTATTAAAACAGGGATTGTCAATGACACAGTACAGTTTCTTAAAATAAATGAATAAAATCCACTGTTCTCAGCATTTCATGAGATGACGGAAAGTTAACTTTGTGACAATATCAAGGATCTTAACAAATGAGAAAACACGTGTCAATGACTAAAGAAAGACAGTAAAACAAAAAAGCCACAGAGAAATTTCTTAACTGAATGATGATATACTCCCCCAAATCCATGAGATTTGATCTGACTAATATTTCACCTTCTTGAAAGACATCAGTACCTTCCACCCTTTCTGAAACTGCAAAGATAAAGGCAATAACCATCTGCTCGCTACATAGGATAGAAAGGGAGTATTTTTCTTCTACTTTGAGTCTTACTGAGGTGGCTTTTAAAAAATAAGGAAGAGACAAAATAGAACATCTTAAAAAAATTAACTAGTAGAGAAAAAAATTACATCAATTTAACCATTTACATGAAATAGATCATCACAATGAAAAAAAGAAAAGTAGAAGCACAGAACAAAAAAAATGTAAGAGTTAAACACATGAGAACTACAAAAGCCTAATTTCTATTTGTATTAAAGATATAAGGGAATTTAGCCTAGGCAAGAAGAGGAGGACTTTTAAAAACTGAAAGATGGCTATGGGAGATTGCCCTTTTTTACACTAACGTACCCACTTTTTATACTAAAGGAGAGAGAGCTAACACCATGGCATGGATCAGCACAGTATTACTTGCCTGAGGAAGTATTTTCCTGGATAAGCTCAAGGTCAGGTATAGCCCTATATTTCTCTAAAGATAGAGGAAACTCTGAAAACACACTATCTTCAAGTTTTAAAATAAAATATAAGAAGCTTAGGCCCAAAGAAATAAGAAATTCCTATCTACCACTGACCTAAGATAACAAGTAAGAAATTAGATTTCCCTAAAAAAAATTCTTAGCAATGGAAACAAATACTATTATTTATTTATATATGTATTTATGTCCTTTTCATCCATTTTTATTAATTCTAACAAATGTCAACTTAGAAAATATCACATTTGCTTACAGAAGAAAGATCAAATTTGATAAAGGATCTTGGTACAATTGGAAAAAGAATGGTGTCTGGAGTTGGAAAACAAGAGTTTGAGTTGCTTCCCTTCTTATTTAATACAATATATAACCACAGCCTTGAGAACATTATCTCCTAATATCTTCAATCTTGTTTTGCAATCTAAACAGAAATAATGATATTGCCTTAGTGACCACACAGAGCCAACGTATATAAAAAATGCCATGTAAATTTTAAGTTCATGTTGAAGGAGTTCAAAGCGGTAACCTTTAGGATTCAATTTAGTATTGTTTCAGACTGGGTTTACACTCATTTTCTAAATGAAAACATTAATTAATCTGAAAGTTAAAATCACTCAATGGTCATTCTAGCTAACTTGATCTTTGTTGCACTGTTAATAATAATGTTACATTCCATGGGAAATATCATTTTGTATATGGGAACATTACTCTAGATGCAACTGGAGAACTTATGCTAGGAATTATGCAAGAATGTAAGTTGACTTTTTACTTCAAAGTCACTGATATAAAATAATTTGATCCTTTACTTAAAAGTCTCTAAAGCTATAAAGAAAAGTAGGAAGAGGAAGAAAAATCTTCTTAGTGGGAAATATGTTACTTAATTTCGTTGTTCTTTTATTGTGGGGTAGGTGGGATATATGAAGTAGTATTAAAAAAACACTGTTTCTCTCCAGAGAATCAAATTACTGTATAGGTTAAAATTTTCATAAAACATTTATAGTTATCATGAATGACCTATCAAGCTGACATTTTATAATAGTGATTAAAAAAAAACCTTCCACATAGTTAATGGATGTTTCCTCTTGTCCCAATTTAATTAAAAGTTACTTCTTGCTACTGAGAGTTTATGAATGCCACATACCTTGTCCTGTAGGCAAATGGAAAAACTAGTATTTTTTTATGCTTAAGTGAAAAGTGTAACCCAGTGATTAAAGATGTCTGCCTTGGCTATTTTATATCTCCTTTTTAAATCAGGGAGATCTGACTACATGGCTTTATAGAAATACCAAGCCAATACTTCAGGATTAATTTAATACTTTATGAACAAGGCTCAGAAAAGAACAAAAGTGAACATGACAGTCTCAATCCTTAAGAGATATCTAATCCAGTAAAGACGACAGATTTTTAAACAACTATAACTGAAAAGCCAAATAATATCGTGTATTAACGGAGCTTAGAAGAGGTTATTAATTCTGACAGGTGGCATCAGGGAAGCTTTTGTCAAAAATGTGGCATTTGAGCAATGTCTTGAGGGATATGTTATCTACACAGGTGAACAGGTGGGGTTGGCATTCCTGGTCGATGAAGCAGAAGCCTGAAAGTACCTAACATACTTGAATAAATGTGAGACAAGCAGTCTTTTCTCTAGAGTGCAATCTAATCTCTACAAGGGCAAGGACTGCCCTATTTCATCCACTGCTATTTCAACAGCATTTAGAACAATGTCTGCTGCAAGATAAACATTTATTGAACAAATGAATTAATTGGACACTGGCTAATTGAAAGAAAGAATGGGGAAAGGCACTGTAAATGCAGTTTGAGCCTAGAAAAGCTTAAGAATACGTAGATGATAAAGACCACTGCAGGTTTTAGAAAAAGAGAATAAAATGATATGCTATACAGCAGTCCCCCCCTTATCTGTGGTTTTACTTTCCATGGTTATAGTTACTCATGGTCAATCGCGGTCTGAAAATTTTACATGGAAAATTCCAGAAATAAAAAATTCATAAATTTTAAATTGCACGCACTTCTGAGTAGCATGATGAAATCTCACACTGTACAACTCCATTCCGCCTAGGAGGTGAATCATCCCTTTGTCCAGCGTATCCACGCTATATATGCTACCCACCTGTTAATCACTTAGTAGTCGTCCTGGTTAACAGATCGACTGTCGAGGTATTGCAGTGCCTCTGTTCAAGTGACCCTTATTTTACTTAATGATGGCCCCAAAGTGCATCCTTTAAGTGAAAAGGAGAAAGTTCTCAACTTATTAAGCAAAGAAAAAAAAATCGTATGCTGAGGTTGCTAAGATCTACTATAACTTTTATTATGATATATTGTTATAATCGTTGGATTTTATTACTAGTTATTGTTGTTAATCCCTTACTGTGCCTAATTTATAACTTAAACTTTATTACAGGGATGTATGCATAGGAAAAAACAGAGTATATATAAGGTTAGGTACTATCCACGGTTTCAGGCATCAACTGGGGGTCTTGGAATGTAACCCCCAATGGATAACGGGGGACACTATATATTTTAATATTAAAAGTCTGGAGGCAATGTCAATTGATTGGAGAAATGAGTCCATAGCCAAGGTAAGATAAAAGGCACTAGGATTGCAAACAAGGATATGGATATAGAACTCAGAGGCGGAACTGACAGGACATGACAAATGACTTAGGTATGAGGATGATGAAAAGGAATGAGTTAAGGATGATTCCAGAAGTTTCCAAACTGAGTGACCAGGAAAATGGTAGTACCATTATGTAAGAAAAGGAAAACTGGCAAATTGCGAATTTTGGTAGAGAAAAAAATAAGTTCAGTTTTAGGCACATTAAACTTAAGATGTTGACTGGACATCTATATGGAAAAGTTTAAATAAGGAAAGCTAAAACTGGGGCTCAGAGGTGAGCCGAGATGAAAGCTGCAGATGAACTCAATCAATGGATATTTACTGACTGCCCACTCCGCCTACTCTGTGTCAGCACCAAAATTTAAGGTACCAGCACAGCGGTGGTAGTCATGAGTGCATACCCTGGATGGGGGACAGGACCTTGGGAAATTTACATATACTTATTTAAGAGAAAAGAGGGGAAAAAACCACTGGAGGAGATTAAGATAGAATGAAGAGATCAAGGGAAAATGTTTAAAGAAGGAAGCTAAAGAAAGGAAGGTGTACAAGCTACTCTAACTCTTGAGAATCTTTCCTAATTCTGTAGACACCTTTAGAGTACAGACGAAAAAAATTCAAAGAAGTGTCAAGTAGGAATTAAGCTCTTCAAAAAGAACACTGGGAACACACACAAATCTCACAAATGTCACAAGGAACCAGTGACGTTTAGAAAAAAAAGGGAAAAAGAAATATGGTTCTAGTTTTAAATCTGCTACGGTAACCTTAAGTGGATCATTTAGACTCTCTATGCCTCCAGCCATTCACACAAAAACACTAGTTTTTTTTTAAAAAATGGGGTTTGGGGAAAATACCAACATAAACTTAGCAGTACATTGAATGCTATTGAAGGATGTTTAAATATAAGAATTCTTGCCCTCAAAGAAGTTATAAAGTCATTTTGAACTAAGAGCAAGTCATACAATGGTATTTAACCTAAATACTTTATTCAGAGTTCCAAATGAGAGAATAAATATTAAAGAATGATATATATGCAAGTCATCATCAATGCAAATCAGGAGAGCAAATGCCACACTAGTACTCTAGTTCGAAGGTCTTCCCTCATGGACTTGAGTTGAGATCCTACAGGTATTCAGCTGAATTCAGTCAAACATAGACTGGATTATACACCCACTACCATAAAGCAATTTAATTGGTTTAAATTACATTTTCCAGAAGCTAGATTGAAACTCTGATTAATGAAGAGGAACTGTTTGATAAAATACAATTGATGGCAAATAAGGAAAAAACAACTAAGCTGCCATAGCGCAGGTGACTTCATAACCCTTTAGGTGTATGATTCTCCTAGATGAGTTCTTTGAGAATATGGATCAAGGACATAAACATCTTTTTGTTGAAAGTTGTTTCATTTGATCATGTGGACTTCTGTCTGGAAATGCCTGTTACTGATTGGTAGAGCTTGTTATACATAAAAGAAAGATAGCCTGTTATCACTGCCACCTCCCAAAGGAAGATCACCCACACCAACCTCAGGCTTCCACACTATAGAGCATAAAATTGTGATGAAATGGCTGACTGCAAATTCAACCCGTCTTCCCACATTTAGCAAGTCTTTTCTTTTTGTCAATCCTCTAGCCATGATTCCCAGCGGCAGCCTATAGTAAACCTCCTCTGCTTTCCCTAAATCCCAATCCTAGCCTGAATCTCTACCCTACACAACCTGTCAGACCATGAGCATCCAGGACAGAGCACTTCCCAGAGCATAGAATAAGAGTACAAGACATGTGGGAAGCTCAATAAATAACTACTAGACTGGCATGGCACAGCTTAAAAAGGCACATTTGCTTTATAGCCCCAGCTCTGCTTCTCATTCACTATATGATCCTGGGCAAATTAATCTTTCCATGCCAGTTTCCTTATCAATAGAACAGCATTTACTAGCCACCTCACAGAGTTGCTATGAAGCAAGGACCTAATGCAAGGCATGGCATATGCCTTGTACTCAGTAATTGTTAGCTTCTTTTCACATCTCCAAGTTGGTCTGCTCTTTGCCAGGATTTGTCACCTTTAAATGGATTTTTTTTTAACTTTATTATTTATTTATTTATTTGTGAGGAAGATCAGCCCTGAGCTAACATCCATGCCAATCCACCTCTTTTTGCTGAGGAGGACCGGCCCTGAGTTAACATCTATTGCCAATCCTCCTCCCTTTTTTTTTTCCCCTTTTCTCCCCAAAGCCCCAGTAGATAGTTGTACGTCATAGGCGCACATCCCTCTAGTTGCTGTATGTGGGACGCCGCCTCAGCATGGCCGGACAAGCGGTGCGTCGGTGCACGCCTGGATCCGAACCTGGGCCGCCAGTAGCGGAGAGCGCACACTTAACCGCTAAGCCACGGCGCCAGCCCCCTAAATGGATTTTTACACAGCTACATTTATCATCTTTTCTTCATTTCACTCTCATGGGCAATGAGGAGTCGTCAATGGGTCTTTATCACTACAAAGCCAATGTTCCTGGCACTGAAGGATTCCCACAATTTAGCTCCATCTTACCTCTTCAAATCTATCTCATACTTCTCCTCCAAAAATCTTTCTACCTCAGTCAGACTAGACTTACTCAACTTTCCTGAATACACCTTGAACATTTAGAGCCATATGCATTTTTCCTCCCTTTTCAACAATTCTCCAACTACCCATATCCTTCTCATTGTTAAGACACAGTATTATTATTGTTATTTGTATTATTGGCAACATTTACTGAGTGCTTTCTATGCAGCAGATACTGTTCTAGCACTAAGTGTATTACATGCATTATCTCACTTAATCTTCACAAGCCCTAAGATATTCTATCATTATCTCCATTACTGAGATAAGAACACATATTTGCCTTTTTTTCTTTTATGACACGAACCATGCCTTGTACTTCTGTGTACGATCATCTAGTTAAGCAGGAATTCAATGAATATGTACAAATTGACTGCAATTTCATCTTTCTTTGTTTCTTTTAAGCTGCCATAATGCTCACTTTCATCAAATCTATCACTTTGTCAAACTATAAAGTTGGTAAAAAAGTGTGATGTGATTTATAAGAAATATATATTTGGTCTTAGTCCCTGTTTCTGGCACATAGCTCCTAAAATCCTTGGAATTTCCTAAGTGTTGAAAGCTATAAAGGTGTTTTTTGTTATGATAATGAGGTGACTTCTGGAAAGCACTGAGGCAACTTAAGGATGAGGGCGGGAAACCACAATGTCATTAGAGGGTTAGAACTTTTAAACTCCCACCCCCTCCTTGGAGGGGAGAGGGGATGGAGATTAAGTTCAATCACCAGTGGTCAACGATTTAATCAATCATGCCTAAGTAATGAAGCCTCCATAAAAACTCAAAAGGACAGGGTTTGGAGAGCTTCCAGGTTGACGAATGAGATGGCACTCACATGCTGTCTTGCCGGTCCCCAAACTCCAAGGGGACAGAAGCTCTTTTGTTCCAGACCTTGCCCTATGTATCTCTTTATCTGGCTGTTGATTCATATTCTTTAATATCTTTTGTAATAAACTGGTAATCTAGTGAGTAAACTGGTTTCCTAAGTTCTGTGAGCTGCTCTAGCAAATTAATAAAACCCAAGGAGGGGTCATGGGAACCTCTGATTTATAGCCAGTTGGTCAGAAACAGAGCTAACAATCTGGACTTGTGATTGGCATCTGAAATGGAGGGCAATCTTGTGGGACTGAGGCTTTAACCTGTGGGATCTGATGCTATGTCCAGGTAGATAGTGTCAGAATTGAGCTGAATTGTAGGACACTCATCTGGTGTTGGAGAATTGCTTGGTGGTGTGGGGAAAAGACCCACATGTTGGAATTGGTCTCAGAATCTTAAAGGGTCATCTAAATTTTATAGATGTATATATTTTTAGGGACTTGAGTTTATCTGCAGACATAGTAAAGATTCTGTGTACTGAGTAACAGCAATGGCTGAAGTAGTAGGGTTTGAGTTCTTATAAAGAAATCCTTCAGGCCGGCCCAGTGGTGTAGCGGTTAAGTGTACGTGCTCCGCTGCGGCGGCCTGGGGTTCGGATCCCGGGCATGCACCGATGTACTGCTTGTCAAGCCATGCTGTGGCAGCGTCCCATATAAAGTGGTGGAAGATAGGCATGGATGTTAGCCCAGGGCCAGTCTTCCTCAGCAAAAAAAAAAAAAGAAAAGAAAAAAGAGAAGGATTGGCAGATGTTAGCTCAGGGCTGATCTTCCTCACAAAAAAGAACAAAAAAAAGAAAAGAAAAAATAAAAAGAAATCCTTGGGTGTACTAGGTTATGACAGTTTGATCATTCTTGATTAAGACCACTCTGAGCAAGACTGAAAAACCTCACAGAAATTAAAAATTATAAAGAAGTACAAGCAAACAAAAATCCATAAAATATGACAGTAAATTCATCCTTGTTTTACACATTTCTTAAGACATTATGATAGCGAAAGAAGAGAAACTCACAAAGTCCCAGTTCTTCATTTGGTTTGCTACTACAGGAAAAGCATAATTTTTCTTACATATAAATCATCATCCAATAATATCATCTCTCCTTATGAGAGAAATAATCATTTGGGATGTTTATAAAACATGATGTGCTTCAGGGGACTTTCTCAAATCATATGACTGTGGTAGATAGCCCTTATTTTCCTCCTAGATCTCTTGAGGATTTAGCAGAAACACTGAAATCATAGCTCTCTCTCATAACATATCTAGCAAAGTCCAGAGACACAAGGAACACTTATTAAGCAGCCAATAAAAGAAGAGCAAATCAATTTCAAGTAATAGTTGAGATTAAATCACAAATAATGGAAAATTGCATACTTTTAAACAAAATTAATAACTTTAGAAAATTAATCAATTTCTGTTCAACTTACAAAAATGAAAATTTTCACATTTATATATGCTGTTATCTTTTTTAAAGACTAAAGATGCTGAGATTTTCAAATTAGCTTGCTTATGGTTAAGGCTGCAAATGAGAAAGGCTACTATGTTGATCAAAACATAGGCTTAACTCATAAAGGGGAATAAAAGAAGTGCTAGTGCACAGCACATTCCAGTGAAGAGGAGAAAAAAAAAAGTTAATCAATTCAACTCAATTTTAGCTGAGGGCATTTTTCCACGACTGCTGAACCCTAGCATGTGTCAGGCAGCTGAAATTACACTAAAATGTGTAAGCTCTGTTGTTATTTTAGAGATAATCCAAGAAGCAAAACAAAGCCAAAAATTCTCCCAGCATTTTTAACATGAAATGCTTTAATCTTCAATCAGGTGCATACTTTTTTCTGTTTTAAAATCTTTATGTACGGTGTCTTCTTTTGTGTATGTCTGAAAGTTTCCAGAATAAAAAGTGAAAACAAAACAAAAAAAGAACAACAACAAAACTGATTTTGTATGCATTTCCAACACACTGTTCATCCTTTAGAACAATTCTTACCAGTCTCTGTTTCTGAAGTTCTTCTCGAAGTATTCTATCTTCTGGTAAAACATCACATAACAAAAAATAATTGTCTTGTTCTTCTGTTGAGAGATGAGGAAAATAAATGAGAAACAATATTTATCATCTTTTCCAGAAGGATTTATTCTTAAAAAAAATATATATATATATGAGGATCTCTCTTTTGGTATACAGTTCTGCTTTAGCTTTCTTGAAGTTAGGCAACATAAACACAGTAATTTAATTTTAGCTATGATGAAAGTGAGAGAAATCTAATTTAAGAAAGTAAGATTATTCCTTTGAATTTTTGAATTGTAGGGAAAAGATGGTAGCCAAGATGTACACTTACCAAATGGAGCTGTGGAATTGATTCTTATCACACTACAAAAATCTGTAACGGGCTGTTCAGTGAACCTTTTCCTCCAATATAAAATGTACCTTAGAACAATCAAAAAGAAATGATGATGAGAAGACTCAATGCACTACTTTAGAATGACTAGATTTTATAAGAACATTTAATTATTGCAAAGCAACTAAGCAAATGTTGACTGAAAACTGCTAGAAAATCTGTAAAGAGAAAAGCAGTAGAGCATTGTAGAAATACGAAATAAATATTTAATGAAATGAAATTACCCTGTAAAGGCATGGAAATGATTAAACTTTACTATCCCCCAATTCAATAAACAGACATATGGGAAAGGTAAAATGAATTATTTCTAGTAATAACAAAGTTTTTCTGAAATCACATCTAAGTTAGCACGAATTTAAAATGAAACAATGATTAAATAGGCTTTATCACATACTTTCCAACAAATTAAAAGTTGGGTGGTTATCTTATACGTCAAAAGAACAGAGGTCATAATAATAATGCAATGAGAAGTCAGTTTAAATTCAATATCTATAGAATAAGATAGAAAAATTCCATACGTCCACACTGTATCTGAAATGAGGCAAATTTAGCCTTTGGAAAAATAGTTAGGCTTACAATTCTCGTATCTAACGAGCAGAGTTAGAAGAAGCACACTGACTAAATTTAAAACCAAGCATAACACCCAGACCTGCATATCTGATGCAAGAGGCAGTAAGACGACAGGAAACAACAAGCTGTTCCTCTTTCCATTTATCCAACAAGATTTATATTGGCAATTGCAATCTTATTTATCAAATGGTACCAAGAAGAGAATGTGTTCTCCTTCATGGAGAGAAAGGAAATGGAAAGGCTGACTCTGTAGTTGACAATTTATCAGGCTACAGGGTTGATGGATAAAAACAGAAACTTACAACAAAGAAAGAAAACCTGTGAAAGAGATGTGACCTACTGAAAGATGAAGTGCGCAGAAAGAGTAGGAATTTGGACATTTTAAATGGCTTAATAAAGCACCTAGCAGTGTTTTGCAAACAGCAGGTGCAAATAGTAGGTCCACAATAAATGTTTTAAAGAGGTAGAAGAGCATTTGAAGATTCCTGCAAGGTTCTCTAAGTAACCTCCAGCTCCCAATATTTTGTCTCCTTTTTATTCTTTTATTCTTACTTCTCTTCTTCTTAACATTAATTTCCTAATCCCATGGTGCTCTAGAGAAAGGTCATTCACGAAAAAAATATGTGCCGAGAGAGAAGACTTACAGAACCATAACATGAGCTAACAAAAATACAAATGGATGACAACACTAAGTATAGAATATATAAGGAAAAGAAGTAAAGGAATAATGTATAAACATAGAACCACATGTTTTAGTTCTCTTTCTTCTCATGTACAACCATACTGTCAACCTGGATGGGTAAGTAAGGGGAGAGCTTTCCTTACACAAAAAGGCTAGACCTTATCTTAAGAGATCTGAAAATGATGTATCTTAGGCTCCAGCTCAGCTTCAAACTATAAATACTATACATGTTGCACTATGACCCTATGGTTAGCTCCCTGGCTTCCATTTTAGAAGTATCAGAAGAAGACAAGAGCATATCAGATCCATCAAAGTACACAAAAAGAAAAAGTATCTACAATAGGCTGAAACATTATTTCCTTGGCCACCCTACCCTGGGCCAGCTTTGGCACCCTCCAGTCCTCAGTATCTTATACAGCTACTCTTATTCTCCTCTTCCATTCCCCACTAGTTGCTTTATTTCCCCCTGGGGGAGAGAGAAAAAAGGGAGAAGGAAAAGGCAAGAGAAGACTTAAAAGAATAAAAATGACAATTCTAGCCATTTTCCTTATTCTCCTCTCAGCATATTTTCTATTGCAAAGTGGTGACAGCAATGAAGGAACACAGAACTTCTATGAGAGATGTCAGGAATAGAAAATGAATTATTCTTCCAAATTGAAATATACAGACATCTATTTTCACGACTAATCAAATTCATACAGCAGACCCAGGTGCTGACATAACTTATTTAAAAAAACAGGACAGCCAAGTTCTATCTGGAGTTCCCTCAGGGCTACCACTAGATACACCAAGGAGAGTTCATCACTCCTGATTACTACTCCACTGAAGACCAGCTAGGCGATACCCTCTGGGCAAAACTGAGAATAGCGGTCAGCCCTTTATCAGTTCCATTCTGGGTAGAAAAGTACCCGTGTGAAACTACATGAAGCAGACAACCAGGTTAAGAGCTGATACTAGCGACCAGACTGTCCTTTGAATTGTCGTTGACTTATTTTCGGGTTAGGGTTAGGGTTAGAGTTAGGGTTAGGGTTAGAAGAGTCAACACAATAAGAGTCTCTTATCTGCACAGATCTTGTGCCAGAAGAAGTGTCGCTTTTTAAATTAAGGCTATGGTCAAACCCTCACAGTTGATGATTTAATAAGTGACGCCACCAGCCCTGCAGGCAACAGTGAACAGAGGAGCAGGGACTTTGCATTCAGAGATATGAACCTGAATTTCAAGTTTTCTAACTTTTCTGAAACTCAGTTTACTCATTTACAAAATGAATTATTGGTAACTGAATAGGATAATACATGTAAAGCAGTGTCCAACATCGTGGGTCTTTAATAAATGGTAGTTATTATAAGAAAAAGTAACATATTTAGATAAGATTGACGTAGTAAAGAATTTATGTTTATTTCAGAGAAGCACTCGTGCCTAAAACAACAACAAAAACAACAATAACAACATGTCATCAAACATTTTTCATGAACAAGTCAAAACAATTATATTAGTGGTGTTAGAGGGCACATACAGGTGGCTAAGGTGGTGGAAGAGTAGAATGATAATGATGATGACAAGGATGACAATTACTAGCAGCTATCATTACTGAGACCTTACTCGCTCAAGGTCACATACTTAGAATGTCAGAATTGGGATCTGAAGTTGGTCTCTCTGGCTCCAAACCAAAATCAAATCTTCTACAACACAGTGCCTTTAATGTCATGTGAGGACCAATCTATACAAGAATTGCAGAAAAGGGAAGACAGGGGCAGGAAAAAGCTCCTAGAATTATAGTTGTAATGGATACTTGAAGCACTTTTTCCTTTAAAGACCAAGGAGAATGCTTTTTGACAAGGCAAAACCGAACTATAGAAATGAAGTTTGAAGAAAGACAGAACGTCTTCACTTTCCGAAAAGCATACAACCTAATAGTAGCCCTTGCTCTGATTCGTTCCTAACTTCCTGCCTAAGTACTGAAAGTTGACACCAGCTGTTTGGGGCTGTTGATTTGGAACTGCTTGACTAGGCAAGAGGTGCAAAGAAATGCCCCAAACAGAGGTAACAATGTCCTCATTCCAAGAGTCAATGGGTCTTAGTCTCCAAGGGCTTCCATGTTTGGGTCCTGTCTCCTTGATCTTTGAAGAAAAGGTTCACACCATGTACTTGTTTTGTATCAGAGTTTACTTCAAGGTGGTAGGCACAAGGGAAGCAATTACTAACATCAAACAACTTAAAATCACGGAGAGATTCTGTCTAGCAGAACCTCAGCTGCCCTCCTCAAATAGTTAGGGAGGGCTTCCCATGGGATGAAGGGAGAGAAGACACTGCTATATGTTCATAGTCTGGCAGTCTTTACATTGGTTAACAGTTATTTTATTGTCCCACGAACAAGTAGTCATGAATTTTGGACATGATGTTTTTCAGACACCATCTCTAGGAATATCTCCGAGATGTTGTTAGGAAGCTTCTGATGGAAGGAGGACAAAACAGGTATTGAGCCCAACAGGCATAAAACTGTCATTTGAGTGTTCTCTTCCTGACGGAAGGTTGGTGACAACAACATCAAGGAAAAAATCATGTTACAAAAGCAAAATATAACCATAAATTACCATACAATTTACACATAGAAAATTATGTATACCTTATTGTAGTATACTGTATAAATAGATCTGAAATGTAACATACATTTGACTTAAGTCTAAATTTAAGATGCATCCTAATTAAACACATAACAGTACTTCTTTAGCTTATAATTAGAATTAAGAGGTGTCAATATAATATATACATTTTCCTGTGGTTGGCAGAAGCATTCAGACAAACAGCATTCAATTGGGAGATGGCTTAAAGATAGCAGATCTTCAAAACGTGTTTCTTATGGCATTTTTCCCTACCCACTAAAACATATTTTTCAATGTTAAGGGATTATTTATTATTTCTCTTCTTCATTTTTTCCTTTTCTTTTCTTTCATTTTTCCATTTCCATTAGTTTATTTAAAGCTACAATTGCAGCCACTCAATATATAAAGGCAGCTAGTATGAACTCTTTATTTGGATGACAGTTATCAAAGCATTTCATACTTTATTAAAAAGGTCATAAAAGTAATTATTAGGTCATCAGCAAATAGTCTTTTTTCTTTTAAAAGAACTTCAATCATGTCTCACAGAACTACCTCACAAAAAATACTTGTAGTAATATCTTGCCTGTCCAGCCCCCCATTGTAACTGCTGTGCTTATTGACAGAGGCATAAAGATTTGAGATATGGTTGTTAATTAAGTAGTACTGAAGGAGAGGAATTTAATATAGAAAGGGACAAGAATGAAGGAGTTAACATTTATCATCTGGAAAAATTTTATCTACTGACTAAAGCCAGCAAATAGCTCAGTATAAATAACTATGAAATGGTTCAAAGTAAAGATTTTTATTTTTGTTTTTGTTTTAGTCCCTCTGCCTGAAAGTTTTACTGTTACTTTGTTCCAACAAAAAATGTCAAATGTATTTAACATGAAAACTTATAACTTATTTCTTGTAAAGCACAAGTCCATCTCTTTATCATTTTTATTACTTATTATACTCAGAAGTAACAAATCCTCTCTGAGAAGTCATATATATACATATGAATTATTCAATCTGTAAAGAAGTTCTGAGCAAATTAATTCATGCCAATTGAACATCTTATGTTCCCCTCTCCCCCTTATAATTGTTTTTCTAAAGTTAGGAAAAAGTCATATAACATTGAGAAGATTCCAATTTAACTCTGATCAAAAATAGTCAATGCTTTTTGTTTTGGAGAGGAATTTTTAGATTCCCTAAAGAGTGGGAGTTATTATCTAAAGGAGACTAAATATATTAAAAGGTACTTAAAAGCAACAGAGTTTACTCATATACATTCCTGGTAAATTTGAATTAATCACATTTTCACTTCCTGAGAGTGAAAATTTTATATAGTTAGGAAGACAGTCGACAAGGAAAATCTAGGTTTTCCAATTTAAAGTACATGTTAACTCTACATTTTGTTTAGAAAGCACTTAGATACCTATCTTTTTCTTTTTAATTAAAGCTTCCATTTTATTACATAACTGCATTTAGAGGGTGATTGATCCCAACATTTAATTATTGACTCCTAAACCCTGAGACCTAGTAAATAATTTGATTTTTCCTGCCCAGAAACGGATAAGATTAACACCAATGATAAAAGAGAGAGCTAGATTAGTACAAATATAGCTACTTAGCTATCATACATAAGAACAAAAGATAAAATACCAACTGACTCACTCATTCCTCACAGATTTTAGAAGAGAAAGAAAAATCTTAACACTACTCAATTATCACGGGTAGGCAATAATTTTATACAATTTTTGAGGGAGAATTTGCATTTATATGATACAACAGAGTAAAAGAATAGTTTCACATCAAAGAAATGCTGAGTAATACAAGACTTACAAGAGATAACTCATTTGATAGTCCTGTCGTTGGTTATTTGAATAAGAACAGAATTCGAAGATCTCTAGCCTAACAAGTGTCTAAAACAAAATCAACAGATCTGACTATATGTAACTAGGTATCATGTATAAGAAAGTTCTGGGAGTATTCTGGGACATATATACATACGGGATATATATACATATACACACACATATATATACAAATATTTTAATTGAAAAGAAAGAATAATGAATGAGAATGAGAAGCGTGGAGTGGTTCCTCTAAAAGTATGTAAGAATTAGTTTATGCTACCAGTTGGTGGCCTATATTATTCCTATAACTCTCCTCCCCTAATCTATTCTATTTCTGCTCCCTGACCAGGCAGCACCAAAATCGACTCAAAAATAGCAATGCTGAGTGGATATAAGGGGCCATAACACAGAATGCATGCAGCAGACGTTCAGTATTGGTGTTACACAGTTAAGAAGGATATGAAGGGTTAGAGAATAGCTAACATTACGGTATTCCGGCTATTCCAACTTAAAAACGAACTGCCACTCTAGAAGTGTAGGGTATTTAGAACCCTGAATTAAACTTTCTCAAAAGTTAAATTTCCACAAATGATAATTAGGTTTTCAGATCATCGTAAATGCTTATTGAAAACTCAAGCTATAGTTACAGAAAAATAAGATTTCAAATATATCTTTGGTAATCAAAATACAATGAAATTTTTGGCTACCAATTAGGTATAAAAGATGTCTCAGGCACTAGCAGGTGCTCTACATACCCTGTTTTATACAATACTCGACATTCTTTTGAGGGCTGGTGTTACCTTCATCTTATAGATGAGGAAATTGATGCTTAGAGTGGTTAGGTAGCTTGCTGGAAGTCACATGGTTAGGAAATCACCAAGTCTGCATTCAACCCTAGGCCTGCCTGGTTTCACAGTCCACTCTTTGATAATACAGCTTGCTGCTTTGCAAGACTCATCATAAGAAAAAAGCTGCTTACTAACAATGATGTAGTTTTGGAGATACAGAGTTTAGATGCAGGGATATTACAATATCTGGGCTACTCTAACGTTTTGTAGGGAAATCAGCACAGAACGTCTCAAAATGGGACCTTACCAGATATATCAAAATGTGTGCTTTCAGTAACTACAGAAAGCTAGTCACTACCATGATGCCATTTCTATGGAAAATACTTTCCAAGTTTCAACTAATAATGACATGAACATAACTGTTCCACTATAGCTGCTTAGGAGAAGGCATTTCTCTTGGATAATCACTTCTAGGAATTATGAATTGGGGCAAAAAGGAATAATTGACTATGGTACTTGTCTGTTGGTATGGATCATTCTAAGTCAGGTGCTCAAAAGTTGGAGTCTAGCTCTCTTTGGTCCATGTCTGTATAAGTTAGGTTCCTACATTTCACACATGCCCAAAGTTGGCAATTCCTCAACCACTCACCTCTATCTGCTCTTCATCTTCCTCTCAAAATCTCAGTCACTGACCTCAACACCTGTCTACTTTTATACCCTCTTGGCTTGTTGAATGACAATTTTTTTCTGGTTTTCAACCTCATCACAGGACTTAAGCTGAGAGTTCTTTGGACAAAATCCTTTTCGCTTGAAAGGCTCCAAGGATCCCTGTTCCCAAACACTGCCCTTTGGGTCACATTTTACCAAGTCTGTTCTGGACTTTCTGGAAGGACTTACTCAGTTGGAGAATGCCTATGGCCTGAACATGAAAAGAACATCAGTCTGATAGAGATCAACAATGTCAACAATCTCATGGAATGTGGCAAAGGGAATATTATCTACTCTTTGGAAAGTTGGTGTGTTTCTAGAATTTGTAGGACATGCAACAGTATGAGACATTCTCAGATACAACTTACACACTCAAGTAGGCAAACGAATGCAAAGATTTTTTAAAAAGTCTAAGGAGAAACCTGAGAAAGAATATGAATTTTCATATTTGTCTAGGAATATTTTACATATAAGTTATGCCTTTCCTCTAAGAATAATAAATTTAATTCTTTTATGGACAAAAAAAATTTACCTTTGGAAATCAGCCACCAACTTGACATCAGCTATCACAATCTTATGTTCAATAATCATGTGCTTCAGAAGTTTGTCTTGTTCAGCCACAGGAAAATGTTCTTCACAGAAAATACAAGGCACAGATGGAGAACCTTCTAAAGTGGTGGTGCCACCTGGATTTTCTGGCAGAGAAAGTGGCTCCAAGATACAATCCTTACTGTCTGGAAGAGACAAAAAGAAAAAAGAGAAAAGCTGAAACCAACTCTCTTCAGAAGGATGATTTCTCACCTCCTGCATTAAAAAGAGCCTAAAGATATTTACATATCTCCAAAATGAAAAATACATAGTGCCAGAAAGCAGCATACTTGATTATCATTTTAAACAGCTTCTGTAACCCAGAGGGAGTATTGCAAAGCAGCTAGAACTCCTCATTTGCCGGCTTGAATGGGGGAAATCCATTTGTCAGGGCAGCTGTTCAAGCCTTCTTCTTGGACACTGGCCAATGGCAGCAATTCCAGGGGTACTTGGAAGGGGAAGGCTGCAATATGCTGGGTTAAGGTTCTAAGGCCCAAGTGTGACCTATGGCTGAGAGTTATCAACACTTTGGGAAGTAAATGGTATATGTTGAGGCTATAGATAATGCCAGGCCAGTCTTTTAAGTTGCTTCCTGTTACACCTGCAAACTCTTTTCAGTTTCTGATTATCTGTCATGTGCAAAGAAGATAGCTCTCATACTGGTTTGACACAGCATGTGCTGGGTGGCCCAGGTGGCAATTTTTGAGGTTGATTTATGTCTACCATTTGCTTATTTACACAATTATGTATCATAATTAAAGTTCTTGTGAACAAAGAGATGAATGCTCAATTACTAGACATACATGGTAAATATTTTTCTTGTCTATACTATTCCATTTCCTAACATCACGTATAGTATCTTTAAGAGTTGAGGTGTGTAAGGTCTATAGCTCTGAATTCAGGGCCTCAAACTACAGCCAGTTGTGTCAGGAGCTCTCTTCAGTCTTTCAGGGTGGAAGACTGGACTTGTTACTTTATGGAGGCTATTGAGTAGTTACTAAGCAGGCAACTAGGGTAAGGCATCTGGCATCTGAGGAAGGGCAGGGAACCTTCCTCAGAAAGAAAGACAGCTATTGCACAGACAACAGTCTTTGGAATTAGGTTATTATTAATTCTACTGTTAAATTTTATTTCTTATTTTTATCTTACTCTATCTTATCTCTAAAGGCCTTCTTAATTGAAGAATTCATTGAATCAGTTCCTGGTGCACTGTTGACCATGGTTTAAGAATTGGATAAGTGATGTAAGAGGGCAGCATTCATTCACTCACTTAACAAAAATCAGCTGAGTATCTACCCACTGTTGGTCCTTCCTGCTCAATGTTGCATAACATGATCCTTACCATCAAGGCTTAAGTGCTCACAATTTGTTTGAAGGTACAAATAAGTTAAAAGGATAAAGAGATAGAGAATGTACAGGGTTTATGGGAGTATGGGGATAGGCGGGATCACCTAACAGCTAGAGAGGGAAGGCATTCCATAGGAGATGTCCTTGGAGATGTCCTCTAACACATCACTTATAATACTCTGCTCATATTAAAGGATGCTAAATCAAACTGTTTATCTTAGTTCCATAAAATTATTTAATACCAGAAAAGGTGAAAACAGGGTATACATGACAATAGGAAGAATATTTAAAATATACAAGCACTTCAGAAGCACTATTAAAATTGGTGTGTTACCAATTATTATATTTATTAATATGGTAATGGAATCAAGGAATTCTGGAATTCTACAGTTCTAGGTTAAATTCTGCAGGAACTTAAACCCAAATGTGAAAAAATAGGATGGGGGAAAGATAGATAAGTAATATACTTATGAAACTCTATAATAATATTTTACATTCAGTAGAATAGGACAACAAAAGGCAGCATATTCTCAATAAAGGTAACATTAGTAAACATTACGTGCCATCTAGGAAATAACAAGTACTGTATTACACCCTTCTCCCCAAGTTTCACTGAGATATTTGACTGCTTGAATACAGGAAACAAACAATGCATTAATAATCATCAGCAACAGCAAGAACTAACATTACCAGGTGTTTGCTATTTGTAAATTACCAGCAAAGTGCTTTAGGGCACTTTCTCAATT
The DNA here is from genome assembly GCF_020826845.1 of Diceros bicornis minor. Classification (NCBI taxonomy): domain Eukaryota; kingdom Metazoa; phylum Chordata; class Mammalia; order Perissodactyla; family Rhinocerotidae; genus Diceros; species Diceros bicornis. The sequence goes on along the minus strand of NC_080742.1, from coordinate 63,905,510 downwards.
AATCCTAACTATCTTATTTGGTTAGTACTATTATAACCCTCATCTTTTAAATGAGAGAATTGAGACTTAGAAAAGTTAAATAATTTTCCAGCCACAGTGTTAGTAAGTGGCCTAAACATAGTAAGTTGCGCCTAAATTCAAACACTGCATTATTCTGACCTCAATACCATAAGGCATTTCCCCAACTCTGTGTTTCTTCTTTAATATGTATGTTCAATGCTGTTTTGAATTAATATGTATTTAGAAACCACACTGAATGTATATGTATTCTGCCAGTGTCCTGCAGTCTCCCAATTACTACTTCCACCAGCAATTCTTAAACCAATCTCAGGAGCCCCCATCCTCCAAAAACCACTGGGTACAGTTTCTATCATTGTCTTTATTCTTTCCTAAGGCTTTACAGTAAACTCTCTGCTACTCTACTGTGGTTCACTTCTCTTCCCTCTTGTAATTTCAATGCCCAGTTTCTCTTTTTTCAAATTATTCCTAAGACAATAGACCCAAATGTTCAGACATACGAGAACCAAATTGCTTGTGTTCACTGTAAAGGTATACAGGAACAAAATCATAAATATGCAAATTTTATGTATGAAGACTTTTGTTCTGGGAGTTACTAAGTTATATTTGGGAACCTGAGTTACTATGTATTCCAGAAAATAAAAATTTTAGTATAACATTTTTATACAAGAAGATTTTACAGTTTTCTCTGACTTCCTAATCATTTAGCATCGTGCTCAAATTTTTAACAGCATTGATCATATAAAGTAATTTGTTTACCTATTTGTCTCTCCCTCCCCCCTTCAGACTGTTAATCCCTGGAAGAGAAGGTCACCTTTATTTACCTGGCACATACACTGTATGTTATCCCACCATGACTATCACCACTATTGTGTGTTTATTTTGTGCTGGGCATTGTTAAGCACTTTATATGTACATTATTAACTCAGTTAACCCTCACAATAATCCTAAAACAGAGATTCCATTTCTATCCCTGTTTTACAGTTGAGGAAACTGAAGCACTGAGAGGCTAAGTGACTTGCTCTAGACAGCTAGTAAGTGGTGGAGCCAGAATTTGAATCCAAGCAGTCTAGTTTAAGCATTAGCACTCTTAAGCTATACACATCACTAAGGAGTTTAGTCCTTTTCCTATAGGAAGTAGAGATATTCCTATGTTTTAAATTGATATGGGGACAAGGACTGGAAAGAGGCAAGTCTCAAGAGGAGGAGATTGACCAGTTGGGAGACTACTGTAGATGTCCAAGTTTGAGGGCTTGTTTGAGGCAGCAATGTGAGCAGTGTTTAGAGAGGAGGGATAGAGGAGAGACTACAGAGATTAAACTGACAGTTCCTGATTATCGGTTGGCCATAGGCAGTGAAGGAGAAGACAACTAGGAAGCCTCCCAGGATTCTGGCTGGGAAGACTGTACAAATGGGGGTAACAGTCACCAATCTAAAAATACATGTAGAGAAGCAGGTTTTTTGTTTTGTGAGAGAGATGAATAATGAGTTAAGTTTTAGATGAGCTCAGATGATCTGCTCAGAAGTTAGCTATTCTTGACATGGCTGGCGGAAAAGGGCAGCAGTGACGGGTGTTGCATGCGATACCTTGGCGCTTTTCTTTGTTTGCCAGGCCCCTCCTGTCCAGGTCCTCTTATGGGCTTGATCCACTCCATCTCTCCAAGCCCAACAACAGCAAATACCTCTGTTGTAATTAATTATTTACATGTATATCTCTGCCTCTAGGGTAGTCTGTGAACTCCTAAAGTTCAAGGACTCACTTATTTTCATATTTATGGTGTAGACCATACAGTGCCTAAAATATAGAGGGTATTTGATAAGTGTTTGTTGGATGAAAAAATGAAAAAATGAATAATGGACCAGAGGTACTTACAACTAGAGTTACATCTTTAACTCAAGTTTCTAGGGAAATCCTATTTCAGGAAACACCAGTGGCTGGCTGTCTTCAGGGAAACTTTCTCTGACCAGGATTGAGAGTAGTCCAACCATAATTACAGCCAGATCCTTAGTGCTGTGGGCCTTGCTGTAACAGGCCCATTGGTAATTAATAAACAATGATGTAAAAATTACATTGAATTCTAAGATAATAAATATTATTGAGTGTAATAAAAGTATATTGTATTTAATTAGGGATTTTTAAATTTTTCATGTAAAGATACTCTCCAGTAAACAAAGAACAAGTGGCATTTGGAATGCAGAGTAAGTTATACCACTCCATCAAAGGACATTTCTATGGGCTAGACCTGAATCCTAAATATATATTTTACTTTAGCGCAGTGGTTTCTGAATCTGTTTGAGTTTCATCACCTGGAGGGCTTTGTAAAAGTACTGATATCAAGACCTTATTGTAGACTGAGGAAAAGCAATTTTTACCAAGCAGTAGTCCCTAGACTGAAGCCTGGGAATCAATGGTTCCAAGGATGATCACATGGGGATTGTGGGTATCTTGAACTCATGGAAAAGTCCATAAATTAGGTGACAAGGCCTTGCGGCAAAGTTTACTTGATAGTCTATACTATCAAGTATAGAGAGCCCCTCAAATACTACAAGAACCCCCCAAATACTAAGCCATAGATCCTATAGAGAGCCTCCCAAATACTAAGCAATAGGTCAGCAGATATAACTCAGTAAGATTTGTCTAACAGATTGTTTATTTCCAGCTGCCACCACAAGAATCATATCTATATCCTACCACGTGGTAAAAAGATAATAGACACAGAAATATATAATTCTTTGCTACAGGGACCTTGAATTCTAAAAGGCAAAAGGAAGTAAATTATATCTAGCTCCTTTCAGCAAAGAGGCAAAGTATCTAGGAAATTCTGCTTTGGCCCAAAATCTGCTTCACACATTTGTTACAAATTAACGACAACAAATTTTCTGCTCTAGTTTTCACTTTGAACAGCAACTCTGTTCAAATGAACTGTAAAAAATACCATCCTGAGAAAACTGAGTTTTTGAGGAGATCCTAGCTGATTATGAACAAATTTATTGACTCTGGGTAAGATCCCCAAAGTGTCAAATTATTATTCTAGGCCTGCTTCTCAAAGTTTAATGTGCATATAATCATCTGGAGATTTTGTTAAAATGCAGATCCTGATGCAGTAGCTGTGGCAGCCAGGGAAATGCGCCAGTCAAATCTCCTGCTGCTCTGAGCATAACTGAAAGATTGCTTCACGTGTTGTGCTCCAAAATCCCACTTGCACTGAGGCCAAGCTTTCCACAGGCTCTCTAAGTAAATGATTACAAGCAACAGAAATAGTACAGCAGACTCATTCCTTTGATAAATGGAACTTCACTGACATGTGACATTGCCTGGAAGATTCCCATGGGCTTGCCAGAAACTTGCTTGGGACTGCGCTGCAGTCTGAGATTCTACTCAGCCCTTCTTCCTTCCCTCCTTCCTTCACAGTGGTCAGACCTATACTGCAACCTCCTCCAGCTCCCTCTCCTTTTTCTCTTTTCTGGTATCTTCCCCAACAAATCTCTTACGTGTCAAATCCTATCTTAGTGTGTGCTTCTTGGAGGCCATGAACTAACAAAGTAGATCTGGGAGGTAACTTGAAAATCTGCATGTCCTTCCCACTTGATGTCAGTCAGCCCATCCACAAACCATACTTTGAGTAGTAAGGTTCTATCTAGAGAACAAACAAGTCATGAATTCATAATACATCCATGTGCTAAAATACGTAACCTTAGACTTTGCAATGCATCATTACTGCCAAGTAGATAAAGGCTGCCGGTGCTCTGAAGGAAAAACAAGAAGCGTTTGAGGTTTCTGGCCCCCTTAAGTCAAATGAGAAAAAAAGCCCGTATCAACAAAGAATTGATGAGAAATTTTTCAGCATTCCATTGTAGGGAACTGCAGAACACCTCACACATCCTTTGCCTTTTAAGGAAGTCCTCACAATTTGCTTTGCACACTAGCACAACACCACTACTGAAACTCTAAAAAAAGTAAAGGAGTAATTTTGGTAATATACTCATCCTAGATCAAATTGGTTTAGTTGCTTATCACATTCTGACAATCTAATTAATCGATAACCATCATAAAAATTGGAATATCAAGATTGGCAGGGTATTTTTGTTTGTTTTTGTTGTTTTAATTCAGAAAATGCTGTAAACAAGCTCCTAGTTTCCAAAGTAAACATTTCCTTTACAGTTATTCTTTTTTTTTTTTTTTTTAAAGCTTCAGTACATGGTTGTGCATCCTACTTGCTGGTTTTAGTTCTCTATGTGAGCTGCCGCCACAGTATGACAACTGATAGACAGGTGGTGTGGTTCCACAACTGGGAAATGAACCTAGGCTGCGGTGGCAAGAGCGCTGAATCTTAACCACTAGACCACCAGGGCTGGCTCTACATTTATTCTTTATTTATATTAGTGTAATTCATTTGATTATAGCTTTCTTAAGTATACTGTCCAGCCCAAATAATATTTTCAGGCAGGCCTGTTCTCTAAGCTTTGGATTTGACAGACATTGTATCTTTCCATAGGTCTCTAGCGCCTAGTCAATCTCATTTACTCTGTGTTGATTTTATTCTGATAATTAAACTCCAAGAAGGTAACTTTATTTCTAAATTCTTGAGGGTTTTTCTCTCTTACACTAAAAATGGGCTTCTAGTTCCTAAACAAGTCAGTTCTTTAGTTACTAAGAGTGTGTCCCCTACAGAGGCATTTGGAAAATGGAAGAGACTGGGACTAGTCTTTTTAACCACAATCAATCTCCAAAGCTGAGAGTAAGAATGTAAGACCCTTATTTAATTAGCCCCGGGCTAATAATTCATTTTGTAAATTATTGAGGCCCAATATTTAAAAGATTAATTTACTGTATTCCTACTAAGAGTGGGAAAATATGGAGGGATGGACTTAAATAAATCAGCGTTGACACACATTCTCTCTCAACACCACACTGAGACTACTGATGAGGCTGTGTTGGATCAGTACCCTCATAAATAGCTGGCAGGTTTGCCACTTCCTTTTGGTACGAAAACAGGGTTATAAACACATTCAACTCTTAAACCTAATAAACCCATGCTTGAAAATTTAAGGAGGTAATTTAACACAAGCAAAAAGCTATGAAAAATTTATTACAACACCACCTATAAAGCAAAGTAATAGAAACAACCTAAATGCCATGCAAATGAAAATCAGTTCTATAAAACATGGCATGTTGGTGGTGTATAATATTATGTATTTGCTAAATGGTAGTTATGAAGACAATGGATAAATATTGAAAAATATGTTTGATATTAACTGAAAAGAACCTAATCCACAATGAATTGCACACAATGCCTCACACATATACACAAACAAACATACATGTACATACACTCACAAAAATGTACAAAGTTTGAAAGGACAAAAAGAAAACAATGAGAGATTATGAATGCATTTATTTATCCAAAATGTTTTTAACATTGAAAAATTTTAAAATAAAAAGCATGTTACCTGATGAGTTCCTCAATGTAACTGTGACAGACAAAATTAAGAAGTAAAGCAAGCACAGTTTTTTTTTTCTTGTGAGGAAGATTGGTCCTGACCCAACATCTGTGCCCATCTTCCTCCATTTTGTATGTGGGACGTGCCACAGCATGGCTTGATGAGCGGTGCGCAGGTCCGCGCCCAGGATCGGAACTCGCAAACCCTGGGCCACTGAAGTGGAGTATGTGAACTTAACCACTATGCCACCAGGCCAGTCCCTGCAAGCACAGTTTTATCTGGTCACTTTTTAAGTCTTGACATTTAAGATAAATTTTGATTATATTTACCATTTTAAAATTGAATGCCTACTATGCATAAGATGTATGCTACGTACTATCAGAAATGCAAAGATTATTAATATAAAATCCTTAACCTGAAGAAGTTGTTCACCTAGAGGAATATATAAGACAACTGTACAAATAATTATAATACATGTCAACTTATGTGAAGTTGGCTGCATAAATCAAAGGCTAAGGGATAGGGAGGAAAAAAATAAGTCAGGAGAAAGGAAGAAGAGTCTTCATAGAGGATAAAGTCTTTGAAATGATAAAGAACTCCAGCAAGTAGATATGCGTAGTCAAAAAATCAAAAGAGTCCAATTAGTGCTAGAGTGTAAGTAAGAAAAGGCTACAAAAGGCAATGGATCACATGTTGATGGGCCTTAATGCCAGGTCAGATTCATATTTAATTTGGAAGTTGTGAGTAGATCCTGAAGGCCTTTAATGAGGAAAGTAACGTAACATATTGGGTCACAAAACAAGTATTAATAAAATGAAAACACAACATACTAAAACTTATGGGATACAGCGAAATAGTGCTAAGAGGGAAGTTTATAGTGGTAAATGTCTACATTAAAAAGAAGGAAGATCTCGGGGCTGGCCCAGTGGCGCAAGCAGTTAAGTGCGCGCAAGCAGTTAAGTGCGCGCACTCCACTGTGGCGACCCGGGGTTCGCCCGTTTGGATCCCGGGCGCGCACCGACCCACCACTTGGCAAGCCATGCTATGGCGGTGTCCCATATAAAGTGGAGGAAGATGGGCACGGATGTTAGCCCAGGGCCAGTCTTCCTCAGCAAAAAAAAGAGGAGGATTGGCAGATGTTAGCACAGGGCTAATCTTCCTCACAAAAAAAAAAAAAAAAGAGAAGAAGGAAGATCTCACATACAACCTAACTTTGTAACGTTCCTTCTTAATTTTCCAAGGAAGGAAATAATAAAGATTAGGACAGAAATAAGTGAAGTAGAGAATAGAAAAAAGTCAACAAAATTAAAAGTCAGTGTTTTGAAAAGATAAAATTGACAAACCGTTAACTAGAATAAGAAAAAAGGAGAAAAGACTCAAATAAAATCAGGAATGAAAGAGGAGACATTATAACTGATACTACAGAAATACAAAAGATCATAAGAGACTACTATGAATAAATTATATGCTAACAAATTAGATAACTAGAAGAAATGGATAAATTCCTGGAAACATACAACCTACCAAAACTGAATCATGAAGAAACAGAAAATCTGAACAGACCTATAACTATAACGAGACTGAATCAGTAATGAAAAAACTCCCAACAAAGAAAAGCCCAGAAACAGATGGCTTCACAGGAAAATTCTACCAAACATTTAAAGAAGAATTAATGCCAATTGTTCTCAAACTTTTCCAAAAAACTGAAGAGGAAGGGAACACTTCCAAACTCATTTTATGAGGCCAGCATTACCCTGATAACAAAGCCAGACAAAGATACTACAAGAAAACTACAGGCCAATACAGTAGTTCCCCCTTTCTGGCTAGGGATATATTGCAAGACCCCCAGTTGTTGCCTGAAACCTTGGATAGTATTGAACCTTATATATACTATGTTTTTTCCTATACATACATATTTGAGGTGTGACAGCAAAGCTAGTACAAATTTCTTTTTTTCTTCACAATCTCACGGATAGAAGATTTGTTCTTACCATAGATCTCAGCAACCTCAGCATATAATCTTTTTTCCTTCGTTATTAAGTTGAAAACTTTCACCTTTTCACTTGGAGGAAGCACTTGACAGCTTCTCTTTGGCATATCCGAATTCCCAGCATCACTGTTCTTGCATTTTGGGGCCATTATTAAGTAAAATATGGATTACTTGAACACAAGCACTGTGATACTGTGACAGTCTATCTGAGGCAACTACTAAGTGACAAATGAGCAGGTAGAGTATACAGCATGGATCCATTGGACAAAGGGATGATTCACAAAGGATGGAGTGGGATAGCGTGAGATTTCATCACGCTATTCAGAACGGTGCACAATTTAAAACTTATGAATTGTTTATTTCTGGAATTTTCCATTGAATAGTTTCGGACCACAGTTGACTGTGGCTAACTGAAGCTGCAGAAAGTAAAACTATGGATAAGGGGGAACTGTTGTATCCACAAGAAATACAGATGCAAAAATCCTCAACAAAATACTAGCAAACCAAATTCAACAGCACATTAAAAGGATCACACACCATAATCAAGCGGGATTTATCCCTCGGGCGCAAAGATGGTTCAGCATATGAAAATCAATCAATATGATACAGCACATTAACAGAATGAAAGATAAAAATCACACGATCATCTCAAAAGATGCAGAAAAAGCATTTGACAAAATTCAACATCATTTTATGATAAAAACACTCAACAAACTAGGAAAAGATGGCATTATCTCAACACAATAAAGGCCATATAAAAAAGCCTACAGTTAACATATTCAACTGTGAAAAACTGAAAGCTTTCCCTGTAAGATCAAGAACAAGAAAAGACAAGAATACCTACTCTTGCCACTTCTATTCAACATAATACTAGAAGTCCTAATTAGAGAAATTAGACAAGAAAAAAGAAATAAAAGCATCCAAATCAGAAAAAAAGTAAAATAATCTGTTTGCAGATGACATGATCTTATATACAGAATACCCTAGAGATCTCACACACACAAAAATGCTTAACAAATTCAGCAAAGTTGCAGGATACAAAATCAACATATGAAAATCAGTTGTGTTTCTATACACTAACATGAACCTTCTGAAAAGGATATTAAGAAAACAATTTCATTTATAATAGCATCAAAAAGACTAAAATACTTAGGAATAAACATACTCAAAGAGGCAAAAGACTTGTACACTGACAACTACAAAATAATGAAGAAAGAAATTAAAGATACAAACAATTAGACAGCCCATGTTCATGGATTGGAAGACTTAAAATATTAAAATATCTATACTACCCAAAGTGAGCTATGGATTCAATGCAATCTCTATCAAAATCTCAATGGCATTTCTTGTAGAAATAGAAAAAACAATCCTAAAATTCATAAGGAACCACAGACAACCATGAATAGCCAAAACAATCTTGAGAAAGAAGAACAAAACTGGAGGCCTGGCCTACATTTCCTGGCCTCAAAACACATTACAAAGCTACAGGAATCAAAAGAGTATGGTGCTGGCATAAAGACATATATATATACACACACACACACACACACACACACACACATATACGTACATACGTACACATACATATCATCTATTTATAGAGAGAGAGATCAAGGAACAGAATAGAGAGCCCATAAATAAACCCACGTATATACGGTCAAAGGATCTTTGACAAAGATGTCAAGACTACACAATGGGGAAAGGATAGTTTCTTCAACAACCATCTGTTAAAGAACACCATTGTTGGGTGAACTGGATATTCACATGCAAAAGAATAAAATTGGACCCTTACTTTACACCACATTAAAAAATCAACTCAAAATGGATTAAAGACTTAAATGTAAGACCTGAAACTATAAAACTCCTAGAAGAAAACACAGGAAAAAAGCTTTATAATATTGGCCTTGGCAATGATTTCTTAGATATGACACCAAAAGTACAGGCAACAATAGACAAGTAGGACTACATCAAACTAAAAAGCTTCTGCACAGCAAAGAAAACAATCAACAAAATGACCTATGGAATGGGAGACAATATTTGTAAACCATATATCTGATAAGGGGTTAAGATACAAAATACATAAGGTACTCATACAACTCAACAGCAAAATAACAAACAACTTGATTAAAAGTGGGCAAAGGACCTAAACAGACATTTTTCCAAAGAAGACATACAAATAGCCAACAGGTATATGAAAAGGTACTCAACATCACTAATCATGAAGGAAATGCAATTCAAACCCACAGTGAGATAGCACCTCACACCATTACGAATGACTACTACCAAAAGACAAGAGACAACAAGTCTTGGTGAGGGGTGGAGAAACAGGAACTCTTGTACACTGTTGGTCGGAATGTAAATTGGTACAGCCATTATGGAAAACAGGATTAAGGTTCCTCAAAAAAATAAAAATAGAACTATCATATGATCCAGCAATACCACTCCTGGGTATTAATCTAAGAGAATTGAAAACAGGATCTCAAAAAGATATTTGTACTCCCATGTTCACTGAAGCATTATTCACAATAGCCAAGAGGCAGAAACAACCTACACGTCCATTGACGGATGAATGGATAAAGAAAATGTGGTACAGATATACAGTGGATTATTATTCAGCCTTAAAAATGAAAGAAATTCTATCATACACTGCAACATAGATGAACCTGGAGGACATTATGCTAAGTAAAATAAGCCGGTTACAGAGGGATGAATATTGCATGACTCCACTTATATGAGGTATCTAAAGTAGTCAACAGCCAGCCCTTGTGGTCCAGTGGTTACGATCGGCACTCTCACTGCGACAACCCAAGTTCATTTCTTAGTCAGGGAACCACACCACTTGTCTGTCAGTTGTCATACTGTGGCAGCTTTGTGTTGCTGTGATGCTGTCAGCTATGCCACTGGTATTTCAAATACCAGCAGGGTCACCCATGGTGGACAGATTTCAATGCACCTTCCAGACTAGACAGACTAGGAAGAAGGACCTGGCCACTTCTGAAAAAATTTGCCATGAAAACCCTATGAATAGCAGCAGAGCATATGTCTGATATAGTGCTGGAAGGTGAGAGGATGGTGCAAAAAGACTGAGCAGGGTTCAGCTCTGCTGTACACAGCATTGCTAGGAGTTGGAACTGACTTGAGGGCACTAACAACAAAAGTAGTCAAACTCATAAAATCAGAAAGTAGAATGGTGGTTGTCAGTGGATAGGGGAGGGGAAAATGGGGAGTAGCTGTTCAATAAGTATAGAATTTCAGCCATGCAAGATGAAAAAGTTCTAGAGATCTGTTGTATAACAATGTGCATATACTTAAAAATATTGTATTGTACACTTGGTCCCATTAACTCACATTAACTAATCCTGGGCAAGTTACTGAACCTCTTCTAGCCTGTTTCTATAACATAAAATGGATTATGGATCATAATCTCACCTGATAGAGTTGTTATGAGGGTTGAGGAAATTAATGTAAAGCACATGGGTGACTGACATAAGCTCAATAAGGTTAGCTCCTATTATTACTACTGGTAATAATGAGTAAGTTTGAGGATGCAAAGAGATGGGCATCATCTGCACTGATGTGTACAAGCAATTCCTGTGGATTAATTCAAAATACACATTCCACGGCCCTAACACAGATCTAAAAGATCATGTCATAAGAGAGTGGAACCCAGGCTTCTAAAAAAGAATAAGCTCATTTCATAACTATCTATTTACTCTTAGGTCCTTTATATTACTAGTGTTTGATTATTGATTATATTGAGGTTTTTTTGATTAATTATTATATTATTGAAATTCAAAGGCTTTTGCATTCACCTTACTATTTCTGTAGCACATTATAATAACAGAAAACACAATGGGATCTTTATACAGACATAAGAGAAGTTGAAGGAATTTATATTGATAGCCTCAGTTTTCTGAGCACATGAGGTAGGGTCTCCAACCATACTGAAGACAAGAGTTTAAGGAAAAGTGGAGAAGATTTAGAACTACTACTATAGAAAATGCAATTTAGATACAACAAGATAAAAACTGATTGTAGAACAGTCCTGAAAGCCCACCTGATGTTAGCCAGCTGCCTTATTTTTAGTCATATTTATGTTTCAGGAACAGATCTGTATTCTGTGCCTAAGGGATTGACTTTTCTTACAACTAATATGTTATATATTCTGGGTTGTCAAATCACACAGCTCTACACAAACACATATACATAAACACACATAACGATAAGATTCTTAAACAGAGTATTCTAAAAACTCTAACCCAGTGCTGTCCAATAGAACCTTCTGAGATGAAGAAGAAAATATTCTGTATCTGCTCTGTCCAATATGGTAGCCATTAGCCACATGTGGCTGTTGAGCACTGAAAATGTGGATAGTGAGACTGGGGAAGTTTAATTTTGTTTAATTTTAATTAATTTAAATAGCTATTTAATTAATTTAAATAGCATGTGATTATTGGCTATTTATTCAAAATTATGTGTATGTGAATTCTTCTGGGAAGGTCTTTTGATTTAAAAGATTCTTAAAGGGTTCTGGGGATCCCAAAAGTTTAAAAACCACGCATCCTGCCACTTACACTGTATTTTTCTGTCATTTAGTCTAACATTTTTATTTATGATGCAGATGTGAATAGTGTCCTTATGCTGAGATTTCAAGCAATTAAATAATTAAATTAACCACCATTCTGGAGTAGGATTTAAATGATCTCACTTGGCACCCAGAGCATAAAGGAGATAGCCTGAAGACACAAAAGGCAATAATTATATAGGGTATAATATAGAAACTACAGACAAACCCTCCAGCAAAGCTATTTTTTTTAACTGGTTATCACAGTGCCTGAAATTTCCACTAGTAAAATTAACCCTCTGGACTACTGTTTCTGGAAGTAAAACGTTACCTTTTATATAACTACAGGAATTTACCGAGAACAGACATAATAGGAAGGGTCCTTTATCTATGAGGATATATATTTCAGAGAGTCTCTAATAGGACCAGATTACTGCATCCTGCTACAGTAAAGATGTATTTGAGAAAAAGCAACATGTTTTTCACACAGAATCAGGATTAACAACTCTCTTGCTCCCCAAAAGATTTTCCTTCTTATTTTCCCATAAAGAAAAACTGTTTTAGGTGTAAAACTCTGCAGCATATTCTGTCATCCGATCATTTCTAGTGAAGCAGGTTTGTTCAGTTTACGTGCACGCAATAATCAATAGCAAAGATGAGTCAAGCAGTGACTGAGTAAGAACATGGGGCAAACATCCTACTATAACATTAAAGCTATTAACATAGCCAACCTTTCTAGAAATACACAGGAATTGCTTTCTCATACCTCCCCAAAGCACTATCCACCCCATCAAATTCCCCTAGGACTGGCTGGGAGAGGGTTATTTGTGGATCTATTCTTTTTGTGTAGAAAACTCTCAATTAGTTTATGAGCTACTACAAAAATGGAGCTCAGGAGCAAATGATATAGTAGAGTTGTAGAAATGGCTTGATTTCCCAATCATATTATGGCTAATCAGATAATACTAATTATGTTCCTTTCCCTTATTATACCATGAAAGCATTGCAGAATTTAAAATTTTGGCTGATGCCTCCCTTCCATGCTGCATTTCTTACTTTCAAAACTACCTAATGGTGAATATTGTGATTAAGTTTCTCTTCTCAGGTAACTTTGGTGCAAAATTGGGAAACTAAATGGTACACTGGTTTCATTTCTTGGCTATCGATTACATATGTTTCTGCTTTATACATACTTTCTTATCTTAATCCACTTCATAAAGAGAATTAGTATTGTCTACTTTAATAATATAGTAGTGACAATAATGTGGAAGCAGCAGCTGTTTGAAATATTAAAAGTTCATGACATTTTAGAGGGAAATAAATCCTAGAAAGATAAAGTAAATTGATAAAAATAGACCCTTATTAATACAATAAATGATTGATTCATTTGTGGATTTAAAGTAGACAAGATTTCTACTGTTAAAAATATGCTTTAAAACATACATGGTTAAGTATATTCAGTTATCTAGAACTATTTTCTCTAACTCTAATGTTTACTGCCAGTGAGAAATTTACCATACAAAAAGAGTTGGAATGAAGGGTAAAAGACTATACTCTGTTATATGATTACTTTAAATATTCTTTCACATCAATGATATTTCATTTCCTCTACTACTCCTACTCCATACTATCAAAGATACTTTAGAGCACCTAAATGTAAAACTACTACAAGTTCTTATTTTGATAGGGCCAGGACTTGGAATGCTGGGGCCCTAAGTGAAATTCAAGGCTGGGTATATATATTTCATTCTAAGAAGTAATGAGAGGGCCAGCCCCGTGGCTTAGCGGTTAAGTGCGCGCGCTCGGCTACTGGGGGCCCGGGTTCGGATCCCGGGCGCGCACCGACGCACGCTTCTCCGGCCATGCTGAGGCAGCGTCCCACATACAGCAACTAGAAGGATGTGCCACTATGACATACGACTATCTACTGGGGCTTTGGGGATAAAAAAGGAGGAGGATTGGCAATAGATGTTAGCTCAGAGCTGGTTTTCCTCCGCAAAAACAGGAGGATGAGCATGGATGTTAGCTCAGGGCTGATCTTCCTCACACACACAAAAAAAGTAATGGGACCTAAGCCCTCAACTTTATCCCCCTTCCACCAGTAGAAGGCAGTATAGTCAGGGGGCAGACATTAGCAATTTGGGAATATAAATCTGGAAATTAACAAAGAAGGCATTAAAATTTTAACCTCAGTTAATGATAAACTTAATTAACCAGAAGAACATATTACAAATAATGCTGGTGATCCTGACAGGAGGGCAAATGTAACAAAAGACATTAACAAACAAAAGACCTTTTGACAGGAAGGGGGAAACAAAGCGAACTGATGAAGGCTCTTATTTACTGTAATCTAAGGGGGGAAAGATGGAAAGGAAGAAGGATGAATTCTGACTCAGGAAGATCTGATTGGTTATTGGCCTGCCTATGCTTTCTAAATAAGTAGTGCCCAGCGGAAACTGCACAGTGCATCCACAGAGGTTGAGTTTAACCTAAATGAACTGATTTGACAGTCAATTACTTTGGAATTAGTGCTCTAGTCAATATTTTAATGAAATGGGCTGGCAACTAGAAAATTATAAATTACCTATCTGATATTCCCTAATAAGTATAATCAGTGTTTTTGATAGAATCATAAATTGCTGAATTGTGGGACTAATATATGTCTATTTACAAATTTAAATAGCTATGTCATCTTTTTATTTTAGTGTCTGATGTCTTAATTCACCAATATGAATAATTTTTTAGTACAATAAATAGTTTTGTTTTTATGGAAGAGGTTAAGAATGATAATTTTTTAGGCATAGAAAAACATTCATAAATATGGATTTTCCAAAAGTACGACTGATTTAAATTCTGATTTTAGATCATTTGAATTCCTCAAACTTATAATATATATGCAGGTATATATTAGATACCAATTGGTTCCTTGAAAAAAATTAATTTTTGTCCTTCTACTGAATGGAAAGTGTTCAGTTTTGTTGACAACTCTACAAATGCATTTCTCTGATATATGTCCTAAACATATTAATAATTTAGAATAAAGTCAAGTGGTAGTTTCAAATCAATATGTATGTTGAATGGTTTTTTTCATTTAGAGAAAAATCACTGATTATGATCTCTGCTCTTTTGACAAACAATTCTGCCATCTTCAACAGTAAATTCTACAATTAAGAAAACGTGTTAATTCTTTTTTGATCTTTGGGTGAGATGTTAAAGTTAACAATTACTAATTTAGTCTAACTTCTTTAGAAAACAACCTATTATTAACACAGTGGGCCTTGGCTATGATAGTATTTACTAGATTATTCAGCATTGGGTAAGTCAGCTGCAATTGTATCCAATGGATTTTAATTGTTGAAATAGTAAAAGACCTCTTTATAACAGCTTTCTCAGCAATAAAGCAGCTCTCTAATAACAAGGCTCTAAAAGATTTGAGAATAAAAAATAGTAACAAATTGTCTCTTAGTCCTGGTATTGAAAGAGAAACTATCCTCAAGTTAGCAAAAGTCTTAATTGATATTCATTGTATCACCCCATTTTATAAATATGCATCCCTAGAAAGTAATTCTCCCTTCCAGCCCACTTTCAGGCAAAAGGCTGTGCTAGATACTGGGGAGCAAATGAAGAAAAATAACAGTGTCCCTGCCCTCTAAGAACCTACATCTTTTCCACCAGGGAGGCTGGTCGTGTTCACAGATACATCCAACACAAGTTAGAATGTCACAAGCACCAGAGGAGAGAAAAGAACAAAGCACAATGGTAAAACAGCCTAAATCCAGCAAGTAAAATACTGAAGCACTGGATTCATTTCCTCAGTTCCAGTCACACGCCAGCCTGCTCAGGTAGGCAGTCTGGCCTTACTTTGAGGCATTTAATAAATCCTTTTTCAAAGTTACTTGGGGCCTGCCAGGATTTGGGCTGCTTTTATAAAGACATAGTTATGCGTGGTCTTTCAAAACTTCTGCAACACTTGAGATTCAGTTATGTTTTCAGGACATTTAAAAAGTATACAATTCTCCAACTTATTTGTCTGACAATCTCTTGTATCTTCAGTGAAGTTTAGTATAAATCGCGTCTCCATGATACAACATAATCTTCTACAAATATGTGACCACATCACAAAAATCACTTGACTTCCAATAGGAAGGATGAAGTATAAAATACATAAATATACATAACATATATATAAATATATAAGTATAAAATATAAAATGATGCGGACAATAAAACATACATCAGATTTTAGTCCTAGCATTTCAGATATAATATTAAATTTCCTATATTTTACGTCACAATTACAAAATGAATCCAAAAAATGATATAAATCTTGTATCTCTAAAAGAATAGGTGAAAGTCAGTTAACATAAATGGTATGTGTTGCAAATTACTCATGCAACAGCAAAGACTAAATTTTGCCAGCTGTTAATCTGACTTGCATGGGCTTCACTGGAATGTTCAAATGCAACTTTACTAAAAACGACACCCAAATGAACACCTTTTTTATTTTTATTTTCAGGTAGTGGTTCTCAAACTTGACAGTACATTATGAATCAACTAGGGAGCTTTCAAAACATGCTGATGTCTTTTACACAGAGATTCTAAAGTAATTACTCTATGGTGACTGGAATATGTTTTATGTGAAGCCACAAACTACTGTTCTAAGGAAAACTGATACGATCAATTCTATGACTTTATAATTTAGTATACGTGTAAGAAGTTAAACATTTTATGGGGGAAGAGTAAAAAATGTTTTTTGGTTTTGGGAAAAACAACATCTTTTCTATAGATTTTAGAAGGGATATTTTATGATAGTTAAAATTATATTTTATAGGTAGTAAGCTGACTAAAAAGAGAAAGGACTTTATTTATGAAATGTAATCAAAGTCTTTATTGATAATGATATGTTTCGTTAATGTGAGTCTGCTCATACACATTTGATAAACTGAAGAAAAATGTCACCACAACGTAGAGGTTGTATTGTTCATACGTAATTTTTTCCAGCAAAATAACGATTTGAATCAATCAGGGCAAACTTTCTCATTATTTAAAGAAAGCCTAATATGTAAAGGTCTTTAACAAAACTCCTGAAAAGTCTAGGTAAGTTCTTCCTTACAGCAAGTAGGGGTTTCAAGAACTGCTACCTTTTCCACTATGTTAAGCTAAGCAAAGAAGCTGAGAATGCAGATGAATAAGCTGAAAAGGCATTTCGTCCTGTGTTTAAAAAATACCTGATTGACAAAAGATAGTCTCTTCCACAAATGTCGCTCAAACAACTGGACATCCACGTGCAAAAAAATGAATCTAGAAACGGACCTTACATCCTTCACAAAAATTAACTCAAAATGGTTCATAGACCTAAATTTAAAACACAAAACTACAAACGCAGGAGAAAACCCTGATGACCTTAAGTATGGTGATGCCTTTTCAGATACAATACCAAAAACGTGATCCATGAAAGAAACAGCTGATAAGCTGAACTTCATTAAAATTAACACTTTTGCTCTACAAAAGACAATATCAAGAGAATTAGAAGACAAGCCACAGACTGGGAGAAAAGATTTGCAAAAGACATGTCTAAAAAACGACTGTTATCCAAAATATACAAAGAACTCTTAAAACTCAACATTAAGAAAACAAACAACTTAATTAAAAATGGGCCAAAGATCTTAACAGACATCTCACCAAGAAGACATACAGATGGTAAATAAGCATATGAAAAGATGCTCCACATCATATGTTATCAGGGAAGTGCAAATTAAAACAATGCGATACCACTACACACCTATTAGAATAGCCAAAATCCAGAACACTGACACCACCAAATGTTGGTGAGGATGTGGAGCAAGAGGAACTCGCATTTATTGCTGGTGGGAATGCAAAATGGTACAGCCACTTTGGAAGACAGTTTAGTGGTTTCTTACAAAATTAAACATACTCTCACCATAAAATCCAGCAATCATGCTCCTTGGTATTTACCCAAAGGAGGGGACAACTTATGCCCACACAGAAACCTGCACACAGATGTTTATAGCAGCTTTATTCATAATTGCCAAAACCTGGAAGCAACTAAGATGTCCTTCAGTGGTTGAATAGATAAACTTCAGTACACCCAGACAATGGAATATTATTTAGCACTAAAAAGAAATGAACTTTCAAGCCATAAAAAGACATGGAGGAATCTTAAATGCATATTACTAAGTGAAAGAAGCCTATCTGAGGGCCGGCCCCGTGGCTTGGTGGTTAAGTGCGCGCGCTCCGGTGCTGGCGGCCCGGGTTTGGATCCCGGGATCGCACCGACGCGCCGCTTCTCCGGCCATGCTGAGGCCGCGTCCCACATGCAGCAGCTGGAGGGATGTGCAGCTATGACAGACAACTATCTACTGGGGCGTTGGGGGAAAAATAAATAAATAAAATCTTTAAAAAAAAAAAAAGAAGCCTATCTGAAAATGCTACATACCATATGATTCCAGTTATATGACATTCTGGAAAAGGCAAAACTATGGAGACAATAAAAAGATCAGTGGTTGCCTGGGGTGGGGTGGGGTGGGGTGGGGGGGACAGATGATTAGGGGGAGCACAAAGGATTTCTAGGGCAGTGAAAATACTCTGCATGACATTATAATGATGGATATATGTCATTGTCCAAACGCTTAGAATGTACAACACCAAGAGTGAACCTTAAGGTAAACTATGGACTTTGGGTGATTATGGGAGAGGCTATTCATATGTGGGGGTAGGGGGTATAAGGGAAATCTCTCTACTTCTCTCTCAGTTGTACTGTAAACTCCAAACTGCTCTAAAGAAATAAAGTCTTAAAAACAAAAAAAGACACTTGATTGACAGAGGTCTACACACTGAGTCAGATATTTAATTTTGATGAAACTGGTCTTCATTAGGAGCAAATGTCCCCAAGGAACTACATTTTGAAGGAGGCAGCATGAAATCCAGAGTTTAAGGATGCAAAGAATCAACAGGACTGATTCTGGATGTAAATCCAATGGAGATTTAACCATGCTATTCTTTTTATCAGGATTGCTCTGGTTATAAAGTTCTACTGATTTTGAGTTATCTGTCCCTAACCCTATTTTCCCCACAAGATCTGTTATGTTTATTGTGTGATTTTGTAGAATGCAAAATTATTCAGGAATGCACATTAGGTTATCAGAGCAGAAGCACCTGTATATAACAAAGTATTTTTAGAGCAGAATATATTGGGATAGACGAGGGCATCTACTGGCTAAGTCTGATAATACAGCTCAGCTTTAGACTTTTATAAGTCCTTAATAAAAGAAGGTGGGACTAAGGAATCAGGGTATCTCACATACTGAAAAAGTGCTTCGGGTATAGTATATCATAGCTTACAGCTAGGAGGACCTAGAATCAAAACCTCACGTGAGATAAGAAAACTATGACCTAAAAGTTTCTTTCTACTTCACATGTTGCCTCCCTAGTAAAGCGTTACAATGGGCCTTCTTGTACAGGCCAGTGCTCGTTATGCCAAATGACTGGGTGTCTTAACTGATTCTGCATCAAGTTACAACCAAGTCAACAAGTAGGCTTTGTCCTTCCTCAATGCAGTTCCAGTTTTATTCTCCAAAACAGTGAGAAAATAGTGCTTGTTTTACCAAAACATGCTTCATAACCAATTTTACTGGAATAGATTCATTCCAAAAAAAGTCCAGATATAAAATTGCCATACACAGAGATAAAAACACTAAACGGAAAAAGATAATATATCATCACTCAAGATTCCTGGTATGTAAGATTTGGGGTACTGAATCACGGAACAAAACTGCTATCAAAGAGATGCAGAGAGTCTTAAAAGTGAAGAAACCCCTCAAGAAATCTAGATTAAAACAAATGCTTAAGTGACTGTGTATTTGAAGATACTAAGTGACAATCAATGGAATCTAACCAGATGTTTATATAAACCACATGAAGCAGACATACAGTGATTATCTTCAAAAAATTGAGAGTAAATTACAATAAGCAAGTCAAGGAAAGATTACATGTACTGACAAAACAACAGTAGTCCATCCATAGTTTTGGTATGTTTTACTTTGATCTGAAGGTAGTTAACATGATTCCAGAAAATCTTCCCAGTTTGGATTTTAATTTTGGACATGCAAAAAAAAAACACTCAGATACAATGATCTATAAACTATTCTTTGTACTCCTTGCATTATAAAATCATTTTAAATTTCTAGTGTTCACCAAATGATCCTATGTGGGATAAAGTTTTGTACAAAAAGAACAGAGAAAGGCAAAAAAGCAACACATTGTAAATCCTTAAGGAACACATAGATAAATTCATCTTCATGTCAAATTGTCATGAAGTACCTTTGACTTTTCACAAGTGGCCCTCAAAACCATTCAGACTCGGGTCTGCCACTGGGCCAGAGTTAACCAAGGTGCTTAGCTTTCCCAACGAAAGGAGACAATGAGTTCCTGTTCCATGAGAATTTCAATTATCTCTGGGAGCATCCAGGGAAATCTTGGGGAAGGTCTCTACTGGGGCAAGCTGCTTCCACTGCTATTTTGAAAGCACAGTGGGCTCACATTCCCTTCGTGGAATGAGGAAATGTCAGTAGTAGAGAAAACTGTTTTCTTCTATGCCTCTTAGGTCTGATGCCTCAAACCTTCTAGTCCTCTTTCAGTCGACAGATATTCCCTAGTAATGAGAGGTACACTAACAAAAAAGAATGGAAAAACAGGAAAGGGAAAATATGAAGAGGACTTTTAGAAGCAGGCAAAAGGAAAAAAAAACAGCTATCAAAGTTAATTAAATGTTAGCAATTATTAAAAGAACTGTTCATTGCCCTTCCTCTCTTCTATTTTTATTCTCCAACCCCTTCTCATCCTCAGCTTTAAAGCATTGAAGAAATAAGACTGTTTGAACAGAATTATTCAATAATTATTCAGTAATTATTTTAAATAGGATCCTATAGTTACAACATAATAGGGAGGGCCAGCTCCTGTGGCCTAGTGGTTAAATTTGGTGCGCTCTACTTGGTGGCCCAGGTTCGGTTCCTGGGCCTGGACCTACACAACTCGTCTGTCAGTGGCCATGCTGGGGCGGTGGCTCACATACAAAAAGAGGAACATCGGCAACAGATGTTAGCTCAGGGTGAACCTTCCTCAGCAAAAAATAAATAAATAAATAATAACAGGGAAATGTTTGACTGATGAAATCTATAAAGATGAGATCAGCATCAAAAGACACTAAGTTTCCAAAATCCTAGCAACTCCACTGAACAAAGATTACTGATCCTGCATGATAGCTACTAAATGAAATATAAAAATGCAAAATAAGTTATTTGTGTTATATTAAATAAGCTAATGGGACAACAATTCTATTCAATATATCCAATATACTTAGGAATATATTAAGAGGATACAGTAGTGGTCAAAGGAATCTATCACAGAGCAGAATCTATCACTCTGAATCTCACTGCCAGCTGTCATTTCTATGTTCTAAACCGATAATTTACAACGGGGGAGGAGGATCTTGTTATAATTTGAAAGCTTCATAAACCACTCCTCCAGGTGAAAATCATCAGGATGAACCAACTCACGCAAAAAAGAATAAAGAGCAGAAATCTTATGAATATCAAAGAGATGATTCCTACATTTATTAAAAGAAAAATATCCTTTTTTGGTGCATTAAGGGATTATTAAGAAACTTCAAGGATGAGTTCTTTAGATTTTCTAACATACGTGTGACACCAATAACTCCATAAGAGAAGACTCAGAACTATAAAGGGCCAAGTGATATTCTAGAAACAAGAAAAACACAACATTATTGGCACTGCTAGTTTTTGGTGAAGCAATTGTTTTAGGAGTACAATAGAACTTAAGGGCTTTCAACAGGGTTTTCAATGTTCCATGCATCTAAATTTTATAATTATTTTCAAAAGTCAGTTTGTTGTTATGATACGCTGGTGAGGTCTTCAAATATCTTACCGGAAATTTCAGAAGTTGGTGCAATTCTTACCCACCATGTAAAAAAAGTCTTCATTTTTTGGTTTGTGATTTTATAGCCAGTGATAACCCTGGACCGTTGTTAGTGATCCACTAGCCAGACAGTAACTATACAGTCATCTTAAGAATTAAAACATAAATGCAGAAATGTTAATAATAGGAGGAAGAGTTGCCTTTCTCTGTAGTAAGATGACAATACTACTCACAGCTTCTTTTTGTCGTTACCATTTAAAGGTTAACAGAGCAGAGCCAGCAACACAGCTGCCTCCAGTAGCTTCCTTCTGTACCCGTCCCCCTCCCAACGCTGACCCTTTTTTCTACAGAGAGGCACTCAGTACTGTTCTGGGACTTTCACTTTTTCTTCTTATTCAAAATATAAGGAATAGCTCTCAGTTGTCTTCTGTACTTCTTGGTTGACTGATGTAATATGTTGATTAAAACTCGCACTAAACTATTTTGACTAAGCCTTATAGCTTTCTAAAACAAAATTTTCAGACTACAAAAATGAATACGCAGTTCACTGTAGAACTTTTAGGCAAAACAAAGGGAGAAAGCACCCATAATACCACTATTCAGAAATAACCACAACTAACATGATAGTATTTCTTCGTATACATATATCTCAACATAAATTTTTATTAAAAATCCAAAAACACTTTCTTGATATGTTTTTCCTCCACTTAATATGCCACAAGTAACCTTCCACACCACTAAATACCTTCTGTAAAATTACTTACAATAACTACGTATTCTAACATTGGAACGTAATTTATTTAACCAATTCTCTGTTAGATATTTAGGTTGTACACATTTCTTGCTATTATAAACAAAATTGCAGTGAATATATCTTTGCCCTTTTTTAATGATAATTTTCTTAGGATTAATTAGAAGCAGTGCCAGACCTAATTAATCAAATTCTGGGGGTAGGGCCCAGAGCAGGATCCCCAGGTGGCGCTTATGTACACTAAGGTTCAAAACCTACTGCCCCAGCCTACACTATCGCCTAGAAAGGGCCATTGTAGCTTCGAGGAGTGAGCACCTTCCTGTCTAATCCATTTCAACCCTTACCCTCAAACTCCAAGATACATTTTATGTCTTCTGTCATAAAGGGCTATTTTTATTGGCATTATCCAATGTCCTGCAACTGAAACCTAGAGGTGAAGATTCTGACAGAGAACTGTCTTTTTGAACAGAAGTAGTTCTGAAGAGCAGGGCCTGAACCTTTGGGGAGTCTGAGAACCCAAGAAACTGAACACAAAAATGTGTATATGAGGGCCGGCCTGGTGGCGTAGTGGTTAAGTTTGCGTGCTCTGCTTCGGCAGCCTGGAGTTCACAGGTTTGGATCCGGGGCATGGACCTACGCACCACTCATCAAGCCATGCTGTGGCAGCATCCCACTATAAAGTAGAGGAAGATGGGCATGGATGTTAGCCCAGGGCCAATCTTCCTCAGCAAAAAGTGGAGGATTGGCAACAGATGTTAGCTCAGGGCTAATCTTCCTCACCAAAAAAAAAAAAAAAAGTGTATATGCACATATACATCTCTCAGGAAAGAGTTAATAGCTTTTACCAGGTTCTCAAAGAGATCTGTGATGATGCTTACAAAAGCTTAAAAACAAAACCAAACCCACAAAAAGCCCACTGGTCTAGAAAGTGAATCATATCTATTTAAAAGTGATAAACACTACATAAAATGCTGACATTGTAGAGCTGTGTATTAAGCACACACAGAAGTGAAAATGAATGGCCTGTACTATATAACATTGCGGGGGGAGTGAGAAAAATTCGAGATGCTACACTGCTCCTGTGTAAAGATCTAAGGCTCTAAAAGCTGGGGCTTTCGTAGTTTAGGGGATTTACTCTCTTCAAGGCCAGATTGATGAAGATGATGGTTTGTTTCCTAGCATTATGCTAGGAAATTTATACACGTCTGATTTAATTATCAGAAACATTTTAAGAGGAGAGCAGTTTTCTTAACTGTCAGGTAGTAAGAGAATCATAAACAGTTTTAAACTCATCCCAATGGATCAGTGACAACTCAGTTCCATTACTGCACTTCTGAAAGTCAGTTAATTGGCAACAACTTCATGCAGTGACTACACTGCCATAGCTAAAGGTCCACCAATCCCCACACACTCCTGCTTCTCAGAGTCTGCCAGGCCCTGACTTCTATGATTCCCAAAATCCGAAATGAGATCAGCAGTGTGCTTTGTTCACAAAGACTACGCCTTACAAGTACAGGTCTCCACTCTTCAGCAACAGTAAATTCAGCTTTTTGTTTCAGATATTGAGTAGTGACCTCTTCCTTGACCAAAGGGTTAAACAGCCTGTAAGATGTGAGAGGACTGGAATCCAGGCAGTCCGACTCCAGAGCCTAAGCTTTTTTGAGTCATTATACTCTCCCGGAGCAAATATCTTAACATTTGGATTGTGATGGAGAGACCTTGGTTTCCTCCTCCCTTTTTTGACCATAGAAATGTTATTTAAATACATTATATGGTAATTTATTATTGCTCTTTTCTAATTTTATTAATTTGTTTATGGACACTGTGAATGGGTAAGTCCCTATGAAGTTAAGCAGTATTATTTATCAACTTTTACAATCAAAAGTATCCGTTTTTCAAACTGAAACAAATTTAAAAACAAGCTCTTAAATGCTAAACTGTGAAGTTTCTAAATATGAATAACAGCATATTTTTGTAATAATAAGACAAAAAATACTTTAAACAATATATAACCCTCTATATTGTTTACAAAACATTCTCCGAGATAATCCCAGGGAACAAAATTTTTCTGTCATTACTTTTATTGATATAATTCACTTACTAGCTTTTAATGTATTAATACAGAAAATAAACCATGTGCAGTATATTTTTCATAAATAAAGTAATTAAGGCAAATAGACAAATAATCTCTCTAAAAAAAACCTAAAAATATTGTTTACCATGGGAACTTAAAATCCAAAGTTCTCTTTGTAATGACAAAACTCCCTACAATGCTCTCCCCTTGGCTTTCTTTCTGAGCTTTTAATATAAAGCTGAAAATTCTTGGCTAGCAGCTTGGTCATTTTAAGATTCATAAATCTGGGCAAGCAGTGTATACACATGGCTCAGTAATAATCTTTTTTTATTTTATTGTTTTTTAAAATGTCTCAGTAATTTGGAAGACAGAATATGAAGGGAGATGAAATCTACTGAGGCTGCAAAACTAAAAGGGCTGATTGTAGGAAGGAGGAGACCAGCGTACAGAATTCATTGTAGAGAAATATAAAGTAATGAGTTAGGGAACACCAAATTCTACAGAAAACGAGTACACCCTTGTTACTCATATGCCACAAGACACTGAACAGAAGAATAAATGTTTAGTAGAGGATAAGACTCTAAACTTGTAGCACACTGCTTAAATAATGAAATAGAATTCTAAGATGTATATTGCCTAGATATAAGTCAAAGGATGTTATTTAAAAATGAAATAACTAACTTTATTTGGTACAAAGGGTAGTTCAGGTCACCTTGCTTTAAAAAAGTTTCCTATTACAATAAAAGCAAGCAGAATGACACACGAGCTTTGACTGGAGGCTTTGATATTCAACAGGATTAAACAAATGAGCACTGGTGTCTTTTAATGGAGAGAAGATTATGAAGAAATTCATAAAAACTGACACAATCCTAAAGGGATTATGAAGGTTAAAGAATATAAGGATTTGGAGAGAAATGTTACATGTGGTAATATTCAGACAAGCATAAAAATAAATTAGGGGAGACGTTAAGACTAAAAACTGAGATTTTGTTTCCATCTTCAATACGAGTTATCATTCTTTTCTCCCAAGAAATGGTTATCAATAAGGGCCCAAAGTAATCACTTTTCTTAATCTGAAAATCGAAAACATAATCAGAAAGACATAGCTAGGCACATGAAATGCCATCCATTAGCTCTAAAGGGGATTTAACAAATTTCTTTTGCATTCTCTCATTTTTTATAGCCAGAAAATCAAATTGTTGGCTGTTAGGTAAAACAGACTTCATAAATGGTGAAATGAGACACAGTTGGTGTCCAGGTACCTTATTACTAGTTTTGAAGGAAAATGTCAAAGCTAAAACTTCATCTCAACGACCTGAGTATCGGGTCGAAGCTGATGACACCAGAGAGCCTACAGCATACAGGAAGAGTGTTGAGTAGAGAATTCAAAGACTCTACTGCGGTATCCAGAAAGATATCTTTAAAGTTTATGAAGCTACTTAATGCCTGAAGCTATTACAGTGATTGGAATCTTCCCAAGCTGCCTGAGCAAACCCACGAGCAGGAGAACTGAGGCAAGTTCTACTTAGAGACCATTATTACGGGTGTTATGGTGGCCTATCATTAAACGCTCTAGTCTCTCTTTTCTCACACACACTTCTGTTATTGAATTTGAATGACATTGACACTTCTACCAAGTCTTGTTAAGAACCGTTAAGACTAAAAGAAAAATACTGCAAATTTGTGAGAAGTGAACCGCAGATGGAAAAAACGCAATCCTTCTATGCTGTAACTATTCAGAAGTCAGCAAAGATGGTACGGACACCAGAGCAGGGACAACTTTCCGTTTCCAACACTTTTGCTCTCTGCCTAGCCTCTCCTAATTTCATTCTCTTCTTGCCCTAGTTTTAGAAAACTGAAGCATTCCTTATACTTTGAAATGTAATTTGAAAATTGAAGTTTAACTAAGGCTACCCCCCTTCCCAGAAATAACTGCTCTATAAAAGCAAGACTGAAGGGTTTATTCAAGAATATCTCTTGGTGTTAATTTAATGATAGAACAAAACCAGAAATGACCTAATATCCAACAATAAGAGAATGATAAATGAATTCTAGAAATAAAGCAAGTCATTAAAAATGTGTTTTGAGAGATTTAGTGGAATGGGAAAATACTCAGTAAAAAAAATATACAAAACCACGTTTATACTATGAGTCCTATTTTTAAAAATATGTAACGTATTTTTAAACAAAAGAAACTACTAAACAAGAAAACAAAAAAAGCTAAGCTGCGGGGGAGGGTGGAGAAGGAATTACTTTTGTCTTCTTCCTTCTTTTAATCTTTAGCTACTCTAGAAGACTTTATACCCATATCTCAGGAAGTTTGTCCAGGATAGATAAACTTACCCATTTGATAATGTTTTTTAAGATCGTTTTTTGTACTGTAGCTGTAATTTGTTTTGTATCTGTGTGTTGCTTAATTCACATTATCTATTGACTTGGTATCTGGGACACTGCATAAAAATCATTTTATTCCTTTTCTAGGAAGGGCATGCCAGAGGCTGAAGGTCCACAACAAGGACTGCTCAGTTTGAGCTGTAAGTTACTTTCGTGTGTGCACTAACACATTTAAAACTTTCCCTCCCCAATTCCTCTAACAAAAGCCCTGAACATTTAAATCTCTCCTAAAACTCTGCCTTTTTCTTTCTTTGTCTCTTTCTTCTTTTAAATAAAAGTCCCTTCGGATACTGCAAGCAAACAATTTAAAAAAACAAACTCACTGGATAGTGTCTCTGGAATTATAATTCTTAAAGTAACTTTTTTAGTGGTTAATTAATTTAGAAAATGCATCCCCTATCAAAGTGCTGAAAAACAATCTTTGGGATGCATCTGTGGCTTAGTTTCCTTTCTACAGATTTGAGAGTCATGCCCACTCTTCACTCCTAGACTTTACTCTTGTGCCAATGAGAGTTAGGTGACTGTTTCAAGGAAATCGATTTTCCTTCTAATATTTGGAATACAATGGTAACAAAACTCCACTGGTCAGCCTTTTATAATACATGATAGAGTAACAAATCTTGATTTAGTTTAATTTATGAAAAAATATAAAAATTCATTGTATTTTTATTTTATTATATTTGGAGATAATGAAACAAAACCAGAACATCTGGTGGTATGTTAAATGTCTTTCTAATTAAATCTAGCAGTTGAATGAATCAATTCATTAGCAACAAGCCTGGCTTATTATCTCATTAATACAGATGGTTAATATCAGGAAGGGGAGAAAAAGAGAATCTTAAAAAGTACAAAAACAATTGCCAAGTGGCATGGGCATCAGGGAGAATACTAGTTGAAGCAAAGTGGTAAGAACTTTGATTTTGATTAATCAATGTGCTAAGACAGAAAGGAGGACATTTATAAAGATTTTTTTTTTAATGCCACAAAGGCAAGTTGTTGGCATGGGGATAAATATGTAGATAAAAATGTTCATTTGAACCACAGAAGAAATACTTTTTGTGCCAAAATAATAAAACAAAGTAAAAAAATCTTTAGAAGTTTATATATAAAGGCTAAATAAAAAGGTTTCCCCATAGATAGCCAGATTTTTTTTAAAATTCTTATTTGAAGGTTTAGCCAGCTTGGCATATAGCCATAACTCAATAAAAATTTAATTTTTAATTATTTTAAATTAATTATTAATAGGAAAAATGATTAAATACTTAATTTACTCATAGGCCACTTATTTGGCAAGCTTAACTTCAAAATAGTAGCATAGTAGTAGGAATAGGGCTGCCAGATAAAATACACGATGCCCAGTTAAATCTGAATTTCAGATATACAGTGAATATTATTTTAGTATAAGTATGTCCCAAATACTGCATGGTATTGCATAGTATAAGTATACCCTGTGTGATATTTGGGATATATACTAAGAAATTTATTGTTTATAATTCAAATATAACTGGGCCTCATCCTTTATTTTCATTTGCTTCATCTGGTAATCCTAAGGAAGAAGAAAGCAAAATAGGCGTCCATGTATTTAAATTAGATGCTAAAACTCATGGGCTAACCTCACAGGGGACTGACTCTCTCAGAGCCTACAAATTGGCAACCCTCAGGCCAAATCTACCTCCCTGATATATTTTATTTAATATATACAGTATTTTAATTAATTAGCTACCACCATTAAAAGTTAAAGAGTATACATTAAAAAAAATTTCCAGATTATGATAACACCAGGAGCCCATTCACACATGTCAACAATCCAGATCTGGATGGTTGCTTCCTCAGACAAGGTAGATATGTTCCCGTCTGCCACAATCCTCACCACTCCCGATTACTACGACATCAAGCTAAAGGTAGTATTAATTCAAAGTTGTCATTATTAGATGAAGTTTTAATACTTGTTGTTTTTAGACTTTATCTAATCCCATTTTTCACCCTACTTTCATCATTTGTTACCTGGCAGGTCCCTTGTAGGCTCTGAGTTTGTGGCCTGGGTTCTGCTATATACATTCAGTTTATATTTAGTTCTCTCCACCGCAGATCTGAAGCCACAAATTATGATATACAGAGAATATGAAATGCTGCTGAAGTCTATTTCTCTTACTAGTTTTTAAGTTTGATGAAGGTAGGAAGCTTGTCCATTTTGTACATTCTTCTTATTCTAGCACCCAACCCGGCACACAACAGATGCTGGGTGAATATTTGTTTGATTAATAAATGAATGATCATCAAACAGAGAGAAGTAAGAATAACTATGAAAACAAAACCAAAAAAAGTAAGGCAATCTAGCAGTATTTGATGTGGAGTCAGTAGGTAAAAATATGTGTGTTGATTATGTTGTCATCACGACATGATGTTTGTAGTCAGCAACATATGTAATCCCTTTGAAAAAAAACTATTCAACATAATAATCTTCAGAAACCTGATATGTTTCTTATACAAAACACTGTATTGTTTTCTGAGATGTTGCCAGATAAATTAGAGGGCATTATAATCCATTACCCCATGGACAGAATCTAGAATTTTTTTTATTTCCCAGTTCTAACCATATTCCCCTAGTACTCTGAATTTTGGATGAGCATGGAAATGCAAAGACAGGAAAGAACAGAAGAGGTTTTCTATAATATCTGAACAATTTAGTCCAAGAATTATGGTATTAAATATCTCAAACAAGCACAGAAACACCCTATCGCATCCCCCAGCTTCAGACTTGACTAATGACTTCCCTGGAGATTTTCTTAAATGGCTAAACATATCCTTCACCAAGCATAGGGATCACTCTTCCTCTTTACAGATCCCTGGTATATGGTAACTTTATTTAAAGGATTTTTGTTATTTCTGCATATAGGACATTTAGGAGATACATTTTGGGCAATAAGATAGCTGAAGTTATTGATAGCTGAGAGAAAGGGCAAAAATTTCAAATCAGAATTATTTCAGAAAATCCATAATTTGTTTGCTATGCCTATAATATGTACAAATCTCTCATCCATTCATCCCAAAAATATTAATTGAAAATCTACAGTGTGCTAGGCACCAAGCTAGGAAAAAGGATTACACAGATAAAGACATGGATCCTGCTCCCAAAGCACAGGTAGGGACACAAGGAATTACAATATATGCCATTTGTTATAAATGATGATATGTGCAAGGCATAGGGAAAATCCAGGGTAAGGAGAGCACCTAAGTCTGCCAGTCAAAGTCGAAGAAGTTTATTAACTGAACTAAGACCTTAAGGGCAAATATGAGTATATGAGAGGAGCAAATCTAGCTGGGGAGAGCAGGGCAACTATGGGTACTTTAAGGAGCAATATAGCAGAAAGGCAGAGAGACGGTGTATTGAGGGAACTACGAATATTACTAATATTTAAGGATTTGATCCCAATAAGGAAGCAAGAGCAACAGTCCTGGTAAGATATGGAAAGGGTCTGAATTAGGGCAGTGGTGATCAAGAGGAAGGAGCAAATGCCAGGTGCTTACCAGGCTTAAATGGGTGATCAGAATCATTCTGCTGCTATTGTTTCCTTGAACTAACTGACCTCTGGATTCCTGACCAGATAAATCTTACTTATTTTGATTTCTCAACCCTGTTTAGCTCTTTTTTATAAGGCTTGACAGCCTGGCTTTCACAGTCAGACCTGACCACTGACAAGTACAACTTCTTTAGGCTCTGTTCCAACATCGTGGTATACAGGTGGTTCAGTTTTTGTGATAACCAGCAATTCTAAATACCTTAACTTTCAGACTGCCTCTCTCCAGCTCAAATTTCTGCCTGGATCTCCAAGTTCCAGGTCCTACCTGCCTCTTAAAACTTTACATGACAAGGTAAACTTGTCCTTTTTGCAATTCTCTAAGTCATGGGCTCCAAAAGATCCTTGCTTTTACCACATGCTTTTGATGCGTTTTAGGATATAAAGGATGAATTACTACAAGCAGAAAAGGCACTATTTAAAATACTCTTTCAAAAAGGTGGATACTTGTCAGCCTCCATACATCAAAACATAAGAAATAACAACAACAAAAAAAACCAGAAAAAAAAAAAAATACACACTTTCATAGTCTGAGTCATTACCTATTATCATAGACTTAATGGCAATTACTTGCCTTTTTCTTATGCTTGTTAATAATGGATAAATAAGGATTAGGAAACATTTTAGTAGCTAAAATCAATCATATACTCTCCACTGCCATGTTTTATCTTAATACAAATTGGTATTCAGCTCATATTTCAAAGTATAAATAAATTTACATGATAATAAAAACAAAAAGTCAATAATTTCTAATTATGTTAGCAGAATCCATCACAAAATGGATGTGATGTCTACTACAGTACTGTTTATCCTGTGCACCGTGGTTCGCAACTTTGGTGTGCATTCGAATCACCGGAAGACTTCTTACAACACAGAGTACTGTGCTCCAGCCCCAGTTGCTGATTCAGTAAGTCTGGGGTGTGGCATGTGAATTTGCATTTCTAACAAATTCCTAGGTGATGCTGCTGCTGCTGGGGAACCATATTTTGAGAACCCACTGTGGTACATCAACACAGGGTGTGAATGTGGGGGAGGAGGTGGTATCCCATGTGGTTTATTAACCTTGAAAAAGCTTCTCTAAATTAGAGACTCTAGTTCTAGTCAGACAGTTTAAGAAGTTAAGTCTAGATCATGGGAAAGATTCCAAAATATCGATTTCTTTTAAAGAAAGAAAATAATAAATGCAACTGTGTTCCACAGCTATTTTAACAGAGATGCTCTGTGGGAGAGCTTAAGATGTTGCAGTTTCATTAGCATTATCCAGTGTTGCTATGGGGACCAACTGGAGAGGAATCATCAGTACACAAGAAAATAAAAAGAGGGGAATTGATGAATAAAAAAAAGAACGTAACATTTCTGAGAAAATAAAGCCAACTCATATCGCCCATTATCTGGCATTTATATAAATAATATGACTCATTACAATGAGACATAGCCACATATAGATCTCTACACCTTTAGAAGATGCATAATCCCTTTGCAATTCAGGGAGGGAAACAAAAACAAAATCTTTCTAAAAGGAGAAGGAAAAGCGGCATTACGGGGTTTTATTAAGTACAGTCAGGCACGATGACCCCGAGGCTGGGGGCTATGTGGAAAGGATGGGCATTTTGCTGCACTGGATTCAGTTTTGCACAGTATGAGAGACAGGGCTCAGGCAGACATGACACACAGCTCTGGGGATTGAGGAAGGACGAAGAAGAGGTGGCTGGCCTACTCTTAGTTTCTCCAATGATGAAACTAAGAAGAGCCAGAGAGGAAGATATAACTTGAAAATAAACATCAATTCTCTATCTAAACCATTTTGCATCTGCTACCAATCTCCCTTCTTCATGTCTGCGTTCATCACATCAGTTCCTAAGATTAAAACTCCAGTGCCTCTCTTTTTTCTTTCTCAACAAATCTCAACTTTTCTGCCTGCTTTTCTAGCTTATACTTAATGTCTACCCTCTTTCCTTACCCAACTTTATTTCTCACTGTGCTTCATATTGTCTATGTCCTTTTTTTCTTTTCATTTCTTGTTTCCTCCCTCCTTTCCATCTATTTAAATCCTGCCCAGCCTTCAAACACCAACGTGAGGAGAATTCCTACTTGGCGTTTTCCTCTCCTTGTCAGACCCACAGTGGATTTTCTCTTCTCTCAATTTACCCCATGTTTACACGTTCAATTTAATGATTTTTAACTGTAATCCCAGCTGCCTCAGATCCTAAGGGAGTCTCATTGGAGACAAAGAGACAACCAGAGCAGATGTCTTCTTTGGCCTCCTCCCACCATCTTCAACCAAAGAGACCTGGCTACTATAGGTTTTATATATTGGAATTTTGTGTAAGATAATGTAGAACTAGTTCTATCACTTAAAAAAATTTTGAGAAATATTGCTCTCTAAAATACCAAATAATTTGTCACAAAGTATTGTTACTGGCACTTTTGTTTTACATGTATACGTTTTGTCTCATAAATTATACTGGAAGCTCCTTAAAACTAGCTTATCTTTCTTTTTTCCATTGTGCTCAGCTCAGCGCTGAGCAAAAGGAGTGCACTCTGTTGACTGATTCATTTTTTAATTCATTCTGCAAATGATCTGGTAAAATTTATACTGAGGGGACATATACTGAGGTGAGTGACACAATGTACTGCCTCTCTGCATAAATTTTTGAGGAACAGAGGCCTTTCCAATGCCCCTCAAAGTAGGCCACTTAAATTAGCAGCTAATTTTTGAGATGGGTCCAGTTTGGGGACATATAGCTAACTTCTCAATGCCATTTATGCCTTTTGGGTTTACATAACTTTTCGTACACTCATGCACAAATATATGAACTGGTACATTTTGCTGAACTACACGCATTGCAGAGACACATTATTTATGTTTTTCTTATCTCATTATTTAAGAAATAATAACAGCTAATGAAACATTCACTGATGTGGTTATTTCCTTTAGATTACAACTACATTTGAGATGCAAGAGGTTAGTTGATTGCAATTAGGGTTACAACTTGATATGACAACTACATTCGAGATGCAATTAAGGAGAAGGCAGACAAGGCCACCAAGTGGAATACTGAGCTGAGAATAAAGTGCCATTGTCCCATAGGGCCCTGCTGTTCTTTAAGCATTTCCTTAAAAGGGTGAATGAACAGAGCAGGATAGTATGATAATATTGTTCCCGTGTCTCGTACAGTAATAGAGCTGTGGTTTTCTTGAGTCGTTGAGGAAAAAACACAAAACTCTGTTCTAGCAAAAAGGTACATTATATATATAAGCACATAGTGTCTCTGGGAGAAAAACAACTGTGCCTGATTGCTGAAGTTTGTCAGGGTAGAACAGCACACCAAGAATCTGGGTACCTGCAATGTTCTCTGCCAGTGATATCCTTGGACCTTAGATAAAACATCTGATTCCCCCCTGCTTCTATTTCCTTATCTGAAAAGCAGTAATGAAGTGCGCTCCTCAAATGAAAGAGTGTTCAGGCCTCTATATTGAAGTGTAGTGGCATAATGTGGATAAAGTTATGACCTTGAGATACAGTAAGACACTAAAGATATTCACCATTTCAGGCTTTGCAAAGTCAGTGAGTAAGTGCCCAGAGAAACAAATGAACAAAAGAATATTTCCGACACTCCAGGAAGTCAAGACGGCGGCATAGGGAGACTCTGAACTCACCTCCTCCCGCGGACACAGCCAATTTACAACTACTCGTGGAAAAATTACCTCTGAGACACAACTGAAAACTGGATAAGAGGAACTCCTGCAACAAAGGACAATCCTAATTGAGGGAGAAGAGGCAGAAACTCCCTTCTGGAGAGGAAAAACGCCGCCTCCACAAGCCGCAGTGCCTCACGGCCGCCGGGGAGCAGCCCAAAGGTACGCAGCCTCCCTGGAGGAGCGGGGCCCCGAGCTGGGGAGAGCCCCCGCTGTGGGCATTTTGTGGACCCAGCACAATGGAGACGAGTGGCATAATATCTGACTTTGCCTGCTACTAAAACCTTGGGGAGTACCCCCAGAAAAGCTGGTTCACAAAGAAATTAAAACTGGCTCTTAAAGGGCCCACGCACAAACTCACCCATTTCAGAAAGCAACCTAAAATCACCAGAAAGAAAGGTGCACAGTCCTTTGGTGAAAAGAGATTCATCTAATAGGCCATGAGTGCATCTCGGTGAGAGGTGAGACCTCTCCAGGGACTGGGACATTGGCGGCGGCCATTGTTGTGGCCTGGTGTGGGCTTGCTGACACAGATGCCATTGGAGTTCTCCCTGAGGCCTGCTAGCCCAGGGTCTGCCCCACCCACTAGAGCATCGATTTAATCCAGCTCAGCCAGGGCAGGCAGCCCACCCTAGACACTGGTCCCACTCAAAAACAAGCCCTCAGGCAACTTGTGGGCCTGCATAGATTGGTGACTGGATTCTCTGCAGCCTGGCAACTGAGCCGACTTCAGTGGGGCAGGGTGTGCACAAGGAGCAGGGGGAGAGTGTGGGGCAGTGGTGGAGTGTGTGGGGCTCCCGCCGTGGAGAGACTGGGTCCGCTTCGGGAGGTCGGGGCGTGCACATGGGGCAGGACTGTGTTGACTGTGTGTGTGGACCTGTGGGCGGCAGGGCTTGTCAGCTGCAGAAGACTTGTGCTTCTCAAAGACCCACATAGCGGGTTTGCCCCACCTTCCAAAGCCTGAAACAATTGGGTGCTCCTGTGCCTGAGGCCAGCCCCACCCAGCTGCAATCCTCAGAGAGCTGACAAGAGACCTAAAGGCTGGACCTAATTGTGAGGCCCTGAGCCTAACAACCTGCCACACTGGGGGCCTACTCACTTACAAGAAATACTGCAACACAAATGTGGTATTAGAACTTGCAGCCAACTGTGCTGGGGCTCCCCACACCTGATAAAGAAACTGAAGGGCCCACAACAACTACAAGCAGCTGAGCATTACAACACCTGGCCAGGAGCATAACTCGGCCTCCCTGGGTGCCTACAGGGAGAGCAAACAGGCCCTAACAGAAGGACACACGTAGCCCACATAGGGGTCACCCCTGGAACATTGAGAACTGAGGGAAGCACACTGCAGGTCTCCTAAGGCATAACTTACATAACGTCACCTATCCAAGAGCAGGAGACGCAGCTGACCTACCTAATACGTAGACACAAGCACAGGGAAAGAGGCAAAATGAGGAGGCAAAGGAATACATTCCAAGTAAGGGAACAGGACAAAACCCCAGAAAAGGAACTAAGTGAAACAGAAATGAGCAACCTACCCGACAGAGAGTTCAAACAAAGAGTGTTAAGGATGCTCACTGATCTGGGGAGAAGAATAGATGAACTAGTGAGAATGTCAACAAAGAAATGGAAGATATAAAAAAGAACCAATCAGAAATGAAGAATACAATACTGGAAATGAAAAATTCACTAGAGGGACTCAAGAGCAGAGTAGAGGATACAGAAGAACGGATCTGCGAGCTGGACGAAAGACTAGAAGAAATTACCCAAGCTGAAAAGGTAAAAGAGAAAAGAATTAAAAAGAGTGAGGACAGTCTAAGGGACCTCTGGGACAACATCAAGTGCACTAACATCCGTGTTATAGGTGTCCCGAAAGGAGAAGAGCGAGACAAAGGGGCAGAGAATCTATTTCAAGAAATAATAGATGAAAACTTCCCTAACCTAAGGAAGGAAACAGACATCCAGGTACAGGAAGCACAGAGAGCCCCAAACAAGATAAACCCAAAGAGGCCCACACCAAGACACATCATAATCAAAATGACCAGAATTAAAGATAAAGAGAGAATCCTAAAAGCCGCAAGAGAAAGTCAAGTTACATACAAAGGAAACCCCATAAGGCTATCAGCTGACTTCTCAGCAGAAACCTTACAGGCTAGAAGAGAGTGGCATGATATATTTAAAGTGCTAAAAGGATGGCTGGCCCTGTGGCTTAGCGGTTAAGTGCGCACACTCCGCTGCTGGCGGCCCAGGTTCGGATCCCAGGCGCGCACCGACGCACCGCTTCTCCGGCCATGCTGAGGCCGCATCCCACATACAGCAACTAGAAACATGTGTAGCTATGACATACAACTATCTACTGGGGCTTTGGGGGGAAAAAAATTATAAAGTGCTAAAAAGGAAAAACTTACAGCCAAGAATACTCTACCCAGCAAAGTTATCATTCAAAATGGAAGGAGAGATCAAAAATTTCCCAGACAAGCAAAAATTAAAGGAGTTCGTCACCAAGAAACCAGTGCTACAAGAGATGTTAAAGGGACTGATTTAAGGGGAAAAGAGAAGACCACAAATAGGGAAAATTATCTATTTCCATGATAAGAGGGTAATGGATACAAATGCACAAAAAAGAGGTTAGATATGATATCAAAAACGTAAAAGGAGGGAAGAGGGGAGTTAAAGAGTAGAGCTTTCACACAGAGGTCAAACTAAAGAGACCATCAATTCTGTATAGAAGAAGAAAGGAACAGTGAAGGACTACTAAAAATTGAGGAAAAAAAGTTAAAAAATGGCAGTAAGTACATACTTATCAATAGCTACTTTAAACGTCAATGGACTAAATGCTCCAATTGAAAGGCATAGGGTGGCTGACTGGATAAAAAAACAAGACCCATATATATGCTGCATACAAGAGACAGACTTCGGACCTAAAGACACTCACAAACTGAAAGTGAAGGGATGGAAAAAGATACTCCACGCAAATGGCAATGAAAAGAAAGCTGGGGTAGCAGTACTCATATCAGACAAAATAGATTTTAAAACAAAAACAGTAAAAAGAGACAAAGAAGGGCATTACATAGTGATCAAGGGAACAATCCAACAAGAGGATATAACACTTGTAAATATCTACGTACCCAATGTAGGTACACCTAAATATATAAAGCAATTATTAACAGACATAAAAAGAGAAATAGACAGTAACACAATAATAGTAGGGGACTTGAACACTCCACTTACACCAACGGATAGATCATCCAAACAGAAGATCAATAAGGAAACATTGGCCTTAAACGACACACTAGAACAGATGGACCTAGTAGATATATACAGAGCATTCCATCCAAAAACCGAAGAATACACGTTCTTTTCAAATGCACATGGAACATTCTCCAGGACTGATCACATATCAGGCCACAAAACAAGTCTCCATAAATTTAAGAAGATTGAAATAATACCAAGCATCTTTGGTGACCACAACGGTATGAAAGTGGAAATCAAGTATAGGAAGAAAATCAGAAAAGCCACAAATACGTGGAGATTAAACAAAATGTTACTGAACAACGACTGGGTCAACGAAGAAATCAAAGAAGAAATCAAAAAATACCTGGAGACAAATGAAAATGAAAATACGACATGCCAGAATTTATGGGATACAGCAAAAGGGGTTCTAAGAGGGAAGTTTATAGCAATACAGGCCTATCTCAACAAACAAGAAAAATCTCAAATAATCTAACAATGCACCTAAAGGAACTGGAAAAAGAAGAACAAACAAAGCCCAAAATCAGTAGAAGAAGGGAAATAATAAAAATCAGAGCAGAAATAAATGAAATAGAGGCCAAAAATCACTAGAAAAAATTAATAAAACCAAGAGCTGGTTGTTTGAAAAGATCAACAAAATTGACAAACCTTTAGCTAGACTCACCAACAAAAAAAGAGAGAAGGCACAAATAAGTAAAATCAGAAATGAAAGAGGAGAGGTTACAACAGACACCTCAGAAATACAAAAGATTATAAGAGAATACTATGAAAAGCTATATGCCAACCAATTCGACAATCTGGAAGAAATGGATAAATTCTTAGAATCATACAACCTTCCAAAACTGGATCAAGAAGAAGTAGAGAATTTGAACAGACCAATCACCAGTAAGGAGATTGAAACAGTAATCAAAAACCTCCTCAAAAATAGAAGTCCAGGGCCAGATGGCTTCCCTGGTGAATTCTACCAAACATTCAAAGAAGACTTAATACCTATCCTTCTCAAACTCTTACAAAAAATTGAAGAGGGGGGGAAGGTCTCTAACTCATTCTACGAAGCCGACATTAGCCTGATACCAAAACCAGAAAAGGACAACACAAAAAAAGAAAATTACAGGCCAATATCACTGATGAACATCAATGCAAAAATCCTCAACAAAATACTAGCAAATCGCATACAACAATACGTTAAAAAGATTATACACCATGATCAAGTGGGATTTATTCCAGGGATGCAGGGATGGTTCAACATTCGCAAATCAATCAACGTAATACACCACATTAATAAAATGAAGAATAAAAATCACATGATCATCTCAATAGATGCAGAGAAAGCATTTGACAAGATACAGCATCCATTTATGATAAAAACTGAATAAAATGGGTATAGAAGGAAAGTACCTCAACATAATAAAGGCCATATATGACAAACCCACAGCTAATATCATCCTCAATGGTGAAAAAGTGAAACTTATCCCTCTGAGAACAGGAACCAGACAAGGATGCC
Source organism: Diceros bicornis minor (assembly GCF_020826845.1). NCBI lineage: Eukaryota > Metazoa > Chordata > Mammalia > Perissodactyla > Rhinocerotidae > Diceros > Diceros bicornis. Next base: position 63,866,287 of record NC_080742.1, on the reverse strand, counting down.
CACTGTCACCACTCATATTTAACATAGTACTGGAAGTCCTAGCCAGAGCAATCAGGCAAGAGAAAGAAATAAAAGGGATCCAGGGCCGGCCCCATGGCTTAGCAGTTAAGTGCGTGCGCTCCGCTGCTGGCGGCCCAGGTTCGGATCCCAGGCACGCACCAACGCACTGCTTCTCTGGCCATGCTGAGGCCGTGTCCCACATACAGCAACTAGAAGGATGTGCAGCTATGACATACAACTATCTACTGGGGCTTTGCGGGGGGGGGGGGGGGGGGGGGGATAAATAAATAAAATCTTAAAAAAAAAAAGAAATAAAAGGGATCCAAATTGGAAAGGAAGAAGTGAAACTGTCACTATTTGCAGATGCCATGATTTTATATACAGAAAACCCTAAAGAATCCACCAGAAAACTTTTAGAAGTAATAAACGAATATGGTAAAGTTGCAGGATACAAAATCAACATACAAAAATCAGTTGCATTTCTATACACTAACAACGAAGTAGCAGAAAGAGACATTAAGAATACCATCCCATTTACAATTGCAACAAAAAGAATAAAATACCTAGGAATAAACTTAACCAAAGAGGTGAAAGAGCTGTACACGGAAAACTATAAAACGCTGCTGAAAGAAATTGAAGACACAAAGAAATGGAAAGATATTCCGTGCTCTTGGATTGGAAGAATTAACATAGTTAAGATGTCCATACTTCCTAAAGCAATCTATAGGTTCAATGGAATCCCTATCAAAGTTCCAACAACATTTTTCACAGAAATAGAACAAAGAATCCTAAAATTTATATGGAACAACAAAAGACCCTGAATAGCTAAAGGAATCCTGAGAAAAAAGAACAAAGCTGGAGGTTATCACACTCCCTGATTTCAAAATATACTACAAAGCTATAGTAACCAAAACAGCATGGTACTGGCACAAAAACAGACACACAGATCAATGGAATAGAATCGAAAGCCCAGAAATAAGCCTACACATCTATGGACAGCTAATCCTTGACAAAGGAGCCAAGAACATACAATGGAGAAAAGAAAGTCTCTTCAACAAATGGTGTTGGGAAAACTGGATAGCCACATGCAAAAAAATGAAAGTAGAGCCTTACCTTACACCATATACAAAAATTAACTCCAAATAGATTAAAGACTTGAATGTAAGACCTGAAACTATGAAACTTCTAGAAGAAAACAGGTAGCACGCTCTTTGACATTGGTCTTAGCAACATATTTTCAAGCACCATGTCTGACCGGGCAAGAGAAACAATAGAAAAAATAACCAAATGGGACTACATCAAACTAAAAAGCTTCTGCACAGCAAAGGAAACCATCAACAAAACGAAAGGACAACCTAACAATTGGGAGAAGATATTTGCAAACCATACATCTGATAAGGGCTTAATCTCCAAAATATATAAAGAACTCATGCATCTCAACAACAAAAAAACTACCAACCCAATTAAAAAATGGGCAAAAGACCTGAAGAGACATTTCTCCAAAGAGGATATACAGATGGCCAACAGACACATGAAAAGATGTTCAAAATCATTAACTATCAGGGAAATGCAAATCAAAACTACAATGAGATATCACCTCACGCCTGTCAGAATGGCTATAATTAACAAGACAGGAAACAACATATGTTGGAGAGGATGTGGAAAGAAGGGAACTGTCATACACTGCTGGTGGGAGTGCAAACTGGTGCAGCCATTATGGAAAACAGCATGGAGATTCCTCAAAAAATCAAGGATAGAACTACCATATGATCCAGCTATTCCACTGTTGGGTATTTATCCAAAGAACTTGAAAACACCAATGCGTAAAGATACATGCACCCCTGTGTTCATTGCAGCGTTATTCACAATAGCCAAGACTTGGAAGCAACCTAAGTGCCCATCAAGAGACGAATGGATAAAGAAGATGTGGTATATATACACAATGGAATACTCCTCAGTCATAAGAAACGATGAAATCCAGCCATTTGTGACAACATGGATGGACATTGAGGGTATTATGCAAAGTGAAATAAGTCAGAGGGAGAAGGTCAAATACCATATGATTTCCTTCATTAAGTAGTAGATAACAACAACAATAAACAAACACATAGAGACAGAGATTGGATTGGTGGTTACCAGAGGGGAAGGGGGGAGGGAGGAGGGTGAAAGGGATAATCCGGCACATCTGTGTGGTGATGGATTGTAATTAGTATTTGGGTGGTGAACATGATGTAATCTATGCAGAAATAGAAGTATAATGATGTACACCTGAAATTTATACAATGTTATAAACCAATGTTACTGCAATAAACAAAAAATTTTAAAAAAAAAGAATATTTCCTAAGCACCTAAATAGAGTGTCTCAGGAGCTGGGTTAGCTACTGGGGATAGAACAATGAGTAAAACACTGTTTTTGTCTCTGAGGAAGTCACAGAGAGGAAAGCAGGCCTGTAAACAGGTAAAACCCAATATGGTTTAATAAGTAGTGTCTTGTGAATGGAGTTGATAGCCAGGTATCTTTGATAAGGAATACTCACAGAGAAGGTGAATACTATTTTGAAGTCTTCACAGAGGAGGCTGTAACAGAGTAGGCTGCAAGAGGAGATTATTCCGGAGGCTAGGCATTCAAAATCAAATTTCTGGTATCATAAATCTTGGTCCTTTGTTATATAAATATAATTAAGAATTTTGCAGGTAGATTTTTTCCTAAAATTGGGTGGAGTCTAAAATTCTAATATAGCCATCCTCTAAACCATAAGCAAACTATGATGCCACTAAATCAAGTGCCACTAATAGCAATTTCTAATGATACTTGCCCCCAACCTCTTCCAGGTGTGAGAACATGCTTATCAAAGAAAGATGGTGAGTGTCTCAGTTTTGGATGCCCTGGGCACTGGCTGTTATAAGATGTCCAATGTTATGGGTTGAATTATGTCCCCACGAAAAGGTACATTGTACTTTTAACCACTAGTACCTCAGAATGTGATCTTATTTGGAAAAAGGGTCTTTACAGAGTTAACCAAGTTACAATGGGGTTATTAGAGGTCACAACCCAACATGACTCGTATTCTTATAAAAAGGGGAAATCCAGACACAGAGACAGACTACGGGAGGACAGTGGGAGAACACTATGTAAAGGTGATGGCAGAGATCAGGAGGATGCATCTACAAGCCAAGGAACGCCAAAGACTGCCAGCAAACCACCAGAAGCCAGGCGAGAGGTATGGAACAGATTTTGCCTCACAGCCCTGGGAAGGAACCAGCTCTGCTGATACCTTGATCTCAGAATACCAACCCCCAGAACTTTGAGACAATAAATTTCTGTTTTGTAAGTCACTCAGTTTGTGGTACTATGTTATGGCAGCTGCAGCAAACTAATATACCCACAACCGTGGAATGGAGCTTCTCCCTTGAAATGCCCTGGAAAGGACATCAGAACAGGATCTGAGAGGCCACAATCACACAGAGTGCAAATCTTCTTCACTACCTTTCCTCTGCCTGCTCTTCCTTTTCTTCTCTTCCTTCCCCTGTTTTAACCTGTGTGAGAACCCCAATAAGAGAGAAGAGTGGCTGGAACTCAGCTAGCAGTTTCTCTCACCTTCACCTAGCTGCACTGGCCATCAGAGCCAATGGATCACAAAACAATGAATCGGTCGACTGCTGTCAGTGTCTTGGGGTAGAGATGAAGGGATAACTGAATAGAGGAAATGAAGACTTGAAGAACCATGATCCAAAACGACTGGAAGAAGAGTAGTCACTAACCATGAGAAAGCCAGGAAGAGGAATAAGTTTCTGAAGGGAAGACTAGAAAAGAAGAGTATTCGTAAGGAAAAAAAAAATTGTTTTGGACACTGTAAACAGAAACACTGATTTAAAAGACATATAATCTGAGCTTTTCTGTGCTAGTAACTAGGTATTCAAAGTAGAAATAAAATAACAGGATTTGTGCTACTCTTTCTAGGTAATAGTGGCTATAACACATTACAATTCATTTGTGAAAATTGTTCCTAATTGCCTTTTGAAATTTTTTTCTAATCATATAAATAATTGCATATTATGAGGCTTTAAATTACTAAATTATAAAAATTATTTTTAATGCATATATCAAGATCATAAATAGAAAACATAGATTAATGGCTTAAGAAACATATCAACTAATCACATGACCATAAATTCTAATCTAGATACTTTAATAAAATTAGGCAACTAAGTGACACCATAAACATAGAGATTGTCAGGTATCTTACTAGAGAGGTAATAAAGAAAACCATATACATATATGATTATTAAAAAAAAACTCATCTGGTTAGGGAAAATGCATCTGTTCTTTTTCTACTCTATCTCTCTGTACATATAAATTCATGTCTAGTAATTTTTCTATTTTAATTCTAAAGAAGTTGAAGTCACTGTACCCAGAATGTCAATGGTTCTACCTTGATGAATAGAAGTATATTATGATCTAAAATTACAACAGAAAAAACACTACTTCGAACCTCAATAGGTTACATAAACAGAGAACCTAGAAGGAAGAACATCTGTTATGAGAAATACGGGTGAAATAGAAATATACCCATATATTCCAATCAGGTTTAATACCTCACTCACCGTCATATGAAATATATCTTATTTGCACAGAGAGACCCTTTTATAGTGTAAATGTTTCTAAAATTGGCTTTTGGGTTCTAATTAAAAATATTAGATTGTGCTTAATTTCAAATATGAAACGTGAATAATTGTTAGTGAAAGAGGATTTGTAGAATTTTAAGACCAAAACTTAAGCTATTTACCATAGCACTCACAACTACTTTAGCTTTTCCTTCTAAAGCTTACTGCCAGTTGTACAACATGTGTGCTTCATTAATACTGACTTGCCAGGAAATTCCCTTTCCCTCCTATACTTTATTCACATGTTCAACTACAGAAGGAAGGAAATAGAGATTACTGAGCCTCAAGTTTTAAAGGTTATCGGAGACCTAGAAGGGTATGTAATTGACTCAATCTCTAAACACGGGAAAAAACTAAAGCCCAGAAAAGTCCAAACACTCCCTGCCCAGATTAGTACCTGGGTCTAGTATAATCAAAGAATAGTACCTAAAAATAGCCCATTAGAACAGATTTCAAGAGATTATTTATATGCTAAAACAAAGGGTTACTGCTGATATTTGTCTTTTTTTTTTGATATGCTCTGATGCTGGAAAAATCAGCAGTTAACTCAAAAAAAAAATCTTGAAATAGAGGAACAAAATCTCACAATTAACCAATTTCAAAACTTCCTAAAAAGCTATAGTAATTAAGACAGGGTGGTACTGGCACAAGAAAAGATCAACATAGATCAATGGAAGAGAATTGAGAGTCCAGAAGTAAACTCCCACATTTATGGTCAATTGATTCTCGACAAGGATGCCAAGACAATGCACTTGGGGAAATGACAGTCTTTTCAACAAATGGTGCTAGAACAACTGGTTGTCCCTATGCAAAAGAATAAAGCTAGACCACTTCCTTATGCTATACATGAAAATTAACTAAAAATGCTATTCATTCAAAGCAGAGATACTTAAAATGATAGTGTGAGAGGATCTGTGGTGTGGTATAATGATAACACACAAAGTAAATAGATTTAGGGTTTTCAATCACAGTGCTGCTGCTAAAAACCAGTTGTGTGACTTATGCTTTGTGCCTCGTAATTTGTTCATGCTAAATGTAGCTGAGGCGATAAAATGAGATCAAGCATTCAACAATGCTCTAGAAAATATGACCTGTTAATGATGCGGGGAGGACTGTGGAGGGAAGCCAGTGTAGTACTGGCTCTGCAAGGACAGTGTCCTCCAGTGGCTAAGAGGCAGGGAGAAAGAAGATGGAACCAGGGGTGCCTCAGCTTCAGTCCTGGACATACAGCACACAGATGTCCAATCCCATACAAGTGGCAAGTGGCAAGTCAGGAGTAACACTAACATAACTTACTGAGCATCTGAACATAAAATACAAGAGCAAAGTCTATCGCAGTCACAATCCCAATACAGGAGCTGAAATCAGAAACTCATAATGAAAATGCAGTATTAAGAAGAGGAAATGTTATGTTACCTTTTGGGTGGAGGCAAGGAGGCAACAACACATTTCACAGAAAAGGTGAAGGTTATATCTAAACTAAGTCTTGAGGAACGAGTAGGGGTTGCAAGGTAGAAGGGCTGGGAAAAGATATTCTAGGCAGGGAGAATATATGAATTAGGGGTAGACTGATAAACTTTCTCAAAATATACAGAGATAATGGGAGTGGATTATTCAAGTAACTTGAGGTTTTTTAGAACCACCAGCCATCACTCTGAAAATTACAAGGTACTCCACTGACTAGAGACAAAACTTCAGTGTAGTGATGTTGATAGGATAAGAACTGCATCACTACATTCTGGACTTAGACACCGCATAAAACATTTGATTGTGAATTTGCATATTTTCTTTGTACTTTCAAATTTTGCTTTATAAATTTTAAAGCCTGTCTCACTTAAAAAAAAAAAAATTTGATACAAAACTGCTATTACACTGCTATTCAGATTCAGGATTCAAGGGATTCTTGAGGAAGCGACATCCCAGAGAGCAGACGGTTTCAACTCCTGCCCACCCCTTGCAATGCCTAGACTATCATCAACTAGTAACGTGTGCTATTATTTGTGCGCATACACATCCATACACTTCTAGTAACTTCAGAGATGTGGCCTCAATTCTCAGTTATTCATTTGTAATCTGGCTTTCAAATTAATTCAAAGTAGGTAAATCACCTCAAAATAGGTACTGGAGAGGAACACCTGAAAATTCAGAGCATTATCCTACATGGATGTAAATGTTAATCCACAAACTATTTCAGACAGACTATTTTGTTCTAATTCTCCAAATTAGATTCACAAGGTTTCTTCTGTTGTCTAGTTGATACTTTGTTCCTTTTTCTTGCAATTCATGTTATCTTCCCCTGAGATTTTAATTCAAATTACACTGACTCCCAACCCCTATCTTAATTCCCCAGAGCCCATTATTCATTTTTAAAGTCATGTGTCTAGTCAATATACGACACTTATGGGGACAAAGGCTTTGAAATCACTTTAGTTAGGGGGGAAAAATTTTTTTTGGTGGCAGTCCCTGGACACTGCTGCTGTTTTCACCAAGGGAGCTAACTGAACACAAACAGCAGAATACTTTAAATTGATACCAACCTAAAATAAATAAATAAAATCTTAGGGGCCAGCCCCGTGGCTTAGCGGTTGGGTGAGCGTGCTCCGCTGCCGGTGGCCCGGGTTCGGATCCCGGGTGCGCGCCGACGCACCGCTTCTCCGGCCATGCTGAGGCCACGTCCCACATACAGCGGCTGGAGGGATGTGCAGCTATGACATGCAACTGTCTACTGGGGCTTTGGGGGGAAAAAATAAATAAATAAAATTGATACCAATCTTCTTTCCTAATGAGGTGGAAGCTACTGTCCCGTTTTTTGAAATAATAGACAGACTAGATTTTTGCTCCCCAAATTACCTCTTTCAAGCAAATAGATTTGATATTAGGAAGGAATATATAAGAAAAGTTGTACCTTGATCAATTGAAAGATTCTTTGAATTAGGAAAGTTATATGGTTGTCTTGATCCCAATACAGTATATAAAATACTGTTTTGTTGATGTTTGCTTACTTTCAGAAACAAAAAGAGATGTCATTCATGTTAAAGAAAATTTAAAGAAAAACAGTAAAAACGTTCATAGGAGATGCAGTAATCTATTATAATAGTAAATTACCAAAATGGAAAAAGAAAATATGGTAATGGGGAGATGGGAAGAAGCCAAAAAGCAATCTGAAAAATTGCAATCCATCGTTAGGACCAGATGGCATTCATCAGAGACTTCAGAGGTAACTAAGCTACTTAAAAAAAAATGCAGTTTATCATTAAAAAGAAGTAAAGTGGAAGATTAAATACCTCTAAAAACTGGCTATTATCAGTTGTGCTAAACCAAAATAAAGTACTTGCAGTAGACATGTATCTAAGTTTTCAATAAGAGAAAAATTATAGCAACAAAACAGCATTTCCCCTTTCTGGTTTATCAGACTAAACTTCACTCCAATTAACACATCAACACTTTAAAATAGTTTTTTCCTATACACACAAACTCGTATATAATTTTAAAGACACACAATCACTCTGCCTCCCAAATGATGTGGGGTCTTGTTTGAAAATTCTTAGATTTGTACAAAATCTGGAGCTTAATTAGGAGTATCTGCTAAAACTTGTCATGGATCAAAACAAAAATACAGAATTGCAGGGGTATATGGCCATTTTTAATTATGGAAAAGATATCAACTGTGAAATTTCTTAGAAATAATTAAGAAAAACATAAGCTTAAAAAATTTACTTTCATCTAGAAAATAAAATTTGAAAGTGCAGATTTCCATATGACAAAGTCAAGTGAGCACTCAATGAATGGGCGTAACTCCTCCACCTGTGCCTCTTAGATTATTCCTTTAATGTAGAACTTAATCCTGAGGAGTGGTTACAAGTAAGGGAGAAAAAGAAAACCCTCAGCTATTTCTGAGGTTGAGAAGCAGCAGGAGATTAAATTAGTGGGGCCAGGCAATGAGGAGTCCTGAATGAGATATGCTTTCATTTTGGGCTTTTTCCTATTGGCATAGAGAAATCATAGCTGGTTTTTGAGCTGGAAGGTTACATGCTGGTTTACACATTTTAGTAAGACTTATTTAGCTTGGCATCCAGTTTGGCCTGCATAAGGAACATGCTCTATTACCAAGAATCTCTGAACTACCTGCTCTGCCTCTGTATGCATCTTCACATTAGGACTGCCACAGGCTGTTTCTCTCCGGTAAATCTGATTCATATTACACTCACCCACCTAAAACACTCCTCATCATGTAGGAGATAATTCACTTCCTTTTGCATGGCCCACAAGCTCCTTCTTAATACAGCCCTTGCCCTCTTCTCTAGCCTTGTCTCCTCCTCCACCGTGTCATTTGAGGCTTTGATAATAACCGACATCTTCAAGCCTTTCCTTATGCAGCTTCCTCTACCAAGAAGGCCTACCCCACCCCTGACCACCTGGCAAAGACCTCTGCCAGTTATCACCTCCTCCTGAAGCCTATCTTAACCTCCCAGATAGGTTAGAAGCACAGAAGACAGAGTTACCTCCCTGTTTTAGTGTGCTTTTTTTATTGCACTTCCACAATATTTTCTTCTACTAGACAAGTGGCACCTTCAGGGCAGGAACTTGTTCTTTTTGGAGACTTCAGGACTTAGTACATAATTAGTGCTCAATAAATGCTTGCTGAAACTCAAGAGCCTGAGATAATCAAAGTCCTTTTTAATCTCTAAGGAGAATTGCCTGTGTGTTCTCTTATTTTAATTGGGGAGATTCTACTCACTCCTACTAATTGCTTTTAGAGACCATTTGGCTTGATGGAGAACAAAGACCCAAATCTGTGAAGCATCCACATCCACATAAATAAGAGCTTGAGCACTGGGCAGTTTCTTGGTTCTTATAAGATGGTTATAGAAGTAGTCTTTTATTTCATTTTATCTCCCCCTACTTCTCTCTGGCTGAAGCTTTGAGCAGAGTTTCTGAAATGTCCCTGGATGAAAGCTGGCTCTTTTTTTTGCATTGTTTTTATACAAGCTGTTACTCTAGGCTCATCTGTATCCATCTACATGCCTGTTGGAGTCTTTCCTAGTCCTCTGGTCTCTCCTACTTCTTCCATGAAGGCAACTAAGATCATCCCTTTCAAGCAATATTTTCTTTCTTTCTTCTTTTTTTTTTTGTGAGGAAGATCAGCCCTGAGCTAACATCCATGCTAATCCTCCTCTTTTTGCTGAGGAAGACCGGCTCTGAGCTAACATCTATTGCCAATCCTCCTCCTTTTTTTTTACCCCAAGGCCCCAGTAGATAGTTGTATGTCATAGTTGCACATCCTTCTAGTTGCTGTATGTGGGACGTGGCCTCAGCATGGCCAGAGAAGCGGTGCGTTGGTGCTCGCCGGGATCCGAACCCGGGCCACCAGCAGCGGAGCGCGTGCACTTAACCGCTACGCCAAGGGGCCGGCCCTCAAGCAATATTTTCCCTATCCATTTCTCTATCCATTTACTCAGAGCTTAACCTAGTTACTGGTATGTGTGTATCTTCTCCAATTAGACTATAAGCTCAAAGAAGACAGAAACTATGTCTTGTCCTTTTAAAACATTTCCCAAAGTGACTTATGCCTATGTGACTCACAAATCAAATATTTTATAGATATTTAGATTAAATGATAAATGACTTACAGTTTAAAGGGGGAAGAGGCTAGTCATACTACATAGTCAGGATAGAAAACAACTGATCAGTAAATCTACAGACGGTCACTTCATGCGGGATATTAATATATCACTTCTTAATTTATACGTATAACCTTGTACTTTTTATAAAAACATCTCCTAAATATCTTACTATTACCTGCAAGATAAGAAAGATTATTATTTCTGTCTTAGTTATGAGAAAACAGGGTTCAGGGAGCGTGATTTAAGGTCACACAACTAATATGCAAACCAGATTCTTCTGTCTACAAGTGCAGTGTTCTTTGCACCACACTATGCTCTCAATCTTGAAAAGGCCAAATTTCAGGGGCTATAAGCACAAAGGATACACCTATAGCTATCAATCAACTGGCAAAAGAACTCAGCACGTGTTACGTACAATCTGAGTACCTAAAACAACAAAAGAAAAGTAAAGTAGAAAACAACAGTGATGGAAAAGCCCCAGTATAAAAGACTACACATTTTTAATAAGCCTTATCCAAATCCTCAGTGCTGACTTTGTGGAAAGAATTTAATATTTCTGAGAACAATAAGGTCAATGCATACGTCCCAATGTCCATAAAGTCAAGCAGCAGGCACCATCTGCTTTGGAAAGCTCAAATAAGAAAAAAAAAAGACCAATCCCCACCTCAACTCACATAAAAACATGCACTCACCTGTGCACACATCCCTTGGCCAGACTGGAAAGAAGACTATCTGGAAATAAGGGAATATCTTCAACATATGTAGTGGATTGAGTGGGGACCCACAAGAGATACAGTACCTGGAATCTTAGAATACGACTTTATGTGGAATAAGGATCTTTGCAGATGTAATTAAATTATCTTCAGATGATATCATCCTGGATTAGGGGGGGCCCTAAATCCAATGACTGAAGTCCTTATAAGAGACAGAAAAGGAGAAGACAAACAGGGGAGAAGGCTACATGAAGACGGAGGCAGAGATCGGAATTATGCTGCCACAAACCAAGGAAGAGGTAAGGAAGGATTCTTCCCTAGAGCCTTTGGAGAGTGTGGTCCTGCTGACATCTTGATTTTGGACTTCTAGCCTTCAGAACTGTGAGAGAATAAGTTTCTGTTGTTTTAAGCCACCTAGTTTGTGGTAATTTGTTATGGGCAGCCTTCGGAAACTAATACAGTATATATTAGTTGAACGACTAGAATTAAAATTTCTTTCTACAGCAGGTAATGGGATTCTCCTAGATAACTATATAGTATAATACAATTAAGGCTACAAAGTGTGTAGCTTATTCAGCCTATGGTTCAGGAATGGCTTCACATAAAAAGTGACATTTAAGCTAAGATTTGAATGAGTATGAGTATGTCATACTATGAGTATGACAACCAGAAAGAGAAAGGGAAGAGGTGTATATTTATGAGGGTTACAACATTTACAAAGTACAACTTATGAAGGATATAACAAACAAAAGATGTTGCCTATTAAGTATACGAAAATATGTTTGTGTGTTTACACAAGTATGTATGAATTGCACAGCAGGACCAAGGATCAGCTAATATTAATAATGCTATAATTATTTTTGATAACTATCCATAAATAAGATAAATTCAGAATCTGATTCATTAATATATCGTCACAAGGGATATCACCAAACGTAATTTCAGAAAAAGATGACAAGATAAAGAGAGCAATCCAGTTGCCTCACTTATAAGCTGCTTGCCTAAATCAGTCTACTTTGGAACCACATTTAATGTAAGTGAGAATCCTGAAGACATGGAGACTTGCCAATTGGCTCTGAATACTGCTAACTAGATGTGAATAACAATGGTCCCATGAATCATTTCTAAGCTGTTTAAAAAAGCCTTTCACTAAAAAATTCCTCTATATCACACTAGTTGTGGATTTTACATCAAAGAGATGCCTGGATTCATCATTTTACTAACAAACGGTAATTCAGAAATTGACATTTCTGACAATGATGCCACACACAGGCAATTAAAAAAAATCACAACTAACCTACATTCTTGAAGTCAATGAAAGCTGATAGAGGAAGGTGAATTAAATTTTTATAACCTTAAATAATGCATTAAATAACTATGGTTACCTGACTTAATAAGAAGCATAGGCTTGAGTGCTCTGGAACAGCAGGTCAGAAACTGGATACTTAGGAACACTTCTTCTATTGTTCAATATTCAAATCTTAATTCAAATGTACCAAGGAAGGGACAATAAAATAAAAAAAAAAGACACCAATTTGAAGAGTAAATGTTGTATTGTGCTAAAGGGTAGGTTTTGTTTATACAACTATTTATTTCAAGGCTACCTTCGACATTTTCAAAAGAACTATGGCTTTCTAGATACAATGGGGGAAAATGCTCCTTAGAGGATGTCACATCTCCCTGAGACAGAACAAATGGTTATGTTTGTTGTTTTTACCCTCTGCTTAATAGTCTACACTTACTTTTTACTCCACTAAGGGCACGAAGTAAAATAGGAAAGCTATAAAGATGAATGACAATGGTTATTATTCTAGACACAGGGTGAACAATCTCTTCTTGAAGATGTTTATAGATGGAACTGTTTGGGATTATCTAAGCTCTTAATAAATATGATCTGTTTAAGGGGAAGATGACCCTGATTAGCATTTCCCAAATCAAATTCCATGGAACACTAGCATCCCATGAAACGTTAATAGGTGCTATTTGAGAAAAAGGTAGTGGAGTCAAATATTTGGGAAACTGCAATATAATATTTATCTCTTGGACAGTCACAAAAATTAGCATACTAAAGTTCTGACATAAGGAAGTTATGTAACTTTATTTAACTCAGTATTTGCAAATTATTTGATTACGAACCCCCTTTGTGTAAAAAAAGGTATTATACTTTTCTGTCTTATAATTCTATGGAGTCCTGGAATACTGTCCTTAAAAACATAAACAGCATACTAAATTTACATTAGCCCTACCTACTTCAATCACATGGATGAATAAAAAGAAATGAGAACACAAACTTCTATGATAATATCTCAAAGCATGATAGCAAAGAAATGAATTTCTTTTCAGTCCATGACTTAAAGGTTTAGTCATTTTTAATTCATTTAGGCTCTAAGAACACGTAAATTTGTATGACTGGATGTACTCTGGGTTTCATGGAATGAAAGGAAAACAGGATTGTGCTCTATTTATAGAAACGAGTATAATTACCAATACTTAAAAATATCATATTAATAGGGGAGAAATTATTAACATTATAATTTAATCTGTTCTGTCAATAAACTCTAAGATGTTTCACAAGGAAAAAGATCAATAACAGGACTCATTCTCTGCGGAATCAAATTCCACATAATCTAGGAGTCATGAAAAAGAAAGGGTGTTATCACCTTATACTTGAGAATTACATTACAACTGGCTGATTATTCAGGATTAATGAGCTCAGGGTTAAGAGTTCAGCAGCCATATGGGTAACTGTAATGAGTTGCCTGGAGCTAAGACCCTGCCAATACCACCAATCAGCATGGCAGAGGTCTCTAAGCTCACTGGTGGTTTGGCTCTGCTCCAGCAGGGGACCGCCTCAAGCCAGTGATTCTGCATCAACCCAGTCTTCCTGGCCTCATCTCCACCTGGGTCTAAGATGCTAGTCACTGGGCATGTGACTAATTTCTTAGAACCAAGCCTCGACTTGTATTCCTTTTCTACTAATTGTGTCCTCAATCTGCTGCCCTGATTCCATAAGCTGTCTGACTTGATGCCTCATCCTGAATCCATGTTCCTCTAAACATGTTTCTCTAAGGCTTTAATGACTTTAGTCCTGTCCCTAAAATCCAGTTTACTTGTGGTTGTGTTTCTGCTACTGACAAAGATGCTCTCCTAGACTAAACTTTAGTCAGGCTCCTTTGAACCCTTTTCTCCACTAGACCTTGCAGAAAACTGCATAGTTCAGTTTTAGCAAGAATTGTGCTAAGTCAGTTTAGAGAAAATCCCCACCTTCCATATCTGATGGGGTTTCTCATCCTCTACCACCCTCCAGGAGATATCTCATCACCCTGGCCTGACTTCAGCAAGAATCTTGTCAAGTCTGTTTAGGCAGAAGCCCCCTGATGTTTCCTCTTAGTAATTTTCTATCACCCAATCTCCCCCACCTCCACCGCTTCGATAATGCTCTTTGGTTAAAAATCCTCACCTTTCCTTGTTGTATATGGAACTGAATCTAGTTCTACACTGAGGTCTCTTCCCCTCTATTGCACTAGTTCCTGAATAAAATCTGTTTTTACTGCTTTAACTACTGCGCAGCTCTGGTTTTCTTTAACACTCTCTACGACCAGAACTCTCCACCTGTCTGTACTCTGATGCCTGTCTTATCTTTATGGTGTTTTCTGCCTGCAGTCAGTTGGGCTTTCCTCATGTCAGAGCCCAAGGAGACCCCAATCTATCAAAGATAGAATCTTCATATACAACCTGCTCTGTCCCAGCATATTTTTCTAATCTCAGGAATTTCTTTACAGGACTGAGCTGTCACCTGACTTCATTAACAAGCGCATATGATTAAAGTCTAGCGCAGGTCTTCACTATCTCTTGCTTTGGCAAATCAGTACATTGTGTGAAAGAAGACATGTGTGGAGCCATATCAAAACAGAGCTAGGGCAGCTATTTCAGAGGAATTGCCTTGCATGTCTTGTTTTCTTTATCTTCCAAGCTGGACTAAATCACCAACATTCCAAGAAATCAGTAAGGACACAATATCTTATTTGTAAGGACTGATGAAACTGGACTTTGCTGAAGACCAAAGAGCTAACCAATCAATGAAGTATAAACCTAGCCTTACCTCATCTAGCACCAATGAACTCTTCTTTAATACAACTCACCTCATCTTCCTCCCTTTTCCCCAGAAAAACCCTGAGCCCTTCTCCTGTAATTGGGACACTATTTGGGTTTCTACCTGAATCTATGCTCCCCAAATTGCAATTCTTTGATCCCAAATAAATGAGTACCCTCTTAAACTGGTTTCTGTTTTTGTAAGCTGACAACTGTTACCTGATTAAACTATGATCTTGTCATTTTCTTCCCTCAAACCTTCAAGCCCCACAATCTGTAGAGTCAGGGTTTAACATCTGAGACTATATGATCTAGCTTCAACTTACGTTTCCAAACTTCTTTTCCACTGCTCCTATTTACCTACCATTTTCTCCAAGCAAAATGAATTGCTTTGTTATTTGCTGTATATGCTCAGTTTTTCTACTGCTTCCTCCCTTTGCCTAGGCCTTTAAGGCTTTTCCTTATTTCTGCATGTCCAAATCTTATTCAGCTTTAAGACTCAGTACCACCTGCTGGGCATAAGCTTTCTTTCTTCTTTTTTTTCATCTTCTTTCTTCTTTTTTTTTCAAATTTTGCTAGCTTTTTATTTAATTTAGTGCTCTAATTTTTTCCCCTTTTACTATGGTTATTGTTAAATTATGACTCACTTGCCAGACAAGTCTCTTTCTCTTTTTTTAAACTAGATGGTATTTATTTATTTGTTTGGTTGAGGTATGATCATCAGATAGCATTATATTAGTTTCAGGGGTACACATAAGCTCTTTCTCGCTCAACTCAATCTTGATCACTCTGATGGTCCTCAACACTTTCTACCTTGTAATATAGTTATTTGTGTACTTCTTATATCTTCCCTATTTGGCCATAAGATCCTTGATGGCAAGAACCATCCTGTTTTCACTAGCATCTAGGAGACAGAAGTTTGCACATAGCAGATGCTGAATAAAATTTTTTGAATGAACTAAGTCTAGTTCTATCAATAGCTCTTTCAAATTTGCACTGTTTATTAAAAAATGGAAAGAAGAGGGGATGGGGCAAGATGGGATGCATCCTAACATCTATCCCTACTCTCTTGGATTAAGAGACCCTAGAAGTCATCTATTGCAGTGGTTCTCCACCAATTTTCTAACTTGATACACTTGATTAATGTCACGCACATGTGCAACTAATTCTTAAGGGCCTACCCAGATACATTTTTTTCTTTTTACATAGATTCTGGGATATGTATAATGTGGGCTCCCTAGCTGTAAACCTACCTTCTCTTTTATTGATATTTGGAAGATGCAGCAGAAAGGATGCTAATATAAGCAAATTCTCTCATTTACAAATTAGGAAGTCTTAACCATGAGTGCAAATAATTTCTCTAACATCAGAGAGTCAGTCAAAAGCAGAAGTGGGATTAAAACCCAGGTCTTCTGACTCCTTGTTCATTGAGCTTTCCCCTAAACAATACTTTCTATGATCACTGCTGCTGGAAAAATAACTCAAGGTCCCAGTTGATTATTAGCATTACTTTCCTTCATGTGGGTGCATATTTACAAAGCTTTCAAGAGTCATTCATCAACTGGTTTGTAAAAAATTCTAATAGGCTTTCAAGCTCTCTTTCACCTTCCTTTCCTTTCCCTCCCCTCCTCCATTTGTGGAAATTAGTTGTATGGTCCTTTAGCAAAGATAGCTTGATTGACGTTATGTTACTGTTCAGCAACACTTCCTGCTATTAATTGCTTTATAATGGTAATTACGATTAGCAGTACAAGATATTTTCTTTTCTAATTGGCTATTACTGGTGAATAGCAGCTTGTTACATAACAGAAGACTGTGTTAAATAAATAACCACAACTACAATTCTGAGGTCTTTCTTTTAAAACACAAATCTCTCCAAGTTTTTGGATAAACACACTAAAAAATTTTTTTTAAGGCAGGGCCTTGTAATTACTTGGGGGAGGGTTTATCTTTGTCAAGAAAAAACACGAAATGAGGGCAGTGTTAGGGAAACCAGGAGAAGGACCATGCATTTCCTTTCTTTTAAAAAGAAACACATTTAAAAGCTTTACTATGCTCGGCAACCCAGTCAATGCATACAAATTACAGATTCAAATGTATCCACTTCTTCCCACAGTGTGATACGGAAACGGAAAGGACTCTCCAACTAGCTCTGGTAAAATATGAATGCTAAGCCCGATCAACTACATTGAAATGTCCCCCTGGATAAGGCCAGGGGTTCTTCATTTGTGCCCCACATAGCACCCAGCATGGAGCCAATCTACAGTCACCGTTCAACCAACACCAAATGCCATCACAACATGGCACTGTCTCAGAAGATGAGGTGATCCAAAAGTATATGTGACAGGGTTTACATATTATAAAATCAGGGATATGTCTTGATTCAAACTTTCATGTTGATTAGTCTGTAATCTTTTTTTTTTTACAAATGAATTATAGTTTCTTTAATGAATCAGATTGTCACATAGCATAAATGTTTACCAAGCACTGGTTGCTGAGAATGTGGATGAGCAGTTATTCTCAAAGACTGTGGGCAGAGGTGTAGTTGGGGAGCCTGTAATCATTTTAAAGTCATAGCCAGACTTTTGTAGCAGCAGTAGGTCATATGACTTGCTCAAGGTCACACAGGTTTTAACTGATAGCTACGTTTAAATCCAGTTTATCCAATTCCAAAGACCCCCCACTGCCTCTTGTAATAAACCTTTATCGTCAACATCATTCATCCCTATATTTTCATAGTGTGTCAAGGTTTACAGAATGCTTTCACATATCCTGCCTCACTCAACCTCCCAATAATACCAACAAGGTAATTAACTGCAGCATTTTTATGATGAAGTTGAGGCTCAGAGACGTTAATTGATTTTTTCCAAGTTCACAATGCTACAAAGCAGCAAATTCAGGATCAGAATCCAGGTTTCCTGACTCCTAATCCAGTTTTTCCTTCCATACATTCTTACTCAATGTATTGATTAATTTAAAATACTACACATGGAGAAAGCCTAATATTATCCCACGTTAGCTTATATCACTTAAAATATTCTACCACTTCTCAATTGTTGATCCCTGCAAGAATGAAGCAAAGGGTTAAGTCTTGTTTAATTCTAGAAAATCTTATGTGGTTCCTAGACCTAAATATAGCACCCAACTCCAGTTGGCTATCTTACAAATAAATGCCACTGGTAACAAAGAGTATTGGCTGAGATGTAGAGAGAGGCAGAAGATCAGTCAAATGTATCACCACTTCTGGAAAAAGCTGCCCTGCTCACCTTTGGGTCAATAAGGTCAGTATTGTTTCAGCAAGAGATGGCAATTCTTTAAGTTACTGTCAGTGAAATGCCAATCCATTCAGACTCTGATGAGTTTATTAAGTAAATCATAGGCAAACTGAATCCTAATTCTGTGACAAAGTTCTCCAAGAACAGCTAACAGAAGCATTTAAAGAGTCAATCGCTGGAGATGGCAGTTTATGTACACTGCTTTTTTCTATATACCCCTGGATTTATGTTTAGAAGAAAGCATAATTTTTATTATATGAATCTTAACATCATCTTCAGTTTTACAAAATGGGAAATGTATGACTGTGTGGTGCAGTGCGGCGCTATTCTTTTGCATGAATGGAAGGTCTATGTCAACACAGCAAGTATATGTAAATTCAGTGTCTGATACTGTAAGTACCTAACAAATTCCTCAACAGAAACCTGGTCGTGAAGGGACAAAGACACATTAAAGTTGTAGCACTCAAAATCATCACCTGTATCACCTCTGGCACACGTGCCAAAGATGTCCCTATATCTACGACTGAAATAACAGTTACCATTTATTGAAGACCAGGCTACTATACCTATCATCTCACTCCTCATTTCAACATTCCAGCAAGAGAGACATGATTATTATCCACTTTACGGAAGAGAAATTGAAGTTCAGAGGTTGATTAACTTGCTGTGGCTGGTAAGTGATCAGGATTTGATCCTAAGTTGGCCGGACCTCAAAATGTACACATACTCTCTTTTCTCTATACCATATTTCCTTTCTACATTAACATTAGCTTTTGAACATATTTATGTTTAAGGAAAGTCTGTTTCAGACCTCATCTAATGGAATTTAGACACTATGAGACATCATTATAATAGTAAATAGGATAAAAGTTCCTCTTCAGTTACTGTGTGACCTTGTGCAAGCTACTCTTTGCATCAGTTTCATCATTTGTAAATAAAATGGGGATAGTATGAGCATCTACCTCAGGGATGTTGTGAGGATGAAATGAAATAAGACTTGTAAAAGCGTTTGAAACAGTACTTGGCACCTTTTACTGCTCAACAAATGTTAGCTACCACCAGCATCACCATTATAATATCCCCTCCTAATATCCTATAAGTGAGGTCCTGTGTATTTTTCATACGAAAATAAAAGGATGTTCCAGAGTAGTCCCCTTCAGAACCTCACACCAAACCCACAAGACTAGGTTTCAATAATTTTTTTCCTTCCATGATATCCTTCGGCCTGTACCTTGCAAGGTCATCCCAATATGCAAGATCATCTGAGCTTCCTGCTGACTCTGAGTGTGGGTGTATGTGTGGGGAGCTGGGAACTGGATTTGAGGGGGCAGCACTGGGTAGGGGTGAGGAAAGGTATAGAAGATAATGTAAAAGGCTTTCAGAGCACATAGTTGCAATACTAGTACGGAGCACCAACAGACACTCTGACAACCCCCAAATTCCAGGAATACACGGGCAGCCTAAGCAGTTATCACCAACACATTCCTAAGCTTCCCCTGGGGTTACACTACAATTTAGATTGCTTCTTAAGTGAATACTACAGAATCAGAGAGCAGGCAGTTTTAGAGTTCAATTAGGCATATATTTTTATTGAAAGCAACAATTTTTACTGAGGTCCAACGTTATAAAAGGAAATATGCTTGGCTCTCATAAGTATATAATTCAATAAAATAATCGTAATAACTCTGCAAAGTAGGTATTACATCCATATTTTCATAAATGTAGCAGCATGTGCAATAAGCCTGTTACACAACTACTAAATGTTAGAATTGAAATTTAAATTCAGTTTTTCCAAGATAGAGTCTAGTCCTCTTTCCACTATTTATGTCAAATATATGAGACTAGACTTAAACACTAATGCTGCAAATAAGATGATAACCTGTGGAAAACTGGATGACAGCCATACAGATGATGGAAGACAGATTTCAAGGTCTATGTAGCAGTTTATTCAGTTATGAGATCAAGGTTATAAAGGACAGATCTGAAGTATTCTTTTAAAAATTTAATCATTATCTAAACAGCTCTAAAACTTTAATAAAAGACTGAAAAACTATGCTGAAGTGCTATGATGATAATACTCTGTATTTTCCAATTGGTATGCATAACTTTCACAAGCATAAAATACCTACTCAGTTTTTTATTCTATTTCAATTCCTCTGCTTAAAACAGCTGCCATTCTAAGTACTTTGAATAAATTTCAAACAGATTCTAACCATTAAACTGTTACAGGGTGTTTACTACACACAGCTCTGATAAGCACTGGATGTATGAAAGTGAAATAAGACAACTCTTGCCCTCAAGAAGTTCACAGTCTACTGGGGTAGACAAAGCTGCCAACAAATCACTCGAGTCTGATAATGTAAGTGTGATAATGGAGATTCGGGAAGGGAAGCAGAGTGACTGAAGATGAGGCTGGGAAAGTAAGTTAGAACCTTAAATGTCACATGCAGAATTTGGATCTAACTATACATGCATTAGAGTTACACTGAAGTTTTGAAACGAAGACCCATGAATACATTTGCATTTTAGAATGTGGATTAAAGGGGGGAAAATCAAGAGTCAGTGTCATTAGGAAGCTTTTGCAATCATCCAGGCTAGAATTCAGTTCTGGTCAGTTATTAAACACTGGCAATGTGCCAAGAACAGACTCAGGCAGACAAAAACATGCAGGACAAGGTTTTGGTCCCCAAGAGGGCAGTTTGGAGGGTGGGGGACACAGGTAATTCAGCAGAAATGGTGAGGGTTAGAAACAGAATAGTGGCTAATGAGAAGAAGAGAAAGAACAGATTCAGAAGATTACTTCAGGCACAGAAAAATAAGCCATGATAACCCATCAGCTTCAGGACCTGCAGGCAAGATAGGAATCAAGGATTCCTAGGTTTCCAGCTAAAGTTTGATGCCATTTATTGAAATAGGAAATACAAGAATGAGGAGCTGACATCACCTGCTACCCCCATTTCTTCTAGAGACATCACAAACGAGTTAATAAGGTCTCCTGAGGAAAAGCATTATAAATCCAAAATAGCATTACCAAGATCATCATCTACTAGGCATGCATTTGCAAGGAAAAAAGTTGACTCTGTCAGAATATTATAGCATGGAGGCACAGGTTAACTCTGTCAGAAGAAATCACCTCAGTCACAAAAATTTCCTACCAGTATTGCCAAATAATAAACTATAGATGTGCTATCTTACTGCCTTCTAATGAAAAACAGCAAAAGAAAAAATACCAATAACACATCCTCAAGTGTAAGAAATGTTGAGTCTATTTACTACTTGTTCTTAATTTTAGGGGACAACATGAAATCCTAGTTAGTGCTCAAATGTACAGAAAGCAGTGTTGTGCAAGATCAGGAACTTTCCTGGAGAGGGATGGCACCTCAGGAAATCTGTAAACACGGGTCCCAGAGAAGGTGCTGTACCTGCCTGCATACCACCCAGTGACTCGCTCTAGCAGAGATCTTACGAAACTGCAAGCATTTCCATAACAAGACTCCCTAGCCCCTTCTGTCCCAGGATATTAAACACACAGATTGCCACTTTAATTAGAGCTAGAGGGAAACCTCTTAAAACAGGCAGTTTTCAAGAAATTAAGGATTTTACAGGGAAAGACATACTTGATAACCTAAGTGACTGCTTAACAAAAAATATGAGTATACTTTTAATACTGTCTTCACGCAAAATTTGTATCACTTTGCAGGCTTTGAAAAAAATCGGATAAAGTTTCAGAATGGTACACAGGTTATTAAGGGGACTTTTAATGATAACTTTACCTTATAAGAATGACATAAACATCAACCAGTAACCTCTTCCAAAAATGCTACAAATTAGTGAGAATACTGGGCAGGTCTGAGCCAGGGTGAGGAATGTTTTTATGTTACAGATACTGCAAATTCACTGCTGCTCAGTACTTTTGATGAAAACAAATTAGAACCTACAATTAAGCTTTCTATCAGTTACTCAATTCAATTCAATAATCATTTAAACATTGGACCTGGATTAATAATTTCCTCACAGTTGGTGAAGATATGGGGAAAAGGACACTCATATGATACCAGTGGGAATGTATACTGATACCTTTCAAGGAGAAAATCTGACATCTGTTAAAGTTTTAAACATATGTAACCTTTGGCCCAGCAATTCCTCAAGAAATACACACCCAGTGGTCAAGGATTTGTATACAAAGCTGTTCACTACAACATAACTGAAAAACTAAAGCCACACTATATGGTCATTAATAGGGGAATGGCTAAAGTATGGCACGTTCATATTATGGAATACAGTGGGTGCAGTCCTTAAAAGCAAGGAAGCAACAAATGTATTGACATGGAAGAGTGTCTACAACACATCACTGGGAGAAAAAAGGTCGCAGATCTTTGAGCATACATAGAATAAACCCTTTTTGTTTTCTTTTTAAGAAATCAAAACCATACAGATGTGTGTCATACAGGAATGTCAGAAAGAGCACCCACCAAACCCTTACCACTTGTTACTTGCGGAGTAGGACTGTGTGGTGAAGGAATTTTCATTTTTTTTACCTTACACACCTCTGACCAGTTTGAAATGTTTATAATGAAAACTTTTATAATTTTAAAATAACTAAAGATTTTTAAATGTTTTACAATGTTTTTGAAAGGCATACCCAATTTTCTTTTTTATGAGTTAATGTGTGAGATAAATTCACCAAAGATTCCATCTCTAGATTTTTAAACTCAGCCCTCTGGAACTCTGAGAATCTGGAAAACCTTAATACTGTAGTCTGTTACCATCACCTAAGAGCTGACTATACGGCCAACCCAATAATGAACTGTCTAGAGTGTGGGTATAACTCAAGATTTAACTCAGGAGCCTACCAAAGATTTCTTTGGTAGAGGTATTGAAATAATTTCAGGGCTAGGGCATTCCATTGACGGGAAGTGGGAAGAAATTACACTTCATCTCTGTGCTGCTGAGATGAAAATTTAAGACTAAATGTCCATTTAACCAAGAAAGCGGAAACAAAGAAACCAAAAAACCAAACAAAAACCCTCAAGAAGGACTAAGAACCAAATTTAAGCCCATCAGAAAAAGACAACTTGCCGTGCTAAATGACATATCAAAGCAAAAAAAAAAAAGAAGGCGGGGGATAGACTAAAGGTAAGAGAATGGGGCTAGGAATCCTAAAGACAACCTTCCTGCAGCTTTCAAAGTTTGGTTTTTGATCTCTACAGTGGATCAGAGGACAACTCGAAAGTCAAGTAGAGCCAAAGTAACTGTGATGATTTTCATAACCCCCTTCAAATTTTTCTCTGAAGCCACAAGTGCAAAACACTTCCTTTCCTCTTGCCATAAGGCCCCGGCCTGAGAAGACTTCCCAGGCTCCACGTTCAATCCTGGAGAACGCCCGGGGCAGTCAACAAGCGACAGAGGAGGCTGTGAGAGGCACGCGCACACTTGCCCTTCAGAGGCCGCTCTCGCCAGCAACTGAACAAATCTGTAGAGTGCAGAGCAGTGACCAGTCTGCAACTGGAAATCCGCCCGAACCCAAATAAAACATATCTCCCGAGGCCAAACCAAGCAAACCGAGGCGAGGAAGGGCATTTCGAGGAAAAAGAGCTGCTAATCCCAGAGTTATAATCACACGTGCACGAACCTGACTTGACCCACACCCACTCGAGAGCAAGCGCGAAGCTGAGAGCTCCAAACGGAACACAAAGGCCCAAGGAACTTCCCTGGCTGCGGGGAAGGTCATTCCAACCCATATTCTCTTCTTTTCCCTGACAGCCCCCCCCAAGTAGCCGCCTCCGACCTCACCCCGTCCCAGTGGTCCCCGCCTGCGGCCCCCTTTCGCCCAGCTGGAAGGCTCTCGGGGTCCGCCCAGCGGTCAGCTGCAGTTCTCGTCCTAGAGAAAGGAAGACAAACCACCTGCACCTCAGGGGCACCGTACTCACCCTCATAACTGACATCCCCGGCTCCGCTACGGCTGCCATCACTGTCCTCCTCCCCTCGGGTAGCAGCCCCCTGGGTCTCGGCAGCAGCCATTACGCGGGCGAAAAGACAAGGGAGGGACGCGGGGCGGGGCGGGTGCGGTCCGGAACCAATGGAAACGCGACTGGAGGAGAACTCCCCATCAACGCAGCGGTTCCTCCACGCCCACGTCGCGCCGTCACGCTTTGGGCCAATAGGACGTGGCGAGAGGAACCTAATCCCCGCCCCCAACAGCTACTGCCACGCCCCCTTCCTGGATGGAGAGGCCCAGAACTACAATTCCCAGCGTGCCGCGGGGGCGCTGGGCAGGGAGGGCTGGAGGAGGCGCTGGCGGGCGGGGGAGCGCCCGAGAGTGCCCCGGCGCGTTCGCTTAGTTCAGTGAATCAGAACAATGACTGCGCCGCCGGGTCCCCGGGAGCGCGTCGGAGGACTGTGAGCAGCTGCCGCCTGGAAAGCGGCGGGCGGCGCAGCCTTGGCCGCGCAGTGTCAACGCCGGGCTCGGGAGCCTCCAGTGCAGACCCTGCCCAGAGTGCGCAGCCCGCGCGGAGCCGCCGGGCTCCAGCGCTGCAGCCGCTCCTCGGGAGTGTGCATTGTTGTGAGCCGGAGAAGGGGCGCGGGGATTACAAAGCCCGGAGACCCGGGAGCCCGCTTTAGCCATGTGGATACCTACGGAGCACGAGAAATACGGCGTGGGTAAGTCTTCGCGGGGCGAACTTTTATTCCGCTCTGGCCGGAGCGGGTGCGCATTTCGCGTCCTTGCCCCCGCGTCCCTCTCCCTCCGCCGGGCTGTAAATGCCTAATCCTGGCATCGCGCTGCGGGTTCGGGCTTTCCCGAGCCAGCTCCGAGCAGAGGGGCGCGCGCCGGGGTGTCGCCCCTCACGGCCGGATGGGCGCTCCCCGCACCGGCTCCAGGAGTGCCGGGACGTCTGGGGGAAGCGCGCCGCCAGCCCGCCCGCTCGGGGCTCTGCCTGCGGAGTTTGGAGCGGCGACGGGGCGTGTGTGTGTCAAGTTGGGAGAGGAGGGCGAACGGCGTTCTTCTGCTCCTTCGTCCTTCTTCTCCAAAGCGGCGGGGTGACGGCAATGGACTGCAACGATTTCCGAGGGTGGAGAGGGAGACAACAACAACCGCGCAGGGGGAACACCCCCAAAACAGAAGGGAGGCGCAAAACCTTTTCTCTGGCTCCCATCAACATTCCCGGAGTGCGGAATGTGGCACAGCCCTCAAAAGAGCCGCTCTGACAGACGGAGCCCGGCCCGAGCCTCCCTTCTCCCTCCGATCCCGGGTTTATGGGGTGTGTGTGTTGAGGGACCGGGGATGGGGGGGCGGTTGGTAAATTTCAACATCTGCGCCGCTTTGCTCTTTGGAGGGGAACGGGTATTTCAGCAATGTTTTTACTTCTGGCCACCTTCTCTGCCCAGGGTGAGCGTGGTGGGGGTGGCGGTGGCGGACG
Source organism: Diceros bicornis minor (assembly GCF_020826845.1). Classification (NCBI taxonomy): domain Eukaryota; kingdom Metazoa; phylum Chordata; class Mammalia; order Perissodactyla; family Rhinocerotidae; genus Diceros; species Diceros bicornis. The sequence continues at coordinate 63,840,500 of NC_080742.1, read as the reverse complement.
GCTGTGGAGTGGTAATGGGGAGGGGGATTGGAAAGCCTGGGTCTTCGAGGCAAGGAGACAGTTTTTAGGAAAGGACTACCCTGATACTGGCGTTCGGAGGAAAAGGCACAGGGTAGCGCTCGCTGTTCTGTGCAAAGGTGAACAACAAAGGACATTAATGTTGACTGATGAATACAGGAGTCTCCCTTCCTTTTCCTCCTCCCATTTCAGGCCGATTACAGTTCCCGTTTTTGTTGTTTGATTTCAGCTGGGTCGCCCCTTGACAGTTACTCCTTTTAGGGTTGTGTATTAAGAAGCCAGGCTCTCTGACAAGCCTGCAGCGGCCAAATGTAATTATAACCTCTCAGAAGGTTTAACAGAGAGAAAGCATTATGGATTTTACTAAGTCTTTATTTTCTGTAATGTCCTGTCCTCCCGATTTGCTGCTTTTTAAAAAAAATTGGGTACAGATCTAGTGATTTAGACGATATGTAGGTATCTGCTTATGTTCTAAATTCATTTCCCTGTAATTTAAAAAATGTAGAAAGCCTTTCCAGGGAGTCATAGTCAAGAGGATTTTTTTATTTTCCAACTTGTCCTAGGGATAGGACTTTGGAGTTCACTGAAAGGACTGTATGATTGATTAAACAAAGTCCTTTCCATATTTTACATTAGCTTCCATTCTAGATTGTGACTGGTTAGCAAGACAATAGTTTGTTCTGGACCCACCTTTGAGAAGGGTTTCCAGCCTTCCTTCTCTTCAAAGTGTAAGGGGAACCTTTGCTAGGCACTCTACTGGCAAGGAGTAGATGGTAGTGGTTGTTCTTTTCCTCTCCTCACTCTCCCCTTTTTGGGGGTAGATTAATCCTTGTTAGGTAAAGACATTGCCTTTGCCGAACCAGTGAGGAAGCAGAGGGTCCCCTTGTCACCGGATTTAACAATGCAGGAAGCCCAGACCCATCCAGGAACAGTGTCCCGCTTGGAGTCAATCCCAGATGTTGTTTTCTTCCAAGTGTTAAATTATACAGATTATGGAATGGGGTTTATTTTTTTGATTTCTTTATGTGCCAGGTCACAGTTGGGGTGCTAGTATCGATTAGTTCTTCTCTCGCCTTTCTTTACAAGCTGTGGGCAGAGGGTTAAAACCCACTCTGGGATTTCCTGGAATGGCAAACCGGATATTATCAGTCAAGTGTTTTGGGCTGCAGCAGACACCTCGCTTTTGGGTGGTTGTGATTTGGTTGCAGAGTAGAGGGAGGTGGAAGGGTGAGCACATGTTTGGAAAAAGGAGGTTGAGTGAGATGAAAGGGGGGAGCACAGAGGGGTGTGTTGTACTCATTTATACAATATCACGTACACAGGAATGTTAATCATCTTTTATTACTTTTTGAGCATTTGGCTTATGGAATGCTTAGCTGTTTTTTAGAATCCATCTGTTAGGTGTGTGTGTGTTGTGAAAATTATATGGACTTTATTTCTCACCATGGAGAGCACTATTTGTAGCTACCTATGCTGCAAGTTGTTATTTTTTTTTAACCTTGGTTAGTGTGTGTGCTTTTCTCATCGAGTTTTTGTAAATACTACAGAAAAGATACTTTATGGGCCCAAATGTTTGGCTGATATCAGATATAGTAGTAATTTGGTTTCCTCATTCTTTGAAATAAATCGGTCTTTGTAACTTTGGAATACCTGAAGTTTCAGTACAAATTGTATATTTCTACAATGATACTTCCTATCTACTATCAATTATGTATGAGATAATTATGTCTTTACATCTTTTTGTTTCAGTTTCAAGCCACATACTATAAACATGGGTAAAATTACTTAGATTTCATACCTATAGTAAGGTATATTAGAGATAGAAATTCCTTTTCAAACTTGATGTGTAGGCACTGTCTTCTTCATTTAATTGGTGAATGGTCTTAAACCGTTACATACTTAGTCGTATACCTAAGTGTTCTGATTCTAGGGAATTAGAAAGGTATACTGATAAAACTATAGTCCAGAGGGGTAGGGAACTTTGTCTCTTTAAAACATGTTAGTAGGCACAATAATAGGCATATTTTATCTTGGGAGATTCTGCCTAGCTCTTGATCCTAGTCTAGACACTGCTGCCAGCTGTGTGACCTTAGGTAAATCACTTAACCTTTCTGGGTCTCAGCCTCTGGATCAAATGATATCCAGGGTTCTGATTCTGTAGAGCTCTTCCAAACAAATGCATCCGTTGGTTAGAAAAACATCTTCACTTGTAGAGTTTATTATGAGAGGGACACTTTTGCTGTGACACATCCCACATAGCTCTTAAGCAAGATCAGAGGTAAGCAAAAGCTACCTGGCAAGCTGCCAGAACCGAGATGCTGGTTGCTTACTTTTTCGATCTGTTTGATTCTCTCTCCAGTAGGAACTCCATGGGCAGTGACTGCAGCATTGTTGATCGCCCCCTCACAGATGTCCTCACGATCTCTGTCTGCCTCCTGCTTGCCCTCATCTGTCATACTCCCTCCCCTCCCTTCAAGTGTCACAGAGAAAGTTAAGCCCATTGCGGATATGTTTCTGTGTTCCTTTGTTCGGTAGGCATTTATGCACAGTGTTCCCAGGTGAGCCGGTGAGTCTTCCTGAGTTGCAAGCTGCACCTCTCAACCTCGGCCAGATGTTTTACATGTGTGAGCCTGTTTAAGCTTAGAGAGAGAATATGGGCTGGATTGATCAGTGCAAAAAATCCATGAGCCTTACAAGAAACAAACCTCAGAACAAGCTGATCTGAAGGTCACGAGTGTCATTTAAAAATGAAGTCTTAGGGTATCACTGAGTCCTCACAAATATTCCTTTCCTCCATTTCTCTAGAAGTGGTTTTGGAACTCATCCAAGGAGGAATCCCATTCCTTTTTATTTATTTATTTTTTAAAGATTTTATTTATTTATTTATTTCCCCCCAAAGCCCCAGTAGATAGTTGTATGTCATAGCTGCACATCCTTCTAGTTGCTGTATGTGGGATGCGGCCTCAGCATGGCCGGAGAAGTGGTGCGTTGGTGCACGCTGGGGATCCCAACCCGGGCCACCAGCAGCGGAGTGCACACACTTGACCGCTAAGCCACAGGGCCGGCCCTATTTATTTATTTTTTTATTTTTTAAATTTTTTGTGAGGAAGATGGGCCCTGAGCTAACATCTGCCAATCCTCTTTTTGCTGAGGAAGACTGGCCCTGGGCTAACATCCACGCCCATCTTCCTCCACTTTATATGGAATGCTGCCACAGCATGGCTTGACAGGCGATGCTTCGGTGCGCGCCCAGGATCCGAACTGGCGAACCCCGGGCCGCCACAGCGGAGTGCGCACACTTAACCGCTTGCACCACGGGGCCGGCCCCAATCCCATTTCTTTTTAAAGGGCTGTCCATTTTAGGGAAAGAGGTACCTTCTCTTGTGTCTATAGGATCTTTGGAATGTCCTGTCCTTCAGAAGAGTGCTTTAATGGCAGCTTGTGTGGAGAGCTATGAGGGAGTGTACCTTTCCTCTTAGCAGTTTTCATTTTCTTAGCTAGCAGCATCTTAAAATGTTTTCTATTTGTGATACCATGTGTCCAGATAACACATATAGCTAAATAATGATGTGCTGCCTGGAATTGTTTGTGGCCTTACGTTTCAAGCCTGACACAAGATTCTAAACTTTAAGTGGGAAGAAAAGGAGTGATTTATATCTCCAAGTAAAGTACCATTGAAGGGCTGTGCAGACAGCGGGATGGCGGCTGATGGTCTTGATCTGGCCTCCTGTGGGAATAGCCTATAAACATGTTTCCCTCTTTGGGTCATTCTCCTAAGCGATGATTCTTTCACGAGGCCCCCACAGTAACACAGAAATGCTGCCTTTCCTCTCTAGTCTTGGGGTTTTCCCAGAGGCTGTGTGGTAGATACTACAAAGGAGATTATAAAAATTTCAAGAACCTTTAGGTTTTCCTGCCTCTAGCTCGCTTTAGGAGACTACATTTTTAGAATTATCTTTGATATAGTATGTCCAAGTTTCTAGCATAGTGACTTTATGCTGTGAGCATATATGGCAGAGAAACATTAAACTCTAAGAAAACTCAGCCAAAATGCTGTAACTGTAACATAATAATACAGTGTTTTATAGCTGAAAAACATGTTGTGAAATTATTTTATTTGAATCTACTCTCAGAATTAGAATCATAATGTCCATTTAAGAGATGAGGAAACAACTTCATAGAGGTTAAGTAACTTACTTTGGATCAGTGCCTTTTAATCTTGTTTGACTATCACCCATAATAGGAAATATATTTAATTTCCTGACTTAATATATATATAAACACCACCAGCATCACCCCACACATGTATAAGTAAAACAGTATTTGCCCGTAGTCTGTGTGGTGTTCTATTCTTTTACATTAAAAAAAAAAAATGCTCATCACAAACTTGACTTAATAACTCATTAATGGGTCCTGACCCACAGTTTGAAAAGCACTGCTCTAGATACCACATTTGTGACATAGGAAGGACTAGAACTCAGACCTTGTTGCGTTTCTGCTTAAGTTCATTCATGACGTTATTTGTTTTTTTTTTTAACAGTCAGATGTTTGTGTTTATTTGACTTAGAATTTAATAATCATACTTTTTTCCTTCAATGTAAATCAAAGTCTGTCTTTATATATAATATTTCTCATTAAAGATAGAACAAACATCCAAAGCCATCACATACAGTGTATAAGTTGTCTCTTTAAGTTCATGTGTGTCTTTCTACTAGGATCCTTTTGACAAGAACTGGGATCAACTGCATAATGACCAGTTTTGGATTCTTCTATATAATTTCCTTTGGCAATGATCTCTGGCCACTATAACAGAAGAATAAATATAATGAATCTAATGAGGTATATTGACAATCGTAGGATTACCACTCACCATTCTTTTCTACCTTTTTTCATGTTGCTGATCACTATTAGAAGAAACAAAGCAACTTGTTTTCTTAAAAAACTGAGCCGGTAAGCTTCTTTGGCCAAAGTATATATAATACTAAGGAATAAACAAGTAAAGTTCCCCAAGCCTGTTTTCATTTAAGCAATTTAAATTAGCTTAAGGAACAACTGTTTTACTCTCTGGCATTAAAAAAAAATGTGTGCTAAGATATCATTGGATACCTACTAAGTAAATAAGAATCACCAAAGCAAGTGTTAATGCCTTTTGGTGACAAAGTTGCAGTAAAACTGATATGCATTACCTTACTGGTTGTACTGAATATTAACATGATCCTTTTGGAAAATAATATATATGTATATAAAATAGCATTTGTGGCACACTTGCTATATGCCAAGCGTAGTTCTAGGAGCTTGCCATGTGTTGTCATTTAATCCTCGTGACACTACCATGAGAGAAGATTCAATTATCACTCATATTTCACAGGAAACTGAGTCATAGAGAGGTTAAGTAACTTGTCTAAGGTCACACAGGAAATGTTGGCGCTAGGATTGGAACCCGAGAAGTCTTACCCAGAGCCTGCCCTGTTAGCCACTATGCTGTATTGCCTGATATGACAGGTGTTAGCAGGAGTTTGAATCGGTAATCCCACTTCTCAAAGTTTACATGAAAAAAAAACCAATAGCAACAAAACGCTTTATGCACTGAGTTGTTCCTTGCTATGGATAACTATGCTGTGACTTCTAACAACTTGCTATGAATTCCATGTCTGTGAAACAACATAAATGCCAATACAGGAATAGTTTAATCATTTTTGGTTATCAGCACATCAGAGTATTATACAGTCATGAAATAAGATGATTTCATAAATAATGCTATTTCTAAAATATATTCCAGCTATCTAGTGTTAAGTGACAAAAGAAATCAGAATAAATATGGATTGTGATTGAAATTACCTAAAATGTGTAGTGTATAGAGAAGATGCAGTTAATGCACAGATGAGAATACTTCTTTTGTAGAAGATGGAGATTATCAGCAAATTCTTTTTTAAAAAATTCGTTTTGGTTGGAAATATGAGCAGTATTAAATTTTAAAGCACTTGTATTGTTGCTTGTGGAGGAGGGAGGGGTGGCATACAAATGAGTAAAGAGAGATTATTGCAGTAGATGAGGTGAGAGATACGTACCTGAACCAGGTTAGCAATCGTTGTATGGTGAAATGTGGCTGGATATGAGATATTGAGGAGATGAAAGCAACATGGCTTGGTAATTGGATGTGAGGAGTTAGGGAAAGAAAGAAGTTTAGGATGTCTTCCTGGTTTCTGGCTTGAACAACTGGGTAAACTGCTATTCAGCAGTTTTTTTTTTGTAGGCAGGGCAGATTTATGGTGTAAGAATGAGTTTTGTTTGGCCACCTAGAGTCTGCCTTACCTGTCAAACGTTCATGTGGTGATGTTTAGTAGGAAGTCAGTCTGGAGCAAAAGAGAGAGGTTCTGGACTTAAGAGTGTGATTAGAAAGTCGTTCGGTTTATGTGTGATGACTAAAGTGATCGACTTAGATGAGACTTTATTAATTGTATTGACTTTGATTATGTAGTCTGCTTGTCCACTGTTAAAGTGACAGGCCCTCAATTTTTACAGAGCAGTCATCTTGTAGCACTTTATTAATATGGGTACAGGGGGCTGTAAAGTAAGAAATATTAGCTGTCCATGTAGAGTTGGTGGTAAACAAAATTTTATGGTCTTTTCTTGCTTCCCACTAGTGCATTGCCTGACTAAGACATTAGTTATTTCTGTTTCTGTGACAGTTCTCTCCCAAGCAAATATCTGAAGCCAGATTTTGCATGTTTGCGAGATTTTTCCAACAGCATGTTGAAAAACAGAATGCACAAATAATATTTCAATAAATAAGATTTATACATCCCTCAAACAGCATATAAGTATATACACACATACAAAAATGGGAAAATGCTCAGATATCCAAAGCAGTATATTTGTACATACAGATATTTTTTTGTGTGTGTGTGGTAAATATGTAATACCTCTTAGGAACCGCAAGGTCGAATTTAGAATTCAAAGTTATACCATTGCACTCCTGAAAAATATGTGATTTGAAGTAAGGAATTCTGGTTTAAGATGACATTAGACTCCCTTCCTTTAATGTAACCTGTCATAACTTCCCACTGAAATATCAATAAATGCACACAAAGAGGCAAATATTGCTAATATTAAAAATTGTCTGACAGAAAGCCTATTGCCAAAATTCGGGAGGAATTTCCCCAAGGCAGGCAGAGCTGGATTAAGAAAAACAATTGATGGTTTCTCTCTGCTTTCCTGCGTTAAGCAGGACAGCTTCCGTGACTTCAGTGGCCTGGGCAGGAAGACCCATTGCTCCTCCCCACCGTCATCAGCTTAGAGGCCAGGTCAATACATTCAACTTGAAATGTGTCCTTTACTGCCTGAGACATCTATGGTCCTTCTCTTTCCACCCCATCTTTGTATTTCCATTGAGAGATGACCACTTCCAGAAACAACTGGGACGGGAAGATGGGTGGTTGGATGGGTGGAAAGGAGTCTACAGAGGATGTCACTTTGTCTTTGAGAAGTGTACTGTGATCTTCCTAAGAAAAGTGATTTCATGGGCGCCCTTGAAGTGCTGTAACAAAGCATGCTGGCTTTTGTACTTTTGCTTGCAATCTGTTGGTGACTGAGAAGGAAGCGGTGGGATAAGAGATGATCTCATCTGAATTGCCAAAAACCATGGTACATGATACATGATGGCTTATAACTGAGAACTTGGCTTGGAGCTGTGCACATCAACCAGCCTTTGAAGGAAGACCTGTAAGTCGGACCAAACCCACACCTTCGTTTTTAGCCCTGTCCACAGTACTGCAGGAAAGTTCAAGACCCAGGTTTCACTGGTCAGTGATCGTATTTGCATTTCTGTGCAAGAAGGAAAGCAACTAAATCTGGAAATAGGCATCTGTTACTTCATAATGAACTAAAACGTGACTGTTGCTCAACTGGGGAGGAAGAGGGGAGAGCATGACATTCACAGGGGAGGCTTTGGGAAACTACCAATTACACATGTGTGTTTGTTCCCCACCCCTATTCACGTCCCCTGTGAGCTGTGCCGGAAAGAGAAAGTCGATGGGAGGGACGTTGCCCGGAACCCTTCTGGATATGACATTTGCAAGTCTTCCTAGGTGAATTTGATAACCACTCCTCTTTCGTAAACCAACCCTTTTATTGTTTCGTTTATAGAGAGTATTAATTGGGTGTTAACCTAATCATGTCACCCGAAATCTTTAAGCAGAAATGTAGAGATTTGGTTCTATGTCTTTTTTTTCCTCTAAAAGGGAAGAATCCTGTCTGTCGCTGGTGACCAGAGGTGAACATTTTTGGGAACATGGGCGTGCATATAGGTGAGGCAACTAAAAATAGCCCCAACCCAGGTCCTGGATTAAACATTACTCTCTCTTCTAGAGAGAGGAGATAGCCTGTTGGCCTTTCTCCTGAGGTGTCCAAAGTTGGTTGAAGTCTGTGGAGCTTCCTTGATAGCAGCAGTCTTAGAGTTTAGCCGGGCTCTCGAAGAAACAGGAAAATCCAAAACATGCGTAGGCAGTTCTGTAGAGAACAAAGAGAGGAGACATCTCTGAGGTTTCCTCCAGAAATATGGATGATAAACACTAACAGTAAGACAGGACTATTCCTACAAGATTATACACACGGTAAAAGTTTGCCCCTTCCTCAATTTGTTTTTTTCAGAATTATATTTGTATTAATTGCACTTTACATTTCTTTTAATACTCCCATCCATAGTTTATAGAAATTGATTCAGAAGACCAAATATTGATGTTCTTGGCCCCAAGTTAGAAGAGGAAATATTATATATGAATTATGTAAAAATTATGGTAATGAGTTTTAAAATGGGAAAATACTTATGAGAAGTGAAGAATTGGCATGCAAAATTATATGTTGAAGTGTTGTAACAAACAATTGTTATCATTGAGAGGGTGTGTTATTTTTTTTCAACTTTCTACTTTTCAATCATTTCCAAAATTAACATGAATTTCTTTTATAATCAGAAATAATTATATAAACTGTCTTGTAAACCGAGCATTATTTCCTATACAGAGTTTCCTCTCAGGATTAGAGGTTAGACTGGTGGAAGTTGAGTCTGGAATGCCTGAATTTAATTTGTCATTTATGTCTAGGAAGCACTCTGTTCCAGAGTTTCAAAGTGACTTTCCTTGCTGTACCCGCTTGATTACTTTTGATGTCGCTGCCCTGTTCATTCTCCAGTAGCCACGGTGAAGCTGTTCTTTCAGATGGCCTTGGGGTATAAGTCTTTGAAAAAGAGCCCAAATCCTTTGAAAAAGAGCTTCAGACGAATTCACCTAAGATAAAAATGCTGTTCTCTCCATGAAGTGTTCGTTTAGAAGATGGGTGTTGGTGTCACTGCTCACTTTTCATTGTTCTATAAACTCTGTCCTGTGAGAGTGTGGGCCCTGGGATAATTTATGCAGGAGAAATTTTTCAACATAGAGTCAACAACTTGAAGAGGCTTTATTTAGCAATTATGAGGTGTAATTGCTTATTCATGGGTGTTACGGACTAAATGTGTCCCTCCCAAATTCATATGTTGAAGCTCTAATCCCCAGCATGGCTGCATTTGGAGTAAAGAGGTAATTAAGGTTAAATGAGGTCATAAGGGTGGGGCCCTGATTGGATAAGATTAGTGTTCTTGCAAGAAGAGGCCCTAGAGAGCTTCCTTGCTCTCTCCACACACATGCACCTGAAAAAGGCTCTGTGAGGACACATTGAGTCCCAGCTGTCTACAAGCCAGGAAGAGGACTCTCACCAGAAATAAATCGATCCTGCAGGACCTTGGTCTTGGATTCCTAGCCTCCAGAACTGTGAAAAAATAAATTACTGTTGTTTAAGCCACCCAGTCTATGGTATTTTGTTATGGTAACCCAAGCTGACTAATACAATGGATTAGAACAGTTTTAGGCACTGTAGGAAGAGGGATAAAGAAAATAGAAGCAGAATCCTGGACCTCAGCATAATAGATATAATCAGTGTGGGCCCTTTCCGTGGTCTGAGGTCTGCCTCCCATGGCCCACCCTCAGAAGCCTGACTGACAGTTAATTAATGACTGACAGTTAATGAGTCAGACCGTTCGATGATGATTATCTACTAATTACTCCAAGCATATTTTTTTATTTCAAAAATGGCATTTTTTGCAAAGTTACTCACATTGTCTTAAGTCATCAAATCACTTTGGGTGCCTTCAAAGCAACCAACAGAAGTAGGGTCTTGAAATGCTTCATTTCTCCCTGCTATAATTACTTATACAAAAACCTGGAGTGACAGATTTGACCATCTAGGTTAGCACTGAAAACAGGTAGATGAATTTTTTTGTGTGTGTGAGGAAGATTAGCCCTGAGCTAACGTCTGTTGCAAATCCTCCTCTTTTTCTTTTTGCTGAGGAAGATTTGCCCTGGGCTAACATCGGTGCCCATCTTCCTCTACTTTATATGAGACGCCGCCACAGCATGGCTTGATAAGCAGCGTGTCAGTCCATGCCCGGGGTTCTGAACTTGCAAACCCCGGGCTGCCAAAGCGGAGCACGGGAACTTAACTGCTACACCACTGGGCCGGCCCCTAGGTGAATTTTTATTATGTGGAAATTTGGTTGGAGACATCACTTTGGTGTACTTTGTTTTTGAAAGGCCTGGGTATAGAATGCCAGGTCCTTGAGGAGAATAAAGCAATATTTGGGGATTTTTTTTTTCCATTTTCTATCCTTAAATGTGAGTTTCCTGATAGCAAGTAGTACATCCCTCTAAGAGTTTACTTGCTCCATGTTTTTGTTTTTCTTAGTGGTAAGTATGAAGGTATATCCTGTGACACATTAAATGGAAAAACTGATATTGGGTGATTATTTATTGGGTATGCCTACTATGTATAAGGCCTTTTGCCAGCTTGAGGTGGGGCACACAAAGAGGTGCAGAACTGGATCCATGCACAAGTGAAGAAGCTAGAAATCTTTCGTAGTTTTATTTAATTTACACTGCATTTTTTTCAAGGTAAGTGTTGTCTATTTTTTTAAAAAAAATATTCATTTAGTAAGGCAGTGCATAAACGTATCACAGAGAAATCAGTGTGAAGGTTAAGACAGATATTTCCTCTCAAGCTTTAAAATGAAGATAAGGACTTGGGATGGTGACATTCACTTGTGAGCCTGAGGAAACAGCCCTGAAGAGGGAGTGTCTCATATCCTGGAAAACTCAGAGCTTGTACAAAAGAATAGAAGTTTCATTTTAAGATACTCCCCATAGAAGTGAGTCACCAGCTGCTGAGACTGTCCAGTATAAACACCTGAGTGGAGTTATACTTTAAATAGCTGGAAAACCTTCTTCCTCTTCCTACTGGGCAATATCCGCCACCCCTCTCTCTTATGTCCCCCCATGACTCATTCCTGTCACCTGACTAACGTGAAGTGTCTTAGACAATAGTTTGTCTTTTTTGTGGTTTCCTTCTAAGATTGGGCAGAGGAAGAAAGATCCAGTATTTATTATTCTCCTTCAAGAGATTTTTGGAGCAGTAAATAACAATCATAGTATATGTTGAAATCATAGAAAACTAAGAATGGGCAGGCCGAGGAGAAGCTAACTTGAAGGTGAATGCTTACAGGGCTAGACCTGTGTGCCTGGCCCCGTGCACACACACTGAAGCCTTAGAGTAAACCTAGAGAGGGTGAGTGATTTGTTCAAGGTGATGCCGGTAGTAAGTGGCAGAGCTGAGAATCAGAGACACTGTTCAAACCTGTGGCTCTGTCATGGTACCACAGTCCTACATGCACATGAGCCTACAGCCAGAATCTGGAGGCCTAAGCCCCTGGCTTTGGGGTTCCATGGACAGTGGTGAAGAAATTGCTCATCATACTTTACTTTTTAAATAAGATGGTGGTATTAATACCAGTAATATGTGAAATAAGTACCCACATTGTTTTTTTGCTCCAGCATTAGTCTCTGGTGGGCATGGTCAGCCCCCTTGTGTGCTGCCTGCCCCTGGGTGGAGGATATGGAGCCCATTGGTGCTGGAAGGGCCACTAGGTGGGTCAGGAGATGGATAGGTGCCAGGGGTTTGGAAAAAACAGGGGAATGAGAGCTAAGGATCAAACAGTGCTTCGTGACCAGAAGGGAATAAAAGTATGCTTCTGTGAGTGAGGATGGACCTTAGCCAAGTCTGACCAGAAAGAGGGAGCAACCCTGAAGTAAAATCCAAGTTCTCAGTGACGGGGGATTAGAAGGAGGAGAGCTAGAAGGGAGGGAGGGTCAGCATTAATTGGAGGAGCATGGAAACCCTGATCTCTGAGGCTTGTGGTCCTGATGTTGGAAGCTCTTGCTTTGCATGAACCTGGGGATCTCACTCTGCCCCATCCATGCTCAGGGAAGCTTTGTCCTGCTGGGAAAAGGAGCTGGTGCTGTAATCAGTCTTGGTGTGCTGGATAGGTACTTCTTGTCTGAATTCCTGCAGTAGCCTTCTAATTTGTCCGCTACCTATAGTCTCTTCTCTCTCTAGTACACGCTTTGCATTTAAACCACAAGTGATTTTTTATAAGGCAAATTTGTTGATGTGATTCATCTGGAGAAACAAAAACAATACCCATAATGTTTCCTTTGTAGTCAGGATAGAGTCCACAGTCATTCATATTATACAAGGCCCTTCCTAAATTGGCCCCTGTTTGCAATCCAGTCCCGTGTTGGCCATTTCTTCCTCCTGCACCCTGTGTTCTGTCCTAGGGAACCACTTACAGTTTTTCAGAGGTGCCATGCTGCTTCTGGACTCTAGGAATTTCTAACACTTGCTGGAACTCTGCCTGGCTTGACCATACTCCTTCCTCTTCTTTACCTGGAAAACCTAACTGCAGTGTCTCTTCTCTAAGAGGTTCCATTTCTGACTCCTCCTGGCAGAAATGAAAACTGCGTTCCATATCTGCGCCTGCAGCTGCCTCTCTCAGGCCCTTGTTACTGCTGTTTGAACTGCCTGCCTTTGCTACAGGCTCGTGAAGCCCTTGAAACCAGAGATGCTGTGCTGTTCAGCTTTGATTTCCCTGGAGAGTAACAGAGAGCTAACTTTTAGTAGGCTCAGTAAGTGGTAAATCAATGAATGAATGGTGACTGAGTTGGTTCAGGCTGCTATAACAAAATACCACAGACTAGGTAGCTTCTAAACAACAGAAATTTATTTCTGACAGTTCTAGAGGTTGTGAGTCCAAGATCAGGGTGCCAGCATGGTCAAGTTCTGGTGAAGGCCTTCTTCTAGGTTGCAGACTTCTCACCGTGTCCTCACATGGAGGAAGGGGTTAGAGAGCTCTGTAGGTCTCTTTTTATACAAGCCTTAATCCCATTCTTGAGGGCTGTACCCTCATGACCTAAGCACATCCCACAGGCCTCACCTCCTGACACCCTCACATTGGGCATCAGGATTTCAGCATATGAATTTAGGGGAGACACAAACATTCAGACCATTGCCACAGGTTCCTTGGATGAGGGAGAAAACTCTAAGCTCAGTGTGTTGTAGTTATTTGTTATGTGCCAGGTTGTCCAGCCTGTGTAAGCCACACTGGCTGGGGCAAGCCCTCCATATCCTATATAGTGTGGACCCAAGGGAAGACAAATATTTGCCAGAGAAGTGACAGAATATGTGAAAAGTATATGAAATTACCTACATAAATTCTGAAACATACAGCATGGGTCTGTTTGTTCTGTGACCGTATAAAATTGGCGTTAAAAAATCCAGATAGAGAATAAAAACAAGAAAGTTATGAGTGCTATTTCAGGAAGAAACTGACTGTTAACCACTAAACTCTATGAAGACAGGACTGGATTTTTTTCTATTATATTCTCTGCTCTTAGCATAATATTTGCTACATAATAAATTATAATTTGTAATAAACTTATAAAAAATAAATTCTATTTGAGTCAGTGTGGGCAGGTCTAAATTTTTAATCGAGTATTTATAAGTGAAGTCTCCACAGCAGCATGTAGCTATCAGACTCTATTTAAATGCCAGAAGATGCTCAAGCACATCTGTTTGTCACATACTCTGGCCACCGTGTAATGGTCAATTGTAGAAAATCTGGCTAATGCTGTATCTTAGTCATTTTTAGTGCTTCCTGCAAGTTTGGGGTGCTTTTCCAACTGTTTAATGATTCACCTTTGCAACATAAGGTTCCTACCCCTGCTTTTTCAGAAGAAGAGTATTCTAAGAGTGCAGGGCAAGCTGTTATCAAAAGACAAAAACAAAACTGCTACCAAAAATGCAGTTAGCCATTGGCAAGAAACAGGATTTTCACTCTACTGTGCAACCAAAACAAAGTATAGAGAGAGATGGCATGCTGAACAGAGAGACTATAGTTGTCATTTATAGCTTCCCGTTTTTTATTTTTGTTTTCATGAGAACAGCCTTTTTCATTAGAACATTTTATTAGAAGCCATCTGTCATGCCTCATGTGTGGTATTATAGGTTGTGCTCTGCACAAGGTGGCTGGATTTGGGAATGTCTCCGCTGGGAGGAAGGGATGCTCTCTCTCTAATTTGCACAGTGGTGTAATACGGACTAATAGGAACCTTGATCATTGTTCTCACTGACTAACTTGATACTGAGTAGATAAAAATTTGAAAATATAAAATAAATTTATTAGGATAAAATGCTGCTTTTATTAATTTTATATGTTGAAGTTCTATGTAAGAGTTCATTAGAAAAACAAAAAAGAAGAAAACTTTACTATAAAAACCGGTTTGAAAACCACTGACATGGCAGAATGCTTTAAAATGAGACTAAAGGATTGCAGGTAATTTTCTGTTATGACAAGCTTTGAAATTCCTGTCCGAATTCTCATGACGAGCTGACATCTTTCTGTTTTAAGTGGAGGTGGAGAAATCTTTTGGTTTGGGGATATGAATTGTCATGGAATTATTGCATTTTTCAGAGCGCATATGCCATGTGGCACAGTTTGTACCGTTTATATTGATGAAATAAAGCTATTCATGTCTGAAATAACCAGTTGTTTGATGCCATCATACTACAAAGTACCTATCTGGAAGGGTTAATATGAGTTTATCTTATGAAAGTAAGAACCTAAGATTCTAATTTTGGTTCTTTAATAATAACTGTATGAAAACATTTATCTCTTAGGGCCTCTCTGTAAAATGAGAGAGTTGGATGATGTGATATCCAAGTTTCCTTGAAATTCTAAAGTTTATTGTAAGTTAGAGATTTCCTTGGGCACTCTGACTAGATGTCAGTGGAACTGTTTGGAATATTCTGTATCTGAAGTGTTTTGGTTTGTGTTTAGGTAACTGAAGGTGAAGTGTGTGAGAGATTTATTCTTTATGGTGGTCTCTTCTGCCAGACAGTTTACTGCATTTGCAGCTTTATGTGTTATCTTGAAGGTCTTGGGCAATTCCCTATAAAATTTGGTTCTGTGAATTTTGATAAGTGTTTGATAAATATCATATAACACCACTCTATTCCCTAAGTCTTTCTATCCCTAATAAGGCGTTGCCAGGGTTATTAACATATTCAAATGAATAATTCAACTCCATTATCTATTTTTGAGTCAGATTGTACTAATTCAAAGAAAACGAATTGGTTAAAGGGGTCAGATTTGGAAATAATTTATTATTTCTGAAAGGCTTCTTTTCTTTCTTAGTTGTCAAAAAAGAGCGCAGGGTTGGAAATACAATATTACCCTTACTTGTCAAAAGGAAAAGAATCATCTTAGATCTCATTCCACATCCAAATTATAGTGCTCACAGACTGCACTGTGCCAGACTGGTCAGATTCCACCGACTGGTTACAATTACTTCCCTAATTGGAAAAAATTAGGACTATTAATCATTGTGACACAAGGCAAAATGTCATCGTGGCATGACAATCTTATTTTCCACCTGAGAAATGGTGGCTTCTGTGAGCAAAACCAAACCCTCCTTTCCCCACTCTCCCTTCTCATTTTATTTCTGGTTGAAGCTCTCCAGAGTAGATCACACAAAGACTCGCAAAAAGCAGAGGGCACAGAAACAGAGGAAGAAAGCTTTCCTTCGTTTTTATTCTACAGAAACAGCTGTGAAAGTGAAAATGGGATGTGGGGAGAAGACGTCCCAAACCAAGAAAACGTGGTTATTGCAGAGACATTAAAAATTATTTGCATGTGGGGAATTGATTGAGATAAAGTCTTTTTAGGCATGGGGACATCAAAATGACTGAACTCTGAATTTTCATTTTGTTCCTCCTGGATTTACCTAGAAGGGAAATATTTTAAGCAATTGGCCAGGATTTTCTTATGAGGATAATAATTTTCTAACTATAGAAGTAATTATGGGGTTGTAACACATGAATTATTTTGGTATCGAGTTTTGTAATTTCTTAGTGTTTTGGCATGCTTTAAATTTATTTGGGCACTTGCACATTTTAAGCAGGATTTAAAAGAAAAAGGTAACTGACAAATGCTACTCTATCTCATGGTTGGCTTTTAAAAATATTTGTTTTTTTTTAAGCATCAGTATGCTTATCAGTATGCTTATCAGTATACTGATGCTCTAAGCATCAGTATTAACTACTTTGTAAAAAAAGAAACAAATATAAGTGTGTGTACAAAAATGTGTAATTAAGGACCCCCTTCGCCTCCCCTTACCATCTATTTCTTTTTGATAGTCATGGCATTTTTGCTGGATAACTTTTGTTTCTCTAATATAAGCAATTTCTTTTATATGTCCCTGAAATTCTGTCATCCTCCAGAGTTCTTGCAGCACTCTGAGGAGGGTACTGACATTTTTTGAGTTTTTAATATTTCCAAAAAGGAAAAAAATTATGACATTTTTGGTGAACATTAGGTCCAAATCTTGCAGGTTTTCTGTGTGTGTCTCATGAACCACAATGGAAAGATTCTTGCGTTTACATTTCTACCTTAGTAATAATGTTTCTTCGACGTCAGATTGTTAATGCAGCCATATTTTGTGATGACTTGGACTGTTATAAGCAGTACTTTGCTTTTATAACAATAGTAAATATTTACTGAACTCTTATGTATCAGGCACCATGCCAAGGTCGTGCACGCATCATTTCATTCAGTGCTCATGACAACTGAGTGATGTGGGTACTATTCTTATCCCAGTTTTACAAATGAGAAACCGAGGCACAGAAATGTTACAGAACCTGCCCAGGCGCTCAAGGCTAAGGAGTTGTGGAGCTGTGATTTGCTGTCACTTTCCAAAGCTCAATGCCTTCCATTATGTTATAGTGTCTCCCCAGTCACGTCTTTGCTGCTCATTTGTTTTGTTTTGAGTTGGCGGTGGTAGTGTGGGACTTGGGGCTGTCTGTTACCCTAAGTTAAGCTATTGACAAAATCCATAGATCTCATTGTAGCACATATTTCTTCTTTTGAAACCAGGCAAGTGCACTAGGATGAAGGGATATGAGGTGGCTACTGACACAGAGCCAAGGCTAATGCATGGACAGCCTGTGATTTTGAAACCTTTGCATTCGATTTCGCCCTTGACCATCTTCTCCCTGTTGAGAGCCCCCAGGATGTGCGAGAGAGGTTCTCTAGCCCAGCCCATCACTGCTGCCGGGCTCATCAGAAGGGAGTGGGGGCCGAGACTCAGCCAAGCAGGGAGTGCTTCCAGAAGCCTGAGGTTGGAGCATCCCTAAGTGTGCAGCTGTGATGGCCCCTCCACCAGTGACCCCTTCCACAGCTGCAGCCAGTGGTGGCAGGTACCTTCCCAGCTTGTGGTAGTTATCATTTGTCAGGATTTGTCACTGGATTCCACTTAGGAAAGGCAGTTGAGGACTATTCACTCATAATGTGGGAAAGGCAAGTTATGAGAATAGAATTCATGACAGTAGAGACTTGCCAGGCCTTTATAGGGGGGGTCTGTAACAATACCACAGAGAGCTAACGATAACATCATCGTGTAAGGTAAGCGTTGTGGTTGGCTGAGTGCATCTTTAATTTCAAGTGACTTTTACCGCAGATAGCTCACTTCGGATGACCCATGTTCTGATCCCTTGTGAAGTCATCAGGCCTGATAGAATATGACTTGAATGCTTAAATCATAACTGTGTATAGAATAGTAACACCCGTTCCATTGATATGGAGCTTTTAACTGTTCACAATGCTTTCTTACTTGTCCTGTTTGATTCTTTTAGCCTCTTAGAAGGTAGATAGGAGGGGGTTGTTCCTATTTTAGTGATAAGATGGTTAAGGCACAGCAAATGAAGCAACCAGTTGAATGCAAATAAAATGTGCCAGGTCAAGACAGCCCAGCTCTGCTGCTATCTCAGTTTGTTTCTCTGTATATTTATTTTGCACAACTGCAGAACTTGAACTGTCACATGCTTTGTGCATGCACAAGTAGTTGACCATGCCTGATCTTGATTGGTGGTCACCATCTTTAGACAAGAACGCCAATGTGCAGCCTGTACTTCATTGCTGCGTTCCCCAGACCAACCTCAGCCTCTGTGCTGCTGGTGCTGTGTGTACTGGCTACTCTGTTGTTCAGTATTACTGGTGTCCTATGGATTCTTTATCATTTTTGTAGCCCATGTCAGTTTTTTTTTAAGTGTGGAAAGTGTCCTAAGCTTTAGTTTCCTGCTCTGTAAACAGGGATAATAAAGCCTGCCTTGCTTATTCACAGTGTAATTATCATGGTCAGGTGAGATCATTCTTGTGAAGCCATGTAAATTATAAAGGGCTTTACTGGATGACCTTGAGTTCAAGATGGAAGTCCATACTAGTTAGAATAATGGGTCACGATACCATCCAAAACTCCTCTCAAAACCCTCTGCAAGCCCCATGGGGAAGAATGGGGGTCACACAGGTGTTTGTGAAGGAGCAGAAAGACTTCTAAAGCCTTTTGGGAAAGACCTGGCTCCCATTTCTGGGAGCCAGTGTCCAAGGCATATGACCATCGGAACAGGGACCCACTGTCAGGAAGGAGCCACCAGCTGATCTCCAGGGAACCGGGTGTTTAGGAGGCGGGTCAGTGCCACGTTGCCTGCGACTAGCCAAAAGAAAGACAGTAGCTTGTACCTTTTGCTCAGAAAGGAAAAATGAAAGACAAGTTGGAGCATTTGCTTTATTAAACCTCAAATTAGTTAGGGTTAGCCAGAATACTAGTGTTTCCTATAGAACGCTCCTATATGAGGGTGTGGTAGAGACTACAGCGCACTGTGAAGAAATTGCCTAGAGCAGCACCCACAGGAAGTGCCCACTGATCATGCAGTGGGGAGGGAGGGTGGGAGGGTTTGGGAAAACCTGACCCTGCCCAGGTGTAATAGCAAGTGGTGGTCACCTGTGCAACTACATCTGTGTAATATTCCCTGATTTATGAGTTCCTCCTTTGTGCCAGGCACTGTGCTAGGTGTTGGGTCAACATTGGGGAGGATGGAGTTTTTGGATATCAGGAAGTTTAGAAATTCACTCCTCCATTAAATATGTGTTAGGTATATGCATTAGGCATGTGCAATGTGCTGTAGCTACGGAGATGAACAGTGAATTCCAAGGAGCTCAAACCTACGTGGAGAGGAAGGGGAGGGATCACTGATTATGGTTTTGGGAGAGGCAGGTATGCAGAGAGGAAGGGCCCCTTATATTTGGTCAGGCAAGAGTGTCCTGAAGAAGGTGATAATCTGAATAGAATTAAGAATGAATTGTAGGGGCCGGCCCGGTGGTGTAGTGGTTGAGTTTGCACGCTCCGCTTCGGTGGCGTGGGGTTTGCGGGTTTGGATCCTGGGTGCTGTCTTGCACACCGCTCATCAAGGCATGCTGTGGCTGCGTCCCATAGACAAAGTAGAGGAAGATTGGCACAGATGTTAGCTCAGGGCTGATCTTCCTTGCCAAAAAAAAAGAATGAATTGTAGGAGTTAGCTAGGTGGAAGAAATGGGGGCGGACTCCCATTACTATACTCCCATTATACTATAAAGAAATAGTATAAGTAAAGGCAGGTAAGCCTAAAGGTGTTTGTGGAATGGCTGGGGAGCTGCACATAGATGACTCCTATAAAAATTGTCATCATCATGATACTGCTACATATAGCTGACACATTACCTTATTCCAGTTTAGATCCGGGCTTTCAACCTGGCTGAACCACCCACCCTTCACCTCTACTCCCATGGGTGTTTGGAAATGTGTTGTTTTTGATTGGGAATAGAGTGATTGGGAAGCCCTAGTGGCATTCATTGGACAGGGCCAGGAATGCAACATGCCTTCAGAAGGAAGGAATCTCCCATCCCAAATGCGCATTGCATCCTCTTTGCAAAACCTTGGTAGACGTAATCCCATAAGATAACAAGGCAGTGAGGATGCCTACTGTTTTCAACTAAGACCTGAAAGCCAGGGTTGCACAGCTTGGAGGCCATCACTAGGGCCTGGAATGCTTTTTTCCATTAATATCTTGTTTGAAATTTCTTTTGCTCTTTCTGGTTTCCATATTTTATTGCTATTTTGCCTTATAAAATTGTAGATAACACCTTATGTTGATAGTATCTTTGTTAAGAGGAAACAGTTAATTCTCCGCCTGGTCCCAAGTGAAGGAACTGCATTAAAGAAACAGTCTGCTCTTTCTCTGCCCCTTCTCTCCCTTCCTTCTTTCCTCTCTTGATTGGCAATTGGCTGGCTAGTTTGAGAGAGGATATTTGGCTGGCCTGGCTCAGTCCCTCCTTTCCATTAGGATTTGCCCTCTGCAGAGAGTCTGCCTTCTGATTTGTGAGGTTAGTTAGTGGTGGTGCAGGAGGCCTGCATGTTTGTGATCTAAACTCAATATAGGGGAGCATTAGCTGGGTCCTGTGTACAGTGATGTGGTTTGTGTACTGCACAAAGGGAGTAAGTGGTGGCTGGAAGCCAGCCAGAGATCCTCTGGACTCAGCCAGCTGTGCTGGGACCCAAGCAGTTCCTTTTGCTCATTTGAACAAGGGTATTGTGTAGTCCAGTGGCCACCCTGTTGCACAACTCCAGAGGGCACCATTGTGTCCAGTGTCTACTGTTCTAGGGCTTGTAAGCTCTGCCTTGGTAATGAGCCAAATGTCTACACACCCAACTATGTCCTTCTTTGTGGAGTTGATTGGTGGTAAAGCTGACGTTTTGATCCTGGTCGGTTTGACCTGCTTCCTCTCTCTCTCCAGGATGAAGGGGTGTTGTTTATTATTTTATCTGGTCCTTTAGATTCCTTAGTGAGATGAGGCTTTGGTGCTCTGTGAGCTCTAAATTTTGTCTCTCTCACACATACAGTTAATACGTGCTTGTGATTAAAAGTTCAAACAGTAGATAAAAATGTAGAGTATGAAGCTGAAGTCTTCCTTCACCTCCTTAGCCTACTCTCCTTTTCATAAATTATCATTTGCTAATGCTTTGGGGTAGAACCTCTCAGATCCTTTTCTATTCTTTGGTGTGTATATTTTTTAAAATGTGATCATGTTATTTATGTTCTGCAACTTTTTAAAGAATATCTTTCCACACAGGTACATTATAAATCTAGCTGTGTTTTAAAAATGAATATATTTTAAAATTTATTTATTTGAAAAATTATCTGTAATAATAATAACCATAATACTTAAATTTGAGGCTTACTGTGTGCCTGCATTATTCTAAGCCCTTTGCATGCATCACAACAACCCTATGGGATATGTACTGTTAGTACCATTTTTTAGCTCAAGAAACCGAGGCACAGAGGTCAGATAACTGAAGGGCAAGGATGTAAAATTGGTGTTTGAAGCTGAGTGGCATGGCTCCAGAGTGCACACTCTTAAATATACTTGACAGCATATGGTATAAAATTCAAAAGGTGCAAAAAGTTAGTGATATGGTGACAATTGAGGTTCTTGGCTCTGGTCCTCAAATTCTCATCTCAGGATCAGCCATCTGTCAGCTCATTGTGAGCCCTGTGGGTACATACACCCAGGCTCCACTGCAGACCTATTAACACAGAATGCTTAGAAGGCTGTACATGCACATAAATTTTTTTTCTTTATACCAGTGAGATACATCTATTGTCTCATCCATTTCAACTCTGTAATCCTTCCTATTACCCTTTTTTTCCTTTTTTTTTAGGCCCTGGAAACCACCATTCTACTCTATGCTCTATGTGTTTGAATATTTTAGATTCCACATATAAATGAAATCACACAGTATTTTTCTTGCTGTGTCTGACTTATTTCACTTAGCGTAATGTCTTCTACATCCATCCATATTGTTAGAAATGGCAGGATTTCCTTCTTTTTAAAGGCTGAACAGTATTCCATTGTATGTAAATACCACACTTTCTTTATCTGTTCATCCTTCAACGTATATTTAGGTTGTTTCCATATCTTGGCTATTGTGAATAATTACACTCTTTAATAGTGGCGTACTACTCCACAGTAGGAATGTATCATAATTTATTTGAACACCTCTCTTGATAATTTCCAGTATCATGCTGTTCTAAACAATGCTGCCTCAAAGATGTCTGCGTTCATATTACATGCAGTTATGTGTACTTGTGTAATTACAGATGTGTGAATATCACTTTAGAAAATATTCTTGGAAGGATAATTCCTGGGTCAAAAGGGATGTACATTTAAACTTTTTATAGATCTTGACAAATTATTTTCTCAAAAGTCTGTACCATTTTATACTCCCATCAGCGTACTTGTCTCTTCAGTCCTTTGCCAACATTGGATAGTATCTCTCATATTTTATTAGTCTACAAAGTGATGTCACTACACCAAATGAGCGAAATCAGCAACATTTGAAGTTAGTTATCTTTTAGTTTATCCAGTCTTGCCAGGATTCACTTGCTTAAGAAGAAAAGTTATGTGCAAGTTATGCAGCTATTCCTCGTTTTTCTAAGAAATATCTTCTGTTCTTTTTTCTTTCTTTCTTTCTTTCTTTCTTTATTTATTTTTTCTTTCTTTTTCATTTGAAATGCAGCTATTATGTGCCATTTTTATCTACTTCAGGAGAACAACCTCCACCGTGTCACCAACCTGGGGATGCTTCCTAGAGGGGCAAGCAGTTATTGACTTGAGAGTCTGTACCTACTGCCCTCTAAGACATAAACCAGTCCGCCTTGCCAGCCTTCCCCCCTGAGGCGGTGAAGCAGTGCATAGCCACAAAGCCCAGGTAGCACCATGGGGACCCCAGCTGCTCCAAAAAAGGATGCCATCGTTGGGACAGTGCCTCACACAAACTGACAAGAAGCTTATGCCGTCATCATGGAATTGAGAAAGCTCCGTAAGTGACTCTGGACTTGTGGCTTTTATTGTCAGCACCATTCTTCTCTGAGAATTTTCTAAGGAAAAGCCCCAGATTCTGAGTGCTTTGGCTCCGCAGAATCAACTCACACCTACTTTCAAGCCTAGAGGAGCGGAATTTCCTTCTGATTTGCCTGGCAGACGCAGATTGTGTTGTGTGGGCCTGTGGGGTAAAAGGTGGTTTGTGGAAGGAGGAGGGGATTTTTGTGTATCAGGGAGTGCCGTGCCTTCGTTTTCTGGACGTCTCTGGGCCTCTGAGTGCTTGTTGGTGGTTTGGGAGGGGAAGGTTCTCTAGAAGGTTTTGCAGCCGCCAGGGAGTTCTGAGTTGAGGTGTGCGGGCTCCTTCCTTACTGTGCTCCCTGCTGCCCAGCCTTGGGCTTGGTGGCCGCCATTGCTCTTGTATGGCCGGTTTTCTGCCTGATGAACTCTGGGCGCGTGGTACTGACAACTCAGTGGTTGACTTGGAAGCTATCGAGTTTTAGTTTTCAGTTTGAAATTTTGTTTTCTAGTCATGTTCTATTTTAGACTTTTGGACTGACTGTTATTGCAGAACAAGGAACTGATGTTATGCCCTCCTCATTCCCCTTTTAAAACTGAGCTGACAGCTTGTCAGTTTACTAACAACATGCCAGAACTTCGTATAATAGGAAGAGTCTAAATGGAAGAGTGTTTATGGTCATACTAAAGTGATGCGAGCGTAAGTTTAATATTCATCACACATTTCAGGTGCCTGTTTCACTGGCACATTCCTGATTTTGAGGGTTTTCAATAAAGCTATCTTAATCTCCTAAATCTTATCAGTAGAACTGCCAGTTTTATTTCCATATTTCTAATTAAGCTAGGTTTTCGTAGGGTGTGGAAGAAAGTTTTGAGGTGACCTTATGTGACAGTTAAAAATCGTGTAATGATTTTAGAAAAACTCCTTTTTGAAGTAGTTGTGTTCTTCTTGAAGGGGTTCTTTGAGTGCCAAGAATCATTAATCCCCCTCTGGGTTTTTGTGTGCGTGTATCTAGGTTTAAAAAAAACTCTATGTTGGATGTTTTGCTGAAACTCCCTAACAAATTATGGTATGTTGACACTATATTACTTGCTATCTATAAGACAACGTTTCTAGAGAATTCACTCAGAAGTTTTTCTCCTGTGGTCACTTCCATCTCTATTTCTGTTCCTAAATAAGCATCCTAACTTGTTGAGTACTTCTTATAACTTTTGAGGAGTTGGCTAAACTCAAACACAACTTTTAGAAATTTCACTCCTTTTATCATCATAGGCTCTTTTTATGTCTGAAGTTGCTGCATCTTTCAGGTAACCTTGATAATGGATATTGTCCTACTATCTTGTGGATTGGTTAGCACGGTGAGATCTTTACAGAAGCCTCTAATTTGGCAGCCTGCTGTGTGTGCACATATATTCTGTGTGTGAGCTCTTTTGTGGTTCTGAACTGAGGATGAAAGAGACAATTGAAGGGAAGTGTGATGGATGATGGATAGAAAAATTATTTTTATTTTTTGGATCACTTTTTTTAAAAAGCATGCAAAATCAGTCATTTCCATGCCACCAGCTGCTGCCAGCAACCAAGTGATGTCCTTGTCATCGTAGTTCAGGCAGCTTCTTTGTAAGGCTGGGGCTCAGTGTAAGCTGTGTCTGGTACGTGAGGAGCAATGTGATGAAACTGTATATGCTCAGTTCAGCTCTTTTCCTAGTGTTTCTCTGTGCCTTTTTTCTGGTGGTATTTCTGTTCCTGGCTAAGTTGTAGAGGCTGGAAGCAGAGAGGTTGAAGAGTTTTACAAAGTGAGTCTTTTAAATAGTTATGATTAAGATAGAGATACTACTGCTGTTGGTTTTCTCTCTCACAGCTCCCTTATCTCCTTGCTCATGTCTCGTCTTCTTTCCTTCTTGACTGTCTTCTGGGAAAGCTCTATATTCATTTAAATTATAGAATGACTTAGGACCATAAAAATTAAATAAGAAAAAAGGCATACCGTAAGCCTCACAAGTGCACAGGTGGGTGAGTGATATAGACAAACTCCTTCCTCCATCCCGCAGCAGAAACACTATGACTTTTAGTGCACACATTGCTATAACACTGTGTTGCATTTCATCTGTAACTGTGATGAAGGAAAATTAGACCAGAAGCAGCCTTCAGAAAGGTCTTAGGGAATGAGAGAGTGCTTCCAGTGTCAATAGCGTTTTGGGATTCTCCTAATCCTGGTGCTGGGTGCTTAAAACAATTCATTTGTTGGATTGACCATAGTTCTACAGCCATTTTACTATCACCATGAAAGTCCCAGGTGATAAGTGTCTTAGGACTGGTTGTGTACATGCATGCACACGCATGTGCACACACACACGTGCAGCTTGTGCTAAGTGGATACGGCTGGTGGCCAGTCATGCTAAGTGCCTCTGTAACATGAAGAAGAATGGTATTTCTGCAAAGCAGATGTCTTTTCCTTTAAGCAAACCTAATGCTGTGTTGACAAGGATCTAGATTTCCCCAAAAGAGTGACTCTTTTTTTTAACCCTATAAAAGGGCTTATTTCAAATTTCTGTGGGAAAAAAACATCAGTGTTCCTCTATTGTATTTGACATATCATCTATGACTTGATTGCCAAAGAAATTGGTCTGCAAATGTGTAAGACGATATTTTTAACAACAATACCTCCTATTAAACGAGCAGTTCTATTTATCAGGCACTAAGTTAAGTCCTTTTAAATGCATTATTGACTTGTCTACTTCTCACAATAACCTTGTGAGGTAGGTGCTGTTATTATCATCCCTATATTTCAGAGGAGCTATCTAAGGTTTGGAAAGATTATTTGCCCAAGGGCACACAGGTATGGTAAGGGCTGATACTAGACTTTGCGCCCAGGGGCTGTCTGATTCCTGAGCGTAAACTCCTAACAAAGTCCTCAGCCCGCGCTGACTGTGGCCTGAGGTCTGTAACAGCAGAACAGGCACCACTTTGCAGGGACAGCGTAGATTTCCAGCGTTTCTGCCTAACTCCTTGATCTGGCTGTGATTGTGTGCCCTGGAACTTAGTTGTTGGACAGTGATGAGTGAAACTGGAAGTTGATCAGCAAGAGAATTATTTTCCCTCCTACTCTCACCCCACCTCCCTATCCCTGTAACCCAGGGCAACTTAGGTCACAAAAGGATGACCTTACCCAAGATCTTGATGGAAAATGGAAGGTAAGCCTGATCACACCTAGATGATCAACATCTGTGCAATGGTTTCATTAAAAAACAAACACAAATAACCCCTACTACCAAACTTGTTTTTATCTTATGTGCAATCTCAATGCTGAATACAGTGCTCTCAGAGCAAATATACTTGGTTAAAAGAAGTATGTACTCAGGAGACAGCTTATTATAATGAGTCAGTTCCCACATTGTTACTGAGCAGAACTTGGTGGTTAGAAGACTCGGGGGGGTAAAAATTGCTGTAATTAAAATACAGTAATTGGCAGGTTTGTGCAAAATACAGATTTTTCTGTTTTGATTCTAAAAAAGCCAGATAAGGGCATTATATGTATGAGATTTTTTTTTATAATTTTATTTATTTATTTTTTTTCCCCCAAAGCCCCAGTAGATAGTTGTATGTCATAGCTGCACATCCTTCTAGTTGCTGTATGTGGGACGTGGCCTCAGCATGGCTGGAGAAGCGGTGCGTCGGTGCCCGCCCGGGATCCGAACCCCGGCCGCCAGTAGCGGAGCACGTGCACTTAACCGCTAAGCCATGGGGCCGGCCCTATGTATGAGATTTTTAACAACACATTTTTCAGTGCCAACAAATTTAAACCATTAAAAATTTCGTGTTGTTCTTAATGATGGGAAGTTAAAATGAGAGGTCACGCAGACAGAGCTCCATTACTGTAGGAGGGAAGAACAAAGCTGTCAGCCCCGTGTTGTCTTTGGAGTCAGGACCAAATAGAACATTGTGAGGTCAAGTGGAGATGTTCAGACTGGGGTTCACAGACCATAGACTTTCTAATGAGTACAGGGTGGTGGTGGTGAGGGTGGTGGTGGTGGTGACGGTAATGAATGGATTTCAGGAAAGTTATTTCCAGACTCTACTTTGATATATATTCTTTCTTTAGTACCTGCAGTCTCCTTTCCCACCAGATTTCCCACTTGACAAGGGAAAGGCCAGTCTCCTATGCATCCCTAATCTTACCAGGATGCTCTTCAGACCCTGAGGGAGAAACACTACTGCGGTCCAAACAAAGGGATGATTGAAATAGTGGTGTTGTCTTGATGAAAATTAATGACTCTAATGACAGGATAACAAATACTTTTGCAGTTCAAGTGGCATCCAGTTCTTTATTTTCCACAAATTGAAAGAGGACTTAATTGAGTTGTCAGTTGATCAGTAAAAATAATTTTGATGATAGATCACCCTGAGATTGTTTCTGGTATATGTCCCAGAAGGAATTCAAACTATTGAGGAAAATTATTACAACAAATTTAAATTTTCATGTAGTTATTTGTGTGAAGAAGTTTTCTCAGACTTTAGATTAATAAAGGGGAAGAGGCAGATAGAAATAAAATTGTTGCTGAATTTTGTCTCGTTTTAGCCATTTTCATCTACAAATGCCTAATTAAATTGGACATAATGGCTCATTCGTCTCCTTAAGTGATGCATTTCTAAAATGACTAATTTTTATTTTAAATAATCGTTTATAAAATATGTAATATTTATGTTTTTATCAATTGTATACAACCAATAGCTCATGTAAAGCAATCCAGATAAAAAATGATCAGAGTCTTACGGTCACAGGAAACTTTTAAAAATTCACATTTATGTTTTATGTGTGTAAGTTTAAAAAGATCCCGTGACCATAAAATATTTATATTTATATGCAAATTTTTAAACTTTTCCTGTGACTGTAGATATTTACATATATATAACATTTTTCTGTAAATTATGCATATATATTATTTATACTTAATTTGCAGAGATATATGGTAGAATGAGTAATAGAACTTTCAAACAAAAATATTTTACGTTAAGGTAAAATTCTGTGGGGATATTGAAGTGGAAAAACAAATTCAGAGAATAAGGAACAATGTAAAATTTCTGTTATGCAAGAGCTTTTCAGTTTTTTTAAAATGAATAATGATAGCAAATAGCTCTGGTATTTTAAGTTGGATACGTTTTAGAGACATATTACAGTATCATTTTCAAATGTCCTTTTATGGTACCTTGGTAATTAGACCTTTTTTGACTATTTACACTTGAGATGAAAAAATTTAGATGTAACTTAAAAATGTGCAAGGAGAAATATAGTTGTCATAATTCCTTTAGTAGGCATGCAAGCAGAAACTCTTGGGAAAACCTTGAGATAAAGCCTCATCTAGTGAGAACAAAGTACCAGTCATCTGGGAATACAATACAGAAGTGACAAGGAGCCCTCAAATCAGGAGGTATTACAAGTTTCTGGAGCCCTTTGGGGTCATATGAAGAAGGGTGTTGGGAAAAGCACCTTCTACTATCCTAAGGTAGTGCTGAGAACTTTTAATTAAAATAGAAATAATAATAGTAAAAAGCCTGCCTTTATTCGCTATAATCGTGATTTCTTTCATATATATAGGGTATGTATATTTGAGGTCTGTGTGTGCATGTGTGTAGTTGTTCTGCTGTGATGGTAAAGAGAAGGTTTTTGGGTTCTTTTGCTAGCCAAAGGTAAAAATCAGCTTGTGATGACACCCATGTACCTTTCCATAATCGAAGGTCAGCTGCTGCCCCTTAAATTGAGCAGTGAGTTGGGTGAGTTTCTGAGTCATTAAAATCATTGGGAGAGAAAAGATCAAGCTAGAAAAGACAAAGTATGTTTCAAGGATCATGGCAGTCTTTTCCAGAACATGTGTGCGTGTGTGAACAATTTCTGTTTTTAGATGATAGGAGCCATCTCAGGTTGTATACTAACATCTGATGGGATACCACAGACTCACACAGCCAACCGAAAAGTTGAAGGTCTTCAGCTGCTCAGGGGTGGGAGTCTGCAAATGGCATGGTCCTGGCCATGGTCCAGACCATACCTGGCAGGCTGAGGCAGAGCAGAACGAACGCAGGTGGAGAATAAAGAGGGAATTGGTGCAGAGGAGAAGAGGTGAGGAAAGGCAAAGAGGAAGGAAAAGCCTGAATTGGGAGGGCCAGAGCAGATCTCTCTGAGGCATCTTTGTGGGTCACCTGCCCCGGGGGTGCTGCTGGAGGCCCACTCACCCTGTTGTCAGGCTGCACAGATACCCTACTTGCTCTCTTATTTGGTCACTACATTGTTGGACATAATGCTGCTTAGGTAGCCTTTCTTGGGGGGCATTTTCCACTTGGAGTTACCAATGAAAAAGTCTTGCTGTTGGGTTTTGCTGGGCCAGCACCTGCCCTTGGGCGTTTCCAACTTTCTCTCAGCTGGCATAGCTATGGCTGAAGTCTCCGCAGGTCTTTGTGGTGTATTCACAGTGTGGGGTAGACACTGGGAGCAGGTGATTCCTAAATATTGCCTAACAAATGACTTTTTGGAAAGCCACACTAGATCCCAGTGGAACCCTTTTAACCTAACTGCTGACTGCCTTTAAAAGAGCAGTGCAGGCTTCAAAGCCACTTCTGTTTGGCTCTGTTATTCATCTCTTTAGGAAATGATTCCTTAGGGAACTAGGATAAGAGGACCTGCTGCCTACAAAACAGCTGCCTGGCCACTAAGTCTTTAGAAAGAGACAATGGAAAATAATCTAGTACAACAAGGGCTATTGTCTGGAAGCGGCATTTCCCTTCTTCCCTTGAGTTGAAACAGTTGTGGTGAAACATGGAAAAGTAATTATAAATTGGTGGCTGGAGGGTGTTATCCCTTTTGCTGCTGCTTTCTCACACAATGCACGAGGGAGATCATGCTTTTTGGCAGTTTGTTTCCTCCCTGGTTTTTGGGCAGAATGCCTGCAAAACCTGACACTAAATTAATCAGGCAAATGTATAGAATGTCAGAGGGATTACACGGGATTCTGGGTATTCATTGGTTGGTCTTTGAGCTGTTGACATGCCAGATGTCTTCGGTATCGGTGAAATGATAAATGTCCGTGTGATCAGACGGGTTGTCATGAAGGGCACACAGGAGGTGATTAA
The DNA here is from genome assembly GCF_020826845.1 of Diceros bicornis minor. Classification (NCBI taxonomy): domain Eukaryota; kingdom Metazoa; phylum Chordata; class Mammalia; order Perissodactyla; family Rhinocerotidae; genus Diceros; species Diceros bicornis. Next base: position 63,810,180 of record NC_080742.1, on the reverse strand, counting down.
GCTTCTTTCTAGATCCTGGGTTTTGTTCATATTTGAGACTGTGTTGCTGGGCCAAGGTCTACCTGTGAGGGTCCTTCAGGATACCAGGCTGTCATTTTTACCTGTGCATCTATATAGCAGAAAATAAGATTTAACACTTCATGGTTGAAAATGTGGCAATATCAAAAAATGTAAAGAAAAAGGATTGAAATCTGTCTCTGATCCTAGCCCCAGAAATAACTTCCTATTATTCTGTAAGATATTTCCTTAGTGTCTTTATATTTTTTATTTATGTCTTTAATGTATTCTTTCTAATAACAGGATCATATAATATTTACCATTCGGTATTATGGTTTTCCACTTAATGATAAATTGCAAGCTAATGAATTTATCTCTATTGCAGAAGATAAACACTTGAAATTGTGAATTACTGTAATTTTAGGTAATTAGTGTAGTCTGGCTTTGGAGGAAGCAATTGCCCTGATTTTTACCTCTGTTTCTAACACTGGCAGTGAGTATCTACAAGTCAGTTGTTCTCTCCATACGTTGGAAATGGGGATTACCTGGGCTTTATCTGAGATCAGGTGCTTCTAATGGTTCACTTTCCACTAGAGATAGAGGACAAGCCCTCTCAGAGACTTGGTCAAAACTCTCTTCTTACAGCGAAATACTACAGGACCCTAGGAGAGAGCTGGCACATTGCAGTGAACCCATGAAGTAGAGATAAGGCCTCTGGCTTTTCTTTTTCTAGGAATGTTTCTCTTGTTTTTGTAGGCATTTCCTCTGGCCAGATGAATGTTAGCTTTGTAGATGGAGAACATTTCCTTAAATTGCTATGGAGAATCCCAAAATGCACAGCACTGGAAACTTACTGGAATATTTGCTTTAAATTTCATTTGGACAGTGTTACAGGCTGAATTGTGTTCCCCTCCCCCCCAAATTCATATGTTGAAGCCCTAATCCCCAGTATTTGAGAAAGTGACTGCACTTGGAGTTAGGGCCTTAAAAAAGTGGCCTTTAGGGTGGGCCCTAATCCGATCTGACTGGTGTCCTTTTAAGAAGAAGAAATTTGGACACGCACAGAGACACCAGTGATGTGGGTGCACAGAGGAACAACCATGTGAAGACACAGCAAGAAGCAGCCTTCTGCAAGCCAAGGAGAGAGGCCGTAGAGAAAGCTAACCCTGCTAACACCTTGATCGTGGAGTTCTAGCCTCCAGAACTGTGAGAAAATCAATGTGTATTGTTTAAGCCACCCACTTTGTGGTATTTTGTTATGACAGCCCTAGCAAACTAGTAAGGCAGCAGAAGAATCGCTTGAAATATTTGGGAATGTATTTTCTGACTATAATAATATGGAGAACATTTCCATGTGGATGTGAAGAAATCACCTCAGGGTCCAGGGGGGTGGGTTACCGGTGGGGAGTACCTAAATGGATCCAGGTTTTTGGTAAAACTCTAGCTCCTGGATCGTGTGGTTGGTTCATTGTGTTCCATTATATTATTATGCTTATAAATTCCATCTATTTAACATTATGTGATTTTCCATGGCTCAAATATTACATTAAAGATAAAGAAAAAAACAGTAAATACAAAAAGGGGAAAAAACACTTGTTGTCATGGGTTATATTTAGTGAAATAAAATATGACACAGTCAGAATTCTTTCTCATTACTATCATTTACATAGTTTTTCTTTTCAATAGCTAGTTTATTCTGTGAAGCAGATTGTAATTATATTCATTAGTTATTTCTTTATGGGAAATAGGTTAATTATTTTTCCATTTAAGGAGAAAATTAATATTAGAAGTGAGCCATTCAGCCTTGCCAATATGATATGAAAATGTAGACACTTGTGCCATTGAAGCATGATCCTGAAATATCTGTGCTACAGAGGAGGGTCAGGACTGTTTGTGACAGTTGTTCTAACATTTAGAATTGAAAATATTTACCATGCCCTGGAAAGTAAGTTGTGGGTGTTTAGTGGAAGTGGGTCCGATCTGTGTTCATGTCAGTTTAGCCCTTTTTTTTTGGTACTGTGACTGTAGAGATTTTTCACATTGATGAATCACATTTTAAATTCATGGCAGTGGTTGCAAGGTAGAATGTCTGATGGATCGTTGTACTAGAAAAACACTCTTTTTAGCACATATGGTACTGCTTCTGAGTATACAATCCTCTGAGGCGGTAGCTGACAACATTTCTGTGTATCTCAATATCATGATAATTATTCAATGAAGGGAGCATTTGGCTTTAACATTTCTTAGATAATTTGAGCACTTTACCAGGTTTTCTGGATACCTAAGATTCCCACTTTAAAAGCACTCTAATTAAAAATATTTCTTTAGAAAATTTTTGTAAAATGTATTAAATATCCTTTCCCTCTTAGGGTATTCTGAATACAGCTTGACCTTTTGTGTAAATAATCAAGGTCATCATTATGAAAGCAATTCTTGTTCTGCAATGTAATGATGTCTTTGGAGCCATTGAGATAAGTATAGTCTGCTGCTACAATAAATAACCCTAAATATAGATGGTTTTTGAATATTTTCCTTGCCTTTTATACTTTTTTGTCTCCTATTTTGTTATGAGACTATCACTTATAATTTTCTTTGCTGCTTTTTGCAGCCCCTTGCTGCCTTGTAATTTGCTGCATCTGCTTTGCTTGTGGGACTGGAGATGATAATAATTGAACCTATAGTGATTGTGTATCAGTCAGCAGCCTGAGAGGCCTAAGAAACTGCTTCAGGAAAAAGTGTGAATAGAGTTTGTGGTATCCAGATGAGTAGCTCACCTATTCAGATTACTATAACCTCTACTGGGTGCCTGTTGTAGGCGAGCCCCACCCAGTGCTGGCTCTGGTCACTCCCTGAATTTGAGCTGGGGAAGCACAGAGGTGGTTTGTCTCCCTCCTCTCTTATCAGCCATGACCATATTTGCCGTTGAGAAATAAAAGTTTCCGCTTCTCTTCACCTTGATTTGTACTTTAGAATTGAGGCAAAAAGTCTCCTCAGAGGCTACAAGAGAAAGGCTTGGATGGTCCACAAATGCATAGTTGAGACTCTTGTGCCTAATTCTACATCCCTTAGCTGTTGGCATGATATTTTTCAAAAATTTCTTCGTGGAGTCAACCACAGAATAATTTATAAGCTCCCCTTGCCCTCCCTAGAAAGTGCTTCCTTTAATTATTTGGGTTGTAAAATTCTCAGTTTAATCGAGAGACTTAAATAAGCTTGTTCTAAGTGGCATTTTAATTTTGGTATATAAAATTTCATCCTTAAAGCTGTGTTACTAGTGATTTTGCTTGGAAAACTAGAGCTTCAGAGCGGTAGTGATAAAACAAATGTATGTGTATCTTTCTAAAAAGGACCACCCAGGGTGCTGATTTTTTTTAGGATTGCCATGCTTAACTTGCAGTTTTTCATGGGACAACAGATGTACCTGATTTTCCCCTTCAGTGATTTTCAAATATAGCTGTAAGTAGAATTCAGAATTATTCTCCTCATCCGCTATGGTCAGTGCTTACCTTGCCTAATTGTTTATATTGCTTAAGCACGTTTATAAAGGAACTTTTTGCGTGTGTGCTGGCATTTTGCCCAAAATGAAGAGTCCCTTTCTCCAGAGGCTTTGACTTACACAGCTCCAGACAGTACATCCAGGTGAAAGCACAGATATCAGAATGGGTGTGATGGATATAAGATGTAAAGACAATATAACGTTTGATTAATATTTGGTTTTTTACTAGTAAGTACTAGATAGCTTTTATTCCAAACTGAGAGAATATTTTCAAATACTCATGAATAGTAGTGTTTTTCTGCCAGAAAATGTGATGTGTGGTGAATTCATTGATTCAAAAAAGTAATATGGTTTTCTGGTTTTCATTTAGGTGAATCATGGTCGTGACTGTATTATGCATCCAAATCAAGAGATTTTAAAGTGTAGGACAATTGCTGTTATTTAGAGGAATGGAGAGTTAGGAGGGGCTGGTGAGAAATTTGGTGGCATAGGAGAAAGACGTTTTAATTTTATAATGATGAAATGAAAAGGCTTAAAAAGATCTTAGAGATTATTTAGTATAATACCTTATTTTTTTCCTGAAGGAACAATTGAGGCCCAGAGTAGGTAATTGAATTTCTTAAGTTTGTTCAGGTGTGTTTGAACCAGCGCTTAAGGTGACAGTACAAAGACCTAAAGGCATTTAAAATGAACTGTGAAGACTATAAAGGATGATCAGTATGAGTGAGGGAGGGACAGCTTTGATGATTGATATCTTTTTTTTTTTTTAATTTTTTTCTTTTTCCCCAAAGCCCCAGTAGTTAGTTGTACATCATAGTTGCACATCCTTCTAGTTGCTGTATGTGGGACGCGGCCTCAACATGGCCAGAGAGGCGGTGCGTCAGTGCGCGCCCGGGATCGAACCTTGGCCGCCAGCAGCCGAGCGCGCGCACTTAACCACTAAGCCACGGGGCCGGCCCTGATGATTGATATCTTAAAATAAATTCCTTGAATATATATGACCCATCCCCACCTGTTTCTCCTTTTGCCATGAGCATTTTAAATTAATGGGCTGATTTTCTAATGTTCATTATGGCATTAGCAGATTCTATAATCAAGTATATATTTTCTTGGCCATGTCTTCTTGTCTTTCACAAGCATTTTCTTGTAAAGGCGGGACTGGCCACTATACAGCTGTGCACTGGGGAGTCACTGGTGACTTTGGCCAAGACTGAATTCAGGCCAGCCCAGCTACTGGCGAGAAGCTTTGCCATTTTGGGTGTTTGACCACCTGCTTCTGTTTTTCTGTTCTGCTTGCAAATGGAGGTTGTTTGTTCTTCTTCTGGCATCGACATCAGTTTCAAAAAATTCCTTGGAAGAACTTGGAAAGAGGAGACAATAGGATGATCGGTGTTCCTGGTTTTGTTCCCTGAAGAATAACAACTCTTAATTGAGATCCTGGGATTTCGGTCCAGCTATAGGCCATTTGGCTGAGTGGAATTTTGTCCACTAATGAATTTTTTTGTAGTTGAGAACCGTTGGAGATGTCTGATGAGAACCTTGAAAATTATAAACCATTTCATCTATTGTTTCCTCTACCCTCCCAACAAATATGCAGTAGGTTTCATTAAAGTAATGAGAATTTAAAACAGTTATAGTTACCAGAATTTATTCTTCCAAGCAACTATTATGACCTAAGAGAAGTTACTTTAAACATTTAATCTGCTTTTCAGTGATACTGCCATTATTGAAAACATAGGAATTTATTAGAGTCTAATAAGGTCACAATTCTTTTTTTTAAAACTTAAGGGTTCTAACACACCTCATTTTCTTGAGAGAATTGAGATTTGAATTTGAAGTCAAATCCACTGTTAAAGGATTTGATTTGAAATATACTGTAGGCTCTGCGGGCATTTCTAGTGACAAGATATGGTCAAAGTAATTGTGTAAGTCTTCCGGGTTGCTTAGAAGAATAAAACTCTTTCCTGGCAATGTTTTTTTTTTCTTTAATGGCATAGTTCTGTTAGCTAGATTTTCTTATACTTAAAACATGCCTTTTAGTTTCCCATGATGCCTGGTTCAGATTGTGTAGCGGATGGTGGTGTTTAAAAGCTCCTTACTTTCTTTGCCTCTTAGAGATATGATATTAAAAAGAAGCACAAGGAGAAGCATGTGATTTTCCTCTTGGGGGAGGAGAAAAGATAAGACAGAAATGGCTGGGGAGAATGGCCTTTTTACTCCTCAGTAACGATAGTGATCCTAGTTGTGACTATGCTCCAGATATCAGGAGGTGTAATTACTTCAAGGAGGGGTCAGAAGGCATTCCAAGGCTTGGAACTGGGTGAGGAATGTGAAGAGGATGTTTAAGGAGCAGGGTTCTTTGATCAACTTTGTGTTATTGAATGATTTCTAGATGCTCTCAGTTACCTTGATCTACTTTGACAGAATTTATCCGTATGCTTAATTCAGTTTCTCAGAGAAAGATGCAAACTTTTTTATTTTTTTCCTCATGTCACTTTAAGAAATGGGCCCGAGAATATTTAAATATACAGATAAGAGAATGGAGTAATAGCTCTCATACTGGAGTTTATAACCTCGGGAAAGAAATTCACTTTATAGACATGTAGTGGATAATTTTTGTTTATAGTCGTAGATTGAAGCCCATGTTGATACTCTGCTTAATAGTGATTTTTTTTTTTTTTTTGAGGAAGATCAGCCCTGAGCTAACTTCCATGCCAATCTTCCTCTTTTTGCTGAGGAAGACTGGCCCTGAGCTAACATCTATTGCCAATCCTCCTCCTTTTTTGTCCCTTTTCCTCCCCAAGGCCCCAGTAGATAGTTGTATGTCATAGTTGCACATCCTTCTAGTTGCTGTATGTGGGACGCGGCCTCAGCATGGCCGGACAAGCGATGCGTCGGTGCACTCCCGGGATCCGAACCTGGGCCACCAGTAGCAGAGCTCCAGCACTTAACCGCTAAGCCACGGGGCTGGCCCCTTAATATTGATATTCATTAGACAGTTTCTGCTGATGTTAGAAAGATAGATTTTTTACTCCTTCATGGATCATTTTGTGTCTCCTGAGTTTGTAATAACATGTCTATTACCAATAAGTGACATTTTCCCAGTAGTCTTTAGTGGAGCTCAGACAGACCCTGGTTTATAGTCTGGCTTTGCCACTTACTAGGTGTTTGAGCCTTGGCTTCCTCATCTGTATAAGGAATAATAGCACCACCTCAGGATGGTCATGAAGATTAAATGAAACAAAGCATGTAATGCGTTTAGCACAATGCCTAGCACACTTAATGCTCTGGAAAGGTTTTTTAAATTAATTGTAAATATTGAGCATGAGACAGGCTGTCTGGACAGTTCTGAGATTGGTTAGGTGAGATGGATATCTTGAATTTCAGATAGAGCACATATGCTTTGAGTAAATATGTACAAACGAAGTAATGCACACTTAGGGACAGAGGGAATAAGTAATCTAGATGGGTTAGGGAACAACTAGTACGACTTGTTATTTATTCAGTTGTCAAAAAGTCTACCAAATGCATATCTTATTAATATGGCTATATGTAGACTATAAAGCAATAATAAAAGTATATATTTAAAGAACACTGTGTGCTATATAACCAATAAAGATGTGCAGGGTAATCTTAATATGATCAGAATATAAACTCCTTCAAGGCAGGGTCTTTGTGTGTTTTGTTCACTGCTGTCTCCTCAGAGACTAAAAAGTGTCTGGCACGTATTAGATGCTCAGAAAATTTGAATGAATGAATGAATGTGTACTAAACTCATTCCAGAATGTGTGCTTGCCCAGCCCCTTGCAGTCCTAAGTGATTATGAATTTTTCCATGGCATAGTGGTTAAGAATATAAATTCTGGCCCTAGACAACCTCAGCTCCTATCCACTTACTGGCTGTGGACCTTGGTGTAATTATATACTTCTGCATGCCTCAGTTTTCTCATCTGTATAATAGAGTAATAATTGTACCTACCTCGTTGGTCTATTAGGAGTATTAAATTAATGAATATTTGTAAAGCACTTAGAAGGGTGTCTGCCTTGCCTCAACTAAGTTCTATGTAAATGTTTGTTAAATAAATGATTAAATAATTAATGAATAAGTAAATAAAAGAGACTTCTCTTTGGCTACCACTAATTGTGCCCAGAGTGGACACACATCCATCGGCTGACCTTGGCTGACACTAACATGATGTTGGTCCAACTCGTAAAGAAGAGCTAGGCCAGATTCCTCTTCTAGGAAGCTACACTTGGAAAGTTGAGAAATTAAGCCAGTTAGCTGTGAGAAAGGTGATTCACAACCCAGAGGTGGGGTGGCCATTAGAAGGTGCATGCAACAAGGGATGCCATTGGCCAGAGCAGGGGTGAGAGTGGAGCATGTCCATGCCAAGAGACAGAGGAAGTGGGGGGGGCGGAGAGCAGAATGCCGGGGCCTGCGGGCTAGGCCATGTTACTGTGCCTGCCTGTGTGTAGCATGTACTTCCTGCCCCCCCCATCTGTTTGTTTGTTTGTCTTGTAACTTGAGTGAATATCTGTTCCTTGTGAGACAAAGGATATGGTGTGATTAGTCATTCACAACAACTAGCTTGGCATGTCTTAATTGATTCGTCTGTAGTAAATGGTTTTTTGTTTAGAAAAAAACTCCACCAGTTGTCGTGGGATATGGCAGTAGAGGCAGCAGCGGCTACAAGGGAGGACAAATTTCACAGCTAGCCTCCACACACTCAGGCAGTGTTATGTTGCTTACTGTATAATAAACACAGAAATCTATTACAAAGCGGTGATTACCTCTTTAGTGAAGAAGCAGATATCCCTGGATAATTCAGTAGTGCTTGAGAACATCATATGTTACCATGTAAGAGACTAGATCAATAAGAAAAGGTTAAATTTTGTTTACTATGGCCTTTTTTTAAGACTAAGGTAGAGAAGCATGCAGTTTGTTTTGGGGTTTCATTTAACATCAGGCAAACTTTAAATCAGCTGAAGTTTGGACATTGTATGAATCAGAATCCTTTTAGTTGCAAGTGATAAAAACTCACCTTGAAAATGTTGACTCATGTAACCAGTAGTTCAAAGCAACCGCATGGCTGGCTTGGGGCAAAGCAGTATTCAGGAGGTTAAATGGAATTTCTTAGAGCTCTGTTGCTTTTGCTTCAAGTCTACACGGTTGGGGCTTTTGGATAAAAAAAGAAGAGAGACTCTCTTCTTCCCAATGTCCATACATAAAATTAAGTGAAAGGATGGAGGTCCAGCTTGGGTCTCATGACTACTTCTAGATCTACCACTATATCTAGGGGGGATGTTGGCTGTGATTGGTCCAGTCTAAGTCACATGCTACCTCTGAGGCAAGGAGGCTGGGATACCATGAGTGACAGCCCAGCCAGGCCATGCAGAGTGGAGGAGGGGAGGCCCCATAGGGGAGGAGTGCTGGCAGGAGAGAAACTTCCACTCCAGGCAAATGAATGGCAGAGTGTTTGTTATTCAGGAAACCACTCCTCCAGAGCTCTCCTCTCTTGATGCCAAATAATTGAGGTTTCACACTGTTTGCAGTTACTTACTCTCTTTGGGAACATACAAAATAAAAATCATGATGCATCTAAAAACATTACTTACACTATCATTTTTTAATCAAATTTTTAATGCTTATACGCTAATGGAAAGTGAACTTTTTTTGCGAGCTTTTTAACCTCACAATAGTAATGATGTATCCCATTTGTACCCTCCAAATCTTAAGAGGAAAGTTGAAACCAATCTGGATGGGGAATAGCAACTGTGAGTTTGAAATACTCTTTAGTTGGGATGCTCAAGATGAAGGCTTTTTGTCATCCTTTACTTACAGTCACAGTGGAAAAATTACTTTGGCATAAAAGTCCTCCAGTTTTGTTATGCCACATTAACCAAGATGTGTAAATGTCGTAAGTGAACTATTGATATTGCTTAAGTGGTCCAGAGAGACTGTTCCAGAGCTCAAGTTGTTATCCCCAGGAGAGCTTAACCTACCTTCCTTCCATCAATAAAGCATCCCTTATATCACGTAAATTTGCTCAATCTCGCTAGACAGCACGGGCTGCATTTTGTTTTACCCTAAAAGGCTTTGCTGCATAAAATTGGAATGCAGAATTAATAAGCTGCTTTTGTGTTTCACAAGTTGATACTATGGTAAAGACAGATCCCAGGATCAAAGCAAAATCCGCTGATTACCCTTTCTAAGTCTAATTAGAATTTATAGGAAATGAAGCCTTCCATTAGGTTTTCCATGCCAGACATGAAAGATGCATTTAGCTTTCCTTCCTGTTACTGTGTGCCTAGCCAGATTGTTTCATCCTGTTAGCTACTGGCTCACGTGGTACAGTGGAAGAAATTGTCTTACTTGCATTCTGCAACAGGCTTACGTCCTGTTCAGTTTTATAAACAAGTTCACTAGTTCACAGAAGTGTTTTCTCAACCTTTTCTTATACATTGGACTTATATAGACAGTAATAAATATGTTCAATATTCTAGAAATATTTGTGGATGGGGTATATTTGAGAACTAACTAGCTTTCATTAGACATCATAACAGGAAAGGAAACAATAGGAAATTTGCCACTGATAGGCCTTTTCTGTACATGTCTGCTTTCAAGGCTAATTTTTAATTATTAAAATCATATGACTCACTTTAGTTAATTCTTTCTGTCCTCTGCAAATATTAGTTAAATGTCTCTATTGAAATACAGGAAGTGCAGGATCACAGTGACAATCCAGATGATGGGCCTTGGGTCCTGCTTCACAGAATCCAGAGTATGTGTTAACCTGTTAAAATGTTTGCTAAGCCTGCATTCTCAGGAAAAAGTTGTGAAATATCAACTGATGAGTGCAGTGATAGGTTCTTTAATAGAGGCTATAGCCAAGTGAAAGTAAGTTGTTTAGAAAGATAAGTGTATAGAAAGCTGAAGTTAAATTCATGGTTGTTCCCTGCTGAACGAACATTCTGTTTTTTTTTCCTGCTGTGGCTACTGACCTCTGGCTGGGGAAATGGTGCTGCCTGTTTAAGGAGACCACCAAGTGCTGTTCAGAAGATTTCTAAGTAACCTCTGACTGCCATGGTCAGATTCTTGATGATTTACTATGGAGATTAAGATGCTTTTCAGAGAGACTGGACAGGTTTGGCAGGTGTCCTTTGTCCTAGCTGCTCCTCTTCTGCTTGCTAACATAAATCTTACACCTTCCTCGGGGCTTGCCTCCAATCCTTCTCTCCTGAGAAAACTTTCCCCAGTAGTCCTGTGGAGCCTGGAATGGTCTTTGCTGTCTTTGAATTCCTGTGCTGTTCTAATTCTCTTAGAGCTGGAGATGATACTGGCTTGTTTGGTTCTCTAGTATTGTATGAATGCACATTTGTCTCCCAATTATGTTATCCCACCAATTCAATTTGTGGAGTGTTTTCAAAAGAAATATTTTATTATCTCTTTGATATTCACAAAAGCCCTTTGAGAGAAACACAGCAGAAGCCTATGTTTGCAGATGAACTGAGGCACAGAGATGTGGTTCCTGGAGTCAGATATTTATGGAGCGTTTGCTCTGAATGCAAGTGCATTGTCGTGGACAGATGAATGCTGGTAAGTGTGATATACACCCCTTGTTGTGTAGCTTACAATCAGGCCAAGAAGAGAAGTTGTGCACAATTATCTGAAATATGTGACAATTTATTTTGTGAAGAGTGGGAAGAGGGGATTGTTTATTGGGATAAGGAACGCTTCTGGAAGAGAAGAGGGTAATACATATGCTAGACTACAGCAGATGGGTAAGACTTTACAGATGCAGGACGTCATTGTCAGGGAGATAACAGAGCAAAAGAAATATGGAAGTACAGACCATGTTTTGATAAGAGGAAGTAGGACAATTTGGCTCGAGTGTTTGTTTAGAGAAGCAGGAAGGAAATAGGTCAGAAACTCAGACTGGGATCAAATGCTGGAGGACCTTGGTTGCCAGACCGAGGAGTTTGGTTGGGACAAGAACGTGTTGGAGGGAGGGAGTGATGTGATAAAGGTGGTTGGTGGGAATGCAGCAGGGGGCTGCTGGGGATGAGGAGAAGGGTTAGGGACTGCTGCAGAGGTCTCCCTGATAGGTACTTGACTAGGGGTGATGGGAGTTAGAGGGGAAGAAATGCAGATGTGAGAGAGATTGTGAGGGAAAAAAGGACAGCCCCAGTCAAGTGATGGGACGGTGGTGGGGTTGTGTAATTTGTAGAGTGGTGCAGACTTGGAAAGATGCTAGAGCTTCATTCCAAGAGAAGATAACATATGTCAGAGAAGGACACGTTTGCGGTGATGTACCGAGAGGTAGAATACCAAAGGGATTTGGTTACACTCACAGAGCTAACCTGGCTGACTTGCTCTTTGGCTTCTGTAACATCCTCCATAGCAACTGGTACAGAGCAGGCCACTTGACAAATACAAGTTGACTTCAGTAATGGGATTCTTTCAGTTGGCTTGTAGTAACTTAGATGAAGCTGGGCTGAATCTTACCTGAAGTGTAAACTTTACGTTGTGGTTATAGTAAATGAGAATGGACTAGGAATATTTAAAATATTTATGGAAACAAATGATTTTTTAAGCACTGTCAGGAGCTAAAGAAATATCCATTTATAGCTAAACTATTGAGATGCTAATTAAAAATCGTTTTCAGCCATTTACTAGATTCCCTAAAGACTTTTATTGGACAACCCTTTGAACTTTGCTGAGTTTATTGAAAGTTTATTATAGTTTCTGCGGCTGGCCCCATGGCATAGCGGTTAAGTGCGCACGCTCTGCTGCTGGCGGCCCGGGTTCGGATCCTGGGCATGCACCGACGCACCACTTGTAAGGCCATGCTGTGGTGGCGTGCCTATCTTCCCCCACATAAAGTGGAGGAAGATAGGCACGGATGTTAGCTCAGGGCCAGTCTTCCTCAGCAAAAAGAGGAGGAGTGGCATGGATGTTAGCTCAGGGCTGATCTTCCTCACAAAAAAAAAACTGATAGTTTCTTTGACCTTTTCAGTATTGGACACTGTTAACCTTAATAGGAGGGAGATTTCTTGTATATGAGTAAAGGGGATTCAGCATTTTAACTGATTGTCCAAGTATTATTTTGAAATGTAAATACATGCTATAGGTATTTATCCATATAGAGGAATATAATTGGTAACTTAAAAGTTTCTGAATCTTACAAAGACTTGTAAATTAGCTCAAAACAGTGTAATCCATTATCTTTAGAAGTCCCAAGGATTACAAAAAAAGCACAACAAAAACCAAATGAAGGTATAACTGAGTCAAATATATTAAGTACTAAATTCACTATTGTATCTCTAGTCCTACTTCATTTTATTGAGTTCATACTATGTACCAAGCTGTAGGCACTGGCGATACAAAGGTAAGCAAGCATGTCAGTAGTACCAAGTCCACCTAGGTTTCTAGCCGGAAACCTGGGCATCACCCAATGGTTCCTGAGTGTGTTCCCCAGACCAGCATCATTAGCATCATCAGCATCATCTGGGAACTTGGAGATGGGGCCCAGCAATCTGTTGTAACAAGCCCTCCTAGTGATTCTGATATGGGCTAAAGGTTGAGAACCATAGGCTCTTAATCAGGGTTTCCATGGAGAGAACTGTATTTCAGTGTTATTAGTTTCCTTTTAATTCTGTGTTTTATTTTATGCACTTAAAAACATTTTGAGAAACATTTCTAGGCCTCACCAGACTACAAAAATGGTCCATGGCACAGATAAGTTTAGTTAGGAATCCTGTTGGCTTACATTCCTTCTGTTCTCCCTCCTGCTTTTCTTTGTTATCCATCAATTCATAAAATCCTGTGCATTCTGCTGTTGAGGATCTCAAATCTGCCCTTTCTTCTCTATCCCCAATGTTATTAATTTAGCTTAAGACTCACTTCCTTCTTAAACTATTGCAGTCACAACCTAAGTGTCCTGCCTCTCATTAGGTTCACTACTTCAACTCATCCTCCCCACTGTGGCCAAAGGGATCATTCTTAGGTGCTAGTCATTGAAATCTTTAAAATCATTAAGTCATTGAGCACATGGGATCAAGTCCAATTTCTTTCTAAGGGCTTGCAGAGATTTTTCATGGTCTGGACCTTGTCTGTGTTTCTAAGATTCCTTCATCTGCTTTTTAGCACATGCTTTTTACTTCAGCCTTAACAGAAGTTATTCCACAGTTCTTTGTACTGTCACATCTCAGCCTTGGCATCAAATGTTCCTCCACCTGGAATATCCGTCCCTTTCTTCCTTGACTGGTGAACTTCTATTCACGCTTAGGTTCTGTAACCACGTGTTCCTCAGCAAGCCAGGCTGAGTCAGGGGCTCCATGCTCTGAGCTGCTGTAGTGTCCTTTTCCTCGACATAATCATTCCAAAAATTATTTGACCACAGACTTCATGTTTTGAGATCTTTGGTACCATATGAAGACCTCTCAAGCAGATTACTTAGGTGTCTAGTTGCCAAAGGAGGGTGGTTCTTCACCCTTAAAATGTTCACATCTCTGAGGAGCAAGCCAATAGCTGGTGCAGAATCTGGTATGCCATCCTTCAGGGTGGGGAGGAGAAGCTGTCGTCTCCTCCACAAGGAGAGTGTGGGATGAGCACTCTGTAATTACTCTCATTGCCTGGTTACCAGGCTGCTGGGGGCCAAAACACATTTGAGGTGTTGTGGTTTGAGCTGTTGTCTTCCCACAATACTGTGAGCTGCTCTCAAATGACGGGAAACAAATATGACTGGGGCTCAGCCACAGTGAATAACTTTAAAAACATTTGTGCCCCACCTCCCAATATAAAAGTCATACATACTCATTATCAAAATCTAGGAAGAGAGGAGAAAAGTGTGAAGAAAAAAAATTATATGTTGCTCTATCTCCTAATGAAAATAGCTGTTTTTTTTACTTTCGTCTATGTATATTTTTAATTTTTAAAATCATACTGTATATAATTTTATAATCTTATTTCTTTATTACACTTTAAACTTCTCATTATAAACTCTTAATACATGTTTTAATGGCTACGTGAAATTCCGTTGAATGAATGTCTTTGCTTACTTATATAATTCCACTATTATGGAATGTTAAGGTTGTTGTCTATTTTCTTTCTTTGTAAATGAAACTACACTGAGTATCTTGAATAATGTGTGTGAATAGTCTTTTAATAATCTCTATAGCTAGATATATAAGTAAGGATGTCAGTAATTACTCTTGAACTTTATCTGTTTTACAATCAATCAAACATTTATTGAGCAGTAGAACAATGCTGTGCTGGTGGTTCCTCCCTTACAGAGGAATGTAGAGACTCTCCAGATCTGCTGCTTAGGAAGACTACATCCTATAAAGTAACATTTCAACAATTTTATGTGGTTTTTATAGTCTCTATTATAAAATGTCATGCTTTGTGAGATAAAAGAGGAGCATGCTTTAGCTTTCTGGCTCATTAATGAAGTGCAATTGTAATTAACCAAATATTAAAAAATGAATACAGTTTATAATTCTTTGATGCCATAAAATTTTTTACCAAGTTAAAATGTAAGCCAAGATGTGACTTTCTTTTTTCTTCTTTACCCTACTTCTAAGAAACTCAGACATTTTTATAGATTGTTCATGAAATTTTATCTCATGATTGCCTTGTAAGTTCCAAGTGTACAATTCTTTTGGATTGAGACGGATAGGGGAGGATGGAAGAGGAGAGAGAACTAATATTTTATAGATTGTCTTATATGCTAGACACAGTGAGAGAGAAGCCCTTTCTTCCCAGTCATCCTGAGAAGTTGGCATTGAGATTCCCATTATAGAGATGAAGAGGCTGAGGCTCAATAAAGTAACTTTCAAGGTTATGTAGCTTGTAAGTGACCGTAGTCTGTCAGTCTCCAAAGCCCTTGCGCTTTTTGTTACATCCAGTTGCCTCGGGGTCTGTGAGTCCTGTGAAAACAGACTGGGCTGTGATTCCCGTGTGGAGTGATAGCCTTAGTCTCGAGTTGCGCTGTTCACATGTGGCTCGTTACATTTAAAATTAAGTTATTTAAATTTGGTATTAAAATTCAGTTGTTCCACCACCCTAGCCACATTTCAAGTCCTCGGTAGTCACATGTTGCTAGAGGTTACCACCTTGGATAGTGCAGATATAGAGTATTAACATTATTACAGAAAGTTGTTTGGGACAATGCTACTCTGGAGGCTGCCTCTGGAAGAGTCCTTATAGGCTACCGTCCATTATCTTCATTAACAGAATCACTGATAAGCCTAGAAATACTTACTTAGGACCCCGACTAACACTTGCACTTAGCCACTCATGCACCCACACATCTTTTGAACTCTGGAATCCAAATTGTCTACAGTCTGGGGCCTCCTGACTAAAGGAGGGGAGAGGGTTTGCATGACCTACTGGTTGGTGATTGCAGCATAACCATATCACTAGTTTATGTGGAATATTACTCAAAGAAGTTTTTTTTTAATAGGTCGGACCATGAGAAGAGTAGTGATTTCTTTGTCTTTGCATGATAAATGCTAAACTGTATATCTCCCAGGTACAAATTATTCTTTTACATTTGCTTAATGTTTACTCAACACAAGGTCTTAGTTCAGTTGGGGAAGGGTAAACCAAAATTGGAAGAATTAGTGAGAGTTGAAATTCAGAGTATTCTTTGGTGAATTTTGAATGTATTAAATTAAAATTCTTTATATTCTCCTCAGGAAATTTTTATGATACAGGGAATAGACTTTTTAAAGGACTTTTTTTTGCAGGGGGGGTAACATAAAAGGAGTTTTAATCTACTGTCTCTATATTTTATTATTATGGCATTTGAAAGTAGTTGGGTAAAAGAGGTCATTTGACAAGTGAGACAGTGTTGTATAAAAGAAAAAGCCCTTTACTGTGGATCTCTAAGAAGTCACTTAACCTCTCAGCTTTATCAATTTCCTCATCCATTTCTTCAACAATATATTGGAATAATAACATCTGCCTTGCTTGTCAGAGTCATTGGAGACTCAACTGAAACCATGTATATGATAGTTGGGCTGGGGAAACTACCAGTGCTGTGCAAATGTCAATATGGCTTTGTTTTATTGATCTTCTTTTGTGAACCTTTTTTAAATCTGAAGAACAGCAAAGTATTGCATAAGGCCAGCTCTCCCTAAGTACACTTTCTGCTGTTGTTTGTCTCTGGCATGCAGTTACAGTGATGGATCTTGTTCTTAATACAGAGTCAGTAGTGGTATAATTGACATGATGAAAAATACTTTGTTTGGGGAGGAGTCCTGATGCCATGAGCTGTCTTCCCTTTATGAACTCATTCACCCTGAGCCAATGTTCCTGGAAGATGAGAGAGTCTTTATCTCATGGAGGAATAAACACCTGTCTCTGTCTTAGCACATCTATAGCAGAGAAAAATGGTCTTTTTTTTTTTTTTTAAAGATTTTATTTATTTATTTTTTCCCCCCCAAAGCCCCAGTAGATAGTTGTATGTCATAGCTGCACATCCTTCTAGTTGCTGTACGTGGGACGCGGCCTCAGCATGGCAGGAGAAGCGGTGCGTTGGTGCACGCCCGGGATCTGAACTCGGGCCGCCAGCAGCGGAGCGCGCGCACTTAACCGCCAAGCCACGGGGCCGGCCCGAGAAAAGTTGTCTTGATATGTAGTAGACAATATTCTATGTATCAGCTGCCATCTTCATTCATGAAAGGGGCAAGTTATCTAAGACTTTCACTAATGAAGCCTATAAGGACGTTGTGACAAATGTAGAACCTCACTGTAGAATTTCACATTAAACTATATTTTAGAAAGCGAGTGCAAAGAAAAAGGAGTCATTCAAATAATATCTAAGCAGTATGGAGGTGCTGCTCTTGGCTGGGAAGGCAGCAGACTCTTGATTAGTGATGATTATAATTCTTAAACCTGCGCTTTCTTCAGGTACGGTGTCACTTAAAGGTTACTTATTCTTTTCACCTAAAAAAATGTTAAAAATTTGCTACATCATTAGATTATTTTGACAGGAAGTTTGCCATCTCTATCACAATGGTTCATTTTTAATATTGCTAGCTTTTAACCTGGAGGCTGATGCTGCTGAAATACTGCTATTTTGGGGCCTCTAAAATACCTAGTATGATGCCTTGCATATATTGCTTGCTGATTCAATAACTGGGATTGGAATAAATTGGAGGGTGATCTCTTTGTTTTGCTAGGACAAAGTGTCCTTTGCACACATCCCACATTCTATATTGGAACTGGCAATTAATTTTCCAGTTGCAATAATGTTATAAATAATGGGTTTGTTCCCAGAATGGTCCACCAAACTAAATTTACCCAGAATATGGCTTAGTTGATGGAGAAAACATACGTACTAGAATCTGAAGATGCTCTCAAAACTGACAAGGCTAAATTTCACACAGCTAATAACTTTAAGTTGGTAAGTTGGGAACTGCTTATTCATTTTTATGATATAAAGTTCCAATAACTCTCATATCTGTTAAATTTTAAGTTTTTTCTGACTTCTTAGTGTATGAACCTCCTCCCTTCATAGGAACTTTAACCTTAAATCTAAAACAAATCAAAATTTAGCAACTGAGCTAAATTTAATATTATCTGTTTATTTGCCAAAGTTTTGCTATAAATTAGCACTGTGATTTTTAGATTTTTTTTCTTTCTTTTGATTAAATGCAATTTTAAAATGGTCTCATTGTATTGATCTACACTATTTTTCCTTTGTGGTAGAGAATTCCTTAAAAACTCAGCAAGCCAGCACACAGTGGTAGTAACAAAGGCATAAGTCTAAGAATTTATTGTGCTACATCTTACAAAGGTAAATACAATTTTTTGAAAGATAATGTTGAAGTATAAAGACTACAATGTAAGTATTTCTCCTCTGCTATTTGGAACTCTGTAGTTTTTTTTTTTTTTTTTTTTTTTTTTTAAGATTTTATTTATTTTATTTTTTCCCCCCAAAGCCCCAGTAGATAGTTGTATGTCATAGCTGCACATCCTTCTAGTTGCTGTATGTGGGACTCAGCCTCAGGATGGACGGAGAAGTGGTGCCTCGATGCGCACCCGGGATCCGAACCCAGGCCACCAGCATCGCAGCGCGCGCACTTAACCACCAAGCCACAGGGCCGGCCCCTGGAACTCTGTAGTTTTTAATTTACTATTAAAACAGATGTTGGTATCCTGTGTGGTTACTAATCCTATTTGTTACACGTTTTTGAAATGGTTAAACATGAAAATATGTGTAAGTTATTATTACATGATAGATTATACATTTACCCTCATAGGAACTTAGTTTGAGTAAATGTTGATGTTTTCTTATTTTACTACTTAGGATGTATTCTTTAGCTTAGTGGATGTAAACCATAAATGTACTCCTAAGAGTCCATCTTGGTTAAGTTTGAGTGATGGGTGAGGTTTTTTGTGATTTAAAATCTGTGACAGGGACGTTAGGACGGCATATACCCCATTTATTTATTTTTTGTCGAATCGAAGGAACAGAACCTTCTCAATACCACAAGCTAATAATTGCCATACACGTCGCCTTCCTGTTGGGCTCTGTGACTTGCACCCCATCACACCACGGAGCTGTGTCTTTAGGAGGCGTGCTGCGTGGCACGTGGGCCCAATTATCATCAACATGACTATTTCTTTTGATGGAAGAATCTGTAGTAAATGAAGACTATTTAGTCTGTTTGTTAATATTGAAGTCCTCAGAAGCCAGCTGTGCTGAAACTGTTTATTGCTTATATTTATAGAAGAGGTTGTTAAATGCTGATACTCTGTGTCATGGGATGGTCTTATTGTCCATTTTCTGAGCTTGTTACTTACATAGTAAATGGAAGAGTTATTTTTTTCTTTAGTTTTTTTAAAATTAAAATTGAGCATGTGCCTTTATATAAATACAGCATTTGAGAAATGGCATTCATGATTCATTTGTAGGTCTTTTAATGGATTTTAGTTTTTTTAGTTTTTCCCTCTGTCTCAAATGCAACTAGGCATCGAGGTATTGCATACTAGCTTGAATCAGCCAGAGTTCATTTTTTCATAAATCAGCAGCAGTTTGGTGCTCTAGTTAAAGATACACGGGTCTACAATCTGCATTTGTGTGAGACTACTGTTCCTTCCTATCATGCTGAACCCATAGCCAGACACAGATTCTTTTTTGATAATCAGATTTGTGTAGGTGGTTGGATCATAGAAACCTTTATGTTAAACCATACCTTTTTTTCTCTATATCTCTACTTCTTGCTGAACTTTCTTCATTATTGAAAAAAGACGTTCGTTTGATAAAAACAAAACAACAGAGCTTTTTGTAAGAAAATCATTCAGTGACCCACAATAACAGAACTTTGCGTTTGCCGATTGAACCTCAGCATGAAAATGGGATTTGGGAGCGGATGCTCCCCTACGGTGGATGACTCAGAGGCGCATATTGGTGATGAGCTCCAGACACTGGCGTGTCCATCTGAGTCTTGAATGTGCCTGCCTTCCCATTGAACTAAAAATTAAATGGATCCTTCTGCAACTGGCTTTCTCATCCTAGCTGTGTGACAGTTGTGGTGCAGTGTGTATGCTATTGTCATTTCCCTTTTTACTACTACTAAGTAATATCTACTATATTTTGAGTAAGTACCTAACATGCACTTATTTTATTCACTCCGTACAGTCCTATAAAGTAGGTATTATTATTATTGCCATTATACACGTGAGGAAACTGA
Organism: Diceros bicornis minor; assembly: GCF_020826845.1. NCBI lineage: Eukaryota > Metazoa > Chordata > Mammalia > Perissodactyla > Rhinocerotidae > Diceros > Diceros bicornis. Next base: position 63,789,981 of record NC_080742.1, on the reverse strand, counting down.
GGCTGCAAGAGGCTAATGTAGCTACTGAGTATGGGCTCAGGTTCAGATGTCACAGCTCCAGGCTTTAACCACTATACTGACCTAGCTGTAGGTACAAATCTTTCCTGTTGTAAAACCACTTCAGAGACAGGTATTGCACCATCTCTTCTAGGAACTGGCTCCAGGGTGTAATAAAAGTATACAGAATTAAGTTACTCCCCCCACTGTTGAATGTCACTTACTTTATATGTGTTGCACTTAGAGGAGATAAAGAAATGGTGCTTCTGCCCCCCACTTAATAACTCTGGAAGACCAGTCTTGAAGGGATATGTGTGGCTTAAACAAACAAGCCTCCCCGAGTCTTTCAGCTTCTTCAGACTGACTGGAGCCAAGTGGTGCCTTGTAAGCTGTGAAGATGCTGTCAGTCTTGCTAATGTTTTAGGAGAAAGTGGCTAGGAAACGGCATCTGAACGTATGGAAGCCCTGAAAAGGGACTGTAGTCACATGTTAGGACTTGGAAAGTCCTGGGGAGGTTGAGGGTGGTTCTTGTTAAGTCATGCTGGTGCTTAGAGCTGTGAGGCTCGCTGAGCACAGGACTTGGAGCTGTATCAGAAACTAGGAGCATGGGATGAGCAATAGGTGAGCTGAGCAGATGTTGGAAAAGCACCTTGGGGAAGATCTGTGAATGGGAACTAGGATGCTGAACAGGTCAACATCTGGAATTTTGCAAGGGGGAGCAGAATGGAGTTGCTGTTGAAATGGTGAACTTTGTTTCTGTTTTTGAAGGAAATAATTCAGCACAGGACTATATCAGAGGGTAAAGCAAGATGAGACAAGGTTATCGCCAAGGATGAGGAGCAGAGGCTGAGAGCCAGCTGACTCAAAGAGTCTGGAACTGGGTGTTCACAGAGAAGGACTCATTCTTGAAGTAGAGTTGAGTACATTGAGACTGTTGACCAATAAATTACCTAATTGTTGGGTGATTTGTAGCCTGATATTTCTTCCAACTGTAGTAAAAAATATACATTTCCCACGGCAGTTGCAATTGCACTGGCAAATATGCAATGGACATTTGGGGAGATGCTTGGTGAAAAGGTAGTGATAGAGTCTTAGGAGGAAAAATTTGTCAGGGAAGTATTTCAAAGCGTGAGCTTTGGAGTCAGACCTGGGTTCAAATCCAAGCCTAGGCTCTTAATAGTTTGTATTTTAGGCAAGTTACTTAACTTCTCTAAATCTGTGTTTTCTTTTCTAAAATGGTGGACAATAATAATACACAGAGTGCTTTTGTGAGGATTGGATAGTGTGCATGAAGCACTTGGTACCTTGCCTGGCCCATAGTAAATGTTCAGTAAATGTCAGCAGCTGTTGCCTCTTCCCCATCCTCTGAGCACCTGGCAAGTGAACCTGGCCCACATGCCTTCTCTGGGGGCTGCCCACAGGGCGTATTTCAGAAGCCTTTGGGTACTAGCCTGTTGGTCAGACAAGTAGATCAAGTGGCTTGGCCTGGAAGCTCGTTCTTATTTCTTCTAGCAATATTTTCCATCCTTTTTCCAGATTTACTGAGCCCAGGAAGTAGGCCCATTAGAAATAATATCTTCTAATGCAGGCATTTCTGCAAAATAAGGGTACATTGTATATTTTTTATAATGTTGTTCTCTGCTCCTTTTCTTTTAGATTTCTTGATATTTCTTTCTTTACTACAGAGACTTTAAGAAGACCCCTGAATTCTCATACACAGAGGGGTTGTCACACCCATGTTGGCGTGGTAACAGAAAAGTTATCACGTGTGCTCTGAATCTGTACTCTGAAAGGCCCAGTTGCTGAAAACGTGATTGTCTTGCATTTTTCCCCTTAGTGCTGGCTTATATCAGCCAATGGGCTTAATGCTTGAGCATAGCAATAGTGGCATATTCAAGTGGGGAGCTAAGAATCCATAATGACAAGGAGATGGCAGTGACATTCTCTTGCAGAGCCTAGGAATGTTCTTTCAGCTGCACCATCTCTTACTCCATAGACATTAATGAATTATAAGTCCCTGTTGACTGGCATGAAAAATTTCTGTGGAAAGACTCTATATCCACATGCCAAAAAGAGATGTATTAGCAAATAGCACTTCTTTTTTTTTTTTGAGGAAGATCTGCCCTGAGCTAACATCCATGCCAGTCCTCCTCTTTTTGCTGAGGAAGACTGCCCCTGGGCTAACATCTGTGCCCGTCTTCCTCTACTTTACATGGGACGCTGCCACAGCATGGCCCGACTAGCAGTGCATTGGTGTGCGCCCGGGATCCAAACTTGGGCGGCCAGCAGGGGAGCACGCGCACTTAACCGCAACGCCACGGGGCTGGCCCCTAAATAGCACTTCTTAAAATTGTGGGGAAAAAAAAAAAATACTGTTCAAATCAGCAGAAACAGAGCAAGACAAAGCAATAGAGCATAGCTGAGAATGTGGACCCTGCAGCCAAACTGCCTGGGTGGAACCAAACTCTGCAAGCAACTCAGTAGTTGTATGACCTTGAACTAGCCATTCAACCTCTGTGTGCCTCAGTTTCCTCATCTGTAAAATGGGGGATATTAGCTACGATGTCATAGGCTTGTCTTGAAAATTAACTGAGTTAACATTTATAAAGTGTTTAAAATGATGCCTGGCACTATATAAATGTTAAGTAATTAAATACTGAAAATTGATAATAATGGGTGTTTGCTAAACTGACTGGTTGGCATGTTTTTGCAGAAGACTAAAATACGGAGAAGCATTGGTTAAATATATTATCTGATGGTTTCCATGACTGCATAAAATCTAGGGGCTAATATTTTGAAATTTATATAACATTTCATTTATTAAATATCTTCACCCTAAGCACAATATTTCACATACTCGTAATGACGTGAAATCACTTATATTTTTTATTCAATTTAAGTCTGAGGCATTCTGCCGCTCTTCACACACTTTATTGTCTGAAAATTGTATGTGTGTCTTAAAGTCAATGGATATATTTAATGTAGTGTCGCCCCTCCCCCAACAACGCTTTTATTTAATTAATGTTGCAATTTTTAAAAAATCGATGTTGGGGCCGGCCCGGTGGCGCAAGCGGTTAAGTGCGCGCGCTCCGCTGCGGCAGCCCGGGGTTCGCTGGTTCGGATCCCGGGCGCGCACCGACGCACTGCTTGGTAAGCCATGCTGTGGCGGCGTCCCATATAAAGTGGAGGAAGATGGGTACGGATGTTAGCCCAGGGCCGTCTTCCTCAGCAAAAAAAAGAGGAGGATTGGCGGATGTTAGCTCAGGGCTGATCTCCTCACAAAAAAAAAAAAAAAAAAAAAAAATCGATGTTGTCTTTGAACAAGGAAACATAGTGATTCGTGGGTGCACACAAATGTGCTTATGTATCTCCAGTTTGAGAGGCACAAGGTCAATGTCTGGGAATGAGGGAGTTGCTACACCTATCCATTGAAAGAAGGAGTGGTGTGCTCAGTGGCCGCAGTCTTCAGCTGAGTTCCAGGGAATCAGACTTTAGCTACATGGGCTTCATTGTATCCACAAAACACTGGAGTTAATGTTACCCCTTTGGTCCAGTAGTTGTGTACCCCATTATTACTGAATTGGATTCAGCATTGCATTTGTATTGATATGAACTTAGAGGTAATTCTTTTAAGAAGCCTGAATCATTTTAGAATGTGGGAAGAATAACTGTGGCAGGGGTTCTTAATCAAGGAGCCCGTGGATAGAATTCCAGAGTCTCTGAACTTGGAGGGAAAAAAATATCTTCATTTTCACTAATCTCTAAATGAAATTTAGCATTTCCTTCAATTCTGAATGTAGACAAGAAATCATGGTAGTATTTAGCATTTGAAATTACAGTACTTGTGAAATATGCCACTAGATTCTGTTATTCAGTGTATTAATAAAGAAGCACAAATACAACTATATTGGAATTTGTTTTTTAATATTTTGGTAACTGTATTTCAATGTAATTGTTTTCCTTTGTAACTCTATGTTTTTTATGCTTTTAAAATCATTACTCCGAGAAGAGTCCATAGGCTTCATCAGACTGCCAAAGGGTTCTGGGGTAAAGAAGTTAAGAACCCTGTTCTGTGGTATTTTGCCTCTATATTAGTCCTGATTCTCAGCCATTCTTCTGACTTCTTCTCCGCCATACCCCTTCTCCTGCACTCTGGAGAGCTGAGATGTGGCCTTTGAAAGGTCCAGAGTCAATTGCATCACTATAATCTGTTCTATATTCTTGACTCTGGCAACAAAAATTCTTTGCCTGTTTTTGTCTGCGGTTTACATGTTTTAAAAGAGTAGACTTTCTTTAGCTTTCCTATTTCTCCAGTGCAATACTGTCTACACAAACTTCCAGTGAAAGGTGTTGATGCAATGACGGTTTACTGGAAAGCTAGATGCTGTGAAAGCAAGACATAGAAAGCAGAGAACATTTAGCCGTGGGAGTGTGGAGGAGAGGGAGAGAGAGCGTGTGCGTGTACAAAGGGATCATATGAGGCCCAAGGGGAGAGCTGGTAGAGGCTGTGAAATGAGACGGGGAAATAGTAAGTCGGGTGGAATAATAAGGAGATGGAGAAGTAATTAAATTGAGGCTTTCCAGCCTACTCCTGATGGAGGCCTCTCCCTATCAAAGTCTGCTTTTGTTCCTGGGAACTGTTCCTGTGTGGTTAAGGATGGATTCTTCACCTGTGTCTTCAATTACTTGAATTCAGTTTGGAACTTTCGTGATTCAAAGCTTTCTGTGAAGGCTATCTCACCTCCCAGATAACTCCCTTATTTTAGTTCAGGTTATTGCTAGAATCTTCTGATTTTTTTTTTTTAAAGATTTTATTTATTTATTTTTCCCCCCAAAGCCCCAGTAGATAGTTGCATGTCATAGTTGCACATCCTTCTAGTGGCTGTATGTGGGACACGGCCTCAGCATGGCCGGAGAATCGGTGCGTCGGTGCGCGCCGGGGATCCGAACCCAGGCCGCCAGCAGCAGAGCGCGTGCACTTAACCGCTAAGCCACGGGGCCGGCCCTCTTCTGATGTTTTATTACCAGATTTTATACCGAACAGAGGAAAGTAGGCAAACTATTGACTTATAGGCAATACTGTCTACCTTTGAGGGTGTTTGGAGGTATTGGGCAAAGAGTAAAAACCATTTCAAAAGAAAATATTTTTAGGCAAAATATCCAATAACAGTAAGAATGTTGAGTCTTTGTTAAGCCAAAAGGGAAATGTTACAGGTAATTGGATGCAGGACAGAATTTAAAGTGATAAGCATGCACTGATATATCTACAAATGGCTATGCTTAAAAATTAACTCTATGGAATTAAAAAAATTGTTTATTCTGGTAATTGTAGAGCCTAGGTTTGAATCTCCTTGAAAACCCCCAAAACATGTTTTACTTACCATTTGGGAAAGATAGTCTTAATGAATAGTTGGATTTATGTGGATTATAGTCTTTAAAAAACATATTTTACTGCTTACCTGTGTATGTTTCTAATGACAACAGTAAATTCAGATGGAAGATAATCTAAATTAGGAACAAGACAGTATATATAAATGTTATTAAACAAGAACTATATTGCCTTCAAGTAATTTTAATAACTAGATCTAATATAACAAACTGTTGTTTAGTATATGTTACTAAGGCTCCTGCTTTAATAAATAAATATGATCTCAGTTACATACCATTAGTAGGTAGATGTGTTTTAAAAATGCTTTGAGGCTTTTAAGAAAGTCTCTTAAATATTTAAAAAATCATATTTATTTGCATTACTAGTTTCCCTATCATATTCTTTCTTTAGAGAAAAATGTTAAATTTTGGATAATGTTAAACTTATCTAAATTGTCAAGAATTCTTACCCCCAAGTTAATGAAAAAATTAGATGGGATGAAGGTATACCCAAGCCTGGCCAGACCTTTGGTTGTCAAATATTCTTTCTGTATCAAAGTTCTTTGAGTTACACTGACAACAAAGCAGCTTACAGGGCTCTGAAATTCCTGCCTTTTATTTGGCACTCTTAAAATCAGGGTGACCAGGAAGGAAGGGGATCAAGTTTTGCCAGTTTATTAAGGAAAGCCTTGGTAAAACCCTTGCAGAATGACCAAGCTCTGGGGACCTCTGTACCCTTGGGTTGGAGTCTGAAACTCCTCCCTATGCCAGCCTTAGAAAAGGCTGATTTAACAAAAGTCTTTCTGGCAAAGCATTTAAGATCCAGCCACTTCCCAAAGCTGAGTCCGTCTATAAAGTCACCTTGGATTCGTGCTACAAAAAACTGATCTGTGCTGTAAGTGTTTGATAAATACTGCCACATTGCCATTTTGGATGTCAGATCTTTGAATTTGTTGCATGGGTTTCCAGCTGTGGGAGGCACATTTTATCCTGTTAGTATATTATCTCTTTCAATCTATTTCTCTTATTTTCTGTATCACAAATGAACATTTGAGCACATTCTAATAAAGTATGCAGTTTAAGAGAAGTTAGATAACATAGAATAATAGATCATCATCGATATATTTTTACATACTTGCTGTCATACCCTCCCCCGCCCCATTTTTATTTCTTCCAGATGACTAAGTTCTGTGATGTGGATGCTGTGACCTGGACTTCTGACTTTAGAGGAGAAGTCAGATGAAAAAGGATTTCCATGCAAATCATGTTTCCAAAATCATCCCTAGAGTGCATATATGTCTAGTGGAATGCAAAGATTACTAGAGAAAAGATGAAATTAGGTGAGCCTGAAGGAAGTATAAAAATCCTGTTTAATGACCTTGTTAGTTTTTTACATAGATTAACTGTTTTTAAGTGAGGAATGCTAAGTCCGTCTGGAATTTCTCATCCTCTGAAGAGCCAATTCTGGCACTATAAACCAGGAAGACTTCTGTTGTATCTCTGAATATATAACATTGCAATATTGCAAACCCTCAGGCCCTTTTCCTGAACAACATATGCTTGCATGTGGCTCAGTTTTCTGTGAGCCAAACCAGTCTTAAGTTGAATATGGGAGTTAGAGTGTATGTGTGTGTGTATATGTTTTTTAAGAGTGATTTTAGGGCCTGGTGTAATGAGACATGGCCAGTTAAAGCAAAGCGTTGCTTAGGAATGTGGTTCAGTGTGATCACTGTGGTTCAGTGATTACAGCCTAACTCTGAACACTTATGTTTATAAAACACCCTCATTACCTTTCTTATAGGTCAAGTTTCTATAGATTTTATAATAATCTAATTTGAATATAAAAAGCATGCAGTAAAAAAAAAAATACACCCTCATTACAGACCTTGAGTAGACAAATTGTCTTCGGTTCACACTCTCCTTTCCTTTCTGCAGTGCCTTCCTGCTGCCTGTTCTCTCTTCTCTCTGGCTCCTACTCCGTGTGTCCCTCCCCAAGGTGCCCAGTCCCTGCCTTGGCAACTGCAACTTTCCTCTTTTTCACAACATAAGTATTGTTTTCATCACATAGGGAGGCTGCCCTTGCAGAGGCACAAGAAAGGTTCTGAGTTTATGAAGTGTAGCACTTTTTAAAATTTTAACAAGCAAGAGGTGTTTTATAACCCAGTAGGAAAAAAATCTCTGATAATGAAAGCAGGCACATTGGGAATGGGATCCGTCCTTTCACACCTTGTGCTTTCTCTGTCCCAGTCGTCCTGACAGGCTCCTTGGTGTTCGCAAGCATCCAAGGAGAGTGAACATACCTCACTGTGCTTCAGAGGTATGGCATTTCTGTGTAGGGCGTGATTACAGGATACCTTTGATGGAAAGGCAGTTGGTTGCAAAACCCGCAAGTGTATTTTCTCAGCTGTGCCAGAAACCTGAGTAAATGAGCATTAGATTATTAGTTTTGGCATCATGGTGCTGAACCGCAAAGCTCTGTGGCTGCTGCCCTGGCTACTTGCTGACTTGGCATCCTGGAGGAACCCTGGTCCTCCTCGACGTAACTCAGGCTGCAGCTGTGAGCTGGGTGCCTGGTGCCATCCACGTGGGTAACTGCCGGAAATGCCAAATGGCCTGGCAAGTTTTAGTGTGGCCTTTGGATCCTCACTGAGCCATATGGTGCTAAAATGTCAGACTGTTCCGAGTGTGGGCCATGATTGAGGAGGCTAGATAGAGAAAACACACTTCAGATAAAGGATCTGCTGAGGCTTTATTCCCTAGCCACTGGCTTTATCACTTTGTTATTTTAACCAATGTTTATTAGGTAGTGTTTGGTTGATAGTGGGCTACTTATATTGTGGGAGGTACCAAAATATAAAATAAAATAATCAGACGTTTCTTATTGGCAAAGATTCTATCTCCCAGGGTTCATGTATCTTACATGTAATAAACTTGTCACTAGAGGAAGGTGAAATGACTGGATGATTTACAAATAGAATTTAATGGGAGGAAACTGTCTTAGAAACTGAAGAAAGATGAAGAAATTCAGTTCCCTAAAAGACTGTAACATCCTTAGGTTGTAGTTGCAGAGATCTTACTAAAAACGAAGCCTTATCTTCGGTTCCAGTTCAGCTTCTTTCTGCTGTGTTCTGGCAATTGCCCTTGTTGATGGATTGACATAATGCCTTGAGAAGTTTACAATCCATGTAGGAAGAGAAAACATAACAGAGACTTACAGATGATCCCAATCAAAACATCTACAAGTGCTAAGTGATTGAGGCCAAAGGGAATGTGGAAGTCCAGAGGGAGAGAGGAGGAGATGAGTGATGTGGTCCAGATGAGGTTAGTCCTGGCAGGCTTCCTAGAGGAGAAGGCTGGGCTTGGGTTTGGCCCATGGAACTCTTCTTAGTTCCACTCTCTGGACCTTTACATAAACATAATTTTCTCGTAGCACAGGGTATCTGAGTGGTTGGAAAGAATAGGAGGAAAAAGGAAAGATGTTTGAAATCAGAGAGGGTTTTTGCCTCCTACTTTAGGGGGTATCAGACTTTTAGATGTGCCCCCAAATGCAAAGAATTAAACACATATATCAGGTTTGAGTTAAACCTCTGAAAAAGGTGAGTCATTTCATATATTGGCTAGAGAAGTGCTATAGTTTGAGAGAACTTTTTGACTCTAATAATCTTTGCTGTCTTTTCAATTTAAATAACTTCTTCCTGTCTTGGTTTATAAATATTCAAGGAATTGCTTTGATTTTGCTTAGGCATCCTTGACCATATGTAAGCTCAGCTATTTGAGGCATTGTAAACGTCCGTGTTCACATGGCAGTGTTGTGACATTTCTGGGATTGGGTACTCAGGAGCCAGGATCTTCCTAGTTCCCCTGACTATGGAGGCCTCGTCTGGGCCTGGTATTTAGTCCAAAGCTTTGCAATCCTATGGAAAATTGCTTTGGAAAGTTTTTAAAAAACTTTTAATTTTGAACTAATTTTAGAATTACAGAAAAATTGGCAAAAATTGTACAGAATCCTCTTACATCTCACTCACCCTGTTTTGCCTAATGTTAACATCTTACGTAACCATAGTATACCATACATAATTGTCCAATTTTGCCAATTATACCCTAGTATAATTGTCACCCCAATTTATCCCCCTTCAGAGGATACTCACACTTGGTCCACAAGAAGACCCATGTAAGGGCCGGCCCCATGGCTTAGCGGTTAAGTGCTCGCGCTCTGCTGCTGGTGGCCCAGGTTCGGATCCCGGGTGCGCACCGACGCACTGCTTCTCCGGCCATGCTGAGGCCGCGTCCCACATACAGAAACTAGAAGGATGTGCAGCTATGACATACAACTATCTACTGGGGCTTTGGGGTAAAAAATAAATAAATAAAATTATTAAAAAAAAAAAAGACCCATGTAAGAATGTGCTTTGCTGCGTTGTGCGTAATGCAAACTAAATATCTTATAATAAACAAATGGATAAATACCCTGTGTTGTTTTCATACAGTGGAGTGTTATGCAAGGGTAGAAATAAATAAAGGTCAAATTCATCATGTTGAGGAAACAAAAGCAAGTTGCAGAAGGGTATATACACCTTATGGTACCATTTACCTCAGGCTTAAAAGAATGAAAAGCAGTATTAGATGCTACATATGCATGTGAAGTAACAGTGTAAACACTGGCACGCACATGCGAACAATACACACAAAATTCAAGATCCTGGTTACTTCTGAAGTGGTAAAGAATACGTGTGAGCTTTCCATTATACTTGTGATATTTAATTTTTAAAACTGAATGGTAGGCTCAAACACCACGTCGGACCGGGCAAGAGAAACAATAGAAAAAATAAACAAATGGGACTACATCAAACTAAAAAGCTTCTGCACAGCAAAGGAAACCATCAACAAAACGAAAAGACAACCTAACAATTGGGAGAAGATATTTGCAAACCATACTTCTGATAAGGGCTTAATCTCCCAAATATATAAAGAACTCATGCATCTTACCAACAAAAAAACTACCAACCCAATTAAAAAATGGGCAAAAGACCTGAACAGACATTTCTCCAAGGAAGATATACAGATGGCCAACAGACACATGAAAAGATGTTCAAAATCACTATCAGGGAAATGCAAATCAAAACTACAATGAGATATCACCTGACGCCCATCAGAATGGCTATAATTAACAAGACAGGAAACAACATGTGTTGGAGAGGATGTGGAGAGAAGGGAACTCTCATACACTGCTGGTGGGAGTGCAAACTGGTGCAGCCACTATAGAAAACAGTATGGAGATTCCTCAAAAAATCAAGGCTAGAACTACCATATGATCTAGCTATCCCACTGCTGGGTATTTATCCAAAGAACTTGAAAACACCAATTTGTAAAGGTACATGCACCCATGTGTTCATCGCAGCATTATTCACAATAGCCAAGACTTGGAAGCAACCTAAGTGCCCATCAAGGGACGAATGGATAAAGAAGATGTGGTATATATACACAATGGAATACTCTTCAGCCATAAGAAACGATGAAATCCAGCCATTTGTGACATCATGGATGGACATTGAGGGTATAATGCAAAGTGAAATAAGTCAGAGGGAGAAGGTCAAATACCGTATGATTTCCTTCATTAAGTAGTAGATAATAACAACAATAAACAAACACATAGGGACAGAGATTGGATTGGTGGTTACCAGAGGGGAAGGGGGGAGGGAGGAGGGTGAAAGGGATAATTCAGTACATGTGTGTGGTGATGGGTTGTAATTAGTATTTTGGTGGTGAACATGATGTAATCTATGCAGAACTAGAAGTACAATGATGTACACCTGAAATTTTTACAATGTTATAAACCAATGTTACTGCAATAAACAAAAAATTAAAAAAAAAAAGTATTAAAAAAAAACTGAATGGTAGGCATTCTGGAGTTCATTATATTATTTTCTAAACTTTTTCAATGACTAAAATGTTTAATTTAAAACTTAGTAAATAATAATACAAAATCCAGCCATGCCATTCATTAGAAATGCATTAGTGAATAGCTTTCTTGAGAGAGTGGGACACCTTTGCAGTTGAAAGGCAAAGAGAGGCATCGGTTGAATTATTGGCTCTTCTACGTGGGTGAGACCTTCAACATGTCTTTAGTTTTCTGTCACATTTTGTGCACCTGTAAAGTTTCCATGACTGTCTTTACAAGCCTATTGTAACACACAGAAATGAAAAGTAAATGTATGAGGACGCTAGACAAAGGGAAGCAAAGTTGTCTGTGTCCCTGTACCTTGCCAGGGTTGACTGCCTGGCAGCCCCACTTACTAGCCATGTGACCCTGCCCAAGTTATTTAACCTTCTATGCTGCAGTTTCCTATCTGCAAAAGAGGCATAATAATAGTACGTGCTTATAGGGATGTTTTCAGGACTAAATGAATTAATGCACATAGAACACACAGAGCCTGTTCTCCTTCTCTCTCTCATCTGGCTCATGGACTTGTTTATTTGATCTCCATAGGATTGGATTACTAGATGCTTTAAATTTGAATTAGTTGCCTGTACTTAAGAATGAGGGGGAGGGTTTACATTGAAAAATTTTGGATTTCTGGCTTTTTTTTTTTTTAATAATTTTATTTATTTATTTATTTTCCCCCCAAAGCCCCAGTAGATAGTTGTATGTCATAGCTGCACATCCTTCTAGTTGCTGTATGTGGGATGCGGCCTCAGCATGGCTGGAGAAGCAGTGTGTTGGTGCGTGCCCGGGATCCGAACCTGGCCCGCCAGCAGCGGAGCGCACTCACTTAACTGCTAAGCCATGGGGCCGGCCCTGTGGCTTCTCTTGAACATATGGAACTTTGCAGCCTGGCAACACTGTCGTCCCCTGTAGGTAGAGGTGACTACAGTTAGTGTAGTTCTCAGCACTCCCTCATGTCTCCTGGACACTGAGGCAACCTGTTCATTGCTGTCTATTGTCTAACAGCCGCTCTCCCCAGTGACATTACCTGCCTGGCCCCCATTGGCATTTGAGTTTGCAACCCCGATTTTAAACGGTCCACAGTGATGCAAATAGGAAATTGGATTATGTATCAGTAATAACTGGGCTTTCTGGAGAAACAGAACTGGTAGGAGAATTTACATATGTATTTATTAATATTATGTCATATATATATGTGGAAACCCTTGAGTAGGAATTGATGCTGCAGTCCTGAGGCAGAATTTCTTCTTTAGGACCTCAGTGTTTGCTTTTAAGGCCTTTCAAATGATTGGATGAGGCCCCACTCACATTATCGAGAATAACTGTCTTAACTTAAAGTCAGCTGATTGTAGATGTTAACCACATCTACAAAATACCTTTCCAGCAACAGTTAGGTTAGTATTTGATTGAATAACTGGGTACTATAGCCTAGCCAAGTTGACACATGACACTAACCGTCAGAGATTGCATCTTTTTGAGCCATCTTGTGATAGGTATGTGGCACCTGTAGACCTTTTTCTGTCCATCGTGGTAGAGGATTGTGGTGGCATTTAGGAGTTTTTTTTTTTTTTTTTGTGAGGAGATCAGCCCTGAGCTAACATCTGCCAATCCTCCTCTTTTTTTTTTTTTTTTTTGCTGAGGAAGACGGCCCTGGGCTAACATCGGTGCCCATCTTCCTCCACTTTATATGGGACGCCGCCACAGCATGGCTTACCAAGCAGTGCGTCGGTGCGTGCCCGGGATCCGAACCAGCGAACCCCGGGCCGCCGCAGCGGAGCGCGCGCACTTAACCACTTGCGCCACCGGGCCGGCCCCGGCATTTAGGAGTTTTTGAGGGAGTTGGATATAAAAAACTCTGAGAACCTCTGAGCTTTGGAAATAAAGCTTCTGTGTCTGGGCTGGGATATAAGAGGCAGCATGCTGGTGACTGATGATGCGGGGTGCTTCCTCCAGGTGGGGGTGACAGAGATGCTGGGTTTGGTAGTTCTGGCTCTGCCATTCAGGGTAGATTCTCAGGGGGGTTTTGGAGGAAGATAGGGTGTTTAGGAAGAACTAGATTTCTTCACCAGCTGTAGAGCCTTCTGCAAACCAGGTGTACAGGTGTGTGCTCTTCCTGCTCAAGGTCGGGTATTAACGCAGGTTATGAACACGTCTCCACCATTAGCCTCATGTGGCTTTGTGCCTTGGAAGGTTGCCAACAAGGCTTAAAAGGAATTCTCCCAAAGCCACCTTTGTTTCTCAGAGATTTGTGCAGAATTTCGATAGAGAGGCTGAAAGGCAAAACAGAAACAATCTTCCATGTGTGTCTGTCTCTGCATTTTTTTTTTTTAATGTACCAGATAAGATGACTTTGAGCTTAGTTTTTTTGAGGGGGGTAGAGAGTTTAAATAAAGCCTCAAGATTCCATTTCTACATGTCTTTTGAGAATTCATGACAACTTAAAATACAGAATATTTGTGTTTTATTTCCATGAAAACATAGATTGGCTAGAAGATCCAAAATTAATCTTAAAGAATTACACAAAAGTCCAGCAGCTCAGCCTCAGAGTTTTAATCTCAAAAAGTATGTTCTGTGTGGAACATACTTAGACGCCAGAGCAAATGTGTAGGAGCCGAGTTCCTGGGCTCTGGGTATGGTCTGGACATTGCTGCTTTGGAGTGGAGGACAGTGTCCTACAGTGGGGAGTGGAGGTCAAGGCACCCACATTTCTGCGTCTCAGAATTTCCTGTTCTAGGGGAGAGCATAAGCCTTGTATTGGTTGGTTTGTTATCGTAACTGATTTTCTACTTTTACCTTCATTAGAACCATGGGGATTAGCCCTTGATTTTTCTTCGGAGAATTTCAGCGGTGTTAGTTTTTGTTCTTGGACGAGGTCACAAGCTTTTGGGAGGGAAGTGCAGTGAATCTGGACTTGGGAGCTGTGATCTCCAGTCTTGGCTCAGTTGGTACCTTAGCTTCACAGCCTTAGACAAGTCACTTGGGCCTCTTTTTCCTCATGTTATTCACAAGGGGGTTGAGCGAGATGGTAACTAAAATTCTAGAGATACTGTATTTTGCTTGCTCTGTAAACTGCACCTTGGCGCAAACTTATAGCTTAGTTGGAGCCTCTTACAGTCCCTTGATTCCTCTACTTTTTCCTCAGCTAACATCCACTCTTTATTTCGTGGTGACCTGTGGTCTGTTGCATCAACTGCTCTCTTGTCAATATCTCCTTTCTCTTGCTCTCTTCAGACCCCCAACTCTGCCATCTCCCTGTTCCTCCTCAATCAATGGTTTGACTATCCTTTCAGCACATCCTTATTGGTCCCCTTAGTTGTGTGGCCTTGACTTTTTTTTTTTTTTCAGGAAAACTTTTAATTATCACTGTTAATTTGTAAAGCACTTACTATTTTGTCACACCTGACTACAGAAGTGTCAGCCTACCACTGAATTTGTTAATTTGATACTTTTCCCATTCCCTCTCATTTTAGGTTAGAGAAAATGAAATTCCATTCTCACATTTTCTAAGGCTAGACTTAGAGATTGCCCTTTTCCTAAGCTATGTCTTGTCCACAAGTTGTCCTTTAAATTTCAAAAATGATACTCTTGATGAAACTGCTGCATACAAGACCAGTGGGAGTGCCTGCCGTTGGGATTAATGGGATTAATGGTTACTGGATCCTCAGCCCCTTTTTCCTTGTGGTAACCTGCCTGGCTTTGGGGATTAATAATGTTTTTGTTCAAAGGACTCATCCCTTCTTGGGAGTCTATTTTGTGCTCGCTACTTAACAGGCAGGAGGTAGCTTCTTTGTTAGTTTAGAGGTAGCCAGACCCCATGCCATTAGCAGTTGTTTCCTAGATCCAGAGGCCCTGGTTTTTAATGTGCATAAATTAATTACAGGAGCTACTGCTATTCTTGAGGCTACCAGCTTCTTGCAGGAGCAGGCAGTTGTGGAGTTGGGTACGGGCAGGAGTGCTGCGAGCAGCTGCTCTCAGAATCTGGACATGTAATGAGCTTTTCTGATCTATGTGGACTCAGGAGCCACTCTTGTCCTCTTCCTGTAGGGTATTCTGCCATTCTGGTATTCATACTTGATCTCTACATGTGTTACCTGAATATATAAATTGTAAAATTTCTTCTGCAAATACTTTCTTGGTCATTCTACTTCAGCTCTGCCAAAGAGACTGTAGCTCATGCTCTATATTCAGTGTCAAGAGTGAGGGCAGTCATCCTCCTGTATCATGTTCAAGCCAAACCACTGAGAACATATTGTGTTCCTTTCTGGACAAAACATTTTTTTTTTAAATAATTTTTATTTATTTATTTATTTATCCCCAAAGCCCCAGTAGATAGTTGTATGTCATTGCTGCACATCCTTCTAGCTGCTGTATGTGGGATGCGGCCTCAGCATGGCTGGAGAAGCAGTGCGTCGGTGCGCACCTGGGATCTGAACCCGGGCCACCAATAGTGGAGCGTGTGCACTTAACTGCTAAGCCATGGGGCCGGCCCTGGACAAAACATTTTTTAGGAGGATATTGACAAGTTAGAGTGGACCCAGAAGTGGATAAGTGTTTTAGAAACCGTGTCGTATGGAGGATGATTGAAGGGAAGAAATTATTTAGTCTAGAGGTAGATGATGATAATGGCTTACACTTTATGGAATGTTGATTGTGTGCCAAGCACTGTGCCAAGGATTTTACATGTGTTATCCATGTAATGCACACACAAAAAGCGCTTGAAGCGGGTATTGTTGTTAGCCCCATCTTTCAGATGACGGAACTGAAGTACAAAGAAGTGTGACCCAGGTCAATGTCAACCAGCTAAGTAACTGGTGGACTGCTGTGGGACCAGTAGTGTCTGCTTCCAGGGCCTATGCTCATTATCTCTCCTTTTGAGGACATTTGTCAAACATGGAAGAGAGATTAGCCATTGAAGAGAGGTTAGGCCAGATTTGTGTAAGACACTGTTATCTGACTGTGTTTTGTAGCATCTGAGATACCACTGATTACCATCACTATTTTATTTGCCATTAAGAAAAATTGCTGCCAATTAATAGTGTGACATGCAATTAATTCTAAGTCTCCTTCTGATTTTATGGTTGTTAAAATGTGAAGAAAGCATGTCTTAGAATAGATGGAAGAATGCTGTTCTGCATTCTTCCAGATCTGGGACCAAAGGATCAAGCTGTAGGAAGATTTTAGTTCGAGGAAATGCTCTCCAATCTCTGAAAGCTGCTGAGAAATGTAACCCCCTGTGTCAGAGAGCTTGACATGTAGCAGGTGCTCGGTGTAAATTTCCTGGTCTTGTAAGGGTTGAGACTGGCCAGAGGATGAGATTTACTCAATTGGGTAGAAGGTGAAATAAATGACCTTTAAGGACTCTTCTTACGTTTAGAAATCTTAACGTTTTCTATGAAATATAAATATAAAGAGCACCACACAGCAATCACAAAAAATAAAAAATGTGCTTGACAATTATCTATACCAATTACCCATAGCAATCTATGACGGAACACCTTTCTTTCTTTCTTTCCTTCCTTTCTTTCCCTTCCTTATTTTTTTCCGTTCAGAAACATAGTTGGTAGTCTCCCATTTTTCTCTGGGGTGAAATCCAGACTTATTGGCTCCACATTGGAGGCAGTCAACACTTGCAACCAACCCCATCTTCCTTGGCTTTTTGCTTCTCTCTGAAACGCTGTAGCTGAATCCCGTTGTGCTTCCCCATTGAGAAAAGGAATTATGAGATATCGTAAATAAACTCATAGCACAGTGTCACCGTGCATACTAGCCTTCTGGGAAATGTTGATGCTCTCTCTTCTCGTTTTTCAAATTATCCATCCATCTCTGATTTTCAAAATCCTGTTCATAAGACCCAATTTAAATTTGATCTCCTTTAAAAAACTCTGCCTGATCACATAAACCAATGATAATCTGCCTCTTCTTGACTCCTAGAGTGTTTTGTTTATACCATTCTGATGGTATTTACAACATTTGACCTTGAACTCTAGTTATTTGTATCCTGTCTTTTGTCTTCCACCTGATTATAAGCTCTGAGGGCAGAGACAAGTCTTATTTGCCATATCATCCTCCAGCTGAGGGCCTGACACATAGCAGGTGCTACATACATATGTGAATAAGTGAATGAATTATGGCATTTTGTAGCAGACTTATCTTTTCATAAATGTCTGGATTAAGCCAATAAAAATTATTGTGTTCCCTGAGTACAAATGTACTAGTCTGTGGGAGTGGGAATTGTGGCATGATTTCAGGCTGAGTGATTTACAAGCCAGCCTGGATTGCAGGTGTGAAATAAACCACAGAGAGAAAAAATCTACAAGCAGATAATGGCTTTTTGTGTATTGCTAGTCCTTCATAGTTTCTACATTTATTTTTATATTAAAACACTTACATTAGACATAAAATGAAACAAGTTTCATTTTTTTTGTTCACAGTTTCTTCAGAGCTTTGAAATTTTGAAGCTATTGATTTTGGTTATGAACCATAGTGAGGTAAAAACTTCTGAGGATATGTTTAATTTACAGTGACATCTTTGGAAATTGGCCAAAGAATTCTCCTTTCAACCTGTGGCAGTGGTCTATGTCTGATTAGTTCTTGATTGTTGCCTGATACCTGGTTTTCTCCTTTTGGCTGAAGATTTAGATGATTATTTTGGGGCAGGAGGGCTGGAATTAGGATGAATGTGGAAGGGAATTGACAAGGATGGTTGGTGTTTTTTATTATTTTATATTATACCCATTGCCCTTTTCCATTGGCCTTTCAGATATTCCTGGGAAAGCAACAATATTCCTGGGAAAGCAACAAAATTCATGTTTTCTTCATTATATTTGGGGTAATTTGGAATGCTTTAATTTTTTTGGTGAGAGGAATGATTAGAATTGTATGTAACCCTTGGAAAAGAAAGTTAGAAAATCTATTGGTTCTATGTTCTTTTTTTTTTGAAGTCTCTAATGGTTGAATTGCTACTCTAGATGCTCTTTAATTCCTTCCATAATAGTCTGCATGCAGCTTAATCAATTCAGCAAGCTGTTGATTGAGTGGCTCTGATACTGAATACTTGGATTGATAGCTTTCTATTGATTAATGGAGATAGTTTATATAGCTAATAAGAACTCTAGGGAATAAAATTTAATTAATAAATTGAGCTATAATTAGGTATTGGAATAGATTTAATGTCTTATGTCGTCTTTCCATTCAGAAAATAATTTTTTCTCGAGTACCTACTATATATATGGTATTTTGTCAGAAAAGTATAAAGAGATAGATATTTTTAATATTCTAGTTTTGACAAAAGCATAAAGAAGGCGAGAAACATAAAGCTTAAATAGATTAATAACAAGCTGTTTGCTTCCATGGTTTTAGCTTTTTTTTTTTTTTAGGAAGATCAGCCCTGAGCTAACATCCATGCTAATCCTCCCTCTTTTTGCTGAGGAAGACCGGCTCTGAGCTACCATCTATTGCCAATCCTCCTCCTTTTTTTTTTCCCCCAAAGCCCCAGTAGATAGTTGTATGTCATAGTTGCACATCCTTCTAGTTGCTGTACGTGGGACGCGGCCTCAGCATGGCCGGAGAAGCAGTGCGTCGGTATGCGCCCGGGATCCGAACCCAGGCTGCCAGTAGCGGAATGCGCGCGCTTAACCACTAAGCCACGGGGCCGGCCCGATTTTAGCTATTTTTAAATGATTTAAAGTTCAGTCCATTTTTATCAATAAGCTTGAATCATATTTATTTATTTATTTTTGTGAGGAAGATCAGCCCTGTGCTAACATCTGCCAATCCTCCTCTTTTTTTTTTTTTGCTGAGGAAGACTGGCCCTGGGCTAACATCCGTGCCCATCTTCCTCCACTTTATATGGGATGCCGCCACAGCATGGCTTGCCAAGCGGTGTGTCAGCGCGTGCCCGGGATCCAAACCGGTGAACCCGGGCCGCCACAGCAGAGCACGCACACTTAACCGCTTGCGCCACCAGGCCGGCCCCTAAACTGACTTTTAATTCAGCAATGTAAAAGAATCAATTTGAAGAGCCCCAGTCAGAATAATTATGTCTTAGTTAAAGCAAATTATGTCTTAGTTAAGGCAAAATTGATTGGCCAAGGATTTAGAAAGAGTAAATTATACAGAAAGGACTTTATCGATTAAGTAGAGATTGTCTTTTTATTTAAAATTTATTTCTGTATATATGTTTTAAGAGTGAAATAAATTTTACAGCAATCAAGGGTGAATACTTAAGAAAATTACTGAAGTAAATATTTTCTTATCATGACATATTACTGCCACTCTGAGCGATGGAGTATGCCTCATAAAGCATACGCCAGCTGTTTTCTTATTAAATAAGATAACACACATGAGGGTTTTTGAAACATACTTGATATACTTGTCATTTTAGAATCCACTTCTTTATCATTCTGGTCTTAGATATTTTATCTATTCTAATTTGTTAAAATTATTTTGAAATATTAGTAAAAACACTCTTACAGTTCATTGGGTCAGTTTCCACAGTTCATTGGGTCAGCCCGCCGTATCCAAGTCTGATGTCTTTGGGACAACTCTTTAAGAGTTGTAGGATCCTGGGGCGGGCCCAGTGGCTTAGCGGTTAAGTGTGCACGCTCCACTACTGGATCCCGGGCACGCATGGACGCACCGCTTCTCTGGCCATGCTGAGGCCGCGTCCCACGTACAGCAACTAGAAGGATGTGCAACTATGACATACAACTATCTACTGGGGCTGTGGGGGAAAAAAAAATGAGGAGTATTGGCAACAGATGTTAGCTCAGAGGCAGTCTTCCTCAGCAAAAAGAGGAGGATTAGCATGGATGTTAGCTCAGGGCTGATCTTCCTCACAAAAAAAAAAAAAAAGAGATGTAGGATCCTGATGGTTTTGGATGGTAGATTTGCCCTTCCCCCAAGCTGTTAATGTCGCTGCAGGCTTTCATGCTTTAGGGAGGAGGAATGTTGTTGCTGTTGTAAAGGCTCAACTCATTTTATTAATCTTCTTTATCTTGAAACTAAATTATTAAAAGACCTAATCTAATTACAATTGAAATGATTCTGAAGCATTGTAATGGAGTGAAGAATTCAAAGTAATATGAATAGTGCATTTATATTTTTCAAAATGTCAAGTTGACGTCATCCAAAATTGTGGCTTTTTACTTTAAAAACCAAATCCTGGCCTCCACTATGGCACAAGTTTCACGAAATAATAGTTAACCAGACAACATGTGATACATTCTAATATTTTCTTTTCCTTTCCATTCTGTTCCATGTCATTGCACTCCATTACATTCAAAAAATTGATTTCACGGACCATTTTAGGAACTATTCGTGAGACATAACTCACAGTTTGAGAAACACCGATCCAAAGTAATAAACACCTGCCTGTATATGATGTTTTTCCAAAGAAGCAATCTTTGTCCTTTATAAGTATACATCCAAGCAGCCTTTTTATGCTGTATCCTTTTTCATTCAAGCATCAGGCAAGGAGGTATAAATCCAAAGGCCTAATTACAAGATAAGCAAGAAAGCTTGGCTTATTTATTTGACGAAGGTTAAAAAGGCTCATGACAAAAACATGTATGGAATGGTAAGATAAATTCTGCCTCAGTCAGTCCTGGATTCTATTTTGGTGTCTATCTGGCTAAAAAGCACTATACCTGGACATGCTTCTGCATTTCAGAGGCTCGACGGCTCCCACGGGTACACACATGGCCACATCATCCTCGCCTAGGACTCCTCTCCCTCCAACACTTGAGAGAAGAGATGTGACCTGTGTCCCTATTCTGGGAATTAGGTTGGAATGGAGACCTAGAAATCTCAGGGGAACTTGAATATTAGAGAAGTAGATAACTCTCCTGGAATTTAGGGGTATGTTGTGATCCTGGAATTTGGGATTCTAAGTTCTAAGGAACCTGAATACTAAATGTCTGGATTCATTTCATTTCTATTCTGTTGTCAACTGAAACTCAGGAGTGAAACTTGAACTCCTGACAAAGAACTGGTTTTTGTGGGCCTCCGTGCTTAATGAATCCTGCAAGGCAAGTGGGTCTGGTATGTCAAGCAGTGGGGCCAAGTGCCCGAAGAGAAGTATAAACCAGGAGTAAATTTGTCTAAGGCCAGAGAATATTCTGCTCATCCTTTAATGACCTTTCTCTCTGTGTCCCATGTTCCCTCCTCCTTTGTGACCAAGGATATTGAATGTAGGTGAAATAACAAGACTGAAGGCCTTTTTATTTTTCTTTAAAGCATTTATCCAAATGCCTTGCTGTGTGTCTGCATGCCTCTGGTCTCCAGCTTCCTCCTTTCAGGTCCTTTCAGGGGAGGGATGCCATCAATCTTTGTGCTGTTTCTAGATACCATCTCCCTGTGAATGTTTGTTGATTCTATTTTTAGCATTGCATCCTTTATGTGAGCTGCCACCAGGCTGGGATGACCAAATGTCCTGTTTTCCCCCCAGGTTTTTCCTGGTTAAGTTCCATTCTTTTGTTCATGATACCTAGAAATCATTTTGGGATGGTAATCTGTTCTTTAAACTATGTTGAACTGAAATTCCAGCAAAAACTGTGCCTTTGAAACTGTGTGGCTTAAACCTCTTCAAGAATCCCTGTAATTAAGACAAAATGACCACAGAGAAGATGACCTCTGGCTCTGAAGTAAGGGGCCAATTTACATGGGGTTAAGGGATCCTATCAAAGTGAGACTCCCAAACTAAACACCGTGACAGTCCACTGTTTTTCTAATGGTCTGAGGAGCTGCCAACCCCTCTCCCACATCCCTTTCATCTTAGCCCTCAGTGCAGATATTAACACATACTTGTGAAATCACATTTTTTAAAGCTTTCGGGCCCACAGTGATGATGAGCATGTGAAGGCCCCTTGTGTCTGAGATGGTCTTCTGCCTCCAGACCCTGCATGTTCTCCCCACAGGACATTGACCTCTTTCTGGGGACAGGATTTAAAAGCATCTCCTCCTCCCCCCATACCAGTATATCAGTTTGAAACCATGAAGTTTGTTATGACCATACTTAATCCTTTTCCCTTTCTCTTCTCTTAGGTCATTTGGGTCATGTCTTTCTCTCCTATCACATCCCTTATTACATCTCCTATTACATCTGTGCCATATGACTTTTTTGTCTCTTGCTCATTAGCTGGCATGATACTTGGCTCATTGCAAGCACCTGGTAAGTGTTTGTAATGAAAAATAAGTGAATGAATAAATAACATGTGTACCACATTTTAACTGTTTCTTTCATTGCACCAAGCATGCATTCATTCTATCATTCATTGATTTAGTCAAAAAACGTTTATTGAAAGGCATTGTATTAGGGACTGAGGATATGAAGAGGACTAAGACAGAGTTAGCACCCTCAAAAAGCCCATGGTTTATTGGATGTGAAGGTAGTTGGTTTCTTCCTTGTCTCATAAAGCTGTGGGCAATTAAGTACTTAATGTAGGTGAATGACCCATCCTGATGTTTGTCTGTTAAATTGGCATCCCTGAATCCTGCTAGAATTGCTTGCCTCCTTCTGCGCTCCCCAGGTAGACAGGGGATCACGTTACTGTGTATACTTGATGCTCTAGTCATTGTAGCGTGATTGATCAGTCATGGGCTGCAGCACATTTGAAAACAGTCTCAAGTGCTGAAAAGAGAGCTGATCTCATCCAGCATACAGCATGTATTTCATACTCTGAGTTTCAGATTAATTCAAAGAGCAGAAGACACCTCAAAAACTACAAGAAGCAGAATCACATTTGTTAGTTTTGAGACATATTTATGTGATATGGCATGCCATTCCTTGATATCGTGGAGGTTTTCACTATTATAAGCCTGTGTATTTCAAAGCTAACTTGACATTGGGAGAAATGGCTCTATTTATTGTCCAAGATACTGGAAGTCAAATGGATTTATTTTTGGTAACTTTTACTGATGTAATGACTTGACATAAAATAAAGAATCTGTTCCAGAGATTGTGAATTACGGCCCATGTGAATTCAACTTTGTAATGCTATTAATATTTTACTGCCACAGTGAACAAAGCTGTCAAATTTAAATCAAGAATTATTGGTTCCTTTTGGTAGAATGCCTCTGTATTTTTACTCACTCCCTGTGCATTTTACTTTTTTCCACAGTTACTAACTTTAAAACATGGCTTAAGTTTATTTTGAGAGTATAGACCAGCTTTGAAAAAGGGCAAGATTGAATAAAAACAGATATGCTCGGAATATGTTACATGAGATTCTATTAGCTTTTGTGTATAATTTGGGCTAGTGATTTTGGCTTAATTTTACTCCCCCAAAATAATCTACTTTCTTTGCTTAGTCAGAAAACAAACCAACAAAGCGTCACAGTATCATAATTATTGGGAGAATTGTTAGAACCGTGATATCTTATTTATGTTAACTAGCAAAAGGTATGCATGTGAGGAAGAGAAATATAATGTAGGTAGCTTAGACAATAAACGGAAGAAGTGGGGCGTGGTGTGTGTGTGTCCTTCAACTTGGACTTTCCACCTGTAGCATGGCCCTACGGACCTTTAAGACCTGGTGCCCTCTTCTTTCCCACAGGTATGTTGTACTGTTGTCACGCCCCCTTCCCCCTTCCCTGCAGCTCTCTAAACCTGGGGTGCTGTTCCAGGCAAGTGGCTTCCTGGAATGCTCTTTCCTTCCAGTTCTGCCAAGTGACGTCCTACTCAACCTTCAAAGTCAGCTCAAATGTCACTTCTTGGAGGAATCCTCCCCTGACCTTTCCAGGCAGAGTCAAGTGCTTCCACACCTAGACGTGTTCAAGGCCTTGTTCATTTGGAGAAGGATTCCCAAGGACTTGACACTGAGGGAATGGCTTTACTGAAAGCCAAAGACTATGAATATGTTAGTACATTTGCTTTTTCATTTTCTTCCATTATGAAAGGTGTGATAGAGAATTGGATTGTGAGTTAGGTGACACGGGTCCTAATCTCCAGTCTGCTGCTAATTTGAGGAACTTTGGAGAAATCACAACCTCATAAAAGGAGCAATGTTGCCCGGGCTATTTATAGGTTTCTACGTGTGGATGAGCTAAAAAACTGCTTAGAATCTCTTTTTTTTTTTTACTTTTACTCTTGAAATAATTATCATTATTGACTCAGGAGGTCACTCGCACATGAAGAGTCCTATGTACCCTTCACCCAGCTCCTCCAATTATGACATCTTATGTAGCTGTAAGAGTATCAAAACCAGGACATTGATTTTGGTACATTATTGTTAACTAGACTACATGCTTTGTTCTGTTTATATGTGCACTAGTGTGTGTGTGTGTGTGTGTGTGTGTGTGTAGTTTTATGCAGTTTAATCTCGTGTATAGACTTGTGAAACCACCACCATAATCAGGATACAGACTGTTCCATCACCACAAAGGACCTCCTTATGCTATCCCTTTATAAGTGCACCCATCCCTCCAGCATCCTAGGCTCCTGTTAACTACTCACCTGTTCTCCATCTATATAATTTTGCCATTTTGAGAATGTTATATAAATGGAATCACACTTTATACAACCTTTTGAGATTGGCTTTTTTCACTAAGCATAATGCCTTGAGAGCCATTCAAGTTCTTGCTATATCAGTAGTTCATTCCTTTTTATTAGTGAGTACTGTTCCATAGTATGGTTGTACCAGAGTTTGTTTAACCATTCATCTGTTGAAGGACATTTGGATTGTTTCCAGCTTGGGGCTATAACAAGTAAAGCTGCTATGAATGTTCATATACAGGTTTTTGTGTGCACATAAGTTTTCATTTCTCTGGGAAAAATGCCAAGAGTACAGTTACTAGGTCATGTGGCAAGTGCATGTTTAGTTTTATAGGAAACTGCCAATGCTTTCCAGAGTGACTATACTATTTTACATTTTCACCGGCAATGCAGGAGGGGGCTCAGTTTTTAAGGTGATAGTAATTTAACACTGAGAAAATCATCTGGATACAGAATTCAGAATCTTCTAGGCTTGGAGAACGATAGTATTGGAATCTTCCCTTGCCAAGAGATATTAAGGGACTGTCTATATTATGTGTTTATGGTGCTATTTGTCTAAATGAATACTCCTTTATATAATGAGCCATAAACTTAGACTTTCTTTACAAAGACACATATGAACATATTTATTGCTTCTGTAATATTGGGTTATTTTGTTGTTGTTTTTCAGTGTTTTCATTGGCAAATATTTAGCGTGATACTGCTAGTATCAGACACCAAGTGGGGACAACCTGATCTAATGTGGAGATACAGACTTAGGAGTAATGGAGATAGTATTTAACTTAGAACTCTTCGCCATTTTAGCTGTGGACATTCATCTGAGCTTTAGCCTCATCTCTAATTTGGAGATGATAATACCTAATTCACTGGGCTATTGTGAGGACTAAGGAGGATAATAGCATGGTTCCTGGATTATGATAGGTACTCAGAGATCCTCTGTCTTTGAGGATTTCATTATTATGCCTTTTTGATTAATTTTTATGTTGATTAGAAATAGCTAATATTGCCGTTAGCTCTAGTTTTATGGAAGAGAGAAAAACCCATTGATCATTCTTTAATAAGAAGAACAGTGATGAGGAGCCTACCATTTATTGAGAGCCTATTGAGTGCAATGCCATGCTTGATAAGCGTGAATTACCTATTTCATTTGAGCTTCACAGTAGATCTATGATTACTCTTATAATACCCATTTTTCAGATAAGGAAAACTGAGGTTTAGAGAGGTTAAGTAACTCAACGAAGGTCACATATCTTGGGAAGCTGGAATTCAAAAGTTAGACGATTAGTCTCTCTCTAGTACTCCAGTTTTAATCATTAACTTATACTTATTCCTTAATGTCAGTTGCTTTTTCAAATGTGGTTCTCTGGATGGTATAAATGATAACTGAAGTGGCAGGTATACTTGCCACGTTCATTGGCAGCCAACCTACTAAGAAGTATTTTTGAGCTTTGTCTAGAGGTCAATAGAAGCAATTACACAAACAAAATCACCTCACATTTCAGAAGAAATCTGACTAACCTTGGTATTTTTAAAATAGCTGGTTTGTATTTTTGAAAGGCAAGATAATTACTGTAAATGACATGATAGAGAAGGCTTTGGGTCACCCTGATGAGGGGGAAAGCATTGTTCTCTAAAACATATGATTTTCCCCACAGACTGTAATTTAATTCATAAAGATATTATAGAAAGTAGTAGATATTACAATTACCTGAGAGTGAACTCACCCATCCCTTCATC
This sequence comes from Diceros bicornis minor, assembly GCF_020826845.1. Classification (NCBI taxonomy): domain Eukaryota; kingdom Metazoa; phylum Chordata; class Mammalia; order Perissodactyla; family Rhinocerotidae; genus Diceros; species Diceros bicornis. Next base: position 63,763,444 of record NC_080742.1, on the reverse strand, counting down.
GGGGACATAACTTTTAAAATGTGTAATTCAGTATTGTTTATAATTTCAGATTTGGTGGAGCTATGGAATTTCAGGTTTGTTGTTTTCACAATGAGACCCTGGTTTAACTCAGTGCTTTAGGGCCGTGCTCCCACATGAAGCTTCCTTATGAAAAGATGTTTGGTACTTGGGAAACCAAACTCATTTTTGGTATGAATGTCTTATCTGAGTCTGTTTATTTCTTATCACTTTTCAGCACACTAATAGATTAGATACAACCTATGTTTTAAAAGTTTAAGGAGGGCCGGCCCCGTGGCTTAGCGGTTAAGTGCTCACGCTCAGCTACTGGCGGCCCGGGTTCATATCTGGGGCACGCACCAACGCGCCACTTCTCTGGCCATGCTGAGGCCACGTCCCACATACAGCAACTAGAAGGATGTGCAACTATGACATACAACTATCTACTGGGCTTGGGGCGGGGGGAAAGGAGGAGGATTGGCAATAGATGTTAGCTCAGAGCCGGTCTTCCTCAGCAAAAAGAGGAGGATTAGCACGGATGTTAGCTCAGGGCTGATCTTCCTCACAAAAAATAAATAAATAAAAATAAAAGCTTAAGGAGGTTATAGTTAGGAAAGTGTGAGAAGAAATGAAACTGAATTACATATGAAATGTATCAGTGAATGTATTGCTTTAATGAATATGTTTGTTCCTTGTATTAAAAAACAAGGAAATTGACCAAGTGTTTTGTTGTTTTTTTTTAACAGTATTAATGAGTGCCTACTATGGGCCTGGCACTGTGCTAGGCAGTTAGAAATACATTATTTTATCCTTAAAATTGTCTTATGAAGTAGTTGGTGATATTATAAATGGGAAAATGCAGTTTCCCAGGTCAACATGGCCAGTGAGTGGCTAGACCTCTCTTCGTTTATTGCTCTTCTGTTTCCAGGCCATGATCTTCCCTCTTTACACTGGAGGAAGGAGAAATAGAGCTGAGATTTGGTCCTTGGCCAAAAGAGGGGTTATGTTGGTGGAATGTCCTTTGGTATAGCTGTGAGGTCATGTGGAATACTCTAGTCAATTCATTTCTTGTTTAAATGTAAATGACAAAGTATGTCCATGTTAACCATTTTTCACTTATCTTATGTGTTACACATAAGAATAAGTTGTAGAGAATGTTGGTTTATGATGTCACTTAAAATGTTTTCTCCATGTTCACGAAAACTAATACCCTATTCTCATGATAAACTCCTAATTCTAATTAGTGCAAGGGTGGAGCAGTAGCGGTGCCACCTGTGGATAGCCTTTCGGTTGCTTCTAGACAGATTCCTTCTATCTAGATAGATTCCTTCTGTTAGGGTTTATAACATATTCTTTAGTTTTCAAAGCGTGTTTTCCTTCCTTGTTACAGCTGATTGAGGGGAGAATGGAAATTAGTTTGCCTGCCTTGAATTCTCATAGGAGGACATGGTCAGAAGATAGTTGAAGGCCGTATTGGATCCAGCAAGTAAAATTTACCATGAGTAGGTAGTGGAAAATTTATTGAGTAAATAATTGATATAGTGGGTGGAATGATTTAGAAAAGTATTTCCTCTTCTATACAAGCCTAAAAGATTTCCTACCTTGATAGCTAAAATTCTGGATGCTATTCTTTGCTTGAATTACAGAAATGATTGATGGAAACTGATATTAGTTAACTAGACCTTTATTTTGACTTTGAGTCAAAGATTTGTTCATGGTACTTTTTACAAAGACAACCATCCCTTCATATTATTCTTTTGTGATAATATGCTAAATTTCTTATCCCTGCATATGAGAGAATTGGAAATAATCTTGTTCTTGACTTCATCATTAGAGATCTATGGGGTTTAGTGTGTATTTGGTAACTTAAAGATATCCACTAGTAAAATAAAAACAATTTCAACTCCCAAAATACTAAAATAAGTAAAAGCAGGCAAAAACCTAGCGTTTATAATGAAATGGAAGATAAGTACGTAGCACAGAAACACACAAAAAGGATCAAATAAAATGTCAAAAACAAATGGAAACATATCCGTCATCTCAATAAATGCAATTAGGCTAAACACTACAGGGTTAAAACTCAGATTGGATTTTTGAAAATCCAACTAAATACTGTTTATAAGAGACAATCTTAAAACATAATGACCCACCTCTAAAGAAGACAAATTCATAGAAACAGAAAGTAGAATGGTGGTTACCAGGGGTTGGAGGAGAGAGGGAATGAGGAGCTGTGGTTTAATGGATATAGAGTTACAGATTTGCAAGATAAGAGTCCTGGAGATCTGTTTCACGGCAATATGAATTAACTTAACACGAACTGTACACTTAAAACTGGTTAACGTGCTAAATTTTATTTTGTGTTTTTTAACAACAATAAAAAAAACCCATAATGACCCACCAGAATTAAAAATAAAAAGGCAGGCTAAGATCTGAGAATCAACTATGACTATATTAATAGACAAAGCAGAATTGAAGGGAAAAATTAAATGCAAAAAAATATCATTTAACGTTGTTTGCAGCATTTTTTGCACTCAGGAAGAAATGTAAATCATATGCTAATAGAAGTGGGTGGAGAGGGGCTGGCCTGGTGGTGCAGGCGGTTAAGTGCGTGGGCTGTGCTTCAGTGGCCTGGGGTTCGTGTGTTCGGATGCCAGGCAAGCACCAACACACCGCTTGTCATGCCATGCTGTGGCGGTGTCCCATATAAAGTAGAGGAAGATGGGCACAGATGTTAGCTCAGGGTTGATCTTCCTCACAAAAAATAAATCAATAGGCGCCGGCCCGTGGCTTAGCGGTTAAGTGCACGCGCTCTGCTACTGGCCGCCCGGGTTTGGAACACCAGGCGCGCACCCACCCACGCACCACTTCTCCGGTCATGCTGAGGCCACGTCCCACATACAGCAACTAGAAGGATGTGCAGCTATGACATACAACTATCTACTGGGGCTTTGCAGGGAAAATAAGTAAATAAATAAAATAAATCAATAAATAAAAAATAAAGGATTTAAAGAAGAAACTTAAAAAATAAAAAGAAGTGGATGGAGAAATTGATCAAAGTATAGTAGTGATGGAGAACTCTTATACTCTATATTCAAATAGAAGGGAACTTCATCTATATTAAATAAGAGATCAACTATCATTTTGCAGCAGGAATGTCATCAGTGACTTTGGTGAGAGGAGTTTTGGTGGATGGGTGGGATCACTGAAGGGGAACCATAAAGAGGGGACCCACAAGCCCTAAAATATCTGTATGTTGGTCTATGAGTCTCCTGCCTAGAGTTATTTTCTTTGCTGATGTGTGTGAATGCAGTCTAATTTTTAAAAGGTAAAAGTCTTCAAACGGCTTCTTGCTGTTTTCTCTCACATTAGAGTGGGTGAGGGATTCCTACACAAGGATCATGAAATAATAGAGGGGGAAAGCCTAGAAGGGAAGGTTTGGAAAGTTCAAGGCAATAGAACCTAATGCCAAGAAGTTAGTGACTGTGAGAACATAAAGTGGAGAAAAGAAGAAGAAACTTTGCCCCCGTGGATTGTATGAAACTATGCTAAACGTTTTGTCAGTGGAGAGTAGGTATGCACCTCTGTAAGAAACGTCGGGAACCTGTGCTCATAGAACACAGGAGAATTCATCAAATCTAGTCACAGGATGAAGTCCTGCTATTGTCCCCAGAAGGAAGAAGATTGCTTGGAAGTTAGAGACTCTTGATTGAGAGATACAGAAGATATCATATATAATGTAGAAATGCTATTTGAGACAGGAAGGAGGCATGAGATTTGGAGTTATGCTGACTTAGGTTCAAATCCCAGCTTTGCTGTTTTCCACACACATGATGTTGGGTAAGTTATTTAATCTTGCAGTTTGATTATGAGGATATAACGTGTAAAATATCTAGCATGGTATCTGGCATATAGTAGGTAATCAATAAGTGAGAGTTGCTAGTTCATAAGTGCATCCTTTATAAGATGACTGCCAGAAATTAAGGCCACAGATGGGTGGAGCTGGCTTGAACCACAGGTTGTTTGATTTCAGAGCCCACACTTTGTCAGCACCCTGTGTTGCTTCCTTATGAAAGAGCTGTGTTTCTAAAGTTCATTTAGGATGCAGTTGCTTGGATTTAGCACACATGTTGCCATAGACACTATGTTCCAATAACTGTTAGGTTCTCGGGTAGCCTTAATGTATCTGAGGTGTCTGAGAGCCAACAGCACAGTAGGTAATAAAGCCATTCTGAGATCCTGAGACTGTGTTGGCTTTTTAACTTGGGAGAGCCAGGAACTGCTCTCCTCAGTGTTGTCGTGTCCTTGGGCATTTCTGCCCTGTCCTGCACCCCTTCACCTACTACGTGGGCTGATGGTGGTCTTCTGCAGCAGAGGGGTGGGGACAGAGGCTGAAGGCTCTGGGCTGTGGTGGGGGCAGGGTGTGGAGGCTTCTAGCAAAGCCTCTGGGATTCTGCAGTTCATTCAGTTCCCTATCTTCCTCTGCCCTTCCCTCCTCCGCCCCCCCCCCCCCCCCCACCGCCCCGTGTTTTCTTCTGAGGTTTCTACTTCTTGTCTTGGAGCGGAATTCCTATCTCCTCTCCTGCTCTGGGTCCTCGATGAAATGACATAACTCCTTGGCTATTGTCTAAGGATGTTTTTACTGCCAACAGTTGTTGGCAACAGGCAGCTATCAGGAGTGACTAGCTCTGGCCCCATCCCTGTCTCTTTTTTCACATAGGTGCAGAGTCTCATTAGGAAAAGATGAAGATATATAAGAGCTATTTGTGGGTTCTGAACATTTAGATTTCTATGGAAAGACTGAGCTACCTTTGGGGGAAAATGAGGATTTTGTGTGTCTTCTGGGTAGTCATTGAAGCAGCTGGGCTATGACTCTGTGTACACAGCAGATGTAAAGTTTGGGAAGCAGCAGTAGGGGTGGAGGACTGACAATTAGCCGATGACAATTAGCCGATGACAATTAGCCGAGTTTTCTTTCCTCTTTACCACGGCCTCTTTTGCCAGACAGGCCTATTTGATTCATGGGTTGAGGACAGGCCCTGGACTGGGGTTCGAGGAGTTAGAAAAGAAGACCGTCTTAGCATCTTAGTCTGCATTACAGAGGGGAGGAAGGTGAGAAGGGGAATTCAAAGTAAGCAGAGAAGTCCTAGTTGCCACCTGACTATGAGACACGGGAGGAAGGATTTTTTGGCAGTTATTTCTATGTATAAAGTAAAGCCGCTGAGTGTTAGTCAGTCAATTTTTATGTGGCATGAATTTTATTTTGATGGTATATTTGGGTACAGAGGCCAAGATGTTCTTCCCAAATTATTCTTAATCTCACTTCCTTACTCTAATTGTCATCTTGCCTTTTTCTCTCTGAATAATTTTCATTTGAAGCAGTTCCATTAAGTTTTAAGTGTGGCAATAAATTACTTAATAACTCCCATAAATTCTCTAAAAATTATGAAGGAGAAAATTGTATATAGCATAAATCAGCTCCCGGGATTTTTAGAGAAACGATTCCTTCAATCTTCTTTCTGTGGTTCTGTTATCATTCTTTTGTAAATAAGAGATCTGCAAGCAGACCAGAGAGTTTTGTGGAAAATAGATGATTTGATAAGGGCAATGAGAGTTTCCTTATACAATAGCTCTGTATCTTGTCCAGGAAATCTTACATGGGTTTTTTTCTGACTGTGGAGGAGGAGGCTATTGCTACTTACAGTGGTGGGAGATTAAGTTTTAAAGGGAGTTGCATGCAGAGAGACTTTTAATAAATGCAGTGACATCTTTGTTTGGATGGCGGGTTGACTCGAAGGAAGAAGCAGATCGTGAAAGCTTAGTCTTGGACCTAAGCTTCTGTTTTGAAGCAAAAGCCATACAAGTAAGTCTGCTATAATGCAACTTCTGCGTTGCTAAAAATCACTATACTGCACAAAATTGCACAATGAGAACCACAGCACTTCCGGGAAAAATAGGGTTAAGGACCCAACATTCAAAAACATAATCAGTGACACATTAAAAAAAGAAAAGATAGGAACCAAATAAAAATGGTAGCATGGTTTTATACATGTTAAATGGTTAAGAGATACATACATACTACAATAAATATGGTACTTTAACTTGAAAAAGACCTGAAGTTTGCTTGTAAAGATAGGCTTCAGAGGGCTGCAGCTTGTGAGTTACTGTGAAGTGGTGGAAGGAGGGCTATGGGAACTCCAAGGGAAGTCAAAGCCATGCGCGCGCGCACACACACACACACACACACACACACACATATTGGCTTGTGGATCATATGTATAATATATTATATATATTGATATATACACCACATGCATTGGCTTATATATCATATGGATATATAATCCATAGAGACAGTAGATGAGTGGTTGCCAGAGGCTAAAGGGAGGTAGAGTATGGGGAACGATTGCTAATGGGTATGGGGTTTCCATTTGGGATGATGAAAAAGTTCTGGAACTAGATAGTGGTGATGGTTGCAACAACATTGTGAATCTACTTAGTGCTACTGAACTGTACACTTTAAAATGGTAAACTTTATGTGATATATATTTTACCACACACACACAAACACAAAGAAGAATATGTTGAATTTGTGTCCTGGGCAGAGCCCTGTGTTTGCTGCTACAGGGGACACAGTAAGGAATGCAGCAACGTGCTGTCTTACAGGAGTGTGCAGCCTGGTTGGGAGATGAGATAAATGGAACAATAGCTAGACTAGAAGGCAGAAATGAAATGCGCCACGGAGGACATGAGGACAGTAGGCTGCAGATGTCCAAAGAAGGAGTGCGTCTGTCCTTTTGAAGGAATCCACAAGGCTTTCCTTTAGGCAGTAGCACATAAGAGGGACTCATTGGGTTTCAACTGAGTGTTATTTAGGAAGCTCTTAAATATACCTATTCCCAGGCCTGGCCACATTCAAATTAAGTCACAATCTCTAGAGGGAGGGGCATAGGTCTATTTTTTAAAAGACCCCTAGGTGATTCTCACATGCCGCCAGCCAGGAGTGAGAAACTCAGGTTTAACAACAATTGGATATTGACAGGTGCATTCTGGGCGGAGGAAATTATAGAAGTAAATGCCCAGCTGGGAGAACCTAAGTTCTGTTTGACCAGACAGAAGAGTGTGAGTACAGGAGATGCGGGAGCCAGGCAGGAAAAGCAGTTTAGGCATTCTCATGGGGCATCTTCAATGTCAGTGTTGGAATCTCCGGTTAATTTTGTCCTCAGCGGGGAGGACTTGAAGGATTTTGATAGGCCCAGGAGGGATGGATATCTGGACTTGTGCCTTAGATAGGTGAAACTGGCAGCATTTTGAGATCAGAATTATCTGCCATATAGATCGCTGGAGACAGGCAGGCCTGTTAGGAATGCATTTTAATAGTCTAGATCAAAGCTTCTCAAAGTGGAGTCTGCAGACTCTTAGGGGTCTCCCTAGACCGTTTTGAGGGAGGGTCTGCAAAGACAAAACTATTTTCATAATAATACTAAGATGTTATTTGCCTTTTTCACTGGGTTTGATATTTGTTGATGGTGCAAAGCTGATGCTGGGAAAACATTTTGTACCTTAGCATAAATCAAGGCCATGCCACCAAGCTGTAGTCATTGTATTTTTCACCTCCATGCACCTGCAGAAAAAAATACCAGTTTCACTCAAGAATGTCCTTGATGAAGCAGTGAAAATCTCAACCCTGGGGTTCACATCTTTATAGTATTCTGTTTGACAAAATGGGAAGCACTCATAAGGCACTTCTGCTGCATCCTGAAGAACGTTGGTTGTCTTGAGGAAAAGTACTTCCACAGATGTTTGAGTTGTAAGCTGAATTAGCTGCTTTTTTCAGGGAGCACCATTTTTACATGGAAGACTAATTGACATATTATAGTTATTTAAACTTGGGTATTTGGCAAACATTTTCTTGGAAAAGAACAGTGTGAGCCTGTCACTTTAAGGCATTTGACAGCCTTTATTGCCTATGATAAAATTTGCCCTTTCGAGAAAAAATGAGAATTTTGAAAAATTTCTATCTGCCATTGTGAACTTGATAGCATACCAGTATAGTACTGTAAAACTTTTCTGATGAGATTTTGCAATAGTTTGATATTGTGTAGTGAAATGCATCAACAGTTGGAAGATCTGCATCACCATGTGAACCAGGATTTTCTGATATTAGTCTTTGGGAGTAACTGTGCCATGAGGGCTTGACCTGGGTGGCCTGTTTGTTCATGCCTTCGTTCAGGGAGCACAATGACGTAGCTCGGATTTGCAGCGTTTGGCCCTTGCATGGGGGATGTTCAGACAAAAAAACAAAAAACACACAGACGTTTTGAGCCTGATGGACTAAGAAAGCAGTAGTGCTTTTAATGCAACAAGAGAGTCAAGTGAGGGAGCTGGTTGAGTGAAGGGTAAAGGAAAATGATGTTTTGCTTTTGGCTGGATCCTCATATGTAATTTCCTTAATCCTTTATAAAATCTTTTGAAAAGAAGCTAAACTTACTGAAGCTTTTCTGTTTGGGGAAGACTTTTATGGAGTAAGGTATATAGAAATCAATTTTCAAAGATTCTTTTTCCTTTTCTTACTTACCTTAATAATCATAATTTCCTTTTTTATCTTCTGTGTTGCCAAAACTTGCCCATTTTGGGCTGCTGACCTTATTGTCAGAACCCCTGACTTTGTGTAGCTTCCTCTCCCAGCCCAGATGCTTCACTAGAGTCCTCTTTCTTCTCTTGCTCCTGCTCACCAGAGGCTTTCCTTCCTGGTCTCAGATACCCATCTTTGTATTTGAGAACTCAGGAACAGATCTCTTTGGCTTTTAAACTACTAGAACTGGCCAACACTCCACTTTGCCCTAGGAATTCCATAATAATGGCTCCTTTCACCGTAGCCTCTGACCTAATTTGTTGCTGTTTTTTATTTGCAAGCTCATTTTTATTGAATACGCAGTAGTATAATTTTTTTTTTTCATATTAGTAATCCACCACTGCCTTCCAAGGATTTTAGTTGTGGAAAATCTGTGGTTTGCTGAGTATAGAATTAGTGCTCTCACAATAATAGCCCATCTCGTCCTTGAAGCCAGTGTTAAGTGCCAGGTGAGGGATACAAGACATGAGCTAGAAACTGAGATAAAATTAAATTTTTCTGCATAGGAAAGTGGAAGAGATTGAGAGGCTCCTGAAAATGTCCCTGAGGGGGAGACAAAAGCCAGTGAGATTCAGAGACCTCTCATGGAGAGGTGAAGAGAGTGTGGACTGGTGGCTGGAGGCTGAAAAAAAAGATTTGAGAAAAGCTATGCCTACAGGGCGTGGTGTAATTCTGTGAGTATAAACTTCTCCTTGTGAAATCTTTAGTGAAATTCACGTTGCTCACTCAGTTTACTCTGAGAGGAATCTTCTTTCCGGTTGGGGCTGAGGAGAATCGTGGAGGCCCTTGGAGAGTCTTATGAGTATTATGTAGACTATTGAATATTATGTAGACTATTTGTCTCTCTTTTACTTGAATAAAGAAGCCTGTACTTAATTGAAATATCTAGTGATCCCAGGTTAGACAGGCAGGTCATACTCTGTCCAGAACAGGGACCTCACCCCTGACCTTTGTACCAGGCATCACGGCCTTTCCAGGTCAGGGCACTATCACATGAGTTGTGAGAGCAAAAGCAAAGGAAACTGAAGTTTTCTGAATAAAATTTTCTGAATAAATTTTTTGAGTAGCAGATTCATAAACATTAAAAATATTCAGTGAAAAAATTGCAAAAGATGGCTAAATTAAATGCAAAAGATGGCTGGAATTAAAGTAAAAATAAAGAGATAAATGACTAGGAAAATTGCCTCACATAGATAGAAGTTCAAAATATGGTAAATGATGTAAATGTAAACTCATGGTTTTCAACAAATCTGTAAAATTAAAGTGTTTTTCCTCAGGCTGATGTAGACACCAGTGAGACCAGGACTCCCATCCGTGTCCTAAGGACAAGCAGGCAGAAATAACTGGGACTAAGGCAGTCCCTTATCCTCTCCACACTTAAGGTAGGGTCCTTGTGTTCACTGCTCACACCTCAAGACATTCCTACCCAGATTAGGATCCTTAGATGGCTCCATTCTTCCCTAGTATCCCTGCAACCCCTCCTTAGTGTCATCTGGTCTACTTGAAGGCTGTCAAGAACCAGCTGCTGAGCTGTGGCAGGACCAGATGCCCCAGATGTAATGGGTTGAAATGGCCAACTCTTCCTGGACCTAGATGACATCACCTGTTGTGGGTGCTTTTCAAAAATGACCACACCCTTTTCTGATGTGAGTCACTTGCACATCCTGCACTCTGCTATGTGAAGACCGGAGGGTGGATGTCAAAGGGGCGAGGCGGGGCTCGGAGGAGGGGAATAGAAGGGCCATAGGTGGGAATTCTCTCTGCTAAGGTATAGGTGCATTCTGAATGGGGAAAGTGCAGGCAGATGTGTCTGCACGTTTCCCCATGGAGAGGTAAGTTGCACTGACCCTGTGGGACAGGCTCCTCCTGCTGCTACACCCACCCTCCAGCTGACCACCTGTCTAATTTCTCTGAGCAGTGGACATTGGGTCTGTAGTGGGAGTGTCTGAAAAGATGGGAGTAGGGAGTGCCTGATCTGAAAGACTGCAATCAAGAAGTCATCCCAAGCAGGGACGAGGTTGCCCCTGAAAGCAGGGCCACCTTCTCCTTGCTGAGAGATTCCCGGTTGCCCCACGCTGTGCGTGATGCTTGCCAGATTTAGCCTTTACCCTGCTTCATTCCCTGGTGAAGGTGGCCTGAAGCTCCTCTTGAGCACGTGGCTCCTCCCTGAAGAGGACCAATGTCGGGGCTCCAGATTCAGGGGTAATAACTCATGAATGTTTTCTATCCTACTTAGTTTAGTTTCTTGGCACATAATAATCTAGTCTTGTCTTTGAAGACTAAGGCTCTGAGATGGATGGGCAGGTATTAGACCTATATCACCCTGGACTCAATCCGCAAAGTGAGGAACGTGAGTGGTTATGTGCACGTCACTGCGCGTATCTGTGTGGAATACTTATTGCCTTGGACTTGCATTCCAGCCATAACTGGGCTCTGTAAGTGTTAATGTTTTAAGACAAGATTTTCTAGTATTTAAATTTTTTTACCGTTATTGGAAAGTTATCATCTGTTAACTTAATATATTACATTTTAATGAAAAAAAAATAGTATCAGGAGACTTGGATGCTCGGATTCGTGTTTGGCAGTCCTTTGGCTTCTCTGGGAGGGCATCCACAAATGACTTTGCTTTTGGATACGATGCTCCGTTCAAAGATGATTTTTACTGCAGCTTAACAAAAAAATAGTGCTATATATGGAAATGCACCCTGGTTGCTCACAAATATGTAGCGTTGGGTCAGTAACCAGCCTCCCTCCAAACTTTCTTAAAACCTGAGGACCTTCCTTTTCTGCTGAGACACAATATCCCTAAAAATCAATACATTCTTATTTTTAGTTCAATAGTTTTACCTTGAGAGAGCAGGTGGCGCAGGAGTTTCTATCATGGAAGCAAGTTGCATTTATGTGAGAGGTGGAATGCCTGACATTATATAGCATGTTCTTCAAAAGGACAGCCTTGCTTTTTGTACTTGAAGTTTACCAGATATTTTTTTCCTTCTCTGTATCTCATTTGGGGCTGCAGAGGAATTGAATTGGCCAGTGGTGTACCCCTCAGTGCTGCCTCCTCCGCAATCCTAACTGGAGGGAAGAAGCCTGATCAGCAAAGATCTTTCCATTGGGAAAAGGTCCCCTGTTGTTTGCTCCTATATATATATATTTTTTTTTTGGCTTGGGGAAATGCGGCAGGAAGAGGGCTGTTGGGAGCCACAGTTGCGGTGCTCATGGGCACCCAGGCTCCCCATTCTGCTGCACCGGGGAAACCCCGGCCTCCGGGCCGTCCCATGCCACTGAAATGTCCCTTTATGACCAGGGAGTTCATCTCTTTCTCCTAAAGGAAGGAAACTTCCCTTATTGAGAGAAATCCCTCAAGCGAGGCAAAGCACTTTCCTCTCACATCAGTCTTGTGAAATGGGGTTAGGATTGGGGTATTTTTTCTCTTTTTTTTTTCCTCCTCCTTCAATAAATAAAGCTGGTCCAAACCCTGGAAGTGATTGTCACCTTGACATCGTAGGTCCCCAGCAGTGTTCAGAAATAAAGAGTCTGGCTTTATTTACTGCAAATTAAAATTCCCTACATTCTACTAGATTACATCCCTAAGAAGTAGGATTACAACATCCATTTTCATGGCTTCTGTAGCAATTGTTGGGTTTTTACTGGCACTGAAATGTAATAATGTGGGTATTTTGACGTTTGTCTGCAGTAAATAGAAAGGATGTAATTAAAGGTCAGGCCTGAAAAGGGTTTTTAGTTTATTTTGATATCTGTGGAAACTTATTGTGTTTGGCCAATGTTCTTTTAATGATCTAAGTTTTAAATACCCCTTTAATTATCTAACTTTCACTGGGGTCTGCAAATTGAGACCGTATCAATAAATGTCTTGTTGCCAGGAGAGTGATCTAACAGTATTCTCAATGGTCTAATAATAAATAGTGTAATTAATGGTGTAAAATATTACACATTCTTGTTTATTAATTGAGGTAAACATTTCAATTCAGAGGGAGCGTGAGTGTCTCCTTGACTTGCACTATCAAGCTTAAAGGCATAGCAGGCTTCTAATGAGGGATTTGTTTAGTTTAGTCACTTTTTATTCAGTTTCCTAGAACGATATATATCACTCCAGTGTTGTGTGTGACACCTAACGGATTATGTGATGAATATGAATTTAGGTTTCGGGTTAGTATCCTTTTTTAGAGGGTGGCATTTATTTTTGCAAGCTTTTCAGAATTCAGACTAGCTTGCTGTGAAATAATATCACTGTATATCTAAGCGTGTAATCTCAGAAATGATTGTATTGCACTAACTTCAGAATCTTATAATAAATTTATACTTAGAACTTTAGTGTGCATGTTTTTTAAAAAAAGAAAAAGTAAGAAACTTTGTTAACTTCATTGCCCTGTACGAGGCACTTCTTCTGAAATAGTCATTCCTGTTGCACCTATAGGCTAGATACTTAATAATTTCTCTTTTATGTGCAGTCCTGTTTCTACCAAATTCTGGATAAATTCCTCGTGCTACCATTCAAAGCCTTTTGCTATATGGCTTTAACAAGGTCTCCTTTCCTTACCCAAAGGAGATCAGAACGTCACCAAACTAGGCAACTGGCTGCCTTCCAGATGTTCTACTCCTTGCTACCCTGGGATCTTGGCTCATGCCTGGGATGATTTTTTCCCCCTCTTCCCTCACCTTCATTTTTCAGAATTCTACCCATCTTCTAGGGCCCATCCTAGGAGCTTCCTTCCGTGAAGTCTCTCCTGATTCCTTCGACTAAGTAAACTATCACTTTCTCTTATGGTATGTATCATTACTTCCTCTACAGAGTGGCTATATTAGTCTGCAGAGCTATCATAACAAAATACCACAAACTGGGTGGCTTAAACTATGGAAATTTATTTTCTCACAGTTCTGGAAGCTGGAAGTCCGAGATCAAGGTGTCCACAGGTTTGGTTTCTCCTGAGACCTCTCTCTTTGACTTGCAGATTTTTCTTTGTGTCCTCACATGGCCTTTTCTCTGTGTACACATCTCCCTGGTATCTGATCCTCTTCTTAGAAGGACACTAGTCAGATTACATTAGGACTCCCCCATATGACCTCATTCAATCTTAATTACCTCTTGAAGGTCCTATCTCCAAATACAGTCATATTCTAAGGTACTGGGGATTAGGACTTAAACATATGAATTGTGGAGGATACAGTTCTGTCCAAAACAGTGCTATTTGTATTCATTACATGCCCTCTCCTCTTTCCTTTTCCTGATTAGATTGTGAAGTATTTGAAGACAGGGCCTTGTACAAATGGGCTTATCAGGTCTTAGTATAATGCCTCATACATAGTAAATAGGCAATAAACATCTATCGAATTTAATTTTAATTAAATCAACTCTTCAAAAATTTAGTATAGTTATTAGACTTTTATGGAAAAATTATTGATGGCCAAAACATGTTACTTAAAATTTCTTTATGGATTTGGCCAAATGCTGCCAAGTAATTTATAAAACAGAGCATTGCCAGAATAATAAGTTACTCTTCTGTCTTTCTTCTTCCTTCAGACTTAAGTAATGCTCATCGTTCTATTGCATACATATCCTCTCTCATTTTTATAAACTCAAGGTGAAAACAGAAGTCAAGACAGAACTTAATACATCCACCTTCTAAATCCACACATGAATCTTCACTGCCTTTGGCAGTTACTCTCTGCATTCAGTTGGCAAATGTTAAATATTGCTCAGGTGTAAGAATCGAATTCATTCAACTCTCTGGGGCTAGTGACATCAAAGACCTTATCAGGAAGCCATGCTACTCAGAATTAGATGTTCCTTGGGGCTATCTGAAGTTATCATTGGCTAGGTTAGGAAACTGGTAACTCTTATTTTGGGAACTTACGAGGTTCAAAGCATTTCTGCCATCCTCCAATGTGTGGATTCCTGGATACTGTATCAAATATATGTCTAAATGTCAGAGCAGAATCTTTGTTGCTGCCCAAGAGAATACCTTGTTTAGCCCACAGCCTCTTCAGCACCCCACCTCTGTGTACATGCTTTATTGGGAAGGGTCTGGTTAAATAGCTCAACTTGACTAACAAGGTCCTGCCCTGCTGTCTGTTGGTCTGATCTTCCATACGTTTAGAGTTGTCCTCATCAGCAGTTTGGAATATCAGTCTCTGGTGGCAGATTAGAGTGTCCCTTGAACCTTTTAGAGAAACAGCTTTTATCAGAAACCTGCCTGAGAGAAAGGGGCATTTAGTGTGCTTAAAGGACTTGTATCCATTCGCTCCTTGAGGTACCAGGTTCTTTTAGATTCCATTGACACCTCCCTGGAGCTGTACCTGAATATTATGCTCTTCTCTTGCTGAAGGCTGCATAAATGTCTTAGTCCCTTCAGACTGCTATAACAAAATACCAGAGGCTGAGTGGCTTATAAACAACAGAAATTCATTGTTCACAGTTGTGCAGGGTCGGAAGTCCAAGATCAAGACACTGGCAGATTTGGTGTCTGATAAGGGCCTGCATAAGGTTCACAGACGACTGTCTTCTTGCTGTGTCCTCACATGGTAGAAGGAAGCAAGGGCACTTTCTCAGGCCTGTTTTATAAGGGTACTAATCCCATTCATTAGGAGTCTACTCTCATGACCTAATCACCTCCTAATGCTATCACCTTGAGGGGTAGCATTCAACAGATGAATTTCAGAGGGACACAAACATTTAGACTGTAGCAATTACCAACAAGTGGAATGCGTTGTGGAGTCTATTGTCCATTACATGCCTTCCCATCCTTCATATAACCCTAAAACTTCTTATAAGAAATTTCTTTTAGAATTTGGTGACTTTATGCCTTTGCTTCAAGGAAGCTTAGAACCAAATTATTATTTTTTGTGTGTGTGAGGAAGATCAGCCCTGAGCTAACATCCATGCCAATCCTCCTCTTTTTGCTGAGGAAGACCGGCCCTAAGCTAACATCTATTGCCTATCCTCCTCTTTTACCCTTTTTCTCCCCAAAGCCCCAGTAAATAGTTGTATATCATAGTTGCACAGCTTTGTAGTTGCTGTACGTGGGACGCCACCTCAGCATGGCTGGACAAGCGGTGCGTCGGTGCGCGCCCAGGATCCGAACCCCGGGCCACCAGTAGCGGAGTGCACGCACTTAACCGCTAAGACACGGGGCCTGCCTCTTAGAACCAAATTTTAAACTTCGTCACGGTTATTCAAGTTAACTCATATAGTTACAATGTTTGCATTTTGATTTTGCTCTTGTGATGATTAAAAAAATAATTTTAGATGATTATACACTAGTAATAAGTTGTAAAAGTAATACAAAGAGGTCCCTTGTATTCATTACCCAGTTTCCCTCATGGTGTCTACTTTTTTAAAATATACGTTTTATTTTAGAAGAGTTATAGATTTTCACGTTGATTTTTAAATTTGTTTCCCTAAGCTTATTGCTGTGTTCTTTACTGTGATTTTCTATGGCTTATTTAGAGAAAGGTTAAAAATAAATAAAAGCTGGTAAATGAAGAAAAATAACAGGTTTCTGTCATCTGTGAGTTCACCTAAACATGTTTCACATCATCTTCCAAGGTGACAGGGACTAGAAGTGTTTCTCCTTGGATGCAAGAGTAGAATAGTGTCCTCACTATAATCTTTGACATGTTTCTGATAATGGCCAGTATTTTCCTGCTTTTTAGTGATCCTAGCAGCATAATAAACTAATAGTCTTTAGGGGATCATCTAAAATGATGCTCTAATCCCTTTCTTGAGTCATAATAGTTATTCTTGAACCTGCCATCCCCCAATGTTACTGACCTCACTCTTGTTTGAGCCCATTTACTGCTTATTATTGATATCACATCATTCAGCTTTGATTAATTATATACTACCTTATATTTTCCCATCTGTTTTTTGATGTACTCTCCCCACCAGATCACAAGCATTTTGAAACTTCTGCCTAATACTTTTTAAAATTTTTTCTATATTCCTTAGCACAAATTTAAAACATAGGAGGTCGTTTGGATATTTTTCTTCTAAAAAGTGGTATTTTATACTTGTCCATTCTAAATTATGCCATCCAGTATAGGGGGAAAAAGCAGATTTCTTCTGATGATTGATTCTCAGTTTGGTAGCAGCCAAGATTAGTTTTGGACTTTGGTGTTTCCCTTGCAATCACAGAGCCAAGTTTCACAAGCCATGGCCTACAGTTATGTGCAAAGAGGCTGTAAAGGTTCTGCATTGGGAGTTTTTTTCCCCTTCCTCCTAAAGGGCCCTACTCTAATGATTAGTTTGCTAATGGGGAGAGCATGGCTGGTTAATGAGGCTTTCTATTTCAGTGGTGTACTTAAAAGTAATTCAGTAATAATTGCTGCATGTTATGATTCATATTCCAGAACACAAAATAGCAATAACACATCTGTTGTGAAAGTACTGTTATAAGATTGAGAGAGCATTAACCTACCTAACCCCTGTTCTCTAGTGACTACAATTGTAGGAAAAAATTCAGACTGAATTTCTCTGCAGAGCCTGCCCTGCAAACACTGGCCTCGGCAGGGATGTGAGAGTTGAGAATGGGGTGCGGGACCTAGGATTTGCTCTCCCTGTCGGGATAAAGGTCATGCTGGCAAGCGGCCCCTGAGGAGCTGGCCGTGTGGTGTCCTGAGGGATAGGCAGGACTGGGTCCCGGGTCTCAGAGAAGGGGATTGTTTAGGGCTGCTCTTAGGGCAAGAGCACTGATCGGTTTATCATTTTTTTTAATCCCATATAAATCATCTTTCACCAATCTACCCTCCCCCAAGACTGAACCTTTGGTTTTAAGGGCCATGACCAAATATTCTGCAGCTCTGACTGACTCCTCCTGAGTAAGTAGGCCTCTTACCTTTGGGATTTCACTGGCTCCCAGGAGCCTGGGGCTGGAACTAGAAAGGGAGGAAGGAGATGCTCTGAGTTTGTGGTTGTGACTTCCCTGGACTCACGTTCCCATTCATTTCTCAGTACCTCTGCACTCACAGTCTTATTAGACAAATTCCACCTGTTCTTACTTTCCACTTTGCTCTCCAAGTTTGGGGATTGTGATCTGAGAATTTAAAAGACTATAATTATGGGCTATTTTTGTATAATATTGTGGGAAAAATGGGTATAATTCATAAGTTTAAAAAATTGAACTGTTTCATATAACTTGAGTTATATTTTGTAGATGTTGCTAGTGAGTTCTTTGTTGTCACAGGTAAACTCAGACATGTGCAGAGTCAGCATGACCAGAGGCAGAGGTCCAGGCATCTGTGGGTTTGCTTCTTTTCAATAAGAAGACTCTTTTAAAAAAATTAAACTTCTTATTTTATTAATAACTTAAAAAGTTTTATTAGTAGAGAGTAGCCAGAATTCTTAGAGGACTAATCCATTGTGTAAACGTTAATTTCCAATGCTCAAAGCGTTTACAATGCTTAAAGGTACTTTTCTAAGTATTTGGCATATATTAACTCAGTTATTCATCATGCCACTCATAAGATAGGTACCTTTCCCAAGGCCACACAGCTAGAAAATGGTAGGGCTGGGATTTGAACTCTGACAGTTGCTCTGGAGTCTTTCCTCTTAACCACTATGCTTTGCCTACTTTCAAAATTCACAGTGTTTCTAGCTTTCTCTTTCTTCCTCACCCACTTATCAGTTTCTCAGACACTTGCTCAGTAATCTTACATTTATTGAGACAATTAATTAGATATTGTGGTTGAGTATATTTCCTCTCCTCAAAAACCCCAGCCTGGTAGTGGGAGACAGATACATAAACAGCCACAGAGTGAGGAGCATGCTACAGAAGGAGGTATAGCAAGAACTGTTTGGGAGGTTGAGAGGAGAAGGGAGAGATCCACTATGCCAGAGGAAGGTGGGGCATGTGAATCTCACAACGGGCATCAGCATTTAAAGGAAGGGCAAAGAAGGGCGGGGCAAAAAAGAGCTTAGGAAAAATTGGTCAGCGGGTATAAAATGTAGAAGGTTCAAGAATGAACTACAGATCTATTTGAGGATAAAAGGAGAAATGAGTGTATTTGCCAGTGTGGGAAAGGCAAAAAAATTATGGTTGGAAAGTGAGGTAGTGGAGTTAAAAAATACCTAAGGAGAAGGGTTCTGAGGGATTTCATTATGTGAAAAATCATAACAACAATAAATATCAAATTCAACTGAGAGGACTGCTTCGAGAAGTTCGCACTGGGTCGTGTTTCTTTTAGGGCTGATTGGTAGCCTTTGTAATAAGCTATTTTATTGGTGCCATTTGTCTTTTGACATAAAAGTACTTGATGCTAAGCAACGGTCTGTAAAAATCAAGCCTCTCTTCTTTATAGCACATATTTCACCTCTCTGGGGACCAGAGCTATACGGTAGGCAAGGTCACCATTATCTTGATTCAGAAAACATTTTGAGGGATATATTATAGATGAGTTTCTTAACTAGCATGTGACATATATAGTAAATCAGCATGACCTTACACTGGGATAGTGGAGCTGGATTTATACTGAGGGATTGTTTGCCTGTGATAAAATTGCTTGTTAATTCTGGGTAGATGACACTTTTTTTTTTTTTGGTGGGTTGTTGACCATAATAATTCTCATCTTTAGAAGTGGTGCCAAAAGTGGAAATCTTCTCCCTGTGTGTGTCCCCCCACCCTATCCTTCTGTAACACACACTCAGATTCAGTTCCTAGGAGATGCTCACAATAGACGAATGGCTATTCCATAGAAACTTCTCAGTGTTGGCTTGTTCACTTGGTTATTTAAGTCTGAATTCAAAGCTCCAAATTTGGAATATAAACTATTCTTTAAGGGTAAACTTTATTTTAAATGCTTTCCTAAGCCCTGATAACTTTTTGATGACATCTATATCTATCTAGCCATCCATCCATCCATCCATCCATCCCAGTTTTACTTATACTATCTTTATATATATATATATTTTTATACACACACACATATATACACACATACTAGATAAATGGATAGATAAATATAGATAAAGATAGAAAGAGAGAGAGCTTTTGGTAATTACAATTTCTGACCTCATCTTTGCCTTTGGTAAACATTTGATTGTCTAGTATGTGCTGGGCCTTGAGGAAATGGGAATGAATATGATATGGTTCTTGAATTCACTGAGCTCTGAGTCTAATGGGGGAGAAAGATGTGAACAAATAGTTCTAATGCACTCTGATATATGCAATCCTAGAAATAGAGTGGGAGTCCAGAGGAGGGAAAAGCTATCTCTTTTTTGTGGAAAGGCTTTCTCGATTCATAGGGGTGAAGGTGGGGGCCCTTGGGCTAAATCTTAAGAAAGAAGCCGGTCTTCAGGCAGGCTTGGTGGGGAGGATGGGATCTTCTCAGGCTTAGGTAAAAAATTGGAGCATCCAAGCCCACTTGCCTCTGCTGGAAGACAAATTGACTTTCAATAGCTGCTCTGTCTTCTTCCCAAGGGAATGGATAGCCTGGTTTACTGTATTAACTCAGCATCCAAAGCCGTGCGTATTCCACATTGAATCTCAGGGGAGTGCCAGATCTCAGATCTCAAAAGAGCAATCTCCCCGCTAACTTATCTTTGTGTAAAATTATGTGTAGGTATTCCTTGGTGATATCTAATTTTAACAATTGCCTTACATAGTTACTAGTACTTGAATTGTAATTATATCAAAACATTATATGAAGTGCTCCATGCATAATGTAATATTCCTTATTCACAGTTGGAAGGAGGTATGATAGTTGGCATAGGTTTGAAACACAGCTCATTTTCATTGCCAGAATTTATTTTTGTTAAACTACTTCATGGAGTCTAAAAATAAAGATAATGATTGTAAAATTATAATAACCTAGAATTAAGAGGATAAAATACTGTTTGTGAGTTCTTGTTTTGCAAATATTTATCAGTGTTTAATTTGTGCAATAAATCCACGAAAACAAAACCTGTTCATTTTTTTAATTGATTTTTAAATTTATTATATCTTACCTACAGTCATGTCAGTAGTAATATATTACTGGGCTCAAATACTACCTAATATATTTATAAGTATGAAAGAGGGGGTAGTTTCATCCATCTAGCTAGTTGTCTATTTAATTACCTCTATTACTTTTCTTTCTTTATACACGTATTATGGAGTTTCTGGGCCAACTTCATACCTGGTTGATTTGAAATAAAGTTATTCTGACTGATGTGTCTGTATAAGGCCTGTGAACCTAAAGGAAAATATTATTTATTCATGAATTCAGTCAACCAGTCTATCATTTTAATGAATGTCTGCTGTTTGCTATGATAGTTGCTTAGTAGTGAACAGAACTGTCACCCTCCCTGACCTCATAGAACTTACAGTGGAGTCTTGGGGACAAGCATTGAATGAGTAAACAAACAAGTAAATACATAATTATCAATTGTGTCAAGGAATACAATGAACTATTTTTCCTGTTAAAGGGACTATGGGGCTACTGTTAAAGAGAGGCATGTGTGTGGAGGGTCCTACTATAGGTATGGTTATCAAGGCTGGTGGACTATTATTTATTGCCTTTCTAGGCTGTAAATGGTGATCATAAGTTTTAGGAATTTAAATCTCTTCTGCAATTTTTCTTTTTAGGTGTTGTAAAAGTGTTTCTTGGATTATTTACCAGATTATATATATCTTATGCACACAATTTGGAATAAGATATATATGAATAATAAAACTATTCACTGCTGAAGAAAATTTTATATATATAATTTAATTATAAAACAGATATAATTTATAAAATAAAAAAATATGGTTTCATTTAGCAGTGAATAGTTTATTTTTAGAGAATTTGAACAGAGGGATGTGGATTATCATTGTATTTTTTAGTGCTTATGACTTTTCATTTTGGCATTTACTCACATTTAAGCGATTTCTAATGATTGTGCAGTATGGAAACATTTGAGACACAAGGGGAAAGAGAAGGCAAGCATTTCCTGAAAGAGCAACTATTTGGATATAACATTTGAAACCTTGGCTATATAACAGATTTTCAGAGCTGAAATGCACAGCGAAATCCCTTGAATTCCACCAAGGAATTTCAGCTTCCTATGGGCAAACCTCTGGTGTCCTAAACTCTGTTAGGAGTGAGAGTTAACTCTGGCATTCTGACATTCAGCATTCCCTCCTGTGTCTCAGCCTAATGATGGGAAAGTCATTAATAAGTTGTTCTCAGCTTAGGTGGTACTGACTGGCTTTGAATTCATAGGCCCAGAACCTTTTAAAAGTTCTGTCTATATGTTCACCTGTGTGATCACTACAAACAAGACTGATCAGAATAGCAAAAGTATGGCTAAGCATGTTGCTATAAAAATAATGTTCAAAACATATGTTTAGTCTACAGAAGGCCCCTGGAGCAACCTGAATCCTTCTCAGCTCTTTACCTAGAGCTTTTTAAATCTTCTTTTTTTTTTTGTGAGGAAGCTCAGCCCTGAGCTAACATCCATGCCAATCCTCCTCTTTTTGCTGGGGAAGACTGGCCCTGGGCTAACATCAGTGGCCACCTTCCTCCACTTTATGTGGGAGGCCGCCACAGCATGGCCTGACAAGCGGTGCATCGGTGCACGCCCAGGATCTGAACCTGGGCCGCCAGCAGCGGAGCACGCACTTAACCGTTACGCCACGGGGCCGACCCTGCCTAGAGCTTTTTAAACCTTTCAGTGTGTTCAGACTTTCCCTGAGATCTGGAACCAATCCTTTTCCTAGTCAAAGAAGTTTAAGAATCCGTAATTTGATGGTTTAGTGGCTTAGTACCAGTACTTTCCTACTACTTGTTCTCTTCTGATTGGTTACTCCTGTTCTGTTGACTCAACGTCTTCTCTTTTCCTTTGGATGAGAGTTGGCTATAATTGTGGTCGTCAGGTCCTGTGTTCCATTCTGGTGTCCTGCCTCTCTGCGCTCTGTCTGATATGCATTCCGTTTATTCTGTATCGCCATCCTGCTCTCTATGGTTAGACCCCGCAGGGCCTGAAATCCTGTCCCTGAGCTCCTGCCACTCTGCCTCTCTTAGACTATTTACTTTTCTGTTGCGATACCAGTTGACTTTCTGTTCCTGCGTTCCCCAATGCTGTGTCCTGTGGTCCACCGCTAGAATGTGCAGTTGCCCATCTCCTTGCTGGTTTGGCGTGTGTCTGTCTTGATCTTCTCTCTGGGACCTTTACGATACAGCTACATCTTGGTCTTTTGGTCCGGCCAGCACCAAATCTCGTTCATTCTGGATTACCTCATTGACATTTAACATTATCTCAGCTGCTGGGTGGAATTCAGAGGCATTAGACTTCTTTTTGGCTGAACAAACATTTATTGAGCACCAACTGTGTATGTCACAACTTTGTGTTGTGACAGAGAGATGAATGAGAGCTGATTCCAATTTCTAGAGCCACATAATCAGTTGAGAACAAAATAAAATTACTACACGATACATAATGAAAAAAAAAGTGGCCTAAAAAAATTACACACACACACACACGCACACACGATTTTATGTATTTGTAGAACTTGCTTTGAAGAAACCTAATCTACAATTCTGGATACACCTAAATTCATGAAACGTGCTTATTCAATCTTCTTAAGGGAATTTGGTGAAATGTGTTTGTTTCATGGCTTGTTTCTTAAAATTTCTTGGTTTTACTTTGTCCCTCTCTATGTCAATGAACTTCATAAAAGTATTTCAAATTAACATGCATGTTTTAGAAAGAATGAAGCCATTTGTTGATGGAGTTATCACTAACGATTAAGAGAAAGAAGACTTCTGTGATATGTTGCTGAATTCTCTATCCAAAGGATTCATAGAGCCAAATAACTTCAAGAAATGTCATGGGTCACTTAATTACATATTCTCTCTCTTAATAGATTGAAACTTTGGGGTTTGACTCCCTTTTGTGTCCTATTCACCGTTTCTCTGATTTTAAAGTAAATCTAATATCTAATGTCTTATAACAATTGAAATCCCTTACCATCCCCCATTTCTTCCCTGTTAGCCTTTTATTTTCCTTTAATAACTGCACGTTTTTATTGGTTCAACATTACCCTCTTAACTCATTGTATTGCCTTTCTTTGACTCCAACTTGTCCATGTTCTACGTAAAATAAAGATGCCTAAATTCAGCCCTATACCACTGAAAGTCTGATCAGTGTAAGTAAAGGGACTTTTTCAGTATTGCAAATTATTCTTTTGCTGTACAAAAGTTCACAATCAAGTCCCTATTTTGATCATGGAAATACACTGTTAAGAGTTGGTCAGTTTTCAGTTTCAGAACTTTCTTTGTTGCTGATACCGTCATTTTCTATCTATATTTTTTATCCATATGTATATGTCCTATTTTAATAGACAGTTGTCGTGGTTCTGTCTTTCAAGTTAGCTACAACTAAGCTGGTGTAATTTGAAAAGTATCCTTTTCTAAGTTGCAGTACAGATAAAGGCTAGAGATTCCCCCGTGTAAACTCAAAATCTTTGGAAGATGTTTTGACCTAAAACTATCTCCATTTGATAAGACTGTCACTAGGGAAGGAATGGGCCTTGCTGAAATGCAGCTCTATTTTTCATATTCCCTTTTCATCTGTAGAGGTTGTCACTGTGTCACAAAAGAAAATTCGCTGTGGCTTATCCCTGAGCCCTGACCCTATATCATTGCATTTTTTCCCCTTTTGATGACTATTAATTTAACCTATGACAGACCTACATTATTGAGGTAAGGAGGATATTATTTTAGTGGTATTAATGAATTATAAATTTTTTTTAAAGAGAAAAATGGCATGAATATGGATCCGTTTTTTTGTTCTAAATTTTCAATAGATTCTGTTTTTTTTTTTTTTTTTTTAAAGACAAGCTTTAGGGCCGGCCCCGTGGCTTAGTGGTTAAGTGCGTGCGCTCCGCTGCTGGCGGCCCGGGTTCGGAACCCGGGCGAGCACCGACACACCGCTTCTCCGGCCACGCTGAGGCCGCGTCCCACATACAGCAACTAGAATGGATGTGCAACTCCGACATACAACTATCTACCGGGGCTTTGGGGGAAAAATAAATAAATAAAATCTTTAAAGACAAGCTTTATAAAACTAACTTCATATTACATGGGTATAGAACATTCTCTTCCTTAAAAATTAGGATTAAAATCACTGGGTTTTGGGGCCGGCCTGGTGGCACAAGCGGTTAAGTGTACACGCTCTGCTGCGCTGGCCCAGGGTTCGCAGGTTCTGATCCCAGGCGCGCACTGACGCACCGCTTGTTAAGCCATGCTGTGGCGGCATCCCATATAAAGTAGAGGAAGATGGCCACGAATGTTAGCTCAGGGTCAATCTTCCTCAAGAAAAAAGGGGAGGATTGGCATCAGATGTTAGCTCAGGGCTAGTCCTCCTCACACACACAAAAAAATAAATCACTGGTTTTTTTTGCACTAGTCTCTGAGGTGATATGTTACAGTAATAGGAGTTTCCTTACAGAAAGGAAGTTTTGCTTATACAGCGTTTCTCATTTAAAGAAACAACATCTTTGCTGACTACCAGCTCTACTGTAGGAATGTTTTAAAACTGGAAAACAGACTGACTTCTTAGAGTTGTTGGCTCACATGAATCAGTCAGGGGAGTAGTCATCGTTAGATTCCAAAATGGTCATATTAATAAATTGTTTTTTCCTCCTGAAACGTGTGATGATGACTTTTAATTTAATCTGCGATATTAAGTAGTAGATTATTTTTGTGAAGAGTATATTAACTATGGTTTGTAGACTAGCTTAAATGATACTTTTTGGTTTTTTTATTTTGGTGAGGAAGATTAACCCTGAGCTAACATCTGTTGCCAGTCTTCCTCTTTTTGCTTGGGGAAGATTGTCCCCGAGCCAACATCCGTACCAGTCCTCCTCTATTTTGTATGTGGGATGCCGCCACAGCAGGGCTTGATGAGCGGTGTGTAGGTTCGTGCCCAGGATCTGAACCCACGAACCCTGGGCCGCCGAAGTGGAGCGTGAACTCAACTACTATGCCACTGGGCCGGCCCCTTAAATGATACTTTTAACAAGTTAGTTGCCTGAGAGACTTAATTACAGTGTTAAGAACAGTGATTTGTGGGGAGTGGGAGGTGGGTGGGGACACCGAGAGAGGGCACATATGGTAGGAACCACTTCATGTTTATTTGTGATTAGGTGACCATTAAGCAATTCCTGGGCAATATTGTACCCACTGTGTCCTTTGAAGCAACAGTGAACTCTCTGCCTATTTAAGAATGCAGTCACATGCTTCACCATGTTTGAGTTACTTTCTTTTATCCCTTCTGATACAGTTATCTCCACATAGGCCCAAATCTGCTGTAATAATGCCAATATGGGAAAGTTAGAAAAACGTGTTAATCTGGAGTTTGATTCCTCATGACCCTTTGAGTTTCTAGGCTGGTAGGGATTTCAGTATTCTGTTCCCACTCTCGCAAATGCTCCCTGAGAGAGCAGCCCCTCTCTGAGATCCTGAGGCGTGCAGGGGTGTAATTTACTGGTGCCCAGAGCCTGCTGCCTGTGCTTTTTCTTCCGTCTTCTTGAGGAAGGAGGACAGTGCAATTCCAAAGCTGGAATAGTGATTATGGCTTTCTGATCTATGGCTGCCTGTTGGGCATGTTAAAAAAGGAAAGGAAGAGAAGTTTAATGCAAATCACAGTCTCTTTGAGGCAGGGTCATCTTGAGCTGTTTTACACTGCAATAGCCTTTGGAGAAGCTGTTTTTCACTTCAGTGCATTTAGACGTGGTTTTGCAGACACTTGATGCTCTGGGCCCAAAGTCCTTGTGCAGGTGCAAGGACAGGCTGGAGCCCAGGTTCTCCTTGTTCAGGTAGAGAGAGGCTGTCACTCCCTTGGCAAGGGTTCTTTGATCCTTGACATCAAAAGTGTGTGTGTCAGATCTGCAGGGCGCTGTTTTGTGGACATATAATTGAATTTCAACGACTTCGTCTGTTGGAAAGTGTAGGTAAAAATATCTCACAGAGTTGTTGAGGGATTAAAAAGTAAAATGTGAAAACCCCAAAAATAGTGCTTAGTACATGGTAGGTGCTCAATGAATGTTCATTTATCTCCTCACAGTTGACAGACCAGTGTGGCAAATGTACTCTGTGGTGGATGAACATGACATAGAATGTGAATATTGACAGTGTGTTAGTCTAGAAGTGGTTCATGCCAATACCTGGCATCTTCATTTATTAAACGAAGTTACTGTCCGACTAGCATCGGTGAGGATGTGGGGTGTTAGCAGAGCTGAAAGCAGGCTGGGCTCTATTAATGACACACAGAATCCTCCAGGACTTTGCAGAGTGCTCACCTGCATGTTTGGTTATTTTGTGAGTCAGGGAGAGCATCCCACCTAGGAGGGAATGCAGTGCGGCTTGTTGATGTGATCAAAAGTGGGTAAAGATGAGGCTGATTGGGTTGCTCTGATGATGCTCAGAAGGAGAAAACAAGCTGATGAAATGAACTTTAGAGGTTGGACGCTTTTCAGTTCATGATGCCTTCAGAAGGTGCAGGAAAGATTCTGGGTGTCAGTTATGGACCGCTAGTCATTTCAAATCTCAGGAGCATATATGTTATTAACGGGGGGCATCAATGAGTAGAGCCACCTTCTCCAGGTGAGGAAAGACCTGAGAAATGTCCTTTCGAATCTCTTTTGGTCTTTTCCGGCCTGTGGCATTGCTGGGTGTGGTGATTACTTATTGATCATACAGAACACAGGTTTTCTTCAATTCAGGCAAACGTTAATTTATAGCTCTAGAAAAGTTATTGATCTCTGGTTTCAAAGATTGACCCTCTAGAGCAGCCCTGTCCAACAGGAATAAAATGTGTCACATGTATTTTAAATTTTCTAGTAGCCACACTAAAAAGAAGTTTAAAAAGTAATAAAAGTAAAATAAAATGGTGAAATTAATTCTGATAATATTTTATTTAACCCAATATGTCCAAAATATTATCATTTCAATATGTAACAATGTAAAAATTATTGTTACTCTATATTCTTTTTTTAGAATCAAGTCTTCAAAGTCCAGTGTGTCTCTTATATTGACAATGTATAATCACAAGCACTATTGAGCACTTGCTACATGCCAAGCATCATTGTAAGCTCTTTAAATGGGTTGACTTATTTACTCCTTTCAGTTATTGTTCCTCATTTATAGATAAGGAAACTGAGACACAGACAGGTTAAGGAATTTTCCTAAAGTCACAGAGCAGCTAAGTGGCGGAGCTAGGATACAGACTCAGGCAGTCCAGCTGCAGAATGTGTGATGTTAACCAACAGCCTGTCCTGCCTCAGTGAACACGATCCTTCAAGGTAGGGAACTGAATGAGTGGAAACTTGCCAGTGAAAAGAGAGATCAGTGCTGGAGACTGACATCATCTAAACTGGCACCGTGGAATGTAAAAAGTGAAATAGTTGACCACAGCCTTGGTGTGGTGAGCTGCCCTGTCTGTGCCACAAAATGTAGAACTGAGACTCCTGAGGGTTTCCTCCTTAGTTTTCTGCCTTTTCTTCCTTCTTACCCATGGTTTAGCATGCAGTGTTACTCATTAAAATCCTGTCTTTTCCTGATTTTTCTCTCCGGGGGTAGGGGTGGGGAGTGGTGGGGAGTGGTGGTGGAATGTTCCAGTCCTCCCGCGTGCTTTTGCTTTCCTGCTCCTGGTGCTACTGACCATGTGAACTGTGACAAAGCCCCATTCTAATCTTTGAATACTATTTAATTCTCCTGCGTGTGTTTCACAGTTAACATTTAATGAGCCTGGGCAGGATAGCCTTGGTTCGGTGTAAATCCTGTCAGGATCAGTTAGATGTGTCTTTGGAGTTGAGTTTTATTGATGTTTTACATGCCAAAGTTGATTTGGGAAATTGCCTCTGTTACCACATCCTTATTTCTGACCCTAATGGGGAAGCTGACATTTGCCAGATTTTTAGCAAACACTATTTCAACAAGAGAGACCTGTGGCTTTTACACTTCTGTATCCCACAGCCTTGGGTTTTGACTGGTAAGGAGAAAGTAGGGACTCAATGAATATTTATTGAATGAATGAATTTTAGTGCTTTCCATTATAATTTTTTAAAAAAATTTCTGTTTCATTGACTTATAAGAAAACACAACCTCTCCCAAACTTAGTTACTTAATACAAACTATAATTTTAAAAATAAAGAAAAACAAAAGAGACAGACGTTAAATGAAACATTACTAAACATATCTAAAAGAGCATTAGTTAGGGTTCGTTTTTCTTGATTTTTCTTTCTGCCTTATTTTATTATGGAAATTTGAACACAAATGTATACAAAGGTAGTATAGTATATTTCCATGTATCTTCTGAACTTCAAGAACATCCACATTTTGCCAACCTTATTTATCCAACACCACGTCCTTCCTTTTTTCTGTTTCTGGAGTATTTGAAGGCAAATCCTAGACACTATGTCATTTTACCTCAAAATTCTTCAATATACATTTCTGAGTTCTAACTGAAAAGGAATATTTTTTAAAACAAGTTATCATTTTACCATCACACCTAATATAATGAACAATCATTTCAAGACTTATTTCCGGTGACTTCAACGTATGTTTTTATTGTTGTTCTCCCCGTCTGTCCCAATTCAGGATCTGAACAAAGTCCACATTTTGCAGTGGTTATTTGGCCGCTTAAGTTGTTTATTCTATTGTCCTTCCTTGCCCTGCTGCTCTGGTTTTTTCCCTTCATGCCATTGATTTGTTGACGAAATAAGCTCATTTGTAGGCTCAGGTGCGCCATGGTGTGGATTTGGCTGATGGCTTTCTCATGGTGTATGTTATCCTTTCACTTGTTCCTCTATAACCTGTATTTTCTGTAAATTGAGTATTAGATCTGGAGATGTGATTAGATTCAGGCTTCTTTGTTTATTTACTTCTTTTGGCAAAAATATCTCGTAGGTGGTGCTGTGTGCTTTTCACCTTCCTTCAACAAGGACGTGGTGTCTCTTTAGTGGCACTACCGAAGATACATGGGTCAGGGGTTTCAGATGCTGTCAGCCTGATCCTATTATGTATAAAGTTCCCCATCAACCTCTCCCTTGATGGATTTAGTATCCATTGATGATCACTGCCTCGATCCATGCTTTGCAGTTTGAATGGGAAACACAAGATAAATGTTCGATTCTTTCTCCATATTTATGAATTTTTGGAGTAATAAATTTGTGTCCTTACAACCTCCAGTAAGAAGTAATTAACTTGTTCCCATAAGTATTATTATGAACTCCTGCATTATCATACATGGCTATCTTTCAATTCATTGCAGTCATTATTCTTTTTGCTCAAATTGCCCTATCTTACGCCACTTTGACCCCTATGCTTTTTGACACAACCTGATCAGTCTTTGGTCAGCTGTGGATTTTTAATCTCTAATCTTGTTTACTGATTTCTGAAGGGTATTTGAAATTGCTCTGTGGGCATCCTGACCCTTTGATTACAAGTTAGCATTTGGGGGCTGAGGGTAAGCAATGAAGTATTTCTCCAAATGTTACCGTGTTAGATCTCTTCTTCAATTTGAGGAGAAAAGATCAGAAGATAGCTTTGTGGTAAGATCTACCTGGCAGGTTCTGATATTAAAATGAAGATCCTGGAACTGTTTTCTCATCGTGTAGGATACAGGTAAGAGTGTTGGTCAGAAATAAGACAGCCTGGCTCCAAATCCCTGCCTGACCACTTCCTAGCTGTACGGCTTGGCCAAGTTACTCACACTCTTTACATTTTAGTTTTTGTATTCTCTAAAGTGCCGATGGTAATAACACATACCTCTTAGGGTGGCTGTGTGATTCACTTGAAGTGGTAACAGTAAAACACCCAGCACAAAGCCTGCCACACATGGGAAGGGTTCAGTAGGTGGTGGCATAAAAATGGTACCAAGTCATGGCCCTGTGATTTGGCATTAAGTCTGAATCTGTTACTTCACTCTGTGCAGCCATGAAAGGGGAATTTTTCTAAGAAAACAGGGATTTTCTTTCATTTTCATTATTCGGGTCTTGAAATTTTCTGCGTTGGTTTATTTGTGGGACCTGAAAAAAACATTTTCTCAGCCCACAGCATCATGTGACTGTTTCTTATTGCTAGTCAGCAGTGTGAAACCTCAGATGAAAGTATATTAACTCAGGGTCTGGGACGACTGTTCAGCTAAGCTAAGCAGACTTTATTTAAAGAAAGTGCTTGTTCTCTTTTTCTGGACACAAAACTCATAAGAACTATGCATCACGCTGTTAAGTAGTAGCTTTGGGATGCTTTCCATATGAATGAATTTTCCAGGCAGTTGAAAGTTACTCTCTTCAAATGCTAGACTTTAAAAAATTTTTATAGGCTTCTGATAAGAATTTTACTAAAAATGTAACTGCCTTAAGCAGAGGCAGTTTAAACATCTCTTAACCTTTTCTTTATGACTCCATCAGTCAGCTATTGCTATGTAACAAACAATCCCACAACTCAGTGGCTTAAAATAATTTTCATTCATTCTCATTCTGCAGGATGCTGATTGGCTAGTGGTGTTCTAGGCCATGTTGCAGGCCTATCTGTGCCTGGGTCTTCACTGTAGCTTAGGCTTAGGTCTCTTCCATAAGTGTTTATTTTGGAGTTCAATGTGAAGGGGCAGCAAACCAAGGAAAGCTTTTCTGATGGTGACGGCAGAGATACAGGAAGGCTAGCCCAACTGAACAAGCATAGTTCAAAACTCTACTTGCATCACATCTGACTTCACTCCACTGGTCAAAGTAAGTCAATTACTGAGCCTAACATCAGTGGAGCAGGGAAATATACTTCTTCCATGAAGGTGGGGAGGGAAAAAGTTTGCCAAACAGTAATCTAATTTATCATAATAACCAGGATCATTGGTATGATTATCTAATATGATTTTATGTTATGTACAGTTATTATTTGTACCTTTTATAACCCTGCCCTTAATCCTACTTTTCAACTTGCTCATTCTTTAGCACAGATAACCAAGTCTTTTAAGAATCATGTTTAGGAAGGGTAGATAAATTCTATCTGAAGATTTAAGGACTTCTTCTGGGTAGTGAATCTTTTTCATGGATATCTTGGATACTCTGTAGCCTCTCCCTTCACTTTTCTCTACACAGTTTGTTCCAAAAAGAATCCGTGATTATTGCCAGAAATTTGACTTCTGGGAGCAAGGAGTTAACTCAGTAGGTAAAGGTAAACCTCTAGGAAACAGAGGTTAATTCATTTTGTTCCAGTAACTGGGTCATGCACTAAACTCGTAACTCTAGATTTTCAGATTCTAATCTTGTATCTTCAGCCAGCTGACAGAACAACCAGGGGCAAATTGCCTAACCTCTGGGTGTGTGTAAATGAAACTAGTGCGGATGATAGATGTGAAAACCTGAGGCAATTGTGTTGGTATTCACATATCAAATAAAATTATTTTCAACTACTTTAAAATGATATTAATGTAAAATTCTCGTAGTTCTTAATTCGCAATCACTCTGCTTAAGCTGCACTGAAATTTACCTTAGTGCGATCGATGGAGAAAGGGCTTATTAAAGGGATTAATGTTATGAACCCACTGAAAAAAGTACATTAGAAAAATTAGAACATTTATTTGGGGGTATAATTAATGCTAATTATAATTAGTGCTGATTTCAAGTATGGTTAATCTGTTCACACAGCAGACCCAATGGACTTTAAATTGACAATCTCCATAATGAATTAGAAGTAATAAAATGGTTTTTATTTAAATATGTTCCACAATAAATGATATTTTCTTAATTCAAAATTTATTTCTAACTAAATCACATGGGTGGAATTTTACCGTGTTTACAAAATTACATGTTTTTCAGATGCATGAAAAGCACTACCAATCTCAGATAGTTGTTTTTGATATGAAATGTCTCAGCCAGGGATGTGGTGGTTAGTATTTTTCTCTCCCTTCTCTTTTTTCATATAAAGCCTTAAACGTAGTAAATATAATGGAATCTAAGTAGGAGAGAGAGGTGAAATTGCCACTATCTGTAGATGCTTTCCCATCTCCATTAGTTAAGAGTTTAACAATACATTGTCTGTAGGCTTTTCCAGTTTCTTACAGGAAGTAAAAAGAATTTTGTAAGAAACTACAATTATGATGTTTGAGTCAATGGGAAATCCCAGCCTGCTGACGAGTTTGCAATCCTATCATCCCCCAGTAGAGGGAAAAAAAAGGGTAGATTTTGTACCTCAGAAACCACCACTCCTATTTCTAACCATTCTTCTTTTCTCTTTGACTTCCCTACCTGGTGTGTTCTCAGTCTTCCAGAACCACAGATGAGAGTGTGGTGGTGGCTGTTATTTCCACTACTGACGTTACTATAATTTATGAGAATTTCAGGGTAAAATATTATATATTTGAAATCTCATAAAGCATCGTTTCATTAGCATAGATTGTTCTCTCACCCCAGTCGTGACATAGGTTTTTTTAAAAGAAGTTTTTCGTATTTCAATATTTCATTATTACTTCTACTACTGTTTATTGAGTGTTTATTCCATTCCAAGCACTGTACTAAGAACTCTACGTGTCTAATCTCATTTAATTTCCGCAGCTCTCTATGATAGGTGCTCTTATAGCATCCATTTGATACATGAGGATTCTGAGGCCCAGAGAGAGTCAGCAACTTGCCTAGTATGTCACATGGCTGGTAAGAGGCAGAGCAGGGCTCCAACCCAAGTCTGTCTCCTTGTAGAGCCTGTACTCATGAGCACTATGCTCTATGCTCCATTACTCTGTGATCCACCTCCTTTGGTCTTGACATTTTGGAATATGTCACCGTAGGTAGTTTTTCCCTCTTTTCGTTCTTGAGTTCCAAGTTTAGTTACCATCTTTCTTTTTGGTTGCTTAAAGAGATAGCCATTAATGAATCATTTAATTTAATAAACATGTATTAAACATCAGCTGTATGAGGAGTACTGTGTTAGTGTCTGGAGTATCTGTTTGTTTCTATTATAGTCTACAAAGCATTTGAGGTAGCTGATAAAATACATAAAATAAGAAAGAGATATAGTCTCAAAGACCATCAAGATATAATGACTTCCCTCAAGGGGGCTATCTAGAAGGGTCCCACTTGAGGTCATTCTTCCATGTTCTTTACTTGTCTACCTGGTCTGTTCTGCAGGACATAATGAATATTCCTGGGGGCACTTTCCGTCTCAGACTTCCCTAGAGGGCTCTGCCCTCATGTTGAGCCCTGGATTCAAGCCATCCTGATTCATGACCACGATGACCATATCTCCTAAAGATTTTGTAATGTCCGGAATATTTTCACATGGATTGTCTTGTTTGTTCTCTACCACCCTGAGAAGTAGCAGTCATATGGAAACTGAGTCATGTAATACAGCTTGCCCACGTTCTGCGAAGCTCCTCCAAACCTCACTGCTTCCCTGAATTGTCCAGTGGACTTGCATTCCTCTCTGACTTGGGGTTCCTTCTTCTTGTTTCGGTTCTTCTTTCACAGACTTTTTGCAGCGCCATCACTCCCTTTCACGTCTCAGCATTTTTGTTACTGGCTTTACCCTTGTAAAGCAACCTCCTGAGATGGCAACCTCCCATCCGCACCCTATGGGCTACTTGGCAGACCCTCCAAAAACGTACCTCAGCAGTCATTTGTGTCCTTTTAAAATTTCTTTTATGTTGTTGAACAACAGCTAAAACAGTTATTTAAATCTAAATTAAATCTTAAAACAGTTAAAGATTTAGTTCTTAAATCTATCTCAGTCCTCACACCCCACAAGTCACACAACATAAGTTTTTAATGACATAAACGTTGCTGAAATATCAAGATCTCTTACTGTCTCCAGTTACTAGGTTAAAGTATACAGGTGATGGTGGCCGTATTTGTAGAGCCTAACAAAAGTGACAAAAGATGTGTTCTTTGACAGTGGTCATCTCAAATAGTTGGGTACACTGGTTATGTAAATATTCACTGAAACAGAGAAACTGTGTTATTTGGGCCTAACAGAGGTGAAAACAAAAGTCTACCATAAGGTCTGTCTTCCTTTAGCCAAATGGGAAGTGATGTTCCTACAAGTTGCTACAAGTACATGGCTGATCATAACCTCTTCTTGAGCAATTTAAGTGGGCACGGGAAATCTTAGATATGACTAAAGGATGTGTCAGGGAGGAAAAATTTCTGAAATGTTGTTTAAACAAAAAGTGGCAGATGCGTAACATTTCCCCATTGATGTTAGAAAACATCCTAAATGAAAAAGGATTTTCAAAAAATTTATTAAAAGAAAAACATTTTCAGTTACTTTGAGTTTTGTTAACATTTACCCTTTTAAGTAGAGTTGCCAGATTTAGCAAATAAAAGTAGAGGGTACCAGTTAAATTTTAATTTCAGGTACACAACAAATTTTTTTTTTTTTTTAGTGTAAGTATGCAATGTTTGGATTATACTTATACTAAAAACTTGTTATTTTTCTGAAATCTATATTTAGCTGGGTGTCTTGTTTTGTATCTGGAAAGCCTACTTTTAAGAAAATTTAATGATTCATATTTAGGTAATAGATAAGTTAAGAGTATTTATTGTTTTTTAAATGTAAATAATGTGTACAAAAGCAATTGCTCTAACTTTAGCTCTTCTGGTAGAAATTTAATTATAATTAGCTAAGAAAGCATAGGGGTTTAAAAGCCGACCTATATGAAGTCACTGCAAGTAGATTAAATTACAAATGGAGATACGGAATCCCAGAAATAGGAAAATAGTGTTTATAGTTAATATTCAGTCAATATCCGTTTTCCTGTAACTTTTCCCCATTGCTCCTAATTCTGCCCTCTAGAGGCTACGGAAAATAATGAAGATGGGGTTATTAATGATAACCAGCCCTTGCTGAGATCATTTATGTGCTAGGCACTGTTCTAGTGTTTGTTTTAATTTATTTGATCTTCACAACAGCCTTATGAGACAGGTGCTTTATGATTTCTGTTTTACCAATTAGTAAACTAGAGCACAGAGAAGTTAATTAGCTTAACCAAGGCCCCACTTCTCTGTCAACTCTTGAAGTATTTTCTCTTTTGTAGTTTTAAAGTTCCCATTTCCTTCTGTTGTTCCTTATAAGACAGAGTCTCTAGACCCTTTTCTGGCTTGTTCAGAACAAATTCTGAGCTTGCTGTGGTTTGTCAATGCCCTGGTATATATTACGACCAAAATTTAAAAGTCTGCTTCACATGTAATATAACTTATAAGCAGGGTACAGTGGGATTTTTAATGGCTTTTGTACTGGCTGCCGTACTTCTACTCATGGCCCAAGGATTAAATGAGTTTTTATTATTTTTTTTGATGGTGAATATACTTCCACATAACACAGTTGACTTAGACTGAACTTTTAGTCAAGTAAAACTTCTAGGTTCTTTCTCTACACAAAATGCAAGTAAGCCAAGTCTCCCTTAGTTTCTACACACGCAGTTTTTGTTTTTAACAAGTGTGCAGGAATTCACTTATTTTTGTATAGTTTTTGGAAAGTGTTTTGTTTTACCTCACTCTTTCTGCCTGGTAGCATGTCATATAATGCTTTATAATATATCATAATGGTAGTAACGGTATGTGTTTAGAACAGAAACTCAGACTCCGCGGGAAAGCACATGTATGAGTGTGTGAGCTCCTCCTGTGTGCTTCCTTTACCTGGACGTTCTATAGCCTCTGCCTGTCTTCCCAGTTGGCTTAAGCGGACATACAATGGGTTGATATCAGTGTGTATATACTATTTGACCATCTTGTCTTTGGGAAAGAAGGTTGGAGCTCTCTTACGCATTTTTTTCTCCCTTGTAGCTTGACAACCTCTTAAATCGCCTTCCTTTAATAATCCACAACAATCTTGCCTAGTCAGATATATTATCCCTAATATAATATTAATTATATTATATTTAATATAATTAATGATTAATAATAATCACCCTGTCATTCTGTGCCTTGCTTGCAGCTGTAAAGTTTCTCCCAAAATGACTGTTACTCATAGTACTTTGTTCTTAGAAATCAAAGTAGGAGAGAGTTAATAATAGAAAGAAGTATTTACCTGGGGAATTGTAGACTGTTTCTATTTCCTGTAAGAAAATATGACAGCTCTAGAGGTATTAGATCTAGCTGGGGGTAGAATATATTGAGAGAAACGGGGCAGAATGTGAGACAGAGCACTTCTTGTTTGTTTTTAAGTAAAGCTCAGATTTAGATGTCGACTAATTAAGCATATTCTAACAACTTTAAAAAAAAACAGGAGAGATAAAATCATATTCATATACCTGTTAGCCATAACATTTTAAGAATTTAATAAATTTATGTATCTTGAGTTGGTCCATCTATCAATATACCATTTAGTAGAGAACAATTTTCTGTATTTGTCAACATCATTAACAATTAGTGGAACATCTTTGTAAATGTGTTCAGTAGATATAATAGTCAGAATTTCACTCACTTTGGCCTGAACTTTTTAATGAATACCCACAACAAAGTAATTAGTGTTTATCGTTATGCTCTTTCTGGGACTGCTTTGACATTTCTTAGCTACCTTTTATAAATTAAGTTTATTGATTATAGTTTTTATTTCCCAAAGATATTAAAATGAATAATATTTTATAAATATTTGAGAGTATTATAGAGAAACTTTTAAGTATTACTCGTTTTCCAGTATCAACATTCAGCCTAAAATCTTGCAATGATATTGCAGACAAATAACTGGTATGTTAAAAAATACACACACAGGGGCTGGCCTGTAGAGCAGTGGTTTAGTGCACGTGCTCCACTTTGGAGGCCCAGGGTTTGCAGGTTCGGATCCCGGGTGCACACCGACGCACCGCTTGTCAAGCCATGCTGTGGTGGCGTCTCGTATAAAGTAGAAGAAGATGGGCATGAATGTTAGCCCAGGGCCAATTTTCCTCAGCAAAAATGAAGAGGATTGGCATTGGATGTTAGCTCTGGGCTAATCTTCCTCACCAAAATATATATATGGATATATTTTTATACTATAGGAAGTATAATGGAAAAAGTGTTCTAATATGGTTTCCTTTTGTTTGATTTCTTTTTCCCATCTTGTAGATGTAAATATTGTTCCATTTTTGTCTTTTGTGTTCACAAGGAGCCCAAATATGTTACATTTTTGCTAATAGGATATTTGGCTAGCTTCTGTAGCATTTTCCTTTTTGGAGAGTGTAACTTACTTTGTGATCATCCACACTGGGGAGGATGGCAGGAAGATTTATCCCAAAGGTTGCTTTCATCAGAAAAGAGTACTGCTTTTGGATTTTGAACTTCTGCCTGATGACAGACGTTAATCTTATTTGTTGAATATCGGTTGGCGTTCAATGGCTCTTTTCTTGTCCTCTTCACTTTTCTCTCCTTTTCTCCCATTTTGGCTTCACATTGAATAAAATCAAACATGTCTAGCTACTGTACTACACGCCTTGCCATTTATGTTTAACAGATCTCTTGGAGAAAAGAATCTCCAAACTATACTATCTTTGTTTTATGCTGTTGGAAAGAATACTTGTACTTGTCAACCTTTAAGGAATAGTATATTCAGTCATCTCTTGATTAAATGTAGGGTTTTTTCCCTGAAAAATAAAACCCTGTGCTATGTTTAGTTCTTACCTATGTTATATTTAGAAAAATGAGACTTATGACAAATTGACAAATTAAGTGGTTCTAAGCTTAATTTCAGTTTTAAATGAAAAATGAATTTTTAAAAATCTCATTATGTTTCATAAAACCCTGAACACACTTTACCTAGAATTTAGGACTTATTTGTAACCATAAAGGAATAATTATCAAACTTCCCACTAAGATGAGTGTTTGGGGAAATACGAATTAAACCATCCACCTGGAGAATGTTCAAATATTGCAAAACATATTTTGAAAATATCAAGTGGGCCTTAGGGTGGAATTCCATAAATAATCAAAAAAGCCAGATGTCTTTGATCATCAAATAATGTGTGGAAATGTGCCAGTGTGTCCTAAGCTTTCCTCATCTGTTTTTTTTAAATAACTTGTTTAATACGAAAATGAGTTCAAAAATTTTAACTATTTTTGCCAAATCCAGTTTGTCTTTATTAACTCTGATTGTCCAGATCCTAAATTAATGAAGAATCTGATTTCAAGATATTTTAAAGATGCTCAATTCTTTCCCTCAGTCAATGTAAATCAGCAAATATTTATTGTGTGCCTACTATGAGCAAGGTGTATGCTTGTTTCCAGGAGATAAAAATCAGACTATTCACCTCAAATTACTAGGGACTGTTCTAACAAAATAGTTCTATGTAGTATTTATTATAGAGTTCTTTAAGTGAATATCTGACAATACTATATTTTTAGTGTGCAAGTCAACAAATATTTTAGGAGTTTTTACTCACTGTGACAGATTCTAGGAGAATATAGAAAAATTGTCACATGTGATACTTCCCTTTGACAAAGTAATATTGTGATCTAGCTTAAGAGAAAAGATAAAATAACAGATAGTGTAAGGACATGAGTAAATGATAATTTTATTAAAATTCTAAGTGCTACAGGAGTCCAAAGAAAATCAAGTTGAGAAATGAGTAGTCACTGCATTATTTGGGTGCTTCTTTTTGGACTGGAAGAGTTTATTCCTGTTATGCTATTAATTTCTCGAGGGAACTTTTCTTTTAAATAAAGGCAAAGTTTAGCCCCACTAACATTTGCATACTCACAAGTTTTGTTGTGGTTATGTCTCTGTATGGGGCAGGGTGGTTGGATCTATGTGGAAATACTTTTTAATGAAAATCTTTGATTCAGAAATTAAAGTTGTCATATCACTTTTTGGGGTAGGCTAAAATTCCATTGTTTGCTGCCAATGAGTGTGGCCCAAAAGTTGGGAACTAGTTGTATTTAATTATACAATATTTAGTGAGTTGTGTCTGAATTTTCTGCTACATTATTTACATCTTTAGAGGAAAGATTTTGTTTTAGCATTAAGCTTTCTAACTGATCTCCAAATTCTCTCCTATGCTACACTTCCCCTATAAGCAAGCTGTCTTCTACACCACCATCATTGCTGTGCCATCCAAAGCAGGGAACTGCATGTTAGTCTCCAATAACTCTCTATTGTCTACAGAAAGCATTTCTTAGTACTGCAAAAAGTCTCTCCTCTAGCCTTGCCTCCTTTCCCTCTCCCGCACAAATTCTTTTCATGAGCAGGCTCTGCATTTTCTGTGTGGTTGCTTGTTATATTTTCTACCAGAATGCCCCATTTCACCATTTTCTACTGGGAGAATTCCTTCTTGTCTTGTAAGATTGTAGTTCAACTACTAGCCCTTCAGGATCTTTCCCTGGCCGCAGTGTTATAATATTTTGTTGGGTAATATGTGTTCTCGTATTTATTGAAGCATGTTGTAGATAGTGTATCAGCCAGAGTCCAATCATGGACAGTAACCACACTAGTTATTTGAACAGAGATACTTTAATATAAAGAATTGTTACCTAGGTGTAAATGTGTTACCTAGGAAACTGACAAGGCAAGAAGAGAATACTAAAGTATCAGGGATGTTGCAACTGTAGGAAAAAGGCTACGTTATTAAAACTTAGAAACTTAGAGGGGGGTCTTATAGACCTGAAACAGACCTGAGGAGAGGGTGCTGCTCTTGCTGAGTTCAGAAGAGGGTCCCTGTGGGCCTGGGATCCAGGGGCCAGCCAACTGGTGCTGAGATCTGTGGGTGAGGTTGGTTCCGCAAGTGTGGGGAAATCGGCCAGCTGGACTCAAATGCTGCTAGAGGGACCTGCCACTGCCCAGGGGAAGAAGCGTTGCCTGGATCATACGCAGAGGAACAGCCATAGACCAGAAGGAGGGTGTCCCTTCTCCCTCCTCAGTCTTCCAGTCTCCCACGAACATCCCTATGGCAGACAGAGGAGCCAGCAGTTGGCAAAGCAGAAATGTGGTTTGCAGGGCGCCAGCCTAGCATCCCAGAACAGAGCATAAAACAGTGAATTTGGAGCTGATCGATACAGGCTTATTAACCCACTCAGAGGGATAAATATCTTGCCTCCTGTTTGACTATGAGCTCCTTGATATAGAAGTTGTATTTTATTTATCTGCCATCCTCAAATCCCCAAATGTCTAAAATCTAAATCTTTTCATAATTTGACACTCAAACCTATCTAACTTGATGTAATATTCATACATGTTGCTGCAGAAATATTAACCCTGACTAGACACTGACCCATATCTGCCTGAGAAGGTTAGTAATACATGATATTTAACCCAGATTGCTTTTCAAAACCTGGAAAAATTCTGAATTACACAATACATCGGACTCTGAGGTTTCAGATCAGGGGATCCTGGATCACGCAGGCCTAGCATACATCATGTCTTGTGTAGGTGTTCAGTAAAGATCCCAAGAAATGAAAATAGATTGTTAACTAACTTGCTATTGTCATGTTGTTTTACAAGCTGATAATCTGGTCATGAATAGTTTTTTTTTTGCGCATGAGAATTTCTAAAGAGGTAATAAATTCATGAGCTCTTTGTACTTTCTGAGTACGTGGAAATATTATGGTTTATTAGAGCTTTGCAGATGGAAATGGAAGCTCTTTTGTTAGACTCTGAGAAACAAAACAGAAGATATTTCGAATTCCCAATAGGTATAGCATCATAGCAGGTTATGACTCAGGAATTAGTTTTCACATTGGTTTATAGTAAAGTGAGCTCAGCAGGGTGAAGAGGTATGTATTTCACTTCAACTTATAACAGTCAAGAAGTTCCACTGAAATTGTAAACATTTAGAAAGAGGAGTAATTTGGGGTTTCATCAGTCTGATTTTTCACCTAGAAATATGAGGTAAGGCTCTACCCTTCCTTTGACAAGGTTCAGATGATAACTTCCTACTGGCTTTATTTCTGTCAGTATTCCATATTGCTCCTGGTACATTTTTCTAAAGCTAGTGTACCTTTAGTTTTCTATGCTAAAGGTAAGGACATACAAGTAAGAAGATAAGAATTTGGCAGGTAATTGTGAATAAATTCAAAGGCTAGAAAATGTTTAAGAGGATTACATTTACATTCCTTTGAGAAGATTGAAGACTGCTCTGAGAATGTTATACTTTTACGATTTGTGTAACATTCCTATTGAAATAGAATCATTCTTGAGTTCATTCCAGTTAGAGAAGTCATAGAACTATTAAATTTTTTTTTATGTTTTTGTTTTCAGGTTTTGGAATGATAAAGATTTACAGTTTAAATTTGTTAGGGTCAAATTTCAAGCTGTCCTTAATAATGATACTAAAGAGTTCTTCTTTTCTCTTCAGTCAGTCAACATTTATTGATTCTTCTGACATGTTTATACACTCTGCCAGGCAAGGGCCATGGAAGATAACAGAGGTAGAAGTTCCTAACCTGAAAGTACTTAATACTGCTAGTTAGGAGAAAGATAAAAATGAAGGAGAACTAAGTAATAATGATCAAGAACAGTAGAAAAAAATTGTGTCATTGCCAATGTCAGATATCAAAAAAATGCCAAATATTTTAGGAGGAGAGCCCCATTGTGGGTTGTGGTAAAATCATATCATAACTAATGCTATTATTTTAAAAACAAAATGAGTTTGTAGGACAAATTGGTTTTTCCTTCTGTCATGTAACCCAAAGCATTGTTAATTTGGTTGCAAGAAATCCTATACAGTGAACCATCTTCTGCCCCAGCGCTTTACTTTAAGCGTTTGCCTGCATGAGATAAGCAGTAACTGCTACTCAAAGAAGAATCTAGAGAAGTGTGGGCCATCCAGCTACATCCTCTTCCTACCTTTATAGTAAAAGAGCCTGCAGGCAAATGTCTTTGGTTTGCCATTTTTCCTTTTCCATCTTCTTTTCTGTTTTGGCTATTTCTAGGTAAGTAGCTCCTTTTTCAGGAAGTTTTTTCTGTTTCTTACCGCTGAATTGGCTACTCTTAATCTGTGCTCTGACACCAGCCTAGACATGCTTCTGTTATTGTATATCCACCAGCATTGCCACCACCACTACTACTAATAATGCCTTAATCAGTTTGGGCTGCTGTAACAAATCACCATAGACTGGGTGGCTTAAACAACAAGCATTTATTTCTCACAGTTCAGGAGGCTGGACGTCAAGATCAGAGTGCTAGCATGGTTCAGTTCTTGGCAAGGGCCCTCTTCCTGCTTTACAGAGGGCTGTCTTCTTGCTATGTCTTCACATGGTGGAAAGAGAGCAGGCTAGCTTTCTGGCCTCTTCTTAAAAGGGCACGAGTCTTAGATGAGATCGGTAGGTACTGTTTTCCCCTTTTTACACAGGTAAAGAAACTGAGAATTGAAGTTAAGTCATTTTCTCTAAGTCTTCCAACAAGAAGTAGAATTGAGATTTAAATAAGTTATTTTACAATAAAGCCCTACCTTTTAACACTGACACTATGCTGCTTTCCACATTAGGCTGAGAGCCCCTTGAAAGCAAGAATTGTGTCTTTCATTAAATTGGTCAAGTGACTGCTTGAATGAGAAGATGAGCAAAGGTGTGAATGTTATGAATGTATTTACCTTACATAGCCAAAGATAAGTCATTCTTCACGGAAGGAAAGCTTTGAGCCATCATCAACCTGATGACAAAAGTTTATTGGTTTATTCATTGTCTGGCAGTACTCAGGTCAGGCAACAGATAAGCATTTGGGTGCTCAGAATAACTGGTCAATGTTATTCAAGGTACTCGAGAGTGCATTTTAAATGTCAGGCACATTAACTGCTCTGAAGGAAGCACATTTTGTGTGGGAGTGAGGAATCAGAGAGAGAAGTTGGGAAATCATCCTAATGATATCATTCATTAATATTCCTCTTTTTTATTTTTAACTGTTTCACTTGGGTACTTTCATCTTAACTCATTAAAGGAGTGGTTCCCTGGTGAACCGCTTGAGGGTAATCCAAGGACATAAAGAGATCCTGCTTCCATCACAGGCTCTCTGAATCTGCAGGAAGGGCTTTGGGACCATTAATTCAACCAGAGTGTGAACATTCATGAAGTGCAGGGCACTGTGGGAGGGGCTCGGGGATGCAGGGATAAATTGGACACCACCTCTGTCTCTAGA
Source organism: Diceros bicornis minor (assembly GCF_020826845.1). Taxonomy (NCBI): domain Eukaryota; kingdom Metazoa; phylum Chordata; class Mammalia; order Perissodactyla; family Rhinocerotidae; genus Diceros; species Diceros bicornis. The sequence continues at coordinate 63,719,805 of NC_080742.1, read as the reverse complement.
AAGGTGAGTTTCCCTCCAGCTGCTGGAGGGATTCCTGAAAGTTTCTATCAGGGAAGGTGTGTTTTTCTTTAGGTTGCTTTATAGGCTGATCTTTGCTTAAGGCAGAAGTAATAATTATAATAATAATTTGTATGAATTTGTAATATCTCTGAAACTGTGCCAGGTACTTTATGTGAATTATTTTTAAGAATTTTCACAATAAACCTGTGGGATAGCTATTATTACCTCCATCTTACAGATGAGGAAACTGAGGCTTAGAAAAGCTAATAACTTGCCCACATTCACATACTTAGAAAGAATTTAGCTGGAATTTACACCCAAAGCCACTGCTCTTAATCACTGTCTGACCCAAAGCCGTCTAGGAAAATAGAACTGTCGGGGTCATTGCAAGGTGCTCTAACATCACTTGATCATTTCAATGAGGGATACAAGACACTCTTCGCATTTTATGGTTGGAGAAACTGCCTCAGAGGGGTTGTATCTGGACCAGAGCCATACTTCTGTTATTAACTGGTGATACTGGGTTGTGAACACAACAGTCCAATCCTCTTTGTACAACTCCCCAGTAGCAATTTAACAAACAGGAACAACATATTATGCAGGAACAAAGAGATTTGGAGTTTATTATATTTTCCTTCAATTCATTTTACTTTCCCTTATCGTGTGGGACATGCGTAATTTTCTTGGCTCTGTATATCATTACATACCTGCTTTGAGATGAACACTCTTAAGTTCAATGACTGATGGACTGAGATTGGATGTAATTGCACTGTAGCCTAAGTCGTTCAATATATTTCACCAAAAATGCTAATAATTAAACTGCTGGTGGTAAGAAATAGCCAGAGTTCATCTGATAGGTGTCTGCTGTAGTTTCCCATGACAGTAACGTGGCAAGCGTTTCAGAGTTCCTGGGGATTTCAAGCGGTGGCCTTTGAAGGCATGTTTTGTACCTCTCTCCTGCTCTGGGGAGTTTTCCTGTTCCCCATAGATATTGGAGGCGAGTCAAAGCTATCTGTTCTAGAAGGGCTGGCAGGAAACTCGTCCCTGCCTGTTTCCTGCGAGTCATGCTGCTTTGCAGCAGGCAGCAGGCCCAGGACTCTACCATGCCACTTACACTTATTTCTTTTTCTTTTTAGTCCTGTGGTTTTCACCCAATGAGAATGCAAAAGACTTTACTTTCTCTCTCAGTGTATTTTCCATTCCTTTCTGACTTAGTTGAAGTGGTATCTCCTCTGGGAACACCACCCTGGCTGACTCATACCCGTGCTCCTGTCTCCTGCCTATCTCAGAATGCCTTTCATTGCTCTGGCCAACCATTCAGGAAGAGGCACCACCTCGAGGGCCTTTCTGACCAGCTCCTCGAGATTAGGATGTTGGTGTGTTTTGTTTGTCTGGTATCACGGCAGTATCCGGTTCGATTCTAGGAATAGGAATCTTCTTTTTTTTGTTTTTTAAGTTGCATGATTATTTTTCCTGGTTGAAATGTATTAATATTCATTGTGTGACATTTTTTAAAGAGCTAAAAGAAAAGCTATGGAATCACTTATGTACTCACCACCAGGAGATAACCAGAGTGAACATTTTGGGCCATTTGCTTTTGGTCTCAGATATGTGAGTCAGTGTGTGTGTTTGTTCTGTCCTTGGTCAGAAGCTCATTCTGGACACCTGGTGTTTTATCATGTTATAATGTCATGGCTCCTCCTGAATTTTTTTTTTTTTTTTGGTGAGGAGGATTGGCCCTGAGCTAACATCTGTGCCAATCTCCCTCTGTTTTGTATGTGGGACGCCACCACAGCATGGCCGCTGATGAGTGGTGCGTAGGTCTGTGACCAGGATCCAAAACCATGAACCCCAGGCTGCCAAGTGGAGCCACTACGCCCCAGGGCCAGCCCCTCCCTGAATTTTTTTGATCCTTGGACAGAAGCCCCATTTTGGATGCCTGGTATCGTATCACCTGGTGATGGCAGTGGCTCTCCCTTAATAAATCCACCAGCAGTGTTTGTTTTATCTTAGAATAGCTTATATCATAACTTAAGGGGAAGAAAGTATCATGGAGATGAATTAGTTTTGAAGTGGATCTTGGAAGTCATGTAGTCCAGTGACTCCAAAGCCAGCTGTGCATAAGGACATCTGGGGAACTTGTTGAACTGCTACCATCCTAGGCCAATTGGGCTGGAGCCTACAAAGAATAAGCTCCTTGGGGGTTTCTACAGTCAGCCCAGCACCATTCAGTAGACTAGAATTTGAGAGCCCATTCGTGAATTTATGCATCAACTATCTGTGAGAAGTGACTGGGAGCCAGGCACCCTGCGGGGCTTTGGGGATACAGTGACCACCAGGGTAGACACAGTATCCTCCCTCATGGAGTTTATGTTTTACCGGGGAAGACAGCGAATACCAAGTAAACAAAAATAATCATCAAAATCGTGGTAGTTAGTTCAAAAGTAAGGCACTGAGAGAAAATAACTTTAGATAGAATGGTCAGGGATAGCTTCTCAGAGGAAGACACAAAGTCTCAGGACTTGTAGCCTGAGAATGAGCCATCTGTATGAACAGCGTGGGAAAGAGGCTTCAGGCTGAGGTGTGGCACACACAGACACGCTGATGTGAGCAAAAGCCTGGCATGTTTCAGGAATCGAGAGAGCAGTGTGTCTGCAATGTAGGGAGAGAAGGGACAGTGCAGAGATGAGCTCAAAGTTGTTTTAGTTACCCAAGAACCAGCGCTGGTAACTGGCAGAATGAAGGCCGGAACCTACTTTGTTGGTTGCATGTCCAGTCAACGCCCTCTATGTTGCTGTATTAGTCAGCTTGGGCTGCCATAACAAAATACCACAGAAATGGTGGCTTACATGACAAATTTATTTTCTCACAGTTCTGGAGGCTAGAAGTCCAAGATCAAGGTGTCAGCAGGGTTGCTTTCTCCTGAGGCCTCTCTCCTTGGCTTGCAGATGGCGCCTCTCCCTGTGTCCTCATGTGGCCTTTCCTCTGTGCTCATGCACCCCCATGTCTCTGTCTGTGTCCAAATTTTCTCCTTAGAAGGACACCACTCAGATTGGATTAGGGCTAACCCTAATGGCCTCATTTTAACTTAATCACCTCTTTAAAGACTGTATCTCCAAATAGTCACATTCCGAAGTACTAGGGATTAGGGCTTCAACATATGAATTTTGGTATGGCGGCATGACACAATTCAGCCCACAAGAGCTGCCTTCTTGTGGTTGACAAAATCCCCCATTTGTCATAGGAGCTAGTCTAACAAGACAAAGCACTTGTTTCTCACCTGCTATTGGGACCAAGAGAGAAACCTGTATTACCTTTTTGGAATAAAATAACTCTAAACAAAAGAAAGACTGGCTTAGTGTCCCTACAACCTCTAATACAGATGGAGGCAAGTGGTATGGAACTAGCTTATGAAATTTTTGCTCCACTGGCTGGTATCTTGTGCGGTTTTCAAAACCTTTCCTATCCAGAGTTTTGTATCTGCCGAGGTTCTTTGATACAAATAATAGAATCTCCCCTAGCTGGTTTAAGTGGGATTTATTATGGGATATTAGCTGGCTTGTAGACTCTTTGAAAGGATACAGACTCATGCTCTAGCCTAAATTTCCATGAACATTTCCTAGAACCACTCCACGGGACTAGTCTGACAGGAGAACTGTTGCTGACACCAACTCCAGAACCACATTGCCTCTGCTGTGATCCACAGAGTTGCTGCCACTTCTGACTCCAGACTCTACACCTTTGCCATCACCTCTGTCAACAAAGTGGATGTTCTGGACTCAGCATGTTTCCTCACATACTTACAAATCAACACTTGCATCTGAGTCATGGAACCGGTCTCATGGCTGCACTCCAGCTGCCAGAGAGGATTCACAGTATCGGGAACTGTCAAAGATAGCCCCTTCCTCTTAAAAAATGGCAAGATTTTGGGTGCTCACAAATGTCATATGACAGGTGTCCTCTCCAATCTCCTTTGCTAAGATATGCTCATATTTTACACCTTCCAGTCCTACCCTGGCAAAATTGTAAAATCAAAAATGAGCAGGGTCTGTACTCATTGTCTGTTACATCTTTGAGAGGGTGCAAATGAGTTACAGAGATCATAAAGTAGGAGATGAAGCATGGAGAAATTTTACGAGTCCCATCAGTAAATGCTTTTCATTTTTATGATTGCATTATGTAAGATGGAAGGATGACAGAAGGCTGTGAAAGGCTGGCATGTAGCAAGTGTGGACTCAGCATTCTGGAGGCGTCTGTCTTGAGGCTCCCTCTTGAACCATAGTTTTAATCTTCAGGACAGTCTTTTCAGGAGAGTGGAAGGTTTTGTAGATGTCTTCACCCATGTGGTTCATTTTAAACTGGGGGATTCTGCATGCTTTGTCCATCTTGTAGGTGGACTCTTTATTGATTCGTTTTCTGCTTATAATTTCTTTTTTTTGGGAGGGTGGGCAACTGTGTGCAGATGTACAGCCACGCTTGAGTACATACATAATATAAAGGCAATGAGAGCTATTGTACTTGCAGGAAGGACACAGCAAAAATCATAGAATATATACTTCTATTTACGCATGCATTTGCAAATAGAATTGTTTAACATCGACCCTCAGCTATCACTTGTGGTATCACTGTTTTTGGTGCTGGAGATACAGCAGAGATAAGGCTATATTAGCTCATCTTGGTGGTTGTTACAATATATTCATCAGGAGGTACCATATAAAGGACTAGCTAAATATACACACAATGACAACTGCCTTCACTTTGGAATAAAATATAAGATTTAAGAATTAGCCTTGTTTTTACTGGAGACAGAACTGTCCCTTCAAAATGTCTTGTGACTGTTTATAGTGCTTTTTCCCACCTCCATGACTCCCTTGTGTTCGTCTCCTCTTTTGAAATTTCCTTTCCTTTACACAAAGTGAATTTCTGGGCAGGAGGAATGGATATTCGTTGTGCTTTTCTTTCAACTCATGTAGGTCTGAAATTTTTTAAAATATAAAGTTGGTGGGAGGAGAGGTGGTAGTCATAATTATCAATGTTATTAATAGGACAGAATACACATTAGTTAGGAGTGTCCTACACAGAGTAAATATTTACTAGCTCCCTGAATGAATAAATGAATGAATGAATGAGAAAAAGTACTTCGGAGCGAGATCTAGGTTCAGGTTCCTGCTCTGCTACTTACTAGCTGTGATTTCATGACTTGGCTCAGTTTCCTTTTCTTTATACTGTATAATTTTACTTACTAGATAGATCTGTTTTGAGGATTAAGTAAGATAATGTATGTTAAAAAATATGAGATGATGCTGGTCTGGCTTCCGTTTAAGCACTCAATAAACATTTCCATCACCACACCATCATCACTTTATGTCTCTCTCTGAGATTCCCAGTGAAGAGTAACATAACCAAGACTCTGGGAAGTTCTCCAGCAAAGGAACTTGTTGACTTTTTTAATATCATGTACACCTTTTTTGCGTGTGTGGAACATTATTAACATCTTCGCAGAATACTGTTCCACAAAATAAAATTCAGGAAAGGCTACTGTGAATCAAAGTTACATTTATAATTCTTTTTAAAGGAAAACTTTGGTGTATTTATTTTTAAGACATTTTAAGTGGCCAGAGTGAGCATATAAAGAATTTGCTGTGTGGTGACCCTTTGTTCCATATCAGATAGAAGGATGGGATAGTAGAAAGCAGGTGTCAGGAAGGCTAGTATATAGCAGACCCAGGGCTCAGCTCCCTTAAAAGAAGGTCTTGTTTGCTTCTTGACTCCTGGGCATCTGTCTTGAGCTACCTCATGAGCCAAAGCCTGGCATTCTGGGACAGTCTTTTCCAGTGTGGCTGTTGTTCTCTTTGTGACTGTGAAATGTCTCTGTGGTTTAATTCTGCAACTGCCTGGTCGTGTGACCCACCTCTACAGTCCTCGAGGGCGTTGGGCAGGCCAGCCGGGGCAGGATGCAGCTGTTCTCCAGAGGGTGCGCAGCAGCCCCTTCGTACGTGAGGGTGTAGCCTTGAATCCATCCTAAGTGGTAATTATTGGAAATGCTGAGGTACACATGTGTGATCATCATCACTTGTGGGAAAGACACCTGCACATGGGCGAGGAGGGAGGTGAGCAGTTTTTAACTCCATCCGTTCTCTTTTATATTGGAAAGTGTTCATTTCTGTGAAATGAAGGAATGCAAAAAGAAAAAAGTGGTAAAGTAGGACATGAGGGATTATTAACAGTTATTGCAAATACATTTTAACCTTGTGAACTCCAGCCATGCTTTTCCTGTTAGATTTTACTTTTAACCTTTATAAATGGCTTAAAAATAAAGGATGAAAGCTCATCAATTCTTTTTCTCTGTGATTCCTCCTTGAAGGAGTTGGAAATGAAATTGGCTCTTTACTGGAGCTGGCAGCCCTTTGCAAGTGGGCTTTCTCTGTGCCTAACTGTAAAATGGGCTACATGGACTTGATGTCAAGCCTGTGCAGTTTCTAAATTAAACATGGTGATCCTTCCTGCCACCACCTGGGAAATGATCTTAATTATTTCCATTATACCCAAGAAATTTTCTAAGGTTTTCTCTTAAAAAAATTTCTTTAAAATTTTCTAAGGTTTTCTCTTAAAAAAATTTCTTTAAAATTTTTTATTGGCTCTTAAATGTATTCTCTTTCTTTTTATTCTGAGTTGGTGTAGACTTTGACAGCAGTAGTTGTGAGTGGTTATATCTGTACAGTGCACTGCGAGGGAGGTTAGTAAATGCCAGTATCTGAAAAGGAAGATTTCTCCAAGTTTTAGATACAGCCATTGGAAGGTGTCCATATCCCCATCTCTGTAACTGCTTATCAGTCTCCATGTCCCATGGCTTTCATCTTTTTTTTTCTTTTGATGTGTCCATATTTATCTTAAATTAGTTTTTATATTAATCAAAAAATTATTGCTTTAGTCAACTGTCCCTGTTGAATCCAGTGGAGAGACTTCTTTGAGGAGACAAGGTTGATTAGTAAGGGCCATATATCTAGAATTCTGTTTGATTATATTATATCATGAGTTGGTGAAATAATTGTATATCACGTTTGCTGTTAAATGAAAATGAAGGAAAATATAGGATGATTATTATCATCATACCTTGATTTGATAGGTGAAAGGGAATAGGTTCTTAAGTTTTGTCATGATGATCTTATATTCATTGAATTGAAAGATTCTGAAATGCTGCAGTGTAATTTTATGAATGTGAAATTGTTACGTGTGTTTAATAACCTTATTTTGATTTCATTTGCTTCTGAATGTCCTGAGTGGTTGAAACAAGGTTGTCCTGAAGCTTCTGAAATTTAGGCCAGATCAGACTAGGAAACCTTTGGTGTCCTTAGAGTGGAGCTTAATCTTTCACCCAAATCAGCTTTTTCTTCAGAGTTTTGACCTATCACTTAGGAAGAGCTTTTCTCTGCTCTCTGAACTACCCTTCCCTGCTTCACAGTTTCCCGGACAGTGTGATCCTTGGAGATGTGGGAAGAGGAAGAGGGAAGTAGGCTTTGACCTTTGTCAGTGTATATCCACAGAACCTATGCCCAGATTTGGCTTTTTTTCCTTTTCTCCTCTCTCTCTTTCTTCTATCTGGCTTACTTCATTGTCTCCATGCTCATTATCTGCCCATTGCCCCCATAAGAGAGCAAACAAACCTATAATAAGGCTCTTGCCTGACTGAAGCTCTGAGAATTGGTTACATGAGGCCTTTGCCCAAGGGACTCAATGTTTAATGTGTTCATGATTGGGGTAATGAAACAGGGAGCAGGTGACAAATTTAGTTTATGGAAGCCCCATTCAGGATAGTAAGCGTTTGAAAGGGCTGAAAAGACATACCAGAGATTCTAATCAAGCAGCGTGGCTTGGATGAAAGGTCACAAATGAAATTTAATGTGAGTTGTGCTAGGGTAATTCATATTAAGAAAATAATTTAGGCATATTACATTATGTCATCACTTCATATTGCTTTTGGAACCTTTGTGGAATAGAGGAGGCGATGTTTCCTATTCCTTATAACAGAGGTTTTAATGACTGATTTAAAAAAATAATTACCTAGACCATGTATTATAAAAATACATTTACTGTGGTAGGGATGAAGATAAAGGAATAAAAAAAGGGGAGGAAGAAGCAAAGATAAGGGGCTATCACTGCTACTCGACTTCTCTCCATGTATTTATGCAAACATTTTCCAGACATTTCTACTTTATACCCTTCATACAATATCTTCTACCTTAGTGAAACTCCACTGGTAAAAAATTTGAGTCTGCACTCCCAAAATACGTATTTTTACTTATAGTTTATATACATGTACCACATACTTTTAAGCATAATATAAAGCACTTAATATAAGCATAATATAAAGCACAAAAATTTTTATAGGATACCGGTGAAGTGAACTTTATCATTTAATTTTTATTAATACTCTAAAACCCTTTTAAGCACATAATGTAATAATGTAGTTTTAGTGAGGGCAATGTGATTAAATAGACTTCATTATTTTTAACCTTAGCTTACTTCTTTGGGATACAGGCATTTTGCTTTACTATCTTTTCCCTCATTGTTTTTATTATAATTTATGTACCATAAACTGCATCCATTTTAAAGTACGCAGTTTGATAAGTTTTGGATTAAGTAGTTTATTTTTATATTTAGTTTTAATAGCTAATATTTAATACACAAGATATAGTTAGGACACAATTCATTATTAATGATAATGGATATAAAAATCCGTATTTCAAATAGTTTTCTTGATTATTTCAGCCTTGCACTGTATGATTTATTTCAGATTTGTTTAGCTCTTCAGTTTTTACCTAGTACATATTGCTGATTAAGGTGAATCCACAGAACTGTCAATTTTACCATTTTTGTTTGTTTGCACGTGCTTTCATTATTAGCCCTATCCTTAATCCGTGTTTTCTTTTCAGGAATCTTTTTAAGCCATTGGCCCATTTTGTAAATGAGTTCAATTAAATCGATATAATCTTGTTTGTAAATCCACTTAGCCAGGCCCAGGTGCACTGCAGTCTTCACAATATGCTGCAAGTGAAGAACCACGTGGACCATTCCTTCCTGGTGGAATTCCCCCTCTTCTCTCTGGATGGCTCACAATTCCCTTACTATGTGATTTAGGGAATGCATCAGGGAGAGTTCATACAGTAGACATATAGGAGAGCTTAATTTATTTTTAAGGTAAAAAAATTATATACAGAGAAATTCTAATATGTACTCCCATGCCTCAGTGGCTCATCTTGTGGACCCAGCTCTGTCAACGGTTGTCAATTTGTTTAAAAAAAAGCCACATAACTCTTTTTTTCAAGTGACTTCTTATAGAGAGGCCAATTATGTAAAAATGAGCAGAGCTGCTCTTCTTGAAGCAGCGTTGCACAGCTGAAATCTCATCTGATCTCACCTGCCTCATTCCTTTCCCAACTGCCTCCCTCATACCTCCTCAGCCAAAGCCGGCAGAACACAGTTTGATTCAAGATAGGAAGGAAGACGTTTTCTCTGATCTTAGTATCAGATCTCATTGTCTTTCTCTTTTGCTGTGTCTTTGTTTTTATCTTATGGACATTGAGATTCTTGTCAATGATCACATTTCCCTCTTTGCCTTTCTTTCTTTCTTTATTTTTGGAAGATTGGCCCTGAGCTAACATCTGTTGCCAATCTTCCTCTTTTTCTTTTTTCTCCCCAAAGCCCCAGTACATGGTTGTATATACTAGTTGTAAGTCCTTCTAGTTCTTCTATGTGGGATGTTGCCACAGCATGGCTTGATGAGTGGTGAGTGGGTCTGTGCCCAGGATCCGAACCGGGGAACCCCCGGTGGTCAAAGTGGAACTCGGGAACTTAACCACTACACCACCAGGCTGGCCCACTTTGCCTTTCTTTAGTAAGAACTTAGAGCCATTCTCTGTTCCATCTTTTTGCAGTATATGGAAATGCATGGAGTATATTTGGGATACCAGGCCTCCTCCTGGCTTTATCTTCCTTTCATACCTTTATTTTACTTTGCTTCATATTTCTTTAATTTATGTTTTCTTTTTATATTAAACAAGGTAAATTTATTTTAACTTCCCATAATATATATAGCTTAAATTACTTTAATCTTTTTTTTTTGCAATAAGTACAGGGGTGTTGAAAATATTGCCTTTTATTGTTGTTCAAAAATTAACTTTAGGGCCGGCCCTGTGGCTTAGTGGTTAAGTGCAAGCGCTCCGCTGCTGGCGGCCCGGGTTTGGATCCTGGGCGCGCACCGACGCACCGCTTCTCCGGCCATGCTGAGGCTGCGTCCCACATATAGCAACTAGAAGGATGTGCAGCAATGACATACAACTATCTACTGGGACTTTGGGGGAAAAAATAAATAAATAAAATTATTTAAAAAAAATTTAACTAAAATTTTTGGGAGAGAAGTTCTATGCAAATGTAAAGTAAGTGAATTTAAACTGTAGTGAATTACTTATGCTTAATTAAAAGGATTTGAGAGCAGAGGCAGGTAAATTCAATGTTACATGGAAAACCTTTTTTCTCCCCACAAAAACTGGAAAATACATAGTTGTTTTTCATTATTTTGTAGATTTTTTTTTTTTTTGGTCAGTAATTCCCACCCAGTTCAGAGGTTAGTTTAGAAAAGAGGAACATCCAGGCTTTCTCATTCTAAGTTGGAAGTCAGTTAATACAGTCATGACTTCTGTGTTGTTTTGGCAAGAAGGTCAGGGTTTTAATGCTAGGATTATTTGGAGAATGGAGATTCTTTTCTCTGAAAATTGAGGTCAGTTGTGGTAGGGCCACATGGAGATTTACCAAGGTATGTAATGGTAGATCTCATCATTTTGGAATTGGAAAGCAGTATTAAATAATTTTTATCCAAGGAATTTAATTTAAACCTAATGCTGAGTGAGTCCTTATTTTGTGACCAAGTTCAGAAGTGGGGGTACTCATTTTCTGAACCCCTCTGTTCTGAATACATTAGTTTATTCGTTAGTCCCTGTTTTCCTCAGAGGAATGCTTCCTAGGAAGTGCCTTGAGACTTCACACGGAGGGAGCTGGAGAAGCTCAGAGGAGAACCTGCTGGACATTTGTTGTCTGCCTCTCCGGCAACCGCTGCCTCCTCTTCCAAGAACAGCTCCCACCTTCAGTTGGTGACCTGTTCTTCTTTACTCATTACCCAGGTGCATGGGTCAGGTTCCAGCTCAAAGGATTGATTGGCCAGGGTGTGGTGATGATGATATTGCTGACAATGCCTTTCTCTTGGACCTTTCTCCCACAGATTCCAATAGTTGTAACTGGTTTTACAAGATCTAGTGATTCCATGCATACCGTTGAGTGGGAAAGCAAGCAAAATTCTGCATAAACTATTGAAATAAATCCTCATATTCTATAGCATAAGTTGAGTATTGTCAAGTGTTTGGAAAGAGCCCTTTCTTTATTATTATGATGTCTGTGACACTTTGTAATTAAGCTGGATGATGCCTTTTTGGGTTGTGCTGTTTTTTGGTGTTTTTTTTTTTTTTGTGAGGAGATCAGCCCTGAGCTAACATCCGCCAATCCTCCTCTTTTTTTTTTTTTTTTTTCTTTTTTGCTGAGGAAGACGGCCCTGGGCTAACATCTGTGCCTATCTTCCTCCACTTTATAGGGGACGCCGCCACAGCATGGCTTACCAAGCGGTGCGTCGGTGCGCGCCCAGGATCCGAACCAGCGAACCCCGGGCCGCCGCAGCGGAGCGCGCGCACTTAACCACTTGCGCCACCGGGCCGCCCCCGGGTTGTGCTGTTTTATGGTGGTTTCTTCCATGAGAGGAGGCAGAGTTACTTCTTGGACTTTTGAGAAATAGGAATCCATGTAGGGAGGAAATGAATGGAATGTTTTTTTTTTTCTTACAGAAAAATCCTTTTAAAGATATCCTCGTGCACTAAGTCATAAAAATGAGATAAACAAGGGTGTTTTTACTTGCCTTCTGTTTAATCTTGTGGTGTGATCTGCAGTAATGAAGTCTGATTGTGGCCCCTTGCTTGTCCTTCCCTTGAACTTCAAACCCTTGAACCTGATCTGAGGAGTAGGATATAAATAGCACCCTGGGGTCTTGCATGTGGCCAAATCTTGTACTATAATTAGTGAGGTTTATGGCCTGCCATTGCCTTTCCAGAATGATGGCTGGTCAGTAAGAATCAGTGCTTTTATTAGCTCCAGGCGTTGAATGGTTAAGAGAATTGAGTCTTATTATATATGAGTTCTTTGAAATAACAATATTTGAAATGGATAAACATTGGGTAGGGGAAACTGTAGCATTTAACAGGCTTTTCACTTGGCTTTTTACCTCCTCTAGGTTTGGTGAGTTAGAAATCAGAACAAGAAATTGGAATCATATGGGCGTGTTCTGGCAATTGATTGTAAAAGAGACCGACTTTCTATTCGTCATAAATTATGCAAATTTCATTGGGCCTTAGTTTGTAAAACTGTAAAATGGAATGTTGAGAGGAAGAATTAAGAGCTTAATAATAATACGGGAGAGGAGAGTGAAATCAATGCAGGGACATATCTAAGGGTAGTGGTGGGAGGAGGGGGTGGGTGTACAAGCCCAGCTGCCTCTATGAGGAAACAGCAACATTATTGCGAGTGGGTGAGTGGGAAGCAGTAAAGCTTTTTGTATAGTAGTTTGAGGCTGGGTCTAGGGCGTTACAACAGAAATGTGAAGATACAGGTGGTAGATTGGTATGTTGGAAACACGTCTGACCCAACATAGGCCTGGAGATCCATCAGTGAAATAGCATAACCTTATAATGGGTTTCAAAAAAAATGCAGCACAGGAATCTGTAATATATTATGTGCCCAAAAAGGAGGAGGAAGGAGAAATAGGAAAGAATATTGAATGAAAGTTCAAAATTCTACTGAATATAATATTACTTGTATTTATAGAGCTTTCTTTAAAAAGAGTATTGGGATTTGGATGTTAAAAGGTAGCTTTAAAAAAATATATATATAAAATATTATATATATAACTGTATAAACATACATATATATAAATTTAATAGAGCTATAAATATAGATATAGGTATATAGAGATCTGTTTATCTAGCTAGACCTTTTTTAAGGTTTTAATTAAAAGTAAGTCTTCTGAGAAATAAATTGGAATAGTCTTGGGATGAAGTAAGAGTATTTTTTTTTTGGCCTTTTTAAAAATGCCTGAATATTTTTCATAGCAATATCAAATCATCTCCTATAATATAGTATCATTTGAGCAGCTCCAGAGGTTCTTTCCCTCATACTCTCAAGTTTTTATTGAGAAAATATTTGTAACCAGGTTGCAAATTAAATTTTATTATTAGAAAATGTCATTCTTTTCACTGATCTTTTTCTGACCTATTAATGGCTTCTCTAAAAATGATTGCAATCATTTTTAGGTATCTTATTTCAGGAGTTAACATCAAAAGGTGTTGAGCCTACATATTCTTCTCCTAATTTCTTCTTCACTCTTCCTGGCTCTTCTTCTCAATAAAAGAGGTCATTTAAAAAGAATCTGTAGTTCAGTGTCATTGATAATTTTCCATCTAAAAAGTGTAACAATATGTATGCAGAAACTTCAAGGCCTTTTGTAATCTGGTGCCACTAGATTTACTTCCCATCAGGTGAATAAATCTTGCTGCTGAAATGTTCTGCCTTGTCCTCTCTGAGAATTTTTAACCTGCGGCCCTCAAAGCCATGAGGAATTCTGGACTCATTCATGAAACCTTTTGTTACAACTCCCACTCATGCTGATTTTGCTATTCCTTTTGCCCTACCTTCCTAAACCTTAAAAATAACACCTTATTTTTTATTGTTCCACTAATTGTTCTGTGTGTGAGCATAGTACTGTATGGTGCAGTAGTATTTTATAGCACTAACGTATATGTGTAGCTAATACTGTCTTGTTTTGTTTTTACTTGTTTAACTGTGCACAATGGCCATATACTCTTAGAATTGTGTACCTGATTGGCTGTAATCCAAAGCCACAAGGAATTTTTCACAATTTATTGATTCATCTGTATAATGCCATAATCAGAAATTATTAATTTTGAAATATTAAGCTAAACAAAAACAAGCCATAGATGTTCTAGCTTCAGAATTTAGATTTTAATCAATACTCAGTCTCAATTTGTCTTGACAATGTAAAGTCTTAGGTAGACTTTTAAATCAATGAAAAATCAGAATTGAGGCTAGCAGTTTCCTTATTGTGAAAGTAAATGGTGAAAGAGGAAATATGTACTGGAAGCTAGAGCTCTTCGTTTTTTTATAATTCCCCAATGAAGTCCAACATTACGCTTTTGTTTAAAGAAGTATTATCATGACTACTTTTATAAGTCACTCATACCAATGACTACCTTTAATTTTCTATATAAATAGTTGTTTGGCAATGTAGAAGACCAATTGGAATCCAATATCCAACAGTATTTCTTTCTGGGCCAGTAATGTTATATAACCTACATGAATTAAACAGAATACTAAAAAGGTTTTTGGGCAAGTAAACACCAGGTTTAGGAGTGTTCTGATTTGTGTACAATTCATTTCAAGTCAGGGAATAAACCCAATGACCTTAGCGTTGGATGGCAACAGAGCTACCACCATAGTCTACTTTCCTTTTATCTCAGTTGGAGGCCTCTCTTAAAATTTAAACAAAAATAAGGCTGGTGCAAAGATGACCAGTATTTTTAAAACTTTTGGGAGAGACCTCTTTAAATTCTGAGGGAAAATGCCAGGTTTTATTTGTGATGGAAAATCTCATTTTAAAAGGAATGCTGAAACAGATACAGTGACAAGTAAAAGGAGAGGAAAATAACCAATTTTGAGTTCTTGCTCTGTATCAAACATTATGCTAAGTGTTGAAACAAATCCTCTTAAATCCTTAAAATTGGTGGGTTTGAATATGCCTTTAATATGGATGAGGAAATGAAGCTCTGAGAGGTTTTATCACTTGCCCTGGGTCACAGAATTCATAGTGGTAAGGCTAATAATCAGATTTAGGTCTCTAGGCCTCCAAACACCACACTCTTTCCAGCACATCTGACTTAATAGAACTGTAATTAGGTGTATTTTGAAGCTCTATTGTTAGGTATATAAATGTTTAGGATTGTTATGCCCTCAATGAATTGACTCTTTTATCATTATGAAATGACTTTCTTTAGCCATGCTAATATTTTATCCTCTGAAATCTACTTTGTCTAGTATTAAGATAGCCACTACAACTTTCTTTTGGTTAATGTTGCCATGTTAAAGTTAACTTTGCTTTTATATGCGAAGTGCTTTTCTTGTAGACAGCATAGAGTTGGATCTTGATTTTTTGCGTGTACGTTTGAGGAAGATTAGCCCTGAGCTAACATCCATCGCCAATCCTCCTCTTTTCACTGAGGAAGATTGGCCCTGGGCTAACATCCGTGCCCATCTTCCTTTACTTTATATGGGATGCCACCACAGCATGGCTTGTTAAGCGATGTGTCAGTCCACACCTGGGATCCAAACCTGCATACCCTGGGCTGCCGAAGTGGAGCATGCGAACTTAACCACTACACCACAGTGCAGGCCCCTGATCTTGATTTTTTATCTGACAATCCCTACCTTTTAGTTGTGGTGTTTAGACCATTTACATTTAATGTGATTATTGATATGTTTAGATTTTAATCTATCATCTTGCTATATATATTCTATTTGTCCTATCTGTTCTTTGTCTCTTCTTTTTCTGTCTTCTTTTGGATTGAGTACTTTTTTATAAATGTATCTTCTCTCTTCTATTGGCTTATCAACTATAACTGTTTTGGTTATTTAATGGTTGCTTTCAAGTTTTAGCATATATCCTTAACTCATCATAGTTTACCTTCAAGTGATGTACCACTTTACATGTGGTATAAGAACCTTACAATAATATAGTTCAATGTTCACTTCTAGACCTTTGTGCCATGATCATACATTTTATTTATGCATATATTTTAAACTCCAGAATTCATTATTATTATTTTTGTTAAAACAGTCAATTGACTCTTAAAGTGATTTAAATAATAGCAAATTTCAAAAAATATTTACCCATGTAATTACCATTTCTGGTGTTCTTTATTCCTTTGTGTATGTTCGTATTTTCATCTGCCTGAAGGACTTCCTTTAATATTCCTTGTAGTGCTGGTGTATTGGTGATGAATTCTTTCAGCTTTTGTATGTCAGAAAAAGTCTTTGTTTTTGAGAAATACTTTTACTGGATTGGAATTCTAGGTTGATTTTTCTTTCAGTGCTTTAAAGATATTTCTCTGCTATCTTCTTGCTTGCATTGTTTCTGACAAAAAGTCTGTGGTAATTCTTATTTTTGTTCCTCTGTACATAGTGTGTTTTTTCTCTTTCTGCTTTTAAGATTTTCTCTTTATCACTGGTTTTAAGCAATCTCATTATGATGTGTGTGGTGTGTAGTTTTCTTTATGCTTCTTATGCTCAGGCTTATTTAAGCTTATTGGGTCTGTGAGTTTGTTCTCATCAAATTTGGAAAAATTGTAGTCATTATATATTCAATACATTTTTTGTCCCTGCCTCCCCCACGGAGACTCCAATTACACATCTAATAGACTACTTGACTTTGTCCCATAGATCACTAATATTGTGTTCATTTAAAAACTTTTTTTCTTTATTTCGTTTTGGAGAGTTGCTATTTTTGTCTTCAAATTCACTAATCTTTTGTTCTGCAATGTGTGCTGTTAATCCTATTAGTGGTTCTTTTTTTTTTTTTTTTTTCCCCCACCTCACATGTGTTAGTTTTCATTTCTAGAAATCTGATTTAGGTCTTTGAACATATGAAATGCAATTATAATACTATTCTAATGTCTTTGCTAGTTAAAACATCTGTGTTAGTTCTGTGTCATTTTACATTGATTGATTTTTCTTCACATGAAGGGCTATATTTTCCTGCTTATTTGCATTTCTGACACTTTTTTATTGCCTATCGGTAGATTTTACCTTTTTGGGTTATGGATATTTTGAATTCCTGTAAATATTCTTAATCTTCGTTCTGGGATACAGTTAAGTTAATCTGATTTTAGGGGGTCTTGCTATTAAGATTTGTTAGGACAGAGTAGTGTTTAGTCTAGGGCTACTTTTCCCCCATTACTGAGGCAAACTCCTTCTCTACCTAATGCCCCACGAATTGTGAGGTTTTCTGGCTGGCTGTTGGGAACAGGCCTTGTGTGAGTTCCAGACACTATTCTTTCTAATCCCTTAGGGGGATTCTTTCCCCGGACTCATGTAGTTTCCTCACATGCATACACTGATGAGTATTCTCCTGAATACTTGGGGCAGAACTTCTGCAGACCTTTGCAGTTCTTTCTCTATGTAGCTCTATCCTCTCTGCTTCTCTAAGCTACCTTGGTCTCCCCAGACTCCCAACTCTATTTCCTCAACTCAAGGAGTCTGCTGGGCTCCATTTGGACTCCTCCTCAGTGCTCCATGGCCCAGACACTTTCTCAAGGCAATCATAGGGCTCACCTCGTGTGCATCCCCTGTCTCAAGGATCACTATCCTTTGATGTCTCATGTCCACTGTCTTGAGAACCATTGTTTCATATATTTTATCCAGTTTTTTGGTTGTTTCGGGCAGCAGGTTAAATCTCGCTTTTGTTACTCCATCTTTGTTGGAAGCAGAAGTATTAAGTATAAATTTCCACTGAAGGATTTTTCTTCTTTTCCAATTTGGCAGCTCCCTAGGAGACTATTTCCCCTTAACTTTGGTTTTACTTTTTTACTACTGTCCTTTATCCTTTATTACAAGAATACAATTTCCCTAAATCTATTTTTTCAACTGTCTGGATTTTCATAAATGTTTCAAGGTAGGACAAATGAGACAGACCTTCGATTCTTGAAATCAGCCCCTGACTTGGACAAACGCTAACTGGTACCCAAAGCTCCCTGATGGATGCTATCTTTTTGTTGATTCCAAAGTTGTATAGCTGGTGATTATGTTTGCATGAATATGGGTGATTATTACCTTTTATGTTGTCTTGTATGGATTTTAAGGTATAATGGGCTAGGATTGCTTTCTTCACTAGTACTAGTGAAGTACTTACTAATACTAGTAAAAACTCCCAGAATCCAGCAAATAACCAGCATGTCCAGCAAAGAAACAAGCTCAAATGAGATGTAGGTTTTCAGTTGACAAGTTATTCTGTTTAAGTTGTTATTCACGGGACAGGGTGTTGAACAATGATTTTCCCTAAGCAGTAGTTCCAAATGCCATAAATGTAAACTTTTAAATGATAGCTAAAAGGAACTTGCTTTCTTTCTATTCCGTGAAAAAGGTACTGTTTTTTCTTAACTTCACATTATGAGACATGAATTTTAATATACTTTTTTTGATTTTTGGTGAATGGCAATTGATGTATATTCCCTCATTTGAATGGCAGCATTTGCTATGGTGGTGCCTTTGATGTCTCTTAGGACTTTTAGTCAACAGTGCTCTCTTGATCAAAATGACATGCTTTCACCAGCCTATCACATTTAGAGACCTGACCTTTGAATCTACTAGTTCTTAACCTGTCACAGAAAGGAGTTAGTATGTTTCAGGGGGAAAAAGGCCCTCGTTTGTTTGATAAATATTATTGAGCAATTATTATCTTTCAGGCCTATGCTAAGTTTCAGGTGGGTATGGATGAAGAGACTTGATCCTTGTCGTCAGCCGTGGAGCATTTAGTGGCAAATGATCATTATAACACATTGTGATAATTATTTGCTGGTTTATTTCTTTAATAAGTATATATTGAGAATCTGCCAGATACTATTCTAGTCTGTGTGTTCATACCAGTGAACAGTTCTCTAGTCTCATGGAGGTAACATTTTTATGAGGGGATAATGGGGTGGAAGTATAGGTATAGCAAATGCTATAAAGGTAAATTAGTGTAAAGGGATAGAGCTTGAGAGTGGGAGGGTGCTAGTTTTGTCCAGTAGTCAGGAAAGCCATTCTTTGTAAGGTGATATTTGAGCAGAGACATTAAAGAAGAGAACAAATCCTGCAGATGTGTGAGGAAAGAGTGTTCTAGACAGAAGCAGGTATAAAAACTAGAAAAGGAGGAACTGTGATGCTTGACTGTGATTGAAGAAACATAAACAGGCCAGAGTTCCCAGTTTAATGAGCAAGGGGAGAATGGCAGGAGGTGAGCTCAGCAAGGTGGGGGTGGGGAGGAGATGGGGGGTTGGGATGGAGTGAGGAACCAGCTCACCTGGGGCTTTATTAACTTGGTGGGAAGGATGTGAGCTTTCGTTGTGAGTGAGATGGGACTGCCCTCAGAGGATTCTGAGTAGAAGCGAGACTTGAGGAACTTGGATGTTAGAAGTATCCCACTGCTTGCTGCCCTGTGAAGCAAAGGAGGAAACTTTGGGGGTGGTGAGGAGTGGTTAGAAGCTGTTGAAATGGTCCAGCTGAGAGATTATGGAGAGCTTTGGCTGAGGTGGGGGTAGTTGTGTGGTGAGAGTGGTCAATTCAGGATGTATTTTGGAGAACCCATCTTTGGGTTTGCTGAAGGATTGGCTGAAGGATTTTCCATTAGTGTGGAAAAAGAAAGCTATCAAGGATTCCTTTGGCCTCAACAACTGGTAGAAGAGAGTTCTGTTTAGTTTAAGACTAGGGTGGGTCAGGGGATTTGGAGGGAGGAAGTGGGAAGAAAGAATTTGATTTTGGACCTGGTATATTTGAGGTACATATTAGATACAAATGGAGATATTGAGTAGATAGTTGGATTTATGAATGTAGAATGAGAGAAGTTTGGGCTAGAGATAAAAATTTGTTATGGCATATTATAATGAAAGTTGAAGAAACAAATTCATGCACTGTGATGAGCACTAGATAAAAATAGTATCTAAGATTATCTAATACGGAATATACTTAATGCAAATGAAGAATCTGAAGCCCAGGGAAGTAGAATGAGCCCAGCCCAAGGACACACAGGTTGTGTCACTTGACCCATGTCACTTCACTCCTCATCGGTACTATTCCCATCTCAGCACAGTTTTCCATTCATGTTGCTGTAGTAATAGGAGGAGGGACCTCCACTAACATAAAAGCCAAGGATGGTAAGCAGGGGTGTCAGGCAATGTTTAAGAGTACAAACTCTGGAGCTAACTTCCTGTGTTCTGATCCTGATTCTCCCACTCACCTGCTGTGTGATCTTGGATAAATAACTGAGCTTCTCTGTGCTTCAGTTTCCTTATCTGTAAATAAGGTGGATAATAGTACTTACCTCATAAAGTAATTGGGAAGATTAATTGACAGGAAATATGTAAAGCATCTCAAACAATACCTATTAGATAGTGCTATCCAAGTAAAGCTGCAGCTATAATAATAATAATTATTATAATTGTTATTATAATAATTGTTATAATTGTTAATAATAATTGTTATTATTATTCTCATTAACTAGTTGGGGGATCTTCAAAAAGTCCCTTTCTTTTAAAACCTGAGTGCCCAAATGGCTCAAATGCAAGGTAATGTAGCCTGCTAAATGTTGTCTAAGATTCTTATTTCAAAATGGAAGCTGAGAGCTTTTGTTACAATTTCTAGGGGACTGTCTTGACATGAGTACAGCCATGTTTGGCCGCTCATTGACCTACAGCCACCAGCACAGAAAGAAATATAAAAGCTGCTTTCTGCATGGTGGGCACTGGCCCTTCTCCCATGGAGATAGTTGCAATGTGTAAAAATTTCAAGGCCTTTCGGGCACCGCAGCCTGGGACAGACTGGCCATCGGTGCCGGGCCGGGATGATAAGCAGGGTAAACAATGCACGTACACAACTACTGGGCTGGGACGACAGCCGGGGGAGGGGGCTCAATGGACGTACGCCACTGATAACCATTTGTGCATGGGAACACTAGATGCTTGCTCTGCAAACTCTGTAACTGCTTATATAAACTGCTGGAAATTGAGACCTGGTGAGAGTTCCACCTGTGGAAGGGACGCCTTGCCCAGGACGTGTGATTCCCGCCCAGCCGTGTAGATTGACAGGACTCTCCCGGCAGTGGGGCGTGGATGTTGTGAGTAATTGATTTATTGTGAAGTAATTGATCTGATGTGTTCTCTTTTCAGTCAACCTGGTGTTTCTCTTTCCGGTTGATTTGTGTCACTTCCATTCAGTAGATCTGGTGTTTCCCTTTCCGATGGATCTGATGTTTTTCCCTCTTATTATATGACCTCTGCGAATCTGCTGCTATCTCAGCCGATGTGGATGTTTTCCCTTTCCAGTTGAGCTGGTGTTTTTTCCCTCTTATTATTTGACCTATTCGGATCTGTTTGCGGACTGTCGCCTTTACTATCCTCTATATAATAAAATATACCTTCAGTCCATTTGCTTGGAGTGGAAAGTTTCTTTTATGTCTCCGATCGAATCTCTGAACCTCTCATAACAGGGACCCAGAATTTGCTTGATATCTGGGGGTATTCAAATACTGTGGATAAGCCATATTGAAATCAAATATTCAAATATCCCTTCTATCCGGGGTTGTCTGTTCTCTCCCTGACATTTGGATCTACTGGTGCTTGTAATTAGTTGGTAACAAACTCTGCTATTTTGCATTATTTTGTTCTTTCAGTTGACTGTGTTCTGTGAGAATGACTTATCTGCCTTTTCATTAAACATTCATGATTCTGTAATACCTCATTCTCTCCGTTGATGGCTTTTTTGGATGCCTTTTTAATAGAGATCTTAATCTTGCCTTTAACATTTAGACGATGTATTGGTTATCCACACTGTAACATCCCATTGGTGTGTTTTTATGTTATCAATGCATCATTGTATATGGATCCAAACAAGTAAGCTCCTGTTTTTAAGACCCCATCTTTTGTGGGTAAGAGTTGATTTGTGGCAGTTTCTTGAAGGTAGAAGAATTGAGTATGATTTATTAGTGAAGTTGGTAATATTTTGAGAGGGAATAATGATGTTATTGATTAGATTCTTTTTGATTATAAAGGAGATTTAATGACATAGTTTTGGTCAAGACATGTGAAAGTTTCTGTTTCGTGGGTAGGTGATAATGACTGCTTATTTCCCTCTTCTGCCTGACATGCTAAGTGTCAAGTAAGGTGTGTTAATCGAGCCACTGTTGTCTGTAGATGATTGGTCATTCATGTAGCAAGTGGTTGGACAGCAAAGATTTAATTTTGTATAGATTGTGTATTATTAACTAAATATCTTTTTTTCCCCTGATGTAATTGCGCTAAATTTTGTCGTGTAGCGTTCATGGAATTTTCATTCAGCCCATATTGGTCTTCTAGACTTTTCACATAAAGCTACAAGTTTTATTTATTTGTGCTGCCTTGGATGTGAGTTTCATCCAATAGTGTTCGGTAATTTCTTGATGCTTTCTCATTGTCTGTGGTCCAGTATCCTCTTTCATATTTTTGAGATGATTTTCCTGTCCTAAGGCAAATAAGGCATGAGCTTGGAGCATAGTGTCTTCATCTCAGGACACTGATTCCTCTGGACTACAGTGATGTCTGTTCCAGTGAGTGGAGCGAGGGTCACTAAATGATAGATAAACATCCTCAGAGACTATTATTCTTTATCACCTTGCAACTGGTTGTTATTTTCAGTCCATCTAGGGACTGGAGAATCTTTATATTGGCAGCAGTGCTCCCCTATGAGCCCACAGGCTGGCACTCTTAACCCAGTGGGGTACAACTTGACTCTCCAGAAGTAGGCTATGGGGTACAAAAAGGGGCAGCCTGGGACCTAAGCAAACGTCTTTTCTTTGTCATTGAATCATAGAGTTTTAGGGCTGGGAGGATTATGGAAATCGTGTAGGTCTGATCTTTCATTTTACTAATAAGGAAAGGAAACTCATAAATGGGAAGTGTCTTTGCCAAAATGAGAGTTAGTAGCAGTACAGGAACCATAACTAAAAAGTCCTTTTAGTCCTGTGTTATCCCCATGGTGAAATGGAACAAGAAGCAGTGATAGAGTAGAAACAGTATTGGGTTTGCAATTTGAAGATGTGGGTTTTATGCCTAGTTGTATTGTTACATAGTAGTTGAACGGATTGGAATCATTAACTTTTATCATTTTTGAAATTGTTCATTATCCATCGAATGGTGAGGTGGTCAGTGACCTTGCTTTCGTCTAATATTTACCTGTTGTCTATTCATGTACGTTAAGTTACAGCATATTTTGATACTTAAAATTTGCTCAAGGTTGTGATTTGATGAAAAATGTTGACTAATATGGAAATATACTATGACCTCATTTTCTTCTCTCCCCCATTTCCTTGAGATCAGAGGAAATACATTTTTGTACTCTAATAATTGTATATTCTTATCTACTCTGACAGCTACACCTCAGGGTCTCACCTCTCCTGAAAAGGCTTATAATAATTGGGCATTCTTTGACCTTCCTGTCACAATAGATGGGGTACTTGAGACTCCAGAAGGATTTTTATCAGCAGTGTTTATCAGTGTTTCCCTGTTAAATCCAAAGAAAATAGTTCATAAGATGTCTCAACTAATGGTTTCAATTTGGGGCTGTATCTCAGCCTGAGCTGGTATGTTATCGTTGTCTTACTGAAAAATAATATTTAGTTAAAAATGTGAAAGAAGATAAGATCTGATAGTACAGAAACTGGACATTTAATCTCTCTTGCTTGAGAATCCTATTGGAGGATTTCCACTTAATCACGTGTTGTTATTTCATATTGATTTCACTAAATTTTCTCTGTAAAACATTTTGACCTCGCTTTTGAGTCAGGATACATATATGGAGAGTCTTTATTTTCTCAGGTAGTGGGGTACATGCAAGACAGCTTAATCACTCATACGAGATGCCTAAATCACTCACATTTTATTAATGAAAACAGCAATATAAATAAAGTAATTACAGTAGAATACCCATGGTATATGGTGGGGGCTGAAAATTCAAAGGCTTATTGGTGGCAGGCATGATGGAAAGGGCTGGATGTAAATAATAGGGATAATTGGAGGCTATCTTCTTCATCTAAAGGGGTCAGCCGTTATTTAACTCACACCAAATTGTTGACATGGGAAATAAGGACCCAGAGTAACTGGATTTTCTGATTTTTCAAGAAAAGCTGGAAATTAAATTTATTTATAAAAACTCCTGATTCTTAAATGTTCGCAGTAATTATAATTGTTTTAAAACACAATGCCGGTGAAACAGGAGACATCTGTGCATCTAATCCAGCCCACAGGTCTAGATAGAGTTCTCTGGGGACAAGTCTTCAGCTCTTTGGGAATCAGAAAATCCTTCAGAAAGAGAAGGCTTCACATCCATCTTTCCAGGATTACTTTAAGGATAGGCATAAGATATAAAAACCAGAAGATTTCAAGAAGACTACTAGTTAAGAAAAAAAAAAAAGGAACAATAACAGTTTGCAACTAGATTTATGCATTTCTAAGGCCTCCAAATGAAATCCTCTTTAAAACCTTCAATTTTCTGCATAGAACAGTAAGTGCTTCATAGTTCAACCTTATCAGCCACAATTGTGGCAGGGTTCCCTACACTGTAAGTAATCAGTAAATATCTTTTCATTTAAATAATAACGTAAGAGTTAGAGACAATTCTGATATCACTTACTTAAGTGTGGAATGCATTTGAACTGTATGTTTAAATATGGATGATGATTCTGGGGGATCTTAGAAATTCACTGTGCCTGAGACAATATCATATATCATGGTAAATGACTGTTAACACTCACAGCTTCTCTGTTCTGCCTCTCCTGTCTAAATCTCTCCTGTTATTCACTCTGTGTTGTGAAGGGACTAAACCACCTCTCAGAAGCAAAGGACCAGGCTAAAGTGGACAAGAACACCTCCATGTGGGTGAACTTATTGGTATGCACCATTTCTTAGGCTGAGAAGGTAGTGACATTGGTCTAATATGCTGCTTTTTAAAAAAGTTCCTGCTGAGTGGAATAGACACAATCCTTTTTATAGTCACAAAACATTAGAGTTGGTGACTAAGGAGCCGGGATTTAAATCGCCTCTAGCTGGTGCCAACGGTTATGTCCTTTCCATAGAACCAAACAGGGTTTGACTTACTTCTCTGATTGAGGATTATCCATCTTCTACTTGGATTTTATATTTTTGTCACTTTGATCACCTAGAGGAGAAATGTTGTCCCACTGGTATTGGTTTTCAGGATACGCACTCAGTGACAGTGTAGGGTGTAACCTGTCCTGAATGCAATTGAAGCTCTACAGCCAGTGGTGACACAAGAGTGACAATTACTGTCACCTCCAAACTGTTTGTTCTTGACCTCACTTGGCATATTGATTTTCAGTCCTCATCCAGTTGTGTGGCAGGGTGACATTAGTGTTTGTCACCGCTCAACCTCTTCTGTCACTTTTTCCTACAAAGTTTTTGAGGAGTC
Organism: Diceros bicornis minor; assembly: GCF_020826845.1. Taxonomy (NCBI): domain Eukaryota; kingdom Metazoa; phylum Chordata; class Mammalia; order Perissodactyla; family Rhinocerotidae; genus Diceros; species Diceros bicornis. The sequence goes on along the minus strand of NC_080742.1, from coordinate 63,694,431 downwards.
ATAAGTTTCCAAAATAGAGATGACCTATCAATATGCCTGCTAATTAAGTTTCAAAAGCACTTTGATCTCACCTCCATATTTTTCTCTATGTGCATTTATATGGCTTCCAATCCACACTAAACAAATAATAGTTTTACAGTTTTTCTAAAATGTGAGGCATGCTCATTTTATAAAATTCAAGGAATATACCAAAATACAAAGAAGACGTTTACAAATCACCTCCAAATCTTACCTGCCAGAAGTAAAATGTTATCATTTGGAGAATATGCAGTCTCTGCAAATATACAGATAGATGGATGGATGAATGGATAGGTAGACAGGGATGAATGATTTTATGAAAATGTGATTATGTTATACTTCCTATTTTAAAATTTAAAGCATTATATTTAATGAAACTGGAGGAATTTTTGAACATAAGTTTCTTATCATAAAAACATTGTCTAAAATAATGACTCTGAAGTAGAGAAAAGAGTTAAGAACCATTAGGAAGTTGGAACCATCATGGTATTACCACTACACATGCATTAGAATGGCTGAAATTAAAAATACTGAAAATACAGAGTTTATATGAGGATGTGGAACAACTGGAACTCTCATACATTCTTAGTGGGAATGTAAAATGATACAGACCCTATATATAAAATATTTCTTTTAAAATTGAATGAACCCGTATCTTAGGATCCAATAATTCCACTGATATTTACCCCCCAAAAATGAAAACACATGTCAACAAAACGGTTTATGTAAGAATGTTCATTTCTGATTTATTCATAAGCACTTAGAAACAATTACATAAACAAACTATGGTACCTTCATACAGTGGAATAGTATCCAGCAATAAAAAAGGAAGAGATTTTTAAGATCGGCAACAACATGGATGTTATGTTGAGCAAAGAAGGCAGACACAAAAGAGTGTATATTATGTGAGTCCATTTATATTGTGTTCCAAAACAAGCAAAACTTATCTATGGTGATAGAAATCAGAACAGTGTCACCTATGAGATGAATGGAAGGAGAATTGACTGGAGAGGGAACTTTCTGGGATGATGTCAATGTTCTGTATCTTAATTGGGGTATTGGTTAAACAAGTGTATATGTTTGTCAAAACCCCTCAAAATGTACACTGAAGATCTGTGCAGTTTATTATAATTATACTTCAAATTAAAAATCTTAAGAACAAACTAAATTTAAGTGTTTTAGACATTATGGATTATCTCCTTGTTAGGAAACAAGAGGAGATTAACAAACTCGTGATTCCTCCCACCTCGCCTGATGTAGCTTGTATTCGTTTTTCTTTTTTCAAGTTTCACAGCATTTATACTCTGATTTGCAATCATAATTCCCCAGTTGTTTAGTCTTAGTTCTATATTTAAGTAGAGTCTCTGCACATCACGAGTCCTTTTGTCACAGTTTTTCCATTTCTTAGTTCTTTATTTTGATTCATCTCTTGTTTATCCAGATTTCATGGTCAAGTAGTTTTTTTTGGTTTGTTTATGCTAAGGGAGGACTCACAGATACCCTATTTCCTGAGTTTTTAAATGTTTGCAAATGCCTGTCTTTTGCTTTTATCCTTGAACCGTAAATTAGCTGGGTTTAATATTCTTGGGTCACGTGTCCTCTTTTAAGACATGCCCCACTGTCTTCTGACGTTGGCTATTACTGTAAAGATATCTGTCGTCAGCCTGCTTTTTTGGTCTTTCTCCTCTAGTAGATGACTTGCTTTTTATACTTAATGTCTGAAATTTTTTTTATTCTTATGTTCAAGAACTTAATCAAATGATTGCTTGATCTTTTAAAAATTATGTATCCATTTTCCCAGGCATAAGAATGCCCTTTTGATCTGCAGCTTGAGTTCTTCTTTTATTTTGGAGAGCTTTTTATGATTGCGTTATAATTCTTTGTAGTTACTCTATTTTTTCAATATGAACACTTTTTTCCTTCTTTTCTCTTTCTTGCGTGTGTGTATGTGTGTTACTTCAAGAACCACCCTTGTCCTTACACTGGATTGTCTTGCTTCTCTGTGTATAACCTTCTCTCTAGTTCCCTTAATTCCTTTGTCTTTTCCTGCTGCACTCAATGTGATTGTCTCAAACCTTTACTCTATGCCATTAATTAGATTTTCATCTCTTCTGCCCCTTGCTACTTCTTAACGTTTTTATTAACTACCTAATACTGTTGTTTTTTGTCTATGCATTTTTTTATTTCTACAGTCTTCCTTTCATATAATCTAGTCTTTGTGCCTTTGTTTTATAGAATTCATGGTTTTATGAAGTTGTTATAGAATGTGAAACATTCTCTGAAAGTCTTCTGTTTCAGGGGTTATGTTCCTTACACTCTTAGTTCCACATCTGTTGTTTGCATGCTAGATCCTTTTATTTTTTGTTTTCATGTATTTTTATAATTTTCCTTATTTCATCTTGCTCATGCATAATGGTGGCCACTCTCCGTATCATCTTTTTGTTCTGATCATGTAAATTCACTTGATCCCATTTCTACTTTATCTGAGACTAAATTGTCTTCCAAATCCCTACCTACAGTTTGAGAGTTGGCTGTCAGCTTTGATGCATTACTCTTAATCCAAAGGCATGAGAGTGGGGAGAACTCAGCTGGAGCTGAGTACAGTTTTTGCTGGAGAACCTGGATCTAAGGGGCTAACCAACCTGGTGTGTCCAGGACTTTCCCAGATTTAGCATTGAAAGTCCCACATTCCAGGAAACCTCTTAGTCCCAAGCACATTGGGATAGTTGGTCATCCTATCTGGATCTTCTTCCTTTTCTACAAATTTAAGTACTCTAGGCCCCTGCCCACTCAAGGTAGCCACAGCTAGTTCAGTTGGACCCCAACTCTGCTTATTATCCTGGAATGTGGCAAGCTTGGGGCACCTGGGGAAGTACAGAATTCTAGTCTCAAGGATTTTTTTTTTTTTTTTTTTTAGGACTTCCAATTCATCTTCTCCAGTTGAGAGCATTTAAGTGAGAATGTTCAGGGTTTAGTCAGCTCATTCTTTTTCCTCATTGCCACTTCTTGGGCAGGGTACACAGGCAGGACTCAGAGCTATTTGAGAGTCTTGTTCCTTTCCCCCAGCTGCCACATTTCAAAAGATGGCATATAGTTTCCTTTCCTTGTTTAGTTACTTCAAAAAGATATTTAGAGCCAGCCCTGGTGGCCTATTGGTTAAAGTTCCATGGTCTCTGCTTCGGTAGCCCAGGTTTGCTTCCCGGTCACGGAACCACACCACCCGTCTGTCAGTTGCCATGCTGTGGTGGCGGTTCACATAAAAGAGCTAGAAGGATTTACAACTAGGATATACAACCATGCTTGGGGCTTTGGGAAGAAGGAAAAAAAATTTAAAATTTTCCGTTAGCTATTTGAGAAAGTAGATTCAATAATCCTGTTTGATTCCACTGTTGTTACCCAGTCCATTATAAAACTTTGGTTATCTCAGTTAGTCAAATGATTTCTCCTCGTATTTTCTCTTTCTCCTTCTCCCGTCCTGCCCCCCAAATACACACATGAATCTCCCTCTCTCTTTGCTGTACATGTATGCAAGTGAAAATATTAGGCCCCTTAAATAAAGGTTTGAGAGGGAGCTTAGAACCAAAACCCAATCAAAAGCACAATAGCTTAGCACATGAATTGAAAATGTGCTCCTTTATTGCAGGATTTATAAATTTAGATGCTATTATTTGAGACTTCTCTTTCCAAGGATTGCTTCAGACTGTGCATTATATTTAACACTGAAACATTAATGCTGATGTGGGTTTTATGTTGAGCTTACTCATTCTCTTAAGACTTAATTTTTTTTTAAATATAAAGAAGATTATAATCCCCCAACAGTGAAGTAGTACTTGGCTCAGATTTCCAAGGACTGTGTTAATTGGGGCAGTAAGTATGAATATTGGAAACTAGTGCTGGCTCTCTCCCCATGTCCTTTGCAGAACTGTTTCAATAATTTTGTGTCGATGAAGGCTGATCAAGTATTCCTAACCTGTGAGGTCAAGAAAGAGAAGCCCAGCCTTAACCTATAGTGTCAGGAAAACGGTGATACAGCCTAAAAGAGAGTAAGGTTTGAAGTTTTGAATGAAGGTGAGAAAACATTGCAAGTAAATTTCAGGGAGAAATCTAAGGCACACTTTGAAAAGTGCTGCTGAGTTCATTAGCGGGATGTGGCATGTGCCTTCAGAATAAAAGGCGTTTACCTCCAGCCTCCCCAAGAGGATTTTTTGTTTGGCTTTCCTTTGTTTTAGTGGATGGGGTTGGGAGCATTCAAAATCTCACTTATGAATTTGAAGTTTTATGCTTTTTCATCTTTCTTTTCTTCAAGCCTCAAACAGTAGATAACAAGAGAAATGATCATTTTTATATTTGCTTTTGTTAGCCCATTTTTTTCTAGTCTAGAAAGATAAAGAGGTTTGACCTGTTTTCTAATTCTGTTGTATCTGTCTGTCTGTATATTGTATTTCTTTTGGAATTATTTGCTTTACATTAGCTTTCCAGAAAAATATGTAATATAAAATTGGAAAAAATTAAAAATATACTTTTATGTCTTTTAGTATTGTTTTTGCTTGCTCAGATTTATTACGGTTAAGATAAGCAAATACATTTAGTGATTGAAGTCAGAAGTGATTCCAATGAGTTTTATTTTATTTACATTTGTTAGCTAAATAAATGAGTGTTTTACCATCTCCCTTCCCCCTTCTTTTGGGAGTTGTAATGAAAGATTTTTTTCTTTCAGAGATTAGAATGTTTTCTCTTCATGGAAAGTAAAATATATTAGAGAAAATTATTCAAATAATACTTAGCTGTTCATTTGAAGCTATGAATAAAAGACAATATGTTTATTTTCACCCCCTTTTTAGGTGAGTATATGAGGCATTGGGGGGAAGTGAGACAATAAAAATAACTAATGTAGGTTCACAATGGTATGGCTGGAAATAAAAGCTAGTCTACCTTTCAGCCACTTCCTTACTTGCTGTTTTATATGGTGTTCACATAATGCACAGAAATCTGACTGCAACATAATATGGTGTAGGGAGGAATTCAGAATAAGACAGATCTTTGTTGAATGCTTTGGTGCCTTGTAACGAATACCAAAATACCAAAAGGCCCTTTTAAGAAATAAAGCAAGCAGCCCCGGGAAAGGAAGCCAAGGGCAGCATTCATATGAGACATCACTGTAGTAATATGTGAAAGATTTGTTTTTTTAACATGTAATCAGCTTATTTGTATAACTTCTTAATTGTATTTGGTGTTTATAGCCATTCATTTAGGATTTCCAGTTTAAGGTTAGCAGCATCTTAAGCCTAATTAGTTATCAAATATTTTAGCTGAAGATGGTACAGTACGTCTTTTAGTTTCTCTGTTGGAGTAGATATTTTTGTATACTCTCTTCCTAAATATTTCATAATTTTAATACAGCTGAGGTTTGGTCAGAATAGCAAAGTACCGACCTTTCCTCCAAGATCATGTCTACATTGTCACTCGTCACAGTTTTCTTGCTGTCAAAAATTTTTAAGCTTGCTATGACCTACTTAAGGGTCTTATGATGAGATTAAAAATTCTGGTGAATTTTCTGCCACAGACTGCATGGATTCAGCATTCATACTTGTGTTTTCTAGTCTTGTTCCTATGGAGATGATGGCCAGCCTTGTCATGCAAACCCACTGCCTTCTTTTTTTGGTGGACATGCTTTTTGTTGTGACTCTCAGGAAGCAGTATCACTTGATTTGGTTGATTTGAGTTTCTAATGTACACTGCATGTATCTTTTGGTATTTTGGCAGGAGACATTTTAATGAGATGTTCACCTCACTTTAACTCGGGTTTGTCAGCATTTCCCTTGTAAGTCTGTGTTTTTCAAGGGTTAATCTCATCGTTTCAGAAATGTTCTTGGAGCGAAGCAAGAAATCACCCTGTAGTAATGAGATTAATTTGAAGAGGCTTGAAATGATGAACTACACATAGCGAATTCTCTTTGAAAAGAAGGCAGTCCATGAGTTACAGCTCAAGAGAGAAAAAAAGGAGGAGTGGGGCGGTGAGGGAAGAGGCTTCAACTTGATGAAGGGTTAGAAAGCAGCGCACACACTGAAAGCTTATAAAAACTGGGCCTGATTTTCTTTTTCTTTTTTTTTTTTTATTAATGGCTTCTTTTTTTGTTTGTTTTTTGTGAGGAAGATCAGCCCTGAGCTAACATCCATGCTAATCCTCCTCTTTTTGCTGAGGAAGACCGGCTCTGAGCTAACATCTATTGCCAATCCTCCTCCCTTTTCTTCCCCAAAGCCCCAGTAGATAGCTTTATGTCGTAGTTGCACATCCTTCTAGTTGCTCTATGTGGGACGCGGCCTCAGCATGGCCGGAGAAGCGGTGCGTGGGTGTGCGCCCGGGATCCGAACCTGGGCCGCCAGTAGCAGAGCGCGCGCGCTTAACTGCTAAGCCACGGGGCTGGCCCCTGATTTTCTTTTTGAGAAGTTTGGAGGAAGATGTAATCAATCTTTAAAATATAAAGCTTATATGAAGAAGGACAGATGAGAGGGAGGGAAGGAGGGAAAAACGGAGGAAGGGAGGAACCAAAGGGAAGGGAAGGGAAGGGGAGAACTATGAAGAGTAAGAGAGTGGAATTAAGGTTTCCTAAAGAAAAAACTCTTTGGTGTCTTACCTTAAATAGATGAGAGAGAGCGATGCTCCAGCTCCACTGAAGACGAGCAGACAAGAAAGGGAGTTGATTGACTGCATGATGTCTTAGTTGGGTCAGCAGTGAATTGGGGTGAAGGCCACCCTAATGTGCTGGGAATCTGTTATGGACCAAATGTTTGTTTTCCCCTAAAATTCCTATGTTAAAATCTAACCCCAATGTGATGGCATTTGGAAGTGGGGACTTGCGGAGGTAATTAGGTTATGAGGGTGAAATCCCCATGAATGAAATTAGTGCCCTTATAAGAAGATGCCAGAGAGCTAACTCATTCTCTTCCTGCCATGCCATGTGAGGATACAATAAGTCAACAGTCTGCACCCCAGAAGAGGGCTCTTACCAGCCAAGTGCATTTGTGGCTCCCTGACCATGCTGGCATCCTGATCTCAGACTTCCAGCCTCCAGAACTGTGAGAAATAAATTTCTGTTGTTTATAAATCACCCAGTCTATGGTACTTTGTTATAGCAGCCCAAAATGACTAAGACAGGATCTAAACCGGCCTCTCTTTCAGCGTCCTTGGATCCAGTGTCGTCCCTACTTACTCTTCCATAGTTGCTGGTGTCTGATTCTATAGCCTAGTTGGTGGAGGTAGTGGCCGTGATTGTGTAATGCCTCTGCTATTCAAATAATATTCTTGTTATTTTTCCCTCTGCTCTCTTCTGGTTTGGTGGCACTAAATGAGGGGGACAAACAGGCATGGGTTCACCACGATGAATTGCAAGATACAAGAGAATATAGGCGAGTGACTTCTACCTTAAAAGGCTCCATCCCTGGTCCTACATTGCACCCCTTTCTGAGTATTTGCCATAGAATGTGGCCAGTATTCTTAGTTACAAGTGGCAATCCCCCAAAATTCAAAATAGCTAAAAAAATGTTCATTAACTGAAAAATCTGAGCTGCTGACTCTTGCTGCAGCAACTGCTAGATCCAGGAGTTCACTGTATTACCAGAGCTCTCTTTGTCCCTCTGGGAAGGCTTCTTTTTCTAGCAAGCTCTGTCTGTGTGGCCCTAGCCTGTCACGTCTCTTAGAGCTCAAAGTCCCAAAAGAATGAAAGATCTTTTTTCTGATCAGCTCTGGCTAAAGTTGGAGGGAAGAATCTGCTGGACCTTGCTCATTGTCCACTTGGAGGGGGTATGAAATGTGTGGGGCCTTTCCCCTCCATGCTATGGGGACTGAGGAGAATGATTAGAAAAGATGAAAGGCAAGCTGCACAATGTGTGTTCACTCCAGCCACGTTGTTAGTGTTTCATGATTTTTTGTAGTTCCATTGTGATTTAGAAACACTTGGAAAATGTGAATGAATTATTTAGCTGCATTAACTGAGGCAACATTAACACAGTCCAAGTGGGTTCTCTATGGTTGGCTTTGGACAGGGATTGTATTTGTACAGTTGGATGTCTGTGTCTTGGATTTGAGCATTCACTGTTTAAACCCAACCTGAGCTCCCATCCCAGCCTTCATCTCAGTCTTGAGTGTATTCTCCCTAGGAATCAGATACTTATGGAACTTGTTCCACACCCAATTGCTAGTGTAGGCTTGAAAGGGCATCTTTTCTACATTCTACAAAACTAAGGTCTTGGTCGTGTGTGTTGGTCAGTATGAATTTGAAGCCAGCATTTGAATAAGAGACATAACATGCCAGTAGCAAAGTTCTTGACACCAGTAAAGTTTTTTGTGCCAATATAGCGGTTCATGTACTTAAGTGCTTTGCTTATATTAAGAAAGCAAATTCTTTAAGTTGTTTTGAACCAGAAAGTTACATTTGCAATGATTTAGACATTTTTTTGTAATATTACAGCTATTTGTCATGAATATTTAGAAAACCAATGAATCGTGATACAGTTTAGTTTCAGCCATATTTCTTACAAATAATTTCTTTCTGTGATGCATCAGTAGTTTACCCTTGTACTTCCAAGGATTAAATGGGATCAGATTGGATCATAATATCTCCTTCTGTCAACACAAGCAAACAAACCATCCAGTGAGTACAATTACCATCTTCATTAACACTGCTATCTGTTGGAACTGATGAATTTCCATGTAAGTTCAAGAGTGACTACTGGCTGACATTTTAGATTATCCAAACCAAAGTTCTGTCCTTCATATTAGCATGGAAGTTCAAGGGTTAATAACAGTTCTCATCCAACGTCAATTTAACTTTGCAAAAGACATTGCAAACTCCAGCTCTTGGTCCTGTGCTGAAAATGAATGGTGACATTTTATGAATTATTTTTCCCCATTTATTTTCATCCCTTGAGGCTGCTTAGGATTTTCATTTTTACAAGACAGATTTATATCTAGGACCTACCTATGAAAGAGGCGATTCCATGCTGCACAATTTGAGAGGTTAAAAACACTCTTTCTTCTCCTTGTGGGCACCGGATGAATCAGATGTGCTGGGGTGGGAGGTTGGATGTGTGCTCTTCATCCAGAAGGCTGTAGTTGAAATGATTATGCTCCCTGGGAGTGGCCATTTAGCCTTTCTCTACTTGCACATTCATAATGATTAACTTATCAGATTTATTTGGATCCCATGATCCCCAGTGATGGGACACATAATGAAGGAATGAGCAGGCACTTTTCTGAGCTGGGTGCCACCGGCTCAGTGACAGATTCTTCAAGGGCAGCTGGAGGGAGTTGGGTGCCGAGAGACAGAGGAGGGAAGACTAAGAATGTACCATGCTTGCATTATAATATTGTAGGACCAGCCCTGCGGGGTATCTGATTTATAGTCATGCATCACTTAACAATGGGATACGTTCTGAGAAATGTGTTGTTAGGTGATTTTGTCATTGTGCAAACATCATAGAGTGTACTTACACAAACCTAGATGGTATAACCTACTACACACCTAGGCTATATGGTACTAATCTTATGGGACCACTGTCGTGTATGTGGTCCATCATTGACTGAAACGTTGTTATGCAGTGCATGACTGTACGTTTTAGGTAGTCAGTTGGAAAATGACTATTATTATTATTTTTAAACGATTAGAAATCTGAAAAAAATCACAACCACATAAGGAGGACAAAGTTGTGGTATGATTCAGTGTGAAATGTGTGTCATGCATGCCGAGAGAAATGGATGAAGGGAACCCAGTGAGGCAATTAGACTCAGTACTGCTGTAACTTGCAGTGTAGAGGGTGATCGGAGATGTTCATTCTTCTCTGAGTTTCCATTTCACTTGATCCATGTTCTTTCAGGAAGTTTTCCTTCTGGGTTGAAGTTTCTCCCACTTGATTTCAGCCATGTGATGATTTGTTAAGTGAAGAGGTTAACTAGGTCTTTTTAAGGCATTATCAGGCAGTTACAATTGAGCCAATTACTTGTGCTGAGATGATGCTAGTGAGATGATGTGGTTCTCTGGTGGGAACAGTGGGGTAGCAGTTTTCAAACAAATACTGACTGGTTCTTTTGATGCAAGCTCGGGCCTCCACTCTGCCAACAAAATGCCTTCACTGTTGGAAAAGTAGTGTGTTTTCATAGAGTTCTAGGAAGATATTGGAAGCCATTTCTTATCTTTGCTGTCACCTATTAGGTTCTCAGCCTAAGATTTTCAGCCCTCAGAGGGCTTGGACTTTGAACATGTTACTATGTTGGGCCTTCTTCAAGTTAATCTTTAAAAAAGTTGATTCACCACTTCCATTGCCTTCAGTTCTGTACTTCATGCTCTAGTGGCTCCCTAAGTGGCTTTCTATTTCTTTCCCTTTATCTCTTGCAATCCTTTTCATCATTTAAAACTCAAGTCAGGTGTTGTCTTTGTTAGGAGGCCTTATCATCCATCTCCCAGATCTGTCAATAATCCTTCTTCTACATACCTCTTGGTACACACCTTTAGTCTCGTTCTTTATTGAATTTCACGTCTCTGTCCTTCATTAGACTGAGAGTTTGGAAAAAGCACTGTGATTTACCCGCCTTGTGTCTCAGCATCTCTGCCTGGTACTCAGATAGGTACTTAAGAAATGATTGTCGAAGGGAATTGAGTTTAGTGAAGTAAGTCAAATTAACATTTGAAAAACAAGCTGAGTCCTTTTTTCTCCCTTCCTGAGCCAAGTGCATTTATGGCTCCCTGAAGTCAAAGCTCTTTGCTACAGCTCAGATTCTTAGCACGTGGGTGTCCTGCTTACTCTGCGTACATTCAGTTTTCTGCTTTGACCAAAATATCAAAAGCCAAATGAGCTGACTCAGTTTTTATCATTTGCTGATCATTTTGCTGTAAATTACTTTTTTGTTTAGTTAATTGAAATTAGAATCTATAAAGACATGAGTAAAGAAAGGTAGCCTTCCTGTACAAAGTTCCTTTTTCTGTGTGAAAGGGTGTGAAACTTAAGAATTCTATGAGAGCATCAAATTTTCCAACGTATTTGTGAGGTTGAATTATCATTTATCATTTCCAACAGTTGCCCGCAAATTATAAAGTGCCAGTGAGTAGCAAATGAGTTCACCCAAGCTCATTAGGTCCTCAGTTTGCCCGGCTGAGCTGCTTCTGGGGTAGAACTTCATCATGAGCAACATTTCTGTTCCCAGCTAGAGACTGATCTCTCATCCTCAGCCACTTTGTGGTTTTGAGTCTCTTTAATTTGAACTTCTGTTGCATTTCTCATATAAGTTCAAAGTGCTCTTGAATTGAGATGACTAGGGTACCCATAGGTAAAGGAATCGAGGCTCTAGAGCAGAGATGGAAACTTTTTCTGTAAATGGCCTGTTAGTAAATATTTTAGGCTTTGGCGGCCCTATAGTCTCTGTTGCAACAACTCAACTCTGCTGTTGTATGTACTGCAAAAGCAGCCACAGACAGTATGAGCATGAACGAGCCTGGTTATGTTCCAATAAAACTTTATTTATGAACACGGAAATGTGAACTTCATATAATTTTCACATCACAAATTATTACCCTTTTGATTTTTGTCTAAGCATTTACAAATGTAAAAACTGTCCTTACTACATGGGCCTTACCAAAGCAAGTGGCAGGCTGGATATGGTCACTGGGCCATCATTTGCTGACACCTGTTCTAGGGGACAGGTGTAAAGGTGGTAATGGGGCCGTTATTAAGCATCTCCTATGTGTTTGATAACGTACTATGTGTTGACAACGTTCTAGGACTTTAAAGTTTAGTGCGGGTGACTGATGCTTGTACATGTACAGAGGTGAGTGCAATGAGAAGGGCTGCATTGGGTAATCATGGGAGTACCAAGGTGGGGCCTTGGGGGTGAGGAGATAGCTCTGTGTGTGTACAGGAGCAGGCAGGGAAGGCTGCCTGGTGGAGGAGACACCCTCTTGGTTGAATTAAAAATGATTTAGAATGAACCCGGCAGTGAATGGGGCTGAAGGCTGTTCCTAGCAGAAGGACCCACATGAGCCACTGGGAGTTAAGTAACATCATTGTGAGTGAGAGGAACTACAAGGATCTGGTGATGCTCATGCAAAATAAAGGATGGTGAAGGAGGAACCCCAAAGTAAGGCAGGCAGGCAGCCAGGCCAGGCCACAGAGGATGAGATCTTTATGTTGGCAGTTATAAGGGGTCACTGAGGGTGTCATGTGGGAGAGACATGATCAGCTCATTTTGGGGTAGATCATGCTGGCACCCGAATGGAGGGAGAATCAGAGGGGCTGAGGCGGGAGACAGCATGAGGGGGGCTGAGAAAGGAGTATGTATATCACAATGGTGGAGTAGGTTATCCTCTCCTTGGCCAATCTGATTACTAAGCACTTTGAACTGAGAAGAAAAGGCCAAGAAATATCCAAAATAGCTCAAATAAACAGCGTGTTGCTACCATCCACAATATAGATCAGAAGCGGCATCTGTTTTTATTCCTTGTCCTCATCCAGGGTGTCTCTGAGCTGGCGGCGATTTCACACATAGACTAGAGCAGAATCGGAAGCTCAGTGAGAGCTTACAGAGCCCAGTGAGGAGAAGGTAGCAACAGCGGCTTTTTCATCCATCACTGGATCGCCAGCACCCAGCGTGGGGCCGGCATATGGGGGCTGCTGAGCGAACGTTGAGGATTTGGCTTATATCAGCATTTGGAAAACATCTGTACTATCATCAATGTCACCAAATAACTTTAGGTTGGTCTTCAACATTTCTGTTGATTAGTGCTTTCTCAATGACCAGCTGTGTTATGCAAACCAAGTTTCTAAACTTGGAAATGTGGTTATTTTGTAAATGTGTTTAGTAGCATGAAATAGTGAGGAAGAAGTTGTATCACTTTGCTAATTTTGTGAAAGATTTTGTATCATTTTACTAATTTTACATTATACATGGCTAAGAATACAGGTCTTGATAGCTGCACTGTTCATGACAGCCGAAGATATGAAAATAACCAATGTCTGTCAATGTGCAGTGGAGGAATAAATTGTCTCATTTTGAGCAGAGGCATGACATGATTTGTCTTAAGTTTTAGAAGCATCACTCTGGCTGCTATGTGGAGAATTGACTGTTTGAAAGCTAAGGTTTTGGAACCAGGGAGAGCTCTAGGAGGCAATTGCAATAATCCAGGTTAGCGATGATGGTGGTTAGACCAGATTGCTATTGGTGGAGGGGGTAACAAGTGGCCAGACTCGAAAAATACTTTACAAGTAGAGGACAGGATTTGTGGATGGATTGGTTAAAGGATGTAAGAGAAAGGAGGCAAGGATGACTCCTAGGGTTTGCCCTGAGTAGCTGGAAGGATGCAATGCCATTTCCTGAGATGGAAGGCTGAGAGAGGAACAGGTTTTGGATTATGGAGTCAGATAGGGTGAGAAAGAGAGATCAGGATTCAGTTTAATGGAAGTATCCAGCAGAAAGTTGAATATACTAATGTGGAGTTCAAGGGAGAAGTCTCAACTAGCTATGTGAATTTGGGAATGATCAGCATTTAGATGATATTTAAAGCCAGGAGGCTGAGAAAGGCCTCTTGAAACACTTGGATTATATTCTCATTAAGTTTTTAAGACAAATTGATTATTTGTATGAAGTCATTTTGTTAGAAAATTGAAAACATTGTATCCTTGATTATGTCTTTTCAATACTTTTCACTACTTATATCATGAGCAATCTTTCTTGAAAAACAAGACGAACCAACATATACATGATAAACATTTTCTTGCCTCTGAAGGGCATAAACAAAGCAGTTTAGGAAGGAAAGCTATTGACCAGCGTATGGTTGACAAATCAAGAGAAAGAGACACTTTTCTGGCTAGCAGTTAGCAACATTAAATATCAAAGCTTTATTTTATAATGACATGAAAAGAGCTAGGATGTAAATTAAAGAACAGGTTTACCTTTGAGAATTATTTTTGTTAATGCCTCAAAGGCATATCATGAATTGATAAGTTGGGGATTTTCTATGCGGATTTTCGAGTTGCAGAAATAATGCTGCGCAAGTTACATACTACCGCTGTTGAGGAGATGGAGTACAAAATACCTGTCTCTCTTTCATTAGTATTCTAGTGGTGGTATTCCAAGGATAAGGTTTAGGGAAAAGAAGTCTTCGCTGTTACTGATTTTAAAAATAGTAAGCACAATAACCTAAAACCTCTGTTCTCTGATTCAGAAGGTAAGATGTTATCTAATACTGGGCTTGCTTACTGAGGTTGTGCAGATGGCGTGTCTTTATGAGTGAGAGTGCAGCTTTGCCCCATCGCTTGGCCTGGTTTTCTTGGATGCTCTCTACATCTTGAGTGGGAGTCAACGCCGAATCTTAAGGGGGAAAACAGATGCCTTTGCCAGTGTTCTCTACGTTAACTCGGCACCAAGGACATGTCACAGCTTCAGTGCTTCTATTTCCGCGTGCTTCCCTCAGCGTTATGTACCAAGTCTGGAAATCTTGTCATGAAGGCCCAGTTAGAAAAGGCTTCTCTTTAATCAACGTCGTACTTTATTTCTGCGGCAATTTTGCAGACCTTTGGCTTTGAATGCTTAGTTGGAAATTATAGCCAATAAATCACAGCGGTTAGAAATTAAGGAAATACACATTTCATCAGAGAAACATTTCTTGATGCTACCTACTTGCCAGGTGATTATAGTAGTGGTGGTAGAAGAGGTACCAATGATGACAGCTCATATATTGATCACCCAGGGGTACCCGTCACTGTGGTGAATCCCTTCTGTGTCCTCCATGGAACTCCTCTATCCTCACATAACCCTGTGAGCCAGACAATGTTATTACACCAATTTTACAGCTTAAGGAAACTGAGGCACAGCAAGGTTAATAGTCATGGGTTAATAAGTGGCAGAAATAGGATTTGAACCCACCTATAGAGAAGTCCAGGTGATGCTCTTACCATGGCTTTGGTGCCTGTTCCCCTCTCAAGAAGTAATTATTACAGTTGGGACATGCATCCACCAACTAGGACTTGAACCCTCCTGGGTACCACTTTCGAGCTTTTTGACCTTAGGCAAATTGCTTCACTTGTCTAGGCCCAGCTTCCTACTCTGTAGAATACAGATAGTAATACCTATCACAGAGGGTTGCTGAGAGAAGTACTTATAAGACATTTGTGGATACTCCTGGCTCAGTACATAGAGTGGTACCCAGTCTGTGGTAGATGTTGAATAAACATTTACTGAGTGGGTGATTATAGTGTGCTAAGCACAAAGCACAGCGTCCCCTGGGGGAAACCCAGGTGGGGACAGAGGAGAGATGCATGTGAGGAGGGGCAGGTAAAACCTTCACTTCTAAATGTTTCTCACACTCTCATGATACAGAATGGTACTAAGTAAAGTATGTCCCTGCTGATGGCTAGTGGGCTTTCTCAGCTTACACTTTTCACATTAGTTAGGAGCATAAATAATCAAATGCATATTGGATAAAAATAGCATTTTGTATGCCCTTTGCATGATGTTGGGCTTTCTGGGGCTTGCCCCAGGCCTGCCTCGTGGTCTGTTGGTCTGCTTAAACTGGAGAAAAAGGGAGAATGTGCTTCTTGGGACACCCCTAAGAAAGAGTCTTGGTCTGTTTTGTGTGTAGTCACATTTGACAGATAGATTTGGTTTGGGAATCTTTTGAGGAAATATTAGGCAGGAACTCCCTGTGTAGTAAGTAAATTAAAAGACAGAGTTTAAAGAAGCTATTAAAAGATAGGGGAAAATTCACTTACAGTAGATTTGGGTGAATTTCTGGAGACGATGGGATCCTTTGTGGGTGATATAAAATGCTTGAGCAGCCCCTCACTCATGGAGTGGGGTAGTCTAACTTCCCTGTTGGAAAATGTTAGGCTTCCTCCTGTACTGCCAGTAGCCTTCCTCTTGTACTGCCAGAGTTTTTATTCAGCTTATGTGTGAGAATTACGTATGAAATTCATGCACACTTTTTTTTTTCCTAAGCTAGTCAAAGGATTAACAGGATTGATTTTTAACTTATTTTTCATTTGTGTCTGCCCTTTTTCTTCACCTAGGTATAGGCCCTTTGCGAATAGGTACCTAGTCTTGTATATCTATAACATGTCATCTCTCTGGGACTCACCTCACCTATATTCAACATGGCCAAGAATTAACAAGTAATTTTCTGAACAAACAACATAGATTTGCCGAAGTCCGTGCTCTAAAGCTCATAATATTCATTCTAGCAGTTTTTTAAAAATCTAAAGGGCTGATTTCTGGACCAAAATAATTTAGAAGAGAGAAATTACAATGGCTTTGGGCATCAGCTCTTTCCCTCTATGTACCCTCTGGTGCTTGCGACCCAGTGTGGGTAGGACATGGTAATGGGCCATCACCTATCCTCACTTGGCCTCCACTGTAAATCTAGCTGGTGGTGGTGTCCCTTCAAGACTCAGCTTGCAGCCTCCATCTAGCCTGTGTTCTGGGCTGTGGACTCCACAGCCTCTGCAGACCTGGCAGGAATGTGATTCTGTATTCTCAGCTGCCTCTACTACCCTCTCAAGGGAGAGAGACTATCTTGAGGGGAGGGAGGGAGGTTAGCTAATTCAGACCCAACCTATTAGCTATACCAGGCTGCCATTTCTACTTTGCTTTGGCTGTTGTTATTGTTGCAGTCTCTCCCCCAATACCACGGAGCAATGAGCACAGACCTCTAGACTAAGGAAGCGTTGGCAAATGGAAGCCTTGACTTTCGCAACTGTTGACTGGGAAATGAGCAAGCCTGCTTGGGAAGTAGAAGACTGAGCATTGTCTCCTTTGTTTTGTTGTCTCCTGGAAACAATGCAACTGCCTCAGTGGGAGGAGGGCTAAGGAGCACAGGAAATTACTGGCAATGAAAAATACAAATGATGATGTGTAAACATACACTCCAGCTATAGAATCAAATGTGGACTGGGATATCCAAGAACCCTCCTCCCCAATTTCATGATGTTGAAACTTATTAGTGACAGTATTCTGTTGAGTAGTGGGGTGTGGATTGGAGAGGAGAGTGGGACTGTAGAGAGACAGGTGGTCTTTTTGATTCTATGAGCCAGTTCTAACTTCTCAAAACTATACTATTTTATAGACCTAAAGTATTAAGGACCTCATCTCTGGAGATAATGTTCATCTAAAGCCAGGCCATTGTGATTAGCAGCTATTACACTTCTCATTATGTTCTAGCTCCCTGACTCTGTTGCCCAGCTTTTGCTCACTTACTAAATTTGTTTTAAAAATTTTACTTGTGGGGTACACATGGCTCTTTGGTATTGAAAGCAAAGTCAATTTCAGTCTATTTTCTGTGCCATATGATCTTACAGGGCTCTCGGGTTTGGAATACTGAAGATTTGATCATTTAAGCCAAAGACTAGTCTTCAAGGAATGATTGACGTTTACTTATTTTCCAAAAACAAATGTAAAGTCAGAAATTTGTTTTTCACAAGGCCAACGGGTACAAGCTGCAGACTAAGGGAAGGGCATCAGGGATTCAAACTGAGATGGTTTTTTTTTTTTTTTAACAAACAGAAAGACCTGCCACAGCTAGGGGATTGTATGAAGCTGAACTTTTTCACCTTAGAGGATTGAGATTCATGCACATTAAGTAGCTTGACATATGTTACTTCTAGCAGGCCCCACTAGTGTTTGGGAAACTGACAGAATGATCTATTATTTCTACATATGGATCAGGAACTAAAAAAGATTCAATCTTATGTCAAAGAAAGAAAAATATTAGCTTGATGGAGGGAAGGGTGGGTACATTTTAACTCATCTATTTTGATGAAATCTTGGTTAATATGTCCTATTTGCTTACTGTGTTTGTCAGAACTGGGTCAGGTGGTGGTGAGGAGATGATTGAGAAACAGTTAAGACACGTTATCTGTCTCACAGCTTCAAATACAGTGTAAGAAAGTTTTTCCCGATAATGCTTGGTATTTTTAACTTTGTAGCTCCGATTGCAAATTGGAATTTCCTGGCATAATATAATTTACTTCTACATATATCTCCTCGGTAAATGAACTGACAAAAATGACCTTCCTGGCTGTGGATATTTTTAGAAAGAACTCACAGAAAAAGGCAGAATTTCATTTTAACTGCATTCTCTAGTAGGCAAATCTGCTACTCTGGATTCATTGAAAAGGTTAAAAAATGCACAAATATTTAGTACACAAAAAGATCTGAAAACTCAGTGATTGAAAAAACTTTCAAGAAGTATCTTAGTCTTTTACTAATATTTCACTCAGCTATAAGAGCTAGAGTTAAGAGAGATGGCAAGGACATTTATTTATATTTACTTATTTGCTTATATTTTTGTATTTGAATTTTATAAGAAGATAAATTCAGAGTCTTTAAGCATATTATTTTGGAGTCTTTATAGCCTATGGTCTGTTTTTTGATCCATTCATTTATGTTTAGAAATAGCTAAATTATTCATTTTTATAGATTGATTTTTAACTTTAAGAATTCACAACAATTACCTATATTTATTAGTAATAGTGAAACTTTTAGTAAATTGTGAATGCTTTATAAAGCGTAGGTAATATATGGCTGTTACCAGAGGCTATAAAACAAGATACTTTTTAAAAATTGTAATCATTAGTAAAAGAAGAAACTGTCATACCTTTTTATATGTACATTCCATGTAGGTGTAACTTCTAGTGATGCTTAGGAGTTTGAGCTCCTAATTCTTCTTTTTGTTAAGTGGAATTATCTTTCAATTCTCAAACACCTGTGGAAGAATATATCTCACCTTCAATTTAATTTTTGTATGTTGAGGTTACTTTGGGAAGTTTGAGATTATCTTCCAAGAAATTTTCTCTGTTGTTTGAAATTTTTTTTCTCTTTCTAATCTTATTATCTTTGGGCACTTGTTATTTCACTCTGTGTTGGCTGGAATATAAAAAACACTAACTTTGTACATAAGCCCCAAGGGCATTCACATTGTCAAATTTAGTTCACGAACAGACTGAGTCACCTCCAGTGATGCTCAGAAAAATAAAAACAAATGCAAAATTATCATTCAAACCAAAGAATTCCAATAGATGGATTGTTCCTAATTAGCATATTGTGAAACAAATGACTGGTTTTGCCCCTAACACTAGACCTGTTGTCTGTTTTTGAAGATATTTTGGAAAACTTATCCAGTTTGTTGGGCAAGTTTCATTGTAGAAGGGAAGAGGATAAATATTTACGAAAATTTTTAACCCTAGCCAAGCACAGTGATTTTTAATCTCTATGAAAAAAATGAGATGTGTTTATGGGAGGAGGGGTAGTTTTAAAAAGTTTTTTTTAGTAGTGCAGCAATTTGCTAACAAAGAATCCAGATTTCAATGATTGTAGACAACATATGGGATCAATACTTAACTGAAATTTACAGTGAGAAGAAAGGCATGGGAAGCAACTGCTTCATTAGTTTATAAAATTGGAAGAGGCAAAGAACAGAGGGCATGATCCCCAGGGAAACTTGATGCCCTCTAAAAACCCTGAGGAAGGATTTAAAAGTTCATTTATAATGATAAGTGCTGAGTCGGTAATGTTCATTTTTATCTGGTTCCCTGATTTGGCTATTCTAGTTTCCTGAGTTTTGCCTTAACTTGTCATTAAAATCTCAAAGATTAACTAGCAGCATTTCTTCTCTTAATATCTTTTAATTTAAAAAATAGTCATTGAGGGGAAGCAGAAAGACTTCATAGAAAATTTATAAAGTGGAAATAACAGGGTCAGATGAATTTCTTGGATAGGGTAAGCCACATGAATACCAGCTTTAGAAATACCATGTGTTTAATGATGTGATTATTCCTATAAGGCTCTTCCAGTTCTAACACTATGCAAATCTAAAGAATGGCTGGGCTGGACTCCTGTCAGATTCCAGAGGACATGGGTATTCTTTCCCTCAGTTCCCATGGGTCAAGTGGCTACTATGTCTGCCCTGGGGTTTGGAGTGGGAGTGGGGTTGAAACAGAGAGGTGTTCCTAATGCAACCATGTTGCTCTGGGGAAAAGGAAATGATAAGAGCAAGGTGTATTCATAGTTATACAATCCATACTGGGGGCACTGAGCAATGTGGATGGATCACCAGCTTGTGGCAAAGTGAGATGTGGCAGCCGTCTCTGAGACTGGGGTTTTCTAGGAGACCAAGATGAGAAACATGGTATTGGGAAGGAGTTAGCTCATGCCCTTGTCTCTCCACATTTGCCAGTACCTCTCTACCACCCCAATAGTATACCTCCTCCACTGTATATCTTATCCATCCTCTGATCTTCACTGCATGTGAAGTTATTATTTCAGCTGCTTAACTAATTAAGTAGGCTATAATGTGGTAGCTTGAGAATCCAGTCATTGATTCTAAATAACCAGCTTTATAAAATTTCTAAAGTGTGAATCATTCACAAATTAGAAACTCACTGTAGTTTGCAGTCGACGTCTTATGTTAAATAAGATTTTAATAATCAGTTCTAATACAGTATACAACAGAATTAGTAACTTATGAGCTCTTGTGAATATTAGTAAAACCTAACACCTTGGTTAAAAATAAGTATTATCATACAAAATTATTAGGAAGGTGTATTAGGGTTCTCCAGAGAAACAGAACCAATAGGATGGATATATGTGTGTGTATATATATATATATATATATATATATATTATATATATTTGTATAATCCTATATATATATATGTAGGATTTATAGGAAATTGGCTCATGTGATTATAGAGAAAGAGAAGTCCCACAATGCAAGCTGGACACCCAGGAAAGCTGGATACTCTGAGAACTGGAGGGCCAGTGATGTAAGCCCTAGTCCAGGGCAGGAGAAGATTGATGTCCTAGCTCAAACAGTCAGGCAGAGAGATGGAATTCCTCCTTCCTACCTTTTTGTTCTATTCAGACTCGCAACAGATTGAATGATGCCCCCCCGCATTGGGGAGGACAATCTGCTTTACTTAGTCCACTGATTCAAATGCTAATCTCTTCCAGAAACACCCTCACAGACATACCTACGAGTAATGTTTAATCTGGGCACCCTGTGCCTCAGTTAAGTTGACACATAAAATTAGCCATCACAGATGGCTAGATTCCTGCCGTGAAATAAAATACAAATAAACTTTACCACTGTTTCCTTATCAGTCATTAATAAGTGCAGTAAAGACAGAAAGGTTTAATTCAAACATGCAGATGGTTATAGTTAATGACAGAACCCATCCAGTTTTCCTTGAAAATGTTGGCTGAAACAGTTCAAAAGCTGTCTTTCACCAAACACACATATATAAATTCTTTAGTTAGGTAAGGAGTGTCTAGAAAGATCATGTAATGTACTGAAAATTGGGCAAAAATGTTAATTCTGTTCATTTTCTGAAACAAATGAAATGTTAAGGTTGAGGTTTTATCTTATTTGATATGATGAGTAGGTCATCTCAAGGATACCTATGGTAGTAGTGGTGTTAATTTTATCTTTCTGCCTTAGAAGTCAAGACTAAAGTCAGGATATTGTGCCCACTTTAAAAAAAGGACCCATTACAGGTTTTGACTGCAATTAAAATAATCCAGCTGTGACTTGATAACCCTGTGAAATACCATCAGAGTTAAATTTGCTAAGGTTGTAGGCAAGAGTCATCAATGGATGGTATAAAGTATGATGGAAAACAGTATATTTGCATAGTCTCATAGTGTCTCTCCACAAGATACTTGTTAATTGCAAAGGAAGAAATAGTAAGTCTTCAATAGGGAAATCACCTTAACCGAGTGATCAAAGTTAACATCACCAGTAACGAGACACATTGCTATTATAGACCTCTTGATAAAGTAGACTGAGCAGGGCACTTTATCACTTCTGTAGTATTTTTGCCAGAATTGCATAGCCTCCATTTAATCATGAGGAAACATTAGACAAACCTAAATTTAGAGACATTCTGCAAAATAACTGGGCAGTATTCTTAAAAGCATCAAGGTCATAAAAGACAAAGAAAGACTAAGAAACTGTCATCTGGAAAGAGATTAAGGGAATATAACAACTAAAGGTAACATGGAATCCTGGATTGGATCCTTAACCAAAAAAAGAACATTAGTTGACACTTGGTGAAATTTGCATACAATCTGTAGAATAGTTAAAAGTATTGTATCAACATTAACTTCCTGGTTTTGGTAAGTGTATATTTAAGATCTTAACATTTGCCGAAGCTAACGTAAGGGTATGTCAATTTGTATACTATTTTTGTAAATTTCTTATTAATCTGAAATTATTTCAAAATTAAAAGTTAGAAAAAGGGCCGGTCGGAACTCCGGGCGCGCACCGACACGCCGCTTCTCTGGCCATGCTGAGGCCGCGTCCCACATACAGCAACTAGAAGGATGTACAACTATGACACACAACTATCTACTGGGGCTTTGGGGGATAAATAAATAAATAAATAAAATTATTAAAAAAAAAAAAAGTTAGAAAAGGACAATGGACTTAATTTTTTTATCCACACAAGAATGATAGAACTATAAGTGTATCAGTTTTGTGTATACATTTAAAGATCACTGGGGATACAAAATATGGAACTGTATTTTGTAGGAACCAAAAGATATAGGAAACATTTTTTCTCATGACTTATGAATTTGATGGAGCAGGTACAAAGTGTTACTTTCACCGTTGTATTTCCAGTGACTACTACAGTCTTGGCACATAGAAGAAGGTGACCATTGATTGAATAAATGAGTAAATTGCACACTTTGGTGATTTCATTGTATTTTATATTCAACTAATATATATTGAGTACCCACCAGGTGTCATTCATTGTGCAGGGTGTTGGGAACGTAAAGGAACCCTAAACCTAGAGGTGGTGAATATAATAAGTATTAGAGGGATGTAAATGGGAGGGTACAGTGGAGTGGGGGATGGAGTAAACCTTCCTTGAGCAAGATGCTTGAGTTGTTTTGAAGAATACCTGTGGAGAAGGGCAGTGGGAGCCGGAATCCTGGTAGAGGGAAAAGCATTTGCAGCGTTTGGTATGGCCTAGATAAGAGGTTCAGTGTGACTGTTGAATGTGGTGTGTAAAGGATGGGATTGGAGAGCTGCGCAGGAGCTAGATTTTGAAAGAACTTTGGACTTTATTCCATTTCTCCATTGAACTGTTCACTAGTTCCCCATTTCCTAGAGAAGTTGTTTTTGACCGATTTTCCATGGCCAAAACTAGTGTTTGTTCAAAATTGAACATTGGCTTAGTCATCAGAGCAGAAGGGGGAGTAATAAATAGTAGGAACTTAGAGTTTGATTCTCTTCTGATGAGAGTTATGCAATTTGTAGGTAATATTCTAGGAGACCTCTCGAGAAGTCAGCATGGGGAATGGAAGTCAAAATTCAAATTGAAAAAGAAAAGCTTATGGAGGAAAAATTAGAAACATGAATTCTTCGTTGTATGGGGAAGATGAAAGACCAGAGATGAGACAGGACTGAATATGAGGTTGGAGAGAGGGTTAGAAGAGGCTGTGATAACAAGCTGGCCTCTCCCCATATTGGGGGGGCCCGTGAGTCACTCTGGTGCAGGATGGAGAAGGCAGAGACAATTTGGCCCAGGTGTACCACTTCAGTTCTCCTGTGCTATCTGTTTTGTGACAGTGAATGTTGAGTACTTGGAGAGATAAATCAGAAAAACAAGACATGGAAGGATATAACAGATTATTTTTTTCTCTTCCCTCATGGCAAAAACCTAAAACAAAACAAAACAAAAGTCAAGAAACTTAGTCCTGTGTTTCAAAAATTCTTTTAAATAATATGTTTTCTTTTTCTTTCTTTTTTTTTTTTTGCTGAGGAAGATTTGCCTTGAGCTGACATCTGTTGCCAATCTTCCTCTTTTTGTCTGTGAGCTATCGCCACAGCATGGCCACTGAACGACAAGTGGCGTAGGTCTGCATCTGGGCACTGAACCTGGGCCACTGAAGCAGAGCGTGCCGAACTTAACCACTAGGCCACCAGGGCTGGCCCTTAAATAATATAGTTTTAACATTAACATTCCATCTCACATTGGAAAAGGGACACACACACACACACATTTAACCAAATACTTGGTAGTACGTTCAATGTTTGCTTGCAAATGGTATTTTACTTCTTAGTGAAAATTTTTCACTTGGATTGTGGGGAAAGCAGTTATTGTGTTCTGTAACTTAATCCACTTTGTGATGTGAAGGCATTATATTACAATTTTTCCCTCCTGCTGCTGTCTACTATCCCTCAGACAAATACTGCACTATTGTGGCGGAGTAAATATTAAAAGCTGGATCTCCGGGCAGGCCCGGTGGCGCAAGCGGTTAAGTGCGCGTGCTCCGCTGCGGTGACCTGGGGTTCGCCAGTTCGGATCCTGGTCGCGCACCGATGCCCTGCTTGGCAAGCCATGCTGTGGCGGCGTCCCATGTGAGGTGGAGGAGGATGGGCACGAATGTTAGCCCAGGGCCAGTCTTCCTCAGCAAAAAAAGAGGAGGACTGGCAGATGTTAGCACAGGGCTGATCTTCCTCTCACACACACACACACACACACACACACACACACACACACACACCGCTGAATCTCCTTCCTTCCCATCTCTGCCTTAGCATTTTAGGACAATCCCTCTTAACTATGTTACTTTCCTTATCAGTCTCATTTGCCAGTTGTTTTTTTTTTCTGTTTTATCAGAGACAGTAGTAGCAGCTGTTTCTCCTCTTGAGTAGCTGAGCTTGAATCTAAGTTTCACTTGTTAATAATGGTTTCCAAGAAACTGTAATAACAGAAAGAGCCGTTGACTTACTATTGTAAATGGAAACCTCATTTTTGCCCATGACAGATTCACATCCAGCTTCCAAGTTTCCAGGTAGCAATGATGATGAAAAACTAATATGTATCTCATATTTACTTAGATTTATAGGTTTACAAATCCAGTTTTCATATGTTTATTTGATCCTCATGACATCTCTGTGAGGTGGGCCAGGCAGGTGATGTCATCCCGGCTTAGTAAATGGGACCAAGGACCGCATGGTTCATAAGTGATGGAGCTCAGCCCCTGGCCTCCAGCTCTCTTTTTAATGTTGTCTTCCTTTCCTGAGTGCTGGGATGCTTTTGAGATAATTGTTTAAACTCTGTCTCTTCTAAGATGCTACTCTTGGCTGGCAGTTGGCCAAAACCATAACCTGTCATATTAAGTTGTTTTTAAAAGTACTGATAGGTGAATGCAATAATTAGTTCAGTGTTGTATTGCCTGACCTTCAATTGTTCTTGTAGCCACTTCGGAAAGTCCCTTTGCATTGTAACATTAAAACCAAGGTGAGGAGTATGTCTGTGACTCTTTGGGGAATAAAACTGGTTCATTTACTGCCACAGTGACAATGTCATCAAATAAATAGTAATGTGGAGTAATTCCCTCCTGATATTGTTAATTCATTTCCTTAGTTGCCTCTTTCCTCTTCTTTTTTTCCTATCTCTAAAATGGGAAAAGAAACACATCGTAGAAGATTAGAAAAAATAAAGAATTTAGCAAAACTCTTAACACAAAATAATAATCCAATAATGTTACTTTCCTTCTGCCTTGAAAATAAATCTGGCAAGAAGTAAATTCTGTGTGGGTAAAGCTTAAAGCCTGTAGCAGGTTGGGCTTTCTAGAAAGCAGACTCTGAGTTGGAGGTTAGCTTGCAGGATGTTTATCAGGGAGTGCCCTTGGGGTTCACAGCCGTGGAAGGGAGAGGAGGGAGGCAGGACTGGGTGGAGGGAGAGGTTGACCTGCGATGTAGGCCCACTGACAGCCTTAGTCACTGGAACTGGATTGGCCCTTCAGCGTGGTACTGAGTTGTGGGGTGAGGGCCTGGCCCTCATACTCCCACCCAGTCCTTCACTGGGAAGAGGGCATGACCTTGGGCAAAGCAGCTCTCTTCAGCTGAGACAACCCCAGGCCTGCCTGCCCTAACACTCTCAGCAGCTGGGATAATGTCATCCATTTCTGAAGAGGGAACTTGGTGTTGCATTGCAGTACCCACCACCACCCTTTACGTTCACATGCAGTGGTTCAAGCAGGATGAAGTTCTGCAATCCCGGGTAAAATTATCTTCCTAACAGTCAAGGGCAGCAATATATTTTCAGGTAGTACTTGTAAAATGTCAGAAACGAATACATTTTATTCTGTATGCTTCTGATTTTTGAGAGTCACTTAGGCCAGAGGGAGTCGTGTGACATATCTCAAGGCCTGACCGTGGTACCTGTGGTGTATGAATGGAATCCTATTTGTAAGTGTGCATACATCTGTGCCTCTCAGGTGTGCCTGCCAGGAGTGTGAGGCCTGTGGGCACAGTCCATTACCAGAACGGAGGCAGATCTCAAATGCATGGCAAGTTTGAGGGCAAGAAGATGGAGCACAGCATTTCTTTAATTTTCCTAGTGTGTTCATTTTCAGCATCAGAGCCGTGTTGAGGAGCTGCCACCCCATTTCCCCCTCCCACATTTCCTTTGAATTTTTTTTTTTTCATTCTTTCTGGACCACCTGCTCCTATAGTCCTACTGTCATACTGACGGCCAGCTGGGAGTCCCTTGAAGTTAGGAATGACCACTTTGCTCCTAACTTCATCTTGTGGAGGGAAAGAGAAGGGAATACAGGAGAAAGACAGTTCTGTCCTGCACTAGGGATAATACTAAAAGAAATCTCCAATGACTTCTAGTCTGTCTTCCCTCACGCCCTATCCCGAACAGCTGTAAAAAAGGAAGCATCTTTTATTAGACTATTAACCTGGTTTTCCCCACCATATTTTATCTTTCCCTAGGAAGATTTTGTCCATGTGCAGAGGAGGTGACCCCTTGGTCTCTTCTTCCATGGTTCACCATTTCATGAAATAAAGTCCCTGAAATGAATTTAGCTCTCCTTAATCTCTTTCTCTTTTCTCCAGCTCTTATCCAGATTCTTCAGAAATTCTACTTCTTTCTCCCCTTTTCCATTTGTGGGTCCCCCCAACCGTGAGACTAGTAAAAGTGGATAAACCTACATGTGGATACGTCCATGACAAGCCAGAGCCAGATGTACAATGGGAAGTGAAGATGGACAAAGGCAAGAACCAGGTTTAAGTGTCCTCTGAGAAGCAGAGTTCCTTTAGAATGTCCACAAGGTCAATACCTGCTTCATCACTGTCTCCTAACGGTCGCTCCTGTGCTTCAAGCACTGGCGTTCAAGATTTTACAACCACTCCCATAAAAATGTTTATGTAACTTCTGGTGCAGTCATAGCTCATTTTTGTTGTGAAAAATGGTTTCATTTTTGTGTTAAATAAGATTCTGTGGGATAATCTCAGAACTTGAGAACGCTGTACCGCATTGTTCTGTGTTGTAAATAGTCAACTCACAAGTGACCTTTCAGACCACAACCTGTTCGTGAGCTGCAGATCCTTTTATCAAAAAGATGAAACCGAAACTCCAACTTGGAGAGATGAGTTTCCTTCCTTTGTGTCACCAGGGACAAAGCATTTTCATTTTTTTTTTTTTCTACATTATGTTCCATTCATCTTCGATTGTCAGCCCGTAAAGGGCAAGGGCAGCATTTGCCAGGCTTGAATTGGATTGTGGCGAGTTGAATCATCGTAAATATTATTTTGACAATGATGATGAAGAATATGTTATTGTCTGCGATGTAGAGCTACATGATTGACTTATAATAGTTTTTTATAATTTGTTTCTATTTTTGCTTTTAAAAGTCATAGAGCTCTGTGATTCAGTTTCTCTATACTAAGTTTAAAAGTTTTTTAATTTTTTAGTTTTTATTTATTTTTTTGTGAGAAGGATCGGCCCTGAGCTAACATCCATGCCAATCCTCCTCTTTTTGCTGAGGAACACTGGCCCTGGGCTAACATCCGTGCTCCTCTTCCTCCACTTCATGTGGGATGCCGCCACAGCATGGTCCGACAAGCTGTGCGTCGGTGCTCGCCCGGGATCTGAACCAAGGCTGCCAGCAGCGGAGCGTGTGCACCTAACCACTACACCTCGGGCCGGCCCCCTAAAAGTTTTAAGATATGAATTTTTTCTTTGCGTGAGTGAACAGTATCATTGAAGCTAAGAAGTGAGGCCCTACTTCACAGCATAATTTTGCTTTCTCTTTACTTTTTTCGTGGAAAATACTTATGAGTTGTATATGAGGATGTTTCTCACAGATATTTAATTTTTAATAAACTGTCCATAAGTACTAAGCTAATATCATTATGTAAAGGAATAACATTTTAAGTGATAATAGGCTGCTGTTTATGATGTGATTTTCAAGATAGTTATGCTATAAATTTAGCACTTTCAGCTTACATATATATTTTTTAAAGGACTTGAATATAAACTAGGTTTATATACTTTTTTTTTTTTTGAGGAAGATTGGCCCTGAGCTCACATCTGTTGCCAATCTTCCTCTTTTTTCTCCCCAAAGCCCCAGTGCATAGTTGTATATCATAGGTGTAGAGTTGTAGCTCTTCTGTGTGGGATGCAGCCTCAGCATGGCTTGATGAGCAATGAGTAGGTCTGCACCCAGGATCCAAACCAAGGAACCCAAGCCACCGAAGCAGAATTCGCAAACTTAACCGCTACACCGCTGGGCCGGCCCCTACATGTTTTTTAATCTAAATAAATTTTTACATGGTAGCAAATGGGTACAGATGAACACAATACCCTACAATAGTTTTTATGTGCTGTTTAAAATTGTACTTTCCAGGTCCCTATGACAGAAATAATAGTTTTGGGCCTGTATATTTCTAGCTCTATAAAGAGTTCATTCTCTGTGATCTTTTCTGTAGCTACTGAAGTTTCTCAATTTATAAGAAAACAAACAAGAAAAAGAAATCAAGGGATCAAGATAGCGTGTGGTCATGTTTAGTAAACCCCAATATTTTTGGGGGGAGATACCCCTGAAAGTGTACCCTGAGAAGACTTTTATATAAAGACATAGCTACTTTACAGTAATTGAGGGCAAAATGAATTTTCACCTGTAGACTTGTTTCATGCGAAAATGCTTGGAGGAACTTCAAGGGATTTAGTTGAAAAGTTCTATCCAAAATGGAATCTAAAAATAATGTATACTTTAATTGGATTTGATGGAAATGCAAATTGAGGTTTCATGAATGCCTATGTTATCTTTGAATCTTTGCTTTGCTAAACCAGTTTTCCTTAGTTTATGATACATTACATGCAACCAGTAATAAACGTGAGCCAATCATATTTTCAAATCTTTTGCTCTTTTGCCTAAATTGCCTCCCCCTTTCACCTTTCTTTTTCATACACCTTTCATGAGTTTAGTACACCGCAAGGTGGAGTTATTTGTATAACTCAAAGATTGAAAATGGCTTGCCATTTTAGAGGGTAAAAATTAAAGTCATGCCTTGAACTATATGCTGAAAAAGTGTTACTCTCCAATATGATCTGCAATTTAACACTTACTTTTAGGTGTTTTTGGTTATGAGAGGTGCCCCTGACGTTCTCTGAATCCATTAAAACCTGAGTGCTATTTTTCAGTGGCTTCATTCATTCATTCCATGTGTTTATTCATTCTCCATTCATGTACTCAGACATCATATGCTGGGTCTTGAAGATGAATTACAAATAGTTCATGTTCTCAAGTAGAAAGACACAGATAAAGTGCTATGATAGTATGTGATACCTTATCGTATTTAAGGTGTGTTCCGAGTGTCCTTGGGGCACAGATGAGAGAGTAATTGATTTTGTATGAGTCCAAGGATGGGGAAAGGGGGAGGGGGTGGAGAAATTGAAAAAGCTAACCTTGGAGCCAGACCTTACACTAAGGCTACTTTGCAGTTCCCAGTGTAGAAGAGGTGGGGAAGATAACCCCCCAAAAGGGAATAATATATATAAAGGCACTGAGGCCTGCATGAAAGAGCTTGGTAAGAATTTGGGCATAGGGCAGTGTGTGGAGAGGTAAGTGGGATGTGAGCAGGAGAGGTAGCAGAGAGCAGTGGTAAACGACCTTGTATGAGATGCTGAGAGCAGGCTGTCCCGTCTGCTCTATCAAGATGACTGTCACAGGTGGAGACAGATGTCCATTGTTTCAGAACTCAGGCAGTGACTAAAACCAAAGCTTAGGCTGGTTTGGGGACAGAGTTGTTCTGTATATATTATGCTGTGTCAGTGCTGAGCTGAAAGGCCTCTTATAGACTCTCAGGATTTCAGGCTGGCAGGGCCCTTTCAATTCACCTCGTCTAACTCCTTTATTTTATAGAGGAGGGATCTGAAGCCCAGTGAGACTGAAGAACTTGTTAGCTTGCCTTTAATAGTTATCAAATATTATATGGCTAAGAGTAAAATGAGAATTCACCCACATAGACTGCTTGGGTGAGAAATGTGATGATACACAGTTATGACCCAGACAAATTGTCATCCCAGTTTTAAACAGCTCCTATGAAAGAATAGGTTTTCACAGGTAATATAGTTTGGTTCTTAGAATTTTGAGTGCCATCCTAAAATAGTATTGCCAATAATAAAGGAACCTGAGTGTTTAAGACCAGAACATTTAGCAGTAATGTCCATGCTGTCATTCATTCCTTCATTGATTATTTGCTGAGCTGAGGTTGTGTGCCAGGCTCTGTACTGAATCAGATGTACAACTGGGAGCAAAAACCATCCCATTCCTTACATTCATGAAACTTAGTCCATCGCAGGAGACATCATTCCAAGAGTTGCACAAATACGGGGTGTGGTTGAGTGCTATGAGTACATGTAGTTGAGATGAGGGGATGTGTATCAATGAAGCCTTCCCGGAGAGGACACCCCTGAACCTGTATATGAAGGATGAATATGGCTTAACTGGGAAAGGAGGGAAAGGAAGAATATTGCTTGCAAGGCGTCAATCATGCACAAAGTCCTGAGTGGGAGGGAATATCGCGAGGAAGGTATTGACAGAAGGTCATTGTGACTGGAGTACAGAAAGTCAAGGTAAAGAAGGGCAGGGCCTTGCAGGCTGTGGGAGTGATTTTATATTGTTCTTAGAGTTTTGATATATTTATAAGAGGAGGAGGACATCATCAAATGTGCATTTTGAAAAGATTTCTTTGTGTTGTAAGAAATGAATTGGAGAGGAACCTGAGTATATGGGCATAGACCTATGAAGAAACTGCTAGAGAAGGCTAGGCAAGAGGTGATAGCAAGGCTAAGTAGTGGTGAGAGTGGAAGTGTTGAGGAAAGGATGATTTGGGGAGATATTTAAGAGATAAGACCATCGTGATGTGGTGATGGGTTGGACATGTGGATGAGGGGTCATGTGGATGACCCTTAGGTTTCTTGCTTATACAGTGAATGGATGGTGCTAGCATTCAACAGAACTGGGAACAAAGGAAGAGGGTTTGGTTTGGAGACACCCAAGGATTGTCTGAGCTACATGGCAGCATGAAATAAGAGGAAAACAATTAACCTCATTAAGCTGTTGCCCTTTACTGCATGATATGTTTTATTACCTTTTCCTTTAGTATAAAAGAAATTGAACCTAATAAAAGAAATATAAAAAATTTCCTGATGCCACATACAAAAAAAAACCCCACTTAAGCACAAACATGACCAGTCAAACGTAACTCTGGTGGCATTGTGGACATTGTGTTGAGGAAGGACAACCATAGAGACAGGGAGATGTCCTGGAAGACTTTGCAGTGGCCCTGTTGAGAAATACACAGAAATCCACCTAGGAATAGCAGAATAAAGCACGACTAACAAGAGAAGACTAGTGTTTTAGACTGACATTTTAGAGTGAGTGATTGGGAGAGAGAAAATTGCTTAGCTTTGTTTAGGGGCTGAGGGGAAATAATGAGTTCAGTTGGAGGCATGCTAAGTTTTAGGTGCTTAGACATCTAAATAGAGATACACAAGTTGGAAGTTGATTTCAGATGCTCAGGGCACATATCCAGACTGGAGAGAGACTTGGCAAGTCGTATATCCACAGGTGATTCTGGAAGTCTTAGAATTCTCCACATAGGGAGAAATGCATATGGACAGAAGAGAAAACATACAGTTTAAACAATTGAGGTGTTTATTAAATAACTAGAATATACCAGACAGTGCAGTAAGTTATTTCTCATGGATTCCTTATTTAATCTTCTACTACCTTTTGCACTTCCTTTATTGTTATCCCCATTTGCCTGATAAGGTCATGGAGATTCTGAGGTTGATATCTTGACCAGTCACACAGCTAATAAGTAGTGAGGTCTGAGTTCAAACCCACGTCTCACGATATCAAATTTGACATTATTTTCCTACACCCCAGCCTTTACACTTTAGCATCTTGAGGGTAAAAACCCTGTATGACACAAGCGTTTAAGAGATGGCTAAGAAAGGATGGTCTACAGAGGAAGGCTGGAGAGTGTGAGAGAAGCAATAGAAGATTAGAGAGAGGATAGACTCCTGACAGGTGATATGAATGTGGTCACAGTGAGAGGACTAGTGACTTTATTAGAGCAGTTTCAGAACACAGTGAAGGCTGCATTGTGGGCTGAGGCACGAAGGAAGGGTGAAGCAATGAAATCCGTGAATGGGACTCCTCTGTTCAAGAAGGTGATGAGGGGTGGGAGAGAGCGACCAGCGGTGGGGGAGGTATTCGTGGCAGCCTTGGGAAGTACAAGGATGTTCGTGAGTGGTAAGAGCTGTACGTAGAGCTGTGTTAGGGAGTCCACGCACTTAGACCTCTAAGAGCAGTGTCACTAGTGCAGTGTTGAACCACCAGGGTTGTGAGAGGTTAAGGTAACTTCATGAGTGTAGAAAGGTAATTCTGGGTGCAAGCTTGTTTTGAAGTCTTTTAAATTGTAATCAATCTACTGTCTGTTCAGTTGTTGATCCCTTGTAAGAAAAGGTCTCTGAAAGTTATTTGAAGTAATCTGTCAAGATATACGGACCCTTGATTATTTTTCCACCAAACATCTTCTAGCACATCAATATGAGACCATATGGTATTTATGGTTATAGTTAGAAAATGACATCATGAATTAGTGTGTGTCTAAAATGTTCTAACTTGATTACTATGTAGTTATTTTCATCCATCTCATGTACTTTGGGTTACGTTTTCTGTCCTTTGTTTTGATTTCCACTGTTAATTTTGTTTTGTGATCATAAAAAGGCTTTAGACTTCTCTAAAAAGCCCATTACTTATTGGCATGTTTTGAGTTTTGACAGATTCATGTGTTCCTTCAGACTTTTAAAATACATTCACAACAGTAGCAATAATTTATTTTGGAGATTGGGGTTGTATCTAAATCGCACTATCTGGAACAAAATTATAAAATTCACTTGCAAATTTTTGGTCTTTTAAAAATCTTGCAGTCAAAGCATTTACTCTCATTTTCTTTTGCTGTGAATTGCAAGTTGATTTCAGCATATATCATATTGAACAGGAGACTTCTCTTTTCGTGTGTTGAGATACATTTTCTTTCTTTCTTCATCCTTGTGTCTTTTATGACTCGAGCATTACCATCTCGGAGAGAATCACTCTGCTTCATTCTCTCTCTAATCCCTGGAGTCGCCCAGGGATGACTAATCTATGCCCTTTCTCTCTGATATTACATCCTGGTCCTGCCCAGCCTTGTGAAATGTTTCAGAAACCTGACCAGCAGGTAGGACTAAATGATGACAGCCCCCCCACCCCCACCCCAACAATTCCAAATGGCGTGAGAGCTAAGGCACGTGGGAGTGGTCATGATGGCTGTGTTTTAGGAGAGGGGTCCAGTCATTACTAAATAAAATGTTACCATTGATTACCACACAAGAAGATTTTCATATCACTTACTAGGGTAGGCCCTGAGGACATGGTAGTGAGCAAATAGATGCAGTCCCTTCTCTTGAGGAGCTTACAGTCCAGGGAAATGAAATCTCCTTCAAACAACAAAACAGCAAGATAAACCAAGCTTAATAACAAGTGAGAAATACTGTCCTCATTTACTGTTGAACACAAATTTATTAACTACCGTGGGCTAGGCACCTGGATGGAGCGTGAATATAGCAGAGAACAACAGGGGCACAGCCCCTTATGGAGCTCTGCAGGGAATATCTTTGTTTATGTATGTTACTGGGTGATATTCTTGATATTTTGTATACTATTTCAGTAGTAAATTCCACGTTTGAAATTTGTATTTATAATACTTGTTTGACCAAGAAGCTGGCAAAGTATATACACTTAAAAATTGACTCTCTTCAAAAATATATAAAATTAGGGGCCGGCCTGGTGGCGCAAGCGATTAAGTGCGTGTGCTCCGCTGCGGCGGCCCGGCCGGTTCGGATGCCAGGCGCGCACGGACGCACCACTTGGCAAGCCATGCTGTGGCGGCGCCCCATATAAAGTGGAGGAAGATGGGCACAGATGTTAGCCCAGGGCCAGTCTTCCTCAGCAAAAAAAAAAGAGGAGGATTGGCAGATGTTAGCACAGGGCTGATCTCCTCACACACACAAAAAAATATATATGTATATATGTGTGTGTGTGTATATATATATATATATATATAAAATTAAACTAGCTATCAAAGTGTACTTTCTAGTCACATTCACTTTTCCTAGTCAATAACATTTAATAGTAAGCAGTATAACTGCCTATAACTGATGTGATTATCTTCATATATTCTATATCATTTTTTACAGTTATTGCCAGTTTTCGAGGAACCGTCCCATATGGCCTGTCATTGGAAATTGGGGATACAGTTCAGATCCTGGAGAAGTGTGATGGTAAGTGGGCTGGTGGTGATTGAGGTTGTGTGAACAACCTCCTCAACACAGGATAGTTCATAAAGTTTGTACATTTCTGTCCATACCTCTATTAATCTCTGGAATTTTTCCAGTCACAGTGAACCATTTTTGACAAAACCCATTTCTTGCATATTCAGTGTTTGCCTTAAGGGGAAGCATCATTTGGTATTTTTAAGCTGATGGTATTTTTTCCTAATTTTATTTGCTTATATTCACTAGATGCCAACACAGAAAGCAATTGAGGCTACTGTATTTGTGGGAGTTCATGACTTGGTGCCAAACCAGAAGGCCTTTCTTAGAATCTCAAGGGTCTGGTAGGTCCCCCAGGACAGGAAGAAACAGAGGGCCAGAGCAGAAAGGGCTTACCCAAGGTTGGGTAACCAGATGCCTCGGGGGAGGACTCCTGCCAGGAGAAATCTGCTCTAGTCCTGCAACCTTTTCCTCCCCGCATTCCCCCAAATTTGGACTGAAATTATTCAATACATTTGAAATGTTAGTGGAATATATTATATGAACTCGTATGATTATTGTTAATTTATGTAGCAGGTAACTCATTAAATCAAGATACCTAATATGTTCTCAAATGTTTCCATTCCTGTGCCATAAAACATCCTTAAACTCTAGTCCTTAAAAAGATCTCAGGGCCTGGCCCCAGGGCTAAGTGGTTAAACTTCCACTGCTCCGCTTTGGCAGCCGAGGTTCATGGATTCGGATCCCGGGCGCAGACCTGCTCCACTCACCGGCCATGGTGGTGTCCCACAAACAAAAAAATAGAGGAGGATTGGCACAGGTGTTAGCTCAGGGCTAATCTTCCTCAGCAAAAAAAAAAAGAAAAAAAGAAAAAAAGATCCCAGATGAAATGACTACTCTTTTTTCTTATTAACAAAATGACCATATTTTAAAGCCCTATCAGTATATCTCTAATATATATATATTTCTTACTAAAATGTTATCCTTATTAGGAATTTATAATATGATAACATTCTATCATATCCAGGTTCATTATTGATTAAATTGTGTTCCCCCAAAAAGAACTATTAAATAAAAGCCTGGCATTAAATGGTGGTAATACATGAACATTTGTTCTGTCCAATGTAGTTGATATATTTAAAAATATCATAAAGTTTCTCTGTCATTGTCAAATATATTTTGTCTGTTTCTACTTTGTGTACAGATAAATATAAAATCTGTTTTGAATTGGTACATAAAAATAGGCTTCATAGCTGATGGGAGCTGTTTTGTAACCTGAAAACCTTTCTGTATAGTATAGTTGGACAGGGACTTCTCTACGACATTTCTGCATAAGTTTTGGTTTCTGTTAGAATAATTATTTAAGAATGAAGTGGCCAGCCTGGTGGCGTGGTGATTAAGTTCATGTGCTCCGCTTTGGCGGCCCAGGGTTTGCTGGTTTGGATCCTGGGCATGGACCTACATACTGCTCCTCAAGCTACACTGGGCATCTCATACATAAAGTAGAGGAAGATTGGCACAGATGTTAGCTCAGGGACCATCTTCCTCAAGCAAAAAGAGGAAGATTGGCCATAGATGTTAGCTTAGGGCCAATCTTCCTCACCAAAAATAAAAGAATGGATATATTTCTTGAATATGTCTTTAAAGGATCTAATAAATTCTGAGATATAGAGATTCTAATTCTCAATTCATTCTGCCTTCTTCAGACTGAATTTAAAACTGTTAGGCACAATATTTTCCAATATATCCTTTTAGGAAGACTTATGAGGAACAAAATTATTTAAATACAAAGCTCAAATATTTCTTTTTAAAAATTCAATTAATCAAAAAAATTCCATTTGATGGAACATTTGTTACATGATAAAATAATTTCTCACCAATAAGCAAAATGGTTTCTATAGTTGAAGAAACTTATAAGTTGAAAATAGTACATTTATAGGGGGTTATGTATTAACCATAGAAGTTCCTATATATACCCTGTACTTGTTTTAAACTATAACAAGATATGTTGCCCCTTAAGGATAGTGCTGTACAATTGATTGAGAGTTGCTTGGAGGTTAAGTAATACGCATTCTACAGAATAAAAATTATGGTGAGCTCAGTTGGTAGGACATTGTGCTGATGAAAGAGTGCCCATTATCTCTTAGCGGATGAGACCTGGCTTCACTCTTCTTATGCTATCAGACTGATCCTAACCCAAGATGGTGGGCTGAAGGATGTGAGAATTCACTACATGACTGCTGGCTGAGCACTATTCTTTGGTGCTAGAGTCTGGGCTTTATGGTCAGGAAAAGAGAATTTGGAAATGTATTAAATCTTGTGCAAATTCGTGAATTTCCCTGAAATGTAGTGTAGCCTTTTATAAAGTGGAAGAAACTGTGCTCAGAGAGGTCAATTACCTTGTTCAGGATTAAATAGCTAATTAGTCACAAAGCCAGAATTTAAGCCCAATGCTCTGATTCCAAAGCCTTTACTTCCGTTATGCATGTTTCTATTTTTTAAGTAAATTTCCAATACACTTTTTAAACATTTTTATTAATAGAATACTTAAACTAATAGTCACCTGAACTTCAATCTAGCCTAGTCCCAACCCCCACCTTGTTTATACCTAGAATATTTACATGCAGGATAAAATTCCATCAGCAAAGGACCGAGTGATTCATAATCATTTCTTTTCTTTAAAATATTATAATGGTTTATTGAAATATGACTATGATTATTTCTTCACAGGCTGGTACAGAGGATTTGCCTTAAAAAACCCAAATATCAAGGTAAAAATTATTACTTCGAACCATAATTATGGGATTTTTTTAAAAAAGATAGTTATTTTACATTTTTTCACTATACAATTGCAATTATAGTTGGGACTCTTAGTTGAAATGCTAAATGGCAATACAGATTTTCATAATTTTGGAAATTCCTTTGAACTTGGATTATAGTTGCGACATGCTACTCAAATCATAATCCTATGTAGTTCTTGAAATTTGTCTTGAGAAGACCTTAATAAGCTCATTATATATAAATAAAATCTTTTTGAAGTGTTAATTTTGCAGAGAGCGAAATTAAAATTCAGGCAAGAGAAATGTATATTCCAAAATAAATATTGAATAGATGTATTTAATCTTTAAGTTTTCTGTGGTATCATTTGTAGAATATTGGTGTGGAGAAACAAGTTTATTTGAGGATATGTTAAGAGTCCCTTTGGGTTTGAGGAGCTGAAACGTGAGAAAACCGTATTATAAAGGATCCATCTTTCTTACCAATCCAGACAGAAACTAAGACTCATTATCCTTTATATATTTATATAAATCCTTAGGAATTATAGTAGAAAGAAATATGATTTTTCTTTTACCGTTCATTTGTACAGTTGATGATTTTGACACTAATCCTTACTAATATCTATGTTTTTCTACTTTATTCTAATCTCCCCAATTTTCACCCATACTTCCCACATTCTCTAATATTTTCTTATATGTCATGTTCATTTTTTGATTTAATTCTGGCTTTATTAGAATTGTAGATCAGACATTGTATCGTTTCTCATTCTCAAAATATAAGTAATCTAAACTCTTTTGCCTACCTTTCTGCTTAAATATACCTTTTTTGATCATCCAACTATATTTAATTACTTTATTTCATTTATTTTAGGTCATTCTAAAGGAGAGCCTCAGGGACAAAAGAGTGTACAAATTTAATTTTTTAAAATACTTTAGCCCTCATTTAAAGTAATTTTTGGACATCTGCAAGGCACATGCTAATATAGCTTCAGTATTTAATTATTCATGTAGAACATGTTTGAGAAAACAATCTGTTGTGGTTTCTGTTACTTCTCTCTCTATTCTAACAAACCTCAAGTTCTGACTTTTCCTTATTAATTATAGTTACTCTATTTGTTATTCCTACCATATTGAGCTAAATTTAAGTTCTGAAGAAAATAAAGTTATTTTTTTTAACCAATATAACTATTTACCACTGTTGTATATACAGAATTTGCTTATCAAATTTTATGTTATCCTTGGATCCACAATGGTGATAATATATTCAAATGACATTTGTTTTCCTAAAGATTTAATTGAATTTGTCATTTGATACTACATGAAAGATCATTCAGAAAATGTTGTCATTTAATGGATAATAAAATTGATGCTCATTTTTTTTTTATGTTGTTTCTTTCAATTTCCCATTTAGAACAAAGGAGCAATTTCCTTGCCCTGTGTTTTCCCTACGATAAAAAGCTTTAAGCCAGCGTGTCTTCTTTTGTTTAATTTTTGTTCCATCAGAATGGCAGCCTGGTGATTAATTGCTGCTCTGTTTTCATCAGAGATCTTCCTTAACACATAATATACATGATGTCTCCAAATTCACAGTGGTATTTTTTTGTGTGTATATTTTTAAATGGACACATGAGTATTTTGGAAAGAAGAAAAAGAATAACCAAAACAAACAAACAAAAACAACCTTCTTTCAGACCTATGTAATATTTTTAAAAATTCTTATTCAGCATGCTGTTTATGCAGAATTCTTGAAAAATTTTTAATTTTCTGTTTTATAAAGAATATATTTATTGAGATTTAATTTTTTTATTATTTTAGAGTATCTTTAAATTTGTAAACCAATGAATAGTAGTAAATAAAAGGAATGGATCTAAGCTACAATAGACTTTAGCCTATAGAATGTGGTAGAGATATTGTTTTTCCTATTCCTGGTATTTTTATAGTTCTATGACTACATTTTATATATCTGACTTGTGAAATCAACCCTGCCTTAACAGACAGCTGGCACCATAACGTTCACATTTTGTTTTCCAGGGTATATTTCCTTCCAGCTACGTTCACTTGAAAAATGCCTGTGTAAAGAACAAAGGGTAAGAAATGAGTTGTATTAATAGTTGGAGGATTTTCGCAGAATCATTGCTTATTTTGGAACTTGAAAGGCTTAGTAATTGTCTTGAAAAATGAACTATAGATGATCACGCCATTGTCTATGTTGTTTGATAAAGATAGATTACACTAAGGTGGTTTTTGGAGAAGATTAAACACGGTACGTCTGTGTGCTGAACAACAGTAGGATCTAGGGCACTGGAGGTTGCGTTGTCCACAAATCATGGAATCGGTCTAAACCTAAGCAGAAAGAGTTGGTTCTTTCTGGTTTCCTGCTGTGTAGAGAAGCATGGCAGTCAGACCCATTGAGTGCTGAGTCATGTCTCAAACCCCAGGCATTTCCTAGATTCACCACTGATTATAAGCAGCCACGTCTGACTGTCTTTTCCTAATTGGGGATAATTCCATATCCTTGTGTGACCACTTCACAAAGCCACTATTCTACTTCAGAGAACAGCATTTCTATAATATTTTTTTTTGATTGAGCCCCTTGATTACCTAGGATTTCTCATATATTTAAAAAGTTTTTCCAGTCTGTTTCCAAAAGGACTTGAAGTAGCTGTCAGGATAACAGATCATTCAAATAAAATATTACAGGATAAAACAGTAGAACTTGCTTCTGTAAATGGTTAACATCGTTCATTATAAGCGGGCCATGGATTTGGACCCAAACATTTGCTGCCAGTGCCACAAGGAATATGCATTGGATCCTTGAATAATTTTCATTTTATGACAAAAGAAAGAATACAGATTCTGCCATAGAAATTACATTTTTCCTCAAATAGCAAAAAATAGTAATTTATTTGTATTCTTAAAGCACGTTTTAAAACATAATAAATGATATCTTCAAACTTGAGTTTTACCAAAAAGTTCCAAGGATGTTATTCAAATAGATGATTCTTATATCCAGTCTATAAAGGTAGGGTATTAAATCTTAGTTCAGTGAAATAACTTCTGCAGGAGGTAGAGAACCTATGGTGTAAATATTTTGAGTGTTCCCTCTGTGGATTAAAGCTTAAAGAGTCTAGGAGATCCTTACACTATATGTCTTATTTACGTCAGCTACTTTAAGCAATATTATTATCTTAGTAGTAATTATTTAAAACAGTAGATTAAAAACATAATAATTCTAATACTAATAATTACCACCACTACTACTCTTTTAATAAATGTGTGTCCTTCAGAAATGTAGTGCAGCTATAATCCACCAGAAGTGAGTCAAGCAGAGTTCTCAGTCCTGTTGGAATTCTCTCATCAGGCTGGGTTTGACACTATCCAGCCCCGCTCAAGTAAACCAGAGAACGCTCCAGAAAACACTTTAGCCACAGGCTTACTCTTGTTCTGACCTTTCTACCCTAGTGATCTGGGCTAGGCAATGTGGAAACTCAAGGTCTCTACCCTGGCCCTTCAAGTGTCCACCTAGGCAGATCCGTGCAGCCAGTTCTCTTTGCTGCCTTTGCCCCATGCCCATACCTACCCATTCAACTCTCTAGAGCCAAGGGCCACCCGCCTCCATCTTACACACTGACCTATCGAGGAAGAGAAAGAGAGAATGCTAGCAAAGATGATGTCAAATATCACTCCATCCAGTGAAAGTCCTACCTCGCGAAGCAGATTGGGGTGGGACATAATTTTAATTAAAATAAATACTTTTATTTATTTATTTATTTTTGTCCTAGTGAGTAACTGGTGCATATCTGGCCCCCTTCCCTGAGGAAGTTTAAACGTGGGTCAAGTTGTCTCAAAATTTGGTTGCGTAAGTTTAAGACTTGGTTGTAGGTTCTCCACCGGACACGGGGCATGATGCGCATTATACAGCAGGAGAACTTTGGGGTAGAATCGAAATTTATTTTCTAAAAAACTGTTACTGGAATTGATTGAGACACTAGATTCTAGGACTGTTAACTGGAGGAAAAACTTTAGCCTGAAAACATTTGAGAACATGTATTACTAAGTGATTGCTTTCCCAGAGAGGAACCTCTTTGGGATTTTGACATTACCTGTTTTATTTTAAGGGGATTAGCAGCCTGATGGCCCACTAGGATGAAATAGCTGCGAAGTACATCTGTGAATAACTGAACAAAACATAATTTCAGGGACAACTACTTATGACTGACTATTTGAACATTGATTTTGGTTTTGGTATAATTAAGAAGAAACAGCTGCCTCATCTAAAATGGCAATTTTGTGCTTCTTAAAAATTTACATTTGGTTGAACAAACCCCAGATCAGCTTCCCACAGACTGAATTGCCTTTATGTTCTTTCCTGGCTCTTCAGAGCAATGTAGGACTGATGGGGGTCCTTAAATTAAATTATAGTTTGCGAACAGTGAGGCCACTTCTGTATTGTTCAATTCCTGCTGAGATCATGTCACTTTTTAAATGTTAAGTAGGTTGTTGAGTTTTCCTGGAAATTCATTGTTTCCCTCCTTGACCTTGCATCTGATCATTTTATAATCTTTGTCTCTAAATATTCGTCATTTAAATTGCAACAGCTGTTTCAAAAGCAAAAGAAATGTACTACCATTTGAAAATGTCATATATAGACTTGATCAAAGGTTCTGTATATGTCACAGCTCATATATTACTGTTTACTTTTACTTCTAGTTTTTAAATCCAAGTTTTACATTTTCAGCTGTGTTTAAGCTCAGAAAGAAGGAAAATATTCACAGGGCAAGTATTTTAGCAGCAGTATGGAATGAGGAGATGAGGCTCTGTTGGTGAAGAATTCAAGGCAAGAATTTAGTTCCCATTCTTGCTGTCACAAAGACTTTACAAAAGGCAGTTATACACACTTTGGACATAACATTAAAAAGGAACTGCAGAACAGCTATTAGCCTCATACTAGGAAGTAATTTTCTCTTGATCATCTAGACAACCTGGTTCAGTGTCTAATATGCTGTTACGTTCTACATATTAAATGTTGTCCTTGAAAAAAAATATACTCAAATGAAGAAAATAATCCTCATCAATATAGTTGGCAGCATTCTTTTAAGAAACTGTAGTAATAACCGCCATTTAACGAATTTAACTTGCAACTAAATGGAAAGAACTTGAAAAAAGAAACTAGAGATGAAAAAAAAGGTTATTGTACATCAAAGATAGGATACAGAGGACAAATGAAATCTTCTGGGGTTTTTTTTTTCCTTTCATCTCCTTATGTATCTTCTCAACATCAGGACCACTTACATACCCTACTAGATGTTGGTATGACCGCTTTCCAAGTATAGTTTCTGACTTAGAGAAGAAATAGGAAGAATATATTACCCTGATCATAGAGAGGAACATTTTGCAATGGATATTCAAATATTTGTGATGTCACAAACTCTTAATAAATTCTACGATGCATGATAACATTGCTAATAGTACTAATCATTTTTCATGGTCCCGTTAGCAAGTAATAAAAATGGAGTGTTAATGAGATCAAGTGAATGTTTAATCAGTACCGTGGTGTCTAGTTATTTATAACGTTAAGTGAGTTTGGATGTTTGCAGCCATTCTTTCCTTATCATTGAACGAGTCTTGTCACTCCTTTTGACTCCTATGGTCATAGCGCTTGGAAAGCAAAAGCCATCTCACGGTTTATGTAAACCTGGTGACCTCATGTTACACATGACGGCTTTTGGGCTTGGAGAGGTTAAATGAGTTGCTGTTTGGTGGTCAGACTTGGCTGGAGCAGAACTCTTCTGATGTTGTTTCTTCTCCACTACACTGCCCAAACTTGATCCAGATGAAGTGGCTGGTCATTTTGGTATTGTACCACCATAACCCACATAGCGCTCCTCACACAAGTTCATAATCAGATCCTGGTTACTGTCTGCAGAACCAAAAATAACTAGGTGGCTTTTTTTCCTGGTTTATCTTTTAGAGTATTCAAAAGAAAATTGTTGTCCATGATATTTGCATATTTATTTTTCCTTTTTTAATTTTACAGACAATTTGAAATGGTTATTCCCACTGAAGATTCTGTTATCACAGAAATGACATCAACATTAAGAGATTGGGGAACCATGTGGAAACAACTCTATGTGGTAAGTAATTTTTAATGGCATACTTTTTCAGATAGAGAATTGTTTTAGGAAATAACAGAACAAGAATAGACATCAACTAATATTTGAGCACCTGCTGTAAGTCACTAGTACTCCTCCAGGGACTGGAGATACGGAGCTTAAAAAGACATAGTCTTGTTGTAATTTGTATGTCCACGGAGCATGGGTTTTATAAGTTCTTTTTCAAGCTGCAGGAATGTAAAGGATAATTTTCTGGTATCCAATCAATCCATCTAAACCATAGGATGGTTTACATGCAGCTAATGTTAGGCTTTCTGAATATTTTTAATTTTAAGGGAGAAATAAATTTAGTTTTCAATACAACTTTAGTATTGGCAGTATTTTATTATATTCTAATTCTCTGTAAATGGTTCAAGTATACTGAAAATGGTAGACTACTTAGCCAGAA
Organism: Diceros bicornis minor; assembly: GCF_020826845.1. Taxonomy (NCBI): domain Eukaryota; kingdom Metazoa; phylum Chordata; class Mammalia; order Perissodactyla; family Rhinocerotidae; genus Diceros; species Diceros bicornis. Next base: position 63,650,404 of record NC_080742.1, on the reverse strand, counting down.
TCAATGAGAATGTTCTAAATATACAAGAGAAAGGAATGTTTCTTGGAAACAAGGGAGGGGTCAATGTTTTGGGGATATGTATATGTACTTATTCACTGATAACTAATTACATTTATTGAGAGCTTTCTATGTTGCACACTCTGTGGGACGTAATCCATATGCAGTATGTCATTTAATCCATTCACCCACTCAAGGAGATAATGACTATGATCACCCCCAGCTTACAAATGAGGAAAATGGAGCGAGAGTGAAGTAGTCAGAAAACAGCTGAGCTGGGATTCTGATGTGAGTCTAGTACCCTCACTCTGAACCACTGCATATGGGGAAATTTGGGGGTGGTGAAGTTTTGGGGAAGATGAATGCTATTCTTTTATTTTCAAAGAAACTTAGGGAACAGCTTAGTCATTGGAGGGGATGCGTTCAAAATACAAAAGTGTACTTAGCCTGACCAAGCAATTTGAAACAGCCTTGAGAAACAGTCAGAGAGAAAATCCAAATGAGTGAGGGACATTGGCACAGAATGACAGTTTTTATTGTCTGGCACATATAAAGTGCAATAGGATATTTCAGAGGCAAAAAAATTAGAAGAAGTCACTAATAAAAACCCCTTTGATGTTGGATTTCTCTGACCATGCCCTCCTGGAGCTGGTGGGCTCAGGTCTCACTACTAAAATCCATAAGATGATCTTACATGCAAGGCCAGAGTCTAAGCTTTGGTGGAATGAGGTAGATGCAAAATCAGGATAACTGAGCTCAAGGGCTCTGTGCTGGGAGACTACAAAGGAAATGCAGATCTCCTTTTCAGATTTTTTAAAAAAATTTATGTTGGAAAGAATATAAAATCCAAGTATTATTTCACTTAAAATAACATTGTGCATGACACTAACATGGAAAATAAAACTATTGAATCACTGCATCTTTAATACCGAGCCTAAGAGTTATAAAAATAATGACAGTATAAGTGTTATCCATTAGTTGAGCTAGAGCACCAGCACTTTTCCTTTTGTATAGCTGCTTGTGGGGAAAAAAAGTTGAATTTCCTCTTGATTCTGCCTTTTCCAGCTATTTTTACTGCTTTCGAGGTTGTGAGCATCTATTTTGGGGACATACTCGATTGCCTTGAAAATCTCTGTGTTGTAAGCGCTAAGAATAACCTTCTCAACTCTTCGGTCCTGAGCAATGAAGACAGAGAATTAGTTAAAAATTTCCCTGGATACTGGAATGGTAGTCACTTATGTTAGGAACGAGTAAAAAGTTTAACCTGGAGATATCAGATTTTTGACCTTGAGAATGAAACTGGCTTTGGCTATGTTGGACCTTTTGGTTTCTCTTTTCTTGATGTAAATATTTTGTTTCAAGTCTATCATGTTTGAGTGTTTTGGAGTACTGTGCATGTTTTTTCCCAACAGTTTTAAGGTGCCTGTCTTCTCCACTCGAAGATGTCTGATGAGGGTAGTAATATTTTGTAAATTGTAAGCAGAGTATGAGATATACTTAATTGACTAAAACATTTAGCATCAAAGCACATGGTAGATACTTGGGAAATGCTAGTTGCTCTTTTTAATAACGTTAGTAAGAACCTAAATAAGGTTCTTTAAAATATCACTTAATAAAATATCAGTAATATAACCACAGAAAGTTTAAGAGAAATATAGCAGCCGTCTTTTACTGAGTCCCTTTGTGCAGGCCTTTCCCTGAATATTTTACTTCTGTCTTCCCTGGGGCTCTGCCAGGTAGTTTTTAAATCTTGAATCTTGTCCAAGATAATCTATCCAGGGTCCCATGCTAAACGGTAAGGCCTGAGTTTAAATCTAGATCCGCTGCTCCAAAACCTATGTTGTTTTTATTTTGAAGCAAATGAAAATGTACCCATTCTCTAAAACACTAAAATACCGTTAACTTTTGCTACATTTCTGGTATATTGTAGGAATTTTTAGATATTAGATATTATGTCATTACAGATGTTTAATATTGTACCGTACCTTTTTGTTTAATATTAAACGAAAAGCATTTTTCATATTTCTGAATAGTCTTCATAACCAATTTTTAAAATCCAGTTTTTAAAGAATCATCATTTTATGACTAGCTGTCAAACCAGATATATACTGTTTTCATACATTAGTAGGGCAGGGTTACTGGTCGGGGCTGCAGTACGTCAGTGTTCCGGCCAGCCTTGCCCTAAAGGGAAAGCTGACCAGCTGGTTTTCTTTGTATAAAGGATCCAGCTTCCTTCTCATGTCAGCGTTCTCTTAAACTTAAGTACTAGAGGTGACATTGTTAGAAAATCCAGCTCATCCCACTGGACAGTGCAGAACACCTTCCCCAAGAGCTGGGCAAGTGACATTCACACTGTGACAGTCAGTTCAAGAGGGAGCTGGCTCTCTGCTTTGCTGCATACAATTTAACTTATTTTATATCTTCCTTCTGTAATTTCTTTGACTTGAGTAGACCTTTCCTTTTGAACACTGACTTCCTCAAGCTTTTCTTGATCTTCCCTGCTTATTCTTTTACATGACCTAAACAGAATCCACCTCTCAAAATCCACAAAAACAACCTGCTGTAAATCAAGGTATTCATTCATTCATTCTCCAGCTGCTGGGGCTACTGAAGGCAGATAAGCCATTGTGTTTGGGAGCTTCCACCAAGTGGAGAACACCGACACTGAGCGGTGAATTACAAGAATATTGCATTATAGTGCCCTTGTAATGACTTGTATGGGAGTGTATGATGTAAGTAGACAGTGAGAAGTAATAGAACAGGCTCAACAGAGTGTTGTAGTTGCTGAGAGGAGAGCAGGATTATTTATATCTCAGAGGATCAGAGATGACATCATGGAGAGTGCATCTTGTTCAGCTGACACATTTGTCTAACCTGCACAGTACGTGAAAATGCTTCATGTCACCAAGTATTGATAAAGCAAAAGACACGTCACTACTTTTTAAAATAAAAAATATGTTATGACTAAACGTCTGTACCCATTACACAGAACTTGATATTTCTGGCATCTTATTGCTGTAGAGAACTTTAGATGAATGATAATCTCAATACTATTATACCACTGTTCATGTAGTCTACTAATAAGTTTTTGTAGAAAGTAAAAGCATAGCTTCTAGTTAAGAAAGATGAAGAGTAATTTTTTGTAGAAAGTAAAAGTATAGCTTCTAGTTAAGAAAGATGAAGAATAAATACTTATAAAGGGTTTTTTCCCTGGGTAAGAGATAGAGACTTAGGTTTTGGTAAAGACAGAATATCTGTAGAGGGCTTATTCTGGACCAAGCCCAAAACAATAACAGTATTAGTAGCAGCTGATACATGGTATTTATTCTAAGCCAGACATTGTTCTCAAAATTTTAATATATTAAGTCATCAATCCTCACAACAACCCTGTGAGGGTAGTTACTATGATACCCACTCTACAGATGAGAAAATAAACTCAAAGAGACTAATAAATTGCCAAAAGTTTTTCAGCTAGTAAATGGCAAAATTGGAATGCAGATCGAGGTAGTTTGGCTCTCGGGTCTGTGTACTTCATCACTGTGCTATACTGCTCTCTTCACGAACATTCTCTCTAATCCATAGAACAACCTTACAGGGAGATAACACTGTCCCTGTTTCACAGATGACAAAATTCACTCTCAAAGTCTGTAAAACTAGTAAGTGGCACAACCAGGATTTGAAGCCAGGAGTTTAAGCCATCTTCTTTCCACTAAGCCACCTTGCTTGATAAATTTCACAGGAGAGTATCTTGAATCTACATGAATGTTTAATAAGTAAGAAAGAAAACACAATTTTCCCCCAAAGATCTGAATACTGACCAGATAATAGCAGTGAAAATCCACCAATGAATGAGTTTGAGAGTCCCCTCTGTGAGCCCAATTTCTCATGGAAATACAGGAAAACATTAAGACCAACATGCAAGAAATAGTTGGAAAACCATGTTTTCCACTGAATTGGCCTTAATTACATACAGCTGTGGCTCAGAGATGGGAGAAAAGCATGTGAGCAAGAGTTATCAGGGAAGATATCCTGACAGAGGTAGAAGTCAGGTGGAGCCTTGAAGGACAGTAGAATTTGGACAGAGCTAAAGAAAGGAGCTTTTGAGGTGGAAAGGGAGGCACAGTATGTAAGCTCTGGGTGTGGAGGCCTAGTGAGAACACTGGGACACAAAGTGTCTGTTGGGGATGCTGAGAAGTAAAGTTGGATTCTTGGGCAGGAGAGCAGTGTCATGAAGCTGTATGAAAGCCTGTGGAGCAGTGAGTGTGTTTGAGGACGCGAGGGGAGAGTTAGTCTGTCCAAAGAGTGGCAAGCACAGAGCGGGTAAGCAGGACTTGCCCTCCCTTTCCTCTGTGGTTACCTCAGAACTCAGTATGAGGACTGACCGCCAAATCTCCACGTTTGCGTATTTCCTAGAGAAATGAGGGTGATCTCTTCCACCGGCTGTGGCACATCATGAATGAAATCCTGGATCTGCGGCGGCAGGTGCTGGTGGGCCATCTGACCCACGACCGGATGAAGGATGTGAAGCGCCACATTACCGCCCGCCTGGACTGGGGCAATGAGTGAGTACCGGCCACCACAGGGGTGATCTCTAGGGGCTGAACTCAACAGAAGCGACATAGGTGTGAGCCACTATGTGGTAATATCTCTGGAAGACACCATATGGGGCTTTTCCAGTTTTCTCCTTTTGGGGACTTAGTACAAACTGTCATTGATGGAGATGAGAGCCGCATCTTCTAGGGCTGGTGCGGGCACCAGGATGTTGTTTGTTCTCTAGTGCCCTGCGTGGTCTGACGGTGTGCACGTGCTCATGGAATATGAAATGTTCACAAGGATCAATCAGATATGGCTGCTGCTAAAATAGGCCTTATTTTCAAATAGGCTTTCGGTTTGGCATGTGTATTTGCTTTCAAGTTTATATCACTTATGTGGTGGTAGGTTGCCAGTGTAATCCGGAGGGCGACAGTAATGCTGACAGCTTCTGTTAAAAGTCTTAGGAGGGGTACACTGGGGGTGCCTTTCATTATTGCCCTGATTTGGCCTGTGTATATATATTAGCCTCTTTGAGGAGATGCTTGGGAGAACTCAGTAAAAAAGCTGTTCTTGATCAAGATTTACTTCCAAATAAAACTATAAGTGACTAGTCTAGTACAACAACCAAGCACTTTAAACAGTAAATCTAATCACTTAAAGCTCTGATCAAGGCTGATACTGTACTAAGTATGAATGTTAATAAGTGGGTGAGAAATTAGAATAAGCCAGCTTTGATGATGATCCTAAGCTTGGATAGGCTTAAGTTTAAGGAAGTTAAATGGTCCCTCAATATTGTACATGGCCATATTCTCTTTCTTTCCTCTCTCCAAATTCCCATTTGCTATTGGGACCTTTGAAGGAACTTAGGGCAACAGAATAAAAAGCAAAGCAGACAGAAATGGAGAAAATGGCAGGAGGTACACTGCAGATAAATTTGCCTCTTACTCAATCTGGAAAAACCAATTTGAAACTAGAGGGCTGCCTCCCTTAACCATAGGAAGTCGCTTTATCACAAGTCAGTTTTGATTCCTGCCGAGATATTCCATACTACAGATATGAATGCATGGACCTACTAACACATTTTAAACTTCCATCTCACCCGGAGAGCTTCTGGTGTTTTTTTGAGTAAGATGTGCCATTTATCCTTTTACAGATGATTAGTAGAGTAGCCCTAATTTATTTATCTCTAGGAGATTCATTCCTTCTGGGGAATAAAAAACAAATGCAGGTGTGGAATGGCAACAACACATTGGACTAGGAATCCTACTCTGCTTTTTTAAGACTTGAGGCAAATTCCTGAGCCCTTTTCGACTTCAGTTTCTGAGGAGGTCCAAGGGCACTTTCGGCTCCGGGGCAGTCTGATTCAAAACACACCACATTTCCTCAGAAAGAGAATTTGCCAGCTGTTTGTGTTGAGCCCCCAGTCTTGCTGTGTGAGACAGGGTAGCACTGTGAGGGGCAGGTCTAAAGCATATTTGAGTGTGACCTATGCTGCCTGTCTTTCATGTGTTTCTTTTTTCATTTTGAAAAAACTCCAAGTTTTCACTGATTTATGTTGGCTGTTAGTCATTATGCTGGTCCTCATTTAAAAGACTAGTTTGTAAATAGGAAGAAAGTTGGATGAAGTTAGCTTATTAAAAATAGCTTCCAAATATAGAGTAGGCCAGAAGATGATACTTTTCCAGTTTTAGGAAGGAAGATGATGACAGAAGGAAAGGGAAAGGAAGGAAAACCATTAATTATGACTGAATCATGACTCAGTTTTGACTCACGTAAGTTCTGACTTGTACTTTGGACAGTTCTGTGGTTAATTTATGGTAAGTTGGTAAAACATTGATGCTTGAAAATGAGCAATATAATTTATTTAGATCATCCTCAAATTCATGAATTTTCTGAGATCTCATTCTGTTTTCTTTGCATTTCTTTGACCACTTACTTAAAAATGACTTTCAGCATACAGATTGTGCGTTTATCTTGTTCCTTTAGGTACAAATTAGTTTTCTTATTGAATAGTGCTAAATGGAAAGCAAATTCAGGTTTCTCTTGCATATTAAACTAGATCAAATTGTCCTGCAAAATTGTCTGTCAGCATGTAGATCTCTGGATGAACATAAATTAAGAATGTGTTCACGATGGAATAGTATCCAGCCATAAGAAAGGATGAAATCCAGCCATTTATGACAACATGGATGCACCATGCTAAGTGAAATAAGTCAGAGGGAGAAAGTCAAATACCATATGATCTCACTCATAAATAGAAGGTAAAAACAACAACAAACAATCACATAGAGACAGAGACTGGCTTGGTGCTTACCAGAGAGGAAGAGGGCAGGGAGGAGGGTGAGAGGGAGGATTAGGCACATGTCTGTGGTGATGGATTGTAATTAGTCTTTGGGTGGTGAACATGATGTAATCTACACAGAAATCGAAATATAGTGATGTACACCTGAAATTTATATAATGTTATAAACCAATGTTACCACAATGAAAAAAAATAAAGTAAAAAAAAAAATGTGTTCAATCTCAAGTTGCATATCAAACTGTTGAAGAGTAGGGAAGCGAAGCCCTCCGGATGGGGGAAGCGTGGGAGGGAGAAGAGATAACCCATCTGGTTCCCTAATAGGGTCATCAGAAGAAGTGTTCTTGCCTGGAAGCCTCAAACAGCAGATAATGGTACCTGTTTCTGTTTCTCGTGGAGTCCTGTGCTGTCCTCTGACTTTCCTGCTAAGATTATACAGGAGGGAGAATCAGTTCTTCCTTCCTGATGTCCCAGAGCAGTTTAGTGACTGAGTTAATATAAAACTTGACCCTCTCCTCCCCCCACTGGCTTCCCATATCCTGAATGTTCTCCTTCCATCTTGCCCCTTTCTTCCTTGCCTCATTTCTTCTTATTGTTTTTGAAGCACTGCCCTGATCCTGTTCTGTGAGCTCGGAAACCTCAAACAGCGGGAAGGTTATCCTAAGGACATAGCTAGGAATTAACAGAACAAAATAGAGGCAGATAAAACTCTCTTTATACAGCCAGGATTCCAGGAAGCCAGCAGTTGGACAGTCAAAGCCTTGTGAGAGAAAGAGATTTGCAGATTATAGGCTCCTGGGGCACCAAAGCCCAGGAAGGTTCTGGACCCTACACTTGCTCCCGAACCTGTGCAGCTGGTCTTGACTGACTCTTTCTGCAGTAATGTAGATCAGCTGCCCTTCATGTATCTTTTCTTCCTCGTGCCACATGGCTGATGCTGTCTGAATTTCAAGATTTCAAATTCTCGAAGAAGGAATCTCACTGAGAGCCGATATCTATTATTCCTGGCTAGACTGAGCATTTTATCCCAGCCACTCCTAAGCTGCTGGCCAGTCCATGGATTAGTCATCCTTAGGTCAGGTGCCTACCAATGAGGCAGTCAGGTGTGGCCCCGGAAGAGGGAATGCTTAGATGCCTAGACTACCTCAGCTGTCCCTCGCCCCACCCAGCAGAGAATGTGGGGAGGCAGCTTCTCATAGAAGGAGCTGTGGGTAAGGTAGGTGCTATGATTCAGATGTGGGTATATAGCCTCTTTCCTTTGCTTGATAATCTTTCCTCAGCAATATTGACCTGGTGTCAAATGATGTCTTTCATTGTGGTGTAGTGGTTCTCTCTTAGGAGAGGGTTAGAGAATGGGGAACAGACCCTATCAGAATCCATGGTGAGGTGCAACAGAGGGTGTATTAGTCTGCTCAGGCTGCCATAACAATACTGTAGACTGGGTGGCTTAAACAACAGACATTTATTTTCCCACAGTTCTGGAGGCTAAAAGTCAATGATCAAGGGGCCAGCAAATTCAGTTCCTGGTGAGGGCTCCCTTGCTGACCTGCAGATGGCCACTTTCTCGCTGTGTCCTCACATGGCCTTTCCCCTGTGCTTGCATGGAGAGAGAAATCTCTGGAGTCTCTTCCTCTTCTTATAAGGACACCAGTCCTATTAGGATTAGGGCCCCACCTATATGACCTCACTGAACCCATATTACCTCCTTATAGTCCCTGTCTCCAAATACAGTCATATTGGTGTCAGGGCTTCAACATATAAATTTTGGGAAGGATGCAGTTCAGTCCATAACAGGGACATGGGTATTTGAAAACAAATCACAAGGCTGTTTGTGATTTGAAAGTTCAACAAAAATTAAAGAATGGGAGTATGATTTTTGAATTGAAGAAAATTGAGATACTGTTTTAGTATCTAAAAGACAGCTCCTGCCATCAAGAAGGCCACAGTCCTATAATCTTCTTAAGAACTATTCCTCAGAGTGGCTGGGGCAGTCCCTGGCTTGAAGTAGGTGCTGAATTAATAAATTCTACCTATGAAGCCTCTAATAAGGTTTTGGAGAGGGCACAGAATTTCAGGATTTTTTTTTTAATAGCAAAGTGAGAAAACTGCAGTTTTGTAACTGGAGCTGCAATGAGGGAAGGCTTCCACGTTAGAGAGAGTGAAGATGTGAAAGGGATGCAGAACAAATTATACTCGGAGAATTAAGCGTTGAGACCTGGAGCGGAGTAATTGAGGGGCATCTGGAAGAGAGACAGTATCTTGGCCTTGATCTGTAGGGTGTTACAGAGGCATCTCGGGAAGCCTTTGGGATAGTCGTGGATGGTTAAGGAGCTGAGTAGAATTATATAGCATTGATATCAGTGTGTTCAAGTGTATGCCCTGGAGAGGAGTATGTTAGCAAGGTCGATGGAGGGAAACTGGCAGGGCTATACTCATTTTCCTCTGTCCGTGGTGAGACATCACAAATCAGTTACCATACTTGGTCCTTCTGAGGCTGGATATGTAACCTTAGGATACTCTCAGCACAGCAAGCCGCATGTCCGCCACAGTGAAACTTGACACGGAGATTAAACCACCCCAGGCCTGGAACTGTGCTGCCCTAATTTCTGTCCCCGCTTTACTGAGTTTCTCCTAATGACTGACCCCAGAACTTGCCATGGATGAATGACAGCCATGCATGTGTTGCCAGAGATTCACGTTAGAAATGAGTTAGCTCCTGACGTAACTAGGTATTTTGGTGCCAGGTCAAATCCTAAAGACTAGACTCCCCTCTCCTCAACTCCGATTTCTAGAACAAAATTATGCCTAACTCTAGTTTCCACCCTAGTCCATTGTGGAAGGGTTTCTGTGGTGATAGTTTGTAGGATGCTGAAGGCTCCCCACCGTGCAGGAGCACTCCACTGAGAGTACCAGGCCCCCTCGGTCACCCCTGATTTGCCTACCTGTGTCATCTTTTGTTTCTCAACTTACGCCCAGTGTCCAGCCTGGTTACATTGGCTACTCCAGCCGTGGTAACAAGTAATACAAGGTAAAAAGTATGTGCGAGAGAAGCATGGTGGGTGATATATCTAATTTCAGGGTAATGTAGTAAAAATAATTATTTTTTATAAATGCCATAGAGGTGACTTTTCTCCCAACTTTTGCAATTCGTTTTCTAGACAACTGGGACTGGACCTGGTACCTAGGAAAGAATATGCAATGGTGGATCCGGAGGACATCAGCATTACTGAGCTCTACCGATTGGTAGGTACAGGAGATCTTGGCTCACAGCTTCACTGCTAATTTTGTGGTTTCCATGGCACGGTTCATACTTGCTTAATTTTGTAAGAACAGGATGTTTCAGGTTTAATTTGGAGCAAGTAAAGAGGATTGAGAGCTGAGGTGACCATGCTCCAAGTACAAAACTGAGACACTTTACCTTTCTCAGAATGACGTGACCTTCTCTACTGTGCCCTCAACTCCCAGGCACTAGGAAGTAAATTCAAAGAAGTTTTAAGTTCTTTTGCACATCTTTGTACTTTTTGCCTAGTCTAGTGAAATGCTTACAAGTCATACATATTTATCTGTTGTGTTTCAGGACAGTGCCTTGACTAATGGTATCCAGTCATTGCTCACCAACGTGTTAGTCCCCTCCTGCCCCCATTATCACTGCGTGCGCAGACTGCTGACAGTGTCTCCTCCTTGGTCTCCAACTGCTGGTCTTACCCACACCCGTCCAAGACTCCAATGCATTCCTAAGTGCTGAAGCCTGTTACTAATCCTAAGATATTTGATCATCTTGCCCATCACAGCATCATCTATGACTTGAGTCTTTTTTCTAGTTGCGTGTAGGTTGAAGTTGTTATTTGCTTGGCATCTAGGTTCCCCAAATCTGGTCCGATCTGCCTTGTATATAGCCTTGTATTCTTAATACTTGTATAAAATTTATCTAATCTCTTGATATTAACTAAGCTCTTTTCAAACCCCAAATCAAAGAAGAATGTGGTTGGAAAGGGCTTTCAAAGGCCATTACCCCAGGGGTAATTTTACTTTGATAGAGTTACTACTGCATCTTACCATGAGGTTTCAGGAAGGAGTGCCTGTGGCAAATAGTAGACTCCTTGTCAGGAGATTCCACCTCTTTTGGGTAGCTTTGCAAGCTTACAGTATTTTTCATAAAATAGTGGGATATTCTTGCCTCGAGATTAACTGTATCTGAAAAATGTGGGAAAAAAATCATCCATACATCCTTCAGGGCTTATGTCTGATTTGAGAAAGCTGTTCTTAATACCACTTATAGTTTTTGCCTTAGTCATTGATCTGTTCAGATTATTTACATCTCGTTATGTCAGTTGGAATAAATTCTGTTTTTGTAGAGAACTTCCTTTCCTTTACATTGAGCACAGTTCAAGGTCACTTGGAGGGAGGCAGAGGAGGAGGAAGGAAACAAAATAAGAGTATTCCAAGTTAAAGTCATCACTAATTCTTAACTTATACAGCAAATAAAATCTGTATAATTTATTTGTCCGTCACATCCTTTAAGGAGACATCTTTCTTGTGGTTAGTTTTTTTAACTCATTGAGCATCATATTCTGTCTCTCACTTTTTTAATCTCTTACTCCATTTGAAGTTTCTTCAGCGTAGGCACTGTCTTTTTTTAAATTTTTTGTTTATTGCAGTAACATTGGTTTATAACATTGTAAAAATTTCAGGTGTACATCATTGTACTTCTATTTCTGCATAGATTACATCATGTTCACCACCAAAATACTAATTACAACCCATCACCACACACATGTACCGAATTATCCCTTTCACCCTCCTCCCTCCCTCCTTCCCCTCTGGTAACCACCAATCCAATCTCTGTCCCTATGTGTTTGTTTATTGTTGTTATTATCTACTACTTAATGAAGGAAATCATACGGTATTTGACCTTCTCCCTCTGACTTATTTCACTTTGCATTATACCCTCAATGTCCATCCATGTTGTCACAAATGGCTGGATTTCATCGTTTCTTATGGCTGAGTAGTATTCCATTGTGTATATATACCACATCTTCTTTATCCATTCGTCCCTTGATGGGCACTTAGGTTGCTTCCAAGTCTTGGCTATTGTGAATAACGCTGCGATGAACACATGGGTGCATGTACCTTTACAAATAGGTGTTTTCAAGTTCTTTGAATAAATACCCAGCAGTGAAATAGCTGGATCATATGGTAGTTCTATCCTTGATTTTTTGAGGAATCTCCATACAGTTTTCCATAGTGGCTGCACCAGTTTGCACTCCCACCAGCAGTGTATGAGAGTTCCCTTCTCTCCACATCCTCTCCAACACATGTTGTTTCCTGTCTTGTTAATTATAGCCATTCTGATGGGTGTGAGGTGATATCTCATTGTAGTTTTGATTTGCATTTCCCTGATAGTGATTTTGAACATCTTTTCATGTGCCTGTTGGCCATCTGTATATCTTCTTTGGAGAAATGTCTGTTCAGGTCTTTTGCCCATTTTTTAATTGGATTGTTAGTTTTTTTGTTGTTGAGATGCATGAGTTCTTTATATATTTTGGAGATTAAGCCCTTATCAGAAGTATGGTTTGCAAATATCTTCTCCCAATTGTTAGGTTGTCTTTTCGTTTTGTTGATGGTTTCCTTTGCTGTGCAGAAGCTTTTTAGTTTGATGTAGTCCCGTTTGTTTATTTTTTCTATTGTTTCTCTTGCCCGGTCAGATGTGGTGTTTGAATAAACTTAACCAAAGAGGTGAAAGATCTGTACACCGAAAACTATAAAAGATTTCTGAAAGAAATTGAAGAAGACACACAGAAATGGAAAGATATTCCGTGCTCTTGGATTGGAAGAATTAACATAGTTAAGATGTCCATACTTCCTAAAGCAATCTACAGATTCAATGCCATCCCTATCAAAGTTCCAACAACATTTTTCACAGAAATAGAACAAAGAATCCTAAAATTTATATGGAACAACAAAAGACCCCGAATAGCTAAAGGAATCCTGAGAAAAAAGAACAAAGCTGGAGGTATCACACTCCCTGATTTCAAAATATACTACAAAGCTATAATAACCAAAACAGCATGGTACTGGCACAAAAACAGACACACAGATCAATGGAATAGAATCGAAAGCCCAGAAATAAACCCACACATCTATGGCCAGCTAATCTTTGACAAAGGAGCCAAGAACATACAATGGGGAAAAGAAAGTCTCTTCAACAAATGGTGTTGGGAAAACTGGATAGCCATATGCAAAAAAATGAAAGTAGACCCTTACCTTACACCGTACACAAAAATTAACTCCAAATGGATTAAAGACTTGAATGTAAGACCTGAAACTGTGAAACTTCTAGAAGAAAACATAGACAGTACGCTCTTCGACATCAGTCTTAGCAACATCTTTTCAAACACCATGTCTGACCGGGCAAGAGAAACAATAGGCACTGTCTTATACTTACTTCCTCTGTTAAGCCCAACGTAATCTTGTACAGTGCTTTGCACTTAATAAGCAATCAGTCACTGTTTTTGAAGTCATTATGGTATTATGAAAAGACCATGGGTATAAATCCAAAAAACTAGATTTGAATTCCGTCTCTTCCTTTTACCAGCTCTGTGATTTTGGACTTATTGTTTACTCTCTCAGAGCTTCAGTTTCTTCATCTATTAAATGGGAAAATAATTCTTATCATGTTCTTTATGAAGATTAAGTAAGAAATGCATGTAAAATGCCTTTCCTTGACAGATAATGTTTGCAAAGCACCCAAGTATTCAGTCGATTTTCATTCCTTTCTCATCTTCCTCATTTCATCCTTATTAGAGAGGCAAGGTGGCAAGAATAATTGATACCTTATATGCTATATCTTAAGATTAGATTGGCTGTGTTCCATGAAATATATAAATAGTAGAAGCTTAGACATGATAGAAATTTATTTCTCTCTCACAATATGTAAGCCAGAAGTTTGGGCCTTGTTGTGGTTTCCTGAGGTCAAAAGCAGTACAGACTCTTATCTTTCTGCTATACAGTGCATGACTTCCATCATTAAGGATACTTCAAAGTACAATATAGCTGCAAGAGCTCTAGCCATTACATCTGCTCTCCAGCAGTAGAAAAGAGACAGGTTCTTCTCAGTTAATTCAACTACTTTAATGAGCCTTCCTGGAAATTCCATACAACACTTGCACTTACCTTTCATTGGCCAGAACATGGTCACATCCCCATATTTAGCTATGGATATCAAATATTTGATAGACAACTAACAATGTCTGATACAAATACATTTTATTTTCCCTAGTTTGATTGTGTATACATGTAATTTTATCTCTGTTCTTTTCACTTAATGTCATATGTAAGATGACAAATTAATTTCATCTCTTTCAACATTCCAATTTGTTAGTGGTGGCTGCTGGGAGTACTACGTTGATAAGATTCTGGGGTCTTATCTGGGCTGTGACTGATTAGCAATGACTGCCATTGGAAGGGATTTTTAGTATTTTATAGCTCAAATCCTAGTCCCAAATCTTCATTTTACGGATGAGGAAAATTAAACATTGTGATTTTTTACATGAAAATTTAGTTTCTCCTCGGTAGTGGTTATATTTTACTGTTTCTAAAGCAAAGACAGTAGCCCATGAAAAATCCAAATGATTATAGCTTTCTTCTTTAACGTAGCTTTAAGTTCCTGTTTACATTCTGTCCTCGCAATAATCAGATTCTCTGTAGCACTGGTCTTTTTCTCTGTGCAAAATAGAAGTGACTGACTGTATTGACTTTACCAGGGAGAGTTGGCAGGCACCACCACCAATCTCTTGTTCTTGTTGTTTTTGCAATTTATTGTCACTTATAGATCAAGGACTATGGCATGCAGGTAAAATGCCCCAACAGAGGATGTTTGATTAATTGTTGCCACTTCTCTCCTTTTACTATGTCTTCTCCATGTCGTCTTTGAAACAGGTGTTTGTGTCTTACTAAATCCATATTGCATCATTAGGAAAAAATGTCTTGCTTTAGGTTTTTGAGAGCCCTGTTAGCAGATCTTTCTCACCTAATTGTGTTCATCTAAGCAGTAAAAAGTGCTAAACTGCACAGTGTTAACACATGTCCACTTGGAACATTTGGTTTACTGCCAAAGGCCAGATCTCAATCCTTCTGTAAATAGAGAGAACCTTCTTAGCTGGATTCTCTGGTTATTTGTGCATGCAGAGTATCTTTTTAGGAATCTTTCTTGGTTTTATAAGATCACGTTAGCTGTTTGCTTTGTGATCTTTAGTAGGTTCTCAAACAGGGAACAGGGGACATTTGACAATGTCTGCAGACATTTTTGGTTGTCACAATTGGGGATGGTATGGGGTGGGGGCAGGGTGCTCCTGGCATCTGATGCGTAGAGGCCAGAGAAAGCTGCTACACTTCCTTCAAAGCCCAGGACAAGCCCCCACAACAGAGAAATACCGGCCCAAATTGTCAATAGTGCTGAAGTTGAAAAACCCTGGTGTGGACTATTCACCGAGTAATTTATGCATTATATGAGGATTAAAAATTTGCGTCACTTAAATAAATCTTTGGAATGAATCTGTTTCTTTTCCTAATCAAAGGTCTAGTTAAACTGTAAGCACATTTAGAGTAACTGGTAGGAGCTTTTTTAACCATCAGTTATTTCCGAAATGGATTTTTGTCTATGTGTTATAACTACCAAATTATAGCTCTTCAAGTGTGAACATGCCTTTTTAATTTTGTTATTGTTAAGGGTATTTTCACGGAGATATTTTTAGCCATTCCCCAAAGTAGTGAATTACCAAGAGATAAACAAGTAATCATAATCTACTTAAATCCAAATCCATTCCAGACCTGGAAAAATGGTGGGTGAGGGGAGAGGGAAGATTCCAGAGCCAGAGATTGCAGTGCCATTTGTCAGGATCCACGTCACATGTACAAAGGGAAGAATCAGGAGGCTGATTACTAGCATGTGTGCAAAGACTGAAGGTTCCAAGGCAGTAATTACACAAAAGATGTGACTATACATTTTTCAGTCAGCTGTGGTTTGCCTCTCTCTGCATATGATCTCAATCAGTGATTCTCAACCCTCATTACACATTAGAATCACCTGGGGAGCTTTTAAAACTACCACTGTCTGGCCCCCCATCCCCTAGAAATTCTAATTTAATTGTTCTGGGATAGGACCTGGGCATAAGTATTTTTTAAAAGCTCTCTTGATGATTCTAAAGTGCAGCCAAGGTTGAGAACCACTGATCTAGATATATTGGATTCTTTGCACGAGTAAGGGAGCTAATTTTTTCCCTCGGTTTTTAGTAAATGTCATGCTTGATGGTAGGAACTTTGCACTGTTGGAAGTCAAGACCAGACGCCTCCTTGAGGTCTGTTCTTTTCATAAAGTTTTTGTATCTGTTTTTCCACCTCTGGCCTTTAGTAGTCATTCATTTCTTCATAGTAGTTTATGCTATGTTACCCTGAAATTTTAAGTAAATCAGTAAATAAGTTAGCAATTGCAGAAAATAAAAAGCTTCTTAGTGAGTTAAAGAGATGTAGTTTTATGAATGTATGATGCTGCTTTTGCCCTGGTGAAAAGAATTTCTAAAGCACAAAATAGAACAACCTTCATAGAAAACAAGGCAGAATTATGCTTTTTTCTACACTTAGAATATTTCTCTGCAGGAAGCCATTTCTAGTAATTGTGGCCCAAACATACCACAATGCTGAGGTCCACTTGGAAAGAAAATGTATTTACTCTTCACTTTTACAGGGAAGTGTCCAGTGTACTTGTTGAGTATACAATGATTATAGATGCATTTGGTTCATTGCATTTTTTAACTGTGTACTTTTCGAGTAGTTCAGATTAAAAGATAAAAGCATGGGGCCAGCCCCAGTGGCCTAGTGGTTAAGTTCTGTGCGCTCCACATCGACAGCCCAGGTTTGGTCCCTCGGCACGGACCTAAACCACTCGTCTGTCAGTGCCCATGCTGTGGTGGCGGCTCACATCCAAAAAGAGGAAGATTGGCAGTGGATGTTAGCTCAGAGCGAATCTTCCTCAGCAAAAAAAAAAGATAAAAGCATGAAAAAACTTTATGCTGCTGCATTTACAGCTGTAACCTTAGACAGCAGTTTTCGCCTTTAAATGTTGGTCAGTCAGTGGTTTTTGAACTATACTTAGAAACATAAAAAGATGGCTAATGTAGAAATGGGGTTATGTACCTTAAACCCAAGCAAAGGGTCTGACTCCATTACTATGGAGTTAATCCCCGAGCTATTTTTTTTTAATTGTCGAGTGATCTAAAAGAGGTAACCTCATTTAGTAGTCTGTGTCATGAAAGCAATAATCCTCCACATTCTTAGCACCTGTTCTGTTAATACACAAGCCTGTGTATCTGTCTTCCCTCTTCTTTTATCCTGAGTCAGTTCTACTCAAAGTGTGGGCCAGGAACTAGCTGGACCGTCAACTGTTTGTGACTGGTCCAAGTACAAAAATGGCAGGTGAATGTTTAGAAACCTTTGTAACGTTTTGACATTACCATGGCATTTTTATTGTATCTTATGAAAATATCAGTCTGCCATGGGTCAGGGGGAAAAACAACATGGTCCTTTGCTGCAGGTAGTTTGAAAGACACTGTCCTAACTGGTTCATAATTCCTGCTCACTCTTTAGCTCTCTGCTAGAGTGTCACTTTCCCAGGAAGCCTTCTATGACTGTCCAGACACAAGTCAAATCCCCCCTTATAGATTCTTGTGATAATCTGGTTTTTCCCCTCCATTCATCACAGTTGCAGTTTTATATCTGTGTGTGTGACGATTTTGTTGATGGTGCGCCCCCTAATAGATAAGCTCCATGAAGGTGTGAGCTATTTCTGTTTTTGCTCAAAATTGCATTCCCAGTGCTTGAAACATAATAGATTTTTAACAAATGTGTGTTGAATGAGTGATCCCCATGTTCTCCTCACCCCTGGAACCATAGGTGATTCCTTTCCTCCCTCAACATGTGGAAATTTTCACTTCTGGTCCTGCCTCCCGAATATAGCCTAGGCTGGCTGCATTGAGAACAGAAGGAGAGATGAACACAGATGCTACACCTCACTACCTTTCCTAGGTCTGCCTCTCTATAGCTCAACAGCAAGTTAGAAACATTTTTTTGCTCTAGTGATTGAATATCATTTGCCACAGCCTGTCTCAGAAAACTACCACAATTTTGCAATTCAGTGTACTTTAAAAGAACTTTTAATTATGAGAAATGTGAAGTCATAGCTGAGTTGTTCAGCTACCATCAGTGAAATGATCAGTTAGATATAATTTAGTCTGATTTTTTAAACATGACTAATAATTTGTTCTCACCTTGGGAGTTGATAAGGGAACAATAGAATCCTTTGAACTTCATGCTACCTGAATCTACTCAGTGAGTTGGTATAATTTTAAATTAATGATTAAAGAATGTGTTCTTAAGGCAAGATTTCTTGATGGTCTGCGAACTTCATAGTTTCTTATTTCAGAAGTTGGAAGAAAATTTGGAACTTAACATCCAGTTAAATACCAAATCCAAAGCAAAAAAAAAAAAAAAAATTTACAGCACAGGACATCATAATCACACCATAGCCAACCAGTTTGTTGGGTCTCATTATTTTCTTCAGTTCATGCTGATCATGTTTTGGTTGGGGGGTGTCATTCAGATGGAGCATCGACATCGGAAGAAAGATACCCCAGTGCAGGCCAGCAGTCACCACCTCTTCGTGCAGATGAAGAGCCTCATGTGTTCCAATCTGGGGGAGGAGCTCGAGGTCATCTTCTCACTCTTTGACAGTAAAGAGAATCGACCAATCAGGTAACTGCACGTGGAGACATGACTTGGATTTCTTAAGGTTGGAATGGTGGATATTGGTAATTGGCATGCTTTAGGATATATGACCTTGTACACTTTTCCTCTCTCAGCCTCAGTTTTCTCTTCTCTGGAACTCTGTGAATATCTAGGCTGCATACCCTCTGGAGATTTCCACACAAGTTAGATGGGATGATGCATGCGAAAGTTCTTTGAAAGACTCAAAAGGGCTGTAGAACCGTAATAATTATTATTAAATGAAAGTATGGCATTAATATCAGGTTTGTTATTTGTTTGAGTTACTTTGTATTGATAATTCAAGGAAGACATAATTTCTCTAAAATATGAAGTTTGCTTATCTGGGTCAACACATTGTATTTTTCAAATTTTCAGTCAGCAATTACATTATTCTAATCCTGTCTGCATCAGATGGTATCAAGAGATGACTAAATACGTGGAAACCTCCCGTAGAATTTCAAAGCTGTGAAATATACAGTTTTTACGTTTTTATTCCCCTTTCTCCGTTCTCTGAGTTCTGCCTGTTGCAGTTCTCTTAAGGCAAGTTTTCAATATGTAGGAAAAACTTACAGTGGACGTTTTGGTTGTTATCCAAAAGTCTTGACTTTTGTTGATACTTTTTTTAATGTTTTAAAATTTTTTAATTTTTATTGAAGTTGAGCACACAGCACACCATCTTTTACATTAAAAATTTTAAGTTTAGAATTAAAATTATATCACACAAATCAAATATAATGACCCAACTGTACTATGGTTTAAAAAAATACTAAAATAAATGCTGACAATTTTTTTTTTGAGGAAGATTGGCCCTGCACTACCATCTATTGCCAATCTTCCTCTTTTTTCTTTTTTCTCCCCAAAGCCCCAGTACATAGTTGTGTATTATAGTTGTAGAGTTGTAGCTCCTCTATGTGGGACGCCGCCTCAGCATGGGTTGATGAGTGGTGCATAGGTCCGCGCCCAGGATCCAAACCAGTGAACCTCGGGCCAC
Source organism: Diceros bicornis minor (assembly GCF_020826845.1). Classification (NCBI taxonomy): domain Eukaryota; kingdom Metazoa; phylum Chordata; class Mammalia; order Perissodactyla; family Rhinocerotidae; genus Diceros; species Diceros bicornis. The sequence continues at coordinate 63,630,767 of NC_080742.1, read as the reverse complement.
CGAAGTGGAGCATGCGAAGTTAACCACTACGCCACTGGGCCGGCCCCAATGCTGACAATTTTAATTAATACTGAGCCATATATATTGTTTTGTAGGCACAAAATAGTCCTAAGTATTTCTTTTCTGGTAAAAATATTTGTTTTCTAGAAGTATGTGTGAAATTTATTTTTAATGTATTTATAGCCATAAAATCTGTGGTGAATTAATTTATATGTTAGTCATTACCTATTAGTAAGCGTACTTCCTATTTCTTGACAGTAGACTGTGTCTATAGAATTTAAAGGTGAATTTTTATGCAGCAAGGACAGAATTTATGAGGTGTGGAAATAACAATGGTCATACAGTTTTAAAATCTACTTTGTACGCTATGGGAGGAAATGAATCAGTGAGTTAGAAAACCTTTCTCCCTTCACAAATCATCACTACTAAAAAGGGAAAATAAAGGCATGAACAACAGATCCAAGTTACAGCTTAGCACTTGCTTTAGAAATTTGAAAGATTATTTAGAAATGATACCTGCTTACATACTGAAGTGTGTCTTAGAGAGCTTGGTTTCCAAGTAGTCTAGTTTAACAAAATTCTTCATAACTGTCTGTATAAGATATGGTCTCTAAAATATTTTGCAAACTATGTGGAATGTAAAAGGGAGAAATGAGGTCACTCTTTTGCTTATTCCTATTAAGCTAAAGCTTTTGAGAAATACAAAGTGCCCTTTGCCACTAATATTCAAATTGCACAATATCGTATTGCATTAATTTGGAATTAATATTAGCTTGTCTCTGAGTTTTGTCTTATTATAAACATTTTCAAATTTCCTAAAACATCCTTTTAGGTGTTGATCGAGTTTCCCTTGTTTTATATCTGTTTACTTGGTGAAAGTAGGAAGATAACCTGGGTGCATGGTCTCCATAATATTGTTTTTGTGGTCCCCAATTTCAGACCAGGGGCTGGGCCTTTTTCCTGCTCTGTGATGTGGTTGGGCTGCCCTGTGTACCCACCACCTTCTCCTCTCCTCTCCCCATCTCCCTTTCTCTTCCCTCCTCCTCCCTCTCCCCTCCCCCTTATTTGTCACCACCCCCCCTTCCCTCTGTCACACACATTCTCCTCTAGTATCCCACCTGATTTATAATGACCCTAGGAGAAATCAAGACTGAATCCCTCTCCCCTGCTTCTACTCTACTCACTGAGTGTGGCCATCGGCTCTCACCTCCCAATCTCATAATCACCATAAAGATGATTAGCAAAAGAATGAGTAAGAAAGAAAATATATGCTTACTAGGTGTTTGGAACAGTGTCACATTTACTTTCTTGCCATTCTGAGGCCTCAGCACAGTGATTATTCTTTTAGGGAGTGTTCAAAACCTTGCTGTCAGTAGCTTTGGTTCAAATTGCACAGGGCAGTGTCACCATTAGCTTTTGAAGAGACCTTAGGATGCACTGATCTGAAGACGGGGCTTGATTCTTGTCTCTGCAATTGGCTGCTGCTGCCCTGACCCCTTCACTTACCTCTGTCTTTTCCCTCATCTTGAAGCTGGTGACGAGTCTTGCTTCCTTCATTGTGCCTGGCGTAGCTAATGAGTGTCAAGTATTTGCATCTTCTCAGGAACGGTATTATAAATGTAAAATATGATTTTGAGGCATTGTTGTGTTTCTTCTTATGCCCAACAATGGATGCAGTGTGGGATGTGTGGGAATTTTAAAATCAACTTGTATTTCTTTTTTAAACTTTTCATTTTAGAAACTTGCAGATAATAAAAAAGTAGAATAGTGTCGCGAAGCCTCATGTACCCACCACTAGCTTCAACAGTGGTCCACTCAGGGCTGGTCTTGTTTTAACCACATCCCTTTCCAGTCCTCCTGTTTGCCCCCAGATTATTTGGAGGCAAATCTCTGACATCATATTATTTTCAAATGTAAATATTTCAGGGTGTATCTCTAAAAAAGGGAACTCTAAAGAAATTGCTGCCTAAAAGGTTAGTATTCTCAACATCCTCAAATATCCATTTCCAATTAGTATTCAGATCTCCCCTGTTGACTCAAAAATATTGTTTTACAAATTCCACATAAGTTATTTGTAATTTACAAGATGCAGATAAGGTCCGCATATTGCAGTCGGTTCATAAGTCTCGCAAGTCACTTTTCAGCTATAGGTTCCCCCTCCCTCTTGAATTCCTTGTGATTTATTTGTTGAAAGAACCGGATCATTTGATTTTTTTCTTTTTCAGAGTTTAAAGTCCAATCCAAACCATGAAAATCAGTAGAAAAAAGAGAGTATAGTTAAGTAATTACAAAAAATAAAAATACTTCCAAGTCTGATCTTTCTGGCATTGCCCTGCCCGTGAATCACAGGAGTTACGTTGTCCAGGTGCAGGTGGAGGGGCCCTGCGTGCAAGGCCTGTAGAGGAGTGGTTGGGAAAGGTCATTGTTCATTCCTCTCCAAGGCAGACAACTGGTTAGGACTTGTTTTTTAAACTTCCCTCCTCTAAGAAGCAAACAGCCAGCATTTATTGAGCACTAACCATCTGCCAGACTTCGTTCTCAGTGCTTTTAATATGTTCTCAGCACTGATTTTATAGGTGAGAGAACCAAGGCACAGAAAGGTTGGGTAACTTGCCTAAGCTGACAGAACTGGCAAGAGGCAGAGCAGAGCAGCAAGTTGGCAGTCTGGCCCCAAAGCCTCCCTCTAAACACCACCCCTTTGGCCTCAGCCACATTCCTCCTCGAGTGCTTCAGTATTTGTCTGAAAGCTTCCATAGTTGAGCAGGATTTTATTGGCCAGAGTTAGAGCTTCAGAGACTGAGAGTCTTAATAATACATTGTTATAAATTATTAATAATGATAATACTGAAACTAATATAGAGCCTCAGAAATATTCTATGCCATAGAAATTGGTTTTCCAGATTGAGGCTGTCTCAGAATCCTTTAAGAAGAGCACAGCAGCCTTGGCTCCTAGCATGTGCCAGTGATCAGTGTCTTAGATTCAGTGCTTGGAGATGTCAAATGCACAAGGAGCCAACATGTGAAAATCATCCCCTTCCAGTTCACTCAGTGGAACAATGAAGCACATGATATCCCCTCAGGACCGGGGAGGGTACATTTTCCGACAAAAACTGGAAACAAATTGTCATCGAAGTTGGGCCATACTTAGAAAGCCCATTCATTTTACCTCAAGATAATTTCTGCCTGACGTTGACTCAGAACGTTAGGCCTCTGATGCGTGTCACTGAGACCTCTTGGTATTGGTAAAGATTTAGTGATATTCTGACAGATTCTTGCTCACATACACCTACTCTGTACTTCTTTTCCTGTTTGCCTTCCTCAGTTGTTTGTGTAACAGCACCAAACCAGAATCCCCTGCAGGTACAACTACATTGGACTCAACTATCAGCAAAAATAACATACTTTTATTTATTTGAGTTTTGGACAGTCTTGACGTGATTTCTCACTATAAAAGATAATTTATTAGTAAAAAAAAGTTTGTCAAATTAAATTTTATATGAGTAAAATATTTTTAGAGAGCATCTATGTGGTTGAAAGTTTGTAATTTCCCCAGTCTATAAGAGGATAGCTGGAAAAGTCAGGGAATCATTTCCCTAGATATCATCTGTAATTTTGTTGGATTCTATTCAATTCATTTAACTAAGATTTACATAATGCTTATGATGTGCCAGGCACTGTTCTAAGCTCTTTAAAAACTATTATTTTATTTATCCCTTATAACAACTCTCTGAGGTAGGTACTATTAATATTCCCATTTTTTATAGATGGGGAAACTGAGGCACAGAGAGATTAATAACTTGCCCAAGGTCACACAGCTGGTATGTAGTAGAGCTGCCGTTTTCACATGCAATCTGATCAGGTATCAGTACTCTTAATCACTTTCCTACACCCATTCTCATTATCCTCAATATTTATAATATCCTATTTTCTTCCTCAACCAATTTTTACTTACCAATGTGTAGTAAGGGGTTTGTTGAGAGTTTTTTTTTTCCTTCTTTTTTTCTTCTTTTATGAGGAAGATCAGCCCTGAGCTACCATCCATGCCAATCCTCCTCTTTTTCGCTGGGGAAGACTGGCCCTGGGCTAACATCTGTGATCTTCCTCCACTTTATATGGGACGCTGCCGCAGCAATGGCATGACAAGCAGTGCGTCGAGGCGCGCCCGGAATCCAAACCCAGGCCACCAGCAGTGGAGCGCGCGCACTTAACCTCTACGCCACGGGCCCGGCCCCTGTTCTTTTAATAAACTGGATTGGGAGAGACTCAAGCTTCTTGAGAATTGACAGGAAGGATCCAGTAACAAGGGGGAGGCCACACTCAGGGGAGAGGGAAAGTCATTGTGGATCAAGCTCCCTTAGGAGGCATCAGGAAACAAGCTTGGGATTGCAGGTGGTGAGATGAGCCATGGGCCAGAGAAAGGGAAGGGTGTGGAGGTGTGTAAATTGACATATAGGATTGGGAATATCAGAGAGTTTTTTTAATATAAAGAAATCAAACTACTTAGCATTATATGCTACAGATGTCTCCTTTGGCTTGCATTAAAAATCAGCTACTGCATGATTTGGTGGTAGAAATAGTCACATGCTTTCCATAGGCTGTGCAGTTATGAATGTGTGTATTAATTCTTGTCTTTCCTGTATTGATATGTGTCAATTAATCTGCAGCAGGCTGTAAATTATATGGGCCAGTGAAAACGACATAGTTCACTGGTTGACTACTTCGCTTATAACTTTCGTTACTTTGTTTTAGTGATGTATTCTAAGCCTTCGTTAATTAAAATTATAAATTTGTTTCAGGGCTAATCCATTACTGTATTTCATTCTCATCAGAGAATATGGTTAATAGGACGGAAGTGCCTCCAGTGTAGCGCTGCTCATGCATGCATGCTGCTGGCATGGGCTTTTATTGAGAAAACAGCAGCAGGGTAGTACTTCTGGAAAAAGTCTTATCCTGGTGATTAAATATAAAAAGTCTGTTTGTAATAGTTAAATTCAGATAAAGCTTGCTTTCTGCTGGTACCTTATTCACATACTTTCCTGAAGTTATGTATGTTTTTCTACCATCACACAAGTAAACTCCCCATTTTCCTTGAAAAGCTTCATTCCCATATAAATTTTATATTGCCCACAATTACCTTCTTTTCAATTTATTGTTCCAATTCTGTCATTTAAGAAAAAGATAAGTAGTGAATATTATTGGTGAGGCACAGATTTTTTTTTATATGGATTCATACTGAACTGTGAAATATATCTGAATTTATCTCCATCCTCAAGACACATATCTTCCTGTATCTTGTGCAGGCACCACTATATGGTATAGTGGCCTAGCTCTGGTGTCAGTGTCTGGGTTCAAATCTTGACTTTGTCATTCAGTAGCTGCATCATCCGGGGCAAGTTAATTTGTGTCTCTTCTGGCTGTTAACTGTCTGCTAAATGAGGATTATAATAGTACTTTCCTCATGGGATTATTTAAAGATTAATTGAGATAATACATATACTTCTTGGTGTAATGCTTGACACCAGGTAATTGGTCTGTAAATATTACCTATAATGTTGATGATTTTAAAAAACCACAACAGGACATATACTTTAACATAAGCAGAAATGATATGTTGTGTTTGGTCTTGAATTCTTAAAGAAACCATATATTCCAAGGAATTATTGTTTTAGGTATATGTTATTATAGTTACATAAGATTTAGAGAGACTTATGAGTAAACAAGTGAAATGGCATCAGGGATGTGATTTGTTTTAAAATACTTCAGCAACAGGAAAAAAAAGAAGAAAGAATAAAGAGATAAGAGGAGCAAGTGTGGCAAAATTAATGATTGTGGGATTCCGTCTTATAGGTATGTGGGTTCTTGGTTTAATTTTTAGCATATAGTGTGTATGGTTAGTGAATTACCTGCTTAAAATTGATTAATGTTTTATGCATGTGGGCAACAAAGCAATGAGGGCAGGCATTATTTTCAGTCTCTGTAAAGAAGACTGGTGTATTAGTCTGGTCTAGTCACTAGCCCCATAGATGGTCTGGATTCCATGCTGCTTAGAATAATATTCCTAGATTCCTATGAATGGAGAATAATATTTTTGATAATGTATTTGACAAAACTTAAGAGGACTGTTTTCCTAAAGTCTAGGACATTCAGTGTTATATAACACATACATTATAATATTACCTTTGAGGCATAAACTTTGACTCTTTGCAGCATAAACTTTGACTCTTATATAAAGCAAATTAGGCAGCTTTTAAAGATCAGTGAGGATTCTGTGAGAGGAAATACCTTGCATGCTTAAGCAAAATCCTATGTCTGCATGAGGACCACCTTCCCAGAAACTCTGAATTAGTATAGGTTCGCCCTCTCAAAGGTGAGAAAATGCAACAGTTGTATGAATGGCATGTTACCCTCTAACTCTTCCCTTGTTTGTCATTCATTCATTATGCAAGTGCATGGGAGGGACTGTTGTGTGCCAGCAGTGTGAGGCCCTGCTGGAGATCTAAAGGTGAATCCTGGAGCGAATGGCAGAAGGGATCCAGGACACAGGTGAAGGAATCTACTTTGAAAAAGAGGAAGGATACTTCTTCTAACATGAGAGGAAGGGAGGTGAGGGCAGTGAAATGGGTATAAAATGTTGAGATGGAAAAGAGCGACTGAATTTGCGGCCTTGATCTTTTATAACTAAGTCGAGAAACAAGATCAGCTGCCATTGGAGAGCAAAAGAGAGAATGAAAAGGAGTTTAGGGCTGAAAGTGAGTTGCGGGAACAAGGTAAGTGTACTTGGAGCAAAAGTGTGGTAGGAAGTGAGTTAGTGACAAATAGAATTGATGAGTGCAGCGAGGGCCCTGCCAGAGACATCTCAAGTTGTGAATCCTGGCTCCCAAGTTCGACAGCTTTTGCCAGAGGTGCTCAGGAAGTAGGGATCATAAGTAGGTGGTGGAGTTGAGGCTGAAACATCACAGTTGGAAAAGAATGGGAAGATCAGGAATCTAGCGTAATGGTTCAGAGAATCAAAGAAATTACAACCATAGCTTCTAGTAGGTCTCTTCAGAGGCTGACATGATCTAATGGCCTTTTCATTTTTTAGAGGAAATTAAAGAACTCATGTCTCTTTTGAAAAAACTCAGTTATTGGGAAAATTTTTCCAGAACTTACAGACCAGAGCAATCAGAGAAAATAGTTCTTCAGCCCACTCTAGGAAAAATGCTAATATTTTTGTGTGTATATTGTAGTACATAACACAGTGAAGAGAGCAGATATGGTTTTTTAATTCTCTGAGCACTGTGCTAGAATTTCTCATTTCATACATCATTTACAACTTATTATAGTGTGATCACACAAGTTCAGCATCTATACTTTTACATAAATTAGGAGCATTTATTGTTTTGAACGTTGAAAGATTGTTGGCATAGATCTCTCTTTATAGTTTTATGTTATAAAATGACCTCCAAATTGTAACCTTTGCAAAGCAAAGTGACAAAAAGTCTGACTGGCCATACGTGCAGGGAACATAACTCTGAGAACAAAAATAGATGAAGGAGGTGTTCAGAGATCCTCCTTGGATTGTGGCAATATCAACTATTCCATACGGCCCAGAGCGTTTCCTGCTGTGTCTAGACATGCTGGCAGGGATCTCACTGTGGGTGTCTGTACATCAGTGACCCGAAGTGACCTTCCCTCGGGCCTCCTGTTAAAAGACACTACTGCTTTCCACTCTCTCTCTTCTTCATTTGATTCTTCCAGCAGGTGCATGAAAATGGGGATTGTTGTCACTTTGAAGTTAATCAGATTTTGTGCTTTACTCTCCTTTGGTCACACTTCTGTGTCACATAGCAAAAACAAATAATTGCTTCAGAGATGTGGTGATGTCATTAATAGGAGAGATTTTAAGAAACAGACCAGGAGGAGGATCTAAGTTAAAACAAAACAAGCAAAGAAATAACTTTATTCATGCTGAGAACACCCAGGGTAGAAGTGATCCACTCTTTTTCACTGTAGTGTTTTAAGAGCCATACAATTTCAATTATTTTTGAAATTGTAAATTACTGCATTATTGTAATAATAAGTGGCTGGAAATTCAAAGTGGCAGAAAACCAAAAACTCACAGAGTAAATGGATTGTGAACTGGCTTTCTCTTTCCCTTTAGCTCTAAGCAATTATTCAGGCTACTTGTCTCTTTTTACTTAAATAGTGCAGTGTTTTAAAATGTGATCAGAAGGCCCTTTCACTCCTATTCCTGTGTTTTAAAAGATGACCAGATTGGTGTTCTTTTCACTGGGATTCTGGTCATCTCTGTCTTTCCTCCTCTGCCACGTCTGCTGCCTAGAGGGAATTCAGATTAATTTAGTTTTCCTAAATTCCCTGCTGAATAAGTTACCATCACAAATAGCAACCCACCTTTCAAGGACTTCTTTGGTATTCAGTGCCATTTATGTTGTAAGATGATTCAATATTGACAAAGGAATTATTAATGATACGGCCCTCGTTAGCTCCTTTTCTGAGGGTAAGCCTCTCATCATCTTTGTGTTCCCCGCACCTTGCAGAGTAAATTCCGTTACCTTGCAGGGTAAGCACTGATGCAGTTAAAGGAAGCTTACAAGTCTTTCATTGTTGGTGAGGCAAAGCATTAACAAGTCGTGCCGTTATTGTCTTCACTTTTGCTATCATCCTTCTATTCCACTGCAGATGTGCTTATTAATAAGAGGGAAAAATCAAGGTGTTCAGGGCATCAGAAATGTTTATGGAGTTGTTTTCATGTTATTCTGTGTTAATCAGAACTATGTTCTCCGACATGTCTCTAGGGGACCATCATTTGCAAAAACTGTCCTGCTAAAAAAAAGTGAATAAAAATTGGCAGATAAATACATAGTGTCTTCTCCTAAGTATTTCTATTTAGAGATTTTTGACTACAAGTTAAACAGAGACTGCTTCTTCATTTTATTTCCATTGAGCATCATAGATTTCACACTACTGCTGTTGAATATATTGATGTTCATTCATTCAGTGAACAAATATTGCTCTCCTCCTCAGGGCCTGATGCTGATCTGGGCGTTGGGGACACACCAATGAATAAAACAGGAGAAAAAAAATTCCTGCCCTCTCAGAACTTACATTCTATTGCTATTCAAAACACTATTAGGCTTTAAGTCAAGAAATATTTTTAAAGGCCAGAGTTTCTATACCATCTCTTTGTATGGTAACCAATATGCTGTTTTGTGTTTTCACAAAAATTTTTGTGATGTCTAAAGCAATGCTTCCTAACCTTTTCAGTGCCTAACACTTGTTTTAAAACATCTTTTTTTTGAGATAATAAATGCATGAAAGATTTATTGTACTTATTGTTTCTACAAGGCTTGAATTACTTAGATTTTTATTATTTATTCTGTTTTAATTTAAGATTTCTTTGGTTTTGCAAGGAACTTCATGCTTCAACCCAGAGACTAATAAAGAGCTCAGGTTTGCTTTATTTTCAAGATTCCTTATTACAGATGCTTTCCCTATGAAGAGGCATTGTTAGAAAGGTCAGAATAATTACCATATATAGATCAGAATGATTTCTCCCTTGTGAAATGTCAAAGATATATGTTTACAATGATCAAATTATGTAAATTCCCAGAAGAATAAGCATAAGACATTCTGCCTGTATACAGCCCTTCTTATTTCATGGTCCCTGTGTCTGTTGACCAGATCCTAACATTGCCTACTTTCTGTTACTTTTCTGAGAAACTTGTTTTCTAGTGAAATTCTTAATGAGTTCTGTAGAGATAGATGCAAGCAAGTATTGTCCTGAATTGTACAGCCAAACAGGATAGCTGTTTCTAAGGATTTTTCTTGAATTCAACTTTGGGATTTGTAGGGTCTCAAGTCTTCTGAACTTATAGTCATGACTGTTTTTCTCAAATCAACAGTGAATCCAAATCATTTCCTTAATTCATCAGTCACTTGTTTGGTCTGGTAATAGCACAGGCAATGTGAAACAGCAGGTGATCTGTACATCACTTATTTATAGCTTTAAAAAGTGTTGCATTCCTTTTTTTTCATTGAGTGTTATCTTCCTGGAAAGAGTTCTGATTCGGATAGCTTTATTCTCAGACAGGAAAAATAACATGAAGTGGTTTTAAATCACCCTAAGTAGTAAGAAAGAATCAGCTTGATGTTCAAAATTGGCAACAGAGTTGACTATAGTTTAAAAAATCATCTCCTCTTATATCATTCAACTAAAGCCAAGTCCTTTACTGTCCTAACAAAGCCGTCACATTATCTGGCTGCTTAGTCCCTCAACCCTCAAATATTTGTAAAGTAAATCTGGGCTTGACATTAATATTGAAAAAAGAAAACTCAGGGTCTGTCTGCTCTTTAGTTAGATGACTACGGAAACTCTGGTATCAAGGATCATCCTCTTTCCTATTTCCTTTTAATCAGAAGAGCTCATGACCCTAAGTTTGCTTTAGTTTTAAAATTAGAAAGCACATTAATAGCTTTATCTCGGAAGACTTGCTTGAGGAGTTGCTTTCATTTTTTGCCAGGGAAAAACTCTGTTGTTTGTATCAGTCACATGGTTGGGAGAAGAAAGGGCAAAAGTCTTTGACCTGAAGGTATCAGACATTTGTTGCCTTTTTCTGATATATATGACTGTCATAAAAGACAGTCAGCAAAACAGCGGTCCTTAAACATGACTGAGCTTTTGAACATATATGGAGCTTTTAGGTCCGTCTTGACCTAGTAAATCAGGGTCTCCAGAGTAGGGCCTGGGCTGTATACAGCTCCCCAGGAGAACGTTGTACATAGTCAGGTTAGGAGCCCCTGGATGACAAGGCTAGTGGGTCTCTTCTGTTTACCACTGAGCATTCCTTTCATCCTTCTGTGCCATAGTGAGCACCAGAGCTCTTGGTCCAGCGGCCACCCTAGCCAGCACTCCTTCTCCGGAGAGTCTTGCCTGGACTGCAGTGGCGCCAGCTCCTGGGGGCGTTACTACAATTGAGAATGCTGCTTGAGCTTTCCCATTTTGAGTTGTTCTGTGCCACTCATCCTAGGAAAGAACACGTAACAGTTCCCTGCACAGACTGTTGGAAGCATCATGCACTATTAGTCGATCAGAGAGCACTTGAGAAAATGCAGGAGAAGCAGTAAAATAGAAGCATTGACATCACCTTATATTTGTATTCTCTTGATTTAGAGGCTCTAGAGTCAGCACAGCTGAACCAATCTCTCAGCTCTTCTCACGATTCCCTTTCCGTCTTCTTGCTCCCTCTGTTTCCTGCATGGCTCCTAGAGCATCTCCCTTCACTCCCACTCAGTATAGAATAGATATTAATTACTATCCTCACAAACAGCATAGTTAAATGTAAGACAAGTGACTTTGCTTTTTCAAAGATGCTACATGGAGTATTTTTTGGTAAAATTGTTTTATAAAGGAGGAGTGTAAAAGGACTAGAGAGTTCAGTTCTTTTCCAGATTCGTTTACCAGAACATGACCATCTAAATGTTTTCTCTCTCTTTGTTACTGTTACTTTTGGAGACGGTAAGTTTATTTCAATAATTTAACTGTTCAAAATGATTTTAGAAGTATTCTTTGTAATTTTTTGTAGATTGATGAGACTCCTAATCTTTCACACCACATGTTGCAACCCAAGATATTACCCAGTCATATATTTTTGGATAAAGTACACATGTAACTTTCACATACATTAAATCGCTAGGCAGTTTTGCATCTTGTGAGAGGGGAGCTATAGAGTGATAAACAAGAATCCATATAGAGAAATATAAAAATATAAAAGTCTCCTTGGTATTGGCCATTTCTAACTGTAGGTTCATTGCTCTCCGGAGGCCACCAATTGTCCTCACCCTATGGGAGAGCCACTTGATGTGATTGCTCAGAAGCCTGGGAGGACCCTCCCACATCTGGCCTGGAGGCCTCTGAGATCCCAGGTAGGGCCTTTCCTACAGAAGTGTGACTGCTTCTGAGTGGTTATGATAGAAGGAGGGGCAGGAAAATAGAAGCATCCTCTCCTGCTGAGAAGGGGAAGAGAAGCCATTAGGGTCTTCAGATCCCTACTATGCCTCCTACATTATTTGCATCACTGGTAAGAACTTTTCTACCAAACTGTGCTGTTGGAATACATTCTTCATTATCAGAGGTCTTTTGGAGTACATCAAAATGTCAGTAATGCAGCTGAGCGGGTTCACAGACATAAACTCCCTAAACACAGATATGTTTGTGGCTTTATTTTTTTTCTTTCAGCTTCATGTGTTTTTAATTATTATTTTTACTTTATTGAAAATATTCACAATAAAAACCCTTGGTTGACATGACATGGTTAGTTTTGCTCTTTGTCCATTTCAAGGTGCTCTGTTCTTTTAGAGACAACGTAGCATTGTGGTTAAGAGCTTGAGACTCTGGAGTCAGACCCTGGAAGTTAATTTCCTGGCTCCATCCTTGACAAACCTTGCAACTTTGCCAGCTTACCTAATATCTCCAAGTCCTGGATTTCTCATATGTAAAATGGGGATGAGAGTGGTTCCTACCTCATAGGGAGGTCGTGAGAATGAAATGAGAAAATCCATGTAAAGCATATGTCACACTGCCTAGCACAGGGTATATATTTACTTGTACTGTTTTTCCCCAGGGGCCATTCTGGGGATGCTGATTTATACTCTTATTTTATTATCTTGGTTTCCTCCAATCTTTCTTAGAAGAAGGCAGGTTATAAATAATAAATAATTGTGATTTTTTTTTTATTATTTCCGAAGAAAGAATTTGTCATTATTGATTTATAATATAGTGATTTATAATGGCTCACATGGATTTCAGGTGGACACTAAATTTCTCCAGCAGTGAAATCTCCTCTGGGAGAACATGGCGGTATAGGGGGAGTCAAATGATGATTTTTCTCTGCTAGTAATAATATCAACTCTCGTTTCTCGGTGTTTCTCTAAGTGTTTTATTTGCTTATTCAGTCTTTGGTGATGAAGAAGGAGGCAATATTCTCATTTGAAAACATATTATGTCATTGTAGATTTTTCCATTGCCATATGCTTAGTATAATAAAGATATAAAACATGCATGGGGAACAGAGTTACATGGCGTGATCTAGAATCTGGAGATGCCCTGAAGTTAATTAGATGACTCTCACATCTCAAGTCTGGCAAGGCACTATTGATTGATAAGTCTCTTTGGAGAATTTTGTATATTTCCTTCTCATAAAGTGAAGAACATTATGGAGAAGAGAGAGAAGGTTGGGAGGGAGTTAAATCTTCCCAGTTATTTGGAGTTTGTTGTATTTTTTTCCTGAAAGATTGTATTTGTTCAATCTTTAATTAAACACTAAGGAAGTACCAAATTATTGGTTAGCAGCTGGGGATGTAAAGGTTAGTCGTCATGGGCCTGTACTCTAGTTACTCACAATGTAATAGAAAGAAACACATGAACCTCTTATGATTAGGAAAAAAGGTGTAAATGATATGATGGAGATATGCACATTTTGTAAAAGGATGCTTTTTAAATTCACAAAAACTAGTTTTGTTTTTTGATCAGAGCTGCCACCCTTTGACTTAAAACAGAGAGTTGAAAAGACCATTACATGTGGCCACAAAAGTTTGTGAGAGAATCTTAGAAGATGTGCCAGAATGGAATATCATTGCCTTGTTCAGTTTTTCCCCGACCTTGAAGGCATACATTTTGGTATTCTTCAAACGTGTGTGAGAGTGTGGGTGTGTATTTATTTGTAATCCCAGGATTCTGAAGTGCGTTGCTATGGGTCTTTTCTCTGAAACCATTTGCTGATTAAGTAGTTGTAGTTTCACCAGAGCTGAAGAGAAATTGATTTTGTCTAACAACAACTTGTCACCAAATGAATAAAAAAGATTTTTTTTTAAATTGGCAACAAAGATTTTCTTTTTCCTTTTAAAAGAAGTCTGGTTTTTAAAAAATTGCATATGACATTTCTCCATAGTACCCATCTTCAGTCTATTTTTATCTCCCCCTTAAGGCATGCTTAAGCTAAGGGATATGTCATTGGCTTAGTATATATTGATAGTCTTTCTGAAACAGGATATGATATAGTGTAATACTTGCATAATCAGGATTCTGTCTAGACTAGTGAAATTAAAATAGTGACAGAGCAAAAGGAATCTCTTTCTAAAGTAGAATACATTAGGAAACATTGTTTTACCAGAATATTGATGAAACTTGCGAATATGGAATAGTATTTTATATCAGTATCGAAGTTAAGGTTTTGGGCCGGCCCCGTGGCTTAGCGGTTAAGTGCGTGCGCTCCGCTGCTGGCGGCCTGGGTTTGGATCCTGGGCACGCACCGACGCACCGCTTGTCCGGCCATGCTGAGGCCGCGTCCCACATACAGCAACTAGAAGGATGTGCAACTATGACATACAACTATCTACTGGGGCTTTGGGGGAAAAATAAATAAATAAATAAATTTATTGAAGTTAAGGTTTTAATATTTAGAATGCCTTGTTGACTTTTGTATATTAATCTTACTGGTATTCATCATTTTAGACTGACTGTCAGAAGATAAAGTGAAATTTATTTCAAATGTTTTAGTAGGAATAAAGAGGAACCTCAAACATAAGTGCATCTCAAAAAATATAAAGTATAGCATGCTGTCCATGATACAGGAGAGGGGAAAATGGTCACGTTGCTTGTGTTTTGAGCTAAAATATAATCAATAAACATTATATGTTAGTAGGTGACTGATGACTAGGAAGCAAAACCAAATAACAGTCTTAAATCCCAGGAGTTTTGACTAACTAAAACCAAGTTCTTAAATCTTTTTTGGCGTTTTGCATTTGTCTAGTACAATAATTTATTTCCCAAATTATTTTTTTAGGTATATTTCATTGAGAAAACTACCGAGGAACAATTTCAAACCAGGGACTGCCTTGAAATCTGCTAAATCAAGATTGCCACTTTTTTCATTCCTGTTAGCCCAGAGAGGGTGCTGGGAGAGTTACCCTCTGCGCTTGGGACCAAGCTTGATTGAGTCAGTGGGTTTCCCAGGCAGATGAATGACTTCTCTCTTATCTCAACTTTCTGAAAATATTTGCTCAATATTTCTGTAAAGCAGAGAAAGAATTTACGTTTTATCATTCAAATGAAGTGCGAGGGTTTTGAATTAATACATGGCGTAGAATCTCTACTCAGCCACGCACCAGCTTTGTGATCTTGGGCAAAACAATTTACTATTACTCAATTTGCCCGTCTAGAAAATGGACATAATAATAGTACTGCCTTCATAAGGGTATAATTAGGATAAAATGAGTTAATCCATGTAAACTTAGCAGAGTGCCCATCAAATGGTAAATTCTCAAAAAAAAAATTAACTAATAATATGATTAAGATGTAATTCATTTATCCCAAGATAAATTTTTGCACATTTCCTTTTAACATATCTTAAAATTGAAATAATAATGAATTTTCTTCCACTGTGAAGAGAGCTTACAGTCCTTTTCCTTGAATTATAGTAAATGACAATTGGTTAAAATTAATTTAACTCTGCATCCTCAGTTGGATCTGTGATTCCCAGCCTCTGCTTCAGAATTATATCATATGGGACCTTTAGCTTCATTTGAGAATCCTCGCAGCAATTTATGTTCTCTTCATTCAGGCCTCATCAGCCACCACTCTGTGGAAAAAAACATAGGTAATAGATGTGGAAATGATCCCACAGAAATGTGTATTGGTTGCCCTTTCTCTGATGAGAGGTCAGGAATAGGCATAATATAAGAAAAAGACAAGGCAAGCCAGGTAGTTGAATCTGTTAAATATATCTATCTAGATTTAGCTTGCAAAAGAGAATAGAAATGTTCCAAAACAGCCATAAATTCAAATCCATATGCTTCCTTAGAGATCTGATTTTGGTTCTCTTTTCCCCCCCTGTATGGGAGAAGGGAGGTTTTGGATGACAGAGCCATTATTTAAGGCAAAGATCGAGTAGTGAATAAGCATAGAGACTTGGTAGGTTCTGAGCCTTACTAATGCCCTCTACTCCTTTCCCTGCTTGTTCCCTCGGCTGAAGCTACACTGACCAGGCCACACCATTGCTACTTTCACGTTCTGTGAATGTTAGCTGTGTGTTCTGTGCCTGAGACAGGCAGCCATTTGATTGTATCATAGGCACCAGGATATTGAAATTCAGAAGCTCCTGGCACCTGGTAGATTAATTATTCTTGGGTTTATATTCCCTTTATTTTTTTGTAACACATTTCTTTGCATCTAAAATAGTGTCCACAAGTGTTTATTGACTTGAATTAGTGCCTGATCATTTTGTGTTTCATTATATCTTGGTGGCACTGTATTTTCAAATGCAAGTTCTGTGGAGAGTTAGATGTTTCCTATTCCTTTGTGGACCAAAGAAAATTCAAGTTTCATTTCTTGGGCTCTCTTTTTGTGCTTTGGACTATAGATTTATAAGACCATAAAATATTAAGCCTTCTAATGGATGGTTACCACTCAGAATGGTGTCCTTGTATGATGTTAATTAAATACTGTGACACAAAATATGAAAAAAAATCTTAGATACAAACACCAAAACATGTTAGATCATGTTTTTTCTTTTAGTGCACTTTTTCTACTTTTTAGAATAATAACAATGATATCACTTATGGAAACCTATTCTCTTAAAAGTAAATTTTTTGTTTGCATGTATATTTATGTTTTCTACTTTTGCAGTTGCTACTTTGCCGCTTTTATCAGAAGTGAAGCAAATGTCTGTTGTCTTGGGTGCTCGCCTAATTGATATAAGCAATTTGATATCAAATGAAGAGCCTAATAAGTTTTGAGTTTAACTTAGGATGAAGAGCAACTAGAAAAGTGATGAGTCCTTAAATAGTAAATGATTTTCAAAATATTAAACTTTTTTCTTTTATAGTGAGAGATTCTTCTTGAGGCTGAATAGAAACGGGCTGCCCAAAGCCCCAGATAAACCAGAACGACATTGCTCTCTCTTTGTGGTAAGTGGATCTTGTTTTATCCAGGAGGCGGATTCCTCCCATTGTATTTTATGTTACTTAGGAGAAATAAATTGTTGTGAGAGAACATAGTGAATTTGCTTAAACTATGTAAATACCACACAAATTATAGTAATGCCCAGAATTCTGAATACCACCATTCACAGTCACACCTTTGTTCCCTTGTGTATGCTAGAGCCTGTTACACTATTGCCATAGGATAGGGGTGATAGGGCTCAGGATGGCCCATGGCATTTAGTACATATGTACTTAAGAAATGTTTAAAGAGTGAGTGAGAGATTGAAATAAGAATCAGCTTTTCTTTTAAGTATTATTTAACATTAGTGGACTTACAGTAACGTTGATTGTAATGGTATTTTTTGAACGGGATTTGAACTATATGCTTCTGCTACAAAAATTCCATTAGGAACATTCATGTTCATCTTTGTCTTTCTTCTGTTATTTGTGAAAATAATGTGCTATGTCCTTTAAACGCTCTGCACACATTGTGAGTTCTAAAATAACCAGACTTTGTTTTTTGGTAGGATTTGGGTAGCAGCGAGCTAAGAAGGGACATCTATATCACCGTCCACATTATCCGAATTGGTAGGTACAACACCTGTTGTCAGGGTGATAGAAGCAGGGAGAAGAGACATTGAGAGGTCTCTGTGTAGTTGTGTTTGTTTGCTATGTGGATCAGAAAGAAGTCAAAGCAAGATATGAATCCAAGAATCACAGAATTGGGGAATTGTTCCCTGGCCTGCCCAAACTCACATACAACCTCCTCACCCACCATGAACAGATCTTGTGTTCTTTCCATATAGGTCATTAGGTAGTTTATTGTGTTTCATTTTGTTTTATTGGACTCCCTAAACATATTTGATTCAGAAATTTGGTATTCGTCTTTTTAAATTCTAATTTCTGTTAATAGCATAAATTACACTTTTAGGAGCCGGATTTCCTACAAGTTTATGAAAACTTTACACCAATTGACATTTTCTTTTCTTTTTCTTTTTTTTTTTGTGAGGAGATCAGCCCTGTGCTAACATCTGGCAATCCTCCTCTTTTTTCGCTGAGGAAGACTGGCGCTGGGCTAACATCCGTGCCCATCTTCCTCCACTTTATATGGGACGCCGCCACAGCATGGCTTGCCAAGCAGTGCGTCGATGCGCGCCCGAGATCCGAACCGGCAAACCCTGGGCCACCGCAGCGGAGCTCGCACGCTTAACCGCTTGCGCCACTGGCCTGGCCCCTAATTGATATTTTCTACAGTGCAGAATACTGCAGAACATTATTACACAAGGTGCTATAAGAAAAGGGTTCTGAAATACTGAAGACTGTATATTCTCTTCATTTGTATAATATCATTAGCTTATTAAAGGGTCTGAGAACACCTACAGGGAAAAATTAAAATGCCTATCCAACTTTGTTGGTCCTAGTTTTCCACACATTTGATTTGACTGTGGAAACATTTATATAATGTAACATTTATTAACATCTTGCAAAACACACTTTGGGTGTTCAACAATGAACTTGCACAATGAGGCCAGAATATGTTCACCGTTTTTACACACAAAATACCTCTAAAGGCATGCATTTTATAGCAGAGGAACTGGGTAAAATAAAGAATGGTGTAGCCTACACAGTTTTTCTGTTAAAACTAACCAGCTGATACTAGGAATTGATTCCCACTTCTTCACTAACTGTGCTACATTACTTGCTTGGGAATACTTCTGCAGGATAGTAATCTCTCTCCATGCAATCCTGCATAGCGATCTTTATTTTTATAGTCTGTTATTTTATGCTCATGATAACCGCACTGTGCACTAAGAGAGGCTATAAAACATGTTGTCATTCCTACATAGATTTTCTATTATTTTTTCTCATAAAAATCTGTTCGGAAAACCCGTTTTCATTTTATGCTATTTTTATATTTGAGGGACAGTAGAAATAAAAAACAACATAAATTGTCTTTGGTTTTGTTTTAATTTTCTTTTTATAAATGAATATGTGGGAAAAAATTTGGAAAGGATCTTTGAAAATATTGGACAAGTTGGAATGCATGCTGCTGTGTATTTATGAGATAAAGCCTCTGTCTGTTCCCAAGATGGCAGGGGTGCAGTTTGTTATGTAATTCTTCGTGGGTTTTTTTTTTTTAATTCAAATGTGTAATACCAATTGCTAATGTAACATATAGTTTTGGATTTCTTCATGTAAACATTGCTAAAATTTGAATATAATCTTCTACAGCTTTGAGAGAAAAAGTAAACCACTTTTGCTTTCAGAACTCTGTAAAAGCTATCTACAGGTTTTTGGTAGTAGAAACACACGCAGCAGAGCAACTACATACCCTGTTTGCCCGTGGCCTGGGTGACTGTCCTCCTCTCACCGGGTTATTGCCGAGGAAGCCGCTTCGGTAATATTACCCGTTAAAGGGCTACCTTTCAAATACATGGTGTTTGATAAATGATTGTATTTTTTACTCAGATTTTTATGATAGTTAAATTGTCAGAATGAATGTTGAATCAAAATTACCAATCTCCCCTCCCCTAAGCTTTGGTCAAATTAATACTTCTTTGAGATTACTGCAAAAACTTGCCTAATGATCACATTTAGTGGTTTGACATTTTGAGCCTTGAGGAGAAATAAGATTTAAGGTAAGACACTCTAAGAAGGGTTAAGACTTAGTCTGCTGCAATGAAATTAAGGAGTTGGAGGATTGCTGTCTCTCAGGGGCAGACACTTCTTACTTTTTCTAGAATGTCCCTTGTACCTGCTTTAGTAGGAAAAGGGCATGCTGACCCTCACTGGCTGCAGAGAGCAGGAGCAATAACACCTCACCTTGGAATTTAACCTCAGATCTTTGATTAGAAAGAAGGGAAGCAAAAAGAGAGAAACAGTTTCATATCCTCCTGCTCTTTCCACCTCTGTATCTCCCCTTTTGGCTTTTAGCTGGTTGCTAAATATTTGTACCTTTCCCCACTCCTACCTTCATTCCTACTTAGACAGTTTTCCTAGAAATTGGACCTAACTGTGAACCCTTACTAATCCTAGAATTGGGAACACCAGGGCTGGCATCAACTAGTCTTTTCAGTACAGTCATTAGACCAAAGGTTTCCACAGAACCGGGAAAGAAAACTTAAAATTGGGTGTCTGAGGATGTGAGTGGTGTGGAGGTTGGGGAGTTATGCTTCACAGCCGTCAGAGAGAGGGACGGAAAACTCCCTGGAGAGTCTCCTCAAGTTGCTGTGAGAGAACACTTTCCCATCTTCCCTATGTTGCAGTCCTCCCCAAGCACCCACAGTTTTTTCTTTAGTGCACTTCTAGCTAAAGGGGTTGGAAAAAAATAGGATGCCTTGTATAAACTCCTAGGAATTTAGAGCTAGAAGAGTCCTTGGGAATAATCTTGTTGAGAGTTCCAGGTTTTTTTTGTTTTACGTTTTTTTAACTAATAAAAATTTTTTTTTTTTTTTTTGGCTGAGAAAGATTCGCCCTTAGCTAACATCTGCTGCCAGTCTTCTCCCTTTTTTATTTGGTTTGTGAGCCGCCATGACAGCATGGCCACTGACAGACTAGTGGTGTAGGTCTGTGCCTGGGAACTGAACCCAGGCTGCTGAAGCGGAACTAGGCCACCGGGGCTGGCCCCATAAACTTCTCGTGTGATGTTAAATAACTGTAAAATACTCCACTCTGTAATTTTCTATTGTCTTTATCAACTTAGATTTATAAGGAAATGGTTAAGTGAGAAAAAAGTTATATTTTAAATCACGATATCAATAAAGATTGGAGTATATATTTCATCCTAATACAGTCAGTAATAATATTCAAAATAGAGACAAACTAGATTTTTTTTTCCATTTAACAAGTGATCAAAATTTTAAATTTGTTTAAATCAATTCTGTAAGTAAAAGTATGATTTGTTGACAGATTCAAATATGATATTATAAAAGGTTTGATTTGCAGGTGAAATTTATATTAAAACATAGATTGACAATTGGACACATATTACACCATCAGGTCATGAAAACATGATATTTGAAATTCTTAAGTTGTGCACATCTAAAAAGCGGCTGACTTATTTTGACCATGTTTTAGTTTTCATTCTGCCTGATAAACGAGAGGTTTTTGGGCTGCTATTTGTAAGCATTCCCGGAAAATGATTTATTGCAGAGGCAGTTTTTCTTTATTACTGATGAATGAAAGCCAAATTGGATATTGCCATCCCTTTTTTTCTATTTAACGTTGGATTGACAAGTGTTAGAGTCATCTAGATGGGCTATAGGACAGTTTCGCTCAGATGGAAACAACTTACAGGTCTGTTGCCAAGCACTGGGAAACAGATTTGCACATTTTTTTTTTGTTATTTTTCCTCACATTAACTTGTTATATTTCAGCTTCAGAATACTTTCTGCTTTCTGTCTTCAGAATAATCCCTTGGTAATTAAATACAATAATAAATTAAACTAGTATCTCAATGACATACTTAAAAATGTATAACAATGTTAACAAGTTGAAACTGTGTCAGAGTGAAAACCATCCCAGGTGATTCAGCGATTGGCTGAGTTCTCATCCGCCTGAGCCCTGGGTCAGGAAAGGGCAGGGTCATTTGGTCACCTGTGCTTACTTGCTATACCTTCAGGGAATCTCAAACTACTTCCTTTCAAAGGTGAAATATTTGAAATTGTTTTTTAAAAATGGAATTTTTTAAAAATAGGAAAATAAAATAGGCACCATTACTACCTTTATTAATGTGAACCTCGTGGAGTGCCTTCACGATTCCTTGGGGAGAGGGTTCCCCAGCTGGATCAGCTCTAGTCTTCCTGTTTGATAGACAATAGCTGATGCCCAGAGGTAAGCCCGAGGTCACCCAGCTAGGTGGTTGGAGAGGAGAGTCCAGAACTGAAGCAACATCTCCTGTTGCCCCAAACCTGTGTCCTTTCCGTGGCCCAGTCACATTTCATATGGCCTATCTTGTAGCTGTATCTATTTAAGATGCACTAATCAAATGGCTCCTTGGGCCATGTTTGCTTTTTAATTGGACAGGTCGAATGGGGACAGGAGAAAAAAAGAATGCCTGTAGTGTCCAGTACCGGCGACCCTTTGGCTGTGCGGTTCTTAGCATTGCTGACCTGCTGACAGGAGAGACTAAAGATGACCTCATCCTGAAAGTGTACATGTAAGAAGCACGCACATGGTGGGGGCTGAGGGGCACAGAGGCACGTGTGGATTCTACCTGGTGATGCTACTTTACATGGGTAATAGAAGAGCAAGGGATGGGTTGAGTCTATGAGCCATTCCTCAAAAGCTCAGTAATCTGTAGACTTGCTACAAGTGAGCCTGCAGTTACCACTTGCCAGGCAGAGAGATTATGAAATTGAGAACAAAAGAATATAGTTCATCAATAGATTGAACCGTCCAGTGTAGAGTATCTCCTCTGTGAATTTAAAACCCTAACATTTCTTTATCCCCAGAGAGTGAATTTGTTCTTAGAAAATGGAAATAGATTTTAATGTAAATTGATTAGAATTAGGAAAGAGAAGTTCAAGTGATTTCCCTCCTACTTTATATATTGTTAGATTGCTAGGGCTGCCATAACAAAGTACCATAAACAGGGAGGCTTAAGTAACAGAAATTTGTTGTCTCACTGTTCTGGAGGCTAGAAGTCCTAGATCAAGGTGTCAGCAGGGTTGGTTCCTTCTGAGGGCTGTGAGGGAGAATCTGTTCTTTGCCTCTCTTTCCTAGTTTCTGGTGGTTTGCTGGTGGTCTTTGGCGTTCCATGATTTGTAGATGCATCACTCAGATCTCTGCCTTCATCTTCACATGGCATTCTCCCTGTGTGTGTGTCCATTGCTGTGTCCAAATTTCCACTTTTTATAAGGACATAGTCATATTGGGTTAGGGTCCACCCTACTGACCTAATTTTAACTTGATTACCTGTGTAAAGACCCTATTTCCAAATAAGATCACATTCTGAGATATTAGGGGTTAGAACTTCAACATTATCTTTTTTGGGGGACACAGTTCACCCTGTAACACTCCACTAAGAAAATCACTTAATGTATTCCAAATCCTAAATTCAATGACTTTTTAAATGCACGTGGTTTTATATTACCCCACGCTGAGCACCGCCCCACAGGTTTGGAAATTGAGAGCTGACGTACAGCGACATGCTCAGAGCAGACCCATGGAGGGTGAGGCGGGAGAGGGAGGGGTTTTCCACATTCCTGGTTTGAGGACCACGCCACTGACCACCTCCATGAGCCAGCTTGCTTTCGTTTCATGTTCTGGCGGTCGAGTTGATATATCCAATAGATGTTGATAGTTTTTCATATGTGGAGGTAACACAACTGGCCCACTGCCTGTGGGGCATATACTTCAAGTTGCTTTTTGACCATTGCTGCAGGATTTCATGGATTTATCCATTCTCCACCCAGTGCCCCCAGGACCTGTGTCACACATTTGCTAATTAGTTGACAAAGATTTGTCTATATAGCCTGTGGTTTAGGACCGGAAACTCTCTTTATCTCTTTTAAGAGGGATAAAATCAATGACCTTGATTTTAAACTTGAAACTTTGTGGTGAATCTAGAGGAGAGTAATACTTGCTACTCTCTTTATCACATGGCAACCCTCAGTTTCAGTAGTTGGGCTTAAATCCATGATAATCCTCTTTCCAAACTCTACTGGTGGTCATAAAATATAATTTATTTGAAATAATACTGATGCTAATGGCCACCTCGCACAGTGCTTATAATGTTGTGCGAGGAACTGTGTTAGACACTTTGCACGTACGTGTCATGTCACTTTATCCTCATAACAAACCCTTGAAGCAGATGTTCACTTTTACACATAAGGAGACAGAGAGGCTAAATAACTTGCCCAAAGTCTCCTGGCTAATAAGAACAGGAACTAGATTTGAAGTCAAGACTGTCTGACTTTAGAACCTGAGCGCTCGTGTTTCCAGGTTGTATGTTTCTCGGTGTTATTTCACACCACTGTCTGGTAATGTGATAATGATGCTGTTGTGTGACATTGCTTTTTAAGTAAACCAAGTTCTTCACAAACACAATCTCATCATTTCTTAGAGTAGTCTTGGCAGGTGTGGGTAGCAAGTGTTATATTTATCTTGCCATTGGGAAAACTGAGGAACTAACAGTTGCATGCATCATCCTTGATTATGCAGCCAGCTAAAGAAGACCCATGAATTCCAACTCTACTTATGGGAGACACTCGCTCTCATAAAAATAAATTGTACTGCTCTTTGTGGTTTTTATTGTCTGTTTTTTCATAAATATCAAATAAGCTTTTGGGTTATTCTTGCTGGAAGAGTGATCTCTTAAAAATGCCAGTTCAGCAAATTATGAAGCTGTTACAAGAGGAATATTAGCCAGTCAAAACAGTCACTGTAAATTAAGAAGGAACGGTGAGTTTAGTAAAACATTTTAGGGAAGTGCCAGTTACAAATAATTTCGAAGAAATTTCTCTTTGTTAAGGTGACCAAATCCTCAGCCCGTCTAGGACTCAAATATAAAGCAGTCACAAGGACCTCATCTGAGTCTGGAAGATATTTCAGTCACCTACGTTAGGAACTTTGATTTTGTTTAGAGTTTTGTAGATTAAAAGCATGAATTCTAGAGTCACTTAACTATCTAATAGGAAGCAAGCCATCTTTCCTCCTTCCCCACTGAGCTGAAACTGGAGGCAGGATGTACTAAATGGCAGTTTGGTGTCTTACAGCTGGACAGGTGGGATGGTTTCATTTCATCTTAATTTTCCAGCCTTCCTAGATTCACTGTTCTGTTTGGTATCCTACTGTTAACTGGCTCAAAAATAACCTCCATCATATTCATCTTGGAAAAGCCTATGGTGGTGAAATAAATAAATATGTAAGCAAATTGTGAATTATCAGCTACAGACAAGATCACTAGGAAAAGGAATCTGTACTATGGAACAGCTTGATTGATAGTGTATAGAATCTTGATAGTCAGGACTCTTGGCAGGGAGCATTTGTGGCTAATAGGAGATAGTAGCGAATTTACAAACATGTCCAGATGAGGGAGGCTCTCCCTGGCCTAACTGGTGGAGTCCTGACAGTAAAGAGGGATAACAGACCCAGGTATTTAGGAACCATCAGGAGCTGCCAGTCAGAGGGACATCCATCCATTCATTCATGCATCTGATGTTTTTTAAGCATCCACAATGTCCGGAGTACTGAGGGAGACGCAGATATCAACCAGTCCTAGATCCAAAACTCAAGAAACTGAAGAGTCTCCTAGATGAACTATATCATGTAAACAAAGATAACATGAGCTAGCAAGTGACGAGAGCTAAAAGAACAAGGTAGAGATGTCTGTGAGAGTGAGAAGGCAGAGAGATGCCTTTCAGCCCAGAAGTGGGAAATTAACTACCCTTTGGTAAATCCTGCCAGCCTTTTGCCAGTGCCAGTTGTGTTAACCTCAGTTTCATTTTGCTTGGCCAGTTGTGTTAACCTCAGTTTCATTTTGCTTGGTTTGTTGCATTTTGGTGCTAGCCGAACTTGGTCAGGTTATTGTAGGCAGTGACTTGCTAATGTGAACTAACATTTATTGAGCATTTACCATGTATCAGGCATTGTCCTAAGCCCAAGCTCATTTCATGTTCCAGTATATTACCCGCATTTCACAGTTGAAGAAATCTAGGCACAGAGAGGGTAAATTTCTTGCCCAAAGAACATAACTCAGTTAATAGTGAGGATTCGAATCCAGGGAGTCAGACTCTTAGTCTGCCTTCCCCTGTACGCAGTGTTCTCTGAGATTTTGGTGGGGGAGAGGGGCTCTCCTAATCTGTCAGTTGTTCATCCTAGCTGCCTCTGGCATGAAGTAGGTGGTCATGCATTACCAGATATGGGCATTCCTGCTCATCTTGGAGCAACTATGCTAAAACCGACTGTCACTTGTGGTGAGTTGTTGGCAACTCCAAGGAGGTTTAAGGAAGTACATTATAGTGATTATACCCAAAAGAACAAGGGTGCTGTTAAGGTTGTTGCTTGATCTCAGGCATCATCAAAGCTTAATAGAATGTTAATGTTTTTATAGGTGTAACACAGAAAGTGAGTGGTACCAAATCCACGAGAACATCATCAAAAAGCTGAATGCACGCTATAATTTGACTGGCTCCAACGCAGGTGAGTATGTGAGGTTGGCTCACTCTCCCTACACTTTTCGTTTCAGGCCACTTCTTTTATTATCTGTGTGAGAAGGAAATGATCTGCCCTTTGTTTTTCTCTCTGTTCACTCCCTGTCTTTAAAAATGCTCAGTCAACATTCTGGTACATCTCCCTGTGCTATGATAGGCTTATAGCTATAATTCCCTCTAAAAATTGTATTCTGTTCTGGTTTGAAACAAGGCAGAGTATCTGAATTTGTTCAACAGTACCAAGTCTTGAGACCTCTAAGTTATTACTGATTGCTAAAAACCAAATGACAGTTATGTTTGAGCTCATGACTGTTGTGTGGAATAGGTTTGATGAATGGAAATCTGTCAGTAAGGAAAACATGCTTCACTGCCTATAGCTGGAAGCAGCATTATTGTACTGGGGAATAAGCATGCTGGCTCACATATTGAAATTGGTAAGAAGGAGAGTGATGTTGACTGCAGTGTCATGTAGAGAAAAATATATACACACTTGTTCAGAAGGGAACTGAAATAGTATATAGCATTGTAAGTTATATGTAATATGTGGTAGTCTTATACTAGTAACATATTATAGAATATATTATGTTATATAGTATATAACATATAAGTTATATAGATTATATAGCATATGTAGTGATGTCATTAAGTTGGGTCAGTAGACAAAAACTTGGTGAATATTGTCTGCTTCCTGTCACCCCTTCAAACCCATGTTGAAGCAAAATAAACTATGCAGTGTGTGCTTTCATTGATATAAAGAAACTTCAAATTAAGTAAGCTGTTATTTGAACTGAATGTATTGTTTTTTTAACTGATTTTTATTTATTTATTTTTATTTATTTATTTATTTATTTTTTTGTGAGGAAGATCAGCCCTAGCTAACATCCATGCTAATCCTCCTCTTTTTGCTGAAGAAGACCGGCTCTAAGCTAACATCTATTGCCAATCCTCCTCCTTTTTTTTTCCCCAAAGCCCCAGTAGATAGTTGTATGTCATAGTTGCACATCCTTCTAGTTGCTGTATGTGGGACGCGGCCCCAGCGTGGCCCGAGAAGCGGTGCGTGGCTGTGCGCCCGGGATCCGAACCCAGGCCGCCAGTAGCGGAACGCACGCACTTAACTGCTAAGCCACGGGGCTGGCCCTTAACTGATTTTTAAAGTATCTTGAATATAAATATTTGTGTTATAGTCTAACTTGTCTGGCAATTAGAAGAACCAGAATTTAAATTCAGACTACCTTTTTTTCAGGCCTGCACACATTTTGCTAGGCCTAAATGACCCACAAAGAAAAGTAACTGCAGACAGAAACTTATGGTTCAGTTCAATGAGAGCCATAAATATTCAGGCTGTAATGAGGGGTGAGGTCAGTTGTCTCCTCCCTCTCCCAAGAGTTGGGGAGGTAACTTGGGTTTTATTTGATTAACACAAAGTTCTGCATCTCTCACTTAATAAACAAGAGCCTTGCACTTACTGTTGAGGGCAGAGCCCCTGAAGGACTGGGAGGAGATGGTGGTAGCAGAATACAACATGAAGTAATAAGTATACTTTAGAAACTGGTACATACACTTGTCTTTGCATTTTCTGCAAAAGAATTATAACAACACTTAATTAAATCAACGAAAATGATTTAATTTAAGTATATCTTCAGTAAAATGGTAGAGGTGCTGCCTTTTTAAAACTTGTCTTGCTGAATTCGTTGGTAGACTTCTAGCCAAATCTAGTAGTTTTGTTTTAAACGCTTTGGTGTTTCTTGATACCACAGATTATTTTTTATCATTAAGCACACTATAGATCTGTGCTGTCCAATTCAGAAGGCACTAGCCACATGTGGCTATTGAGAACTAAATATGAGGCTAATACAACGCTAGGAGTGAGGTGTACTGTAATTGTAAAATATATACTAGATTTCAAAGACTTGGTACAATAAAATGAATGTAAAATATCCCATTAATGGTTTTTATATTGATTACATGTTGAAAGATAACATTGTAGAGATATTGGGTTAAATAAAATATCTTACTAAAATTAATTTTATTTGTTTTTACTTTCTTAACATGACTACTTAGAAAACTTTTAATTTCATTGGTGTCTCAGATTATATTTCTATTAGACAGTACTGCTCTGGACTTGATTTAAAGGATTTTTTTAAAGTTCTTTTCATGGCTCACAAACAAACTCATTATGCCTTGCTCCTTTCCTTCTGCCCACTAACTGTGGGTAGAGGAGTCTATAGCCATTGTGTATTTTGTTCTTTCTCCCCAAGAGTGCCTTTACTCTTAATTTGCTTGCATTTGCCTCCTTATGTGAATAAATAATATAAAACTAACCCTGACCTTCTAATTTTTCCCATGTATTCCCTTCCCTCTCTACCATCATAGATGCAGTCTTGACCAAGCGGGACGTGTAGACTGCTGAGATACACTTCTTTCCCAACTCCTGTTGACTCCCAAGCCTTTCTTCTTTCCAATATGCCTCATGCAGAACAAAATTCCTCTGTTGTTGGGTTGTTTGAATATATCATTGTCCAAATTCTGAGGTGATACCGAGTTGCCTCTTGAATAACAGTGAGGTTCTCGATGATGGGCTTTGGCTTATACCTCCAGATAGATTTCTATCATAATTGATTCTCTGTCCTTTGAGGCCTCTGTTAGGGGTCAGGGTTCCAGTCAAGCCAAACCACATATTTCGCTCTACTTACAGACAGGAGTCTTTGCTTAGAGACTATGAACTCTAAGAGCTTTGCTTCTGGAAATAGAATGTCCCAGGTTTGAATCAGTTTTACTGGGATAATAGTAGTATCATTTTTTAAGGTTGGGAGGATTTTATTATGAGGATTAAAAGAGAAAATGTATGCAAAGCACATAGCAGAGGACTTGAGACATAATAAGTATCTATTCAATGTTGACTATTATTGTTGTTTATTCACTCTGGGGTCATCATCTAGAATATTCTGCCCCTTCCTCTTAAGTCAGTTCACCTTGTTTCATTTTCTCAAAGTGGATCCTGATTTGATCTCCTTAATGAAGACTTCGAGAATAATACAGTTGGATTATTGATAGGTTGGATCATTGAACCAACCCTTCTTACTCTTTGTTTCTTCCATTTCGTCTCTGCTGATTTGATTGCTAGTATGTCTTCTTAGGTCTTTTAAATTAATTGTTGTCCTTCTGATTACATAGATTAACTCCAGGAGGGAAGAGCAGCTCATTCTATTTCCTTGGTGCTTAGGCATGCTCCACATGTTCCATGTGCTTAGTCAATTTTACTGACTGACTGACTACTTATTCTCGCTGGACTCCTGAGTGAGACTACCAGAAAGTGAGATACAAACCACCTTATTCCCTGAGTGTTACTTTTTCTGTTTATAGACACTGTACTGAAATGAAAAACGACACGTTGCATCTTTGGAAAGAGTGAAAGAAATCATTGTACTGTAGAGCCCTGTATAGTTTCCCCACCCTTTGTCAGAATTCATCTTCCATTTTGCTGCCTACTGTGATACTCAGATTCCTAGGCAACCAAATGTACGCTGTTTGTACTTGACTTCTGCTGCAAATCCCTGTCTGCTCTCCTGTCCTTATGGCCCAGCCCCTCTCCATCCTCCTCCCTCAAGCCTGAGTCCCAGCCAGCTGCATGCAGCCAGCATCTATCTGCCTTCTATTTCTCTGGTCTCCACCTGATCCCTTCTAGCTCTCTCAAGCCAAGGCAAACTCAGCCATAAGCCTCATCACTCCAAAATACTGTTCCAGAGAGAGAAAGCTCAGGAAGAAACTTTAAGAAATAAGTAAATAAGCCCTTTACTCCTTCCACTGAAGTTTCTACCCTTCAGTCTTGGTGGGTCATTGTTCTCTATCACCTTGATCTATTCTCTGTCTTGAGAAGAGGCAGTTATAAGAACAGCAGATAGGTATTCAGGAGCTGTTTGCCTTTGTTATTGGAATGGGGGCACTCTAATGACTTATTTAAAAGTAGTGAGGGAAGCAAAGGTACACGAAATTGAAATTGGAAATTGGAGTGCCCTAATGTTCAAACTATCACAATGGTTAGATATGTTGACTTCTACTGTTTTCTCCTTGGACCATGTAATTGTTGATTAAATGGAAGCAGTGCAGTCAGACGTTTTCAAGAGAGTTGAGTTCACTCAACAAAGTATTTTTTCCTGCTTTCCTCTTGGTATTCCTTGGTCATTGGTACTAAAAAATGAAAAAAAGAATAACTTTGAAATTAGTTTTGGAAACAAATTCTACCAGCTAATTTCCAGGCCCTTTATCCTTCATTGTATTTCCCTATCTCTTGCAGTTATAATCTTTTCTGTTTAATAGATAAAGGGACTAGTCTGGTTAACTGGATTTTTTCCCTCTAACCTAAGACTTACGCTGCAAAGGTACATCAACCACTATCTTTGTTGAGTTTAGAAACTGGGAGAAAATTGCAAGTGATCCATTTAACTTTTAAAGATTAGAAAAATTGAATTAACATATCTCTACGGTTAGATTTAGTTGGATTGAGTAATTCAAAATTTCCAAAGTTGTGCTCTGTAGGAGTTTTAAAATCCAAAAGTAATATTGTAAGAATTTGAGATTCTAAAAATATTCATTAAAATGAGCCTGGTTTAGGTTTGTTGAGCAAATGGTTATTATAAATGTCACCTCTGATAGACATTAGCAGTTGAATTCTAGGAATGTGGAATGAGACTGAGCCAATATGATTTTCTGAGGCAAATTCAGTTCTATGATTTGAAATAAATTGTATAAAAATCATTGGCTCTAGTTCATTATGTCCTAAGAGAAACTTCAGAATCTTTTCCTATTCTCTGTGTGTTTATGAAATCTTATTTCCTGTAGTTTGTACATGTAGCTTACCACTAGAAGAAATCATTTTTGCTAATCAGGTCGATTTCTACAGTCTTCTTTTTGCCTTAGTAAGATGAGTGAGTGTACATGGTTACATTCCTGCCAACTGTACTTTTTAACCCCCACAGAAGGTTAAAAGGAATTACCTAGATAAGGAGCCCACAGGTACAGGGAGAGCAGGTTAACTTCATGCAGGAAATAAACAGTGTTCTTTTTTTGAGCTGAAAGGAGGCTTTTGAGAGAGTCAGATTCTGTTTTGGGTGTTGAGCATCCTATCCTCACATAGCAATGTGGTCATTTAACTCAATATTAAATTGATATAATTTTAAAGGATTGTATCAATTCTCCTGACTTATGAACACTGCTTTTAGAAACTTTGCCTTCTAATATTGTTGAAAGAAAACTGGTACTTATTGGCACCACCTATTGACTAGAAATATAGCATGTGACTTTTTTGCTCACTTTTGGAATTTCCTGATTATTAATCTGTGCTCTCTTCTTTATTCTTTTAAAGTTTTTATTTTCAACTAATTTTACTTACAGAAAATTTGCAAGAATATACAAAGAATTCCTAATTTCTCAAAGGTTAGCATTTTACTACATTTGCCTTATCCCTCTCTCTCTCTATACACTCGTATATGTCTATGTATACTTTTCATATATACAGGTATATGGTTTTATATATATGTGTATGTATGTGTATATATATTCTTTATATATGGTCATTTAATATTACTGAATTGGTATAATTCTTACGGATTGCATCAGTGTTTGTGATGTGTATGCACACACCCACACACACAATATGCACACATATGTACATATCACACATACATACATACATACATTTTTTTCCCCCCTGAACTGTTTGAGAACAAATTGCAGCATGAATTCTCTCTACCCCTACTTACTCCAGGACATGGCAACATAACCACAGTACAATTATCAAAATCAAGAAGTTAACATTGATGTAATACCCTTATCTAGTCTGTAGACCTTATTCAGATTTTGACAGTTTTCTCAACGTTCTTTATAACCAAGGAAACCAGGCCATATTGCATGCAGTTGTCATATCTTTTTAGTTTCCTTTAATCTAAACTATTCTCTTTTAATGACAGTGAAGAAAAAAGATATAGTTCAAAATATATTAAATTATGCTTTAAGATATTTTTTAAGCTTTGTGCAGTATTAAAAGAAAAAAAAACCCAAGCCCAAATTATAAGCTCATAGAAGTAGTGATTAGCACTTAATTTTATTCTCTAAATTACTTATATTTTGCTAATGTAGATATAATCACTAGCAATATGTTTTGGAAGATTTGCTGTATAGGAAAAATTTGCAATTTAGCAAGTATTTTAATAAAATAATCAGATATTAAATTATGTGCTATGCTCTATATGCATTTTTAAAAAGTGATTTTCAGCCTGTGGCTGACTGTATGCTTCGTGTCATGAAAAAATTACAAATAAGAAATAATATTTGCAGTAAAAAGCAAACAAACCAAAACCTTTTTAACTTTGACATAATCCTCAATATATATCATTGAAATGTTGATATCCCAAATCAGAATAAGGATGGAAACTTTAAGACGAAAATTCTCCTTTGTTAAAAAGGAAATGTTAATTTCCTCTGAATGGTTTCATCCATTCCTATTATTATAGCTTCCACTCTTTGCCAAGGGGCCCCTCACCATCTCTCATTTCTGGTCAGTAAATATCTTTTCTGGTTAAGACTTAATGAAAGGAAACAATTTCAGATGTCTCTTATGTCCCTTAGTTTGACGTTCCATGACTTATTTTGTATTGCTTCAGTCTTATTTTCTCTATAACTCTTAGCCATGGGCTAACCACTTCTTTAAAGAAAACATAACAGCCTTCCCAAAACTTTGAAATAGCAGATCTGTGGACTAGCAGTTATAATCACAAGATTGTTGCTCATACTTACCATACCTTTTACATGTTAGAAGGCAGACATCCCAATGGATAGGGTTATCTGTTCAAAAATCTCAGGAAGATGATCTTCAGAAGGTGAGCCTTCAGAAGGTCAAGCCCTCTAATTTATCTTCAGTTGTGTCAAAATTGCATCCTTTAAGAGTTAATTTGGTTTAAGGAGACGGCAAAAATTGAATAATACTGGCTGAAAGTCAGGAATCAAGATGAGGCTATTAAGAAAGGAGAGTGATTTTGTTCTTCTTTTTTTTTCATTTTAAATTGGCTTTGAAAGTGCATCTGAAAGAGGGGATACATTTCCAAACTTGAGCAATGGCAACATTAAGGACGTAAGTGTTTGGGTTTTCAAGATGACAGTCTTAAAGGACAGCTGTCATTTGGGTAAACTGGTCCTGCTGGGTAGAGGCCTTAAGCAAGTAGGTCCCTCCATCTTGTAATTAACACAACATTTGCTAGGCCTCTAGTACTGTCGTTGCTCCCATTTTATTTCTTCGTCTAACCTGGCTCATTTCTACACTCCAGTCTCTTCCTAATGCTTCAGGCTTTTGCTCCATTGACTCATTTTCCAACAGTGTTGTCTCACTTGACACCACTCCTACTAGACATTTGGGTTCCTTTCTTTCCTCTGCTCCAGAGACCCTGAGATTCTGTCTCTGACCTCTCTCTGTAAACACTTTGCCTGATCCCACCAGGATCTTACTGCTTGATGTAGCTAGGTTGTACCCTTGAAAGTTCTCTCTTTGAGTTGGACCCAAATAGGATAAATGCTTCCTTAAATAAATAGGATTTATTTAAAAAGTCAATTATCTTACATTATAGGTGAAACATGTAACATTCTGTTAACATTCATATAGCATTCATATAACATTCTAATACCTGAAGTAAATTTTCAGTGGTAGATTTTGTGAATCAAGCACACAGGAGGGAATAGAAGCAAAAATGCTTGCTCTGATAGTAATAAGGTCCTAAGTATTTCAGAAGTGAACAAATTTTATTGAAGATGATTTTCTGAAAGTATTGAATAATACTTTCTTTAGGAAGTTTTGCTGGCACTTCATATGATGTTAGTAATTTTGCAGTTCAAATTTCAAAGTCCTACCAGTTGTTTTTTTACCCTTAGCCACCTCCAAGACACAGACAAAGTATGCTGGTACTGTCAAGAAATAGTGCTTTTAGAGTTTCACTAGAGAATGGCAGTGTGATGAGCTGAGTGGACCCACTCCAAATTAGAACAACCATAACTAGTAAAGATCATATTTTTAAAAAGCATTAAAGTCTGAAAATTTTTCTAAGAGCAGACAGCAAATGGAGACATACATATGCAAGAATAGCTACTAAATCTTGATAAAAACAGAGAGAGTTGGTGGCACTTGTGCCACAACCCGTTTCCTCCTTCCCATCTGCTGCTCTTAACATGATGGAAATTCTACTCCAGGTAGATGTGACCAATAAGATAGAACTCCTTCTCCCCTCAGCTCTCAGTCAAGGGATGCAATATCTCACCAGGAGGTGAAGGCTGCCAGCATTTCTCATCTCCCTTAGCTCTGAGTTGCTCAGTTCCTGGCAAAAGTGGCTGAAAGGTCAGAGGCTCCCTTCTTCCACCTAACTCCCATTCACGGGGCAGGGACTCTACCCTAGGTGCAGTAGGCCAAGAATATTGGGGCGTTGATCACCCTCACCCCCCAGCTCAATCAGTGGATGGAGGTTCCACATCAGGAGATGCAAGCTGAGAAGACCAGAGGTTACTGCCCTAACCTAGCACCTTGCTCATGAAGCGGGGTGTTACTCTAAGAAATGGGCCGCTGTACCCATCTCCAGCTCTGGAACAGTGGGTCTAGAGATTTGGCCAGGGGAAGAGGCAGTCCATGAGGAGAGAAAACGCAAAAGCTCTCCTGAAAGGAATTGACCTTATTTGAAACTGAGTATGCAGAAATTTAAGCCTATGAGAACTCTTGAAAACAGTGGAGATTTTGGGGAAAAGGTTATTTTTGGAAAAAAGGGTGAAGAAACGTGAACAGAACCTCAGAAAAATGTGCGATACCATCAAGTGCACGAATGTATACAAAATGGGAACACCAGGAGAAGAGGAGAGGAGAGACAGGAACAGGAAAAATGTTTGAAGAAATACTGAGAGAAAACTTTCAAAGTTTGATGAAAAACATTAATCTACATATGCAAGAAGCTCAATGACTCTAAATATGATAAACAGAAAGAGATCCACGCCTAGGCACATCATAGTGAAAATGCTGAAAGACGAAGACAAAATCTTGAAAGCAGTAAGAGAAAAACTACTCATCACATATAGGGGAACCCCAATGAGATTATTACCTGAATTCTCATAAAATACAATGGAGGTCAGAAGGAAGTGATGACATAGTCACAGTGCTAAAAAAAAAAAGAAAGGTGTCAACCAAGAATCTTATATCCAGCAAGACTATCTTTCAAAATTCAAGGCAAAATAAAGACATTCCAAGACAACAAAAATGGAGAGAATTATTTCCAAACAAACCTGCTTCACAAGAAATACTGAAGGAAGTTCTTCAGGCTGAAAGCAAGTGACCCCAGACCGTAATCCAAATCCTCATGAAAAATAAAGAGAACCACTAGAGGTTAATTATGTATTTATGAAAGACAGTATAAATGGCTATTTTTCCTCCTTTTTTTTACTTAACTAATCTCCCCATCTCTGCACATAGCCCCATCTTCTACACAGTGTCTCAGGTCAGACACTCAGGAATCTTCCTAATTCTTCATTTTCCCTTATTCCCCCACATGTAATATATTATCAAGACGTAACTTCTTATATTCCAATATATAGCTTTTTTACCATTTTTTCCCATCGCCATTTCAATCATATTAGCATGAGCCTCCATTGTCTCTTGCCTTCATATCTGCCATAGCCTTTAACTGGACTCGTCAGCTCCACTCTTCCCCTTCCCAATCCCATTTTCCAGGCAACACTAAGCATATTTAAAACACAAATTGGATCCTGTTTCCTTTACTTAAAATTCTCCAGCGGCTTCCTGTTGCACTCAGAATAGAATAAGAGTAATTAATTATGGCCTCCATGACTGCTGCCTATCTTTCCAGCCTCCCCTCCAGCCACATTCAACTCTGCTTACTTCAGAAACAATGGCCTTCTTTCAGTTTTTCCATCACCCCAAGCTCCTTACTGTTGCAGGGCCTGTGAATGTGCTCTTCTCTCTGCCTGGAACATTATCTTCCCGTTTTTCACATTTGCCATCTTTTCTCTTTCTAAGCTTGAGTGCTACTCTTTCAAAAATGCCTTCGGTAATCATTTATCCTTGATTATTTTTATCTCAGTCTCTGGTTTATTTTCTTTATAACAGTTATCACAATTAAAAGAGAAAAATTCTGGTAGGATACACAAGAGGTTGTAAACGTGGATTCCTTATAGAAAATAGAACTCTGTAACTAGGGTGGGGAGTACATCTCCTTCCATAGTAGAGCCTTTTGTACTGCTTGAATTAGTTAGTACTTGCAGGTACTAATTAAAAAATTTTTTAATCTAGTTAAATTTTAAAATGCCCAATGTTTAGTGACTAGTAGACACTCAATAAATATTTATTTCATAAATGAATAAACAAATGAAAAAACACAATTATAAGGTATTTGCCTCAAGTTTTTTTTCTTTAGTTGCCCAGTGCCAAATAGGAAAACAATTAGATGATGAAAAAATGTACTGGGTCCTAAGGTGGTTGCATAATTTTTCCTGGCTTTGATGTCTAAGTCCCTAATTTACATATCTAACTCTTATTGTTGGATTCTTAAATGCTTTCACGTTTTTCACATTTATAAGTAATAATGTGAAGAACATCTGCTGTATTTTGGAATATGTCCTTAAAATAGTGCCTTATAAATGGGATTATTAAGGGAAAATGTGATCTTTTTTATTAATTTTGCCATGTTACCAAAATAAAAAGCAGCTTAGATGTTCATTTTGGAAGAAAAAATGTCACAGCCTACAACAGGATGTTGGAGACATCAAAGACAGAGAAATCAAAGATTTTTGGAAGACTTGGAGCCTGAAGATTCAGAATTGCATTATTAATTAATACAAATGGAAAACAGGTGAAGAAATTGGGGATTGAGTGGAAGAGACTGGTTTTATTTGTCGATTTACTTTCATAGTCTCTGTGTGCTCAAGGTGACTGGTGGAGTTAGTTCTCATCTTCTATAATCACTTATGATATTAAGTTTAACCCAGGATTGATTCTTACCTAGACCGTTGAATTGATCCGTAATGTGTATCCTACCAAATCTTCTTCTGTTCCACTACCAGGATCCTCACTCATTCCCAAATAAAAATCTGTTTGTCTCCTTCCCCATTACAGCTTTCATTGGTTCATCACTTCTGATGCCGGCCTGATCCCCTTCCATGGCAATGCAAGACAGGCTTTCAAGATCTGGCCCAGCCTCCTACTCTAACCACCTTTCATGTGTCTGCCTACAATCTACCCTCAATCTAATATTCCCCTCTTTGGATTCTGAGTATTAGTAGCCACATAGAGTTGTGATACTTTATATAAATGTGCATACCCCAGAAGTGCATGCGTTTATGGCAGTTATATTAGAGAACAAACTATTGATACAGCCTTTATAATTTTACTAGGAATCAGAAGACCTCAGGGATAAAAGACAAAACAGGGCAAAGACATTTCTTTTACCCATTCTATGTGTTTCTGTCTTTGCTCGCAACTCCCTGCTTTATTTTGTGTGTCCTCTCCCTACTCGATTCTAATAAAATACTTCCTTTGCTAAACAAACCATTTCCTGCCTTTTTCCATTTAGATTTGTGCCATGTCATATATGATGACTTTTTTCAAGTTTCTTTAATGTTGTTCAACTAGATCCATATTCTGAAATGAGTTTCCTTAAGCTTTAGAATATTCTGGCTGAGTTGAGATGAAGAGCCTAATTCAAGGTTCTCTATTTGACACTTTATTTTGAGAAAAAGTAAAATGAAGCAATTTTTTGGCCTTTTCTTAGCATGTGGATATTTTAAAATGCTGAAAATGGAAGTAAAAGACCATTTCAGTTTAGTCATGAAACTTCCTGAAAATTCTAATTGAGAAAATTAAATAAGTAAGGATATATATATATATATATAGCACCACTATATTCTTCGTTTCCTCCTTCCGTAGGTCACTTTAGGGATTTGTTTATTTTGGTTTGTAATGTGACCTTTTGATACCCCTCTTGTGAAAATATTTTTGCACTATTAGCACATCTATTCTTAGCTCAGATGTTTTTTTAGCACGTATATTTTTAGAACATATATTTTAATATTCTATCATGTTTCTTCTATTCAGGAGAATAGAATTCAGGAGAATTAAAGAGAAATATATAATTATACAGTGTTAAGTACTTTTTAATTGGCTTACATTTCTTAAGTCAATCTTTTAATCAATATTATGGTTTTATACTTTAATTGGGTACATTTATAAAATTTTTGGAGCAGAGGACAGGTTTTGAATTAAATTTTGGTGAGATTGATAGTTCTTAAATACTATATAAGTATTGTAATTTTTTGTTTGGTCAATTAATTTACTCATTTACAATTACAATTTAACTGTGCATTAAAGACACACTGTTATATTTTCCTCACAGACTGCTTGTGTTGTTGGAAAACAGTAAGGATTTCAGGGATTTTAGAATAAGTGGGCTTTCTGAAACACGATAGACTGAACTGTTGTAACCTCCCCTTCCACTACAAACATAAAAATGCTGGATAAATTATACCAAGACATGGTAAGAAATAGAGAACTAAGGGTCAAAGCAAGGAAGGGAAATTTTGCTGACATGAAGAGGGAGCTCAAAACTAGAAGCACTGAAGTAGGTGCTCTGACAGGGAAGGGGGGCCATGAATATAGGCCCTGACAGTTTGGGATTTAAATTTTAAATTTCTCATGTAAGTGGAGACATCGCTTAGGTGTGTACAAGTGCACCTAGAAGTGAGTCCTCTAATACTGGACCTGAAAGAGCTGTTCTCTGCTTTAAAAAGGTGATGGGGGTGCATGATTCTCCCACGAGACGTCAGAACTCCAAGTTTATGCTGTTAGTCTGAACTTAGACTAACTCAATAGTTTGGAAGAATCCATAGCCATAAAATTCAATGTAAAAAAACTGGTCCCTGTTGAGTAGCCTGAAAAAAGTAAATGTATAGCCACTCCATATTGCTACTCACACACCCACGGTGCATGGGATTCCTGTGAAAAAAGCAATACCCACTGAAAATGAGTCACAATAAATGGTAATGTAATAATCATGAAATAATCAGCAATGAGGCAGAGTAAGCAGATACAACAAACAGGAATCATAACCTCCTAGAATTTTAGGTAATAAACTATCACAAAACGACTAAACAAGAAATAGAAAAATAGATTTATAATGAAAAAGAAAGCATCATGAAAAAATGAACAAGGAGAGTTTTCAGATTCGTGCATCAAAATCATTAATTGAGCATCTATATGTCTGGCATTATTCAAGACACTAGTAATACAGCATTTAACAAAGCAAATAAAAATCCTTGTCCTCTGTGGTATTTAGATTCTAGTGATTAGAAAGACTAAATAGAACTTCTAAAACTCTTTTAAAGAAGTCATTGAAAAAAATTAGTGGACTGCTTAAATACCACATGAGCATAGTTGAAAAGAGAACCAATAAACTAAAAACTATAGCTTAGAATATAGTAACCAGAATGTAGCCAGAATGTAACACAAAGGGAAAATGCAATGGAAAAACCTGAGTGAACATTTAAAAGATAGAAAGGATTGAATGAAAAACATCAGCATGCGTCTAGCAAGAATTCCAGAAAAAGCAAAGAGAGTACATGTGAAAACTGCAACATTTAAAAAGAAAGCGTTGAGAATTTACAGAACTTTTGCAGAGGATAAGAGTCCTCAGATAACAGAAGAAAAAGTCATGAGCAGGATAAATAAAATTAAAGTCATATCTAGATAAATTGTGATCAACCACAGAACACCTAAGACAAAACTAGAAACAAGAGAGAAGAAAACTGATTACTCAAAAAGAAATAATAGTCTCCACAACAGTTATAAAGGTCAGAATATCATGGAATAAAATCTTGGAATTGCTGGAGGTAATGGCCAACTTTGAATTCTGTACTTGCCCAACTGTTATTTTAAAATAGGAATAAAATAAAGATTTTCAGAAAGAGACTAAAAGAAATTAACGCTCGCATTCACTGAAAGAACTGGTAAACATTTAAAAAATTGAAATACAATATATAACTTCCTGAATAGTAGAGAGGGAGATGAGGGAACTAAGAAAATCTAATTCATTTAGAGCGTAGAAATGAAGAAAAAAAGAAAAGAGAAACAAAGGAGAATCATTATAATTGAAAAACACAAAATAAGAGAGTAGAATAACCTCTCCCCCTCACCAAAGTACATCTAAATATCTTCTCAAGGGCATTTCACAATCTGTCACTTGTTCAGAGCTTTGACTTATTGATATTTGGGCACAAAACCAAAATCCCTCTGCAATTAGGAATTTCATCATTTTCACCTGTCTGTACACATTGCCTACTTGTATTTATCAGTTACGTCTTTGCCCAATCTCCCATATTAGAATATTGCTCTTGATTGATAGACAGATTTGCCATTGAAACCTGCATAGAACCTAATCATTCAGATAACTAGGAGATTGCAGTACTTGGCTTAGTCTTAGTGGTAAGTGGACACACCTATTAAAATGAATATTGTCTTTGTGTATGGTACTTAGGAAATGTTGAACATTTTTTGATAGAAGCTATTTTCTTGATATCTATGGCAGGGAGGAACAAGAACAGAAATAATGGTACGGTACAATAACAGTAGTGGCAGTGGTCAGTGGTAGTAGCAGCCGCTAACATTTTTGAGCACATCCTTTTGCCAAGTATCGCCCAAAGTATTTTATGGAGTTGGTATCATTATTATCTTATTTTACAGATGTGGAAACCAAAGCACAGAGAAGTTAACAGTGAGGCAGGGTCGTGTAGCTGTTTGATATACTTCTTAAACTGCACACTTATTCACAATGTATATTGATGAAATGTATTTGTCACTCTTTTCCATTTTTGCACTGCTATAGCTATTCACAGCTATGTGTTACTTGGTTCATTGATGGCAAAATGGCTGATCTAGTTTAAAATAAATTTTGCCTACTACTTATAAACCACGCTGTGCTTCCCATTTTTTTATGTAAAACTGCAGAATTTCGTAAATTTAAAAGGAACTATCTTACGGATTGAGTTAGCTTCAATTCCTGTGAAATTAGTGCTACCAAATGGTCAACCACGTTTGGTGTAACAGATACCAAGCCTTTCTTTCCTGTACTGCTGCTCCATCAGCCAAGCTTAATCATGAAAAATATGTTGTTTTGTGACAGACTCTAGATTAATTAGTGACTATGCCTTTGTTTAAAATTACATATCACATCATAATTGGCTCTTAAACAGCTAGGTTGATAAAAAAAAAAAGTTGTTTAATGATTGTTTCTTCCAATAAGGGGACTATTTCTCCCTTAGCAGTTTCATTTTTGGTACTTATGTTAAGGGCCAGAAAAAAGTGATTGTAAAACATTATTGATATATTTTGTGAAGTTAAAAATTTAACCTAACTCTTCAGCTTATTGGTTGTTGTAAACCCCTGTTAAAAAAAAAATTTTCCTGGAGTTTTTAAAACTCCCTCAATCAGGGGCCGGCCCCAGGGCTTAGCGGTTAAGTGCGCGCGCTCCGCTGCTGGCGGCCTGGGTTCGGATCCCGGGCGTGCACGGACGTACCGCTTGTCCGGCCATGCTGAGGCTGCGTCCCACATACAGCAACTGGAAGGATGTGTAACTGTGACATACAACTATCTACTGGGGCTTTGGGGGAGGAGGATTGGCAATAGATGTACCTCAGAGCTGGTCTTCCTCAGCAAAAAGAGGAGGATTAGCCTGGATGTTAGCTCAGGGCTGATCTTCCTCACACACACAAAAAAAACTCCATCAATCAGTAATAATTTTTCCTTCTTTTAATATCCCATTATACACTACTTAACCCATTGTGCTTTATATTCTATTTACATATGTGTGTCTTACTTTCATTGTTGGATTACCAGTTCCTTTGGAGCAGGACTTTATCAGATACATCCTTATATCTCACCTTGCACCTTCCTCTCCAGCCAGAAGTTACTGCCTTGCCCAAAGTGGGCAGTTTGAGTTGTGTCAGGAGTAAGGTAAAGTGTGCAGATAAAATTTTAGAAGTTGCCCCAGCCCCAGAGGTAGCAGGTGAGGCGAGGATAGTGACATCGTCTGTCAAGGAAGAGAATGGAAAGAAAAATACTGCTCTCTGAACATACACTATGTCATAAATTACTGCTCCTGAAAAGATAGGGCTAATCCTCAGGGAATGGGAGTGGGTGAGTATTTGGTAAGTCTCTCCTTTGTAGTGATGAGTAGTTTCTTCATCTTAATGTATTATTTCGTATTGTTCTACTGATGCATTTAATCCAACCTGTTGACTGTAGTCGTGATAATTAAGGACCACTATAAAAATAGGATCTGGAGTCTCCCTCATTGAAAAATAAATAGTATGGCGATGACTCTTTGTGGCTGATCCCTCTGGACTCACCACTGTATCACGTTGTTTCTTTGTCTTACATTGTGTGGATTTGATGATTTGGGAAGAGCCAAGTACATTGTAGTCAATCCCTCGGCCCAGTTGATCTCTCCAGTTCTTGACTGTCTGTGAGTTCTTTATTTTGGAGAAATTGGGTCACCTCAAAATGGCAGTACCTTCCCCTCTCCCCCAAATTGATATCACTTGGCTACAAATGAAATCATTACACTTGGGCCTTTAGCTATATCTTTCTAAACCTCCAGGTTGAAAACTACCATTTCTTCTACCCAAACTTTAGGATGCATTCAACTTTTAAATGCTTAGTTTTCCTTTTTCCCCTGTACTGTTTTGTCTCTTTTTCCCGTCACTTCCTCATTGCCTACCCTTATCCACTAGCTTGCTCATCTCTGTTGTCTCCTATGTGGGTCTTCTCTGTCCTTTTGCACTCTCTCATCTCTATGGCTCTTGCTGTCTAGAGAATGTTAATGTTTTACTCTGTTCATGCTTACATCTATGTCTTTTACTAAAACATATTTTTTCTCTATATTGTATCTTTAATTTTCTTCAGCATTCACATTTTCTCTGAATGCTTTTCTTTTCTGGTTGTCTTATCCTCTGTATTCAGCTTATGTAAAAAAAAAAAAAAGAAGGAAATCACTGATGGTTAAAGGAATTCTGACACCAATAGGGCAAAACAATAATCCTAGTCACTTTTCCTTCCTCTAGCCCCTACCCCGAAGAGCATGATCTCTTTGTCTTTTCATTACCGCTTAATTCTTTTCTCTTCTTACGTTATACATACCACATAATGTTGCTAGTGTCTCTGATCAGATCCTTTGATGAGAAGTCCTGGTAAACTCATCTTCACTTGCAAAAAATCACAGGATCTCAAGAATTTTGTTAAATCCATCTGATTCTCTATTTGAAAGCATTGCTTATAGTACCCCAGGATTTGAACAGTGTTCTCCCCAGTGGGAAGGAGTGTTATTATGTACCGTGTCTGACACACACTATTCTACAAATATCAGCTTCTGAGGATGTTAATGATGATGGTGATGGTGTGGGTGAGTATTTTGAAGGCAAAAGGACAGAAGTGGGAGAACAGAGACATCAGTAATGAGGTGGGGGTAGTGGGAGAGTGTGAGTCAGGAAGAAATAGCCGCTGGGACAGATGGATTATAACGCATTAGTTTGTCTTCATTATCCTGCCTCTGAGTTTTAAAAGGAACCAATAGTACCACTTAAAGTATCCCAAAGCTGGGCTGACTCTTGTCGCCATCAAACCATCCAGACTGCTTAATCTCCCCTACTTCATTCCACGTGGCTTTCAGAGGACAGAAGCTCTTCCATTCTATTGCCTTCAGTCACCCACCTCAAATGCGGTGGGGGTGGGGAGAGAGATAAAGGGTAGTTAGGTAAAAATGGGATGCAGACTTAATTAAAGTAAGTGCCAGATTTAATTTAATTCTCACGATAATTCTCTGACACAAGCATTCTATCAGATCCACACACCATAAAGTGTGAGGGCACAGTGGTGCAGTTATGTCCTGTCCTTCTTATGTCTTTGCCCCTTGGGTATGCTTCCTCTTGGGGGTCAGATTTGAACTCCAGCAAAGGCTCCATCTTCTCTCTGAACCTAAAGCTTTTAAAAAAAAAAAATTTTCCTGATGTTTTAACCACTCTATTGAAAAGCAAGCAAACAAACCAACAAAACACTGCTTTTGTGTTGTTTGTTCATATTATTGAAGGAGGGTGAA
The DNA here is from genome assembly GCF_020826845.1 of Diceros bicornis minor. Lineage (NCBI taxonomy): Eukaryota > Metazoa > Chordata > Mammalia > Perissodactyla > Rhinocerotidae > Diceros > Diceros bicornis. Next base: position 63,586,453 of record NC_080742.1, on the reverse strand, counting down.
AGGAAGATCCTAATCTAGATGTGCGGCAAATTAGTTTTGCATTTCTTTTCATTCCAGCATGATTGTTGTCGTTTTTAGGATATGTTTGTAGATAGCATTGCAGCACTATAAATTGTGAATGAGAGCGAGAACTTGCACGTAGTATATATATTATTGAGCGAAAGGAGGTGATAAATAATGAGGTAGATGGAATGTCTTTGGAGTACAGATTTATCATCCTCTTGACTCCACCATCCAAATTCATTTTAAAATTGAGTTCAGGTTAATGATGACTGAAAGTTTTTTTTAAAAAGTCTCCTCTGACTGGTTTCATTTTCTATCACTAACGTGAGGAACTTTTTGTTTGTTTTCTTGTTTTAAAATAATAGAAGAAAAAAGAGGGAATTAAAAAGCTGAAAGACAAGTAGCATCTTAGAAATATACAAACAAACATATTCACAAAGATATGACATTAATTTTTCTTTCTGTAGTTCTTGCCTGAGAGTTGGGAAAATAATATGTGAAAAAAGTGTCATTCATCTTCTACATATCTCACTATGGTAATGTCACTATAATTGGGGCAAAATAAAAAAAAGAATTTTACTACTTTACTGACTCAGTTCCCATTCATTTGTCAAAATGACCTGCATTCTGCTAAATTCTTCTCAGTAGAAGATAATGCCATATGAGTTTCTACTGTATATAATATTAAAAACGTAATCTTGGTTGCATTATAGTCACCTTTGTTACTTAAGTTTTAAGTAAAATCTCCATGAATATCTTAAAATTTTTGAATTGCTATATGTCTTTAGATTTGTGTTCATCTTTATGATATATGATAAGTAATTATTTGTATGCCTTAGAGAGTTTTAAAAAAATTAAAACTCCCATTTTGAGATCAATGTCTTCTAGGCCAGGTAGCCACCTCGATTGCTGGAATAAGTGTCAGTGCAGGGGCATTTCCATCTGGCAGGGGCTGGAGAAGAGGGTATCAGGGCTAGAAGCCAGACTTCCTCTTCTTGGTATTCTGCTCAAGTTTTTTTCCAGTTCCTGTGAGCCTCCTTATAAATGGAAAACTCAGGTAGTCAAGTTGGAAAACTGTTATATAGATATTATTCCTATAGATTCTATTGATTTTTTCTGAATATAGCTTAGCTTAAAACAATGATACTACAGATTTGGGCTTGTTGAAGCAAGTTCAGTTTCTATTCATGCTGTTTCTATTCTTCTATTTTTAACTCTGGTATCTCTCCTTTATTTTAGGTTTAGCAGTTTCCCTACAACTATTACATGGAGATATTGAGCAAATCAGAAGAGAATACTCATCAGTATTTTCTCATGGAGTGTCGATAACGAGGAAATTGGGTTTTTCTAATATTATTATGCCTGGTAAGTGACTTGGGATGAACCAAATGATAAAACGTGAGTATTTTGTCTGTTTTCAACACTTGAGAAGTTTTTTGAATTGTCAGCTTCAAAGAGATCAAGTGGGCCATAGTGAAGAATGAAATGAGGTTTGTGATGATAAATAAGCAAAAGTTTAGAAAAAATATCTTTACATTTTGATTATATTAGGGTGGGTAACTTGTGGGGGCCATGGCTGCATTTCATTATGACATGATAAGAAGGAAAATTGAAGTAGTGGCCAGAAAATACTTTACCCTTTGGCGGAAGATGTTAGTGAGGTCACTTAGGGGCAATTCTTAGAGGTTTTTATAAGAACAGTTATTGAGCAATAGTTAGCCTTTCTTGGAGGACTTTTCCACTTGAGATATGTATATATATATATGTAAATAAGCAGCCATATGCAAATACCACATGTATTTCTACATCTTTCCTAGTTCTGTTTGTATATATAATTCAGATCTCTATTAGCAACCAAAAAAGACTCCAAAAATGTGTTTGTTTCTAAGTGGAGAAGGTAGGGGTTAAGGAGATTCACACTGGTAAAGTAAATGCCAAGTAGTAATATTTCTCAGTGCCCCACATCCCACCCTCCACAACCAAGAAAAAAAATAGGAAGACCAAATGAAATAGTCTCAGATTGTTGACTATATTTTTAGAAACAAGATGCTCTAAATCACTGTTTAAATCCCATGTGTGTAAGCAAGCTCGAGAGGTTGCATCTGACAGGACCCCTGGCACAGCTGTGAGACCAGTGGTAGGATTGCTGTGAATAAAGATCTAACATGATGTAGACACTGACGGGCATTATCTGTTGCAGCATTTTGTCATCTCTTTATGGAAATTTGTTCATGCGGGGAAGGCTAAGAGAACAGCCTGGAAAGTTTCCTGAGATGACCTGACCTAGCTTAGAGCCCCAGTCTGCCTGAGCATTTCAGGCTTCTGTTGTCGAAAATGACTGTTTATAGAACTGTTTACTTGGTGGCATGTTATTCAGTGGCTTTTGCAACCCTTCATTATTTCCTTCAGTTGCTATAAATAACTGGTATTTCCTCTTTAACAAGAAAGAAAAAATTTCATCCCACTGGGAAGCAAATTGATGGGCAAATCTAATATAAAAAACATATTTTAAAACAGAATGTGGCCAGCTGCTAGAAGAATTGCTCAGCTTGGTCTCTGGGCAGTATCATTGAGAAATGGAAAAATATAAAGCAACATGACACTTCACCGGCTGAATAATTGTCTGGGATGTTCTGTGCTCATGCAGCTCTTGTCTGGCTTTAATGATGAAAATGAACTTGCTATGGAATAAGGCTCGCTTTAGTCCCTTTCCTGTACCCTGTTACAGTAGCAAGGTTCACACTGTACAGGGGATCAGTCCTCCCAGACACAAGTCTGCAATGCTGGGGACTGCAAGAGATTTTTGAAAGTGCTTCCTTCTTTTTCTTTTCTCCTTTTTCTTTGGCTTCTTAGTCTTCCCAATTAGATGGAGAAGGGAGAGATGTGTGTATTTACTTAAACAGCTGAAAGCAACTTTAAAACTCAATGGAATTTTTTACATTGGCAAACATACAGTCATTGTTTTGTTTTTCTTCATTATTTTCAGAATTTTGACTTGTCAATTAATTCTTACTGGTGACTCTAATGAAAACTTGAGCTGAATTTCTCAATGAAAAAAATGTATGTGAATAACACTTCTGATCCCAGTGTTGTACCGACATTCTGCTAGCATGATTTTTTTTTTTCCTGTCATTTTCTAGACTTCTCCTTCAGAGTTAATTTGTGTTCTGATAGGGCAGGGCCCTATCAGGGCAGACGAGGCGTGTGCTTATACCAACAGGACCAAGTTCATCAACATAGTCACTGCCTCTCTGCAGAATGAATTATCCATGGTCCTGACACTGACAGGAATGTACATGACACTCTTCTTGAGCATCACAGAATGTCATCAATGCCAGACGCTTTCTGGAATGAGAAAAACATGAAAACAGAAATTCTCCCCTTGGTCTGGCTGTTGTACAGGCAGTTCTCTACGATGTCTCCTGGTATAAGGAGGTGATCTGCCTACATGCTTTTGAGCTATCCTGAAGTCCTCTGGACCCTCCTTGTTGCTAAGCGTCGGACATTCAGCACTTTATTTCTTAGGGTATCCAATTTCCAAAGAAGAAAAGTCACTTTCTGTGAAGCTCCATCACTGCCACCTACAAACCAAATAACTCTGCACAACATTCCGTGGTCTGGTCTCTGAGCTCATGAGAGAGAGAGCAGCAAAAATATTTCATTTAGTGCTCCCCAAAAGAAATATAATACAAGCCACAAATGTAGTTTTAGCTTTTCTAGTAGCCACTTAAAAAAAGTAGGAAGAAAGAGGTGAAATTCATTTCAACAATATATTTTATTTAACCCAATACATCCAAAGTATTATCATTTCAACAGCTAATCCATATAGAAAATTCTTAGTGAGTTATTTGACACTCTCTATTTCAACCTGTCTTTGAAAACTGCTCAGTATTATACATTTACAGCCCATCTCTTTTCAGCCAAGTCACATTTCAAGTATGCAGTTGCCACATGTGGCAGTGATTGGACAGCCTAGCTCTAAATGTCTTAACAGACTGTGCAAAGCAGGGCCCAGGCCGTTGCTTCAATATCAGGAAGGACCAAGTTTCCATCCACCAAACATTTTCGAGCAAAGCTGGCTGATGTGTCAGGAATGTTATGGGAGGTGAGGCTGTGTCCTCCCCCCTCCCTGAAAGTCCATTCTTACTCTGAGTTTATGATTCTTTCTAGGCAAAATTTTCTTTACTTTCTTCGTTGTCTCCCTACTTTATCTTCCCTACCTGTACCTTGTTCCCTGGAGACTTGTTCTCACATAGCAACTGGTCATACTGTCACTCTTTGTTAGGTAACCCCTAATTAACACCTTCCAGTACATTCACTTGTAGTATGAGAAAGATCGTTGAAGCTCCTAACCCTAAAAGGAATTAGGTAAAAATGATGGGGTGATAGGGGATGAGAGGGGTTGAGATGTAGAAGCTAGAGGCTCACGCTGAACACAGTTAGCAGAGCCTATCTTTCAAATGGCTGCCAGCAGTAGTAGTAGCTTTGATAAAGATATCAAGATTTATTTAAGTTTATTTAAAAAGTGTCCTTCAGAATAAGCCTCCTTTTTCTTTGGTCTTTAGGCAGTAGTTCAGGTAAGTCAAGTTTCTATTCAGTCAAAGTTGACTATATAATGATTTACAAAGCTGCAATAAGAGGTATATAATAGATATGTAATATAAGTATTATTGTTCTTTACCACTTACTGATAGAGACATGTACATCAACAGATGGAATTTCCTGAGATAAGCCTTCTTTTGGAGAAAGCAGGTGGGAGTCAGTATATGATTTGATCTTCCTCAAAAATATGTTCTAAATCTAACCAAAGCTCACCAACCCCCAGTCCAAGTCACTGGGCCTCTACATCATATAGGTGCAACCACTTGGCTCAGAGCTGAACCTCCTGACCATGCTAGGGTTGAGGATGATGGTCTTTCAACCAATGAATGCCACAGTGACTGAAGAGAGATGGAGGCTGTAGTTCTACCACGTCACACTCTGGTTGGGTTCCCAGCCCCAGATCAGACTCGGGGAGGGACTGGTGCCTCCCAAATTATGAAGCTTATAGGGCACACTGCCCAAGGGTGTAGGACTTTCCCCACTGGCCCTACCAGATCTCCATACATTAGCCTAGAGTGTCATGGGCAGCAGAGAACCACAGTCTATCCCTGATCCTGTCTCTCTGCAACCCTGTTCTCATAAGCCTGTCATGGGCACTATTGAATCATTTGCCCTTGCTTGCTTGAGTAGTCATAAACAAAAGTTAGAAAGCTACTGGCCCCCAAAAAGTTAAACATCTCATAATATTGCCCTAAAAGAAAGCAAAACAAAAATGAGAATGACAGAAACTAGGGAAAATATTGATGGGTTTTACTGAAGTGTACTCTGTGAGAAATCCAGTTAATTTTTCAACCCAACCATAAATTATCCCTGTCTGTGGTCTGCTTCGATTTCCAGTTACCTGTGACTCTCGTCCCTATCCCTTGTCCCCCTTGCAGGTGTCATGAAGTGATAGAAGCTTGGGTGAGGATGGCATATTATGTCAGTTTCCTATGGCTGCTGTAACAAATCACCACAAATGAGATGGCTCAAAACTACACAAATGTATTATCTTATAGTTCTGGAGGTCAGAGGTTTGCACAGATCTCACTGGATTAAAATCAAGGTGTTGGGAGGGCTGCATTTCTTCTGATGGCTCAAGGGAGAATCCATTTCCTTGCTTTTTCCAGCTTCCAGAGACTGCCTACACTCCTTGGCTCATGGCCCCACATATACCAACCTCTGCTTCCATCACATCCCATTCTCTGACCATTCTCTTCCCTCTTGTAAGGACGCTTATAATTATATTGAGCCCACCCTGATAATCCAAGAAAATCTCCCCGTCTCAAGATCTTTAACTGAATCACGTTTGCAAAGTCCCTTTTGCCATGCAAGGTGACATAGTCACAGGTTCCTGGGATTAGTACCTGGACACCTTTGGTGGGAAGGGTAAGGAAGTGTCATTATTCTGCCTGCCACACACATGAAGGGCCATCCAACCCAGTCACATGTCCACTGCATGAATTTCTTCCTCAGGTCCCTGGTGGTGGTTTTCAAGTTCATACTTGAATATTTATGACCAAGAATACATCACATCATCTCTCAAAATGATCTCTTTCGGGGCCGGCCTGGTGGCGCAAGCGGTTAAGTGTGCGCGCACCACTGCGGCAGCCCGGGGTTCGCCGGTTCAGATCCCGGGTGCGCACCGCCACACCACTTATCAAGCCATGCTGTGGCGGCGGCCCATATAAAGTGGAGGAATGAGCATGGATGTTAGCCCAGGGCCAGTCTTCCTCAGCAAAAACAGGAGGATTGGCAGATGTTAGCTCAGGGCTGATCTTCCTCACACACACACAAAAAAGACCTCTTTCATGTTGGACCAGTCTCCCTCTACCTTCTATCCATTGGGTTGAGTTTTTCTGCTTGGAACCTCAACATTTTAAAATTCAGTTAACTCTCTTGTCTCCCTCGTCCCTCCTCTGACAAGTTCTGAGTGTTTTCTCCATGTTGTTTATGGTCTGGATGATACTATTTCTGTCTGTCTCTGTCCCGTAAAGATGGTCCCTAGAACTGAATTAATGCTTCCAGACTGGTCCCAACAGTGCGGAATAGAGTAGAACTAATACCTTTATTATTGAAGGCACTGGTCTTCTGATGACAAAAGCTGAGTTGCACCAACTTATTTGATGGCCTTTCTCACCTTGTTGAATTACATTTTTTTCATACTGAAAAAATATGATTTTATTTTAACATATACTGATAATATGTTGGACACATTTCTTAATTTCTACAGTTCAGTTTCCTGATCTATAAAATAGAAATAATAGGATCTTTTTATAAAGTTAATGTGAAGATTCAATGAGATGTTCTACTTGTAGCACTTGGCAAAGTACCTAACTACTATCTATGTACTACTACTATCATCATCATCATCATCAAGTTCACAAAAAAACCGTAGTCTTTTGCACATGTTGATTTGTTTTTAACTGAAGCACAATAACTTTTCTTTTCCAGTTCTGTAAATATTAACAAATATCCAGCACAGATAAGGCACTGGTCTAGCCCCTGTGGCTGGGTGCAGTGGTTTACTTGATGTGGTGGGCATGCACTCTGTGCCTTTATCCAAAGTATTCAGAGAACAGAATCAAGGATCCAAGTTTTCAGCTACTGATGGAAACCTCTTGCCTGTTGAGGTCAAGCTGTAAATCAACCCCATTTGGCTGTGATCACTGAACTCTTGAATTTGTTCCCATTGTTGTGACCTTATCTTTGTCTCATCTACAGTGATATTTTGAGAAGCCTTCACATGTGTAAAAGCTTCCCTGCCAGTGGGCCTGCTTAACCGGAGGAAAGTGTCAGGCACATCAAATTCACAGGGTAATACATTTGAGAAGCCAAGGTGTTAATAAACATTGTGAGGAAAATAGCTTTTCACACTGGGGCTATGGCTCCATTTCATACTCACTTTATGGTTTCTCTCTTAATTACTCAAGATGCTTTCTTAACACCTTAACACCTTATTCGTTTTCTCCAGAGCCGACCTCAAGTATATTGATTTTAATTAGCACTTGTTTCAACTTTATCCTTCTGCATATTTTTGCAAAATGTGGCGCCTTGCAGTATTGGAACATAGCAAGCTGCAAAATTCCTGGGGAGATATATGTAGAGAGTCATCCAGGAGAAATGTTCTTCTTGTCACGTGTTCTCTTCTCAAAGAAATCTTATTTTAGTCTAAAAAGTTTGCAAAAGATAAAGGAGTTACAGCGATAGTGACAGTTGAAGAACAGAAATTTAAAGCATATGTTTAAGGTGTTTTAATTTATGAATGTGTTATATTCCAAAAGTTCTTTTGTAAGTCATAGAAACAGCATAACATAACAAAGCGGTCTTGTCCATCCTATCACCTCTTCATCCCTACCTCTACCTTTACCCCACCCCCATTTTGATAACACCAAAACTTGAGGCCCAGAGGTTTATATTACCCCCTGTCTAGACTAATATCACATGGAGTAGACAGTAACAGAGAGAGACTTGAATCCAGATCTCATTATTCCAATCTTCCTGTGACCCTACATCCTTTAGGTTTATTTGAATTCAGAAGAGAGAGAAGAATCCAGCAAAGTTATAAGCTAAAAAGGCTCTAGGGATTGGCTTGGGAAGCTAATGCCATTTTTAACCTTGCTCCTTTGTCGAAGCACGCCATAGCTTTCTCAGATCTCTCGTCTTCTCAGTGGGGCTTCTCTTGTATAACACCCCCTGCCCCCATTCAACACTCTCTATCCCCCTTCTCTGTTTTCTATTCACAGCACTTATTATTCAACATTTTATGTATTTAACTTCTGTATTAAAGACCTCCCCTGACTAGAACCAAAGCTCTGTGGGGAAGGGATTTTTGCTTTGTTCACTGCTGAATCTATGGGGCCTACAATAATCTCTGGCACATAGTAGGTGCTCAAGATATATCTGCTGAATGAATACATGGAGAAAGAATTTCATGGCACTGGCAGTACATTACTCGCCCCCCACCCCATCCCTCCTTTGGGCCTAGCCTGCAGACAAGAAACAGGTTGCCTTGCAAGCCTTCCTCATCCTCTCTTGCCTTTGCTGAAGTCAGAGTTGCCCTGTCCTTCCAGCAGATGAAAGTGGAAGTCCCCCTCCCAAGAAACAAAACATTCTTCATTTTGCAGGACAGTTAATCCCCATGTGGTTTAGACAAGCTAATTACTCATGATGAGAAATTTCTAAGGTAAAAATCCCCTGGAGCTATACTTCCCATTAATCAGTGTTTGTTTTATAATCTATTTGTAAGCAGAGCTGCTCATTATGCGTCACCTACTCGAAGAAGCAAAGGAATTTTGCTATTGTTAACTAACATCTTTTGCTCTAAAGTACCTTGATTTGAGTGTTGTTTTTTTAACCTGCCAAATCTATTAGTGGAAAACTGTTGTCAAGAATTTCCTCCCAAACATATTGTTGAAATAGCATATGTACAGACCATTAGCATACCGGACCTGTTTTGAGTTGAAATTGATTGATTCAGAGGAAAGTGTTTGTGAGTTGACTATTCATTCTGTAATGGAATTTTTTAAATAAAGCATTAAGAATGTGTGTGTGTGTGTGTGTGTGTGTAGTGATAAATATATATATAGTAATAAAAGGAACTGGATTATAAAAAATCTAGCAAACTTGTGAAAGTTTCTGGGCCATTCTCTAAAAATTTTTTTTAGAATAGAGGTAGTTAAAACGAGAAACTTTCAAAGCCTACAAATATAATTTTAAATGTGCTGAAATATGTTGCTTTTCTCTTGGAATTCAAGGTTCATTGCCTTCCCAAGTTGATTTGTGTGAGCTGTGTGAGAGTACTGGAAATTAGTAAGACAGAGACCACTGTATCAGTTGTTTCCACTAATGTATTTTTTATATACTCTTTTTAAAGGATAGTTAAGGTTTCATCCTTTTTAGGACTTTATCAATTTCTTTATTTTATGGCCCATCTGTTTCCTGGTCAGCCCAGGTCATTCACGAATGATGCCATCATAAAGAGGTGGTCTTTATGGAAGAAGGTAACCAGGCACGCTGGTATTCCCCCGTGGTTTTGAAAGCTAGGGTACTTTCTTGAACACACTTTGGTCAGGAAGTTTTAGAAATCTAACAGTTGTGGGCATATTTGTACAGTTACTGTTTCTTCTGGTGATTTGCTTTCTTATGGGGAGGTTTTTTATTAGAAAAAAAGAGTATTGCTTTTGATTCTTCAGATGTTTGAAAACAATGTTAAGTAAATTTAACCTTGCCAACCTCACCAACATTGTTGACTTATTTCTCACTTACCTATCCACTCACCACTTACCCCTAGCTTAGTTCTTATGGGAGAGGTAAAAGCATGCTGTCAGTATGTGCCTAAATTTGCTAGTTGGCATCAAATTTCTCTTTTTTCTTGCAGTAATAAGAAAGGGGCGAGATTAAAAAGCATTCAATTTTTATAAATAACCAATCGAGAAAAAATAGATGGTATACGTGTGCATAGAATATGTCTGTTTGAATCCAGGGCCTTTCCCATTTGTTTTATAGCTTGATGGTGAGAAATATTAAGCCAAGTTTGTCTCTATGACTGAATTATTCTACATTTGTGTTCATAAAGTACTAATCTGGATTTTTCCAGCAGTGAGATCATTTTGTCCATGAATTTTGGAAAAGATTTAAATTGTAACTGTACCCTTTGCAGTCCTATCATTTTATTCCATTTAGGTATTTCTTCTGCTCTAAGTGCTGTGACTATAAGTATTAAAACTGGTCTCTTTGAGCCACCCCTGCTAGGCTGTCATTTTGTAGTTGCACCTCATAAATGAAATGAGGGAAATATTGAAAAATGGTAAAACTTGACAACACCGTCCTACTCAACCCAGTATTCACCTCCTAAATGTACATTGTCAGTATTGCTAATTCAGACTAGCAGAGGCTGGCCTTTACTTTTCTCCAATATTGGCAGTGAGGGTGGGGACCCGTTTATAAAAGTATAAATATAATATATTTTATATGTATGCTGTAACACTATATTTTATGAACTGAAGTTTTTCTTGATAGAGTCCTTTATTACACTTCCTAGTATATATAACATGGTTTTAATTTTCTTCTCCTACTAGGTGAAATGAGGAATGATTTATACATCACCATAGAAAGAGGAGAATTTGAGAAAGGAGGGAAGAGTGTGGCCAGAAATGTGGAAGTTACGATGTTCATTGTAGAGAGCAGTGGCCAGACTCTGAAGGTATGTTAATGCTGGATACTTTCTGGTAAAAAGTATCATCATTGCTTTGGGTTCATCTTTAATGCGATCACTTAATTTCTGATTTTCAGTGTTTTCTATCTTATTTTTCTTCTCCATCCCCTGTAGTTTTTTTTTTAAATCGTTAAAATGCCTTTCAGAAAAGACAGCAGAAAAACAAAAAGGCTTTACAGCTTAATTTAATTGTGTCAACAATTTCCTCTTAGCAGCTCTTCCTTTTTTTGTGTGTGAGGAAGATCAGCCCTGAGCTAACATCCATGCCAATCCTCCTCTTTTTTTTTTTGCTGAGGAAGACCGGCCCTGAGCTAACGTCTATTGCCAGTCCTCCTCCTTTTTCTCCCCAAAGCCCCAGTAGATAGTTGTATGTCATAGTTGCACATCCTTCTAGTTGCTGTATGTGGGACGTGGCCTCAGCATGGCCAGACAAGCGGTGTGTCGGTGCGCGCCTAGCATCCGAACCCGGGCCGCCAGTAGCGAAGCGCACGCACTTAACCGCTAAGCCATGGGGCCGGCCCCCAGCAGCTCTTCCTTAAATGCAGTATTTTTTTATGCTATTTGATTTTTTTCTTTTTATCTGTCATAGTTTGCGGGATGAACACTTTCTCTTTGGCAATTGGTAAAAACAACAACAACAAAAACGATCACATTTAATCCTATGTATTTTCATTTTGACCAAAATAGGGCATGAAGGTTGGGGTATTACTAATTGGGTGGTAATAGCTGGTTCCTTTATGGAAGAAGTGTTTTGCATGAGCCCCAGGGCTTAGTGAGTCTCCCAGTGAGGCACAGAATGGGCTTTTGACCACAGCAGGGTGCGAACTTTGCCATGTAGTTGAACCTCTAACTGGGCACGCAGTTGCCCATCTCGCTCACATCACTGAGGTCCACCATTGGCGCAATAGGCCCTGGGAGACCAGCATCAGAATTAACAGACACAGCCACTAGCAGAAGCAAGTGCAGAAGAGTGCTGCCAAGGACCAAGGAGGTAATTTCACATCAAGTGCTATTTGGGGAGCAGGCAGATATGGCAGAACGGTTGCTCTGCTACTTTGAAAATAATCTTGAAATGAAGCTGCCTTTAACCTGCATGTTTCCTTTGTTAGGATTTTATCTCCTTCGGCTCTGGAGAGCCACCAGCTAGCGAGTACCACTCCTTTGTGCTTTATCATAACAACAGTCCCAGGTGGTCCGAACTGCTGAAACTTCCTATTCCTGTGGATAAATTCAGGGGCGCGCACATCCGCTTTGAGTTTCGGCATTGTTCTAGTAAGTGTTTTGTGTGATTGGCTACCTGGCTTTGTTGTGTTGGGGTCGTCTGCTTATGGCGCTGTCGTGACAGTGTGGGCTAATCTGTAGAAAGTGTGTGACAAACTGGAGACTTCATGATGAAGAAATGAAGGCGAGTGGAGTCCTGAGAGGTGAGTGGGCTCACTTCTCAAAGAACCAATAACCTCTGTGAAACAAAGAGGAAGGAGAAGGAGGAAGAAGATACCTCTGGAAATCTACAGGGTTCTCCTTAAATTGTTCACTTTCATAAAAATCGGTTCATCGGTTTCACAGTCCAGAAAGATGAGACAGAAAGGGGAGACACAGCACTGAGAACTAGACTAGCTCAGGTGGCCCTAGGCAGTCCTGACCTGTCTGCTGTCCTACTCCAGGCAAGAGCTGATCTGGCTCTCAGATGGCTCAGGGGAACTTAACGAGGACTTTTCTGGGCATGTGAGTTCACTAGGAAGGCCTCTGATTGGCTCAGATGCATATATCTGCATCACCATATGGTCTCAGACAGTATTCAAATGAGAATCAAGTAATGTCAGCCCGAATAGGCCTTAGAGATGGTGTGAAGTGATTGCCTCATTTAACAGACCAAACAAACCAAAACATAAGGATGTTACAGGATTTGTCCATGTGGACATTACTGTCCAGGATAAAGTTGTCATTTCTTGTTGTCTCTATTTTAATTCTTTTGCACTCATTACCACCCTCTTAAACCCCCACTCCGTGTCCCCGCCAATCCCCAGTCCAGGGATCATATGGTATTCCGTATCCCTGAAGTATCTTAGATACTACTGGAGTGGGCATTGTGACCAGAGAAGGTTCTGGTGGATCTTGCTTCAAGGGCAGTATAACAGGTGGGAGATACAGAAGAATCACACTGTTGGAGAACAGCAGGCTCCTCTCCAGTTTGGAAGGGATGGGGACATTGCCAATAGATATGCAGTGACTTCACCTGAGTGCTGTGTAATTCACCCAAGATTCAGAGGGAAAAGAAGGACTTTGTTGTCAGGACTATGGCATGTTTTAGAATTGGCTCAGAGAGCTCCATAAATTGTGCTTTTGTAGATGTTTCAGAATATAGCGAGCTGGCTAGCAAGGTCTTACCATCCTTCCAAATTCCCAGAGGAATTTCATGGGTTGGACTTAAAGTGGGAAAAACATAAAGCACTTGGAATCGTGCCATACCATTCCTTCCACCAATCTTTGTTATAAATTCTCATTTGGTCCTAATACGAGCTTTGAGCTTTAAGTTAAGAAAAAGAAGAAAATAAAAGTGAAACAGAGGGAAAGGGAGAATGAGCATTTGGAGGAAATTATTATAACTCAGAACTTGGAAAATGGAATAAGGGCTACTTTCAGTAAAACCAGTTAGATCTCTGCCCTCTTGTCCTTGTATACTGTACTTCAAACATTATTCACAGGGTTTTGTTTTTTTTGGAATGTTCATTGTTAAAATTCAGAAGAAACAGCCAAAGCATAGGAAGAAAAGAAAATTCCTATAATCCCATAAACTTCAAATAATCAATGTAATCATTTTATCACATGGACTTCTAAATATTTCTCTGTGTGTACATACATTCAAAAAATATCATTTATTCATGAATCAAATATTTATTGAACACTTGTGGTGTGCCAGGCACTTTACTGGGCATTGAAGATATATCAGTGAACACAACAAAATACCGCCTCTCATAGAGCTGTCGTTCTAGGAGAGGGAAGACAGACAAGAAGTGATCAAATAAATACGTCCTATATCAGGTAGTGATAAGTGCAGGGAAGAAGACTAAATTGAGGTTAGGTGCTAGAAAGCGATGGTTCTGTCTTGGTATTTTACATAGGGCAGTCGGGAAAGACCTCTCTGATAAGGAGATGTGTCAGTCAGCAACAACCTAAAAAAGTAAGAGCGTGAGCCCTTGGTTATCTGGGGAAAGAATATTCCAGGCGGAGAAAACAGTAAGGACAAAACTTCCGAGGTTGAAACATGCTTGGCATTTTCAAGGAATAGCAAGGAGCCCAGAATGAGCAAGTGAGAGAGTTTAGAGATGAGGCCAAAGAGGTAGCAGCGAAGCCAGTTCTCATATTGTCTTTTAGGTCATGGGGAAGATTTAGGAATCTATTTGGAGTGAGGAGAGCCATCAGAGGGTTTAGATTGAAGGGAAATCTGGCTGCTGTATAGAAAATTGATTGTAGATGGGCCAAGTGGGAACAGAAAGACCATTGAGGAGGCATTTGCAGTCCCTCAAGTAAGAGATTAGAGTGATTTGCATTAGGATGGTGGTGGTTCAATTCTTTTTTACGGGTTTATTGACAAATTATATGTGAAAGAAGTAGAAAAGTCAAGGATGACCCCAAGATTTTGGCCTGAGACTGAAATGGTCATTTAATGAAGTGTGGAAGACAATAGCAAGAATCTGTTTAGAGAGCAAAAATCAGACATTCCGTTTTAGACATGTTAAATCTGAGAAGTCTCTTAGACATTCAAGATGTCAAATAGATAGTTGAATGAGATCCAAGCTGGAGACTTAAACTTGAGAATGAGAACATATAGTTCAGTGGTGTTCTGTAAATATTTAATAATAACCATTCGGGGTGGTGGAAAGGGGCGAGGGGAGCCCCAAATCATAGTGTTTGCTGATTTTTATGGGTACATGCTCCCACGGTAGCCTATTTCAAGCTGCTAACTTGACATCTCTGAACTTGGAGTTGGGAAAAGATGGTGTGCTGTCAGCTCTGTGAACCCTTACAGGCCAGCTCCAACATATCACTGATACATCAGTGATTTCCAAAGCCATGAGACTGAGTGAGATTTCCAAGTAGCAAGTTTAGAAAGCAAAGTCAAGTCCAAGGATGATCACTGGGGCACGTCCACATTGAGATCATGGGAGAATGAGAGGGAGCCATTAATAAGATTAAGAAAGAATAGCCAGGGCTGCCCCCGTGGCGTAGCGGTTAAGTGCGCGCGTTCCGCTACTGGCGGCCCAGGTTCGGATCCTGGGCGCGCCCCGTCGCACCGCTTCTCTGGCCATGCTGAGGCTGCATCCCACGTACAGCAACTAGAAGGATGTGCAACTATGACATGCAGCTATCTACTGGGGCTTTGGGGAAAAAAAAAAAAGGAGGAAGATTGGCAATATATGTTATCTCGGAGCCGGTCTTCCTCAGCAAAAAAAGAGGAGGATTAGCACGGATGTTAGCTCAGTGCTGGTCTTCCTCACAAAAAAAAAAAAAAAATTAAAGAAGGAATAGGCAGTGAGGTTGAAAGAGAATCCAGGAGGCTAAATGAAGAAAGTTTTTCAAGAGGAGAGGGTTAGCGGTTAAGTGCGGCATTCCACCACTGGTGACCCGGGTTCGGATCCCGGATGCGCACCGACGCACTGCTTCTCTGGCCATGCTGAGGCCGTGTCCCACATACAGCAACTAGAAGGATGTGCAGCTATGACATCCAGCTATCTACTGGGGCTTTGGGGGAAAAATAAATAAATAAATAAAATTATAAAAAAAAAAGAAGAGATTGATCAGATGTGTCAGGTGCCAATGCTAAGTCAAATAAGATGAGGACAGAGAAATTATCACCTGATTTGGCCTCATAGACGTCAATGAACCTGACAAGTGATTTTAGTGGATTTGTGGTGATGAAAGCCTGGCTGGAGTAAGTCCAACAGTGAGATGGAGGAAAGGGAGGGTAGGCAGTGGGTATAGATAAATCTTTTGAGAAACTTTGCTATAAAGAATACAAGAGAGCAGAGAAATGGGATAGTAGCTGTAATGAAACAGTGGGTTACAGGAAGTTGAGCCAGGGAAGGAGCATGGGATCCAGTGCTCAAGGTTAAGCATTGGCCTTAGGTAGGACAGTTGAGGCATAGTACAGGAAGGCACAGATGCCATGGGTTAATAGGTGGATGCTGGGTTCTCACTACATCAGCTGAGAGTGAAGAAAGTGCCAAGATATTGCAGGCTTGAGAATGGAGGCGAATGGATGAAATAATTGCCTAGAAAAGTGTAAGAGTGAGTTGATTAGGTAAAAGTAGAAAGTTTGCCCAGCTAAGGGCCCCTTTGTGATTGGTGTGCATTAATTAAAGTGAGATTAGTCTAGTGTAGGCATGGAATAAGCTGCAAGTTGGATTTAACCAAGTTACAGTCGTATAATGGAAGTGTAGAGGAGTAAGGGGTTGAGAGTATTTTCTAGGAAGTGGTTAGAATGATGGACCATAGAAATGGGAAGTGAGAGCACAGGGGGAAGGAGGGGTGGATCAATAAATTGAAGGTCCCAGGGGGCAGAATTGTTGGAGTTGGGACACTAGAAAGAATAAATTAGAAGATTAGGAGGTAGAATCCATAAATTTAGGGTTTTTACTAATAAAAGGGAATCATATTGTGCATCCTGTCTGTAACACATCATTCAGCTTATTAATCCTGATCTAATAGCTCAAGACAAAAAACCATGTACTTTAACCTTTGTTTGGTATTTATTTTTATTTTATAATAGAAGAGAAATTTGGAGAAACTATTACTGTGTTTCTTATCTTTGTTTCTTATCTTTCTGAACTGAATACCAAAAACCACACCAAAAAGAGAGTCAAATAAACTTAGGAAATTATTTCCAAATAAGTCATCTCCCCTAAATCATAGCTTCCATACCCAGCACTCTCATTGATGTAAAAATCTCTTCCCAGAGATCTTTGCTGTGATTTTTGCTTAACTTTAAAGAATATCAATATTTTCCAATTTTCTCTCTTGGGTTGAAATTAAGAATTGTAAAAGAAAATCTTTTGCTATAATCACATTTTCGGGGCTATCCACATGCTAGGGGCCAAAGCCAACCAGCCAAAATTACTGTTCTTGGCATGGGGCTCCAATTCCCAGTGGTTAAACACCAGAATCAATTGTAAGAGAATGATGTATTGCTAAAACCTCTTATCTGATCTTCAAAATCACCATGTCCAACTCCTCTAGCTCAGGTCTCACTGCTTCCCAAAGCTGGACTTTTCTATCAAGTTTAATGCTCCACTTCCACACTTGTATGGGAAAGAATAACCGTCCAGCCTGTCATAAGATGTCTGGAGAGCTCCTCCCCGCATATCTAAATACAAGGGGAGAGTCAAGTTGAAGAAACCAGGTTCTTTTAATGCTTTCTCCGTTTTTGGAGACGAGGCACCTTGGTGGAAAGAACTGGAATGATATTCAAGAGATCTAGAGCAAGTTACCTAACATTGTGTGATCTCAATTTCCTTATCTACTAATAATTGCCAGTCATCCTTGACGGTTCTAGCCATTGTAATTCTTAGTTAGGCATCTGAAAACCTCATTGCCTCATTTCAAGCTTCCAGAATACTACAGTTACCCCTTATCAAACTGTAGGTTGCCATTTATGTTATTTTTCAGCATGCCTAACTTATCCCAAGGAGGTAGTTTCCACAGGGCTCTCTGTCTTCACACATGTGGTTATCAGGAAAGTTCTGTCCTGGAGCAAGGCAGAGCTTAGAGACTCCCCTTCCATGAGTAGTAAGCAAAACATCGCATTTCCCATTCATTTGCTCACTTGTTCATTTATTTAACACATATTTACTGAGAACCGACTCTGTTCTTGGCGCTCTGAAATACCACACATAAAACAGACAGCAATCCTGCCCTCAATGGTGCTTACATCCAAGGGTGAAGGGTGGGATATGAGGAGAAGAAACAGGCAATCCACAGATTTTTAAAACACATAATTTCAGATAGTGAGTCCCATGAAAAAAATTAGTCAAGGAATGAAACTTGCAAATTACAGGGCAGGAATATGGGGTTGGAGGGTGGCTACTGTAGATGGAGGTCCCATCCTAAAAGCTGCTCTCCATTGTGTAAAAGGAGCTGGTGAGCATGGGTTATATCTTTTGATGATCATGCTTCTTGACAATCTGTGTATCTGAACACAGGTGTGTAAGCATGCACACGTGCTTAAGCGAGTAATTCTTTTTCTTTTTTGTTCTACAGCGAAGGAGAAAGGAGAGAAGAAGTTGTTTGGTTTCTCTTTTGTCCCCCTGATGCAGGAAGATGGTAGGACTCTTCCAGACGGCACTCATGAGCTCATCGTGCATAAGGTAACATCACTCAGATGTCAGTGATGGCTGTGAAAAACAGGGTTGAATTTTGAACTATCTTATCATCACTCTGGAGAAGAGAAAAAAATGGCTGGAAAGAATACTTTTTTGTAAGATTGCTGGCAGGGAGAGTGCCATTTTAAAAGTATCTATATTCTATGTCATATTCTAAAACATATACATATACGTAAACATTTTGAGGATGATTTATATTTTCATCTTAATTTAGGTGTAGGTATTTGGGTAAGTCTATATGTTGATCTTAAAGTCATTTCCATTGCTGTGATAGGATTAAATAAAGCTTACAAGTAAGTTTTTAAATATTGCCAATACATGCTGTCTTATCTAAAGATCTATATACCCCCAGAGGTAAATGTAGCAAGGTCAGCATTACATTTTTCTTGTCTGCTGCTCAGAAGTCGCTGTACTTTGTCATGACAACTTGAACAGTTGTTACTTTCTATTTTTTGCATCAAGAATTGTCATAAAAATATTTGGAACAGAGTATCCTGTAGTCGGCAACAAAAAGAAAATTCATAGAACAAGAGATCCTTAGAAGTTATCTGAGAATACTAGTAATAATGAAGTATAGAGTAGAAATACTAGTAACTATAAAATATAGAATATGGAATTAAAGTACACAATTTTCTGCAAAATATTTCTTCTTTGCATTTCTCTGTTCCTGTAATCATGTGACATTCCAGGCTCTAATCAACTCGCACCTGGGCTGACTGGTCCTGCTGACCTCGGTCGTCTTCCTCTTGTCCAACTTCCACCCAGCCATTAGGGTTGACCCTTCTAAAGTGCAAATCTAACCAGGCCACTTACCAACTTATACCCACTGAAAAGCTCCCCCCTGCTGAGAGGATAAATTGCAGGTTTCTCAGGGTGTGCCAGGCTTCTGACTCCCTACTGCTTCACCTCCCACTTCCTGGCGTTTACTTGGTGCCACAGCCACATCCAGCTCCTTCTAGTTCCTTACCCACTGCCTGCTGGTTTCCTCTGCTCCTTTCTCTGCCCTTGGCACTCCTGGAGTCATGCCTTCCCCACCCCCACTCACACCCCCCATCCTGCTAACTCCTACTCATCCTCAGAGGCTCACCTTGGCCATAATCTTTTTCAGAATAACAGTCCCCACTCCCCAGCCCCTACTCCCTATATTCCCAGCTGGCCAAATGCCGTCCCCTGAGTTTCCTGGATATCTGCACACATCTCTCACCATTGTACTTATTACGTTGCTCCATAATTATGTGAAGATCCCTCGGCTTACCCCAGTAGATTTATGAATTTCCTCGAGAGTAACAGCTGTGTCAGAGGGCTTCTGGAATGTGGTAGATGTGCAATGAGGATTTATTGAAAAATGAAGGAGATTAGATGCAAAAACTTTCTTTACCTTTGGATTATTTCTGATAAAGTGAGTATCAATGCACAACACACCTTTTCTGTTTGTGTATGCGTGTATATGTATGTGTATATTTCTTTTGTGTGTGTATATGTGTGTGAGGAAGATCAGCCCTCAGCTGACATCCATGACAATCCTCCTCTTTTTGTTGAGGAATACTGGCCCTGAGCTAACATCCATGCCGATTTTCCTCCACTTTATGTGGGACGCCGCCACAGCATGGCCTGACAAGCAGTGCGTTGGTGCGCTCCTGGGATCCGAACCCGGGCCGCCAGCAGCGGAGCGCGCGCACTTAATCTCTACGCCACGGGGCCGACTCCTATATTTTTTCAAGCATTCATTCTCTAGTTATTTGTTCAACAAATTTATTGACCACAAACTGCAAGCGCACTGTTCTAGGTACTGGAAATATAAGGCAAACAAAACAGTTCAAGTCCCTCCATTTCTGACACCCACATTCTCTCTACTTTAAAAAGTGACTTAAAGGAGCTTACAGTGTTAAATACAAATAAAAAATATTTTAAATCAGAGTAACCAGTAAAGCAAACAGAGGAGCTAAATGTACTAGACACCTGGGATGATCTATGTATCTCATAGGTCTGAGTCTCCCTTATGCGAGATATGTAATATGACAGGCAATGTCTTCAGCTACAATTTTCCAAAAGACATAAATGGTACTTCGTATGGATGTTTATGATATTGCTTCTGTGTAACATTAAATCCTGTCTCAGAAAAGGCAGGACTAAGATAATTAAAACTGGGCTCCCTAGTAATAATTACAAGAATGAATCCCTACTATATTTCATATCATGTGTAGGTGCTCTCACCTGTGGGTCAGAGGGTGTTTTGGGGCAGATGCTAAGTTTTCAGTCAAGTCTGGGTTGACTCTTCTAAATGAGTGCAAATAATACCAAGATTCTCAGTTGCTGATTAGAGACATCCATATGCTTAAAATGCCAGGAGGACAGGTAGCAGAGCTTGCTTCTCCAAGT
Organism: Diceros bicornis minor; assembly: GCF_020826845.1. Taxonomy (NCBI): domain Eukaryota; kingdom Metazoa; phylum Chordata; class Mammalia; order Perissodactyla; family Rhinocerotidae; genus Diceros; species Diceros bicornis. Next base: position 63,565,894 of record NC_080742.1, on the reverse strand, counting down.
GAGCATTTAGGAGGCCAGCTGGTGTTGATTTCCAGACAGAGAACCGTTCTACTCCATTACAGAGGCCTATCAGGGTGCCTGTTAGCAGGGCCAAAACTTTTCTCAAAGGCAGAACTTTGAATCAGAGCTTTGAATCCGCTCAAACCCTTGCACAAATTTCTACTAAGTAACCAGAATTCAAATCCATAAAGCATAGGAAAATTTATTTGAGCTTGAACAATTTAAAGGGCAGGTGTTCTTAATGATCTTTCTCAACCACGAAAGAGGCTCAGGATGGTGTCTGTAGGTTGTCTAATTTTGGGCAGACTTATATTGTATAAACCCGTCAGGAAGCATTAGCTCCACAGAAAAACCCTAAGCAGCTGAGTTGTCTTATGATTAGGTTTATTCAGAGTTGCATATTTAAAGAGGTGTAGAATACTTACCAAGTATAACAATTTTTGTTCTTAGTCTAATTGATGCCATAGTTTTCTTTTTCATAGTCCTGAGCCAAGAAGTTCAGTTTTAGCTTAAGGCCACTTGCAGTTTATGACTACAAAATATTGTGAGCATAATGCTTATTCTTCCTCTGCCATGGCAGGAAGGCACACAGCCTGCTGATAATTGTAGCCTTGAATTTATTATTTTAAAAAAATAGAAAGAAAAAACGAAAGAAAAAATGGGAGGAGTGGAATTTGAATCATTGGGTAAAAAATATAGCCTATTTAATAAGTGGTATTGAGATGACCACGATGCGTGTTGGGGGAAAAGAAGAGCTAGATCCCTACCTTGCTTCTTATACCAAAACAAATTCCAGATTAAATGTAAAAAATAGAACTGTTAGAGCCTGAAAAATATGAGTGAACATTTTTATAATATTCAGAAAGAGGGCCTTTCTAAGGATGGCTCAGATGTTAGAAATTAAGTAGAAAGAAAATTTGTAAGTTTGGCTACATAAAATTCAAAACTTCTTTATTGATAAAACCATCATAATCAAGAATGAAAGACACGTGACAAACTGAAACAGTTGCAACACAGCTTACAAAGGGCGACTATTCCCAATTTACTACAATTTATCTCAAATCAGTAAGAAAAAGAAAAATTGATAAATGCTACAAACAAGCTATTCAGAAATAATAAATGCAAATATATAAAATAAATATATGAATCAAGGAAATGTGTGTTAAAGAATGAGAAACCTTTTGGCCTATTACATTTGTAAAGATTTTTTAAAACCCAAAATTTAGAGAGTAAGATTAAGGGGAAAATGAACACTGTCTTGCATTCATAGAGGAAATGTGAATGGTTTTATCTTTCTGGAGGGCAGGTTGGCAACACATAGATAATTTTAAATGTGTATATCCTTTGACTCAGCCATCCCATGTCTTGGTATTTCTTGGGAGAAGATAATCAGACAACGTGAGAAACGATGATCTAAGGATGATCGTTGTAGATTCCTTAAAATATGAAAAACTTGAAAGTAATCTAAATTACCAATAACATAGATGTGGTTAAATAAATTAGTTATATCCATACAATGAATGAAATACTACATTATTTAGTCATGCACTACATAATAACGTTTCCATCAATGATGGACTGTATATACGATGATGTTCCCATAAGATGAGTAGCATATAGCCTAGATGTGTAGTAGGCTATACCATCTAGGTTTGTCTAAGTACACTCTATAATGTTCACACAATGAGGAAATTGCCCAACCACACATTTATCAGAACGTATCCTCGTCGTTAAGGGGTGCATGACTATATTGTCTGTTTAATTTTTGTTTATTGCAGTAACATTGGTTTATAACATTGTATAAATTTCAGGTGTACATCATTATACTTGTATTTCTGCATAGATTACATCATGTGCACCACCAAAATACTAATTACGACCCATCACCACACACATGTACCGAATTATCCCTTTCACTCTCCTCCCTCCCCCCTTCCCCTCTGGTAAGCACCAATCCAATCTCTGTCTCTATGTGTTTGTTTATTCTTATTATCTACTACTTAATGAAGGAAATCATACGGTATTTGACCTTCTCCCTCTGACTTATTTCACTTTGCATTATACCCTCAATGTCCATCCATGTTGTCACAAATGGCTGGATTTCATCGTTTCTTATGGCTGAGTAGTATTCCATTGTGTATATATACCACATCTTCTTTATCCATTCGTCCCTTGATGGGCACTTAGGTTGCTTCCAAGTCTTGGCTATTGTGAATAACGCTGCGATGAACACATGGGTGCATGTACCTTTACAAATAGGTGTTTTCAAGTTCTTTGAATAAATACCCAGCAGTGAAATAGCTGGATCATATGGTAGTTCTATCCTTGATTTTTTGAGGAATCTCCATACAGTTTTCCATAGTGGCTGCACCAGTTTGCACTCCCACCAGCAGTGTATGAGAGTTCCTTTCTCTCCACATCCTCTCCAACACATGTTGTTTCCTGTCTTGTTAATTATAGCCATTCTGACGGGCGCGAGGTGATATCTCATTGTAGTTTTGATTTGCATTTCCCTGATAGTTAGTGATTTTGAACATCTTTTCATGTGCCTGTTGGCCATCTGTATATCTTCTTTGGAGAAATGTCTCTTCAGGTCTTTTGCCCATTTTTTAATTGGGTTGTTAGTTTTTTTTGTTGTTGAGATGCATGAGTTCTTTATATATTTTGGAGATTAAGCCCTTATCAGATGTATGGTTTGCAAATATCTTCTCCCAATTGTTAGGTTGTCTTTTCGTTTTGTTGATGGTTTCCTTTGCTGTACAGAAGCTTTTTAGTTTGATGTAGTCCCATTTGTTTATTTTTTCTATTGTTTCTCTTGCCTCGTCAGACACGGTGCTTGAAAAGATGTTGCTAAGGCCGATGTCGAAGAGCATACTGCCTATGTTTTCTTCTAGAAGTTTCATAGTTTCAGGTCTTACATTCAAGTCTTTAATCCATTTGGAGTTAATTTTTTTGTGTGGTGTAAGGTAAGGGTCTACTTTCATTTTTTTGCATATGGCTATCCAGTTTTCCCAACACCATTTGTTGAAGAGACTTTCTTTTCCCCATTGTATGTTCTTGGCTCCTTTGTCAAAGATTAGCTGGCCATAGATGTGTGGGTTTATTTCTGAGCTTTCGATTCTATTCCATTGATCTGTGTGTCTGTTTTTGTGCCAGTACCATGCTGTTTTGGTTACTATAGCTTTGTAGTATATTTTGAAATCAGGGAGTGTGATACCTTCAGCTTTGTTCTTTTTTCTCAGGATTCCTTTAGCTATTTGGGGTCTTTTGTTGTTCCATATAAATTTTAGGATTCTTTGTTCTATTTCTGTGAAAAATGTTGTTGGAACTTTGATAGGGATTGCATTGAATCTATAGATTGCTTTAGGAAGTATGGACATCTTAACTATGTTAGTTCTTCCAATCCAAGAGCACGGAATATCTTTCCATTTCTTTGTGTCTTCTTCAGTTTCTTTCAGAAATGTTTTATAGTTTTTGGTGTACAGATCTTTCACCTCTTTGGTTAAGTTTATTCCTAGGTATTTTATTCTTTTTGTTTCAATTGTAAATGGGATTGTATTCTTAATTTCTCTTTCTGCTACTTTGTTGTTAGTGTACAGAAACGCAACTGATTTTTGTATGTTGATTTTGTATCCTGCAACTTTACCATATTCGTTTATTACTTCTAAAAGTTTTCTGGTGGATTCTTTAGGGTTTTCTATATATAAAATCATGTCATCTGCAAATAGTGACAGTTTCACTTCTTCCTTTCCAATTTGGATCCCTTTTATTTCTTTCTCTTGCCTGATTGCTCAGGCTAGGACTTCCAGTACTATGTTAAATAGGAGTGGTGACAGTGGGCATCCTTGTCTGGTTCCTGTTCTTAGAGGGATAGCTTTCAGTTTTTCACCATTGAGGATGATATTAGCTGTGGGTTTGTCATATATGGTCTTTATTATGTTGAGGTACTTTCCTTCTATCCCCATTTTATTCAGAGTTTTTATCATAAATGGATGCTGTATCTTGTCAAATGCTTTCTCTGCATCTATTGAGATGATCATGTGATTTTTATTCTTCATTTTATTAATGTGGTGTATTACGTTGATTGATTTGCGAATGTTGAACCATCCCTGCATACCTGGAATAAATCCCACTTGATCATGGTGTATAATCTTTTTAATGTATTGTTGTATGCGATTTGCTAGTATTTTGTTGAGGATTTTTGCATCGATGTTCATCAGTGATATTGGACTGTAATTTTCTTTTTTTTTCTGTTGTCCTTGTCTGGTTTTGGTATCAGGGTAATGTCAGCTTCATAGAATGAGTTAGGGAGCTTCCCCCCCTCCTCAATTCTTTGGAAGAGTTTGAGAAGGATAGGTATTAAGTCTTCTTTGAATGTTTGGTAGAATTCACCAGGGAAGCCGTCTGGTCCTGGACTTTTATTTTTGGGGAGGTTTGTGATTACTGTTTCGATCTCCTTACTGGTGATTGGTCTATTCAAATTCTCTACTTCTTCTTGATCGAGTTTTGGAAGGTTGTATGATTCTAAGAATTTATCCATTTCTTCCAGATTGTCGAATTGGTTGGCATATAGCTTTTCATAGTATTCTCTTATAATCTTTTGTATTTCTGAGGTGTCTGTTGTAACCTCTCCTCTTTCATTTCTGATTTTACTTATTTGTGCCTTCTCTCTTTTTTTGTTGGTGAGTCTAGCTAAAGGTTTGTCAATTTTGTTGATCTTTTCAAACAACCAGCTCTTGGTTTTATTAATTTTTTCTATTGTTTTTTTGGTCTCTATTTCATTTATTTCTGCTCTGATTTTTATTATTTCCCTTCTTCTACTGATTTTGGGCTTTGTTTGTTCTTCTTTTTCGAGTTCCTTTAGGTGCATTGTTAGATTGTTTATTTGAGATTTTTCTTGTTTGTTGAGATAGGCCTGTATTGCTATAAACTTCCCTCTTAGAACCACTTTTGCTGTATCCCATAAGTTCTGGCAGGTCATATTTTCATTTTCATTTGTCTCCAGGTATTTTTTGATTTCTTCTTTGATTTCTTCGTTAACCCAGTCGTTGTGCAGTAGCATTTTGTTTAATCTCCACATATTTGTGGCTTTTCTGATTTTCTTCCTATAGTTGATTTCCACTTTCATACCGTTGTGGTCAGAAAAGATGCTTGGTATTATTTCAATCTTCTTCAATTTATTGAGACTTGTTTTGTGGCCTAATATGTGATCAATCCTGGAGAATGTTCCATGTGCATTTGAAAAGAACGTGTATTCTTCGGTTTTTGGATGGAATGCTCTGTATATATCCACTAGGTCCATCTGTTCTAGTGTGTCATTTAAGGCCAATGTTTCCTTATTGATCTTCTGTTTGGGTGATCTATCTGTTGGTGTAAGTGGAGTGTTCAAGTCCCCTACTATTATTGTGTTACTGTCTATTTCTGTTTTTATGTCTGTTAATAATTGCTTTATATATTTAGGTGCACCTACATTGGGTGCGTAGATATTTACAAGTGTTATATCCTCTTGTTGGATTGTTCCCTTGATCATTATGTAATGCCCGTCTTTGTCTCTTTTCACCGTTTTTGTTTTAAAGTCTATTTTGTCTGATATGAGTACTGCTACCCCAGCTTTCTTTTCATTGCCATTTGCGTGGAGTATCTTTTTCCATCCCTTCACTTTCAGTTTGTGAGTGTCTTTAGGTCTGAAGTGTGTCTCTTGTATGCAGCATATATATGGGTCTTGTTTTTTAATCCAATCAGCCACCCTATGCCTTTTAATTGGAGCATTTAGTCCATTGACGTTTAAAGTAGCTATTGATAAGTATGTACTTACTGCCATTTTTTAACTTTTTTTTTTTCTCAGTGTTTTAGTAGTCCTTCTCTGTTCCTTTCTTCTATACAGAATTGATGGTCACTTTAGTTTGACCTCTGTCTGAAAGCTGTACTCTTTAACTCCCCTCCTCCCTCATGTTTTTGATATCATATCTAACCTCTTTTTTGTGTATTTGTATCCGTTACGTTCTTATCATGGAAATAGATAATTTTTCCTATTTGTGGTCTTCTCTTTTCCCCTTAAATCAGTCCCTTTAACATTTCTTGTAGCATTGGTTTCTTGGTCACAAACTCCTTTAATTTTTGCTTGTCTGGGAAATTTTTGATCTCTCCTTCCATTTTGAATGATAACCTTGCTGGGCAGAGTATTCTTGGCTGTAAGTTTTTTCCTTTTAGCACTTTAAATATATCGTGCCATTCTCTTCTAGCCTGTAAGGTTTCTGCTGAGAAGTCAGCTCATAGCCTTATGGGGTTTCCTTTGTATGTAACTTGACATTCTCTTGCGGCTTTTAGGATTCTGTCTTTATCTTTAATTCTGGACATTTTGATTATGATGTGTCTTGGTGTGGGCCTCTTTGGGTTTATCTTGTTTGGGGCTCTCTGTGCTTCCTGTACCTGGATGTCTGTTTCCTTCCTTAGGTTAGGGAAGTTTTCATCTATTATTTCTTGAAATAGAATCTCTGCCCCCTTGTCTCACTCTACTCCTTCCGGAACACCTATAACACAGATGTTAGTGGGCTTGATGTTGTGCCAGAGGTTCCTTAGACTGTCCTCACTCTTTTTAATTCTTTTCTCTTTTACCTGTTCAGCTTGGGTAATTTCTTCTAGTCTTTCATCCAGCTCACAGATCCGTTCTTCTGATCCTCTACTCTGCTTTTGATTCCCTCTAATGAGTTTTTCATTTCCAGTATTGTATTCTTCATTTCTGATTGGTTCTTTTTTATATCTTCCATTTCTTTGTTGACATTCTCACTGAGTTCATCTGTTCTTCTCCCCAGATCAGTGAGCATCCTTAACACTCTTTGTTTGAACTCTCTATCGGGTAGGTTGCTCATTTCTGTTTCACTTAGTTCCTTTTCTGGGGTTTTGTCCTGTTCCCTTACTTGGAATGTATTCTTTTGCCTCCTCATTTTGCCTCTTTCCCTGTGCTTGTGTCTACGTATTAGGTAGGTCAGCTATGTCTCCTGCTCTTGAATAGTTGACCTTATGTAAGTGATGCCTTAGGAGGCTTCCAGTGTGCTTCCCTCAGTTCTCAATGTTCCAGGGGTGACCCCTATGTGGGCTATGTGTGTCCTGCTGTTGTGGCCTGTTTGCTCTCCCTGTAGGCGCCCAGGGAGTCCGAGTTATGCTCCTGGCCAGCTGTTGTAATGCTCAGCTGCTTGTAGTTGTTGTGGCCCCTTCAGTCTCTTTATCAGGTGTGGGGAGCCCCAGCACAGTTGGCTGCAAGTTCTAATACCACATTTGTGTTACAGTATTTCTTTTAAGTGAGTAGGCCCCCAGCGTGGCAGGTTGTTAGGCTCAGGGCCTTACAATTGCTGTAAGCTTCTAGCCTATTAGGTCTCTTGTCAGCTCTCTGAGGATTGCAGCTGGGTGGGGCTGGCCTCAGGCACAGGAGCACCCAATTGTTTCAGGCTTTGGAAGCTGGGGCAAATCCGCTATGTGGGTCTTTGAGAAACACAAGTCTTCTGCAGCTGACAAGCCCTGCCGCCCACAGGTCCATACACACTCAACACAGTCCTGCCCCGTGTGCACGCCCCGACCTCCCGAAGCGGACCCAGTCTCTCCACGGCGGGAACCCCACACACTCCGCCACCACCCCACACTCTCCACCCGCTCCTTGTGCACACCCTGCCCCGCTCAAGTCGGCTCAGTTGCCAGGCTGCAGAGAATCCAGTCACCAATCTATGCAGGCCCACAAGTTGCCTGAGGGCTTGTTGTTGGGTGAGGCCAGTGTCTAGGGTGGGCTGCCTACCCTGGCTGAGCTGGATTAAATCGGTGCTCTAGCGGGTGGGGCAGACCCTGGGCTAGCAGGCCTCAGGGAGAACTCCAATGGCGTCTGTGTCAGCACGCCCACACCAGGCCACAACAATGGCCGCCGCCAATGTCCCAGTCCCTGGAGAGGTCTCACCTCTAACCGAGATGCACTCAGGGCCTATTAGGTGAGTCTCTTTTCACCCCAGCACTGTGCACCTTTCTTTCTGGTGATTTTAGGATGCTTTCTGAAACGGGTGAGTTTGCGCGTGGGCCCTTTAAGAGCCGGTTTCAGTTTCTTTGTGAACCGGGTTTTCTGGGGGTACTCCCCAATGTTTTAGTAGCAGGCAAAGTCAGATATTATGCCACTGGTCTCGATTGTGCTGGGTCCACAAAATGCCCACAGCGGGGGCGGTCCCCGGCTCAGGGCCCCGCGTCTCCAGGGAGGCTGCGTACCTGTGAGCTGCTCCCGGGCGGCCGTGAAGCTGGCGGCTTGTGAAGGCGGCGTTTTTCCTCTCCAGAAGGGAGTCTCTGCCTCTTCTACCCCAGTTAGGATTGTCCGTTGTTGCAGGAGTTCCTCTTATCCAGTTTTCAGTTCTGTCTTGGGGGTGATTTTTCCACGAGTAGTTGTAAATTGGCTGTGTCCAGGGGAGGAGGTGAGTCCAGAGTCTGCTTACACCGCCATCTTGAGTTTGCCCCTGTGCATGACTATATTGAAATAATGTTTAGTGGAAATTTTTATGTGCATAGAAAATGTCTATGGTATATTGATAAACCACACTTTATAGAAATATATAGTTGGTATAATACCATTTTTGTAAGATTAACTGCATGTTCATATGTATGTATTTACATAGAGAGATGCTTGGAAGGATGTCCTAAAATAGTAACACTGACTTTATTTTTACATTGCTTAGTTTTCATTAGGGGATACATGTCATATTATAACATTAAAATCTTTTTTCATTTTGAAAAAATAAAAATGGGAAGAAACAGGGGCCGGTCCTGTGGCTGAGTGGTTAAATTTCTATGCGCTCCACTTCAGTGGCCTGGGGTTCGTTGGTTCAGATCCCAGGCGCGGACCTACTCTGTTCATCTGCCATTTTGTGGAGACATCCCACATGCAAAGCAGAGGAAGATTGGCACAGATGTTAGCTCAGGGTGAATCTTCCTCAAGCAAGAAATGAGGAAGACTGCCAACGATTGTTAGCTCAGGATGAATCTTTCTCACCAAAAAAAACAAAAGGGGAAGAAACAGAAAGTTAGACTTAGCTTTGTTTTATACCATTTAATTCTGGAGTTTCATCTAACTAACGACCATTCTTCTGTCATATAATCTTGACAATAATGCTTATGGTAAGGTTTTGGAGAAACGTTAATTGCCTTAGATCTTTTTAAGCCATATTCTGTATCATTCATTGACAGCTACTGTCTATAAAATCAAAGGTTGATGAGAGGTGGAAAAAAAAAATGCTCTCAAAAAAGTGTCTTTAGGGGCCAGCCTGTTGGCGTAGCGGTTAAGTGTGCGCACTCCGCTGCGGCGGCCAGGGGTTCGCAGGTTCGGATTCCGGGCGCACACTGATGTACTGCTTGTCAAGCCATGCTGTGGCGGCGTCCTGTATAACGTAGAGGAAGATGGGCACAGATGTTAGCCCAGGGCAAATCTTCCTCAGCAAAAAGAGGAGGATTGGCATCAGATGTTAGCTCAGGGCTTATCTTCCTCACCAAAAAAAAAAAAAAAAGTGTCTTTAACTCTTTCTTGTGGATGTGATACAGAGAGTAACTGTGGCTCCTAATAGGGTATTTAGAGTTAAAACCTACTTGCTCCTCTTGTAAGTTATTAGTTTAAAAGACTCAGTCCTGCAGTAAGATAAGAAGAAAGCTGCTGTGCTGAAGACTGCTTAATAGCCGAATTTGAGCCTAAAATTTGTGAGAGAGATAGTTTCCCTTTGGATGATGGCTGGACTCCACTTCTGCGTGTATTTTAAGGAAATTGTTCGCACAGAAGTGTTAACAGTCAATAGTCTGGCAAGGACCTGGTCTCATCTTTTAGGTCAGGAGCTAAAGAACTCTAAAGGGCAAAGACCCTTTTCATGGTCGTTTTCAACTTTGCATGATTGGTTACATATTTGGAGTGGTTTCCAGTGAAGGTAAACTCTGAAATCTACAAAATTCTGAATGTTATAGTTCTAGAAAGGTAAGTGAAATAACTTGATTAGTCAGCATTAGAGATTTTGTGCTTCCAAAGTCCTGTTTACAGGTCTCAGAACATTAATAATATCTCCAGGTGGCTGAAGGCTAAGTCCAAAACCTCCCTTTGGAATTACTAATTTGCTAGTAACAGGATTTAGTCTTATTTCCCTGCATTCTGGTAGGATTGTTGTTTTCCTTAACTTTGTAGGAATATTTTTGGCTACCCCCCCTCCAGCTACCTGCTGGAAAGCAAATTAAGAAAAGAGACAGAAATAATGAGCATAAGGGAATTCATTTCCAAAAGTCAAGTCTCTTAAGGAGAATGATGTGAGAATCCAAAAAGGATAATAGCTGTGTGCTCAACTTCCCATTGTGACTTATTCCAGTGAAGGATTTTTAGTCCTTGGAAATACATTCTAAAACACCTTCAGGTCCAGCATGTATGTATGTAAAGTAAAATAAACAAATAAACAAGCAAACAAACAATAATAATAATAATAATACAATCTACCTTTGAGAAATTAGGGTTTTGCAAATTCATCATCGTTGATTAACACTACATGGCTAAAACGACTCAACTCAGCCAGACTGTGGTTTTGTTTAGCAGACAATCTGATTTCTTAGAGTGGGGCTTATTGGCTTTCTGATCCAATGCGTCTGAGCAGGAGAAGGGCCAGCTGAGAAATCAGCCAAATAGAGGATGATCCTGTTTCCTGGTTGGAGGGGGATTAATTTAATGTGATGGCTTTAGACTGCAAGAGTCTGTTGCAAGTTTGTTTATTTCACCTTTGCTAACTAAAGGTTTGTCCATAAACCCTTTGTGGCTCATATTTTTTTCCTACAAGTTTTCAGTTTCTTATGCTATATCTCAATTCTGTACCTGGTCCATAGAACTCCAGCACAGCCACTGTCTTTGAGATGGATTTTTTAGATTCAGTTGAAAGCTATTGCTCTCCACTTATCCTTTCCTATACTATGTTTGCATTTATAAGTAAAATGAAAATATGAGAGGAGTTTGAAAAATTAAGATAGACTGATGGGTTTGGCACCTATCTTGCTGTCCAAAGAGCTCTACTTCCTCCTCAACTATTCTGAAAGAAACTTCCCCTGTAACCAGGATCAATAGATCTTAGAGAAGCCAGAGACATCTCTCTCCACCCTGGGCTTGGACATAGGAGAATTGGTCACGTAACCCTTGTTTCATTTCACACTGTGAGAGAAATTAAAAAATGAATACCTGCCAAATTAAAAAAAAATTAAAGGTAACTGACCTGCTAACTTGAGCATAGCAGTATGCCAAGCTGAACAACAACAACAACAGCAAAGACTAAGATAACTTAATAGGTGGACTTGGTTTGAGCACTGAAGGCTATTAATGTGATGTCCAGAAAGCCCCTTTATTCTAACTAATTAATGCCACTATATTTTCAATCTTCCTAAAATGCTCTGCCTTACCTGAAACCTAGCTCTCCTCTGCTCTGAGAGCTTCCTGTGTAGCTTCTGGAGTAAAGAGAGCTTATCTTCTGAGGCCTTGTGTCTAGTATCTGGAGGTCAGATGCCTCTAAATGCCCCAGTGCCAAAGACACTTGTTTTCCTCTCTCTTGTAAAGAGCTTCCCTACCCTTCGTAAGGCTCATTCCATACAGTACTGTAACTTTCTACCTGTCCTAGTTACTATCTTCCACCAATATGTATATTGCTGGCCAGCAAGGCAGAGCAGAGGGATAGGGTGGTGGGCAGCTGTTTACTTTCCCATAGTCAGCCTAGCCCCTAGTTCAAAGTTGTCTTCTTCTTCTGGTTGACCTGTCCAGTGCCCTAGCCCCTTGTTTCTTAGACACTACATCTCCAGTGACCTTTATTTGTGTTCTGCTTCACTATGGCCTCTCCCTGGGCCTTGCTTCATCCAGCCAGCAGGATCTCCCATGTGGGTGCTAAATAAACACTGAATAGATGAATGGGTGGATGGATGCATGGATGGATGAAATCATCCAGAACCACTTCTAATCAAAAATCTTAAATTCCCAATATCCAGAGCATAACCTTTCAACCTTCCAATTTTCTGACTCTACCTGTTTTCAATAGACCCCGCTTGACTTCACTTTCTTCCTTTTCTTATCCAGGGTATCCCTTGATCCTTAGTTCTGCTGTGCCTGCGTGAGAAGAAGAAACCAGCCCTGAATCAGTCTGTCAACGTTGCTCCCTCCTATGTCCCGCCCTATGCAGTAGAGCTTTACTAGAGGAAATCATACAGTTGTTATTGGTTAGCATCAGCCTGATGGGTATAGATGCAGGACCATTAACACTGCAGGCTAGCTAATCAGTTCTCTCTCTCAGTCCCCACAGGAGTTATTTACCAGATTTCACCATTCTGCCTACCCCACCACTTCCTGTCTACTTAACAGAGAAAACAGAAGCCATCAGACAGGAACTTCCTTAACTTCCTATGCTCTCTCCTTTGCCACCTGCAAACTTATCTGCATCCTTGCCTTCCTTCCTGCATCCTGTCTCAGAGGATGGGGAAAGACTCCTTCTCTCCAAGGCTAATTCTTCCACCTGCTTCCCTCAGGATCTTCCTCCCTCCTGACTCCCCTGGGACCCTGCTTCATCCAGTGTCTCCTCTTGCTCCTGCAACTATAACTGTTTCCTCTTTTCTAGCAGTATTCTCTCAGAGTATAAACATGCTCAAGCCTTTTTCTTTAAAAACAAACAAAAATTTGTAATAGCAGCCACCCTCCCTCTTCCCTTCCCATTACAGCCAGCCTGCAGGAAAAGTCAGTCTTCATTCACTGTCTCTACTTCCTCACATTGCATTTGTTCCTTGGGCTGCTTCTGTCCCCACAGCTCAAATGATGTTTCTCCCTCAAGGTCACACACCTAGGGGTTAAAGCCACTGTATGCTTTCAAAATCTTTCCTTGCTTGACTTCCCTGTAGCCTGTAATGCTGTTGATTACCCTTCTTCTTGAAAATCCCACGTTCCTTAATCTCTCTGACAATGTTCTCCTGAGTTTCATCCTTCTTCTCCTTTGAGGACTCTTCACTCTTTATCCACACCTTAAACATTTGTGTTATCGTAGATTTAATCCTTGGCCGCCATCTATGTCTGCTACACTCTAGAACCGTCTTATCCACCTCCATGGGTTAACTTACCATGTCTGTGCTGTTGACGGCCCCATCTGGATTTCTAGCCCAGAGCTTTTACAGGCCTACTGAAGCCCTTCAGTTGGATTCTCCGGAGACACCTCAAACTCAGCATGTCCAAAACTGGGTTTTTTGTCCACCTCCATCCACTTCTGCTGTGAACAAAAGCCTGCAGTTTCCCTTGACTTCTCACTCACCCCCCATATCTAAGTAGGTGGTTGCATGACTGGTCAGTTTCATCTCCTTACTAGTACTTTAACCTAGGGAATTTAAACTAGAGGCGAGTATCAGAATCAGCTTGGGTTTTTCTTATTTAAGAGGTCTAGAGGAGTCCCAAGGCTTTTTTGTGTTGAAAAATCTCATACTCCAGCTGTATTAAAAACTACATACTGTTTTCTGAATATACCTGTACTTTTTTAACAGTTGTTTTTTAAGATATTTTAGACTTACAGAAGAGTTACAAAAATAGTACAGAAAATTCCCATATACCCTTCACCCAGCTTCTCCTTCTGTTAACATCTTATATAACCATAGCACATTTATTGAAACTAAATTAACCTTGGTACAATACTGTCAACACAAAACTTATTTGGACTTCAAAAGTTTTTCCACCGATGTCATTTTTTTGTTCTAGGATCCAATCCACTATCCCACATTGCATTTAATTGCCACGTCTCCATAGTGTCATACATGTACTTGTATTTTCTCAATACCTTTACATATATTGTTTTTTCCACATAATATGCCTTTCCCTCCCTTGCCTGCTTGGGGAGCCTCTTATTCTTTATGACTGAGGTCAAATAGTCCCTTTCCCATAAGGCCTTTCTTCCCTTCCCTGACAGAGCTGGAATCCAGTGGTCTTTATCACAGCTTTGTAATCAATATCAACAGATGAGTGCAGAGGTCAGATGTGTAATGCCCTCAAGGACAGGAGCTGTGTTTGTTTCCTTGTTGCATTCTTAATACCGAATTAAAGGACTGGCAAATAGTAGGAATTTAATAAATGTTTAATAATGACATTAAGGATGGCTAATCATATTGAAAGAGTCCCTAAAAGATAGTATTTTGCTGCCACAACTATTGAAATCTGGTTTTCATTAACTGGTAGTATATAGTTCCAACTGGGTTGTCTAACTTACTGTATTTTTTAATTTAATTCTCTACTTCCTGAAAATTGTAGACCCTTTAATTTGATTAATATACTATGAATTTCTGTACCAGTTTATTTCTGAATAAATTGTAGATGTTCATTTCTCAACCACATAGCTTGCATTATTTCAGATATCACATTTCTGGGATACTGTTTATGACCAACCATTGAAGTTCTCTTTCACATGCCTAAGACAGTGGTCAACAAAGTAGCCCAGGACATGGTGCACCATTCAATCCTACACCAACTGATTTTAATTCTGGGCAAAGAAATAGACTGTGCCAAGCCATATAATCTTAAAGAAGATTGAGACTACTAGTCCTACCACAAAGCCTACATTTTAATTCTTCTCTAAGAATCTGAGAGAGCACAGCTCTCTTGTCAGATCTGATTTCAGTCTCAAGAGTAGTAAAGCAAAGGGCTGGTTCTCATCTCCCTCCTCTCTAATTTGTAATAAATTAACTTCACACCATTTTAAGATGATTTGCACAGATCCCAGCCTATCAAAGCAAACACAGAGAATTGTCCTTTACTATGACAATGACATTGTTTTGTTCCCACAATCCAGTAGCAGCCTCACGAGGCTATGGTCATGTTGTCTTGTTTCTCCTAGAAAGAATGGCTCAGTTAATTGTTGCCTCATCTAACTATCATCATACATCTACCATCACCCTGGTAACACTTGAGCTGGGTCTGTGTTGTCACAAGAGAACGGGGAGGACAGTGTCTTATTATTCTCGTATCCATATTGCCTTGTTCCATGCTTGCACTGGTTTTGGTGGGAAAAAAATTGTCCCTTTGCCAAAACTCAAAACAGTTGTTTTGCAAGCGGTCCCCAGAATGCAAGTAATCCATATTTAACCACCCATCTAATTTAGGGGTCTAACTGAATTTTACTGTGGTGACAAAAGCATCCATCAACTACATGCAGTGTAGTTTCATGCAAAGGGGCAGTTTCACGCCGTTGAGCCTTCGTTGCTCAGATTCGCATGCATTCAACCACCAGCCGCAACTCTTTGTACTGGTATTTCCAACTAAAGCACAGACAGTGTCATGCCATACTTTTCCAGCTTCATTTCTGTGACTTGATTGACTCTTTGCCCTTCATCTAAGGAGGAGATTATTCATTCCCATTTGTTTTCTCCGGCCCATAACCTGGTTCAGAGTGGCACTCACAGTGCAGAGCCTTCTCCCACCTGGCTGCAGCATGCCCGAGGAAGTTACTGCTGATTCTTCCTCCCTCCCAGCTTCTGCTGGTGAGCTGTGCATTTCTTCTTAAGAGGCTAGAGAACCTTTTTGGCTTAATCTCTTGCTGACACCTGCCCCTGCCCTAGAGGCCTACCTTTTGGAACCCCATTTCTATTCTCCACTGCTCTTCAACCCCACGTCTCTTCTATCTCTTCTCTCTCATCGAATGAATGAACGAGTGATCTCTAACTCACCTGTTGTGTTCCCAAGTTCCTGTGTCATGCCTCATCTGCTCCTACCTGCCCCTCCTCCCCACTACATCAGGTCACATGATCCTTTTTGCTCCCTGCGTGGCTTCAGAACATGGACTAGCTATCCCACCGTAAGGCTCACAGGCTTATTCCATATGAAATATTTCAGCTCTTTAGACCACTGTAAGCTCTCTCCCAGGGTGTCTCCCACAAACGTACCTTTTTGTTGAAAAGTGAACTTTTTTTCATCTTTCTTAGCTATAACTGCCATTCAATATGTTATCTATAAATCAATAAATTTTAAATTTATTTTAGCAAAACTCAACACTTGGTTAAAACAACAGTGGAAAAGTAGTTGTGGTCACATCTACTATGTTGCATAGTAGATGTGAACACAAACTTTGGTTCAAATCCTGGCTCTGATGCTTACTAATGTTGTGACATTGAGAAAATCGCATAAACTCCTCAGGTTACCATGTCTGACCTCATTGGGTTATTATGAGAGTAAGAAAATACATGTGCAGTGCTTAGCAGTCCCTGACATTTAGTAAACCCTTGGAAATGGTAGTTGCTTGGATTGCTTTTAAAATGTCCAGTGTTATATGATGTGTTAAGGATGCATGCTGAAAACCTCAGAGAACAATAAAAGATATGCTATGAGACTTTCTGTGCAATTTCTGTGGGCTGCTTAAGTTCTTCAGAAATAAATTAAAACCTCCAACTCTAATGTCATACCTAGCATATCTCCTTTGACTCTTACTGGACAAAAAAAATCAGTTTTGAACTTCTGGTAAATACTATATCAAAGGGTTCATAGAGACCAAGGAGTGATTGATTACATGCTTTTCTTTACTGAATTGATAAGTAGAATTCTCCCCACCCCTGACCCGCTTTCCCCGCCAACACACACACACACACACACACTGGTATTCTTGGTGGGAGATCTTGAAATAACTTTTATGTCCAGAGTAATGTTTATATTAATTATTGTATTTTGTACATAAGTGAGGGTGATAGAGTTTAGCTGTAAGAAGCTATCAAGGTGTCACACCTTAAACAGACTCGGATGCTGAGGTCTTGGCTCCCCAGGCTGGGGGAGAAGTAAAGTGAAGCAGACTTGGTGGCACTGAACTGGCCACAATGACTGGCCCAGGAGAAGGCAGCCAAGTCTTCTATGCACAATGCCCCCTAAGGACACAGCACAGCCATCATATCGTCAATCATAGAAGTGGTCAGTTCACGATTACCAATGGAGCTAGATTAACCCAGCAAGCAGGAATTCTAAGAAGCTGCCAGAAGTGCTCAAGAGCCAGGCAATTAGTTGGGGGAAGGGGGTAGAAGAGAGATATCTATAGGGGCAGAATTTTTGTGAATAGATGAAGCATATCAGACTAGGGCAGGCTCCAGGTCCTGGGGAGGAGGCCTGGAAATAGCTGGACGGTGTGTCTGGGCTGGGTGTGCATGAGACTTCAGTTCCAATAGGAAGTGGTAGTTAGATGTATGGAGCACAAGTCAGGCTAGGGATGGCAGACCAGAGCTTGTTCCTAACCCCATAGACCGGATCTGGGCAGGAAATAGGGTCAGTGAGGGGTGCTGTAACTCATACTATGACTTGCTGATACCAAGCTCTGCTACCAAGAGCAAGACTCAGGGAAGGGGATGGTGACCCAGAGTTTCAGAACATTACTTTGCCTGAGCACTTTTTCTGAAGAAGACATTTGAATTGTTCACTTTGTAATTATTCTTTAAACCATATATGTGTGTTTCATGTACTCTTCTGTCTATATGAAATATCTTGCAGTAATAAAAGAAAGCATTTCAAGTTATAAGGTCAGAAGAGAATTATTGAGGCTGTGTATTGTGTTTATTGGTACTCCTGTTATGGGGCAGGTGTGCTAGTACTAACATCTTGTAGTATTCCGATTCTGTTTTTCTAAACTTGTTAGAGAGGTCTTTCTTAAAGATTTATTATTTAAAATTTAAAAAAAATATATTTTATGAATCACACAGACTACTCTAGAATAGCAAAGAGATTCTGTGCCTGAACTCCTGCCTGTTACCAGGACACTAGCCTTGAAAATATTTGAACAAATTTAAAGGAATAAAGTTCATATGAGTTTTAAAATTTATACTCAGAATAATCTAAGCTATACCAGCTCTATATCTGTTACAGTATTTTTTTCTCAAAATTGTATCACCTTTATTGTTACAAAAGCAGTATATAGAAAATTCAAAATCAAACAAAAACACCATACTCTTGTTACCTAGATGATGTTAACTGTTAATCCCTTAGTGTATATCCTTCTAGATGTTTTTCTGTATGGATTTTTTTATCCAAATGATATTATATGATATATATATTTTTAGAACAGTTTTAGGTTTACGATAAAATTGAGAAGATACAGAGATTTTCCATATACCTCCTGCCCCCACACATGCATAGCCTCCGCCATTATCAACATCACTCACCAGAGTGGTGCATTTTTTACCAAGGATGAACCTACGTTGATATATCATAATCACCCATAGTTTACCTTAGAGCTCACTCTTGGTATTGTACATTCTGTGGGTTTGGACAAATGCCTAATCACATATGTTCATTATAATATCATACTACTCTAAAAATCCTCTGTGCTCTGCCTATTCATCCCTTTTTACCAACCCCTGACAACCACTGATCTTTTTACTGTCTCCATAGTTTTGTCTTTTTCAGTGTCATGTAGTTGGAATCATACAATATGTAGCTTTCTCAGCATTTGGCTTCTTTCACTTAGTAATTTAAGCTTTCTCCATGTCTTTTCATGGCTTGATAGCTCATTTCTTTTTAGCACTGAGTAGTAGTCCGTTATCTGGATATACCACAATTTATCCATTCACCTACTGAAGGACATCTTGGTTGCTTCATAGTTTATATATATATGTGTGTGTATATATATTTCCTCAAAATACAATTTTGAGAAAAAATACACACATAATATATATATATTATGTTTATATATATTTATATTTTATATATAGATTTTGTGTATGTGTGAGAAAGATTAGCCCTGAGCTAACATGTGTTGCCAATCCTCCTCTTTTTGCTGAGAAAGATTGGCCCTCGGCTAACATCCATGGCTATCTTCCTCTACGTTATGTGGGACGCCACCACAGCATGGCTTGACAAGCGGTCTGTCAGTCCGCACCTGGGATCCGAACCTGCGAACCCTAGGCCACTGAAGCGGAGCACACGAACTTAACCACTATGCCACCAGGCTGGCCCCTATATATATATATTTTTTTTAATCTACTTTTTCAGTTAATGATTTTACCAATCACTGAATTTTTATCTCATGTAGAACTTAGTCAATGTATAGATTTCAAAACAAAAAATCCTTTCAGCAGGTTTGTCCAAATCCAGGACCATATGTTGCATCTGGCATCTTCTTAAGTGTTTAATCTAGAACAATCCCTTTTTTCACAACACTTGACTTGAAGAGACAAAGCCAGGCATCCTGCAGAAAGTACCACCTTCTGGATTTGTCTGGTTGCTTCCCCGACATATTGTTCAGCATATTGCTCTGCCCCTTGTATTTCCTATGAAGTGCAAGTTGACTCTAGGTGTGATAGATTCAGGTTCAGCATCTTTGGTAAGAATGGGTTGTAGATGATGATACGTTTCTTTGCACTACCCTGCATTGGTGTGACAACAACCCAATCTCCTCACGTGCAATTATATTTGTCCTCTTGCCAGTAGAAAGTAATCTGAGTGTTGCTACGTTGGCATCATATGAATATCCATTTCCTCATCAACAATTTTCCTGCTGGTCTTAGCAGTAGACGACGACCCTTGACTAAAGAAAGAATTACATTAGGGATATGAAATTGTATTTTGTAAATCTGTCATTTCTTTTACATTTGTTAGTGGGCATTTTCTGTGAAGTAGAGATTTTCCTCACATAGTGGGACTATTAGTTTACCCTGAGATACATTTTCCTTTAGTTGTCAGCTTTCAAAGTAAGGAGTTAATAGCTGCCTCAGATGAGATGTTGGAAGAATTTAAGCATTTTTTAAAAATCTACAGTTGCTGCAAATATGATTTCTTATGCATTTCCAATGTATCAGGCACTGTGTTAAAGGCTTTATGTAATCTAATTCTTATGACAACGCAGTGAGGTGTTAGAGATAGAAATGGAAATCCCGAGTGGTTAAATAACTTGATACAGTTACTCGTGTGGGAAGTGACAGAGTTGGGATTCAAACCCAAATCGGTCTGAGTCCAAACTCCGTGCTTAACTTATTTTATACATTTTTGTTGCATTTTACTTCAAAGCCAAATTCTGATTGCAATGCTGTTTGAAATGTTTTCCAGTTCATAAACACTAGAAATGGAAATTATGCTTAATAATTCTCATGAGGTCTCTTCCCTCCTCCTTTTCTTTCTCTCTCTCTTTTTTTTTTTTTTTTAATATTTTTAACAGTGTGAAGAAAACACAAATCTTCAAGATACTACCCGCTACCTCAAACTTCCCTTTTCCAAGGGCATTCTCCTTGGGAATAGTAATCAAGCCATGAAGGCCACAAAGGAATCTTTTTGGATAACATCTTTTCTCTGTTCCACAAAACTCACACAAAATGGTAACGTATAATACTGTTTTATTTGAAAGCCCTTGTACTTAAGTACTCATGTGAATCTTGGTAGGCATATTTAGTAAACACCAATGTTATATTTAAGAAATTTGCACTAGAAAAATTGTTGATCCTTCTGTTTGTGATTTCCAATAAAATGGAAACAGTTGTGACCCAATGATCTGTTAAATGCATGTAATTTAAGGACTTCAAAATTATCCCAGTATTGGAACCCAAGTACACAGCTCTTCAAATAAGCCATCAACACCCAGCTGCTTAGCATAAAAAAAAAAAAAGGACAGGGGCCGGCCCGGTGGCGCAAGCGGTTAAGTGCGCGCGCTCCGCTGCGGCGGCCCGGGGTTCGCTGGTTCGGATCCCGGGCGCGCACCGACGCACTGCTTGGTAAGCCATGCTGTGGCGGCGTCCCATATAAAGTGGAGGAAGATGGGCACAGATGTTAGCCCAGGGCCGTCTTCCTCAGCAAAAAAAAAGAGGAGGATTGGCGGATGTTAGCTCAGGGCTGATCTCCTCACAAAAAAAAAAAAAAAGGACAAAGAATACCACCACCTTAATCTCTCTTGTTTTATAGCTCCATAAACAGTGCTAATTGCAGGCTTTAGAATAAAGCCTGTTTTTTGTTTAATTAGAAGGATATTGCTTTTCTATTCTAGCATTACTTTTTATGTCAGTGATTGTTTAGCAAGTTATGATTAATAAAGCAAGCTCTTCTTGGCAAATTGTCATGAAAACATTGTCTGTAATGAAGGAAGTAAATTAAACATTTTTGAGTTCTTCATGGTTGCCATATAAGACTTCTGGCTAGCATCCTAAACGTCATATTATTAAGTCAGTTTCATTATGTTGGGGAGAATCACTTTGTAATAAGGTATTGTGTCTCATAAAATGCTCCTGTGCCTAAATATTTGTGTTATTAGTTCTTTTTTCTGTATCATAGAACAGCGTTTGTAGTAGGAATTAGAAAAGTATGTAATATGGAATCAGAAAAAGTATGTAGTATGGAATCAGAAAAGAAGCAAAATGTCGCATTCCGATATTGACCACTTTTAAGATACCTCTCAATTTCTCATGCAATGCTACCATATTTATATAGAACGTTGGCAAATGATTCTTTCACATTTATATTAGTTTTGTTTCTCCCCTTCCAAAAGTATTTTTGGAGAAATGTTTTTAAAAATCAATTGCGTGATTTATGTTTAGTAAATTTGATTGAAGCTAGCTATCACCAAGTTAAGATATGTCGTTATACCAGACTTTATCAGTATCCAGTGGTTAATGATTTTACTTAAATAAAACCTCCATTGACATAAATCTGTAATGATTATAAAGCATTTGCGAAACCTCAGGCATTTTTTATGGGGCTAGTCTACCCTCATGGAGGTTATGAAGATAATAAAATCGACTTGTTATTGATTCCCTTAGACAGAATTTTTATTCATCCTATGTGGATTAGTTGTGTATCTGTTATAGAGCCTAAGTTCACATTTAACTGATTGCCTCCAATAGAACATTTTCAGGTTGTACTAGTTATCTATTGCTGCTATAACAATTGCTATAAACTTATTAGCTTGAAACAACAAAAATTTATTGTCTTACAATCCTGAGGTCAAAAGTCTGAACTCCATTTCACTGGGCTAAAATCAAAGGCGTCAGCAGGGCTCCGTTCCTTCTGGAAGCTCTAGGGGAGAATCCTTTTGCTTACCTTTTCTAGGGGCCACCTGAATTTCTTGGCTCATGCCCACTTCCTCCACCTTCAAAGCCAGCAGCATAGCATCTGTAAATCTCCCTTTTAAGGACCTTAATCACCTCTTATGATTACATTGGGCCCACTATATGATCCAGGATAATCCTTCTATCTTAAAATCTAAAGATTTTATCTTAATCATTTCTGAAAAATCTCTTTTGCTGTGTAGAGTAAACATATTCACAGGTTCCAGGGATTAGGACACAGACTTCTTTGGGGGCCATTATTCTGCCAACCACACATAAAACTAACAATAGATTCTCTGCCATCAAAATATTTGGTGCTGTGTCCTTAATTTATTCTAGTTCTAGAGTTTAGGATGTTAGACAGAATGGTGAACATAAGACGGAGAGAATCAAGTCCTGAAAATTAGAAGTTGCTACTTTGTAAAAGCAGAGAACATTTTCAGGTATATATGTGGGTAAACTATTCACGAAATCGTTATATTAAACACCTCACTATATGGAAGGCAATGTTTGGCTCATTTTTGGAGACTGGTAAGTGCTTAATTATCATTTCGACTTTGATTAACCGTGTCAATATAAGACAGCTCAAAATGAGCCGGGGAATGAATAGTTGTTTCCAAGAGATGGGAAGGAGGAAGGAAGGGAGTTGATCTTTCTGAAATTTACATGCTAGACACACATCTCTGGGTAGAAGTAATTCAGTTCCAAATTGGAATTAAATTGCTTTGTATTCATTTTACTCAGCTTGGAAAATATACAAATCCTATTTCCATTACATTTGGGCATTTAGTAAGTGATGTGGTCTCTAGGAATAGTTTCCTAGAGCAGATTTGCATTTCAGGATCGCTAAGGTGTGTCTGTCTACACGCTCTCTCTGTATTCTAGCATCCTTCATGTATAGCATACCAAGGCCAGAGTGCTCTACTGGTCATCTGTGGTTGCCAGATCAAGTAGATATCTTAAGCTCCTTAAGAGTAGGGATCAGGGAAGAAATTATTTTACTTCTTTGTTAGCTTCCTGGGGCTGTTAAACACAACTCTAAAATAATTTAAGAAAAAATAAAAACAATGCTTAAATTTAGTCTCACAGTTGTATAGTTACTGACTGCCCCACATCCGCGTCTCCCCCAAATAATAAGTGGTTCATTCAGTCTCTTACTAAGATTGTGATTAAAAAAAAAAAGTAGGTATCATGTCATCCACCTATTTTATAGCTCTTGGTAGGTTAGGCATACAGTATACACTTAAGTGCTTATCAAATGGAATGTATAAAATTCACATTTTCAGTAGTAGGTCATGTCTCCTAATTTGCAACTAATGTATCTTCAAATGGCTAAAATAGAGACCTAAGGGATGACAATTTTGACTTAATTCTGGGTACTTTCCACACGTGATTAGTTTTCTCCAGACAGGCATACTACTCTCACTCTTCCTTTGCTCCATAATGAGCAGTCTAGAGATTCATCAGACTTCTTGCAAGAAAGATGAACAGCTCCATCCTGATCTGATTGTCTGGACCACTGTCATCTGTTTTCCACTTCTGCTGATGAAAGTCCTATTCCTGGTTCCCCACTGTGGCCACTGGTGATGCCACTTTGTGGCCAGCAGAGCCACCTCCTTCCTCTGCACATTCTCCACTCCTCATGTTGGGCGGGGCCCTGGACGCCCCTGCAACCGCCTCAGTCTAAGGGGCAGGGAAAGAGAGCGAGAGGAGACGGAACGAGAGCTGGAGTGGAGGTGGAGTGGGAAGGGAAGAGTGAATGGCAGGGGGAAATGCATTGGGGAATTATAAAAGAGAAGATGCCCAGGAAAGGAGGCATCCTGAAGTTAGATGCAGGAGGCAGGAAGTAGGTGGGAGGGAGGCAGCAAACAGACCGGGAGAATAATGGAGGAGTCTTCTGCCGCTGCGGGTCTCACTGTGGAAATATCTAGTGTTCTAAGTATAACCAATCATTTTTAAAGAGGTTTCAATCATACCTCCAGGATGTCTGCATTAGACATGAATATTAAACATTTTCAGGTTTTTCTGTTATGCAAATATCATAAATCTCTTTTTCAAAGTCAGTGTGTTTTAAATTCCCTCATCTTTGTGATTCTAGAGCCTCCTCCTCCTTGTATCCCTGTTTTTTGTGGGTAAAGATTCCTATTCCCAAATTTCTTCTTATTAAATCCTTTGTGAGGTTTTTCTCTTGAATCTGGCTCTGGTGGAGGTGGCTTCTCTTTCCTCTTGAGATTCTTAGGCTTTCTCTCATCCCTATGCACTACATGTTTTCTTTCTCATCATAACTACTTCTTGATTTCTTGTTGTTTTTTTTTTTGTTTTTTTGTTTTTTGTTTCTGTGTTGGTCTTTCTGTCTCTCAGCAAGTCTCCTTTCGGTTTCTCCTGAAACAAGTGCCTTGAAATGGATTTCTTGCTGTTGAGCCTAGAAAATCCCTCCTGGCTTCTCTCTGGCCTTTCTAGTCTCAGCCCCACTGGGCACTGGGAGGCCAGCCCTTCAGGTTCCCCTGCCTTGAGCACTCCCTGCAAGCATGAGCCTCGTCAGTTCGTACTGTTTTCATTGGCCTTCGGACGCCACCGTCCCCCTGCTCCCTTTGGGGACTAGCAAAGCTAGACGCCATGTTGAGGAGCTTTTCTAACTTCTGCCCGGGACAGCTGGGAGAAGGGTTTACTCCCTCACCTTCTCCCTGCTGGTCTCAGGGCCCACGTGTTGTCAGTTTAGGAAGGGGAGGAAATTGAAGGGCTGGGCTCTGAGCTTATCCTGAATCTGGGATGGAAGACGACCAAGGAGTCCAGGAACTGGCCCTGTCAGGTCCGAGGGCTCACTAGATGATCTGACAATTGAGTGGGCTTGTCATCACTGTGCAGGGACCTTCAAGTCTTACCAGATTTGGGTCACATTATCAAGAAGACCCTCACTGCCAGGTGGAATTGCTTTTTAGGCAGCGTGCTCTCTCCTGGGGGCACAAATATGAATAAAGCAGGTTCCCAGGCCTTAAGAAACTTTGATTTTACTGAGAGGAGGCAGAAAATTGTTCAACAAATATTTATCACTGCTTGCTGCGAGCTGCTCTGTTCTGGGTCCTGGGAATATGATAGGGCCAAGCTTGACATGGCTTTGTTCTCTTGGAGTGAACAGTCTAGTGGGGGCGCAGACAACAACAGCTGTAATAGTGAGTGAAATGCTACTGCGAGGTGAGAGCCCATTGGAGGGACAGCAAGCTCTGTCTCGGGATTTCAGGTAAGGCTTCCTGGATGAGGCAACAGCTAACTTGAGAACTGAAGGATGAGTAGGAGTTTGTATGTCAAGAGCATTGGGAAGGGAGAAATAATTAGACGACACTGCAGTAAATGTCATCTTAGAGGGCTAGTTGTGGTATGGGGGAACCTGAAACTTGGATGACCAGGAGGGGCAGGCAACGTTTAAGAATTCAGCTTTTACCAGTAGAACACTTTCATGTGAGGGACTGTTGTCTATTAAGGCAATTAATCTTCCTTATCTATTTGGAAAGGTGATATGCTTGATCTTCTGAAATGGAGAACCCACCCTGACAAGATCACAGGCTGTCTCTCTAAATTAAAAGAAATCGATGGCTCAGAGATAGTAAAGGTATCTGCTGTTTTGTTCTCCCTCTCTTGGAAATTCATGGGGTAAAGTATATTTGGAAGGGAAGGACAGATGATATTTTATTTATTCATTAACTTCTTCTTTATCTAACAGTTTCTGCAAGATACACTGGATACCTTATTTGGAATTTTAGATGAAAATTCCCAAAAATATGGGTCTAAAGTATTTGATTCTTTGGTGAGTTTAAATTCTGTTAAATTATATCTTAGCAATTTTGTCTCTCAATCTTGACTTTCATAAGCCTGTTTCAGAAGTGTGCACTTAATAGCATGAGTTCACTTAAAAAGAACCAAAAAGAAAAAAAATCTTGGTGTGTATTCAGTTTTATAAAGCTCAATTTTCTTTTTAGGTTCACATCATAAATTTGCTGCAAGATAGCAAATTTCATCATTTTAAACCCGTAATGGACACTTACATTGAGAGTCATTTTGCTGGGGCTCTTGCATACAGGTAAGGCCCTTTATCTTGTAATTGGTTTAGAAGCACTTCCTTTTGAGCTTTTCTAAGCAGAACCAGCAATATAGAAAAATTTAAAAGGGAATGTAAGAAGAAATGAAGCACAACAACATAAGTGTCTCTTGAGACAGTATCTTCCTTTCTCACACACTTTTTTTTAATGGCTGGAACTTAGTTTGATTAAAAGAAAAAAAAAAAAAAAGAACTTCCTGAATTCTATTCCTGAAACCTAAAATATAAAGTGTTTTCTTCTTGTCTCTATTTCACTTGATGTTCTTTGATCTAAAATGTCTGGTTATTTCACTTTGGCTTCCAAGAGCCCCATTTAATCACCACACTCCTTGATGATTCTAGATGTCTTTAAGAAAGAAATATGAAGGGAAAACAGGCTTCACCATCATACCTTTTTAAAGTCATTCAGTCATTCATCCTGTTAATATTTACCGAGTGCCTACTGCATGCCAGACACTATACTTTGTGCTGATTAGTGAGACCTGGTCCCTGGCCACAAGCGGTTCAGTCATTGGGCTACCCTTTGATACTAGCTGCCATTTTAACTGCTCATCCTTCCTATCATCTCAAATTACACAAGCAAGGCTGAAAGTGAATGGAGAATGACATGCTTTAGCTAGTACCTGCCTCCATGCAGCCTAGTTGATAATTGCCAGAAGGCAACACCGTCTCTCTTTCTGTGCTATGCGTAACATCCTCCTGATGTTTGGTCCTTCTTAGATACAGCCCTGGAATGAACCCCACTGTTCTGTCTCCCTGTTCCAATACTGTCATTGCTATTCTGCCCACGTTTTTACCTTATACCTTAAGCACTTATGCGTATGTACATGCAAAATCATCTATTCCCAGAGGTGTGTTAAAAGAGCATGGAATCAAATTTTTACCCTTTTTTCCCCTTCTTTGTGATATACAAAAGGTTAGTAGGTAAATAAGCATTTGATCCCATTACCTTGGATATTCTCGATCACGGCATATTAAGATTTATGCCTCTAGCATTTGAATGAATGGAGTTATTTTTGCAAGACGTGACCCTCTGTCAACATGATTTTTGCAGAGGGTGAGATGTAACAGCAGGGAGAGTTTTGAAGTGTTTGATGGCTCTGCCACTTGGCCTAACAATTTGGGCTGTAGTGTGAGGAAGTCACGAATTCCAACTGAAATTATCGTTGGAAGCTGGAGAAGAAGGGTGTAATTTCTAATACTTCAGGTTGGCCAGGAAAGCAGGATAATCAGTCCTAAGAAGAAAAATAATGCCTGTGGAATCTTCTTGGGCTGTGAATAGTCAGAAACTCACTGACATTTTATCTTCAAAATAGCGCTCCCAGCAGCATCTACCTACTGGCACATCCATGTGTTCTTCCCTGACTAAGAGAAAAGAGAAGCATTTAAAAAAATTGCTCTGTTTCCTAGAAACCAAGAACTGACCAAAGTGAAAGGTAGCAAGAATGCAACCTTGAGAATAGCTGTTTTTTCTTTAATTTTTGTTTCTTGAAAAATAAAACTTGGTTTTTCTGGAAATTCTCCTTCTACCTAAAGGCACAGTTTGATGGTAAGCTTTGTTCTTCCCACAGGTCAGAGAGTTGGCTTGATAAATTCATGGAGGGTGTGATTTGAAGTGGGGAGGTGTTGCCTTCATCCCTTGCCACACCCCCTTTTGCCTCCAGCTGAATATTTCTTCCAGCTGTTTACATGGTCACTGGGGAAGAAATCCCAATTAGCCATTGTCCAAGACTGACCATGACAGTCATACTTCCAGGCACTTCCTTGGCCAGAGTCCTTTTCTCTGATATTTGTGCTTATCCATTTGGAAGCATTGCCAGAAACAGCAGGGCCGATGGAATATATCCAGACTGAGGGGAATCTCATTGGGAGGAAGTCATCTTCAAAAAGGGTAGTGATGTGGGTATGCAGATTTTGTAAAATTATTATATTATAACAGTTTGACAGACAAATGTGAGAACTGATGGGAAAAGAAGATTCCTCATGATAAAAATAAGTGTTTGATTTGTTGGCGTTTAATTGAGAATTAGACCAAGTCTACAGTTCTACCTTCTGCACATTTCTCCCTGTATTTTAGAGATCTCATCAAAGTGCTCAAGTGGTATGTGGACAGGATAACAGAAGCCGAGCGGCAAGAGCACATTCAGGAGGTGTTGAAGGTAATAACACACTGTCCATAGCAGATACCGGAGTCTGACAGAGCTATTGCATGGTGATGCTAAACTAATTGGTTTCCTGCACACAGACAGTAATTGGTGATGATATATTACTGACATTCCAATTCAAGGATCTTAATCAGTTTATGGCTGCTCCAGAGCTGATGAAATTTGAAAGGGACTTTGCCAGGCTCGCCCAGTGGAACCTGCTCGGGACTGAATCCTTACTCCTCTGGGCTCTTGAATGCTTGAAGTGAAGTCTTGGCTTGGCTAGAGAGAAGACTACAGATGGTCAGTTAAGCTTAGAAGTTCCTGGCTCTTGCTTGTACCACCCTGACAGAGACCATCTGAGAACCATTTGTCTTAAATTTTAAGAGAGCATAGAGTGGCTTAGCAGGGATCACAACAAGGAAACCTGAGGTTTTACTGGGTCTCATGGTTTAATGCTACCCTCACCTCTGGGCCCTATGTGCTCAATGTATATGGAGATGCTAATACCTTACTTGCAAACATGTTCAATAGGAACACAGATTATTAAAGGGATTGTCCAGTGACTGCCCTAGCAGTCTTCTGAGCCCTGTTGTTGAGTGCCACGCTATTTGATATCAGTAGATAAAAATAGACAAGTATGCATTTTATAAAACAAGCATTTTATTAATCATAAATTTATCATTTTGGTCTGATTGAAGGTAAAATATTAAGTGGCAAGAGTACCTACCGGCAAAGCAAAATCATTTTTGAGAGATAGGCCATTATCTCTTTGTTAACTAAATTTAAAAACCATCTGAGGATCAAAAACATTTAATGTTCAAACCTCTTGAGAATTACATAGAATTTTTAAAGTATCTATACCTTTTCTATCATTAGGCATCAGAAAAAAATAGTTCTTCCCCTACAAGTAAATACTGTTCAAAAATCTCATGGGGCCTTAGTGTTTAAATCAGTAATTTAAAAGTCTAATGTTGTACCATAGTTTTTATGCTTCTCATTGTTGAATAAATACTCTTGGTTTCCCTTAAAACTAACTTTTTAAAAATTTTATTTTAAAAAGGCACAAGAATATATTTTTAAGTATATAGTTCAGTCTCGAAGGCTGTTTTCCCTCGCCACTGGTGGTCAAAACGAAGAGGAATTCCGCTGCTGCATTCAGGAGCTCCTTATGTCCGTCCGTTTCTTTCTCTCCCAAGAGAGCAAAGGCTCTGGAGCGTTATCTCAATCACAGGTAATTTGTTTTCATCTCTGCTGAGTAGAAGAGAAATGAGTCCAGTTTATTTATTTTTATATAGCAGCATAAGTGAATGTTTTCTCTGTGAGAAATCCGTTGCTTCAGTTTATATTTATAGCTTAACCAACTTTAAATAGGCTTTAAGAAGTCCCCCAGCTTCTGAGTTCCAGCAGAGCAGAAGTTGGGTTGCATTTCCTTGGACTGTTCTCACTCTGAGTGGAGAGGCTATTCGATTCCAGTTACCAGAACACATACTGATGATTAGCCACACTGTTACGTTCAGCCTTGGAGAAGGAATTTCGCTCCAGCCAATCTGTTGCTTTTGTTTTCCCCAAGCCTTGCAATTGCATTTTAATCTGTCAACTTGAGACTCATTATATTGGGCTCGGCTAAACTGCATGTTTTTTTGTTTTATTTAACTTGACCCTAATCGTCCTGGGACTGATCTTATGTGGTCAGTGCGAGCGACTGTTGCCAAATTCTATTACCGGCAGTAGCTCTACAAGTTTTGTTTAAAAACAGGATCCGTCCACTTTCCAAATAGCATGGCCTTGAACGTGATCCAGGAAATAATTCTGAATCTTTCTCTACATGTTCTTAATCCTTCTTGTATACTTTTAATTCTAATGACTTGGTTAAAAACCTGTCAAATGGAGAAGCAGTCTCTTTGCTACCATCCCCTGGAGACTAGAGACTTATAATTATTGAGAATTGGTACATAAAATGGGAGATTAGAAGACAAAACTAGATCCGTAAGAATATTGTTATAATTTGGTGCCATTTGATATGTGGAAGGCATAATGTATAATGGCAAAACACCAGAAATGTACCAACTCTCCAATAATAGTGCCGTACTTTTTTGACTATTTGGGGACTATTCTTGTTATTCTCTGCTTTATAAGGGTGGACTGATCTTCTGTCTGGGCAAGGATACAA
Organism: Diceros bicornis minor; assembly: GCF_020826845.1. NCBI lineage: Eukaryota > Metazoa > Chordata > Mammalia > Perissodactyla > Rhinocerotidae > Diceros > Diceros bicornis. The sequence goes on along the minus strand of NC_080742.1, from coordinate 63,535,443 downwards.
TTCAGGCTCTTTTAATGTCATTTTGGCCTCTATCATCCACGATACAATCACTGCACTTCGGGAACTTGCCAGAGATCTCAATGTCCAATTGCCCACTAGCTAAACCCTGCTTTCAGCTGTTGATATTTGAGAAGGAGAATCAAACAAGCTAACCATGTATTCCTTTAGATCAAAGTTCTCAGAAGTTCACTACTTCTGCAGAAGCTATTCAAAATTCATGTCTTCATTTTGAGATTTTTCTTTTTAACATTTACCAGTTACAGGGACAAAGCTTAACTAATTTACGTCTGAAAAATATTCTCTTTACCCTTAAGAGTAACCTTAAGTCATGGTGTCTCACTGAGATGCCTTCCTAGGGACTCAAGAGATTTTTTTCTTCCTTTAAGGGTAAAGAAATATTCTTTTACCTTATGTTTCCACTGAATCCTAGCAGTCGCCCTGAGATGACTTGGGCTGCTGTGGTACAAAGGAATAGAGCAGGTCTCCTTTTATCTGTTTAACATATTGACTTCCACTGTCTTTGATTCTTCAAGTTCTGTCCCTCGATCAAGATAGTGAAACAACTTTAGCACCTTCAGAGAATCATATTAGATTTTTCTTTTTTTACCCTTAGCTTTTTATCAAGAGATGTTATATAAAATGTATACATAAATTTTCTGAATATCTTTGTAAACTCTACCAGAGTCATCCTCTATTATTTTGTGCAGTATCCCTTACTTATAAATTATGATGTGATAATTTTATTTTAGTTTGATGCTAAGAAAAAATTCATATAAAATGATAAAGTGGTTAGTTTTCTTTAATAAGCAATGAGGGCTTTGTCCCTCTGTGTTTTGGGAGGACATTCCAGGTTCCCTTTTGACCCCACACCTTCAAAGCTCGCTCTTATCAGAAGGAAGATGTCACTAATCTGATTGAGCGACTGTATTAGTTTTCTATTGCTGCATAACAAAAGACCATACACTTAATGGCTTTAAATAACACCCATTTGTTAGCTCACAGTTCTGCATAGGTCAGAAGGCTGGGTTGATTTTTTGCTTAGGGTCTCCTATATCCAAAATCAAGATATTGGCTTTGATGGCTTATCTGGAGGCTCTGGGGAAGAATTCACTTTCAAGATCTTTCAAGCTTTTGCCAGAAATCAGTTTCCTTGTGTTTGTAAGACTGAGATTCCCATTTCCTTGCTGGCTATCATCCAGGGATGAGAGGAGGAGAAGGGTACTCTCAGCTTCTAGAGGCCACTTGCATTCCTTGGTATGTGGCCCCTCCATCTGCAAATCCAGCAGCGGTATGTCAAATCCTTCTCATGCTTCAAATCTCTCTGACTTTGCCCACAACGAGCCAGAGGAAACTTCTGTTTTAAGGGCTCATGTGATTAGGTCAGGTCCATCTGGATAAGCTCCATATTTTAAGATCAAATGATTAGTAACCTTTATTACATGAGCGGAATCCCTTTTGCCACGTGACATAACGTAATCATGAGAATACCACCATGGGACAGAGGTCTTGGAGGTCATCTTAGAACTCTGCCTACCACATCCAGAGCCAAGAATATCCATTGGTCTGAGTTTTACTATTAGGCTGCCTTAAAGGCAAAAACCTAATTTTCTTGCTCCATTTTGCATTTTTTCCACGTGGGCTTCTACTCAGGGCAAATTCCGTCTCCTGGAGGCAGAGCAGCCGTCCCAGCAATCCTTCATGTTGGATCAGTGGACGGTTGCCCACAGATCTGGCCTTCCTGGTCCTAGTAGGAGGCTCGTTTAGTCCTCTTGGCCTAAGCCCAGCTTACTAATGCCTCTCTCCTTGGGAGCCCTGCCCTGGGCAAAACAGCCAGCTAACTGAACTGTGTAGCAGTGGTTTTTGGTTTCCCATTCCATGGACAGATCCCTACCCCAAGAACCCCAAGAGAAGAAGAGGAATGACAGAAAGAGTTGAGGCCTAAGACCCTACCCCAAATTTCTATTAATTATCTTTCTGTATTTGTTTTGGCTACCAAGAAAGTCAAAACAAATTGTACTCTTATTTTTATTTGCAGTAGAAATCCTTAGCTTAGATACCCTGGAACAACTCTTTCTGCCCTCATCACAAGGTCCTTGTTCCTTTATCCTTTTTATATATGTATCTTCCATTGCAGGCACATTCATATACTTTTTTGAAGTAAAGAGGTGTAAATAAAGAATTAATGGATAAATTTAGAGATTCCTGAGGAAAATCAACTTAGTTGACTTTTCAGTGATTAGAACGCTGGGCTCATTTTATTTTATTTTTTTAAACTTCGTCTGTATGACTCAGCTCTTTGCAGAGTGAAAAATAAAGGTTATATAAATACAGTCTTTAATAGAGAATACCAAGTTATTAATTTTAACCTCATTCAAGTAAATCTATAATTTTTAAGAGTCAAGGAGAACATAGCTATTGACCGCAGCACCTTAAATGTTTTGATGGCTCTGGTATCAAAAATAAGTCTTCATTCTTCTAGAGATTTTTGCTGCTCCTGTATAGATAAATACCAAAATCCATGAATTTGAGTTTGATTCTGTGTTTGAATCATCAGCACATAGACTCGACCTACTTTCTTGCTGGTGTCAGATCTCATTGGTAAGCCAGCTAGCACTCGAATCTCAGCATAATAGAAACATGTGCCTGCTTCCCCTACTAGGTAGTTGAGGCTGACCGACTTTCCCTTCCTTTGCCCTCCTTTTGTGGAATTTTAAAAGGCTGAGTTTGTTTTGATGTACAATCCTAGCTCAGTTTTTTAAGTATGTCCCTTAAGATTTGATATTAGCATCTTTTTTCTTTCCTCAAAAAGTGATTATTAGATTTCTTTATTTACATGAAGAATATTGTTCTTAGTACACATAGTTCGGAGTTTACAATAGATCTTGAAAAAAACCTAAGGGATTGTTCTAATGATCTTTTATTTTACAAGTGATTAAACTGTAACCTAGCGGGCTACAATGACTTGTCCACGGTCACAGAGTTGATTAGAAGCAAAGCTTGTACTATATAAAATCCAGGTCTTCTGATGCCCTGTCTTGTTTTTTCTTTAATCATAAATTGAATGCTTTAGGGAATTAGTGTATTTGTTTTTTTAAAGGTAAATGAGATTTAAATGTGTACTTCAGAAAGCTGCTCCAAAGAGGAATGAAATAGAAGTGACTACAGTCCAGGTCTTGGTTGAGCATTCTTGCCATTTGATCATGCTGCATTTTACTCATTCTGTGGGGGGTTTTGCCAATCATTTTGCTAATGTCAGTGATTTTTTAGAATTTCCCAGTTTTTGTTATGTTGCACCTTTGCTCATTTCAAAAAATTGTCCTGTTTTGCTGCACTTTTTAAAAAATTTTTGCCCTTTGAGCCTTTTTAGCTTTAGGTACTAGAAACATTTTATATTGATTTTCATACCATTCAAAAATATTTGTCAGAATCTTAAACTCCCTGACATTTTACAGCTGATTTCTCATGACATAGCTGGGAATTGATTTCCATTTCATCTTTTTTAGGCTGTGTTTCTGAGCTCCTTCCCAGCCGTGTACTCAGAGCTATTGAAGCTCTTTGACGTCCGGGAAGTGGCCAACTTGGTACAGGACACCCTGGGCAGTCTGCCGACCATCGTGCATGTGGACGACTCCCTGCAGGCCGTTAAACTGCAGTGCATTGGCAAAACCGTAGAAAGCCAGCTTTATACCAACCCAGGTAGGGTGGTGAGTCTCTTGGATGAAATAATGTCTCTAGAAAGCCATTACTTATCTTATAGTCACAGGTCAGCAGACACAGTTAAAAAAAGGAAACTGACAACTACTTTCTCAAAAGTATTATTTATTTAGATGGTGGAATAAATTTATTAAGTAGCCAGATACAAAAGTATGGCTCTTAAAACTTTATTTCTAGAAAGAATGAAAACTCTAATGATTAAATAATTGATTCTACAACGAATTGTAATGTAGGGCATGCTTTTTTTCTTGTTATAGATTTAATTTTTTTTTAATGTTCAACAAAATTTCACATTTTCTTTCAGAGATGCTTACGGGGACCTGATATGATCCTTGTTTGTTTGTCTCTTTTGTTTCTAAAGTTTTCCATCAATCTGTATGCTGAAACTAGGTGGAAGTTTTGGTGTATTGTCATTTTTTATTTTATTCCAACAGCAAGTGATCAGTTACTAAATTGATTTTGTCATGCTATCTGTTATTAAATCCCACTGCCTCTTGTTTTCTTCTAGTTTTTCCTGAAATAAATAATAAAGTACAACCTCATTTGAAAGTTTATTTTAAGAAGTTTCCATCAGTATCACCAAATAAAAAACTTAAAAAATTAATTCTATTGAGAATTATCTTTCCACATGAATGCATATATATGTGTATAATATCTTTGAAATAGGGTTTCAAATATAGTAAACAAACCTGTTTTTTACATTATTTTGTTGTAAAACATTTTAAACATACAGACAAGAATATAACATAATATGAGTAAATCGTTAACAAATCTTAACAATATCAGATATTTGCTTTAGGTCTTTTATTAAGGAATTCATCGTTATAGATATAGTTAGGACCTCCTGTGTATACTCACTTTCTTCGTAGAAATTCCCACTATCAGAGATTCCATTCCTAGTTTCTATGCCTTTATTATATAGCTATAAAAATATATCGTATTTTTTATCTTTTCAAATTTTTTTCATCTTTTAGTCTTTATATGATGACATTGTTATACACCATTCTGTAGTGTGCTTCTTTTTGACTAATATTATATTTTTGACTAATATTATATTTTTGTATTTATCCATGCTACTAGACATAGCTGTAGTTCATTCACTTTTTTACTATTGTATAATATTTCACTGAATGAATATATCATGGTTAATTTATTTTTTCTCCTGTGATGGATGGTTATTATGTTTTGATTTTTTTTTCTAAAATAAACAATGCTTCAGTTAATGTAAAAGAAAGTTCAACCTTGTGATTTCTCCCCATAAAAATACATCTCTTCCTGGAGAAAAGATATTTGTTGGCATGGTTTACAAATTCTGTCCCTCAGAGCCCTAGAGGTTCTGCTGCAGTGATCAGGGCTTCCTCTGGGGTTGGAAACAGGGAGTGTGGAGTAGAGGGGGTGGAGCTCCAGACCAGGCACCCCAGTTTGACTAGAACACCAATTCTGCTTTCACTAAACAAAGAAAAGTTCATTCTCATCTCATAGGAATTGGTTATTTCTGCTGTATTTCTCCCTCACTGGCCAGATAATTCTTTGTTAGGTTAAAGTCTGACACCAAAAGAGCAATACAGATAATGAAAATTGTTTTCAAATATAAGGAAATTATTTGGGGAGATTATATTCATTATATGCCTCTGAGAGATGTATTCTGTCTGTGGCTTCAGTTCCTTGTTGATTACTGACACTCAGTAGATAGTAGAAAAATCAAGACTGAAGAGAAATAAAGAGAAGCTTCTATGGTCCAGGAAAAAAAATATTGGGTCTTTGTGGGAGGTGGTGAGATTATTTATTGGGGTGAGGATGGAAGGACTCAGGAGACCCAGGAAATGTGGACCCTGGGTGGTCTGTGCTGGTGACCTGGAGGAGAGGCTCAGAGCCAATGCTGAGAGGCTCTGATTATGACACTGTGGTTCAGAGGAGGAAGAGAAGAAGGGAAAACCTGCCTCTCATGTTATGCGGATGCTCCCCATGGAGGATGACTATGGAGAAGCATAAACTTCTGGAGAAGCAAAAGCAGCTCCCGACCAACAGCGTGCTTAGAAGCACACACAGATGCTAGTAAGAGGAAAGACTTCTGTCACTGCCCTGGAAAGATGAGGCTTAGCTTGATGTTTAGTGACTCACCATTGAAGAAAACAGAGACTGTCACGTATAACGGACAGGGCACATGAGTAAGGAGGCTATCTGCATGGAGAAAAACAGCAAGCGTCCCTAAGAGCCTTCCAAGGTTCAAACTACCCTCTATTTAAATCACAGAAGACCCCACAGTAGTTTTAGGAAAACCTGGAAAGTGTTTCTAGTGACTCCTAAATTCTAAGTCAGAAACTGGACTTTGGGGATAGGTGGGGCATATCTGTGTTGTCCAGTTGAAAGAAGAGATGTCAAAGGAAAAGAAGATGTGTAATGCAAATGGTAGGCGCCATAGATGGTGTCTAAGAACAGGATAGGATGTCTTGGATTGTGGTAAGAGGAAAGTGTGATTTCCTACAAGGAACATGGTATATCTCACAAAAATAGGCAGATTATGTCTAACTAGAGGGGGGAGAAGAGGGACAGTAGGAAACCGGGTAACTAAGGGCATAGTGAGGATGCAAAGAATCACAGTAAAAGAGGTTCCAGTAGCCGCAATCCACTGAGAACAAGAGGTACAAGGGTTAACACTTTTGACCTCTCCTAAAAAAAAATGCACATACACAGTTCTTACAACAGAGGAAGGATTTTTTTAGGGATTTTGGGATTTGGATACCCCAGTTTTGTCATATTTCCCCAGAAGTTACCACAGCCAAATGACAGGGAATGGGTAAAAAATGACCTAGGAACTATAAACATAAAGCAATGGATTGCATCACTGAAATATGGTGAAATTAGACTCATGTCTTAGATATAGTTTTGTTACCAATTTCACCTCACCCTGGTGGGACTCCAACCCACAATCACAGGAGCTCCGAGGAGGGGCCCATAGGTGGGCCTCATACCCACAATCCATCCCTTCCCCGGAGAGTTCTTTTCTGTTCGGTGTTGCGGGTTTGAAATGAAACCAAAGTTGAGCAGTCAATGGCACAAGCTTTTATTCGATGGCCAAAGAATGGAGAAGTGGGAACTATGTTCACAAATCAACTTCTCAGCTCTTGGGGTAAGTAAGGAGCTGTTTTAAGGGGTTGAGGTAATGAAGGGGAGGAATATTCATAGTATTTGGGGAACAGGGCAGGCTTTTGAGGCGAACAAGGCTGCCACCTCTTTTCTTTCCTTATTTAGTCATATCCTGCTGTTGCCATGGCAATTGTAAACTGTCATGGCGCTAGTGGTGTGTTATGTAGCATGGTAGTGTATTACAATGAGCGTATAATGAGCTATGGGGTCTGTGTTGGGTCAAGTCAGACTGCCACGTTGTCTTCACCCAGTCTTAACTGGTTTCGACTATAGGTCTCAGCCATCTCCTCCTTCCTCTCGTTGTGGTTTCCTGTAAGATAAAGAAAACATGTTAGGCTTGTTCTGAGCAGGGTTGTGGTTAATGTCTTATGGGGCCAGAGGCCGGGTAACAGTTTTGGTGTATTAGTTTCCTATTGCTGCTGTAACAATTACTACAAACTTAGTGGCTTAAAGCAACACACGCTTCATATCTTACAGTTCTGTTAAGGCAGAAGTTCAAAATGTTTCTAACTGGGCTAAAATTAAGATGTTGACAGAGCTGCATTTCTTTGTGGAGTGTCTAGGGGAAAATTCATTTTCTTGCCTTTTACAGTTGCTAGAGGCCACCTGTCTTCCTCGGCTTGTGGCTCCCCTCCTCCTTCTTTAAAACCAGCAGTGTAGCATCTTCAAATCTCTCCCTGAGTCTGACTTTTATAAAGACCCCTCTTTCACTTATAAGGACCCCTGTGTTCACATTAGGCCCACCTCTATAATCCAGGATAATCTCCCCATCTGAAGATCCTTAATGTAATCACTTCTGCAAAGTAAGTCACTTTTACCATAACATTCCCAGATTATGGGAATTAAGATGTGGACATCTTTGGGGGACCATCATTCTGCCTTCCACATACGGGTAAAACAAAGACATTCAAAAGCAGTTTCATGGCTTAGGTCCATATAAGAAGGAGAAAAACACTTAGAAATCTATGAATTTTATTTATTTATGGAAAGTAGAAGAAATGAAGCACAGGAGTGCTGTAATTGTGTGAGTATGCACATCTTGGCCAGATGGAAGTTACAAATGACACTTTCTTGATTAAAATTATGAATCTGAAACAGGACAAGGTAAAGTAGAGATAAGAACATTACAGGGTATCAACTAGATGCATAGTCAGCTAAGGACAAAGCACCTAATTCTTGAGCTGCCTTAATGACAGTTCCATTTCTCAGAACATAGAGTATGTTCCGAAGACAATTGCTACTCTGAGCTTAATTCTGATCAGCAAAGAAAAACTGGTTAGTGTTATAGAAGTGAGAAGAATCTGAGAAAGTCACATCGTTTTCTGGGGGTTCATATTAGCCAGAGAAAGGAGTACAGAGTACAGTTGGCCCACACTTGAAGAAAATAAATTTCAAAACATTTTGGAGAAAAAGACCTTAGATGTTACAATACCTGCGCCTCCCCCCCCCCTGCCCCCAGGAAAGATAGGAAGTTCTAAAAGTTGTCTTTGTCATAGAATCCTGTATTTGTCAGGGTTCTCCAGAAAAACAGACCCAATGGGGGTGTGTGTGTGTGTGTGTGTGTGTGTGTGTGTGTGTGTGTGTGGAGAGAGAGAGATATTGATTTATTTTAAGGAATTGGCTCATGTAATTATGGAGGCTGTGAAGTCATACCCTCAAGGTCAGAGTCTAGGGCATTTTACCAAACCTGAAGAACATAGCTAGGATTTGGAATCTAAGTAGGTTGGTATTCAAAGTCTAAATCATCTGGGGTCCAGGCAGACTTATTTAGGGTCTAAAAATTGAACAACCCCTTTTTTCCTTTCTCCTCACAATTCTATTCTTCCTATTTCGTAAAAGCCAAGAGAGGGTATTTTAGGGTAGGGATTTCTTAAGCAAGTAGCCAAATGTAATTTTTTTCTTTTTGCCAGAAACTCCCCAGTCCCCATTAGCACTTTTGTAGATTTCATACAGGCTACAATAAAAAATAAAGGGAGAGAGTGAGGAAGATGGACTGGTTGACTATTTGTAAAGTATATTCTGGGAATTAATGCTTTCTCTCACCCCCCTCTGCCTCCATTTTAGGCCATAATATAAAGGAAGGACATGTGATGGTTTACCTACTAATTTGACACCTTTAAGAATAAAATCTTATTACAGTTGATGGGTGCCTAGTAGCTTTTATTTCTTAGAACTATAATTAAAGTGTAATTTGGTATTGACTTTTCTTGCACTGCAAGTGATTAAATTTCTTTCACATTTGAAAATGCCATTTGTTTAAAACTTTTCTGCATGCCAGAGCTTGTAAAATAGTAGATGAGCCTCATAAAGACTAATAGAGTTGCATGAATAAGGGATTCTCTTTTCTCTAGACATGGAATGGTATGCAGGAGCATTGGAAAAAGTGTAAAGACCTTAGATTTTTGGTGTGGATTTCATGTTGGTTATCCAATATAAAAAAGTATTTTTAAAATCTGAGACCTCAAGAAAGTCTTTGGTTAAAAATCATTAGTATTCTGCCCCTCCAGCCTGGATTCCTTCATTCTCTCCCTCCTCTCTGCCCCCAACTGTGTTCCCAACATGCCCCCTTTCCCAAAGTGGAAAACTCAGGAGTGAAGGCCTTTCTTGGTGTCCTTCACTATCAGGGAGCTCTGAAAGCGCTTGCTCAAAGTTTAACAGTTTCACAGTTGTTCAGGCTCGATTCTTGGCTTTTATTAAGGATTTATCTACATGATTTTTTTTAAGTATATAGTAGTTAAAACCGTGTTAAAGTGCAGGTTCTTAAAGAAGTGCTTGACAAAGGGCTTCTTTGGAAAATAATTTCCACATCTTTCCCTAGAAGAGACAAGGTAAGAGTAAGAGTTTTAGGTAATGCATCACTCTGAACATAGAATTTAAGATGAAAGATATGAGTGACTAAAATCATAGTTGACCCTAAGTGTTATCTGTGGTAACTGAAAATAAATGTGACCGTACATATTTTGGGCTACTCAGCATCCGGTTTAAACTTTTTCTCTTACTTTGTTTCTGAACTTTTCAATACTGGTTGACATGGGCAAGCACATTACTAGGGAAAAGGTGAAACTTATGTCTTTTCATTGCTTACACATCACTCATCCACATTTGCACAGATCAGGGGGTGAAGCAGGCCCAGGATGTGTGTCTTGTTTCTGGTACCACAAGCGGCTACTGCAGTTTGTGTGGAAATATGGTGTTGGGAATAGCTGAGTTCTGGTGGCTCAGGGCGAGCACCAGCAGATGGAGTCATTGTAAACTGGCCTGTGATAATCTGTGTCCTACTCACTTCCCATTTAAGCTGTGTTAAAATGTGCAGACAGGAGTGTCAGGCTCCATTTCAGTTGCCTCTCATATCCAGTAGAACTCATGGTGTAGTTTATTTATTCATTCAACAAATGTTTATTGTGGGCAGATGCCACTCCAGGTAGTATGTTAGAAATATTGAGGCAAATTAAACAGATACAGTCCCTGCCCTCAGTCTGTTTATAGTGGTCTGTTGATAGTCTAGCATGAAAGCAGACGGTGAACAAGTCATTATGATATCAGTTACAACAGCAGTTATACAGGGGTAAGGATACGGGGTGCATTATAGCAGGGAGACCTGAGTGAGTCTTGGAGTTCATCCCACTCACTTAACCTCAGTTAGTGGTCCATGTGCTGACACAACTCTCAGATTTGTATTTCTAGGCCAGATCTCTCCTCTGAGCTCCAAACCTGAGTAGTCATCTGTCTTCTCAACATCTGTACGTGGATGTCACCGGTTCCTTACACTCAGCGTGTCTAAAATGGAAATCTCAACTTTTTCCCCCTCCAAGCCTGCTCTTCCCTGTCTCAGCATATAGCAGCACCATCCACCTAGAAACCTCAGAGCTGTTCTTGAAACCCTCTTCTCCCTTTTGCCCTTCATCTCCGCCCATCACCAAGACTGTTCTTGGGCCTCCATGGCGTCTCTCACGTCTGGCCATTTCTCCCCACGCCACCCGCCACATCTCCCGTCCAAACTGCCGCCAGGTCTGAACAGCCTCAGTTATTTCTATACATGTTTCCCATCTCTCCTTTCTCCTGTCCATCTATGTAGCCAAGGTTCCCTTTCAGAAACTCATCCCAGATGATGTCACTGCCAGCTCCTTGACTCACATCCCTGTTGTTTTGTTCTGTTTTTGAGGGTGCACTCCAGGATATTCCAGTCGAGGCATATTCCAGGCCTCGCGATCTGGCCCTGCCCACCTGCCTGGTCCCGTCTCTTTATTACTTCACTCTGCTTGGAACCCACTTTCTCCTCCTCCTTTCTGAATCTAGTTGATCCCCATTCACCCTTCAGGGCTCAGTTTAACTCTCCTTGTCTCAAGAAATCTTCTATCTGCCACGCCCACCCCGTTATCCCTCTCATAGTGTACTTATGCTTCTTTGGCTTTTTGCTTTCTTGGCTCACCTAACACAACTTGAACTAACTAAAGAATTGGGTACTAAGTTGTTTAATGTCAGTCTCCCTCCCTCCCCCTAGAAGGAAAGCCTTAGAGGGCAAGGGCTTTATTTATGTTGATCACAGTTATATCTCTAGCTTCCATAACAGTGTCTAGTGCATAGTAGGTGCTGGATAGATGTTCATGAATGAATGCTATGGACTGGGTCGTGTACTAGGGATCAGGATGGAGCACCAATAGCTATTGAATAAATGATGTCATTAAAAAAAGAGAGAAAATCTTATTGGAAAAGAACTTTTGAGCTAAGGAAGAGCATGAATATGACAGCAGAGCAGTGTGGGGTGCCGTGGTCCCAGTCCAGGAGCAGAGCACAATTAACAAAAGTAAGAAGTAAATATAAGACCAGACCTCTTTATGTTGGTAAACCAGTGGCCGGCATAAAAAGAAACTTGAGACTAAATCTCTCCTAAAAGAAATCAAGAAGACAATAAGAGAAAGCAGGCAAACACTGATGAAGATGCTTTGCCAGTTGTGGATACTTTGCACGCCTTATGATTTTGCTTTAGGAAGGATACCCCATGGTGGAGGCACCCAGGGTGGGATTAAAGCCAGCGGAGGAAATCTGTAAGCAACACACAGAGATCATCCGTAGCCCTCTCCTGCTGTTTTCCTCTGTGATCCTGATGTTGTCTGCATGAGAATGTAGCCCCTGAATCATCTGCAGTCCTTTCCACTCTGAGTGTTGTCTGTCTTCCAGTGTCTGAAAGGCTTGTTTGCATTTTTGTTGCTGTCTGTGACATTGGCGGTTCAGTTCCTGATGGCTTTGATCACAGAGGCCCAACCCAGCTCTGATTTCAGGTTTTCTGCCATTCTGGTGCTTCTCTGCAGCCAGCAGCTCTGTATGCCTGGTTTACAGTCTCCTCCTCCTGGGGCTGCCAGGGACCAGCTGCTTAAATGTCCCACTGATGTCCAGCCCACGCTGGGGCCCAGTTTATGGAGAGTGCTGGCAACCCTGTGTCCTACTACAGGACGCACAGACTCGCTCTCTTGTGGACAGAAGCTGACTTCAAGGATCCTTGTCTAAAGCTTTGTTGATAGAGGAGGCAAAGATCAGCTTATGACTTTCCTCCAAATTAACCTCAAGGAGGAAATCTACCAGCATTTCTTAGCTGCTTCTCCCGCTTCCTAGCCACACAACCATTGGGAATTACTAATGGGAGCTGGCTTTATCCACTCAAATTTGTACAGGCAAAACAAAAGTAAATGAGAGTCGCTCCTTTATACATGCAACAAGACACACAGTGCGATGTGTGTCTGAGTGTTTATCTGAGATATGGAATATGAGTGTATTGAACATTTCAAGGGCAGAACCTGCATAACAGATTCTATTGATAAATATGTGGAAAGTTAGTGTTTAACTGTGGGTGTTCTTTTTTTCTTTGGTCCCACTTGATGAGTCCAGGTGTTTTCTTTTAAAGGTAATAATTAGCATTTTAACCAGTCAGCTTGTTTGGTATTTACCCACTGATTCTATCATTTGTGTTAGCTGACATTGCCCTAGTAATGGAGAAAAAGCAAATTGGATAGTTGTATATTTCTTCTTATACACACCACACATGAATTGTCTTCCTTCCTTACTTTTTTGCCATAGATATTTTCTTCACAGTTGGCTGCAAATTGAATTTTTAGAAATCAGATCCCACTGGCTGCAGGAACATATCAGATAAGCTTATCTTCCTTCCTAATTAAACATCACTAGGCAGGGACTCCTGTCATTTAAGCTTTCAGGTTCTTTTTTTTGGTTCTTTTTCTCAAGTAATTGATTTATAAATAAGTAGTTAAGTTCCCTGGTCAGGCTTATGTTTACAGGAAGCCTGCAATGAATTATTTCACAAGTTTGGATTTTAATAGTCTGTGTTCATTTTCTTAAAGTGAAGAATGCCTGTGCCTTATGTGGGTTGTTTTGATGGTAAACCCAAGGCCAGACCTCCTTGTGTTGGTAGCCTAGTGGCAGGCATTAAACAAAATACGAGACTCTAAAATTGGCCATCCTTGCCTTATTTTTGATCTTAAGGAGAAAGCATTCAATCTTTCACTATTATGATAGCTAAAGGTAGGCATTTCATTGATGCCCGTTATCAGCTTGAGGAAATTACCTTCTATTCTCACCTTCCTGACAATTTTATCATGAATGAATACTGAATTTTGCACGTTTTTTCTAGATCTACTGCTAATATAGTGAATTATATTGATTGATTGACTTTCAAATGTTAAACCAACCCTGCATTCCCAGGATAAACCCTATTTAATCATAGTTTTATATATATATATATATGTATGGATAAAACATATATATAAAACTAGATTTATTTTGCTAATTTTCATAAGGATTTTTGCATCTATGTTGATGAGAGATATCAATCTGTAGTTTTCTTGTCTTTTTATGTCTTTGGCTAATTTTGGCGTCAATAATGCTGGCAGCATAAAATGAGTTAGTGGTGTTTCCTATTTATTCTGTTTTCTTGGAGGATTTCTGTAGATTTGATATGATTTCTTCCTTAAATGCTTCATACCATTCATAGAAGCCATCTGGGCCTGAAATTTTCCATGTAGATTCTTAACAAGTTCAATTTCTTTAGTAAGTGTAGAGTTCTTTAGTGTAGAGTTTCTTTAGTAGTGTAGAGTTCTTATCCATTTTTTTAATGAGTCAAGTGGAATTATAATTTATGTAAGCCATTTATAAGACACATGGGTTTTTATAAACCAAGAATAATCTATCTGAATTGTTGCACAAATGACATCTTTTAGAAAACCAAACAGAGCAGGGAAAGGGACTAGGGCATTTGCAAGTGGGTGCATCCATAAATAATATGATCATTTTGAGCCTATAATAGACAATAATTTTGTGCTTGAGACATCCTGTTGAAAAATAAACAGGCCAATAAGCCTACTTACTGTTACTTTTTCAAAAGATTGAAATATATACTGCATATATCAATATTTAGATTACTTATTACTCTACTATTTCAAATACTTATTTAATGACAAGTCCAGGATTAATATAAGACTTCCAGTTAATGGTACAATTTGATGCATGTACAGTCAAAATTCATTATTTGTGGATTCACTAACTCCCTAAAATTTATTTGTAACCTCAAAATCAATACTTCTGAGACTTTTATGTTCACTTGTGGACATGCACAGAATGGCAAAAAATTTGAGTTGCAGGATGCACACATTCCCAGCTGAGGTCGAGCAAAGCAATGCTCTGCCTTCATTTCTACTCTCATACGAGGATGAACAGAGGATGGAGGCAGTAGGGGGCAGTGCAGTGCAAGAAACTCCAGCTCTGGGGCCGGTTGACAGAATTTGAATCCCATCTCTGGGCCCTGTTAGTGGGACAGCCTCAGGCAAGTCACTTAGCGCTTCTGATCCTCGTTTTCTCTTTTGTAAAATAAAATAGAATCTACCTGCGTGACTTGTTTTTAGGATTCAGATTGTAATCTAGGTAAGATATGTATGGGTATATATATATTTCCCCTAGAAGAAATGATTCAGTATTCGCTGTTTCATTGTTCCCAACGACTTTTTAGAACTTAACTACCACGAATAACAAGAATCGACTATATTTATCTTTCTTTCCTGTTGAAAGTGTATGAATATGATTTTCAGATTTCCAGATGTATCCTAAAACTTTACTTTTAGGATAAACCTCATCTGGTCCTGAAATAATACGTGCTTTATATATTGCTGGAATTTATTTGCTGAAGTTTTGAAGATGGTTTTTGTTTCTATGGTCAGTAAAGGAATTTTTTAAAGATGTGTAATCTCACAAGTTTAGGAAAATGGTAGAAGAGATGACAACACTTAAGAGATATCAACAATTTTTGCCAAGATGAGTGGCAACTACCAGCAGACAAAAGAAGGCTGACGCACAGACAGGTGTGTGGGGTTGGGGTGGAGCCAAGGGACGAACTAGTTTACACCACAGAACCACACATGACTCAGGGTGGTTTCAGAAAGGATCAGGAATTGAAAATACCAGATGTCTCTGAAGATTAGGGGTGCTACAAATATGGGAATTGGTTAAAAAATCTTAAGAAGGAATAGTTAGCACCCCACCCCACCCTGCCTCAATCCCCACCTCTATTTTAGCAAAAAAATAGAAAGTTTACTCTCTAAAGAAAGTGAATGAGACTTGCCTGGATTCGGGAGAATCAGAAGCTACTGAATATGTGGATAAGGCTGCACACTATAAACAGAGCCTCGCAATTAAAGAGAGACTCCACCAGCCACTTCCTTTCTTGATTTCAAATTACTAAAAGATGATGGGTTCATGCTCCTCAGAGAGGAGATATGCAGACTCCTCTCTAGAGAAACTGACCAGCCCAAGAGAAGACATCTCAGATTCTGAAATTTGGGGGTCCCCTGTTGAAACATCTGGATGCCTCCCCTCCCTTCAGTGAAGTTTCATCAGTCCGCAAGCTTGCCTAGGCACACAGTCTTTTTTTTTCCAGTTAACATTTTAGTACTTCACTTGTAAAGATGAATGGACAATGAAAGATCACCAGATTCTGGAGAAAAACCTCTACTGTGAAATGCAGAAGCCAAAATGAAGAAACAAAAAAAGAACTGGAAAGGAAAAGATTCAGGATGAAAAAAAAAATTAAAAAATTGTCTCTGTTTTTCCTGGAGAAGATAGTGTATTCATGAATCAAGAATGGGAAGCTATAAAAAGAGATCATCTAGAGAAATAAACAGGAATGGCTGCATAATGAAAATGCAACACCTCTTGTTTGAAAATGATTAAGAATTGCATGATGGCAGCAGCAGAGCATTAAACCAAGTGTGGGACCTTTGTGAGCATAGGGACCTGTGTGGCTACACAAGTTGCACAGCCATGACACTGGCCTTGAAAGTAAGAAAGAACTCGTGGAGTTTAAATATATGATAGCATAAGTACGTCAACTGAATAGAAGGATCGGAAGATAAAGTAAGGAAATCACTGAGAAAGTTGGACAAAAAGATGAAAAAGTATTCGAGAAAAGTAGAAGATAGTTTAAGAAATTCATAACTTGAATGTAGTCAAAGTTCCAGACAGAGGACAGAAAAAATAGCAGGAAGGAAGTAATCCTAGAAATAATTCAAGGGAAGTCACCAGAAGTGAAGGACATGAGTTTATAGATGTAAAGAGCCAAGTCAAGGCACATACTCATGAAATTTTGAATTAGCAGGAATAATTTCCTGAAAGCTTTCAGACAGAAAAACAAAAAAATAAAAAAATCCGGTCACGGACACGTGGTTGGCAATCAGAATGGCAGCAAATGCAAAATGTTAATTTAGCCAGATATTGTGGTATAACTGCTTTTGAGAGGCTCGGGGAGAAGAAAAGGGGGCAAAAACACTAAATTCTCATCTACCATAGTAGGAAGTCAGTAGATGATTGATCTCAATGAAAAATCAGGAAATAGCAAGAGAAGCATGCCATTTAGATATTTGGAGGTAAAACAAACAATTAAAAAAGAAAAACCTGGGCTGGCCCCGTGGCTTAGCGGTTAAGTGCGTGCGCTCCGCTACTGGAGACCCGGGTTCAGATCCCCGGCGCACACCGACGCGCTGCTTCTCTGGCCATGCTGAGGCCGTGTCCCACATACAGCAACTAGAAGGATGTGCAGCTATGACATACAACTATCTACTGGGGCTTTGGGGAAAAAAAAAATTAAAAAAAGAAAAAAAGGAAAAACCTATTTCAGTAAAAGAGTCAAAGGCCTCTTGAGTGCAGGAATCATGGGTTGGGGAAAGTGGCTACTGTTTTTCAATATCAGCCTTGTAGAACTTGTACCTTTTTAACTACATGTTAATAATTTAGCAATTAAAATTAAAGAGCAGATAAGGATTTGCATGGGGTCTGCATGGGACCACAGATGTGACACTAATGCCTCTTTTCTTTTCAGATTCCAGGTACATTCTCCTGCCTGTTGTGTTACATCACCTCCACATGCATCTGCAAGAACAGAAGGACCTGATCATGTGCGCGCGTATCCTTAGCAACGTATTTTGTCTCATCAAGAAAAATAGCTCAGTAAGTAAATACAGGTCGTAGTATGTAGTTCCTATCAAATGGCTTCTGGAAGTAAAATTTTAAAAGTCTTCAAGGAAACCACGCTAAAGAGTAACCCTCTGAGGCTCGCACGTTTATTTCCAGCTGGGTTGGACTTTTTGCCTTTCCTCTGAAGGAATTTTTGTAACCTGTGGGATTGCTGTAACCCCAAATAACCTGAGTTTCCTAAACTTGTATTTCAAGAAAGAACTGAAAACCCAGTGAAAAAAATTAGAAATCTCAAAGCCTCCCACATGTGTCTTTAATCTTGATGAATGCTCTGTGGCAAGAATAAATTACTGCTTGCAAAGTGCAAAGTGAATTCTTTTTTGGCCTGTTCTGTGAGAGGTTGCATGATAATGCTCAGAACTTGGCCCTGGCCCTTGGGTCTGGTCCCGTGGAGAGTGTGGAAGTGGAGGAAAGCCCCAGGAGCCTGAGAATGTCTTGCACTACAACCATTATTACTTGGCTCTGACAGTAATCACTCAATTGTTGTGGCTTTGGGAATTCCTTTCGATATTCCTGACTCTTGTTGCAATGCAATTGCATTGGACGATGCAGTGCAAATAGAGAAAAATCACATGCTTGCTTATAATTGGGGGCAACTCAGAGTATTCATGTTCATGGCTCAGGGATCGGTGTATGAAGGATGCCCTATTCCAATTCTGTCACTTGGCAACAGTTAAGCATTATACTCATCTGTAACAACTTTTATAAACCAGAGTTGGCCAGCGAGTGCTGAGACACCTGTTTCTCTGCCTCCCTATTATTACTATGCTACACTTTCCCCATTTTTGTTACCCTTACTTATGATCACCTTCTGAAGATCTCAGCAGTCGGCTGGCGTGGAACCCCAGTGGGAGTGGTGGAAATCGGGCCCCAGTACTGTGGGAACAGAGTTGGCACTTGAGAGAAAAGGGCCAGAAGCTCTGTGTCTATAAGTGTAGTAAGAGAGACCAGCTTGGGGAGGGACGGTTGAGTTTTACGCACCCTCATGATCTCAGGCCCCAAGGGTGATCTGGGACTGGGTAGGAGTGGTGACGGGGGGGGGGGGGGCATTAGTTTTGCTCTAAAACTCCTTCTGTACAGTTCAGTGAAGCAGAGCTATGCCATGCCTAGTTAGATGTTTTTGCAAACTCTAACTGCTAAGAGTAAAAAGTGAGTTGTAAAATTCACTGCAAAGAACTAAAAAAATCAGGTGGTAGTGGAGGTGATTTTTCTTTTTATTTCCCCTATTTCAAGTTGGAAGTTGCAATCAGTTTTTGGACTTATAAGGAGTACAGAGCAGAAACTCTACTCTGGGGGACAAACTTTGGTAGTTTTCTTGTAAGTGCAAGAAAGTTTATCATAAAATCCTAGCCAAAAAGTTCTTTCAAACTCACACTTTCTGCAAGTTTTCTTTGCAAAGGCAGTCTCCTTGGTAGGGAGAATTTGTACCTAGCGTTTTGTCTGCTGCAGATGGAATAAGAACTCAAATCCACTACATGCAGTCAGTGCAGAGCAATTCGGGTTTCTCTCCCAAGTCCTGGGGGCTTGGATAGTATTAATTTTGCCTCAGGAACGCAGTCCCCACCGTGGCCACCGACATTAGGTCCAGTCTATAGCTAATGATATTCACCTAGATTGAATACTGTTTGTTAATCTTAACATGTGGTGTTTTTATAAAATCATTTTTATAGGAATAGTCATTTACACTTAAAATAGAGTTTTGGAAAATGACTTACACAACTACAGTGATGAGAAGAATAAATGTAAGCACAATCTAAAATAAAAAAAATTATAGACTTTTAGAACCAAGAGGGACTTGCAGTGAGGAATCAGGCCCAGAAAGGCAAACTGACTCGTCCAAGGTCACACGCTGTGTTAGCCGCGTAGCTGGTGCTCTGAATTAGTCTGACGTGCTTTCCAGGACGTCGCCCCGCCTTTTAATTTGTATCTCAGGTATCCACCGCACAGCCAAGTTGTGTGCTCTTGGGTAAGCTGTTAGCTTCTCATGCCTTTGTTTTCTGTAAAAGGTCATTTACACAGGGGACGTAGATGAGGTCCAGGTCTGTCAAGCTCTTGAGTTCTCTGATTCTTCGAATGTATATTTGGAAATGTGCTTTGTCCCCTTTTCCGTTAAAGAGAAGATTAATGTATGTATTAAGCCACAGTTTCCTGAACACGTTATTTTTTTGTCTTAAGGAGAAGTCTGTGTTGGAGGAAATAGACGTGATAGTGGCCAGCCTGCTGGACATCCTGCTGAGAACCATATTGGAGATCACCAGTCGCCCTCAGCCATCTAGCTCCTCCCTGCGGCTCCAGTTCCAGGATGTCACTGTAAGATCATAAAGCAAACGGCACACGGGACCGAGTGTAGTTGCTCTTGTTAAAGCTTCTGTCACTTTGAGGGTGGATTGCTGTAAGAATCTGGGAAATCTGACCTTGGGAAAGTGGCCTGGATGTATGTCAAATATATTGCGGTAACGTTCATTTTACTAGGGAAGGAGGAGAAGAAGTATCTTTGTTAAAAGATCTTGGATTAAGACATTTTTAATTTCAGCAAGTCAAATTTGATATTAGCTCTCACTTTGCCCAATTTAAATGAACCCATGATTCTGTATCCCCAGTCATCCTGATAACTTTTCATTTTCTTTTCATCCATTGAATTACTTGAAGAAGTGAGAACAGTGAAACGGAGGGATGGTAGTCACATGCAGTTGTATGCAGTGATACAGAAATATCCCTATGCCTTCTAGCCAGTTTCCCCAGTGGTGACGTCTTACAGAACTCCTATACAGTGCTGTAGTACAATATCTCAACTAGGATAGTGACATTAATACAATCAAGATATACACTGTTTCCATCACCCTAAGCATCCCTCACGTTGGCCTTTTATAGCCACTTCTCTCCCATCTCCTTAACCCCTGGCAACCGCACATCTGTTATCCATTTCTGTAATTTTGTCATTTCAAGAACGTTATATAAATAGGATCCATAGTTTTTTCCTTTTTATTGCTCAGTAGTTTCCATGGTCTGGATGTACCACAGTGTGTTTAAACATTCACCCACTGAAGGCCGTCTGGGTCGTTTCCAGATTTTGGCTATTACTGATGAAGTTCCTGTAAACATTCGTGTACAGGTTTTTATGTAGGCTTAAGTCTTTGTTTCTCTAGGGTAAATTCCTAGGAGTATAGTTGCTGAGTCGTAGGGTAGTTGCATGTTTAGTTTTTTAAGAAAGTGCCAAACTGTTTTCCATAGTGGCTTTACCATTTTACATTCTTTACATACAGTTACGTTGTACACAATATATGAATGATCCAATTTCTCAGTATCCTCATCAGCATTTGGTGGTGTCATTTTTTTGTGAAGGAGAGGAGACAATTCTGATAGGTATTTAGTGATATCTTATTGTGGTTTTGATTTGCATTTCCTTAATGGCTAATGATACTGACCATCTTTTCAGAGGCTTATTTGCCATCTGTATATCCTCTTCAGTGGAATGTCTCTTCATGTCTTTTTCCCACTTTCCAATTGAATTGCTTTTTACTATTGAGTGTTGAGAGTTCTTTATATATTCTGGATACTAGTCCCTTATTGAATATGTACTTTACAAATATTTTCTCCCACTCTGTAGTTTATTTTTTTATACTCTTAACAGAGTCTTTTGTGGAGCAAAAGTTTTAATTTTGATGAAATCCAATTTATCAACTTTTCCTTTTATGGATAATGCTTTTGATGTCAAGTCTAAGAACTCTTTTGTCTAGCCCTATATCCTGAAGGTTCTATCCTCGTTTTTTTCCTGAAAGTGTTATAGTTTTTTATTTTACATTTAAGTCTATGAACCCGTTTTGAGTTAATTTTTGTATAAGTTGTATCAGATAATTCTAACATCTTTATCATCTCAATGTTGACATCTATTAATTGTCTTTTTAACTCAACTTGAGATCTTCCTAGTTATTGGTACAATGAGTGGTTTTTTGATTGAAATCTGGACATTTTTGTAATATAAGACTGGATCTTATTTAAACCTTCTGTATTAGCTGGCTCTGTGTGACACCACTTGGCAGGGGAAGGGGTGGGGTGCCAACTCATTAAGGCCAGATGGAGGTAGAAGTCCAGGCTCCCACATTGTCTTTACTAACACTGACCAGTGGCCATGAAAGAACCTGCTCCCTATTTTGCTTTCTCTGACACCTCTCTGGAGAGAGATGTTGGGGTGCCTCATCACAGCCTTGGGAGAGTAGAAGTCTGGGCTCCGCATGGAAGTCTGGGCTCCCCACTTGGCCTTTGCAGGTGTGGGTGAGGTCTATGTTTTGTGGTCTTCGGCTGGAGTAGAGCAGTTATTGCTAAAAGTTTTGTTTTGTTAAACTGCCCCTTTTGGCTAGCCCAGTGGCGTGGTGGTTAAGTTCGCACGCTCCGTTTTGGTGGCCCTGGGTTCGGATCCTGGATGTGGACCTATACACTGGTTAGTAAGCCATGCTATGGCAGACATCCCATATATAAAGCAGAGGAAGATGGGCACGGATGTTACCCCAGGGCCAATAATCTTCCTCAGCAAAATGAGGAGGATTGGCAACAGATGTTAGCTCAGGGCCACTCTTCCTCAGCAAAGAAAAAAAAAGAGAGAGAAAAAAAAACTGTCCCTTTCCTGATCCTTTGGCCAAAGAGAGTGGGCTTTTGTTGAGGATTTTTGTTGTTTGTAGTTGTTGGCATTTTAGGGTGACCAGCTCCTTCAGCTCCAGGTGTGGCTATCCCAGGCAAAGAGAAAACCCAGAGAACTCAGCACTCCGTCCATCCTCAGGCCCCCGGGTCCCTAGCCAGTCTGCTCTCTTCTCTCCCCCTTTCAGAGTCTTTTTCTGTTTATTTTATACATAGCATCGAGGAGTTTTAGTTATACTTAGCAGGAGGAATAGGAAAAGTGTATCTACTCCATCTTTCCAAAAGCGGAAGCCTCCTTCATTATGGCTTTGATGGTAACATTTTAACTGCTTCCTGGCAAAACAGTTCTAACTTAGTTCTAAATTTATAATGGCCCAGCAAACAAAATCATACAAATGCTAGATATGGTTTAAGACTACCTGAGATCAAAAGCTAAAACACTTTTTGGAGCCAGCCCCATGGTCT
This sequence comes from Diceros bicornis minor, assembly GCF_020826845.1. NCBI lineage: Eukaryota > Metazoa > Chordata > Mammalia > Perissodactyla > Rhinocerotidae > Diceros > Diceros bicornis. The sequence goes on along the minus strand of NC_080742.1, from coordinate 63,512,955 downwards.
AGTGGTTAAAGTTGGCGCACTCCACTTTGGTGGCCCGGGTTCAGTTCCCAGGCATGGACCTACACCGCTCATTGGCAGCCATGCTGTGGCAGTGACCCATGTACTAAATATAGGAAGATTGGCATGGATGTTAGCTCAGGGTGAATCTTCCTCAGCAAAAAAAAAAAAGCTAAGGCACTTTTCAAACTGCATTGTATCCACAGGCAGGGTTGCCACTGCCAAATCTCTTTGGGTTATGCATGGCCTTTAGGCCTTCACAATGTAATAATCAATGCAAATTAAGAGATTTGAAGAAGTCAGTGAATCAGGTTTGTGGATGGAGCTGGGAGTAGGGCAGGCAGGAGGATGGTCCAGTGTTCTAAATTTTAGGAAAATCACAAAAAGAGAAACCTTCCCCCACCTAGCTATGTTGTGCCCCCTTGCTGTGTGAAAAACCAAACTCTCTCAAGTTATGTGGGATGAAATTTGCTAGGAAACACACACTTAAATTATTTGGCACCTTTGATTTTACACTTTAAGACATTTTTTTGAGAGTACTCAGGCAGACCTGGTTTGAATCCTACTTTGCCACTTGATTAGCTGTTGCTCTTGGGCAAGTTACCTAATATCTCTAAGCTTCTGTGTCATTGTCTTTAAAACAGAGAAAATAATTGTACTTATCTCAAAGTTAGTGTGAGGATTTCATAAATCTGTAAAAGTGTTTAAACAATATCAGTAAATTGTAGCCATTAATAATTGTGGTAGCAACAATAGTCACAGTAATTTTATTGCAGAAGTAATAATTTTATTGTTGTTGTAACTAATTCTATGGTGAGAAATATGCTCTGGTCATTCAAGAAGGCAGTTCTCTCTGGGCACCGAAGGCATGTCTAATTTCTTCATCATTTTCTCACAGAGAACAAGCTCTCTGAATAGGGAGTCTTTACATGGTGGTCCCACATTGAGCACTTCTCAGTCTTTACAGAAGTGCCCACAGTAAGTGGACATATGGTGGATAGAAGCAGTTCCCACAGTGTGTCATGGTGAAGTGTTCTAGTTCTCTGTGAATACCACGGCTGTCACCCTGCCTCCCAGTAACACCAACAGGAGAACTGGCTTCCGCGGTATCCTAATTCCAGATAAGAGTAGCCTTATTTTTACTATTTAAAAAGATTGTACTTTTTGTTCTTCTAACACTGTTCTTTAAACTTTAAAATGCTCTCTGTAGCTGGAAAACAAAAAAAACACCATTGTAATCTGTTCCTTTCAGAGATTAATTGTATGTGGAAGCAGATTTTATAAAGCAGCATATAGGGCCATTTGTTCACACCCTCAACTAATTGGATTCCAGAGTTCCTTACAATTTTGTAAATGCTTCTTTTCTTTGCACGTAATTCTGTTAAGCACCATTAATAGTGCAGGTGACTCAGCTCAGCATAGGCCTTGTCTAAGACACATAGTCTGGTGTGCTTATCTAAAGTTTTCATGCACTATGGGCTTATGGTCTGGGAGAGAAAAAAATGCAGAAGAATTCTGTAAGAAATTTCTGGAAAAAATTGTGCATTTGTATAATAGAAGTTTTCTTGAAGACTCCTGTTGTAGCCATCTGATACTCTTATTCACAGTTATTGATAGAAATGCCCATTATACTCAATCTATACATAAAATGGATGCAAGCTACTGAAGTGTAAAGAGTTCTAAAGGCAATTTGTATGTAAAAAATTCCCACATTAAAACTAAGTGAATCTTGGCCAACATTCATTTTTTATTTATTCTTTTTAACAAATTGTGGGTCTAGGGTTTTCATATAGACACTTATAATCTCTTTAAAAAATTACATTATGGGTGAAAAATATGTCAGTAAAATATTGGACGTCTAGGCCTCGTAACAGGGCTAAATGTGCTTGGAGTTCCTAAATAATCAGGTGAGTAAATAAAATGATATTATAAAGTAGATGTGGAAATTGACAACATGTCATAAATATGCCAAGATTAGGTGTCAAGGTGATAAGTTGTTTGCAATGGGCTTAAACCATATATGACAGATATAAATAGTTAATAACCTGAATTCAAAGACATCTTCTTCCAGGTACATTGACTGTAAAGACTTAATGAAAGTCTATTCATTTTTGAATAATTTTTCTCATTATTACCAAAATTATTACAAATAATATGTCATTCTTCCAAATTCAAGGTATTTTACTATTCACAGGATGGTATGTTGAAATAAATATTTTAGGAATATTAATCTGGTAGCTGTATTGGAGATAGTGTAGATAGGATGTGAAAAAACTGAGATGAAAAATTAAATGGATTTCTACCAACTAGATTTGCATTTTAAGTCGAGACATAATAGAGGTTAAAAAGTACAGAATTGGTTCTCAAAACTGACATACTCTTTTTTTTAAATTTTTTATTGTGAAATTTTTGTTGTGCATTATTGTTTATCAGTCACCATATAAGTGCATCCCCTCCACCCCTTGTGCCCACCTCCCACATCCCTAGCCCTCGGTAACCACCAAACAGTTCTATCTGTTGCATGTGTTATCTTCCACGTATGAGTGAAATCATGCCCTGTTTGTTTTTCTCTTTCTGGCTTATTTCACTTAACATAATACCCTCCAGGTCCGTCCATGTTGTTGCAAATAGGATGATTTTGTCTTTCTTTATGGCTGAGTAGTATTCCATGGTATATATATACCACATCTTCTTTATCCAATCATCAGTCAAGGGACACTTGGGTTGCTTCCACTTCTTGGCTATAGTGAAATGCTGCAATGAACATAGGGGTGCATAAGCCTCTTTGGATTGTTGATTCCAGGTTTGTTGGGTAGATACCCAGTAGTGGGATAGCTGGATCATAAGGTATTTCTATTTTTAATTTTTTGAGGAATCTCCATACTGTTTTCCATAGTATGCATTCCCACCAGCAGTGAATTACGGTTCCCATTTCTCCACAGCCTCTCCAGCATTTGTTGCTTTTTGTCTTGGTGATTATAGTCATTCTAACGGGTGTAAGGTGATATCTTAGTGTGGTTTTGATGTGCATTTCCCTGATGGTTAGTGATGTTGAGGATCTTTTCATGTGCCTCTTGGCCATCTGTATATCTTCTTTGGAGAAGTGTCTGTTCATTTCCTCTGCCCATTTTTTGATTGGGTTGTTTGTTTTTTTGTTATTCGGTTGTGTGAGTTCTTTATATATTTTGGAGATTAATCCCTTCTCAGATATATAGTTTGCAAATATTTTTTTCCCAGCTGGTGGGTTCCCTATTCATTTTGATCCTGGTTTCATTTGCCTTGTAGAAGCTCTTTAATCTGATGAAGTCTCACTTGTTTATTTTTTCTTTTGTTTCCCTTGTCTGAGTAGACATGGAATTCAAAAAGATCCCTTTATGGCTGATGACGAGTAGTGTACTACCTATATTTTCCTCTAGGAGTTTTATAGTTTCAGGTCTCACCTTCAGGTCTTTGATCCATTTTGAGTTAATTTTTGTGTATGGCAAAAGAAGGTGGTCTACTTTCATTCTTTTTCAAGTGGCTGTCCAGTTTTCCCAGCACCATTTATTGAAGAGACTTTCCTTTCTCCACTGTATGTCCTTGGCTCCTTTGTCAAAGATTAGCTGCCCATAGATATGAGGTTTTATTTCTGGACTTTCAATTCTGTTCCATTGATCTGTGTGTCTGTTTTTGTACCAGTACCATGCTATTTTAATTACTATCGCTTTGTAGTATGTTTTGAAGTCAGGGATTGTGATGCCTCCAGCCTTGTTCTTCTTTTTCAGGATTGCTTTAGCTATACCGGGTCTTTTGTTGCCCCATATGAATGTCAGTATTCTTTGTTCTATTTCTGTGAAGAATGTCCTTGGGATTCTGATTGGGATTGCATTGAATCTGTAGATTGCTTTAGGTAGTATGGACGTTTTAACTATGTTTATTCTTCCAATCCAAGTGCATGGAATATTTTTCCATTTCTTTATGTCATCATTGATTTCGCTCAATAATGTCTTATAGTTTTCATTGTATAGGTCTTTTGCTTCCTTGATTAAATTTACTCCTAGATATTTTATTCTTTTTGTTGCAATTGTAAATGGGATTGTCTTCTTGAGTTCTCTTTCTGTTAGTTTGTTGTTGGTATATAGAAATGCAACTGATTTCTGTAAGTTGATTTTGTACCCTGTCACTTGGCTGTAATTGTTGATTATTTCTAATAGTTTTCCAATGGATTCTTTAGGATTTTCTATATATAAGATCATGTCATCTGCAAACAGTGTTTCACTTCTTTGCCTATTTGGATTCCTTTTATTCCTTTTTCTTGCCTAATTGCTCTGGCCAGAGCCTCCCAGTACTGTGTTGAATAAGAGTGGTGAGAGTGGGCACCCTTGTCTTGTCCCTGTTTTCAGAGGGATGGCTTTCAGTTTTTTCCCACTGAGTATGATGTTGGCTGTGGGTTTGTCATATATGGCTTTTATTATGTTAAGGTACTTTCCTTCTATACCCATTTTGTTGAGAGTTTTTATTATAAATGGATGTTGGATCTTGTCAGAAGCCTTCTCTGCATCTATTGAGATGATCATATGGTTTTTATTCCTTATTTTGTTAATGTGGTGCATCACATTGATTGATTTGTGGCTGTTGAACCATCCTTGTGTCCCTGGTGTAAATCCCACTTGATCATGGTATATAATCTTTTTAATGTATGGCTGTATTGGGTTTGCCAATATTTTGTTGAGGATTTTTGCATCTATGTTCTTCAGTGATATTGATCTGTAGTTTTCCTTCTTAGTATTGTCTTTGCCTGGCTTTGGTATCAGGGTGATGTTGGCCTCATAGAATGTGTTGGAAAGTGTTCCATCTTCCTCTATTTTTTGAAATAGTTTGAGAAGGATAGGTATTAAGTCTTCTTTGAATGTTTGGTAAAATTCTCCAGAGAAGCCATCTGGTCCTGGACTTTTATTTTTGGGGAGGTTTTTGATTACTGTTTCAATCTCTTTACTTGTGATTTATCTATTCAGGTTCTCTATTTCTTGTTGATTCAGTTTTGGGAGATTGTATGAGTCTAGGAATTTATCCATTTCTTCTAGATTGTCCAATTTGTTGGCATGTAATTTTTCATAGTATTCTTTTATAATCTTTTGTATTTCTGTAGTATCTGTTGTAATTTCTCCATTTTCATTTCTAATTTTATTTATTTGAGCCTTCTCTCTTTTTTTCTTGGTGAGTCTGGCTAAGGGTTTGTCAATTTTTTTCATCATCTCAAAGAACCAGCTCTTGGTTTCATTGATCCTTTCTACTCTTTTTTTGATTTCAATTTCATTTATTTCTGCTCTGATTTTTATTATTTCCCTCCTTCTACTGACTTTAGGCTTTGTTTGTTCCTCTTTTTCTAATTCTGTTATGTGTGGTTTGAGGTTGCTTATTTGGGCTTTTTCTTGTTTGTTAAGGTGGGCCTGTATTGCTATGAGTTTCCCTCTCAGGACCTCTTTTGCTACATCCTATATGAGTTGGTACGTGTATTTTCGTTTTCATTTGTCTCCAGATATGCTTTGATTTCTCCTTTAATTTCATCAGTGATCCATTGGTGGCTTAGTAGCATGTTGTTGAGTCTCCACGGCTTTGTCGCTTTCCCAGTTTTTCCCTTGTAGTTGATTTCTAACTTCATGGCATTATGGTCTGAAAAGATGCTTGTTATGATTTCAGTCTTGTTAAATTTATATAAGCATGCCTTGTTTCCCAACATATAGTCTATTCTTGAGAATGTTCCATGCATGCTTGAGAAGAATGTGTAATCTGCTGTGTTCGGATGGAGTGCTCTGTATATGTCTATTAAGTCCATCTCATCTAGTTTTTCATTTAGGTCCATTATTTCCTTATTTATTTTCTGTCTGGATGATCTGTCCATTGATGAGAGTGGGGTGTTAAGATCCCCTATTATTATTGTGTTGTTGTTAATATCTCCTTTTAGGTTTGTTAATAGTTGCTTTATGTACCTTGGTGCTCCTGTATTGGGTGCATATATATTTAAAAGTGATATGTCTTTTTGGTGGAGTGTCCCTTTTATCATTATATAATGCCCGTCTTTGCCTCTCATTACCTGTTTTATCTTGAAGTCAACTTTGTCTGATGTAAGTATGGCAACACCTGCTTTCTTTTGTTTGCCATTAGCTTGGAGTATTGTCATCCATCCTTTCACTCTGAGCCTGTATTTGTCTTTAGAGCTGAGATGTGTTTCCTGGAGGCAGCATACTGTTGGGTCTTGTTTTTTAATCCATCCCACCACTCTGTGTCTTTTAATGGAGAGTTCAGTCCATTTACCTTTGGGGTAATTATTGATATATGGGGGCTTGTTGTTGTTCTTTTATCACTCTTTTTCCGGTTGTTTTGCATTTCTTTTGTTTCTCGTCCCATGTGTTTCAGACTACCAATGCAGTTTGGTAGTTCTGTGTGGGGGTTCTCTTAGTTTTCTCTTCCCTTATGGTGTGTGATTCTGTTCTGATTATTTGATTAGTGGTTACCATGAGGTTTGTATAAAAAGTCTCGTGGACGTGATAGTCCATTTTTTGATGGCCTCTTATTCCCTTAGATTAAGTCGATTCGATCCCTTTCCTCTTCTGCTTCTATGTTATTGTTGTCACATCTTATTCCTTCTTGTGTTGTGAGTTCATGTTTAACATGATGAGGTTATATTTATGCTTGGTGCTTACCTTCCCTTGATCTTTGGTTTTATAATTAAGTGTTTGCTAATCTATTCTGATAGAGGACTGCAATTTTTCTGGTTTTGTCGACCTATTGACCTCCTCTTTCAAAACTGTGAATCCTTTTCTCTTTTTTTCCTCAGGGATGAGGGCCTTCTTGAGCACTTCTTGTAGTGGGGGTCTTGTGGCAATGAACTCCCTTAGCTTTTGTTTATCTGGGATAGTTATTTTTTCTCCATCATATCTGAAGGATATTTTTGCTTGATAGACTATTCTATCCAGCAAAATCTAAAAGAACAACAACAAGCCCCCATATATCAATAATTACCCCAAATGTGAAAGTTTTTGTCCTTTAGAATTTTGAAGATATCGTTCCACTTTCTCCTAGCCTGTAAAGTTTCTGCTGAGAAATGGGCTGAGAGCCTGATAGGAAATCCTTTGTATGTTATTTATTTATTTTTTTTGTCTAGTTGCCCTTAATATTTTTTCTTTGTCGTTGACTTTTGCCAGCTTTACTACTATATGCCTTGGAGAGGGTTTTTCGTGTTGATATATTTAGATCTATTGATTTCATTCACTGGTATTTCCAGCTCCTTCTCCAGGTTTGGGAAGTTCTCAGATATTATTTCTTTGAACAAGTTCTCTGCTCCTTTTTCCCACTCTTCTTCCTCTGGAATACCTATAATCCTTATGTTGGATTTCCTAATTGTTCAGATATTTCTCGGAAAGTTTCTTCATTTCTTTTTAGTCTTAGTTCTCTTTCCTCCTCCATCTGGAGCACTTCTGCATTGCTGTCCTCAATATTGCTAATTCTTTCCTCCATGTTGTCAGCTCTGGTGCTTGAGGCTTCCAGATTTGTCTTTATCTCCTCTATTGAGTTTTTCATCTCTAAGATTTCTGATTGTTTTTTTTTAATAGTTTCAATCTCTTTTATGAAGAAACTCTTGATTTCACTGAATTGTCTGTCTGTGTTTTCTTGTATTTCATTAAGCTTTTTTATGATGACTATTTTGAATTCTCTGTCATTAAGGTTATACATTTCTGTGCTTTCCGGGTTGACTTCTGGGTACTTGTCATTTTCCTTTTGGTCTGGAGATTTAATATATTTTTGCATGGTACCTGTTGATGTTGGCTTACCTTTCATTATAGTGAAAATATATGGTCGCAGTTTCCTCTTGCTGCCACTGGGTGGGGGTCAAGTGTTGTGTATTCTGGCCCGCCTTAATCCTTGGGCACTCTTGGCCTCTGGCTGATCTGCGATGTGGCTGAGTGGAGGCTGCTGGGGGGGGGGTAGCGTGAAAACAACTGGAGCTGGAGCGCAGCTAAGCTGAAGCAGCTGTGGCTTGGGTGCGGGTGGGTTGAAGCAGCTGCAGCTGAAGTGCTGCTGGGCCAAAGAAGCTGGAACTGGAGTGCACTGGGCCGAAGAAGGAGGAGCTGGAGCGCCACTGGGCCAAAGAAGCCGGAACTGGAGTGCACTGGGCCAAAGAAGCCGGAACTTGAGTGCACTGGGCCAAAGAAGCTGGAACTGGAGTGCACTGGGCCAAAGAAGCTGGAACTGGAGTGTGCTGGGCCAAAGAAGCTGGAACTGGAGTGCGCTGGGCCGAAGAAGGAGGAGCTGGAGCACCACTGGGCCAAAGAAGCCGGAACTGGAGTGCACTGGGCCAAAGAAGCTGGAACTGGAGCGCGCTGGGCCGAAGAAGGAGGAGGTGGAGCGCCACTGGGCCAAAGAAGCTGGAACTGGAGTGCACTGGGCCAAAGAAGCTGGAACTGGAGTGCGCTGGGCCAAAGAAGCTGGAACTGGAGTGTGCTGGGCTGAAGAAGGAGGAACTGGAGCACCGCTGGGCCAAAGAAGCTAGAACTCCTTCCACTTACTCTGGAGATTCCAGTACCTCAGTCCTCTGGTGTACGGCTGCATGGATGCCTCAGACGTCCCCTGTGTTGTGTGAATAGCTTCTGTTGGAATATGAATGCCCTTTTTGTTGTGTCTTAGAGGGGGAGAGTTCAATGGGGGAAGCTCACTCCACCATGATGCTGGCGTCACTACCAAAACTGACATATTCTTATATACTTATTTATATTTGAAATATAACCCCAAAACTCAGGTGTGTTGCCTCTATAAAAATAGTCTAAGCAGTAGGAAGAAGAGCCAGAGATACCTGGGTTCACATCCCAACTTCACCATTTTCTAACTGTGGAACCTGGGATGAATATCTTAATCTTAACAGATTTTAAAGTGAAGTTAATAGTGTCCACCCAGCAAGGCTCTAGTAAGGGATGAACTTGATAATGTAATCAAAATATAGCAACTTACACATAGTGCCTTTCCATAAATGATAATCTTGTCATAATATCTTATTTTAAAAGTTTTATTAAGATATGATTGACATACAAAAAATTGCACATGTTTTAAGTATACAGTTTGATAAATCTGACATAATATATATGCTTGTGAACCATCACCACAATCAGGATAATGAACACGTTCATCACTCTCAAAACTTTCCTTCTGTCCATCGCTATTCCCTCCCTTTTGCCCCTACCTCATCCCCAGGCAACTACTGGCCTGCCATCTGTTCAATTTTGTTCTGTGTATCAATAAGTTCATTCCTTTTTTTTTTTTTTTTTTTTTTTGGTGAGGAATATTGGCCCTGAGCTAACATCTGTGCTGATCTTCCTCTATTTTGTATGTGGGTTGCTGACACAGCGTGGCCTGGTAAGCAGTGCATAGGTCCATGCCCAGGATCCAAACCCACTAACCCCAGGCCGCCAAAGTGGATTGCACAAACTTAACCACTATGCCACTGGGCCGGCCCCGTATTCCTTTTTGATGCCTAATAGTATTCTGTTATATGGATATGCTACAATTTGTTCACTCATTCACCCGTTGGTGGACATTTGGGTTGTCCCTGGTTTTGGCAATTCTGTTTTATTTATCATTTTGTGATACCAGTAATGCGGTATCCTAATTACCATAGCTTTATAATAAGTCATGAAGTCAGGTAATACAAGTCCTTCAACTTTGTTCTTCTTCAAAGTTGTTTTTACTATTCCAGGTCCTTTGCATTTCCATGTGAATTTTAAAATCATCTTATTGCTTTCTATCCCCCCAAGAGTCTGCTGTGGTATTTATTGAGATTGCATTGAATCTATGTATCACTTTGAGAAAAATTGACACCTTAACAATAGCGAATCTCCCAATCCATGAACATAGTATATCTCTCCATTTATTTGTCGTCTTAATTGCTTTCATCAATATTTTGTAGTTTTCAGTATACAGATCTTACATATCTTTTGTCAGTCATATCACTAAGTATCTCATATTTCAATGGTATTATAAATTATATTATTTTAAATTTTCATTTCTGATTGTTCATTTTTAGTGTATAGAAGTAAAACTGATTTTGGTACATTGATCTTGTATTCTGGGACATTGATTAACTCACTTAAGTAGTTCTAGTAGGTCACTGTAGATTTCATAGCATTTTTCATGAACACAAATATGTTATCTGTGAATAAAGCCAGCTTTTTTCTTTTTATTCCTTTCCAATCTGTAGTTCTTTATTTCTTGCTCTTGCTTCATTGCATTGGTTAGAATCTTCAGTATAATGTTGAATAGAAGTGGTGGACTGTTTAAGCTTTGAGATGTCTGGAAAGTCTCTATTTTGTCTTTGTTTTTGCAAGGTATTTTTTCTGGGTAACAAATTCTTGGTTGATAGTTTTTTTTTTTTCTTTTAATACCCTAAAGATTTTGCTTTACTGTCTTCTAGCTTATATTGTTTCCAATGAGACATCTCTCATCCTTACCTTTGTTCCTCTAGCTTATATTGTTTCCAATGAGACATCTCTCATCCTTACCTTTGTTCCTCTGTATATAATGGGTCTTTTTTTCTCTGGTGTTAAGAATTTTTTATCTCTGGCTATAAGCAATTTTATTATGATGTAGCTTGGTGTATTTTTTTTTTTCATTTTTCTTGTGCTTAGGGTTTGTTGAAATCTTTGATACATAGGTTTATAGTTTTTAAGGAACCTGAAATTTTTTCTCCTTATGTCTTCAGTTACTTTTTCTATCCCCTCCTCCTCTTTGAGATCTCCAATTACATATATATTCTGCTACTTGAAGTGTCCTACATTTCACTGATGTTTTTTCTTTTCTTTTTTTTTTTTCTCAGTTTTTTCTCTGTCTGTTTTATTTTGGAGAATTTCTATTACCCTGTCTTAAAGTTCAATAATCTTTTCTTCTGCAATGTCTGATCTGCCATTAGTCCCATTCAATGAATTTTCATCTCACACGTTATAGTCTTCATCTCTAGAAGTTCAATTTGGGTCTTTTTGATATCATTCATATCTCTAATTAATATGTTCAATCTTTCCTCTAGCTTTCTGAATATATAGATTACTGTAATAATAGCAGTTTTAATGTCCTTGACTACTAGTTCTATTATCTGTGTCATTTCTGGGTCTGTTTCCATTGATTGATATTTTGTCTCCTCATTTATATCATCATTTTTTCCTGCTTCTTTGTATTCCTGGTAATTTTTTATTGAATGCGAGACATTGTGGATTTTATCTTGTTGGGAGATGGATTTTTTCTATTCCTAAAAATATCTTTGAGCTTTGCTCTGGAATGAGGTTAAATTTCTTGGGAACTATTTGATTGTTTTATGTCTTGCTTTTAAACTTTCTTGGGTACGATCAGAGCAGCATTTATTCTAGGAGTAATTTTGCCCGCTACTGAGGAAAGATCCTTTTAGTAGTCTAACTGATGCCCTATTAATCATGAGGTTTTCCAGGCTGGCTGGAGAGAAAAGGCACTATTCCCAGTCCTGTGTGAGCACCAGGTACTGTTCTCATAATCCTTTTGGGTAGTTATTTTCCTAGCCTTGGGTTGTTTCCTCACACACATGCACTAAAATATTAATAAGTTTTCCCTTAATTTTTCCATTTTTTTGTGTTAATGTGCATCAAGAGTTTCTTTGTTCATTAACAGAGTATTATGTTGAAGTTAGAGGACATTTCTCCTAGCCCATACTGGTTAGTTTCTTAAATATTTGCCCTAATAATTGTGCAGGGGTAATTATTTGTTGTATCTGTGTGTTACAAATGATTATCCACATACAAGGAGCCAGGCTGCATCTCTGTTTACCCTGACATGGCTGTTAAGTAGCATCCTCAGACCTCCCTTGGCAGCTGATAGGGATACATTTGACTGTCCTGACTTAGCTGCCTATTTAAGCTTTGAAAGCAAAAAGTTGGAAAAGTAGGAAAGTCCCACTTCAGGGAGCTTTTAGTTTCTAATTTTACACGTGAGCCTGTAGTCTCTTTCCACGTAGACTCAAAGAAACCAATTCCCAATTAAACTGCATTTCTGTAAATTTACCGTCAGTTACCACTTATTGCTACTCCTGTTGTGTTTATATTGTTTTAAATGTTATTGCTCTAATTAAAAGCAGATAAATTCTTTGCTGAGCAAAAAAGGTTGCATTGAAAACACTAATATTTTAAATTAGAAATACATTGGGAAATGCAAGTGCTAGCAATTTTGTAGGTCTTCAAATCTGTGAATGCTATTATTTTTTCTTTTTCATTATTGATTTTTTTTTTCTGAGGAAGATCAGCCCTGAGCTAACATCTCCCAATCCTCCTCTTTTTGCCAAGGGAGACTCCCCCTGGGCTAACATCCGTGCCCATCTTCCTCCACTTTATATGGGGCGTCACCACAGCATGGCTTGACAAGCGGTGCATTGGTGCACGCCCGGGATCCGAACCGGTGAACCCCAGGCTGCCGCAGCGGAGCGTGTACGCTTAACCGCTTGCGCCACTGGGCTGGCCCCTTTCATTATTAATTTTTAAGAACTATACTTTTAAGGAGTCAATCACATAGTGCCCAAGCACAAAAGGATCACAGTTAACTTAAACTATTTTTAAAAGGAAATCAAAACCAACATAATGCCATATATGGCTTTCTCTACACCCTGCGAATCAGCACACAGGCTGATGAGTTGGAGGCAATCATGTGAATTCAGAAATGGAGCATGAAGTTACAGGCAGAGCTTTGGAGTCAGAAAGACCTAAAGATAGCTCCAGCTCTGCCACTTTCTAGCAGTGTGACTTTGGGCAAATCTTTTAGCTCACTGAACCTACATTTTACTTTCTTTAAATAAGTATTGTACCCCCTACCTCATGGCATTGATATGAGGCTCAAATGATATAATGAATGAAGGCGTAGTAAATGCTCAATAAATGGTTGGGGGCCTCATTGCCTTACCTCCTTCAAGTGTGTGAAGTTAGTTCCCTAGTGAAAAGCTTCCACCCAAGTAAAAAAAATCCACTCTAAATTTAAAATGTTTGTATACCAAGTAAATGGTAATCATCACAGGGCGAAATTTTGACTGTGATATTATGGTTAATTTAGATTAAAAAGACTTCACAGGGTGAGTTTGGATCAGAGTGGATTTTTTTAAGTGTCCTGTTTGAGGGCAGTTCAAAGTAAGTTCCTGATGTTCTTTTATGTCCTTACTAAAAAAATATGCTTGCTTTTTTTTTTTTAAATTAGGGGGAGTTTGTTGCTTGTCTCCTGTCCCTCTTACGACAAATGACAGATAGACATTATCAGCAGCTTCTTGATAGTTTCAATACAAAAGAAGAACTAAGGGTAAGTGACATTTTTAAAAGTTACCTTTAATATATCTTTTTAGCGTCTCTTGTTCTTATTCATTATTGTTCAGATAATTCCTTGACAATTGCTTTACCTGTTTCCATTAAATTCTAAGCTGTTTTTTCTCAGCTTCATCCACAGATCTGCTCATCTGTCTTGATTCTTTAAGATTTCTACTACTCAAACAAAGCAATTAAGTCTTATTTTGGATAAGGACATAGGATTTGAAACACCTGTCATCAAAGTCCAGCAAACCAGAAACAGAAAAACAGAATTAATGACACAAAAGAAAATAGACTAACTCTAGTTAAGTGGACTTAGAAATTGCCTTAACAGAAGATAGGCGAGAATATATAAATATATTAGCTATTTTCATCCCTCTAAAACCACAATGAGAAGGTCTGGCTACAGTGTCTGACTAGGGAGGCAGAGTTGTGTTTGGTATTCTCTATCAGCTATGGTCTAATCAATATGCTGTGCTAGTCTGACAGGCTGACATTAAAGAGAAAATATTGATGCCAGGTTTATAAAAATTCAATCTTTGCTGAGATTTAGGGAACTTGAATGCTTTCTCCTTGGTGTTCACTAAAAGCTTAGATGTTGATTGTCCTCATTTGGAGGAATGACCTGTCATCTGTCCTTATTTACTTTTATGTCTCTTCCATCTCTTCAGTTTTCCAGACAACTTCATATGTAAACCATCATAATGGAAGGGTTACTTAAATACGGGGGTTGGAGATATTATCGGACAAGGGGTATAGTCACTAACTGTAATGTTTGCATGACTGGATCCTTCATGGTGCCTTATGGGAATATTTGTAGAATTTTTAATATGTTTTTTTATTTTGTTAATTTATTTTGGTGAGGAAGAGTGGCCCTGAGCTAACATCTCTGCCCATCTTCCTCTGTTTTGTATGTGGGTCACCGCCACAGTGTGGCTTGATGAGTGGTGTATGTCCACGCCCAGGATGCAAACCCGTGAACCTGGGCTGCCAAAGCAGAGCGCACCAAACTTAACCACTGCACCACTGGGCTGGCCCCGAGATTTTTTTAATATAGATAGTGTGTAAGAGTCACTTATCTTTGACTTTTAACTGCCTAGAAGATGTTGTATGATCTGAGAATCTTTCAGTTACCTTGGAGCAGTTGACAAGCTGAGTCAAGTGGAAGAAAGAATAGGTCTGGGCAAATGTAATCTATCTAGCAGTCAGTTGATTGATGTATGCTCAAGGCTAGAAAATATGTTTTTCATGCTTACATTCTATCTTGAGTTTAGAATTAAAAATGGATAAAAGGCATTAGAACTTATCCACTCTACAAAAAAAGAAGATAATTGTACAGTTATTAACTTTCATCAGAAGTTGAATATTTATCACAGTTGAGGAACCATTAGGTTTTACTTAAGAAATGTACGACTTCACATTTCAAAATTTCACGTAGGAAAAGGCTACCTATTTTTGCAGAGCCTGGGCATAAAAAAGTAGCAAAAAAGCATAAATTGAAAAACATGATTGGGTCGGCCCCGTGGCTTAGTGGTTAAGTGCGCGCGCTCCTCTGCTGGCGGCCCGGGTTTGGATCTCAGGCGCACACCGACGCACCGCTTCTCCGGCCATGCTGAGGCCACGTCCCACATACAGCAACTAGAAGGATGTGCAGCTATGACATACAACTATCTGCTGGGGCTTTGGGGAAAAAAATAAATAAATAAAATCTTTAAAAAAAAAAAGGAAAACATGATTAATTTAATCTAGGTATTGAGTTTTACGCTTTAATATTCAGGTTAACAATATTAAAACAAATGGAAGTAAAGAATAAAGTGTTTTATGTGGCCTTTCCTCATTTCAGTCAGCCACACACCTTTTCAAAGGATATGTATTTCCCTCTTCAAAATTAACAGTGCCTTCAGGCCAGGAAAAATATTTAATGATATTAATTACTTCATCAGTCCTTCAGGAAATATAGATTGAGCAATTTAGGCATACCAAGCACTACTAGTGTTATTATGTAACAGGGAACAAAAGAGCCAGTCCCTGTAGGGGGAGGAGTCAGACAGGTAATGGGCATTAACACTGTGAGTGGCGAATGCACAGGGGAAGCACACGGTGCTTTGAAGCATCCAGAAGTTCCTGCCAACCCAGACGCAAGGCGAGACGAAAACTCCCCCAGGGATGTCTCAGCTAAGAGCTGAGAGATAAGTAGGAGAGGGCTGGACATGTCTTTGACTGGGACATTCATATCTCTCAACTAAAATGTCACCTGAATATCCTAACTGACATAGCACATCCACCACTCCACCTTTACGACTGTTATTGGAATCTGGAATATTTTAGTTTATGTGCATCCCCAACTCCTGGCCACTAGGTTATAAGCTCCTTGATGTCTGAAACTTTGCCTGGTTCACTGCTGTATCCTCAGATCCTAAAATACGCCTAGCGTATTGTAGGCATTCAAGAAACAAGTGTTGATTGATAGAATATAGAGTGTGAGGAAGAGAGTTTTAAGACATAAGGCTCTGTGAATTTGTATGGACTTTATTTTGAGGACATTTGGAAACTATAGAGAATTTGTTGAAGGGAGGGACATGATCACATTTGAGTTAAGAAAGACCTGTCTAGTTGCACTATTGAAAATGGATTTGCTGAGGTCAAGATGAGAGGTAGAACCCTGTAAAGAATCTGATGCAGTAATCTAAACTAGAGATAACTGTGGCCTGAAATTGAGATGCTCATGATGATAGATTCTAGGGACATTTAGGAAGTTGAATTGGCGGGACCTGATGACTGATTATATAAAAAAGGTGACGGAGAGAGAGGAGTTGAAATTGACTCCCAGACTCTTTGACAACTGCCCAGATGTTGGTGCCATTCACTGCATGGGAAACCCAGGAGGTGCAGGTGTACAGGTTTGGGACCAAAGATAAATTCAGTTTCAGCCTGAGTTTGGTCACCTGAGGGACATCAAATTAGAGATGTCTTATAGACAGTGTCTGAAGTTCAGGAGAGAGAACTGGGATACAGATATAGATTTGGAAATTGTCAGCCAGTGAACAATAATTGACATGATGGGAGTAAAGGTGAACATCAAGGATGAGTGTAGAGTATGAAGTTAAAGGGACCTAAATAGAACCGTCAGCATTAAGGAGGAAGAAGTGGTGAACAGTGTCTGCTACTGCAAGCATGTCAAGATCATAAAAGGGTCCATTAACATTATTGGTGAACTTGATGAGCAGTTTCAATGCGGTGGTGAGAGTGGAAGCCAAGCTGTCATGGATAGAGGACTGAAAAAAAAAAAAGATATAGTGGATATACACAGTGTTTCAAGAAGAGGGGGAGAAGTTAGCTACTGAAGGAGAACTTTGGATGTCAGGAATATTTATGATAGAGGAGACTTCAGCATGTTTAAATGTTAATGATCAGAGCTGGTAGAGAGGGAGAAGCTGAAGATATAAGAAAGAGGGGCTAACTCACAGGGCGAGTCCCTGAGAAGGCAGCAGAAGGGGGCAGAATTAGTCTTGACTGGGAGAAAGATCACCTTTCCAGTGTAAGAACGGATGGGGCATAACCTGAGTGAAGGCAGGCTAGACGTCATCTATGTTACTAAAGGCTAATTAGTCATCTGACTTTTATATTTTAAAATTCAAGGGTCACCTTTTAACAAATAAATTTTTCATGTTCTCAATTTTCTTCAAAACCAAATATCCCTGCTTATGATACTAAAACCTATATTGCAAAATTTTTCAAAGATAATAGCACTGGTCCATAGTCCCTTATTCAAAGTTCTTACTACCAAATGAATTTCAGAAATCAGAATTTTTGAGATTTCAGAAAGATAATATGGCACATATACTGTATATTATATAGCACCTCAAATAGGATTTGGGGTAGCAGCTATAACCAAACATCTTAATATTTCTGCATTTAAACAAAACATTCAAGTCAGATTTTACTGCCAAATGGATTATAAAACCAAAAATCTTAGAGGACTTTGGGATTGGAGTATAGTGATAAAGGAACTGAGGACCTCTAAGAGCAAACATTTATATAGAACTTAGTACATGCAAGGCATGGTTCTAAGACTGGTTAATATTAACTCATTTAATCCTCAAAAGAACCACATGAGGTAGGCACTATTATTATTTTATTACAAGTGTCAGTTATTTGATTCAACAAATGTTTGTTGAGCACCTTGGGTAGACATTTAGGATATCAAGACTAATAAAACAATCTCTATTAAAGCCTTACTGTTATTAAGGACATCTAAGTCATTAAGTTATAAATGAGTGTGATATGTATAGACAACAACAGTGATAATGGCTAACAGTTAAGGAATGCCTCCTCGCCCCTACCCCCACAGCCATGAGCCGGATGTGGTGCTAAACTCTTTTCTTCTGGCATCTCATTTCACTGCCCCTATCTCCTCTTTGAAGATTGGTGTTACTGTTATTTCCAGGTAATCAGGAGGGCTAGGAATTCTATTAACATCTGAGCCCTTTGCTCAGGCAGCTAAACTCAGCTTTTTCTTAAACTTTAATAAACTTTCCTACACCAAAATCTTTGCTATCAAATTGCATAAAATTTCATTTGCCAACTCTTTAAAAGTAATAGGGTGGTTCTAGTCATGAAGTGGGGATGTCTGAGAAAGGCCAAATTAGTAGAGAGAGAGGTATTTGGAATTTTTTTTGTATCTACATAGGTTAGAAATTGAATAAGTAAGGGAACTATCAGAAAGGAAAGGTACAACTTAGTAGAGTGGTATGAGTGGAAAATTATAACTGATATTAGGATTAGATACAAAAAAACCCCATGTAACCCTATTAGTTTAAAGTAATAAATCAAAGTGTATGTCCCCCTCTCCTGCACACACACGTGTTCTAATCCCCAGAGGTAGCTACCGTTAACACACAGAGGTGTGTCCTCATAGATGTTTTCTATGCTGTATACACATACACATATTTTTTAAAGGGATCATACTATTCATATTGGTTGCACTTTTTTCACACAGTAATCTGTCATGGATATTATATAGCTCACTACATCATTCATTCTTCTGAATCTCATTATATGGAATCTAAATAATTTAATTGTTCTCCTTTTGATGGGTATTCAGGGTGTTTCTGATGTGGGCCATTACGAAGGATACTACAATAAACATCTTTTTTTTTGTTTTTAAAGATTTTATTTATTTATTTTTTCCCCCCAAAGCCCCAGTAGTTGTATGTCATAGCTGCACATCCTTCTAGTTGCTGTATGTGGGACGCGGCCTCAGCATGGCCGGAGAAGCAGTGCGTCGGTGCGCGCCCAGGATCCGAACCCGGGCCGCCAGCAGCAGAGCGCGCGCACTTAACTGCTAAGCCACGGGGCCGGCCCTACAGTAAACATCTTGATACATATATCTCTATGGGCTTGTGCCCTATTGCTGTAGGATGAATACCTGGAGGTAGAACTGGTGGATCATGGGTTATACACATTTTAAATCTTAATTGATACCAATAAATTATATATTGAGATTGTAAAATTAATATTTTTTTTGTTCTTTATTCCTAGCACCACTCCATTTTTCTTTCTTCTTATGAATGCAGGGAAAGATTTCCCACTGGTTCTCTAAATCAAAATGATTTCTGGAAGTGTGTAGTTCTCAAATATCTGCTAAGACTAATGGTGTTTTAACTCCATTCTTGCTTGAAGAACCTGGATGTCTCCAGGGTTACTGTTGGAGTGACCCTGGTACTTCTGGTATTTTAAACAGTATACCATTTCTTCTCCTTGGTCCTCGGGTACTTGTGTGTGAGTGGTGTGAGTCACAGTGTCAGCAGAAGTGTGTAGGAGCAAGTCCCTGAGGGCTGCTCCTCTGCATTGTTTAATTCTTCTCTTCTCTAGAACATGGCATTATTTTAGAAATGAACAAAAGCAAAAACTAAGAAGTGTTTGTTTTTTTTTTTCCTCCTTCGGTAGTCAGTAATGTTTTATTGTACACCCACCTTCTACTGGGGGCTAAAGTTTTGTCCATATCCCTTGTATTTCATGTATATAGAGAGCAGTGAGGCTCCTGTTCTTTGTCGATTATGACTTTTCATATAGAACTGTGGGGATCTTGCTTTAAGCATGAGATTATACATGTTCTGGAAGTTACATATAGCACTGTTATAATCTTTCATTGTCTCCTATATACTGGCCCACTAGCTTTCAAAAATCATATCTGGTCAAGTCTCAATCCAACTTTAAAACTCTGATGACTTCACATTACCTACAGGACAAAATCCAATCTCTTTGTCAAGTCTTCTCTATCCTCAATCTGTCTTCCATCCTCACTGTCCTCCATCCCTTTCCAAACACCTTTCATTCCAGCCACTTAAAATTTGTATATTTGTAGCAAACCATATATATAATTTTTAATTTTTCTGAACTTTTTTGGTCTACTTAAAATGTCTATTCCATCACCACCTCGCTCCATTGCCTGATTTGTACCCCTATTAATCCCTTCCCTGATTTCAGCTCATGCTATAAGATCCAGCTCTGATAGCACTTTCTTTATGAAGCTTTCACAGACTACAGCATGCAACAATGCATCGTAATTATATGTTGTTTCCTTGTCTTCTTGATGACTATGGACTCTGTGAGAGTGGGGACCGTGTCTTTGTGTCCCAAGCGCAGAGCCTGGAATATTTAAATCTTTGTTGAATGAATCAACCCTCTTGATAAATGTCTGCCTGCTTCACAAGCCATCTTTTTCCATACAACTGTTTCGACTTATAGTCTTTATTTTATTTCAGAAAAATAGTTCTCGAAGATTGAAGACCATTTGGGAGTTATTTTTGCTTAATATTTGAATTTTGCTTAATAATTGAATACTTAAATATGCAATTTTAAGCATATGAATTTCAATGTGATAATGATTATTAACACCCTTTAATTGAATTCAAATGCCTTATCAAGGGTGTCACACATTTGAAGTTTGTGGCAAATTTTTAAAATAACATTTGACTATAATCTAAATCATAAGTAAATGAGAAGTGTTCCTAGAAAACTGTCCCATTCGTCTCTTGACATAAGGAGACAATGTTCTGGTCTTTCTGCCTATCTCATGGTGTTTTCTTTTTTGGATGTCTTAACTCAGGTTTCATGATCTCAGAATTCTTCCTTCTGTGTCTCATAGATTCTGTTTCATACATCTGATTTCTGTCTTGTGCTATTCTGATTCCATAGTATCAGGTGTAAACACCAAACAATTCTTTATACATTATAGTCAGATAATCTTTGTAAAACGTGAATTGGATCCTCTCACACATCTACATTAAACCCCTCAGTGTCTCCACCTTGCCCACAGGGTAAATTTCCAAACTGCTTGCCATGAAAAACGTATGAGATTTATTTATCTTTTATTTCTCTTTCACTTATTTATTTATCTTTGATTGATCCCTATTTATCTTTCATTTATTTATTTATTTACCTGTTTATTTATCATCTGTCCGTCTGTCCGTCCGTCCATCCGTCCGTCCTTCCATCCATCCATCTTTCATTTATCCCTGTTTGTCTTTCAGCCCCACTTGTTGCTGCTCCCCTTTGCAGTTGGGTAACCCCATGCTCTCTTGCCTCTGAGCTTGCAAGTGCTCTTCTCTCTGCATGGAATACCTGGCCCTGAGTCTTATCCTAGGTTGTAGCGCGTGCATGGATCTGTGTGGTTTTTAGATTAGCATTCACCTCTCCCACCAAACTGTAAGCTCCATGAAGGCAAAGATCATGTTCAATTACTTACTATGGTGTGGCGTGTCACAGGTACTCCATAAATATTCATACGTGAATAAGTTAAAGAATCTAGTTTACCCCACTTGGTGTCCCTAGCATCCAGCACAGTGCCTGGCACATAGTAAAGCACCTGTATTTATGAATGAATAAATTGCTAGCAATAATTTCTAAAATCATAACAATTCCTCTTGCTTTCTTTTTACTTGAACATGGGACTTTCTATTGTTTTGGAAAGTTTTCACATGAACGTTCTTGCTTGAACCTCTTGCACTGTAGGAAAAGTGTTTCTGTAAAGTAGCACTTCTCTGTTTCTTTTGTTATTTTTAACTCTTATTTGAGTAATAGCCAGTAATGCAGTTATCATGTTGTGCTATTTGAAGTTAACAAACAAAAAAAGAGACTGCTCCCAGGCTTTCGGTTTTAAAATGGTGGCATAGAAACACTTATTTCTTGCTATCCAAACGGAGATATTGTTATAGCAATGTTCTTTTTTTAAATTATGAGAAGAATCTGTTACTTAGTTATTGTTATGTGTGCAAAATAATTTTGCAAATCTATGCAAAAGCACGTATTTAGTGAAATAATCAGAGCTGAAAAGTACTTAAGACGACAGACAAGGAAATACCACTGTATTTGGGGAGGGAAGGAAATGGATATTGAAGAATCTGGCATTCAGGTTTTAGTGCTTTAAAATATTAGAACTGAGTTTGAAATGAAATCTGTTGCATGGTAGTTGACAAGAAATACTTGCTGAACTAAATTACATGTAAAGAAATACTTGCTAAACTAAATTATATGTAAGTACCACGATGGAAGGTGTTTGTGTTACCATCTGATGAAACATTAGCCTACAGTTTAGAAATAAGAAAAAATTTTGTGTACTATGTGAATAGATAAATGATCATATTAACTTTTTTTAATCTCCTCTAACTACAAGGGACCTTAAAGCTCCCACATTTTCCAAGTAAGAGAACTCAATTCCAGAGAGTTAAATAAATTGCCAAGGTCATTGAGCTAGTTAATTGCAAAGCCAGGATTAAAATCTAGGTTTCCTGATTTTCAGTATAATGTTCTTTTGTTTTCATTACAAGGTTTCTACAAATGAATGTGTTTGGTTCTATAAAGGTAGATGAAGCTTCAATGGATATCTGAAAAAACTACTTGAGATGCTGAAAAGTTCTCTTAGGGGAAATAAAGATTTATGTCAATACACAGGCATTTGCACAGTGTCACAGGCTGCCACACCTTTTATTTTGTGAGATAAATGGGAATAGGAAAACTCCTACACCTGGGATGAACTTTCTCTTTGTCCCCAGCACTACAAAAGAAGAACCACCCAAGTTGCTAGTAAGTAAGATAGATGTCTTGCCTCCTGCAGTCAATTCTTTCAGCCAGTTTTTTCTCTGTGCAGCTGGCATCACATTCCCCCTGCCTACACATGCACACACACCCCATCCCTAAGGATGCTACCTCCAATTTCCAATTCTGTTAAAAGTTTTAAGAAGAAAAGATGAAACTTCAGAATTTGTTTAAACTATTCCAAACTAATTATAGACTATGAAAAACAAATGACTCCCCACTTTCTTGATTTTTCTTTAATATCTAAGCAAATGCAGCAAGATAGGAAACTGAAGTGGGGTATAACCTTTGAAGGGTAAATGCAAACATCCCTTTTGGCAGGGTTTATATGTGTTCATGTCTGAGAGACCCAAAAGAATCAACTGAAAAACCGTTTAGAATAAGTTTTAGAAATGCATTAAAAAGGGCTTCTCACAGTTTAGTATGCTAATGACCTACTATTCTAAGGGAGGGCTAGAATGTGAGGTGTTCCCCAAAATTATTTGACCTGCAGTGGAATACATTTGGGAAACTGTCTGTGGTGATTCTGTAGACACAGGCAGGATCTGTCTTGCCATTTAAAGACAGATGACCTAGTGGGCACGTTTCCACATGGCGCATACTACATATCAACGTATGTGTTGATGCCAAAGAAGCTAAAATAGATTCTTGTCAAAATATTTATGGGCTTGATCAAAGCTGTTCGAGTATGTAAAACACACACACACACACACACACACACACACACACACACAGCTACCACATGTTTCTTAATTTTTTTAGATTCTTTCCTTCTCTCTTCTGATGTTATGAGTGACAACCATTATCTTATATTCAAGCAGCTTACATGTTTAACATAATGTGTTGTTGGGCTTGATAAATAAAACTCTGTGTTTGGGGTCTTTTTTTTTTTTTTTAAGCAACACCATGCTGTTGCCTTCAATCAGATTGTCAGCGAGATATATTTTCCAAGCAGCATGTAAGGTTACAAAAAAAAAATCTGTAGGTTTTCTAGTTAATAAATCTAAATCAAAGCTAGATTGCACCAATCTTTTTTTGAGTAGGGCAAGTTCCCTTTCATTCTTTACACGTGGTATGTTATCTGCTTGATTCTCCTGTAAGTATAATGTGCTACAGCCTTTGGGGCCCTATCTCTTATAATGTTTTAAGGAGAGATATTTTCATGTCTGACAAGAGTTTCTTGTCAAGAGTGTTTCCAGGTGATGAGTTTAAAGATAACATCTCAGTACATACCACTGCCCTCTGGCTGGCATCCCTGTGAAGAACACTTTGACACTCCCAGCTTCTAAGCACTCATCACTGGGCTCAGCTTAGCACACATCCTTATTTGAATTTATTCTGCATAGCACACTCAGAGTCTATAAAATTTAGTAAGTTATGTTCACTAAAAAGCATCTTAAGCAAGAATCCGTGTTTCTTAGAGGGCCTTCTGAAGATGTGATTTTAACGATATTAACCCACTTAAAAGAAAGCAGAGCTGAGCCAGGACTGTTTATAGTTCTCTCGACTTGAAAAGTTCTGATGTTTAGGACACTAATAGAAGAAGGAGAATATACTTGCTGGCTAATCTTCTCTTACTAGTTTTCCATTTTATTTCTAAAACCTAAATTTTTAGAGCTTTTGAAGAGAAAGAAATGACGAGTCATTTCCCCTGTGCATGAGAAAGAGAAAGAAAAGGAGACATTTGGGAAGGAATAGCAAACCAAATTGGGTGCTGAGAATGGGAAGGTGATGATTCCTTCTCCTGGGTGAACTGGTGAAATAGGGCTCCCTTCTTCTCTGTAATGGCTTTGGAAATGGTAACAGTAGGCCTGTGTGTATGTATTGACAGTTATAATGACTTAGTAAAACGGTCTTTCTCTTCCTTATCCAAGGATTTCCTGCTGCAGATATTTACTGTGTTCCGAATATTGATACGCCCAGAGATGTTTCCGAAGGACTGGACTGTCATGCGCTTGGTGGCTAACAAGTAAGACATTTCAATTGATGATAATTTCAACTCGTTGTGTAGGGGAAGAGGAGAGTACAAAATGATCTCTTTAATTTGATCATCTCAAGTTTGAAACCTCCAAGTCCTGGGATTCTTTTTCTTTGCCTCTGAATTAACTTCTCTCACTCTTTTTTTGTAATTATTACTGTTTGTTTTAAATAGGTGATATATTAACATGGTTAAAAAGTCAAACAGTATAACAGAGTATGCATTGAGAAATCTCACTCCCACCTACCTTATTTATCCCCTACCCCCAGCCTGTAGTAACCACTTTTATTAGATTTTTGCAGATCCTTCCGTGTTCCTATATGCAGAACCTAGCAGGCAGCATAATATACACACTCTTCTGCACATTGCTCTTTCACTTCAAAATCCTGGCAGTCTTTCCACATGAATACATAGAAAGCCCCTCATTCTTTTCTGTTTTTTTTTCTTTTACAGCTGTATAATATTCCATTGATTGAATATACCTTAGTTTATTTAACCAGCCCTGTTGCTGGACCCCCGAGTCATTTCTGGTGTTTCTTAATTCATTTTAACTGAGCAAAATACATTGAGCATCCACCATGTGCTGAGCACTGGGAATAAGATACAACCCCTGAGTTGGACGCGTGAAGATTGACGTTCCCTTTATACATCTAAGTGGTTTGGCCTGTAGAGAGTTGAAAATAGAGCTCTGTGGAGAGTTCAGAACTAGATACAGACTTTGGGAAGTTATTGACGTAAAGTTGGATCTCTGGCAGTTGATAAAATTAGCTCGTGTTAAGCATATCCAGCAAAAAAATAAAATGATCTGAGGTCAGTGCTTGAAGGAGTAGGAGCCAGGAAAGGAGATTAGGAGGCAGTCGGAATGGCAGGAGCCATTCCCAGAAAGTAAGTGTCATAGATTTATCTGCTCTCTCACTTCTTATCTCTGTCATCTCCGGATACAGAATGAAGATGAAGTTCTTTAGGAAACTGGCCTGATCTTTACTCCCACGCATGTAATTTACCCTGTTTCATAAGCATTCTTACTTTCAAGCCCACATTTGCCTGTTTCTCCTTCCTCCTCCTCTTCAGTCCCCAACACCCTCATGCTCAGAGTGAAGGTCTGATTCTCTAGGTATCATCCCGTAGCCCAAGGGCACCATATGTCCTCCCCAGATGCCCAGGTATGTTGATGGTAAGAGCCCCAGGAATACAGGATTTGATTTTTATCAGATATACCAAATATGGCTTGTGCTGCAGTATACATTTATAGACGTGGAGGTGTTAAAACGATGTGTTAAAAACTTTGTGAAATAACAAATAGTATAATATGGCATATTATATTTTACATAAGGACAGAAGTAGCTTTTCCATTTTCAAGACTAATTGAGTTACTGAAATAACTCTCTATAGAATTTAGCATATTTAGTTTGATATCTGTGAGTAGAATCAAATATCTCTTCATCTGGATGTCCAGATGCTGCAGAGTTAAGTGGGAGCTGTTGGTCACATATCTGGCCTTACTACCAAAGATCACACATTCTGGGTACCTGGAGAGGGCTATGAAATCATCCAGGGAGCAGATGGGAAGGGATTCAGGCTGCTGACATCATCATCACACAGCACCATCATTAGGTCATTCCTGCCCTGTGTGCAGAGGGATGTTTTGACTTGAATTAGATTTTTCACTGGCAGAAATTCAGACTGAAAGTAAACTTGACATCTGTTCTTGAGCTTCTAAAAACCACGACAACCATGTAGCTTTCTGATATTAAATGCCATCTCTTTTTGGTCCACCTAAAAATCTCTCTTGCGTATGAAGACTTCATGGTCATACAAGTGGTTGACGGTATAGATTCTGCTTTTGAGTAAACCCTTGATGTTCAATATTTCCATTTATAGTGTTAACCAAATAGGAACATGATTTTGTTAGAGATGAACTCTGTGTAATACATTTATAATTTTTTTTTATTATTATTATTTATTTATTTTTCCCCCAAAGCCCCAGTAGATAGTTGCATGTCATAGCTGCACATCCTTCTAGTTGCTGTATGTGGGACGCGGCCTCAGCATGGCCGGACAAGCGGTGCGTCAGTGCGCGCCCAGGATCCGAACCCGGGCCGCCAGCAGCGGAGCGCGCGCATTTAACCGCTAAGCCACGGGGCTGGCCCAGTGTGTAATACATTTAAACAGAAGATTACTCCCATAGCAAACCCAAGAAAAGGGCCATCAGCCTTTGCTAAATGCAATAATATCATTCCATTGCCACCCAAGTCAGTGCCAATAGGAATCTGGCGCTGCTTTTCCACTGGCGACGGCTGGCAATGGCACGTCCAACCTAATTCATAGACAGGACTCCAAGGCCTGGTGAAGCACCTGCCAAGTCGGAACAGACCACCTATTCTGTGCTATTCTACTTCGTTCTCCTTTCTCTCTTTTTCTCGTTTAAGTGCCATAGTCATTTCCCATTCAAATTATGAAAGCATATGAGATTTTTCTTGCTTTATAAATGCAGTATAGTCCAGATATAAGCCTTCACCTGTGTGTGCTTTATCTGTAAAAAATGTTAACCTCTATAATATTGGTAGGGAAATAAATTTCTGAAAGATGTTAAAGATATTTTAAATATGTAAAGAGCATATACTGGAAAGGAAGAGTTCCCACTTGGCATAGAAGCAAGTTGCAGGAGGTAGATCTACATCTCTGAAGCTGGCTACCTCTTCTTCCATGATATTAACTTTCTTAGACCAATATTTAATCAGGGCCCCTCAAAGAGGCATTTTATCCCAGACTCCCCCCTTTATTACCCACTTGTGTGCTTAATACATGTCGAATTGATAGTAACTAGCTGAGACGTCA
This sequence comes from Diceros bicornis minor, assembly GCF_020826845.1. NCBI lineage: Eukaryota > Metazoa > Chordata > Mammalia > Perissodactyla > Rhinocerotidae > Diceros > Diceros bicornis. The sequence continues at coordinate 63,485,712 of NC_080742.1, read as the reverse complement.
CCGTTGCCCTGCCCTTAAACTCAACTGAATAGCTCATCCTTCAAAATATATATTCTTTTATGTGTTGGTCCTTTCTTCCTGTGTTTTCGGGTAAGTGCAGTGCCCTTAACTTTCATCCATAAACTGTGTTGTCCAGAATCCAGTAGCGTCCCCACTTTATGTGAAGTCCTGCCAAAAGCTGTGACCAGAGACCTGGTGATTAGGATGGTCTTTTGTTTATTTCCACCTGAATGTCTAATATCGTGTAACACAGTAAGTGTGTCCAGGCTAAATTTCCCAAGGACAAGAAACATGACTTCTCTTGCTTGCTTGCTTGCGAAGCTATATTGTGCCTGCTGTAAGTTCTTGATGGATGTTTCTGATGAGGGCAACTGCTCAATCTAGAAAGAAGGAACATAAGGGAGATGAAAATTAAGTACCAGAAATACAGGACACTTTGACACAAGCTTCTCTCCACCCCCTTCCCATACACATTGCAAAATACAGTACAAAAATAAAGTTACAGCTTTATACATATTTTCAAGGAGATAAATCTTATAACAGTCTTGCTTATTGAGGAAAGTAAAACTCCCTGGCCCTGTATTTGAAATTTCAGGCCCTTATTCTGTTTATCTTGTGTGCATGTTGGCTTCAAACATATCCTACATTTTCTTTTGTGTTTTTTCCTGCCAAACACTGAATTATTTAGTTGACTATTCCCTTTAACAATTTAGCTTTCACATGAGCTCTATATAGCAAATAAATGATTTATAGAATCAAAGATTCCATTCATTCATTCACCTATCCATTCAGCAAATATTTTTTAGTGCCTACGGTGTAAAGTAAATGCCATAAAGCTAGAGAGCACAGTTCTATGAAGGTGTTTATGAAAGGAACTGTGTTCTGGTGAAACTTGAGCTGAAAGCTAAAGCAGGAGTTAACAGACATACAGCAAAGAAAAATGTTCTTATCAGCAGGAATAGCATATACAAAGGCCCTGTGGTCAGAGTGAATATGGCACATTCAAGGAACTGAAACATTGTTAGTGTGACTGAAATATGAGGAGGGAAGGAACCAGTAAAAGTGAGGTTGGAAGAGGAAGACAGAGCCCAGGTATTGGGGGGTAGAGAGACAAAAAAGAAACCAGGAAGGACCAGTTAGGAGCTTAATACAGCAATCTAGGTAAGAGATGATGATGGCTTGAATATGTGGGTAGCAATGGAAGATAGTAAGAAGATTGATTTTGAAGATAGAGATGACGAGGCTTGCAGATGACTGGATGTGGGTGGGAGAGAAAAAATTGAAGCTGGCCCTTAGATTTTTGGCCTGAACAGAAGAACAAATGGTGGTGCCATTGACTTAGGTGGAAAATACTGAGAGAGGAGCACTTTGGGGGTGGGAGAGGTGAAGGATCCTATTTTGAACATAAGTTGGAGATGCTGTTAGATACCTAGGTGGAGATGTAGAAGGGGAAGCTGGACGTGCTTGTATGGAGCTCAGGGAAGAAGTCAGGGCTAGAGATGTGCATGGGAGGGTCATCAGCATATGGATAGTATTTGAAGCTGTGGAACTGAATGAGAGCACCCCGGAAGAAAGTATAAATTGAAAAGAGAAAAGTACTTAGGACTGGGCCCTGAAGCATGCCAACATTTAAAGGTCAGGATGTGGAGAAGCATCTAGCAAAGGAGACTAAAAAGGAGTAAGCAGCCCATGATGTAAAATGAGAATCAGCAGAGTATAATATCCTGTGAAGAAAGTATTTCGTGAAGGAAAGAGTATCAGAGCGGCTGGGAGGTTGAGGATGAAGGCTGACAATTGGCCCTGAGATTTGGCGATGTCGTGTAGATGTTGGTGACCTTGACAAGTGCTCTTTCAGTGGAGTGGTGGAGGTGAAAGCCTCATTAGAGCGAATTCAAGAACAGATAGGAATTGAGAAAGTGAAAACTAATTATAGGCAGCTCTTGAGAAGAGTTTTGCTGTAAAAGGGATCAGAAAAATGGGGCTATAACTGGAAGGAGGTATGGGGACTAGGATTATTTTTAAAATATGAGATATTATAGCATGTTGGTTTACTAATAGGTATGGTTCAGTAAAGAGAAGGATTGATAGTGCTAAAGAAAACAGAGATAAGTGAAGGAACAACATCCTTGGGCAGGCAAATGGGGATGGGTTCCAGTGTAGTATTGCCCAGTGTGCCTGTTGGAGAACTGTCTGTTACTTGTCCACAATCAGCTTGCTCTGGAAATTAAATCAACTGTGTAAGCATGCAGTTTGGTTCAGTTGACATTGCTTTTTGTAGGAAGACTTTGTCAATGAAGGAAGCTTAGCACACACAAAGAAAGCTTGGCCTTAGCTAGGAGTGTTGACAGTTTATCCATAGTAACAGGAAGGAAGACAGAGTATGTGATACTGACCGTGAAAAGTTGGGTGGTAGCGTAGTTGATCAATTGAGCGCCCATTAACGCAGCTATTACTGTTTTTTGTTGTTGTTGTTCTTCTCTTAAGGGTAATTATCCTTAAGCTATTTTACTGTCCAGGTAAGATATTGATTTTTATCAAAACTATATAGGATGAATATGCCAAGCTTAAATAAATAGCAAATATTTATACAAGAATTGCTGGCGCATCTCCTGGTGAGTGTGAGAAGTTGGTAGTGAGAATGAAGACGTGAAGGAAAGACTTCTTAGGGTCTGAGCCATTGCTAATAGGTCAAAACTGAAGCTGTTGCCACATGAGTGATTTTCTGCCAGTACTGCCCAGTGGAGTAGCTCAAGGGGGTTTTTAAAATCCTTCCATTTCAATCCTTGTTCATTCTTTGTGTGTGTGTGTGTGTGTGAGGAAGATCAGCCCTGAGCTAACATCCGATGCCAGTCCTCCTCCTTTTTGCTGAGGAAGATTGGCCCTGGGCTAACGTCCGTGCCCATCTTCCTCTACTTTATATGGGACACCGCCACAGCATAGCTTGACAAGCGCTGCTTCGGTGTGCACCCGGGATCCAAACCTGCGAACCCGGGCTGCCAAAGCAGAGTGCACGCACTTAACCGCTGCCCCACCAGGCCAGACCCCTTGTTCATTCTTTTTACCTCACCTGCACTGTGTGCTTCCTTGACTGAAAGCAAAATCACTCCTTTTCCTGCCCCTCTGTTGTGGCTAATGCTGTGCCCTCCACCTGGAGTGCCTTTTCCATCAGCTTTGCCTGACTAATTTCAGTCCGTTCTTCAAAATATCTTACAAAACGTGTAAAAAGTTTTACAAGCTTCTCATTTTAGAATTGTCTAATACAGCAAATAAGTATAACAAAGCATAGATTCAAATATAGTTGTGAGGCTACAGTCGTTCAACTAGCCTAGGCTTTTGGTGACACAATGGTTAACAAGGCCAAATTCCCCAAATATCATTGCTCTCCAAGTTTCAGCCCTTGTCTGTCTTCTCTTCCATCTGTACCACCAGTCCAGAAAGGACGATCACGTACATCTGAATCACCTGGCTGGGCCCCATCGCCACCTCGCCAGGCCATAGGTGGTGGTGAGGCCCTGAAGTCTTAGGTATCCTTCAGGAGATTCTCATGCATGCTGAAGTTGAGAACCACTGCCTTAGATCAATTCCCTTGATGGCCATCGAGGATTTTCACCTGCCCTCAATGTCTTTGTGTTGATTTTTTCTGCCTCCATTAACCCACCAGGTTGTAGGGAAGTCATGCTCCAGATTTAGATTCCTTTAGCTTGTCAACGTGTAAACATCAGCCTTGTTAATGCCCAGTCTTGTCCACATAGGCACTTCTCTCAGTCCATGTATTGTTTATGGAGATGGGCTTTTGTTTGAGCACAATATCACGTTAATTTTCAAAAGGACAAATTATAGGAGATGAGGTTTCTCTAGGGAGCAGATAGCATCGCTTAAAGATACTTCCTAAATCCCAGAATGCCGTGGCAACTGGAAAACTTGAAGCAATAACTTTTCTTTCCTGTACACCAGTCCCTCTTTTATGTGTAAATTTTATCATGCTTTGCCTGTAGATTATGGTTGTCATAAGTGATCCTTGTGTTTGCATTTCTATAGCAGATATCAGTAATTTGACCATTTGCAGTAACAGATTGCAAACCTTTCTTGGCTATTGAGTTGGAGCACTGAGATTTGAAATGTCCCCGTATTCAGAGACTGAGTCATGAGTAACAGAATAAACCCAAAGGAGCCACATGGTTTTGGATAAATTGGAACAAGTAAAGAAAGATCCCTAACCACCACGGGTATCCACTACAATGAAGACGCAATAATGTATAAATGCCTTTAGCTGGCTTGGGGACTTGTGTGCCAGGAAACTGACTCAGTGCTGAGTTACCATAAAAAGCTCCGGGAGCTGCCTCTGTGACTTGGGCTGAATGTTATAAGCATAAATGAAAAGCAGTTGAAGTAGAGTCATTTCAAGATATTTCTTGAATATCCTGGAATAACCTAGGAAGTCTCATTCTTGGAGGTCTTACCGCTCATCATATCAAACATGTTAAAGAGACCCACATGCCACATTAGATATATTTTACTGAAGAAAAAGTGAAAAGCGATTTTTACATTTTGCTTTTTAAATTATTGGCCTATGAGTAAATCATTTAATTCCAATTGGCTGTGATTTCTCAGCATTTCTATATATTTAGGAAGTCTTGGAAAGTCATGAAAAGTAATCTATAATTTTTTTAATATAATAGAAGTTGCATGAATATTAAATTGGACAATTAATGAAATTGATAATGTTGCATTCTGCAGACATGTAGTTAACATCTTTTTAGTTTATTTTGCAGTTTTAATTTTTGATCCCATAAAATTTTTTCAGGTCTCAGTATTTTCTGAAGCCCCTGAGAGGCTGATAGGCCCTACGCCCTGTGCCTCCTGTGCCTCTTGATAAAGCAGCCTTGATAAGAAGATGAGGTGTTCAATCTAGAGCAAGGATTGCATGCCCTATTCAAGAACCATAAGAATAGTCATTGGTCTAAAATTCTAGAATCCAGAAGAATGTGAAGCAGAGTTTGTTGGAATGTTTTTCAGACTCCGGCCTCTCTAGAGCCTTGCTCTTCAGAGAGTGAGCCTGGATCAACAACATGAGCGTCACCTGGAGCTTGTCAGAAATGCAGAATCTCAGGCCCCATCCCAGGCCTACTGAATCATAATCTGCATTGTGACTAGATCACCAGCTACCCCTTAAAGTTTGAGAAGCACTGCTCTTTCTAGAGAGTTCTCAGCTCTAGGTGTACAAAAGAATCACCTGGGAGTTTTAACAATCCTGATGTCCAGGTTGCACCCCAGTCCAATCATTAGGATCTCTGGGGGTGTAATCCAGACATCTATATTTTAAAAGCTTCCAAGTGATTCCAGTACGCAGCCAAATTGAGACTCATTGGTCCATAATAAGGCCGCAGAGCCTTCACGTTGTTTACCAGCAAGAAGCTGTGAATTCTGTCTGTGTGTTTGGGATCCAGCGTATAAGAAACACATGAGTAATCTTCACCACGGAATAGCCTCTCACTTGGAAGATTGAATTTGTTGGCTCCTTCCCAGGACATTAGGCCCAATAGTCTAAATCCCAGATATGTCATGTTTCGCTAACACCGGAGGTTATTGTTTCTGAACAATAATCCAAGCTAGACGTGTGGGCGAGAAGGTGGTTTTTTATGTAAAACTCGGGAATAGGGGGACTGTGTGTATTTTTCCATTGAATGGCAAAGCAGAATGTCTGTGCTTAGAACCACAGCTTAAGGATGCCAAATTTTCTTCATTAAACTTAGAAGCCCAACAGTCTCCTAGATGCTGGGCCAAGGACTGCTTCCTTGCCTGATAGCATTCCATTTTCTGATAATTAAGTGTTAGTTTCATATAGTAAAGTTTGAATAAACTGCTTTGGGAACTCTAATGATTTCTTCAGTTGTCATCATTGAATTTGCCAGTGTCTATAGAAAGTTGCCGCTTTATACTGTTATTTGCAGGTGATTTATCTCTTTTATATGAAATTCACTGATGATATTTGCCATTTTGGGGGCTGAAGAAACCACAGGACTTCTCAATTTCATAGGCTTTACTTATACTTAACTTTCATAGTAAGATTCGCTGAAAGATGTAAATTACATATATAAAATGTGCATGTGTGCACCACAGTGCTTGCTCAGGGTAGAGCAGGCGCCCAAGAAATGGTGGTTTTCTTCTCTTTCCCTTTCTTTTTTTTTTTTTTTTTTTGGTGAAGAAGATAGGCCCTGGGCTAACATCCATGCCCATCTTCCTCTACTTTATATGTAGGATGCCTGCCACAGCATGGCTTGATAAGCAGTGCATAGGTCAGCACCCAGGATCCGAACCTGCGAACCCCGGGCCACTGAAGCCCAGCTCTCGAACTTAACCACTACACCACCAGGCCAGCCCTGGTGTGAATTTTATTTGTGTGTTTGGGACTTTCCCTTTCTTTATCATGAGCTTTCACACTCAACCATCCAATCCCTTAATCTCGATAATGTTCCCCTACCCTATGAGAAGGCTATAATAGTGAGTTTTCCAGCAGGTAACAGTAATGAACATTTATGTCCTTCAAAGACTATAAATAACCTTCTAACCTGTATTTTACCAGTCAGATAACCAAGGTGTAAAGTTTAAGTATCAACCATTAATACAGTGGTGTTTAGTTTAGAGTAGCTTGGGGAGTGACCTATCTTGTTTCAATATAATGCTGTATCTAACATTAAATGAACCAACTGCAACTGCATTCAGTTTTGAATATGTACTTTTATAGCTACAAAAAGGGACATATTTTGAACAAATTACGTAACTGTAGAATTAACCAAGAAAGCTTACCAAATCCTCCTTCTTTTTTTTTTTTTTTTTGTGAGGAGGATCGGCCCTGAGCTAACATCTGCCAATCCTCCTCTTTTTGCTGAGGAAGACTGGCCCTGGGCTAACATCCATGCCCATCTTCCTCCACTTTATATGGGACGCCGCCACAGCATGGCTTGCCAAGTGGTGCGTCAGTGTGCGCTCGGGATCCGAACCAGTGAACCCCGGGCCACTGCAGCGGAGCGCGTGCACTTAACTGCTTGCGCCACCGGAACGGTGCCCAAATCCTTCGTTTTTTAATCTCCCAGGCAAGATACATATGGCCATATATGTCCTCTCTGTCAGGCTTTCCCCCTAATTTCTCCAGCCCTGAGATACCCCGTTCTCTGAATTGCTGTAACACTCACTGTCAGTTTCACACAGCTTAGTACTGGGTTATAGACAATCTCATAGTCTGTAATTGTTCCTATAGTAGCAGGCTTGTCACCATGAGAGAGGGAATCTGCCTTCTGTAGCTCTTTCTTGCCCCTAACATCTTAAACGGGAGAGAGAACACATCTTATAAATACTCAATATATTCTATCATTTTATCCTATCCATTTCATCTCTGAGCTCCATTTCTTTTCTTTTCTTTTTTTTTTCATAATTTTATTTATTTATTTATTTTTTCCCCAAAGCCCCAGTAGATAGTTGTATGTCATAGCTGCACCTCCTTCTAGTTGCTGTATGTGGGACGTGGCCTCAGCATGGCCGGAGAAGCAGTGCGTCAGTGCCCGCCCGGGATCCGAACCCGGACCGCCAGCAGCGGAGCGTGCGCACTTAACCGCTAAGCCATGGGGCCGGCCCGTGAGCTCCATTTCTTTTTCTGTACTTTTAAAAAGTGTGGCTTTCTTCCATGTTAATCAAATATGGAATATTATATTTATATTACATCATTTTTGCTTTGTTCAGAAATTAATAATAAACATTAGGAAATATCAAGAGATTAATATATTTCTGTCTGAGTCATATGAATTCATAGATCTTTCTGTGTATCATTTTACAAAGAACCCGACTCTAGTGATAAATTTTTTCTTTTTTTTTTTGCTTTGTGTCTGTTTTTTATTTCAAATATGAATTATCTAATATCGTTCCACATGCTTACTGAAGAAGGTTTTCTTTTGTCTTAGTTGTTCTTTATTCTTATCTAATAAGTGATTTTCACTAATGTGAAGTTTCCAACTTAATGTGTGTTCTTTTTTTATCACTAGCGTTATTATTACAACAGTTCTATACCTATCAGATGCACTTCGCAAGAACTTCTTAAATGAAAACTTTGATTATAAGGTAGGTATCCATTTAGATGACTGCTTGGGACTGCAGGATTGCTTGGGCTAAAAAGTTTCTCATTGTACTTCAAGAAATTACCTAATATATTTTCTTTATCTTTATAATAGAAAAATAAATTTATTCCAGCTACCTCAATTAATCTCGGGCCATAGTAGTTTTAACTGTGAATAAAATGAAAAGAGGTTTCATTATGTTTGTGAACAAGTTAGAGCTGTAATCATGCTTATCAACCTGGTGAAAATCATAGAGCTTAAGAGGAGATAGTTCTTTATGATTACTATAAATTTTAATTCTTGTTTTTTCTGTGCGATCCCCATGCATGACAAAAGGAATTTAGAACTAATATTTTCAAGACATGTTTTAAAATAGAGTTTATATGAAGAAGATATTTGCAAAGTAAATCCTTTACTTCTCCATCTTCCCATTTTTTAATGAATTAATGAAAAGAAAATAAATGAAAGATTAATAAAATTCTTTAAGGCATAACTCTCTGTATATCTGTAATATAATGTGATATGTCTCAGTGCCTAAGAATTCTTCATATACTATTTTTTTTTTTTTGATGAGAAAGATTTGCCCTGAACTAACATCTGTTGCCAAGCTTCCTCTTTTTTTGCTTGAGGAAGATTAGCCCTGAGCTAACATCCATGCCAGTCTTTCCCTATTTTGTATCTGGGTCACCGCCTCAACATAGCTGATGAATGGCGTAAGTCCATGCCTGGGATCGAACTCACGAACCTAGGTCACCAAAGTAGAGCATGCCGAACTTAACCACTATGCCACAGGGCCAGCCCTGCCAATCTTCCTCTTTTTGCCTGAGGAAAATTCACCCTGAGCTAACATTTGTGCCAGTCTTCCTCTATGTTGTATGTGGGTTGCCGCCACAGCATGGCCGCCAACAAGTGGTGTAGGTCTGTGCCCGGGAACCAAACCCAGGCCGCCAAAGTGGAGGACACCAAACTTAACTAGGCCACGGGGCTGGCCTCTTGATATACTGTTTTTTAAATGGCAAATGATAAGTGGTAAACAAAGGTGGGCAGTACTTGTGTTGGCTTCCCTTCTTAATGATGTTTTATGGTTTTCTGGCATCTTTATTTCTTATTCTTTTTAAATAACATTTTTCATCTTAACATTTAATAAAATTTCCTTATTGGATAACTAAAAACTACAAAAAAGCACATATACAATAAACCAATGGAATTTTAATGGTTGTGTAATATTTCTTTATATCATACTTTATAATAATTAATATATCATAATTTCATAATCAGAGCTCTACTTTTAATATTTAAGTTGCTTCTACTGTTTAATTCTTATAAGTTACTCTTTTTATGTACTCCTCACAAAATAAAACTTGGCATATATCTGTAATTGTTTCTTTGGATAAACATTTATAGGTGGAATTGTTGAGTTAAAGGTTGTACCAATTATATTTGATTGGGGAAAAATCTTTTTTTTGCTTTAATTAGCATTTCTTGCTAGTTATTAGTTACTAATTATTGATTATAGTTGTTAATTATTGACTAGTTATTAACTAAAATTCATATCTTGTCAATTGTCTGTTCTTGACCTTCATTCATTGTTTTGCTCAGGGTTTTATCATATTCTTTTTTATTTGTAAGAGCTCTTTATGTATACAAGATATTAATTCTTCATAATATTTTTCCTACTATTTATCTTTAATTTTACATGGTGTCAGTAGAGTTGTTTCCTTCTGTTATGTCCTAAATGTTTTTGGTTAAGTTTTTGCTGGGAATTTTATTCTGATCTCTTTGTGATGCTGTTTTTGGTATAAGAAACCTTAGACTCAAAAAGTTTGTCTGGGCATGGGATTTTTATATACTGTCTGAATTTAAAGCAATTAGCATATCCAAAGAAGTGGATGCATTTTTTTTTTTTAGTTCTACATTAAAAGTTCCAAAAATGAATTCTCACAGGAATAAAGTAAACCATCTTATACCTCAGCCTCCTTGGAGACACACAGACATGTTATAAGAGAAACAAAACGTCTACCATTTAGCGTATAAGAGAGAGTTCGAGAAACCTGGGATACGTAATTGAAGCAATAAATAAATAGATAGTAGTTAGTTAGTTTACTTCTTTGTTATAGAAAATTTCAAGCATGTATAAAAGTCGAGAAAATAGTATAATGAACTCCCGTATACCCATCTCCAGTTCTGACTATTATCAACTCATGGCCAGTCTTATTTCAACTATACCCCCATCCACTTACCACTTTTGAAACAAATCCGAGATATCATGTCACTTCACCTGTAAATATTTTTGGAACACCATAGTATTTAAATATCTTGTTCTTGTTTTAGATCTGGGATTCCTACTTTTACCTTGCAGTCATTTTTATAAACCAGTTGTGTCTGCAATTAGAGATGTTCACAGCTTCCAAAAAGAAAAAGGTGTTAGAAAAGTAAGTACCAGTGTATAATTGGGTGGGATTATGAGGCACGTCAAATGTTGTGCCTTTTAAAGGGTGCTTAGTTCAAATGATAAATCAGATTTCTATAACTGGAAATCACAGTGGAGAGGCAATGACCAAGAGAACAACAAGCAATTTTTGCTGGAAATTTCAATATTTTGAACTTATTTACACATTTTTTCCTCATTCTTTCAGGATTCAAAATTAATATAGAAGTGAAAAATTATGAGACAAATCTACTTTCCTAAAGGATTTATATGAGAATTTGAATTAGAGACATCAAGATGTACGTTGTACAAATTTCCAGTTATAAAATGAATAAATAATAGGGATATAATGTACAGTATGGTGACTATAGTTAGTAATACTGTATTGCATATTTGAAAGTAGCTAGGAGAGTGGATCTTGAAAGTTCTTATCACAAGAAAAAAAATTTTGTAACTCTGTATGGTGATGGACATTAACTGGACCTATTGTGATGATCATTTTGCAATATATACAAATATCAAATCATTATGTTGTACAACTGAAATTAATATAATGTTATGCCAATTATACCTCAATAAAAAAAGACATATGCATTAAACATCTTTAATTAAAAACGTACTGCCTTTTAATTCAGAATGATAGATTGTATCCTAAGAGATACAAATACTTCTTTGTCCTGGAGGCTTTGTATCAGGTATGATTTTTGTTCTTTTTCAGGTATGGTGACATGCGGGTAACAATGGGTTGTGAAATTTTCAGCATGTGGCAAAACCTAGGTAAGTGATGAAAAAAGAAGCCACCTCCATTTTACAGCTCATCACTGTACTTTTAAGTGTACAAATGAAGAAGGACAATTTACCAATGACAGCATTTGAAACCAAATGTCTAAATCGATAAAGATATCTAGAGAAAGTAATTGACATTTTGGCATCGAATAGGGTTACAACTAATTCTTTAAATTGGCGTCTGTCTGAAAAATCCCCTTAGCTTTGTGTGTTTCATTATTATTGAATGATAAATTTTATAATCTAGCATCGCTCCAATAATATACACAATTCTGGCAATGAGCTAACCTTTCAGAATTTGGGAATGTAACGACTCAAAATTTTTGGAACTCTGAATTGAGGCTATGAATCATAACAAATTAAGATTAAACTTCATGAAACATTGACTTGAGCGTCACTTCTCTTAAAAAACTTGAAACCACTGACCTATATCATAAAGAGTACAGCCAAAGGATTTAAAAGCATCTGCAGTTGCTAAGGAACTATTAGATGCAATTTTGTTAATCTGCCACAGCAGATAGAGCGTATTATTCCAGCAAATTGATGACACAGATCTGGTTGCATAGAAAAGAAGAATATTTGGAAAATAAATTGTTTTAAAATCTCATTGGCATAAGGTTTTTTCTAGAGATTCATAACTTATTTAATTTGATATGTTAACTGTGCATGTTTATAGTATTCATTTACTATTATTGCATTGTAATTCTTCCTTGCAATTTATTAAAGTGATGGACCTATTTGAATTGAATATGTATTGACCTGAAAGTATGAACGCTCTTGCGCTCATCCAAGCACAACTTGGAGATGGCAGGATATGTTTTCTTTAAGTGAAAATAGAACCATTATCATTTTACTTCAATTCATGTTACAGAGTGCTTTTGACCAGGATATATATATTTCTCAAATTTACATAGCAATTTGAGAAACCCATGTTATATATAATTGAGGCCAGAGTTCAATGCTTGCTGGTACTTTCAGAAAAAAGGTGAGTTAACATCTTGAAAGCAACCTCCAGCTGTCTAAGGTCAGCCAGAAGTCCATGATGTGTCTTTAGATTTCAGCTCAAAAATAGCATCAGTTTGTCTTATTTGAAGAACACTCCTCTCAGTCTTCATGTTTCATTGATTCTTTGTGTCCTTGTTTTTCAAAAGCAAACCAAGGCCTTTGGAGTGTCCATATTGCATTTGGCATTAATTTAGCAAGATGTTTTCCAAAGAATGCTTCATTGAAATGCTACTGTGGTTGTTTAGGCTCTTATCAGAGCTCAAATGATAAGACTAGGACAGATTCATTTGGTTACTAGAATGTTAGAAAACATGACAGGTTTCCTCTTCTAGATAAATCTTAGCATTGCCGAGTATGGTTATTTCCACATAAATCTTTATCCAAGCCAAGGATAGCTATGCATTTAGGCCCATGACCATTGGCTTGGTAAATAAAGCTGGCATCTTTAGTCTCCCTAAAGATGTCATTGTATCCTTCATAAACTTTTCTCCTTTATTTTGTCTTTAAAACAAAAATATTTCTACCCCTCTAGATTTTATGTTAAATTACTTCTTTATTTTCCTTAGAAATCTAGAGAATGTGAAAAATCTCTGGAGCATACTGATCCCCGTAACGTATTATTATGTCAGTACTCTTTAGAACAGTGGTTCTCAACAGACCAGCATCTGCATCACCTAGAAGCTTATAGGAAATGCACATTCTCTGGCTCCACCCTAGACCTACTGAAACAGAATCTCTGCGAGTGGGGCACAACAATCTGAGTTTTAACAAGTTCTCCAGGTGATTCTTATGCACTTGGCTAAAGATTGAAAAGCACTGCTCTAGACAGTATCCTCTTTCTGTGTTTTTCCAGCCCTAGAACAGTTCTAGCACTCTGTTAGAAAAGACTTATTATACAAGTGTTCAGCGTACTATTTTAACACCCCGTCTAGACCTTAACACAGCTTGTTACTTAGGAATATCAAAATACATTAGTTATAATTTGTTTTACCTATAAATATGTCATATTGAGTATTTTGATTGCTAAAGGAGAATCTATTTAGATAATTATAGATTTTTATTTTTTTAATGGAACAGGCCACTAAATTCAGTTTAACGTAGTTCATAAAGCACTGGCTATGTGCAGGTTATTTGGGGGGATTAAAAAAAAATAGTCCAGGGGCTGACCTGGTGGTGTAGCAGTTAAATTTGCACGCTCTCCTTTGGCGGATGTACAGCTATGACATACAACTATCTACTGGGGCTTTGGGGAGAAAAAAGGAAAAAAAGAGGAAGATTGGCAACAGATGTTAGCTCAGGGCCACTCTTCCTCAAAAAAAAAAAACAGTGGTTGATGCCTGTTAAGAGCTTAGTTTTTAAATCTTATATTTTAAACTTTTTCTCCAATTTATATAAAACAAAAAAAAAAGCTTGATAAAGACAAATTCACCATGTTTTAGTAAAGCAAATAAGCTTTTATGATTTCATAAGTCAAGATCCTCAATAGTTTTTAGTAGATAGAAAAAACACTAACTTGGAGAACATAACTTGAGGAGAGGAAATGCCCAGAGTCACTGAATACACTTTTTGCCACTTTTGAAACTGTTCAGTTGGTCTAATTTGAAAACACAAATTTTACTGGACAATATTTTTAAATCAGATTTTGGTCATTGATGTTTACCTCAGAAGTGTGGGAACTCCTCCATATGCTAGAAATAAGTTGGTTTTTCCATTCTGTTGAGGACAAGGAATAAAAGGTGCCTGTAATTTAGTGACTAGTCTGCTTCTAAATATAAAGCTGTAGGATTTTCTAATCTGATCATTATGTTCCTTAGGTTTACCTGTGAGCAACGAATCATATAGTAATTTTATGTTTATCTTTCTGAAGAACTGCCGTACTGTTTTCCACAGCGACTGTACCATTTTACATTCCCACTTACAGTGCACAAGGGTTCCAAATTCTCCACATCCTTGCCAACACTTTTTTTTTTTTGATAGTAGCCATCCTAATGGGTGTGAAGTGATATCTAATTGTGATTTTGATAAAATAATTTATTTTTGAAGTGTAAAGACCAAGTAGTGAGAAGACCAAGTAGTGAGACCTTTTCTTAAATGTGTTATTCCTCAGTATTTTTGTTTTCTAAGTAGAAGGACCAAAAATGTTCTGTCAAGAGAGGGGGTAAGGCATGAATTTTCCCCTAAAATTTTATACATTTGTACCTACACTTACAAGAATAGTCGCAAAGAAAGAGGTTAGTCTTTACTACTGTCCCACCTTTGGCATTCATCGTGCTGCAAGGTTAAGTTTTTTCTTTCTATTTTTAGTTGAACTAACATTCTTACTGAATATACTGTGGGCTCTTTCTTCCACATTTGCAAACACAGCATCTTGTAACTGCTGTAGAAAAATCAATACTTCCCTAGCAGGCTGTTCTGTGTGCGTAAATATAAAACTCCAACAACCCAAGGAGCAGGTGCCCTGAATACTTCAAAACAAGACCATGTGGCTGACAATTAGAGATGTGGAAAATATACTAAATGTGCAGTTTAAAGAGAAATCATTTAAATGAAGTTTAGTTTGCTGTTGCCATACACAGCTCAAGATTTTGCTTTGCTGATTGGGGAGGAATTAAATTTTCTATGGTGGAGAGCCTGTTCATGTTTGCACAGATTCTGTGTTCCCAAAGTGTGTTTTCAGCAAATAAGGCTATCTCCATGCATTCCTGCACAATGGTTTAAATGTAGGTGTGGCTTCTCTACTGTTGATAGAAAATCAGGCTACAAAGTATAGTGTATAGACTTTGTTTGGATTGTGATTGAAAGAAAGCAGCTGTAAATGACATGTTTTAAGCCAATCAGGGAAATTTTAATATAGGCTGGGTTTTAGATTACGGAATTATTGTTTGCCTTGTTAGGTGTGATAAAGACATTGTGATTCTGTATTTATGAAATGTCCTACCTCTTAAAGATGCTTACTGATGTGTGTACAAGTGGAATGATATGTATGATGCCTCAGACTTGCTTTAAAATACTCTAGAGAAAAAAATAGTTGTAGCAATAGGTGAAACAGGATTGGCAAAAATGTTGATAATTATTGAAGCTAGATGATGGGTATGGGGGGATCTGTTTTAGTATTCTTTATAATTGTGTGTGCATGTGAGATTTTTCATAGTAAAAAATTTTTAAAAGAAGAAAATCAGGTTGTAAAATGTCTATAAATGGAAAGATTTTTAAAAAAGAGATTCAAAAATACTCAAGCAAATGGTGGTAAATAAAATAAGTACATGCTGATAATGTTCTTTGTTAGAGAGACCAAAGGATGCCAGACTCAGGAAAGATTCAAAACAAAGATCATCATGTAGCTGCTCTGAATCTCATTCCACCAACTCAGCCATGGGAGAACTATCGGAGCTGGCAGGAAATTCCGTTATATTTTGTATTCCTTGCCTCTCCCTTCCCTCTTTACCCTCACATACCCAAAAGCTGTGTCAAGGTTTGATGTCTTACACCGTGTTAAGGCAGCAGGGAGGCCCTCCTGGTTATTAGTCACATGCCAAGATGGCTTTTGTCCTGTGTACATGGTCCCTTCAGTCTGTGGCTCTGCTGGGGCACAGCATCTGTGGCTACACTCTGAACCCCTGCAGCCGTCTCCCAGGGCAGGGTCACAGAACAGGTGTAAGCCTGGCTAATCCCAGGACTTGCCAGCCTTCGTCTCCACAAGAATCTCCTTCTCCCTTTTCTCTTTCTTCCCCTCACTTGCCAGCATGTCTTGAATAAGCATTGAGTGGGTTTAGGCTTTTACAAATGACAGTAAGAGTGATTTAGTTCAGGTTGCTTCTGCTTTCTGCCCTGACAAAAATAACTGAGGAAAGGAATTGCAAATGCTGGCTGCTAGTTACCTGCTCGATATATGTATGTTGGAGGGATGGGGGATACAGGGAGAAAACTATGAATTGATGGTTCCGTGTATTCTGCCACAGTAAGTTTGTTGGTCTTGAAAGTATTCATTCTTTTGGAGGAAAATATACAAGGTTAGATTCATAAGGAAATTTCTTTTGATGGATAAGAAGGAGGTGTTCTTGCTCCGATGAGGAAAAGTAAGCAGTCCCTTGGGAAAGATTAAATATTACCTGGGTCAAAAAATAAAGATAGGAAAACAAAAGGAATTACAAGCCAAGTTTTACCACACACATATGGGTATGGATAAGTAGTTTGGAGATGAGAAGCAGTTACTTCTGATAAAACCTCACAGAGACAGGAAAGGACTTTGTGGCTTCAGTGCTGTAAAGGGGCGTTCAGATAGGCAGGGGCCTGCGAGTTGTGTCCTGCTAAGGTCCCGTTGCTTTGAGAAAAAGGTACAGGGGCCATGTTCTGAAGATGGCGGAAATGTCCCAAGGCACTTCCAGTCACCAAAAACAGTAACTCCACAAACACTTCTTTGGATTTGCCCATCTCTGATCTCATCTATCATTTTTGTTCTCTTTCCAAATTCTTTTTTTCATATTCCCTTTTCTTTAAAAACTCCTCTAAAGTCAATATGCATTTAAACTGTATATTTGCACCCTGGATTTATATATGTCCAAGCTCTGTGGCCACCTTAATGCCTTCTGGTACAAAAAATGAAATTGAGAAAGCAATAATTAATGTGAAGGGGTGTAACTCCGAAATTGGCAAGTAACCCTGAAGAGTATGATTTTGCTCGTATTCAACCCTTACTACAGAAGATCAAAGGTAGAAAAGAATAAAAGGGGGAAATTATCCTCTTTCATGAAGCCAGCCATCTTCTGCTCAGCTCCCCAACGTTCTGTGGGTTTTAAATGGATGCTTTCAGTATCATATGCTTTCCTTCATGATGTTGAAGGTTAGTTCTTAAGAAATAGTGCATTTTCCATAGCATGCAGTATTCTCATGATAAAAATAGAAACTCTTTGAGATTTAAGATAGATGATCAGGGTAGTGGTCTGAACTCAACACTCATCTGCTACATGAAATCACGTATGCCCACCCCACCCTCCACCTTCCTTTCCTGTGAATTATCAATACCTTACCTTTGAGTACTTGGTAATACACCATTTTCAGTTCGCTATTGCTACATTGTAGTCTTTTTGGAAAATTGTTATATTCCTTTTTTGGACCACCATTTAGATTTTTATTTAGGCTGTGTGTTTATTACGTAAAAAAACACAAGAAAAATTATAAAATACAGATAGGAACCATCTTTTTCACATATAAAAATCACTTGTAATGTCTCCACCCAAAGATAACCACTGTGGTTAACATTAGCAGATATAATCTTCTAGACTATCATATATATATGATATATATATATATCATATATATATGATATATATAGATAGATGTTTTTAAATGGAAGATATGCCTGTGCATACTGTATTGTACCTTGCTTTTTCAGTTAATTATATTGAAAAACTTTGCCTGTGTTATCCTTCTTCAACCTCATTTTTAATGACTGCATAAAAATTGTAATGTGTGAATATACAATAGTATATATAACCAATTCCTGATGATTTAAATAATTTTTAATTGTATTGCAATGGCTTTTTGTAAATCGCTCGTGTTTTAATAAAAAATGATGGAGAAATGTTAATCAACACATGGAAATTTACTGTTTATATATCTGCTTAGGGAAATATTTTTTTGCTTGGGGAGACAACTATAACTGAATATACTTGTAGCAATAGTTTTAAATAAATTTCATAATATTAATTTTCTGAAATCTTAAGACTAAATATACTGAAACACAAATTTTTATTCACTTTAGGAGAACACAAGCTTCACTTCATCCCTGCCCTGATTGGTCCCTTCCTAGAAGTGACCTTGATACCCCAGCCAGATCTCCGGAATGTCATGATTCCTATTTTTCATGATATGATGGACTGGGAGCAGAGGCGGAGCGGCAATTTTAAACAGGTAGGCAGATGTGCTCCTCAGAGCAGTTGGAAGAGTTGCAGTTCCCTCAAGCATCTCTGAGCTCCCAGATTCAACTCTGAGTCGGGAATTGAGCACCAAACCAGCCATCAAGGAACCCACATTCCAGCCTGGCCTGCCCGCTCCCAATCCACATGGCCTTGAACACCTCTCTGGTCCTATGTTCCCCTGAGCCTCCGGGGAAGCCCTGAAAAGCCATTTCATTCCCTTTAAGCTAAAAACTTCTGTGATTCCCCAGGTCTGTGTGTAAGAACTGGCAGAGACTTTATTTGCTCCTAGTTGGACACAACACAGAGGAATCAGAAGGTTAATGATTCTTAAAATCACTGAGCTCTCAGTGGTCTGCACATTGTATTTGGTGAATGGCTTAGCTTTGAGCATTTGATGCGCAGTGTGTTTTGTTGCTCTTTGCTTAAAGCATCGAGAATAAATTTAAAGGGAAAGCAGAGGAAATTCTTGCAAAGGAAAGTCTGAGAAGATGAGCCTATCATTTCTCATTGACATAGGTTCTAATAACTCTGCTCCACTCTTGGAAAGACAGATGTTCTTATTTCAAAACCAGATGTCCTGAGAAATCACCTGCTTTTGCCGTTACAAGTCACTCAAGTTGGAGGTAGTAGGCCTACTATCTGTTTGCAGTCACTGCACTAACCTAACCTGTGTGCAAGATTTGGCCCTCCTTCATGCTTCGGCATATGAAGCCTTTCTCAAATCTTAGAAATGACTGTCAACTGTGTGAGCAAGCTAAATCATACAGCGAACCCTCCTATTACCAAAACCCTAGCCTAGATACCAATATCTACATTTCTTTTCAAGAAAGCTAATAGGTGAATGAAAGGCTATTTTAAAATTATATTGGGAGGGGACCCGCTTTCCCTTTTGTCTTTATCCTTTTATTGAAAGTTGATTCAAAGGAATAATTGGGCTTAGTCCTTTGACAAAGTCAAATGTCCCCCCCAACTTTAGTTGTTTAACTCTCTCTGACCATGCAGAGATTTTTCATTTTCTGTATTCTGCCTCAGATTGATGAAGGGATATTTCTGCCTTCCTGATACTCAAGTCCTAAAGGATTTATGTTCTTGAAAATATAAATGTTTTGACTACAGTTTACGGGAAATATGTCCTTTCTCTCTCATACTGTTTGTTGCTGACTTAGAATGTTTCTATGGATCTACCATCTGTACATGGATAGGACAAATTCTCAACTTCAGCAGAGATTTAGTGCAATCTCGAATTGTTTTGAGAAAGAAAAGAGATATAAAACACATCAAAGATTTAAATTAATGTTTGTGGATGTTCTTATATAGTGATTTAAAAAAAAAAAAAAGAAATAGGACTTGCCAGTTTTTATAGCTCCTAAAAAAGAATTCAAACGTTTAAGCTGGACTGCAAGCATTTGTGTTTGAATCAACAAATAGATAGATGTCTTTGGCAGCCGCAAATGGTACCCCGCTGGGAGTTTGAAGTCATGTTGCTCCATCTAAATTAGCCCCCTAGAATTCCAAGGGGGGGTGTCTACTATTAACCACAGCTGATAATGTCACTTTCACAAAATTTACTGTGGCTTTTCCCCTTGCAGATATAAATATGTTTCAATTTACCTAGAAATCCTACTTGTGAAGGGGAGGAAAGAGAGAGTAATATTTGGGTATGTTTCAGGTGGAAGCCAAGCTAATTGACAAACTGGATAGCCTGATGTCAGAAGGCAAAGGTGATGAAACATACCGTGAGCTCTTCAACAGTATGTGAGTAATATGATTCTCTCATTCTATTCAGGGGATTTGGTGTCAGTGCTAAGCAGCTGAGAGCTACAAAGACAGCTTGGGTCTCACAGGAGTGCTTTGTCTTTGTGGAGTGTGAAATAAAGGATAATTGCCTAACTCTGGCGAATGGATCTTATTAGGTTGATGATTAGACGTGTCTCCTTATTTTAGTCTCTGATCAGGACAGGTCACAAGTGTTACATAACAAATCTCACTCATTTCATGCCTAAAAATTTTAAAACTGGGGCTGTAAGATAATGATTTTAAGGAAGGTTAAGAGTGGGAGAAGAAAAAAAGGTGTGCAGTGCTTTCTAAAGCAAGATATGCTTGTCTGATGTGCTGTTGGGAAAGTTAACCTAGTTTGCATCTGTTCTTCAACATTTGATTTAATTCATCAATACCGATTGCTCGCTCAATATTATTAATTGCTTTCTAAATGTTTCTTATTAGAACATCACAGAAGCAAATCATTTTTAGTAAATTCTGTGATTTGGATTTGTATAGAGGATAGAGAAATCACAGAGTGTTGTAAAGGGACTTTGAGGTTGTCCTTACGGATGGAATATCACAGTCACAGGATAAATTGCCTGTACCAAGTATTCATCCACCTTGTGAAATGGCCAGAGAGGACACGTGAGAATGTTTTAGTGCTTAGGATTTTAATTCTAACACTTGTTTTCTCTACAGCT
This sequence comes from Diceros bicornis minor, assembly GCF_020826845.1. Taxonomy (NCBI): domain Eukaryota; kingdom Metazoa; phylum Chordata; class Mammalia; order Perissodactyla; family Rhinocerotidae; genus Diceros; species Diceros bicornis. Next base: position 63,465,005 of record NC_080742.1, on the reverse strand, counting down.
TTCTATGGACCTTAGTCATTCTCAAACCTAAGAGTTATAAAGTGTTTCTTTTTGAAGGAAGAACTAGCTCACTGTGCTTGGAAAATGTTTGCAGTTCTTTCAGAAGTGCAAAAATAATTCAGCAATACATTTTTCTGTTACAAAATACACTTTTACTTGTATTTATGCCCAAGTGTCACCTGAAGCTAAATATTAATGCTTTAGAACTTATAGCCGAAACAAAATTCTGTAATTCATTTTATGATCATTAATTTTAAAAAGTAGATATATTAATATACAGATTTGAAAAGCATTATTAGTGGCTGATAGATTTCAACCTGCCTGATTCAAAATCATTCTTCAAGCTTTTAAGAAAGTTATATTGAAAGGAAAAGCCAAGAAGGGGTATACAGATTTCTTGTGGTGGTGGGTGATGAAATACATTCTTTGTACTGAATCCTGAAAAACATCATTTTTTTCTGATACTGTAATTAAACTAGAACTTTTAATAATTATTCACCAAGCCCTCATTCATTCTAGCCTACATTCAAGCGTCTGTCTTTCATGACTGCTGGAGTTTAGCAAGAATTCTGATTAAAACCTCATCCAATATAATAAATTGCTTTTGAAAACTGCTCTCATTTCAGTGTCTAGTCCTTAGTTTGAACAAAGAACTAAAATGAGAAGGCACTCAGTGAAATGAATCTCTTGAGATTTGTGATTAATTATTTATAATAAATTCACAAGATTAATAAATACATAGTTCTATAGTGCCTCTTATCTACTTTAATAAAGGCCTTATAACATGAATTTGGATTGCTTGTGTGTAAATATGACATTGAAATAGAAGATGTACCTTGACATTAGAATCAAACCAATGATTAAAATATTAAGCCTCTGTAATTAGGACTATTTTAAGGTGCCTGATTCATCAATGGAAATTTTCATTCTTTTGTTGATTTTTTAGCATATTACTAGAAATGTTACTATAAATATTTTTCTTTCATGCTTTTATGATCAGCATATTGGGAATAAATAAAATCTAAAATGATAATTAAATATCATTACTACATGGGCTCAGAAAAGAAAATGAAAATCTAACTATATCTCAGGAAACAATAAAATGCTTTTTTGGCAATAGAAGTCCCAATGAATTAGTATAATCACAGGGAGTCACTGCACACATTATGAATTAGAAACACATGCCGTTATGGTACAGATTCTCATTTCTTCTCTGTAATTCATGTCTGAAACTTCTTAAAATTTGTTCAGAAGCTGAAAGTAGCTCACTGCCTCCCGAAAATGTAGGACTTGCCAAAATGGCCTCCTTATAACAAGACTGTAAATTTATATAGTACCTTCCTTCCTAAGAACTTATCTTTCCCTAACCTGTAACATTATCTTCATTTACCCATAGTACATCTTTTTGAAATAAGTAGGAGTCAGGATTTATTATTTTGGATAATGCTGAAATTGTGGGTCATAGACAGCAATGTGATATATCCAGAGTAGAGTTTCAGAACTGAATTCTGCTTCCCCTGGCTCCACTTGATTCACTGATTCGGCTTTATTTGTTGAGCGCCTCTCTGTGCTAGGGACTCTCCCAGGGCTGAGGATGCTGCAGAGACTGTGCTCTAGGAGCACACAGTAGGGGTACCTACAGCCTTGGGGGCTCTAAAGGGGCTTTCCAGAAGAGGTAACATCCAGTTCAGTTCTTTCCCTAGTCCTTTACTCTGCTCCCTCGTATGTTGCTCTAAATAATTCGATAAGACTCCAAATCATTTCAAAGGTCTTTATTTAGTGATCCCATTTAATTTTAGTTTAGAGACAGAGGATTAACTATGTAACACCTACTTGAGGTATCTAATTTTTTTCTTTGGGTTAAGAGCCTACACAGATGCAGGTGTTTTATATAAGAGTGATGGCCTCAGCACAATCCTGTTATGATACAGAGAGAGGTAGATTGAGGGTCAAATCCGCCCACACACACCCCTCTCTGTGTTCTTTCATAGAGTAAAAGCCTGTCAAGCAATATGTCGTTCTGCAGAGCTGTGGTTTATCCTACGCCCCAATGTTAGAGTCCCATTGCCTGTCAATTAGCAATAAGAAATCACCTTTTACTGTTATTTCAATGAGTTCCCTATGTACTCAACATGGGCACATGGGCATGAGTACAGACCAAATGAAAATACCCAGTCAAATACCCAAATCAAACAAGTTATCCAGAAAGACTCTTCTCTTTTTGCTGATAACTTTCGCTTCTCAGTTTGTATCAGGTAAACTAGGAGAGCAAGCTTCCCAACAGAAAGAACAAGCCTAGCTGAGAAAGCAGATGAATTGGGTTCTAGACTTGGTCCTAACATTTGGATCTTGAGTTAGTCAAGGAAATAGGCTCTGCAGAGCTTTGCCTCTTCTTACAAGAGGATTATGTAGCTCTGATTTCTTACTGCATCAGGAGGCTGTGCAAATTAATGAAACTCATGCCCATAAAAGAAACCTCCATATATTTTTGGCGTTATTACTTAACTTGAGTTCTTTGTTTTTCAGCCTCTAAAGCGTATGAGGTGTGGGCTGTCACATGGGGAAATTTCTACATCATCCTGCATTGCTTTGGCAGGAAGATTTTCATTTGAGTACTTGGTTCAATACCAATTCGTCATTTAAGCTTGAAATAGGTGCTTTTCAGAGATTTTTAAAAAGAAAACACATTTTAACACATTTAAACTAGGAGACCTTTCCCTGGAGGATTAGTCAGGGCAAGCTCCATCCCTTCATATGCTACTTCTCCACCTGACCCCCGCCATCTAGGAAACAGTTCAGAATAAACCAGAAAAACAAATGATCAGGGATGAATAGGCAACAGATGAGGAGACAAGACAGAAGGCTGGGCACTGGAATGGCAATAGCGAGAAGAAGAAGTGGGGAGGAAAAGTGGTAGAGAACATAGCCACCGACCAAAACAAAGCTTTGACAAAAGAGCTTTTTTCTTTAAGGTTTGTTTTCCCACTAAGCAAAACGTATGGTAGGCTTAGATTATACTTGTAAGAAATGTTTTCTCTCTCTATTATTCCTGAATCCAAGATGAAAGGGAAGCAAGATTTGAGACAGAAATGATAATCATTCAATTCGGAGGGGTAGGGAAGTATCCTCATATTGCCATGCTTATGTTCTTACTTTTGTCTTTTGGGGAGAGTTCAGTTGTAAAGGCTTTACCAAGTATATTGTTAATTTGCTGAGAGGTGGGAGTGAAGGTAAAACAGATCCTAATTATTCTGATTGTCATTATTTTGTGTTTACATAGTACCTCTGCTCCAAGGTTCACAAGATTAGGGGAAATGTAGGAGGAGAGAAGTGATTCAGTACTTGTTATCAATCTGCTGTAACAACCACATAGAAAATCCTCTGTGATTAATGACAAAATGAATGAAACTGTTGAGTGAGTGCACAGATAGTACAATATGTCTTGAGTGGGCAAATGTTAAGCGAAAAGAAAAAACGCAAAACGTCATACCGTCTGTACAAGGATTTTCCTGTAGCAGTTGCATTGCAGTAAAATTGCTTGGATGAAGATGCATTCCACTGAGAGGTAGGAAAATATTTTATGTGAATAAAGCAAGATCTTATTTAAAAGTAAACTTAGAGGCACTCCTGTTTTTGCTTTTTGCAGTGTTATTTGATGTGGTAAGGTGCAAGCCTCTGTTAGTGTAAGAGAAAAGCTAGGAAAAAATCTTTGAGCTGTGAGGTGCTTGTACATTTTGAAAATATGATTATATGCATGTGTTCATGTTTTATGACTTGGATAATCTGAAAATCAATTTGCTTTGTCAATGCTTCCTGGATTAGAATTCCACTATTTGGTCCCTATCCTAGGTAAGACATTGTTTGCAAATTGTGCTACTTGTGAGATGTTGCAGTGGTTGCTAAGGCATTTAAGGTACGGATGAAAGTAAAATGGTTGTCATGGTGACTGATAAAAATAAATGTTGAAAATGCCCTGGGTTCTTTCTTTTCCAGTCTACTAAAGAAAATTGAGCGGGAAACATGGAGGGAAAGTGGCGTTTCATTAATTGCCACTGTGACTCGTCTAATGGAGAGGTTGTTAGATTACAGGTAAGCTGTGTCCCATGTTTTCCGGATCCGCTGCGCTCCAGTTAGAAAATCAGAGTTAGAATACAATCAACATTCCGCTTGAGTTAATCACTCAAATAACTGATAATCAGCCCGTGGAACCTTGTGCAGTAGGATAATGGACTTCTAACTAGCTGGTTCAGAAGGTTTTGGGGGGGGGTTCCCCTTTTGTTTCTGTTTTGGTTGACAGTTCTTTTAAAGTTTTAGAGAATTGAGAGGCTTCTCAGTGTCCCATTATTAAAGGAATCTTTTTTGGTATTTATACTCACCCATTAGAACCAGTAGGTCCATCGATTTTAGTGTGAAGACAGTGTAACAGAGAATTGTATAGCCGTGCTGCTTTCTTATACAAGGGGAGGAGAAGGATACTCACACTGTCACCCTTCATAGGCATAATTTTTTTTTTACTTTTAAATTATCTAAACTGTTAAAACAGTTCGTCCCACTTAAATGCATGGTGTTTGTTTTATTTTAAGAATGAAACCCTTGTTCTCATTGTTGATGGCCAAGCTTACCGGCTACTTCTTGACCCACTGTAGGAGGTGTGTAATAACACACTTTCACTCCTCCTTTTCCCTGAGCCTTGTGCCTATTGAGAGGGAGCACAGTCTACCTGGAAGTGAAATTCTCAGCAGAAACTGGTGCTCAGGAGTGTCTGACCTGCCAGCCTCACCTGAGATCATGCAGCCTGGGGCGCTTCCCCTAGTCTGCTGAGCCTTTATCTGAAGAGCAACTTGCAAATTGCTTCTTGTCTCTGACAGTACTTTTTTTTCCCTGAAAGAACAAACTGTGTTTGCCCCTGGGAAGGAAGTTCTGAGTGCTGACTATTGCTTTTTGTTTTTAGGGACTGCATGAAAATGGGAGAGGTAGATGGCAAAAAGATTGGCTGCACAGTTAGCCTCCTGGTTAGTAAACTATTCCCCTTTTCCTCCTTGTGTCCTAACATTTGTTTTTTCACAGAAATATTATGTTTTGTTTGTTTTTAACCCACAATTTGTTTTTAGCTGAATGTTTCTTAGAAGAGGCTAGAAGTGTTTTTAAAGAAGCATAGTGAGCTTCAGGTCGAATTAAATGCCAGAAAGTGCTCGGCTCCGAACATTGCAGAATGTGCCGACTTCATTCCCAGCAGCTCGGATAACAGACCTGTAAGATCCAGTGATGCCATCTCTTCTCCTGTTGCATCTCTTTACCCTCTTGGAGTCTTATTGCTCTTCTAGGAAAAAGCACGACATTCCCGATAGAGGTCCTTTTACTTCTGTGTAGACAGTCTTTTTCTGTCCTTCTTATATTCATTCTACATTTTAATAAATATTAATGATCTCTTCTTTTGTGAACAAATGACACTTGTGTGTTTCACACACTAATTTTCACTTTCCGTCGTCTTCGCAAATTAAATCCATTATACCGCTATTGTTGAGGTTTGGATTATAACTAGGATGACCACATAATTTATCACTCAAACAGGACATTTTGGGGAATAAAATTAAATATTACGTAAGGATAACAGGCTAAACCAGAACCATCCTAGGAAAACTAAATTTATGTTAAAATGTCTCATAACTAACTGTTAAATAGAATGGTATTCTCACCACAGAGCACAAGAATGACCATATATCTAGACATTCATTTTTCATAGTTTACTATAGGGTATATTGATGCTGTTGATAATTTACCTTAATCAGATTTGAAATACAGGAATATGTGACTGCTTCCAGTTGTAAATTTGTAAATATTCATGGTTTCTTTTTCTTGTTTTGCAGAATAGATGAAACCTCACCATCTATACTGGGTCCTATACAGATATGCTTGTTCTTACTCTGAGTGTCTGAACTTCTCACCTGCCTTATTGTTCTCTATTTGCACCTTGAAATTTTGTTTTGCCCCCAACTCTGATTCTGCCTTGTCTTAGCTCATTGATTTCAATCTTTTTGTTTTGTTTTGTTTATTCCTGCGAAGATCAGGACTTTTGCTTTCTTATGACTGTCTTTTTATCTGTTTCCCTAATTTATTTTCTCACTGCACTGTTCTTCATGTCTGAGCATATGACTGTCTCCTTTTTTACCACACCCACCACTTCTTCCTCATTTTGGATTTGTTACATCTCCACCTCCACTCTCAGTTGCTAAAAATAGTGAGAAGTGAGCATCCTCTATCAGGCCACATCTTATTACGCACTTTCTTCCTTAATTTTTGTGATCAATCCCAACAACAACTTCCAGGCCATCAAGCCAAACTGACTGGGTCAGCGCGCTTACCTCTCCTCTTAGCACACATTTGTAATCCTGGGCCTAGTCATTCCCACTTTTATATTTCCTATCTGTATTTCCCCAGTTTTTTGCCAACCTTTCGCCATGATCAAGATCTTCAGCCTGAGCTTCTTCTACATCCCTTGTACATCAGTCTTTGGGGAGAAAAACCAAGTGCTCTATAAGCTTTAGGTCCTCTCAGTTTGTCTCCTTAATCCTGGATCTACCCCAACTCCAGGCACAAAGTCTCATAAATAACCTCAAAGGAAAGCCTTTACCTTTTTCCAAAAGAATCTTCTTCCATTGTCTTCATCTTGTTTCACAATGCCCTCTGTTTGGAGGTAAATAAATAAATGTAGACCCCAGGTTCATTTCCTCAATTGGTATAACACAAGAGATCATTTCCTTGCATGAAGGAATTAATACTCTGCCCTAAATGTGTGTACTCTAGCCTCCCAGTAGGAATTAGCCAGAGACTTAGTAAAATCAGTGGCCCCATCAGTATTCACTTGAGAGACAGAATTTATCCTGCTAGCTTTGCACTGATTCCTTACAGAAAATGTTAACGTTTGAAAGCTTTTCTAATTTCAGAGTAGCACAAGAGTACTTACTATTAAAGGACCAAATATATAACTTTGAAGCTCATCTTTTTAGCTTCTACTCCATATGGAAAGTTCTTGATATTTTCTAGCAGCAATATAATTCTCTTCAACTATACTCACTTCCTCTTAGAGATTTTTTGTAACTCTTTGGAAAGATCAATTCCAGATTGTCTTCAGGAGAGCTCTGGCTTTCTTTACAAGATTGGAGTTAAACTGTAGTGTTAAATTGGTAAAAATGCGTAATCTTTGACATGACTAATAGTAGGAAATGTAATTATTGTTTTTTTCTTTGTGTCACAAGTTTTGCCAGACATATGTGAAAGATTCTCATGTGACAACTGGAGACATCTTTTTTTTTTAAGGAGGATTATTCATTTACAGAGTGATTCTTTATTTTCTTCTCAAAGAAAGCTGCATCTTACCAGAAAGCTATTAGAGCAAATCATCCTTTAATAATGTAAAAACCTGCTGTGAGGTTGTTAGACATGTGTTTATGGTACAACAATTCTTGCTAATTAAAAGGATTTGGGTTATAATAAGAGAGATGTGAATAGCATTATTTACTTAGCTTTTAAAAGAATGCCAAGTTCTACAGGGGACAAGAGGGGAAGGGGAAGGATAATGGTATAAATTGGAAAAAAATATTTTTTATGATGCTTTCAACTAAATGTCAGTGTCTCAAGGTTAGAAGAGTCCTCATATTAAAGAATGGACACCTGTTAGGTAGTGGGCAGAAAGTACATTTGACAGAAGGTCCTCAGTCTTCAAGCCCAAGTACAATTTAAGCAGCCACCATTGGCTAGTTTAGTCCCTTACCAAATCCCTGTCTACTTCTCAGTTTCAAAAATTTTTGAAGTTCCTGGCCTTTCCCCCTTAGAAAAACATGTCACTCCTTCAGATTAACAGATTTATCCCCTCATCTTCCCTTCCTCCACATACCAGGTAGCATCAGTGAAAACAACACTAGCAACAGTAATGATAGCAGTTTCGATGGCTTACACAGGGATTTCATAATGTGCAATGATCTGCTCACTAAAAGTGCCTCATTTAGAGTCTCACAGCATCATGCTTTTGCTGGAATCCAACTTCATATACATTTGTTCCTATGTTTACTAAGTTCAATGAGGACTAATGTACTTTCTAATGTGGAGAAGGAGTAGATGTGAATGCTTATAGGTATACCTTTAAAATGCCGGCATAATGTGTCCAGGTAAGTCAAAGTTGAGATTTTGATAACTAATGTTAAAACATTTTAGAAAAATATAGTAAGATCTAGATACTTTTTTTTTTTTTGTGAAGAAGATCAGCCCTGAGCTAACATCCATGCCAATCCTCCTCTTTTTGCTGAGGAAGACCAGCCCTGAGCTAACATCTGTTGCGAATCTTCCTCCTTTTTTTCCCTTTTTCTCCCCAAAGCCCCAGTAGATAGTTGTATGTCATAGTTGCACATCCTTCTAGTTGCTGTATGTGGGACGCTGCCTCAGCATGGCCAGACAAGCGGAGTATCAGTGTGCGCCCGGGATCTGAACCCAGGCTGCCAGTAGCAGAGTGCGCGCACTTAACCGCTAAGCCACGGGGCCAGCCCCTAGATACTTTTTTTAATAAACAAATAAAATATTTTCAATAAGCATGCTCTTATACTAATAATTTGAAATAAAATCTCTTGTTATTAATCCCTTTATGCTTTGGGATATAAATTGGAAACGTTTAAACTCCAATGCAAGTAAGAAACTCAGGATATCACCTTAACAATAAAGAGCATTTTCATTTATCATCTTTCACATGGTTCTCCAGGGGAAAAAAATGCTTTTACATTATTTTTACTCATCCTTACCTGTATACCTTAGAGACTTTTTTTCTTTAGAGCAAAATGTGTTTGAAATTAAAGAAAATATCCTTTGAATATCAATGATCAAATTTAATAAGCAGGGTAATCTGTTATGTATTTTTAATATTTTTTAGTTGAAAAGCCTGATTATCTATTGGCAGTAAAACTAACAAAAAATAATAGAGAGTAACAAAAGAAATGTGAATCAGTGGTAATAACCCCCCAACAGTTACCAGCTTATCCAATAATTGCTAGGTAATGTTTAACACAGGCAATGTTGAATTAAAAATATGTCACTGGGCCTCCTTACTTAATTGTTTAAAGACATTTATGTGGAAAAATGCATTCGTTCTTTTGGTTCAAGACATGAAATTTCAGCAGAGTAAAAGGCAGCTATTTGCAGGCCTGACTGTTGAGGAACTATCCATACTGTCCTCTTTTTTACAGAACTTCTATAAGACCGAACTGAACAAGGAAGAGATGTATATACGCTACATCCACAAACTCTACGATCTGCATCTCAAAGCACAGAACTTCACAGGTAACTCTGTCTTTGGGCTCAGGTTGGGGGAAGTGGGCTGGACACTGGTGTATAAAACATGGTAACTCCTTTGCTATTTATAATTAGAGCTGAGGACTCAAGCATTTCTACTTTAAAATTGAAGTTTATTTTTAATTGGATTTCTGTTTCTAAGTATTCCATTTTAATTTGTATATTGGCTTTTTTACTTCATCTCTTTGCATAGTTTTTTAGAGGTTTCTTTTGGGGTTATAAAATACATACCTGACTTTTCAGTCTACTTAGAGTTAGTATTTTGCCACTTCAAGTCAAATATAGGAACTTTACAACCAGATTGGTCCCTTTATCCTCCCCACTTTATGTTGTAGTTGTTGTATGTATTACATCTGCATTCATTGCAAACCCCGTCAGATAATATTTTTTACTTTTAACAGTCAGACCTATTTTAAAGAGGGTAAAAATAGTCTGTTATATTTCTTCAGATATTTACCGTTTCTGTTGCTCTTTGTTTGTTCATGTAGTCCTCCATTTCCCTCTATTATCATTTTCATTCAACCTAAAGAACTTGTTTTAGTATTTGTTTTAAAGCAGACATAATGGTTGAAGAATTCTCTTAGTTTTCCTTCATCTGAGAGAGTCTTGATTTTACCTTCGTCCCTGAAGGATATGTTTGCTGGATATAGAATTCGAGGTGGACAGTTCTTCTGCTTCAGGACTTTAGAGGTGTTGTTTTATTGTCTTCTGGCCTGCGTGGTTTCTGATGAGACGTCTGCAGTAATTTAAGTTGTTCACCTGTACGTAATGTGTAATTTTCTGTGGTTGCTTTCAAGACTTTATCTTTGGTTTTCAGCAGTTTGATTATGCTATATATGGGCATGGTTTTCTTTTATCCTGTTTAGGTTCACTGAGCCTCTTGAATCTATAAATATGTTTCCTTCACCAAATTTGGGAAGTTTTCAGGCATTATTTTCTTTTTTGTGTGTGTGTGAGGAAGATCAGCCCTGAGCTAACATCCATGCTAATCCTCGTCTTTTTGCTGAGGAAGACCGGCTCTGAGCTAACTAACATCCACTGCCAATCCTCCTCCTTTTTTTTCCCCAAAGCCCCAGTAGATAGTTGTATGTCATAGTTGCACATCCTTCTAGTTGCTGTATGTGGGAGGCGGCCTCAGCGTGGCCGGAGAAGCAGTACGTCGGTGCGCGCCCGGGATCCGGACTCTGGCCGCCAGTAGCAGAGCATGCACACTTAACCGCTAAGCCACGGGGCCAGCCCTCAGGCATTATTTTCTTAAATATACTTTCTGCGCCAATCCTGCTCTTCTCGTTTAGGACTCCAGTGACATGAGCATTAAGCCTTTTGGTATTGTTCCATAAGTTCCTGTGGCTCTGTTCATTTTTTTTTCAGTTTTTCTTCTTTCTGTTCTCCAGATTGGATAATTTCTTTTGATCCGTTTTCAAGTCCATTGACTCTCCTTTGTCATTTCCATTCAGGTATTGAGCCCTTCCAGTGAAGTTTTTATTTTTGTTATCGTATTATTCAGTTGTAAAATTTTCATTTGGCTGTTGTTTTATAGCTTCGATTTCTTTGCAGGGAACTTCTCTCTTTCTGTTCATTTCGAGAGTGTTCACTTGTATTTCAAGGAGCATGGTTATAATAGCTGCTTCATAGCATTTGTCTATAATTCCAATGTCTGAATCATCTTGGGGTTGGCATCTGTTAATTACTTTTCCCCTTTGAGATTTGTTTAGTTTTCCTGGTTCTTTGGATGTCAAGTAGGTTTGGATTGTATCCCGGACATTTTGAATATTGTAGCATAAGACTCTGAGTTCTATTAAAATTTATTGGAGAATGTTGACTTTTTAATTTTAGCAGACAATTAATCCAGTTAGTTTCAAACCTCAAGTCCTAAACCAGCTTATGAAGATTATGATTCTAATGTCAGTTTAGTTTTCAAAGCCTTTGCAGGACTATTTCGGTCTTTTCTGCACATGTGTCACCCGGGGAGAGTCTGAGACCTAAACAGTGATCTATACCATCGTTCATTTCTCAAAATCTTTGTTATGTTGATTCTGGTTCATTCTCTGCATGTATAGCTTGGAAGTGAGGCCAGAACGTCATATACAGAATTCAAAAATCCCTTTCTCCATCTCCCTTCTCTCTGTGATCTTCCTTACTCTTCCCATCTCCCAGGAGCTCCTTTTCCTAGCCCTCTAGCTTGATCAGAGCCAAAGTACTCAAATCCAAGGCTTGGTCCTCTCCACACCGTGACGCACTCCCTACACTTGGTCTTCCTAAGGGCCAAGCTGTGAAAGTAAAAAGCCTTTGGAAGCTGCTGCCGCCACTGTGATTGTCACCACTGCAGGTTTGCAGCTATGTTCCTGGAACTCAGAGTGGGCCAGAAGAGTTGAAAGCACTCTATCTCACAGGAGGGCCTCTTCCCAATCCTCTGACTAGAGGAGCTTTTCTTGGAGCTTTTTCTGTCTGTTCCCATATGTAGTTCCAGGAGACAGGGAAGGCTAAGCCAGGAGATACAAGAGGCAAAAAAGAAAAACAGGGCTGGGCCGGCCCCGTGGCATAGCGGTTAAGTGCACACGCTCCACTGCTGGCGGCCCGGGTTCGGATCCCGGGTGCGCACCGACGTACCGCTTGTCAGGCCATGCTGTGGCGGCATCCCACATAAAGTGGAGGAAGATCGGCACAGATGTTAGCTCAGAACCAGTCCTCCTCAGCAAAAAGAGGAGGTTTGCCACGGATGTTAGCTCAGGGCTGATCTTGCTCACAAAAAAAAAAAAAAAAGAAAAACAGGGAACTCTCCACTATATGGTCATTCTTTGAGTATTGATTTTCCTACTCTGTCCACCTTTTCTTACTTACTTTTCAGAATCCTGCAATAATTGCTTTATATATTCTGTCTGGAGTTTTTAGTTGTAATCAGTGGGAAAGATACAATAGAATGTACTTACTACATCTTAACTAGAACGAGAACCCTTTAACTGAATTTAGGAACTGCAAGTCTGTCTTTTGCCACACTATTCTTCCAAGGAATTGAATCATAGCCCCCAAAAACTAAAAGAATTCTTTCTGAAATAGTGTTTATGTTCCCAGAATTTAAATATGCCTCTAGCTACGGTTCTACACTATCAATTAATAGCATCACTGTTTACTCAGTCTGGAGACCTTGATGTTTTCTTTGATATCTCTCTTCTTTACCTCCCTCAAGTGTTCTATTCATGATGTTCTATTGATTTTACTTCCTAAAAATCTCTCAAAACCCTTTCCTTTTCATTGTTCCCACTTTCACTGCCTCAGTTAGGCCTTTATCATCTCTCACCTGGACTGCTCCCTAACTATCACCAAAGTTATTCTCTAGAGCAGGAGTCAGCCAAATATAACCTGCAGATCAGCCACCTGATTTTGTAAAGAAAGTTTTATTATAACTCAGCCACACCCACATATTTACATATTGTCTATGGCAGCTTTTGTTCTGCAATGGTGGGATTGATTAGTTGCAACAAAAACCATATGACCTGCAAGCCTAAATTATTTACCGTCTGGACCTTAAAGAAAATTTTGCAAACTCCTCTAGATATAACTCTGTTGTCAGTTCATGTCTTCTACAAAATAAAGCTCAAACTCTTTATTAAAGGTCCATCATAATTGAACCAACATCTATCTATTCAGACTCATCTTACCACTTGTATTACATTCTTTCTTTTCGTCCTTCAAAGCCAGCTTCTTTATCATCTTTTCCATGAAGTCTTCACCTGCCTGGAGTTTTCTTCTATTTCTTTCCCTCACCAACTCCATGCCCCCCACCCCTCTCCCAGGGGCTGAGTGATGTTTCCAACTCTTTTCCCATTGCATTTTTTTTCGGATTTCTCTTTTCCCATTGCATTTTTTTTCAGATTTCTATTAAAGCACTTATCACATTGTTTTTATTTATAGTTGTATAAGATATATGTCTGTGTGTGTGTGTGTGTGTGTGTGTGTGTGTATGTAGGTAGGTAGGTAGATAGATCTACCGATCTATCTCCAGTTAAAGGATGAATTCCTTGAGGACAGAGATGATGTTTTCTTCTTCTTAGTCTTCTCAGTTCTTGAAATAGTGGCTAGCAATGTGAGATTTAAATAAATGCATCACTCATGAAGGTACTCAATTACATTTTAACACCTGGAGAGCAGATTTTTCTCCTTCAATGTTGGTAATTTCTGCATCACTAAGGAAGCCCCAGTATCTCTTCACACAGATGTGCTGATATTTTCGACTAAATAGACTGAGATTTTGGAGCTGACGGTGTTGTTTGAGAGTTTAAATGGTCATTTTTAAGTAGTTAGTAGCCAAATTTTGAGAGAAATGGTGAAACTAGTTTTCATATCTGTGAAAACAACCTGGTAGACTTGTTTTATTTTAAAGTCCATGAAAGAAGAAATGAGAGAGGGAACTGAGGACAAGCTCTTCCAAATATGTAACAGACATGTTTTGATTCTCTGAAACAAAGTCCAAATGTATCTGATTATATTTTAGAAATGGGTAAATCTTTTTTCTTTAATTTGTTTACTCAACTTACAGCTGTTATGTTCCCCAAAGTCATAAGAAATAAGTCCTTTTCCCATATAACATTTTATTCATCTCTCTCCTGTCCTCATTTTTGTGTGTCCTTGGAGAAAGTGAAATTGATGGAAAAACTTTTCTATTTTTATAGAATTCTGTTTAAATGGCTTAACCTTTCCCAGCCTTTTGTGACAGTACCTCCATTCCTAATTTATCTCCATTCTTCTCCTATGTTATTTCTTTATGCGTATCGGTGTCCTCACTGTATGCTTCTCAAAATGATGGAATGAGATGGCCTGTGTTTAATTATGTGGTGATGCCTTTTGTTCAAAAGTATAAATACTTTTTAAAAGATTGTTGGAAATTTTGGACGTGATTCATTCTTCACTTTTCAATACATAATATTGTCTTCTAAAGATGCAGAAGAATAAATATACAACATATTGCAATAAAAACTACAATTTGCTAATATGTTAAGAAATCAGCCTCAGTAGTCTGCCGTTGTTCATGCCTCAAGGCTATATATGTTTTCGTTAATGAAAATTTTCTACAGCTTCCTTTATACACACTGTTTGCCCCAGATAGACATAGTCATTTTTCCGAATCAAATTCAGAAACAGGTGTAATTTGTTTTCACACCTTTCTCATGTCACCGTTCAGTCGTGTTTCAGCTTCCTCTGATGGCCTGCCAATGCCTACTTGTTTTCCCAGACTTCCCAGGGGCTACTCACCCACACCTGACCTTCCAGTCATTCCCTGGCCCTTCCCAGAACAAGCATAATTTGGAAAGCAGTTTAGGGACTAGAAACCCTTCATTGCTCCCCTCCCCCATTTTTTTCAATATTTTTTATTGTGGTAAAATATATGTAACATAAAATTTAGTATCTTAACCATTTTTAAGTGTACAGTTCAGTGGCGTTAAGTACATTCAAATTGTTGTGCAACCATCACCACCATCTGTCCCCAGAACTTTTTCGTCTGCCCAGACTAAATCCCTGTCCCCATTAAAGAGTAGCTTCCCATTTCCCACTCCCCCCCAGGCCCTGGAAACCACCGTTCTACTTTCTATCTCTGTGAATTTGATCTTCATTGTCCTTTAAGTCACTCCTTGTGGGCAGCTGCCAGCTTCAGCTGTGGGAAGGAGTTCCCTCAGTCCTCCTCTTCCTTTTCTGTGAAATGGTTAGTCTCAAGAATATTTTTTGAGTGCTCAGGTGCTGGGGGAGACACAAAAGAAATTTGAGAGACAAAGATGGTAATTCCTGAGCTGTCATTAAGAGCAAATAGGAGTTATTCGGCATTTAATGGGAAAAAGCTTGAAGCAACAGGCTGTGAGGGCCCATGGGTGAATGTCCACGTGGTAAATGAGGGGAACCATGGTTTGTTTAGATGGCAGGAGCAAAGAGTATGTGTGGAAGAACAAAGACATACATGGTATTTTCTTAGATGCTTGGCATTGATGATAAGGGTATATGGGGAATTAAAGATCTCAGGAGGTCTCAGAGGAAACTAGAAGGCTATTCAAATCCAGCACAGATCAGATGATCTGGTTGTTATTATCATTCTTGTCCTGTCGGAAGCAGTCTTCCATGGCCACCTACATTGTGGCGATTCAGCTCTCTTTCTGCATCCACCAAGTAACCGACACCCTTTAGCGATACTCTCTCTCTCATCTCACACTCAATCCCCACAAGAAAGAGTTTGCCTAGTGCCCATGCCACAGAAGGCACCTCTGTCCCTGTTGGGCAGCTTTCTTGTAGCCGACTACCTCTGAATCAGGCCGCATTTTGTCTCATTCAGCAAAAGCTGATGATGGAGTCAAGGAGCTCCAACTATGGAGGCTGGAAGCTTCTTAGGAGAGACAGTGGTGGGCTCCTTCTTACCTTACTATGTGGAGGGACAGTGGGAAAATGTGAGTGGAGAGACTAGATCATGGGCAGCCTTCTCTGTCCCTTTAAGAAGCCTAGATTTATTCTGTTAGCTACCGGCAGTCATTGGCTGGTTTTAATTAGGGGAGCAAGATGAGCATTTGCATTGAAGGAAGATCATATTTGAGACAGTGCACAGACTGAGTGGAGGGGGATAAGAGAATGCTAGTGGGTTGTGAAAGCTTTTGCTCAACAATCATTGAAGCCAGTGATTGTTGAGCTCACCAAAGGTAATTAAAGAGAAAAAAGGCCAGAGCCTGTGCCTCACAGGACTTCTACACTTAAGAGGCAAGAGAAAAGTGATAGAAACACAGGCCTTTCTTATTACAACTATATTTTATACATTGAGATGGCCAAATCATAGGACTAGAACTTAACATTCTGCTTTAGGGCTTATGTGTAGTTACCCTGAAGGCAAATAGATGAAGAAAAAGAATTACCATTTGCTGATGTGTTAAAAGCTACTATTACATCTTTGGAGAGACATATAGGGATGGTAGTTAAATGGATTAATAACATAAGAGTTTGTCCATTTTATTCCATTTAGTAAATGAGTTGGCTATCACCATGTTAAAGGAAAAAAATTATTGTAGTCCTTCATCAGTGACAATGAATTCTGGTTCCTATTTTTGATCTGTTTGGCCATAGTTATGGTTTGGGAAAAGAAGAGACCTGCAGAATGGCAAGTATTCTTTTAAATACACTACCTACCGGTCAACTATGGTTAAGCCTACAGGTCACAATTACCACATGTATATACAGAAAAGCACTCCTTGACGTGTTCTCTAAGAAGTCCCAATCACACCAAGCATGGAATGACTTCAGTAGACATTACTGAAGCTTTGTGGAACCAACCAGGGGGGTCATATCACACAGACCACAACGGTTTGTTCTCCCTCTCTCCTTTTCTGTCTCTCTCTCTCTCTCTCTCTCACACACACACACACACACACACACACACACACACACACACACAATTCTTATCTAACACTTCTCCCGTGGCTAGATTTCTAATTCCTCCTCCGTTGCTAGATTTTTTTATTTTTCTTCTTTGGGCTCATCTCCCCTCTGGCTTCTTTGCCCCTCCTAAATTCTGCCTGTGCCATGACACCCCACCCCCCACACACACATCACTTTCAAATTTTTCAGCCTTTTATTATCCAGAAGAATTTAGCTACCATTTTTTTTGTTTCCTAAGCATGCCCTTTTGAAGATGCTCATAGTTCCACCCCTAGGGATTTACAAATGAATTTTTCTAGTAAACAGAGTCATGTCTCCCCTGTGTCTTTGAACCAGCTACAAAAGATATCCTTAAACATTTATATTATGCCAGGAGCACACAGGCATTGTAGAAAAAAGAAAGAAGGGGAGAAAAAGAGAGAGAGTGAATACAGGGAGCCAAAAGATTAAATATAAATCTCGGATAATTCCATCTTCCAGGCGAAGTCATTATTCGTTATCCTGCTGTTGCATATATTCTGGAGACTTTTCTTCAGTATCATGAAATTCAGAAAATAGTGTTTTCTCTAATTTGTCCCAAACCAGAGCCTTTGAGGGGAGGTTGTTTGGGGGCCTGTCTCAATCACTGCCTTCCCACTTGACTTTCAGAGGCCGCGTATACTCTCCTGTTATACGATGAGCTGCTGGAATGGTCCGACCGGCCCCTCCGGGAGTTCCTGACCTACCCCATGCAAACGGAATGGCAGCGCAAGGAGCACCTGCACCTTGCCATCATCCAGAACTTTGACAGAGGCAAAGTAAGTGGCCCTGCCTGCCTGTGGCCTCTCCCAAGGTGATTGAGTTGGTGTCACATTTCCTTTATTTCTCATTCACTGATGCCCACCTCCTCAAGCAGGGACCTTCAAATTTTAATGTGCCTCAAAACACCCAAGAGTTTGTTGAAATGCAGATTCCCAGGCCCCGCTCCTAGACATTCTGATGAAGTTGGACTGGCATGGGGCAGGGGAATCTGTGATTTTAACAAGGACTCCAGGAAATTCCACTGGGTATGAACTATGGACCACACTTTGAGAAACACTGATCTACAGGTTTTGACTCCCAGGCATTTTATAAGGGTGAAAAACCATTATCACTCCTCACTCACCTTCCCAAATTGGCATGTATTCTGTTGCAGTCCACTTTTTCAAAGACAAAATAAATGAAACTAAATTTGTTTAAAGAATTTTATGGCATCTCATCATAGACTTAGAGATGCCACGGGGCGTCGAAAAACCTCATTGAGCTAACAATGTGATTGTGCATCACCTCACTCCACCTCCCTCTCTCTTCAAGGGCTTGCAGCACTCTTTAAAAACAATTGTGACCCTGACCACAGTTGATTTGAACACTTGGATGCTTTGGTGATACCTGTCTTAGATTTAAATATATCTTCCAAATTGCCAGGGTTAAATAGAAAATTAAAATACAACCGGTGGCTGTCATTTTTTTACAAACCATGATTGCGTACACCTAAAAATTTGATGCAAGAGAATAGCTTCTTTCCTAGCCTCTCTTATTATTTATCTGACTACACTGGCATGTCGTTTGTTAATAGCAAGGAAATGCCTTCATGACCTCCTGCGGTAAAGTTGCAACCTGTAGGATAAGCTGGTATAAAATCTCTGACTGCATATGTTGGCCCATTCCAAGGAGTCTGAGCTCGATCAGAGGTTGCAAACTATGGCCCATGGGTCAAATGGCTCACCGCCTGTTTCTGTGCAGTCCGCAATCTGAGAATTGCTTTTCCATTTTTAAATGGTTGAAAGAAATCCGAAGAAGAAGAAGATTTGACATGTGAAAATTTCATGAAATTCACATTTCAGGGTCCCTAGATTATAGTTTTATTGTAACACATCCAAGCTCATTTGTGTCTATGACTGCTCTCTTGCTTTAATGGCAGAGTTGAGTAGTTGTGACAAAGGTTGTATGGCCCACAAAACCTAAAGTGTTTATGTCTGGCTCTTAGCAGAAAAGGTTTGCCCAACACCTGGGCTAGATCGAAGAATTTTTGCATTTCTTCTGAGAGTTAACCAGCTGGGTTAGATCCTCACAATTTACAAGTGTAGTTGACCCAAGCAAGGAATCCAGTGTGCCACTTGTAGATAATTGGGCCTTAGGGGTCGGTGGTAATTCCCCCCAGCACTGAGGGCCTGTTTATTCATCTGCTTGGCCATTGTAGAACTGTAGTTATTTCAAGATGATGATGCTAAAATGACACCAGAAAATGCTTCTGCACCATATGTTAATGTTTGTTGTGGTAGATTATCATTTCTAACTTTCTAAAGATTTTTAATAATTTACATGTTAATTGCGTGCTGTTTTCCTGCTTAACATTGCAGTGATACTATTAAAGGTAGGTTATACAGACTAAGAAGTAAGACTTAATCTGAAAGCAGTCACGTCCTGACCTCTGGGTGGAAGTAATTAAATGTTTTGGGATCATTAATATTTATATTATTCATTTGTCCACAGTGTTGGGAGAATGGCATCATCTTGTGCCGGAAGATTGCAGAGCAGTACGAGAGTTATTATGACTACAGAAACCTGAGCAAGATGAGGGTAAGGTACCTGGATGCATCCTGATCAGTCTATGGCATCCTTTTTTGGTTAGCTTTCCAGTATAGTTTTATGAAATTAACTTTGTGATCATCTTGCTGTCTTGTAGAAAGCTTTTTTAAGATAAGTCTTTCCTCTGAAGCATACTCAGCTATTTATACAGAGAAATAGCAAATTGATCTCTGTGATGCTTTTTATTAATATGCAAAAAGTGAACCCTTGATCTCTTCTAGACACTACATCTGAAATTCACAATCTACTCCAGAATTAATACTTTTAGTTTATTGAGGAAAATCTCCACACTGTTTGAAGAGCTTCCCACTTGCACACAGATCTCTATAACAATATCCCATTCTTAGTCCCGTAATCTGTACAGCAAAATAGTGGAAATGGCTAGCTGACCCATTTTTTAATATTTTGGGGCTAAATTCTATAGGTGTCAGCTCTCTTTAGCTTTGGAAGTGTGTTTTTATTTGCTAAACCTAAACCAAGGTCTTAGTACCCAAGAGCTCAAGGAGTTTAATATTCTCTGTCCCTGAACCAAATCTTTTACACTTTGTTTTCTCTCAGGTTCAAACAAGTCCCTCTTGCCCTCCAAGTCCTTATTCTTTAGAGTCATGAATGTTTTCTGTCATCTTGTAATGCGTAAGCTCTTCAGGGTTCCTAAAATAGGATCATCAGCTTTAGTATATTTAAAAAAAAAAAAGATTATGATGTTGTCTTTTCATTCTGAGGTAGCACTATAAGAGATGATATCATAAACCTTTAACAGCTCATAAAATCCCTTCACCACAAGTAACTTATTCAACTGGCAGGAGCAGGCCTTGTCCTCTTGGCATAGTATTTCATGTCAACGGTGCATCGACATTTCTCCTAACGTGAAAACCAAAGTGAAAAAACCTTGTTTTAACTTCAGTCCATCATGCTGGCTCTGGCAGGCCCTGCAGTTTTATATAAAAATGTTGCTGTGCTTCTCTTGGCATCCTGTCCCTGTAACAGAAGCAAGGTTACAGTGTTTACCCGTGAGTGCCCTTGGGTGCCATAGTCACTAAGATTTTTATAAACCTAAAACATTACACTTCATGCCAATTGCTCTTTCGGGGGCTGTTACTGGGGGGGGGGGGGGGGTTTTCAAGTACGATATTAGTCTTTCTCTGGAAACCCTGGGGATGATAATACCACAAATGGGAAACCATAAGCTTTATGTGCTTCGTAGTTCCAACATTGTCAAAGACACACTGAAGAGCTTTCAGCCCAGACAGCACTTTGCACTATGGGCCTCCTTTGGTTTACTTTGTCGGTTTATCCCTGTCCAACCTGTGCAAGGTTGCACCTTCCAAATATCCTGAATTACCATGTCCGAGGTAGAAGAAAATCCACAGGTGAGTACATCTGGCACTAGAATTCTCCAGAAAGGTTTTGCATCTACTAGTTCACATTAATTTTTATTTAATTGTGAAGAAAATATTTCCTCGATAGACTGTGCATAGAAATCATTTTCTCTGGTAAGAACATGTAATAATATACTTGATCCTTTAAAGCAGGGGTCAGCAAACTGCAGCCTGTGGGCCTCACAGAATGAGTAATTGTGACAGGGCCCATATGACCTGCAAAGCCTAAAATACTTATTCTCTGACCATTTACATAATAAGTTTGCTGATCCCTGGCTTAAAGCACAGAAAGGGAGTCAAACCTTCTTTTTTGCAGACTGAATTAAAATGAAGTTCTCCTTTATAGAGAAGAAATATCCTCTTCTACAAATTGGTGGAGCTGAAAGATGAGATAAAATGATTAGAATTTCTCCTGTGCTTTCCTAGATGATGGAAGCCTCTTTGTATGACAAAATTATGGACCAGCAACGTCTTGAACCAGAGTTCTTCAGAGTTGGATTTTATGGGAAAAAATTTCCATTTTTCTTAAGAGTAAGTAATATACATTTAATTTGCTTTCATACTTCCAATATAGATAACCCAATCAAGAAAGCTAAGATATTGAGCCAGCCCTGATGGCTTAGTGGTTCAAGTTTGGTGCTCTCGCCGCTTTGGTGGCCCAGGTTGTTTTCCCCAGTCATGGAACCACACCACTCATCTGTCAGTTGCCATGCTGTGGCAGCAGCTCACGTAGAAGAACTAGAAGGACATACAACTAGGATATACAACCATGCACTGGGGCTTTGGGGAGGGAAGAAAAAATAGAAAGCTAGGATATTAATGACATTTTATCTTTTTAAGATAGGTAATAACGTCATGAGATTTCTTTTAACCTTTTAGTTTGCAAACAACATACTAATCTAGAATGCCTTGTTTTGAATAATTTCCCAAGATGGCAAACAATCTTCTGATTTTTATTCCAGAGTTTCTAAGTTTGCAATACTTTATGAGCAATCTTTGGTAATCATAGTTGTTTCCCTTGTGTGATTGATATTCACCATTCTATTCAGTCTGTAATTTCCAGAGACTTAGTGTTAGAGAAAAAGGGCAGGGCAGGGCCGGGGTTGAGAGTTGCAGACTATAGAAAACATTGCAGATTCACATCATGTGGAAACACTACCTCCAGAATCATTTGAAAAGTGTTATTTAGCCTAGTTGATGACTTTGTGAAAAGGTAAATGTCACCCAGCAAAGAGATCCAATTTATTGCTAGTATAAACTCTTTCTACAAAGGAAAATTTGACATTCTAAGGTAGCTACTGGATAATAAAATATTTGATTCCCTTCTTTCTATTTTTCACATTGTGCCAAGTAGTATTTTATATTCTTGATATTTATTGAAGTCTTCAATATGTATGTAACATCTTACTTATATAAAAACATTGGTTGGGAGAGGAAATGTAGCTCCCCAAGCAACTAAGGAGAAGTGTCTGGGATAATTTGTAAAATTGAGTGAATTCATTATAAACTTTAAATCTCAATATATAAATATCTTGGTATCTGTGTTGCCCTAAATCTTGCTTTAACTGTCAGCTCATATGAGTAAATATAGGTTGGGGGTACGTGAAGGAGAAGGGAGAGGAGAAATATTTGACTTCATTATTTATTTAATAACCATTAATTTATCCTCCTTTCAGAATGAAGTTTTATATATATTTATTCATATTGTTATATATAGTTTCATATATATATATATATATATATATCCCAAAATATCCAAACACCATAGGCAAAGATTCACTTTAGTATCACATGGAACAGATGACAGGTTGATATCATCTTTAATTGATTGAAATGACTGTGTATTTGGGTGCCATGCAGACATAAGTAAAATCACCTCGTTGGGTTATAGGAGAATCCACACGATGTCATGCATGGTCACAAAGCTGATTCTGCAGATGCGTCTGCCTAAACACAGAGGTGAGCTTGATTCTGGATCAAAAACAATGGCAAATTCAGAACACTTGCTGAATTTGAAAGACTAAGTTTTGAAAGTGGACGTGCTAGGCCTGGGCTGACATCATCAACCCCCTGCCAAGTACACATGGCCTGGATCCAGGTCCTGAGTGGAGTGAGGGGCATTTCAGAGCTGTGAACAGCACAGAGGGACAGAGACCCCATAGAAGACCTCATAGGAGGGTCCAGATGTGACCCTGCTGTGGCAGACCCACTTCCTCTGTTGGCTCAAAACCATGCAAAGTAAAAGATTATGTTTCTTCCATATTATACTTAAGGCTAACTGATCCATTATGCACAGGAGATACAGTGTTTAGAGATCATGATAGTTTTGGATGGCCCACAAAACTGTTTTAATTTATTTTAAAAATCAGAAGAAAAAAGGGAACTTTCAGATTGAAAAAAATTTTGTGATATGTATTATATTGTATATTAATATCAGATAATATTGATATACTTGTCTTTATACCAATCAGTCATACAATTTGATTTTTAATATTTTTATGAAGGAATGGGCCCACAAAAGTCATAATGTAGCCCTGATCAAATTCTGAGTTCAGCTAGCAAGCATACTGTGAGGTACCCTAGACATCAATCCAGCATATGCAATTAATGTTAATTAAAAGTATAAAGTTAAAAAGAAAAAAGTAGTAGTTTAGGAGCCATAATTTTAAAGGAAATTTAGCAAATTAGAAAACTACATTGGCTAATAAAATAAATTTTGTTAGAAAGTCAATTAGAATAAATCACTGTATCATCAGTCTTTTAAAAACAGCTTTTCTAGATATAAATGGCATTTCCTTCAAAATGAAAGAGAAGGGTCACCCTCTATTGGTTTCTAAAGGGCACTGCATCCTTCAGAATCATGGGATTAGACCTTTTTTTTAGAAAATCAGATTCTAGTCTGTTCTTTGATTTAAAACCAACAAATATTAACATTACAAATTTCCTTTTATTGATCAATTTCCAGATAAGTTTTAAAGCTCAAATGCATTAATTCATTTATATAATTGTATGCTTTAAGTAGTTTTTTTTATCCTTTTGGACAAGGAGTTCTTTATTGACAATGTTTTATCTGCATGGGATCTCTCTGAATAGTGATTCCTCTGGAGAGAATGACTGAGGTCAAAGAAGGGAAGGATGTTTATTTTTCATTGTATGCTCTGTACTATTTAGATTTTTTTTTTTTACATAAGTTTGTATTTCCTTTTCAAAAAGAAAAAAGACAATAAAAAAATTTTTAAATATTAACAAATATGACCAAAACTCCTACGTTTATACACAAGAGAATTGAAAACATACATCCACAAAAGACCTGTACACCAATGTTCATAGCAGCATTATTTGTAATGGCCAAAAAGTGGAAGCAGCCCAAATGTCCATCAACTGATGAATGGATAAACAAAATATGGTATATCTATACAATGGAATATTCAGCAGTAAAAAAGGAATGAAGTACTGATATATGCTACAAAAAGAACCTTGAGAACGTTATGTTAGGTGAAAAAATCCAGTCACAAAAGGCCACATGTTGTATAACTCCATTTATATGAAATGTCCAGAATAGGCAAATCCATAGAAACAGAAAGTAGATTAGCGGTTGTCAGGGGCTGGGAGAAGGGGGAAATAGTGAATGACTGCTAATGGGTATGGATTTCTTTTTGAGGTAGTGAAAATGTTCTGGAATTAGATAGTGTTGATAGTTGCACAACTCTGTGAATATACTAAAAACAACTGAATTGCACAATTTAAAAGGGTGAATTTTATGGTATATGAACTGTATCCCAATAAATCTGTGATTTAAGAAAAAAATATTGATGGGGAGGAAATGCTTAATTCCTTTTTATCTCTTGGCAACTCAGATATCAGACCCAAAATTTATTTTTATCTCAACATGACTTCTTAATACCATTGAATGACTATATGCTGAGAGTAACTCCCCTGATTTCACAAACTGTTGTTACATAGAAGCATTGCTTTAAAAATATTTCAGTTATTAGAGTATTCAGATATTTGTTTTGAGACTTCTGTAATATGTATTTTCTTATTTTATCAAGCAAATTTATTATCGTTGGAGTAAAATTAAAAAATACAGCATCAGGGCCGGCCCCGTGGCTTAGTGGTTAAGTGAGTGCGCTCCACTGCTGGCGACCCGGGTTCGGATCCCGGGCTCGCACCGACGCGCTGCTTCTCTGGCCATGCTGAGGCCGCATCCCACATACAGCAACTAGAAGGATGTGCAGCTATGACACACAACTATCTACTGGGGCTTTGGGGGGAAAAAATAAATAAATAAAATCTTTAAAAAATACAGCATCAGAAGATGTAACTTCTAGCTAGAAAGTTTTAAGCGTAGGATTGTTTTGGGGCCCCCATTTCTAGGTAGTCTGTCTTAGCCTCTGTTTTTCAGAGGATCATGATTTGTTTAGGAGTTTGTGGGGAACTGTGGCAGGTTCTCAGAGCCCTGGCCCCACTGCTGTTTCCTCCACTTGCCTGCAGCTGCTTTTTCTCAGCTGCAACCTGGAGCCCCCTGCCCAAGGGTGGTTTCTAACTTCCTCACTTGGGTTCCGAGTTCTTCCTTACGGCATTTTGTGCAACCATGGGAACTTCGTGGAGCTGAGAAACTGGACGGCAAACCACTCTCTCTTTTCCTTAAAGACCGTCAGGGCATGTTACGCCACAACCTTTCTTGGTCTTGGTAGCTCCTAGGAGTTTTTTCTGCATGTACCAGGCGGTGTTCAGAAGACATTGATCTCAGGCCTTGGACTCAGGCTTGAGTTTGAACGTAGTACACGTGGACAAAGTACTTAATGAGCTTGAGCCTCAGTCCTCTAATTATAAAATGGGGCAGGATGGGGGGTAACTACCTCTCAAGCTTTTTTGGGTTAAATAAGATACGTGCGGATTGCCCAGTCGATGACTGTGCTCAACAATTGTAATTTTGGTATCACTAAACTGTCAGAAAGAGTTCCCTCATGTCTAACCCATTCAGTAAGGCACTTTTTGGAAACCTGCCCATCTTTCCAGCTCTCTAGTTAGCTCAAGGATACCCTTCACCATTCTTACCTGATGAGAGAGAGTCCTGACCCACAGAATATTTATATTTATTGTAAAATAAAACAAAAAACAGACAAAAATATGTTCAACATTTAGCAAGCCCCTAAATATCCTAAATCTTAGCTTTGGCCAGTTAACAGGATTCCTGGCTACAGGAAGCTGATCTGAGTTGACCATGGCAAGGAAGCTTCCTGTGCTGGCCCTGTTGAGAGCTGGAATACAGACGTGCTCAGCTTTCCTTTCGGTGGAAGGATCTAGTTAATGAAAGTGTTAAGGCTGATCTCTGTGGCCTTTTTAAAAAGAATGCAAGAAAGTGCATTTTTAGAGATTGCATTTATTTTCTTTTCCTCCAAATTGTGAGTTTATCCACATAAGTTTGATATCCAGTTTATAAAAATAATCTTGAACACGTGCTCGTTAACATTTAGAGGGAGCACGATTGCTTTGTTTTGTCCTTCGGTGCTCTGAGCATCAGCTGCCTCTCTGCACCTCGTGCAAGTGAATTGGAAGAGTAAGGCGTGCTACTGAGTCTCGTTGAAAGCAATGGAGAGTGAAGCTCATGATCTTTGCCCTGCATTTTTAATATTTGAGCAAATTTTTCAGGTTGTTCCAGTGTATTTTTTTTGTTACAGTCTATTGATGTGGGGCATGTGCTCAGTTACTCCCAGTATCATATTTTTTTGGCTTCCCTCTGTGATTAATGCACTCAGTTATGTAGTCCTAATTTCTTTTTTGATTTCGCCTCCAGAATAAGGAGTTTGTATGTCGAGGGCATGACTATGAGCGACTGGAGGCCTTCCAACAGAGAATGCTGAACGAGTTCCCGCACGCCATCGCCATGCAGCATGCCAACCAGCCCGACGAGACCATCTTCCAGGCGGAAGCTCAGTGTATCCACACCTAGAAGGGCTGGATTCCAGTTAGAGCGAACTGGCCGTTAGCTGCAGAGCGTTTTCATGCATATTTCATGGTACTTCAAATACCAACAGGGTCACCCATGGTGGACAGGTTTCAGCGGAGCTTCCAGACTAAAACAGACTAGGAAGAAGGACTTGGCCTCTCACTTCCGAGAAAATTGGCCGTTAAAAACCCTGTGAATAGCAGCAGAGTACTGTCTGATATAGCACCGGAAGGTGAGAGGGCAGTGCGAAAAGACCAGGCAGGGTTCTGCTGTGCTGTCCACAGGGTCGCTAGGAGTCAGAATCAACTCTACAGCACTGACAAGAGGAATTTTCGTGCAAGGTTGTTAAGCCCCTCATCCCTTTTCAGTTGCCATGTTCTTACTCTCCCTCTTTCTCATCATCTTAATTTTAGCCTAGCTCCTTCTGAACAGAATTGTTCTATTTATTATCATGATGTCAGTTAAAAAGAAATTCCTTAAAGATTCTGTTAAAGAATTTTCTTCCTTTTAATTAAAACTTTTCTGTATCTCAGCCCTGCTTTTAAAGCTCTTTTTAGTGATTTCCCTTAGAATAATTTTCCTCTGACATATCCTATGGAAACTACTTTAGTTCAAGGGAATAATAACATTATGTTTACTGGCACATATCATTCACTCCCTTTTCCCTTGACATTTTTATTGTGGAATGAGGAAGGGAAGAGAAAAAGGTACCCCAGGATCTTTTGGGGGCTCTTAGCCAAGGCATTCGGACAGCCTTTTATAATTGCTATATAATTGACACTGCCATGGTCTAAACATGAACAACTCAACTGAAATGACATAGGCATTAGAGACAGAGGGAATTCACCCTGGCATGCCTTTCTGAATCCTTCTGTCTCTGTCTGAAATTGATGATCTTAAAGAAGACCAGAAACTCCCACTGATAATTATGGATCCCATTTCAAGGTACAAACTAAAATGCAACAGAAGCAAGTAATTACACAAGGAAAAATATTTTGCTATCCTTCTTTGAATGAGAAGAGAAGGAGGTAAATGTACAATTACAATATAAGTAACTTATAAAAATATCAACTACAACTAAACATTCTGCTGATCAATACCAGATTTGGGAGAGTGGATACCACAAATGTGGGAAGGCTGTAGACAGAGAACATCACACAGGTAAATATAAGTCACTGTCAGTACTGGCTATGTCTTTGGTCATGGTTGCATTGGTATTTATACATTATTTAAGAAACAAAGAGGGCCTAAAGATAACAAGGATTAGAATTAATACCATTCTGAGTATCTAAGATCCAACCATTCCCACCCACCTTCACCAAAAAAAAAAAAAAAATCAGTGGTAAATAAATTCATAGGTCATAGAAATTTTAAACCAATAATTTTTCAGAATCACCTACCTAAAACTGGTTCAAGGCCTGTAGTATGAGAAGTGATTTGGTACGAACTGAATTCTGGGCACCTTCTTGGCAGTTTTTTAAGTGACTTCAACCCAAATGGAGACACCAGATAGTTACCCATCCTCTCCTCTCTGCCACAGCTCTGCGCAAGCCAGATTACCATGGAGTTTGCCAAGTTGGGTTCCCTCCTTGACTCTTTAATTCTAGATTTGCAGATTTATGCTGTGACTCCCATTCCGGAGAGCCAGGAGGTCCTACAGAGAGAGGGTGTTCCGGACAACATCAAAAGTTTCTATAAAGTGAATCATATCTGGAAGTTCCGCTATGACAGACCATTTCACAAAGGCACTAAAGACAAAGAGAACGAATTCAAGGTACTATGCCATTCTTATTACATTTTGTTTCCTCAGATAGACTGTGAGCTCCTTGGAGTAAGATCCTCAGTAAATATTTACTCAGAATAGAGTCAAATAACAGAACCAGAAAGGATCAGAAATCATTCTCAAACTCTGCTGTGTATCCAAGTGACATGGGGTGCTTTCTAACCAAGCAGATTTCTGGCCCCTAGCCTAGGAATTCTAACTCAGTAGGTCTGAGAAAAGGCCCTGAAATCAGCTTTTTTGTGACAATTCTAATGCCAGTGGTCCTCAGACCAGTCTTTGAGCTCAGTCTCATGGTTGAGCTCAGTCTTCTCATTCGTTCATGTTGAACCACTTGTGGGAACCTCAGCATATGTATTCTCAGATACAGTAGAGTGCAATGAGTAAAGAATACATAATGAAGGGGAAAGCAGGATTTCTGAGACAAAAGAGTTGGGTACACTGCTGAACAGTGGGAAAGTTCTGTGCTATCTTCTGCTGCTGCTGCTTGTCGGGGTGTGTAGTTAAGAGTTCTGAGAGGACACAGAGTAAAAGCAAACCATAGACTCTTAGCATGCGTTGAGTTCTCTGTTGTCAGTAGTTCCAACGTGCCTTGCTAATTCAGAGCTCCCTCAGCCAGAAAGGGATATGACTTCTCACAGCCCCACTGCGGGAAAGGGGCAAGATTATTCCACAGATAAATTATAATCTGCTCTTTCCTTGACATCAATGACATAATGTCACCAGATAGACCCCCGGGTAGTCAGTATTTTCTCTGCCTAAACAAAGAACGCCAAACAGACTTATTATTGTGGGTTACTTGGCTTAGCTTCTTTCATCACAAGTAGTCTCTACTTAAGCTGGGAAATGTTCTCCTAACACTGTCAGTAATCATTGTCTGATGTTAACTCACCTTGTCACCTCTGCCTAAGTGTCGGTTCCCAGTACTCCCAGCAGTAACTCCAGGAATTATTCACAGCCAAGCGATCAGAAGAGGAAGCTGTGATAGTTGTGTGGCGTTGTGATAGGACTGAACAAAGAGCAGGCCTTGTGCAGGGAAGTTTGATGGGTTAAATATCAAGGCAAGGAGACCACTGGAACACAGCTCTGCAATGGTATTGAAAAGATCTGTGATTATTTTCAAGTCCTTTTGGATACTTACATTTTTCTTTTTTGCCCTCCAATACCAATTAAAGATCATTAGTTTATGATATAATTTTCATTGCAGTTGCTTCCAGTGACTAGCAAGTCAGGCAATTGACGTGCTCAGTCACATTCTGATTACCCATAGACCCTGCACCTTCTGATACCTTCTCCATGGCATTTTCCACTGCACCACATTTCCTCGTAGCCATCACTTTAAATATTTATCAATGGTACAGCAGTCCCCCCAAAAAGAATAATAAATCTAGCTCCTTATTCCTGGGCTTACAGTCCTCGGCATCTGGCTCCAAAGTGTCCCTCCAGCAGCCATGTCTCCACCACAACCCTCTCACCCACCGCCCCCTCAGCTCCAGCGACACCGCACTTCTCTCTCCATCGCTTGCCATGCCCTTTCACAAGCCGCTCCGCGGCTCTGCGCTGCTGCTGCCTGCTGCCTGCAGTGCTTCCTCCACTCTCCGCCTGGCAAACTCCTACTCACTCTTCAAAATTCCGCTCACATGTCACCTCCTCCGAGAAGTGCTGGCCTCCTCCCACAGGATGGCATGTGTGCCTGCTTCCTCCTCTGTCTTCCCTCAGCACCTCGAGCGTTCCTTTCTCTTGGCCCTGAGTCCCTAGTAACTGCTGACCTCCTTGTCACCACCAGAACACTTCGAGCTCCTGTCATAGGGACTCTGGTGTATTCATTTCAGTGTATCTTGGCTGGCACAAAGAAATCTTTCCACTTTCTGCTGTTGTTGAATACATGGCACTATTTCAGGAATTTTGTAAAGTTTATTATCCTCTTGGGAATACATATTGTTTAAATAAGAAAAATAAGGCACAGATACAGAAACCTGGTTGACAAAAAAGAAACCTGTCATCCACAGCAGCTCTTACCAAAGGCAGCTGTGGATTCATGTGTTGGGGGGGTGCTCGTCCTGGAGAGAGGGAGCCCCAGCTTTTACATACAGATCCTCCTGGTTTGCGGCAGTTCAAACGGGCATGAAAAAGTGTGGTACAGTGGATCTAGCAATGAGAAATCAGAAGTCTTTGTGGGTGGGTTCTAGTGCTGGCTCTACATGTAATTAGAACCAAGCTCTGAGCAGATCACATTGCCTCTTGGAGGCTTAACGTCTTCATCTTTAAAATAGAAAGATCTGGAGCCAGCCATGGTGGGCTAGTGGTTAAAATTCAGCACGCTCTGCTTCAGCGGCCCGTTTTGTTTCCCAAGAGCAGAACTGCACCACTCTTCTGTCAATAGCCGTGCTGTGGCAGCAGCTCACATAGAAGAACTAGAAAGACTTACAACTAGAATATATAACTATGTACTGGGGCTTTGAGGAGGAAAAAAACAAGAGAGAGGAAGATTGGCAACAGACGTTCACTCAGGGCGAATCTTTCCCTGCAAAAAAAAAAAAAAAAAAAAAAGATCAGGCTATATGATTCCTAAAGCCCTTTCCTCCTTTAGGATTCCATTATTCTAATCCTGTGTTACTAGTTGATACTGTTACCCTTCCAGATACAAATGGCTAGACCCCTTGAGTGAAGAGAGTTTAAGTTAGAATTTTAGAGAGATAGTAAAGAAAATAACATGATGGCTTATTTTTATATTTTTAAGCTTGCTGTCTGAGGTAGATCATTTATTCTACACATAAAAAGTTTCAGATGATAGGCAATGGAATTATTAACATATGCTCCAGCAGTGTCTTCCTGCGATAGCTTCATGGCGAAGGGATGCCAAAGTGCTAGAAGGGATACTAAAGAAAAGCTGACAGTGGGGCCGGCCCCGTGGCGTAGCGGTTAAATGCGTGCGCTCCGCTGCTGGCAGCCCAGGTTCAGATCCTGGGCGCCCACCAATGCACTGCTTGTCAAGCCATGCTGTGGCGGCGTCCCATATAAAGTGTAGGAAGGTGGGCACAGATGTTAGCCCAGGGCCAGTCTTCGTCAGCAAAAAGAGGAGGATTGGCATGGATGTTAGCTCAGGGCTGATCTTCCTCACACACACACAAAAAAAGAAGCAGCAGCTGACAGAAATAAGGGAAACTTGATAAAATGGAATGGCAAACACGAGTCATAGCTCAGTAACAGAAGGACAACTTGGGGACTGAATTTGTTTTGTATTTCGTAGAGTCTCTGGGTGGAGAGAACGTCATTATACTTGGTGCAGAGTTTACCTGGAATTTCCCGCTGGTTTGAAGTGGAGAAGCGTGAAGTGGTAAGGATCTGAACTTATTCTCAAGTTCTTTCTCATCACAGCCGCTCACCTGGAGTCATGCCATTTATTGCTTCTGCTTTTGACTCAAAGTCCCTGGAAGGACCCTAGTAAGTTAGTGGACGTTTAGGATATTGACCACTAGACCAAGGCTTGAAGGGGAACATTGCTATTGTCGTAGTTCAGCCAGCCAGAGGGATTCCTCAAAAATAACTATGACTGCAGCATGTCAACAGCTCAGCCTCTCGAGTTAGAAGAACTGGATTCCAGCTCTCCTAATTACTATAGCTCTGTGACCTTCAATGCTTACTGTGTGCCAGGCCACTGCAAGAAGGTTATCTACATTATCTT
The DNA here is from genome assembly GCF_020826845.1 of Diceros bicornis minor. Taxonomy (NCBI): domain Eukaryota; kingdom Metazoa; phylum Chordata; class Mammalia; order Perissodactyla; family Rhinocerotidae; genus Diceros; species Diceros bicornis. The sequence goes on along the minus strand of NC_080742.1, from coordinate 63,432,861 downwards.
ATTTAATCACCGTATCAAAACCATGAGGTATGTATTCTTATCCCTATTTTCACTAGTTTTGGCAAGAGGTTAAAAGCCTTTGCCAGTGGTCCCCATAGCAAGATGCTGACAAAGGATAGACTCAAACCAAGATTTTTCTGACTCCGAAGCCAGTTATGTTCATCTCTTCTAGCCTTAGTTTCCTTATAGGCAACGCGAGGGTACTGGAGAGCCCAGCATGGACTCGGACACACAGTAAGTCCGTGCTGTTACAGTTTGTGGCAGAAGGGATGCTGATGCGTTGGTCTCACTGAGCAGTCCTGGATGAACGGCAGCTCGAGACCAATGGGTGTCGTTACAGAACCTGGAAACCACAGCACCCAAGAATCCTTTGGTTTGTAAAACACGCTCCCAGCTCCAGTCTCCGGTTGTGGCAAACAGGGAGAGCAGTTGCTGAAGGCAGCCACATCCAAGGCGAGATCCCACCCCGCTCCCTGTGCTGCTCTTCAGGCTGGCAGCCGCAGCCCTGCAATCTTGCAGCCTCCCTTCTCCCTCTTTGGGTACATCCATTATGGCTGAGGCCAGCCCTTTGATCGCCACAGTTCTCTAGCTGATAGAAAATGTGCCAATTGTGAAAATATAATTTAACCCCTTCCTTATTTAGGTAGCAAGCCCACTCTGTCAATGAATCAGTAAGAGCAGCTCCTGTCCAAATTGTCTTCCAAGAATGGCCTGTTCCACCTGAAACCTCTCTAAGCATTGAAACTTCTCAGCTTGTCATGTTCAATTAAGCTAAGGATTTAATGGCATTTTCATTTTGCTGTGCCAAAAAATTCATATAGCTCCCTAAACAAATTAAACTCAGTTCATCAGATTGCCTCGGTGCAGTTGTATTGCTGTGGGGTCTGAGTCAAAGGTCCCCAAAGCTGGATGCTTACATGGTGTACCCTGGTGCCTTCCGTGGAAGAGGAGAGGCTGCTAACCAGCGCTCAGAAAGTCATGTTGTTATGCTTCCTGCTGAATGGCACGGGCCCAACCTGCAGAAATGTTCTTAGTCATCCAGGCTGCATTAATGATTCAGAGGGCCTTTTCAGCTCCTTAGTACCCAGAGCGTTAAATTCTGTGAAGTCTCACCAATGGTCCTAACCTTTGAAATATTACTCGAGCAGGAGCACACACACAGACACACGGACACAATGCTAATAAAAAGCAGCATGCTGATAATGATTGAAGGAGCATTACTAAACACAACCTTTCAAGCCTCAGCTGCCTACTTTATTAGAATAGGCAATCTTATATTCTGTCAAGCAGAACAAATCAAACTGGGTACTTTGTTCCCTGAACACAGCCCACTCCTAAGAACCTTGTGTCTTTCTCTTGTTCCCACTACCTGAAACGTCCCTACCTTCTATTAAAGTTGCTGGTTTACTGCCTTAATTCCTAGTGTATAAGCTCCTCAAGATCAGGGATACTTAGTAGGTAGTTAGTAAATGTGTGCCTAACTGAATTGAAATTCCTTATGTACAATGCCAAAATCTAAAAGATACTGAAAACCAAAAGATGTGTTCCTAAGTTTGAAAACTCACTTGGTAATAAACCTAACCTGACCTGAGGTAAGACCTATGTGATCTTTATCTCACTTAATATGAAGAATATGCATATGTTTTACTGTGGAAATAGTAGTGCATTTGATTAAAGGGAACTGCTTGAGGATTACGTAATATGCTATGTGTGCCCTATATTACCTTTCTAGAGTCTGAAAAATTCTGAATTATGAAACATCTGTTACCAAAGGTTTCAAATGAAATTGTGGGTCTTTATTCTCTAAATTGTAGCCCCGGAATATATTATCCCATTCTTTCAAAGATAACAATGGCTTTGAACTGCCGTTTCCTCCGTAATTTTTATTTATTGTTTTCAAAACACAAAAAATCTATTTTTTTATGACTAAAAAGTAAGCTTTTAAAAATTTTACATAAGATAAAAAACTGTCAAATAGAATGTATAAATAATGATATTTTAAACTCCAACTAAAGGTAATGAGAATATTATTACACCTCATATCATCTCCATCAGAAAATCATGTGGCTCTAGTTTCAAAATTATCCAGAATCCACCAGTCCTCACCCCGACACCTCCGGTAGCACCATCTAGTGCCTGATTTCTGCAGTCGTCTCTGAGAGGTCACCTGCTTCTACCCTTACCCCTGCAGGAACTTCTGTACCCAGCAGCCAGTGCCCTGTATAAACTTGTAATATCATACAAAAGTAGAGAAAATATGTAACAAACCCGATTTACTCATTATTGTTCTTCAACAACTATTAAAAAGGCCAATTTTGTTGCATCTGCACCTCTACTCAATCTTTTTCACACTCAATTATTTTGAAGTAAACCTCAGACATCGTGTCATTTCGTCTATAAATATTTCAGTATGTATATTTTTAAAAAACCCAGCGTATCATACATTATACTATCTAAAAAAATTAACGGTAATTCCTTGATCGTAAAATATCTAGTCAGTGTTCATTCACACTTTACCAAGAGCCTATTTTAGGAGTTTTTGTTTGTTTTTTGTCTTTTGTTGTTTGAATCCAGATCTAAATAAGGGACATATATTGCAATGGGTTCAAATGTCTCCTAACTCTCTTTTGGTCTATAGGTTCCCCCTAAATCATTCTTTATTTCCTTTTTTTTTTTTTTGTGCTGAGGAAGATTCGCCCTGAGCTAACAGCCACTGCCAGTCTTCCTCTTTTTGTATGTGAGCCACCACCATAGCATGGCCACTGACAGCTGAGTGGTATAGGTCCATGCCCGGGAGCCGAACCCGGACTGCTGAAGCCGAGCACACCAAACTTAACCACTAGGCCACTGGGACTGGCACCTACTTGTAATTTTTTTGTTGAAGAGACCGGGTTGTTTATCCTGGATTGTTTCCTTAAGTCTGGATTTTGCATATTGCACACCAGTGAGGTCATTTGACACGTCTCTTTGTTCCTATATTTTTTGTAAATTGGCTGTTAGAGCTAGAGGCTCGATAAGATATTGTTAACTTTTTTTTAATTTTTGTTTTGTTGTTTTGCAAGACTATTTCTTAGGTGGTGTTATATGCTCTGGTTGTCTCTTTTTTTTTGATATTGGCAGCTGCTGATGATCATTGCCCCAATCCATTAATCTATTAGGGGTTACAAAATGGTGATACTTTATCATTCCTTTATTTATTCATTGGAATACCTCTATAAAGAGAAACATAGTTACATCCACTATTTGATTACCCTGAGGTATAGGAAAGGAAGGCTGATGCTCTATTCCTTCCCTTTATTGACCAGTTTTCAAAATAATAATTTGGTTCCCTAACACCCTACAAAGATGACCAGAGAGGTTTTTGTTTGGTTGGTTTTGTTTTTAGTATCATTAGTAACTCATGGATTTAAATATATTTGTTTTGTTTCAATCCATTACTCTTATTAATTTTCAGATTGTTCCATTTTCCCATTGGGAGCCTCTTCAAATTGACTTATTAGTCTTTTTGACAGTATCCAAGGAGTCTTTGTTGCTGAGCTAACACACAGGACCGATTGTCAAATCAGATGTAGGAATCTGCAGTCTTCCCCAGCATCAAGCTTTACTAACAACCTCGAGGGATCAAGAGGCTCAGTTGAAGCAGAGAGACAGGGGAGACCCCAAGCCTTGTCCCCCAGGTCCTTCTTTTCCACATCAATGATAATCATGTGGAATAACGGATGGAGGCTCCAAGTGAAGTTCACAGGGTTCCTCATACAGAGGGCACATTTAAATTATGAAACATTCCATTTTATACTCTAAAGAGTTATGAAGCTTCTCTGAGACATTCTTTAGGTTTATTTACTATATGCAATCCTTTAGCTGGAGACTTCCTGTTAACGGCATTCCATAGATAACATTTCTTCTTTTTTTTTTTTTTATTATTATTTTTTTTAATTTTATTTATTTATTTTTTTTCCCTCCAAAGCCCCAGTAGATAGTTGTATGTCATAGCTGCACATCCTTCTAGTTGCTGTATGTGGCACGCAGCCTCAGCATGGCCGGAGAAGTGGTGCGTCGGTGCACGCCCAGGATCCGAACCTGGGCCACCAACAGCGGAGCGCGCGCACTTAACCGCTAAGCTACGGGGCCGGCCCAACGTTTCTTCTTTCTAGCAATTAGTGTCAGTCTGTTTACTTGAAGGTTCAATTGACAGGGAGATAAGACCAGGTCACCTGCCTCCTTTTCTGTTCCCCAAGGACATTCCTCAGTAAAGAGAGAGAATGGATCCCAGGCCAGCTGCTTTAATGCCTTCCTCCTCGCTGCCTTCCTTGCTTACTGGAAGGGCAGGGTATCCCAGCGCACTTGTACATCTTCCTCAGACCTGAAAGCAACCATTTCTCCAATGACTCCTGATTCTTTTTAGTGATAAACAGTATTTAAAGGTCACAGTCTGGAGGCCCAAGGAAAATAATTCTTTGACGAATATTTTTTATACACATTTTTCTTTGCACACTTTTTTGACCATCTTCTTAGAATAACTTCCGTAGAAGTGAATTGATCTATCAAGGGTCCACAATTGAACCTCTGATTCATGGATCTCTGACAGCATGTATCAATTTATGCTGTGTCTGAGGGGATGTCTGTTCTTAGAAATACCCATTTTCCCAACATCCTCTCCAACACTGGGTATTGTATATTATTTTAATCTTCCCAAATAATAGAGCAAAAATAATCATACTAGGGTTGTTTTTTTTTTTTTTTGGGCATTTGTTGATGGTATGTTTTCATGTATTTATTTACTCTTTCTATTTCTTTTGTGAATGCATCAATCATATCTTTTGTCTGGTTTTCTTCAGTATTTGAGAAATATTAATACTTCCTCTGTAATATATGTTGGAAATATCTTCCCAAGTTGTTGTTTGTCTTTTGCCTGTGTTTATTGCATTTTGTTTTGTCTGCTTTTTAAATTTTCATATTAATAGCATTTGAATCTATAAAGATGAGCATGAATTTCTTTTTTTTTAATTGTGGTCAAAAACACATAAAGTTACCGTCTTAACCATTTTTAAGGGTACAGTACAGTAATGTTAACTATATGCACATGGTTGTGTAACAGATCATTTTCGTCTTGCAAAATTGAAACGCTATACCCATGGAACAACAATTCCTCTTTTCCCCCTCCCCCCCAGCCCTGGCAACCACCAGTCTGCTTTCTGTTTCTAAGATGTTTTGTTTACTTTTTAATGTTCAGTTAATCAGAGCTCTCAGACTTTTCGTTTATTATTTAGCTTTTGTGAAAACAAAAGTTTAATGTCACAAATGATTAGAAAGTCAATACCTGCTTACCACTACTCAGGTAAAGAAACACAGAACTTTGCCAGAAGCAGCCTAAAGGCCTCCCATTCACCCTTTCCCAATTATAACCCCCTCCCTCATCCTGACGTTTATAGTATCCATTCCGTTGCTTAGTTTATCATCCGTATATGCTTCTCTAAACCAGTCCATTTAGTTTTGCCTAGTTCTGAACTTTATGTAACAGTGTCATACTGTATATATTCTATTGTGACTTGCTTCTGTCACTCAGTATTACTTGTAATATTAGTCCATGTTATTACATGTGACTGAAGTTTGTTTCATTGTTGTATACTATTCCGTTGTATGAACATGCCAGAATATGGTTATGCATTCTATTATTAATGGACATATGGATTTTGGAGATGATTATGAACATTTTTGTACATGTTTCCTGGTACACATGTATACACATCTCCGACCTCATTTTTCCTCAGATATAGGCCTAGGGATAGAATTGCTAGATCTTAAAGTATTATAAATGTCTTCAACTTTAGTAAATAATGCCAAACTGTTTTCCATAGTGATTGAACCAATTTGAACTTCTAATAGCAGGAATCGAGAGATTCTATTGCTCACATTCTCACCCTCATTTGCTATTGCCATATTTATTTTTGCCACTCTGGTGAGTGCTTAATAGTATGTTATTGTGGTATTGTTTTTTACTTCTTTGATTACAAATGAGGTTCAACACCTTTTCATGTGTTTACTGGCCATTTGGGTTTCTTCCTTTGTAAAGTGGCCAAGTCTTTTGCCCAATTTTTATTGGGTTGTTTGCCTTTTTTTATTGGTTTATAAGAGTTCTTTATATGTTCTGAACATAGACTCTTTGGTGGTTTTATATGTTACAAATATCTTCTACTTTCTGGCTTATCTTTCTGTCTCTTTATAGTGTCTTTTGGTGAAGGTACATTCTTAATTTTGACATAATCAAGATATTCTAATATTTTTCAGTGTTGGCTTAAGATGATCTAAGTGACCTTTAAAAACTCTTAATTTGTTTCCTTAACTGAAAGAACCAATATTTAAATGTGCTTGTGGTAAGCTTGAATTACTGCACAGCTGAGAGCTTGGCAGACCTTCTCTTCGAAGAGAATGTCAATGACAGTAACAGTCACAAAGCTATACATCTGAAGAGCACTTTCATCATTTTCACAATTAGGTCCCCCATACAACCCAGAATTTTTAAGTCATTATGATTCTGTTTGGCTCTCCTTCAACAAATAGATCCTGCGGCATATATGATTATCTTATTTTCTATAACTCCCAACTGTGTGCCATCCTGTGCCACCTTATGGTGCTGTTATATATGCATATGGGGTCCATATGGGCATATGTCCCATCTTCCCAACTGGGCTGAAAGCTCCTTGACATAAGAAGATCTGTAAATGCATCTTTGTATCCGTGGTGCTTTACATTAAGTAAGCATCTAAAAAGGTGATAATAATATGCATGGCCCCTGAATATTTAGCCCTTCAAAAGAAAAGAAAAACAAGTTTTAAAAGACATGAGATGCTTGAATTTTTCTTTTAAGGATTAAATTGATTGTTGCAGTGCTAATGTATAATTGATGATTGCTGATTATCTAAACCACATTTCAACCAATGAGTATCATCACCTTCCCTTTCCAGACCTTATTAATGAATAGATAATTTGTCTTCCACATCCTTGTCTGTTCTACAGGATGGCCCCTAGTAGAGATATTGATGGCAGCCAAAGGGGAGCACAGATAATTCAGAACGTGGACAATCTACTTTGTCTTTCTTCTTGAATGTCACAAAATCCAATATATATTTATGCTCATTGCTTCTCAGGTAGAAATGAGTCCTCTGGAAAATGCGATCGAAGTGTTGGAAAATAAAAATCAGCAGCTGAAGACTCTGATTAGTCAGTGTCAGGCAAGACAGATGCAGAATATTAATCCCCTGACCATGTGCCTGAATGGAGTTATAGATGCTGCGGTTAACGGTGGAGTTTCCAGGTATCAAGAGGTGAGGATTCGGTACTGTTGTTTGAAAGTTTTCAGATGTGATTTCTTAGGGTCTCTGAAATCTGTTTTCAACATATATACTCACATCATATTTTATGTTAATATAAACATATTAGCATGCTCACATAGGGCTACAACTGACACAGTTCTTTTGTTAAATAGAGCAAACATACAGTCATTTGCGATGCCTACTTACTCCATTGCACAATGTGATTTTTTTGAGGATAAAAGTGTGTGTGTGTTCTGGGATGCATAAAAGCTTAAGGGTATCAGGATTATTTAATAAATGTCTACCTAAAATCATTTCTCTGAGCAAAGAGGTTCATGGGCATAGAGAAGTCTGATCTTGTTTAGAAGATACTTTAAGTGGACTTTTCATCTGCCCTCTTAGTTTTCAACAGAAAGGCACAATAGCTTGGAAGGCGAGGCCACCATCTTGGTCACACTGAATCTTAAGGGATTTTTAGGATATAATGCCGAAAAGCTTATTGATTTGGATTTGCTATTTGTTTGTTTCTCCAAAAATACTTATTATACAATCTCTGATCTCCCTTTAACAATCCATTCTTTATATTCCCGTCTGTCCAGCTGCCCACACTAGGAATCACTCTATCTGCCCCCTAAACGTTGTTTATAGTGGTGTCATTTCTTTAAAGATACCAGGTCATTAAAAACAACTGTGTATTTCACTTCCTTTGTGACTCTCCTGAAGTAAACTGACTATCCCTTCTCTTACTAGGCATTCTTTATCAAAGAATATATCTTAAGTCACCCTGAAGATGGAGAGAAAATTGCACGGTTAAGAGAGCTGATGCTTGAGCAGGTAAGGCGGATAGAAGCCAATCACCTTGTCTCTCTGCTGCCTAGATATGTGCTTGCTTACCCAGAGACCCAGCTACGCGGTTTTCTACATTGGTGGTGGAAGTGAAGCCGGCAGTCAAGGGTTATAGATTCACCTGTAATGTACCCCAACTTTCTAATTTCCACTTTTTGTTCCCACTTGGATGCAAAAATAAATTTAACAATGAGTAGACTATGGCAGCCCCTTATAAAAAACAACCTCATGTAGTCTCTTGGAATGTTCTTTGAATGTTCTCTCCCTAAAGACTTGCTATAGGCTTAATGCCGACTTTCACTCAAAATTTTGGGCTCAAATAAGTTCAGGCCAACTCAAAATAAATGAATAGATAAATGAATGAGTGAGTGAATGAATGAATGAGATTCTTACTTAAATGTTGTAATAAGGAAATGGATAATCAATAGACTTTGCTTTAAAACTTTAAAACAGTATCCTGTTTTACAGACTAAGCCTATAGATGATATGATATGGACAAAACTAGATACAATCTCATCATTTTCTGCTCCAAAGAAGCATAGTTCATTTTTGTTTATTTGGTTCCATCAAGTACAAAGAACTGGAGTGAGTAATCTGTTGCCTGCTGTGTCCCTGTTGATAGCTCTTGGCCTGAACATGCTTTGAAAACCTCTGAGGTAGAGAACATTGTGGTTGGAAGCCTGGGTTAAATAGGAAATAGAGACATTTTATACCCATGAAAAATGGAATATGTGTGATAAAATGTGACAAAAGCATGTCTTCCCACTTGATAATACCAAATTTAATAAACACATAAAGCTTGCCCTTTTGGATTAGAAAATGATGAGGTTGTATCTGATTTTAGTTTGTATTTTATGCTCTGTAGGCTCAGTCCACAGAACTTATTACTGGGGGGAGAACAGTGGCCATGGACAAGGGCCGTGGCTGCAAAAGTGTCAGTTGTACAGCTTCTGGAAAAGAGAAAGGAGTTACTTGAAGTTGACCTTCAAGGAAACAGAAAATAAGTTAAGTTCTCAGTGTGGCCCTGGGGGTGATGTAGCTACTAGAAGTGAGCTGTTTAGGTTATCCAGTTCTTGGGATTATGGAATGACTTTAGCCTTTGTTGACTTTTTAAAATCTGTTTTTAACCCAAGCACAGTCCACTGTAAGTGGTTCGCCTCACCTCAGGACTCTTACCTGCTGCATTCAGTCTGACTGAATTCTTTCCCCAGAATTAAAATTAAAAAGGCCAAGAAACCTCTCAAGAAAAATAAAACCAGGGACCCTTTGTTTCCTCTATAGCCGGCCTGTGTTCATGGGGCCTGGTGGAAAGAGCCATGGCCTAGGAAACACTGGATCTCTATCACAGGATGAGCGGTGCAAGTGACCACCACGCGACCCTGGGCGAGTCACATTGTTTTTGTGGGCCCGTAGTAGTAGGGAGTTGGGCTAGCAAGGGTACCATCCTCCTCTGAACTTCTTGAGGTGGTTATCTACAAGATACTTATCTAGTAGACATGGAGATGCACAAGTCAGAAAGGACTTGTTGCTCCAGCTGCTGGGAGTGGTGGCCCTTGACAGACACCTTTGGCTCTCAAGTCCTTCAGGGATTAACTCAGCTACAAAGAGTCCAAGGTCACTACCTTCCTGCATGGCCCACATTCAATGACTGAGGAGGAAATATAAAGCCTGGCCATTTGGGCCCAACACAGCACAACTCTGACAGACCATTAAAGGTCCAGAGCTCCACTGGTGTCGGCAGAGGCTGAGAGGAGTGCCACGCAGCTCAACTTTTTTTGTCAAATCCTGCTTCTGCCCCTTCCTTGAACAGGCAGTGATCCCAAGGGTATTCCCCCATAAACCTCCTAATCTCCATGCCAGAGTCCACTTCTGGGAGAACCCAACCTACAACATTATTTGGACAAAAGGGAGGTCGCCAAACAGCGAGTGTTTAAAACAGAGAAGACGGGAGGCTCCTACACTTAGGTTCAACTCCTCAGTCCCTTCCACTCCTTCATCAGAGATCTGATGTTCCCTTTATGCCTCAGACATACGCTGCACTCAAACTATTCCTTTCAAAGGTGCCCTTGATGTTTATTTCAAGATATTTTTATCTTTATGCAAATGTGCTGGCTGGCGGCCGGTGGGAGTTGCCACAGTCCTGTCCCTTAGGGAAGATGCTGGATTCTCTAACCCCACACTGGGGTCAGTCTTGCTTGACCGGAGCGTTGAGTCTTGAATCTTCACAAGCTGCAAAGATAAAAGACGGTGGTGGTGGTGTGTGATTCGCTTTCCTCCCAGCCTATGAAATTTGTTCTTGTGACCACTTTAGCATAGGGCATTTGTAAAATGTGAAAGACAGCTGCTAGTCAAATCAAAGGAATTAAGCACTACTGAGAGTTGAAGAAAGGAAATGTGAATGTTTATGTTCATCTCTTTTTGGGTCTTCACAGCAGGAAACCCTTTTTTTAAAGTAGAAGCTGCTCCATGTTGCATTATAATAAGTGAACAAGAATAATATTTTTTAACAAGAACAAGAAGCATAGCAACTATTATAGAATTCCTGTTCATTTTTTACTTCCTCCCTGACAGATTTTGAAAATCTGGGGGAGGAGGGGATGGGCACAGAAGAAACCTGATGGAAGAGAGAAGAGTAACGTGGGAAAGGGGGTGCCATCCAGAGCAGAGATCCCTCGGGGAACAGCTCCTGCCCCCATTCCCTGCCCCATCCTGGGAAGTGCAGGAGGGGGCCAAAGGGCCACATAACTGCTTAAGAGGGTTGTTATTACAGATCTAAAATACATGGGAGAGAAACTTGGGGTAGTGGGAAAATCAAGTCTTTGGAATCAGAGAGACCTAAATGCAAATCCCCATTTGTCTTTTACTACATGCAGGATTTGCTGATCCTCAGTGTCCTCACCTGTAAATTAAGGGTTGTTCCTATCTTGTTGGATTGAGAGGATTAGCAATAATGCATGCAAAAATACATGTACAGTGCCTGACCCCTGGCAGGCACCTTGGGAGTTACTCATTAATGTGAATTTTTTCCTTATGTTATTATCAAGGCACAGATTTTGGAATTTGGTCTGGCAGTGCATGAGAAGTTTGTACCACAAGATATGAGGCCCCTTCACAAAAAGCTGGTCGACCAGTTCTTTGTGATGAAGTCAAGCTTAGGGATACAGGTACGTACACAGAGTGTCCATGGGGGGGCAGTCTGACCACTGCCATTTGCTTTTTGTTAAAGGGATAATGAAGTATCCGATAGTGACATCTTTTGGTGTTTCTACCAAACTGCACCATTTTCCTAGGGAGCCCTCAAATATTAAAATTGCATTATCTTCCATTTGCCATGCTCACCTTTTATGAAAACAAAAAAGTAAGTGACAGAAAGCTTAATACTGAAACTTACCTTAATAGCCCTATGTGAAGATTTCATGACAATTAGAATGCATATCTAATATACTAAAATATCTCACAGGTTATTTTGCCCATATAATTACTCTTCTAAAATACTTTCTTTACTACACCTTTAGGAGTTCTCTGCTTGTATACAAGCCAGTCCAGTCCATTTTCCTAATGGAAGCCCTCGCGTGTGTAGGAACTCAGCGCCTGCTTCTATGAGCCCAGATGGTACCAGGGTAATTCCTAGACGCAGGTAAGTCGTATTCTGAATTATCTTACACTTTGGCATCCCCACAAGATGATCTGGAATGATTCTCTCATTCTTTATGGCACAATTTGTCAAACACGCTATTTCTTAATGAAATAATTAACCCGCGAGGCAGCTGCAAACATCTGCCACTGGTAAAACAGCAACAGCATGAAAAATAAACTCAAACATTTGATTATATTGAGGCAAACAGGAGACAACAAAATGGGATGTGTATTTTTTTTCCTTGGGTTTTATACCACGCCAGCATGTGATAAAGTGCAATTCAGAGACTGAGTTAACGACCATTTTTTTTTCCCCCGAAACAGCCCATTAAGTTACCCAGCTGTCAACCGATATTCTTCCTCCTCACTGTCCTCACAAGCTTCTGCTGAAGTAAGCAATATTACAGGGCAATCAGAAAGCTCTGATGAAGTCTTTAACATGCAGGTACTTGATTAGCTTTTTGTCTGGTCGTGTTTATTCCTTTTCTGTCTCAGTCATGAGAGTGTCTGTTCAGTCTGCTGTGCTAAGGAACAGAACTACGAGCAAGAACTTAAGGACAAAACTTTAAACGCTCTCATTGCTATTTTGGTCTCCAAAGTCTACAAAGATGTTTCTCTCAAAACTGTCCCATCCACTCTAAGAAGACATGAGTGAGCACTGGAAAAGCCCGGGCAAGCTGTGCAGGGATTAGCTCTGAGACCTACCTCAGATGTGGTTCTTCAGTCCAGGACTCCTGGAGCAGGTCACCACATGCTCGCTGCCCCTTAGCATTTCTAAGTGGCTTTTTTTCCTTAAGAATACATGGTTTAGGGGCCGGCCCGGTGGCGTAGTGTTTAAGTTCTCGTGCTCTGCTTCAGTGGCCCAGGGTTTGCAGGTTCAGATCCCAGGCGTGGACCTTCACACCGCTCATCAAGCCTTGCTGTGGCGGCGTCCCACATAAAATAGAGGAAGACTGGCACAGATGTTAGCTCAGGGCTAATCTTCCTCAGCAAAAAGAGGAAGATGGGCAACAGATGTTAGCTCAAGGCCAATCTTCCTCACCAAAAAAAAAAAGAAAAAGAAAGAATACATGGTTTAGGGGTCCATTATAAAATCTCTCTACTTTTATGTACATGTTGGGAAATTTCCATAATAAAAAGTTTGTTATAAAAGTAAAGCAGATAGTTTTTGGGGATTTTAGAGTCAGTGTAACTCTTGCAACAAAAAATTTTAGACACTACCAATATGGCGTTTATAATAATTTGGTAAGACTAAGCTGAAGTTTTCCTCACCACTATCTTTGGGAAAGGGGCATAAGACATATTGCCAAATTTGTTCTTTGAACACATTTTTGGAGAAAATGAGAAGGTGCATTCTCTGCCTTTTAGAAGCACTCGCCTGTTTACGTGCCCTCAGCTGGGAGTCCTTCTGCTTGGACGTTAGTCAGGGCTGCTCCGCTAACTGGTCCCAAGTCACAGTATGTAGCTGAAACTAACGTGAACGCGTTCCTTTGGCAGGTCCAAATCTTGGATTCTTGATTAATTCAAACAGGCCTCCTTATCACTCTGAATTAGTGAGATCTTTCTGTATTTCTAAATGGCCTTTTTCTTTCTTTTTGTGTGTGTGTTTATTTATTTATTGCTAATTTGAAAAAAAAAAAGTCAATGATTTTGTTTCAAATGCGTCAGTGTTGTCTGGAGCCTCTGAGTCGTGTATGATAACAGCTCCCATGTATTTCCAGCCAAGTCCATCTACCTCAAGCTTGAGTTCTACTCACTCAGCCTCGCCTAATGTGACAAGTTCTGCTCCATCGAGTGCCAGAGGTCAGTGCCAAGGTGTGGGGTAGACTGAGGATGCTCAGAGAACCTTCCAGCCCTCAGGAGCTGTGGCTTCCGTTTCCTAAACTGTTGCTGCTTCCACAACACTCAAGCCCTCTCCTCCAGACAGGTCCAACACGACCTCACTGACCGTCCTCTCTTTCCTTCTCTTCCCAGCTTCTCCCTTGTTGTCTGACAAACACAAACATTCCAGAGAAAACTCTTGCCTGTCCCCAAGAGAGAGACCATGCAGTGCCATCTATCCAACACCTGTGGAAACCTCTCAGGTAGTCCTTGGGGGACGGAGATACTAGAAAACAAAGAAAAGTCTGGAATTGCTTACATCTCTCTGCAGAAACAGACTGTAGCTGCCAGAGGCCCCCAGCAGGGCTGTGGGAGACAACAAGTCCAGCCGGGTGAAGAGTGACTTCTGTTCTGTGCCTGTTAGGAATTCCTTTGAGCTTATTTCTGATGGAGATATAGGAGTTGTTGCCTGGGCAGTAAAGCTGAGAGGGAAGGGGGAAATGATTTTACCCTCCGTGATCTGACTCTGCATTTCATGCTGCTACTTAAACATTACAAAGGGTAATTGGGTGAATGAGTCGGGGTGTGTGTCTGTACGTATAGCAGAAATTTGGAGGAACTTCTTACATGAGCAGAAGACCCTTGAGGAGAAGCATGGTCTGCCCGGCAGTCTTCCTTTTGGCCTCTGCCTAGTTTGAGAGAGCTGCAATTGATTCCTTTCTGAGGTACCCAAGGGTGCAGGGGCAATTTCTGTTTGCCTTGGCCATTCTTCTTTAATGCATGGAGGACAAGCCGTTGAGTCCTCGGGCGTTCCCTGTGCTCCTCAGGAGTAAGGGAACATGGCCCTCACCTGCTGCCTGGTTTTGGTTTTCAAGTGATCCCTGTTAGTCCGAGTGAGGGCAAGGCCAAGGGCTTGGCCCTCTGAGCACTTCAGGGGCTTTGAAGAGTGGCTTCAAAGTTGAAGATTCATGTGTATCCCTGAGTTTTACCAACTATTTGGGAATAATTTAGGAGCAGAGAACAATAGTTATTTATACTCCAGCTAATTTCTCTGTTTTTCTACACCATCCTGGCAGAAGTCTGTAGCTGCATCTGGAGGTGGATGAGAGCGAGTGGGATTTGGCTTGATTGGTGTGTCTTTGCTGATTGTGTGATCTTCTGGAAAGTCCCAGGATACCTCATCTGCACAACACTGATGTCTCGCAGAAATTATACCTGAGTGCGTTTGGCGGAACCAGCTAACCAGTTGTATTTCCCTTTGCCACTTGATGTTGCAGGGGAATTTCACAGTTTGTTCCATCCGCTCTAGGAGAGCATGTTGACAGCATAGGGGACTCTGAAAACCTTCCTCGATTAGCCTTCCGAGTGTTCCACTTTTGGTAAAATTTGAAGCAGTGTGTATGTTGCCAAAACTTCAATAATACACATTGCTATGGTGCATCTACTTTTAAGGACTCATGCTTTTTCTTTTAGTATATTAGGTAGAACCATGTAAAATTGGCATTTTTGTGTTAAAAATTGTAGAATATTGACCATTTCATATGTTTTAACATAATCTGGATTGAAAATGTGAAGTCCATTTCACTATTTTTTGAGCTAATATTTCTCCTTTAATTCTTACTTGCCTTTCATATTGCCAGTCTAGTATTTGTATTTATAAAGAACACAGAGCTTAAGTGCTAGTTACTACTTATTTTTTCCCTACATTTTATTGCAAAAACTTATTTACCATTTTTATTTAAAATCTAATACAAACTTTTAAAATACTTTGTTCTCTTTCTCAAAACCCAAGGCTCTTCTCCCCTTTTTCCCTTATTGAATTTTTTGTTCCTGGGTTCATCATACACCATGTAAAAATTTATTTTGAAAAAGAAGTTTCAGTAATGAGATAATCATCTCATTTTCTAGAAGGTCTCCATGTCAGCATATTGCATCATAAAAATCGACTCTTTTACCTTTCCAGAGGCTGCTGTTTAATCACATTGGAGATGGGGCCTTGCCACGGAGTGACCCAAATCTTTCTGCGCCTGAGAAAGGTGGGTATGAAGCCAGCCCTTTCATCAGTCCTGGAATGTGTCAGGGGTTGTTTGTCCTCATTTTCCTCAATCTTCCATGTGTCTGTGTGGAAGGCAGATCTCCAGATCTTTAATGATCAGGACAAATTTGCTCTTTAGGGGATTAATGAAAGACAGACAGTCATTCAGGATGCATTGTTTAAAAACTGTTTTCTTGTAGGATTTAACAGCAGAATCTGAACAAGTTAGGAACTCCTCTGTTCAGTGGCTTTGGGTGTCATTCAGTGAGTCACCGAGGCAATTCCTGGGCTTCCTGAAACAAATTTGCCAATTAGGCTACTTGTTCAGCACCATGAAAATAGCACCTTCCCAGATTGATTCCCTGGTCCCACCCTTCGTCTCCCTTACAAAGCTCATTCTGCCAGCTCATCTGTTGTTTGTGGTGACTCAGACACTATTTAAGAATTGCAATCCAGTGCATAATGGAGTGTGCCCTGCTGCAAGGTCACACATAAAATGAGAAACAAACATGTGCAGAACAGTTAATACCCAATTAGCATCAGTCTGTGCAACACAGCAGAGGATGCAGAGCAGACTAAATGTGACTTCCTCAGCTGGGGGTGAGGGGGCTTGCAGCAAGTCACCCATTTGCCTCTCTCAGGGTCAAGCCTCAAAACTCAGAGCTGTCCCACAAGCCAATGAATCAAGAGTCACTAATGAAATGTCCCCGTAAAGTGCACTTTAATTGCCCTCATTTAGAACAGACTGTATTGTCATTTGAGTACACCAATAAATTAACATTAAAACTTTCCTTGGGAGATTGAAATTAGCAAGACCCAAGCCAAAATTATTTTAAAACACAAACTCTGCTTTAATGTTAAAGTCAAATATTGATTTTTGTCAGGAGAACTTAGGAATGGGGTATTTTTCTCACCCCTTCTACCAAAGAAAACCACAAAGCACATTTAAAAGGAACAGCGAAAAAGTATAGAGTGGTAATTCCATCCCATTCAGTGAACACCGTAATTTAAAGAATGTTGAAATCCTAGGCACGTCCATCAGGTGGCAGTGTCTGTACAGGGAGCAAGCTACGGGCCATCTCTAAGACTTGCTCTTATAAACCTCATTGCATAGCGGCTATTTATAACCTTGTGTGTCTTGCCCTTGTTCCTAACAGGGTTGTTCCATGTGTCTGCATCTTACTGAAGCGTGGAACAGGCAAATTACAAAAAGGAATAATACTGTCAGTATTCCGCATTTTTGGGGGGGACATACTTCAGTATAATCAAATGATTCCAGGAACAAGGGTCCTTTTCTCAAAGAGCTGGTCAACAGGGTGGCGTGGCGTGGCTATTCCTTCCCAATAATTCTGCCAAACAGTTGAACTATTAGCATGTCATTGCCTGCCCCCTTTTTGGGTGTCTCTTGTCCAGAAATTTCCACTAAAAACCAAGTTTTAAAATAATGACTATATCTTCCACCTGTTATCCAGCATCTAGAGACATTTGTAATTCTCAGCAAGTTTCTACACTCTAGTGTGGAGATTTGTAGTTCTGTTTGACTGCTTGAGAGAAATAAAGAGACGTGCTATCACCCAATTCAATGTCAACGATAACTGTGAGGTAGGCAATTAAATAAAAGTTTAGTATTTAGGCGGTTTCCTGGCTTTTTTTTTTTTTTAAATCCAGTTATTATTTTTTTTCTATTCTGGATAATTCTGACTTTCTTCTAAAATCTCAAGCATTGGAAGGGCAAAGTGGACGATGTGTTTTTAGCTGTGTTATTCCCTTCCAGCTGTGAATCCCACCCCTAGCAGCTGGAGCCTGGACAGTGGGAAGGAAGCCAAGAACATGTCGGATAGTGGGAAGCTTATCTCTCCCCCTGTCCCTCCAAGACCCACACAGACTGGTGGGTATTTGAAGCATTTGAACAATCACTTTTATAAGATAACTTTTACTGACTACTTCAATTTGTCGTGAATTCCTCAGAGAAAGGTAGGCATTTGGTGTTTGAGGTAAAAACCTTAGTAACTGCGTAATTCATCTCCAATGTTCTCCTTCTTTCCTGAACTTCTGTTACACTAAGTCAAGCAGTGCTCCATTCCTAATAAACCCCACAGACAGATTTTGTAGAATGTTCTCCTCCAAGGCACCATCCTCAAAATTTGGAGAGGTATCCTAACTTTGCTAAGCCGCTAGCATTTTCTCTGTGCTTTGCTTTAACTACCTCTTTCTTATGCTAACTCAGCCACTTTCTTCAATCTTATTTGGAGCTGATGCCAAGGTTTCAGGTTGCCCCTAAATAGGAATTGACTAACTGTAACTTTGATAGGCTTGTGGGGACCAACCGGCCTTGCATCCATAGCTATCTGTTGCTTAGAGAGGTCTATTTTCAAGACCCAGATTTCTCAAAGGGTTGATTCAGAGCACTGCATGCTCTAGGGTGGTGGGAGAAGCAAGTTCTTGGGCGTAATCTCAGACTGCTGAATCAGAATTTCAGTATTTCTGGGGTAAGACCTTAGAATCTGTATTTTACCAAACCTTTCTAGATTCTGACAGCCACTGAAAATTATTCTTAAGAAACTTCCTTTGTGAGTTTTATAGCCATAACAGGCCCCCCTTCCTCCTGAACAAGCCATTTGCTTGGTTACCTACATGTGGTGCAGTCTTTAAGAGAGGCCTATTCTACTCTACTGACTCCACCTATCCCGGTTATGGGGAGAGTCTTTTCAGCACTTACCTGTGTCTAGAGTAGCTTTCTAGCTTTACAAATACAACTGGCCTAAAGGCAAGAGAAAATATGACGCTCTTCATGGGTTTTTCTGGATTGATCATGTTTCATTTGCTGTGTTTTAGCATCTCTTCTTTCCATTTTCTTTTTTACTAAGAAAAGAAAACTGATTTTCTCTCTTTTTAAAATAAACTATGTGCTACCTGGTTTATTCCATACTTGCCAAAGCTAAAAGTCACCAATAGGTTTTTGAAAGGCATGTGAAATCTTTAAACAGAACAGGAAATAACTTTAGGCCTAATTGATAATCTGCATTAGGATATCATTGTGACTGTGGAACATTAAGACTCATCAACGAAGTAATTTGTATTTTATTCATGGTGTCCATATGTTCAGGCAATCTCCACTTTAAACCTGGTTGTGTCCCTAAAGTTAGGAGCTTGAAAAGCATTTTCTAAGGAACAATAATATTGATGGTAGTTTGGTTCCTTAGGTCAATTCAAACTTGTAGACAAGGATACTGATAGAACTATTTTAGGTCTCTGTGGGAGAATGCCTTTCCAGGGAAACATCTCTGGGAACATGCAGTGGGTGCAGGAGCTGCTGTGGAGTTCACAGTGGTGGTGTCAGTGAATGCCTAAGTCAAGAGGAAGAGGATCCCAAGCAACAGTAAATCTTCATTTCAGCCACAGCAGAGGCAGAGATACAGATCCCAGTCAGGATCTGCTTCTCTATACGTACATAATTTCCTTCCATAATCAACACCCACAATTGATGGGATAGGAGAACTAACACTGGTGTTGGAACATGACATGCACTGACAACATGCCCTAGTGTGCAAGAGGGAGACTGCACAACCCCACAGTGTGATGAGGGCCCACTCTCCGTGGTCCCTTAGGACCCAGAGCACGCAGGTGATCTCACCTCTCCCAAGTTAACTTGGCAGGGCTGCCTTCCCTTCTGCACTGATTGCTCTCATGCTCTGTCCTCATGTCATCATCTGTGGTCACTGTTGGGGGGATCTGTAACTGTCTGTCTTTCTTTCCTTCAGCCTTTCTGTAGTTTTCTAATGAGTCACACACCTCACTGTGACAGCTGGGAGAATGGCAGCTCATCACAGAGCAACAAACCCTGAACTCACTGAAACCTCTGTAGGTGGAATTGGGAAATCTGGCTTATGCTCACCGCGTTGATTGTGTCACAGCAGGCTTTTAGAGTGCGTTGTTATGCTTCAGAGAGCTGGATTTGATCCACAAGCAGACACACAAAGCAGTGCCATCACATATGCTGCATCCCAGGTGTAGGGCTTGAAAATCTAGTGGGAGAAACAGAGAGCTCTTCTTTGCCATTATGATGAAATCCGTGGAGTACCACTCCCTGGGGACAAAGGGAAGACCTGAGTACAGACATTAGGGGGAAAGATGGAAAACTTCTCACCTCTCAAATGGATGTGGCCAAGGGTTTTCTGTCTGTTTTGGGAATATTGGGGATGTGGAAGGGAGGCTGGTATAAATGTATTCCCGTGGACCTATTCTGAGCTGCCTAGGTGACCTTGATCTTCCTGTTGCTCAGGCCAAAGTCAGCTAGGCTGTTTTCTGAAGACTGCTCCTTGGCACCTCCCACCTAAAAGCACCTTTTGAAATAGATTAAGCAGTAGAGAAGCACCTGAACTTTGGGGAAATGGAAGGGGCATTGGACTAGTTTGGGGCCCTGTCACGATGGTTAAAGCATCCTGTATGCCCTGGTGACTTTTCACTGATTATCCCATGTCTTGGTGCTACCATCCTTTGAGAGAAATCTGTTTTGGACAGGCATCATTCAGTGTCTCCCCCACCCCCTTGCCTAGGAGGTCCTTATGCCCTGGATCATCTGTATGGGTTTATACACACAGAGGGCATCTGCAGATAGTAAACCATCTGGTTTTTCTTAATTGAAATGCTCTCTCTCTATTTACAGCTTCACCAGCAAGACACACGACGCCAGTATCCCCCTCACCTGCCGGGCGATCTCCACTGAAGGTACAGGCCTTTCTTTAGACTGAGGCTAGAGAGTGGCCCCACGTTCCTTTTGTCCCTGAGACTCATCCCTGGTGCATCAATGAAGTGCTTTCATTTGCACAGACCAGGCAAAGAACACATGAAGAAGGGGTAGAGGAGGCTGGGGAGGAAAGAACACTAGGCTTTCCCTTTGGGGAGCCTCCTCCATGAATGTAGCCATCTGTTCTCAGATTATTAGCCTCATTCTCCAAATGGTGGCAATGAGAATATACAGACCAGAGTGAGTGTATACACTGAATGAGGGAAGAAATATAGTCCCAGTGTATTTCCCGGGACATTTATAGCCTGGTCTTTTGGTTTAAGGGACATCAAAAAAATCACTTTAATTGAAAAACATCAGTGATCAAAATCTACTAAATATTCTCTTGTGCCTTTTTGCCTTTATCATCAGCCTCACCCATTTTGACAAAGCTGAACCCAACTTTCTCTCTTTGAATATTTTATACCAAGGCTTTTGTTTACATTAGAGATACATATTTGATAATGAAAAACAAGGCAGTAAAATGAAGTTAAAAAATTCTGGGGAACAAACTGGAAAGCTTTAAAGGTGAGACATTTGAATTGGTGTGTAGACATAGGCTAGTTAACATCTCTAAACATATAAACTCCCTCATGAAGGTAAAGAAGAATATTTAGTCTCTATCCAAATTGAATCAGACTAGCTGTGAGCGTTGTCAGTACGTATAGAGGTTGGTGTTCAGAGCTGCTGCCAGAGGCAAATACGAGGTTGAAGTGAGTGTTGAAAGAATGATTTTGTACCCTAGTGACTTAGGATTGACACGCTCCATGTCCTTTTGGTTGATGAGATATTTCTAGCTAATGTGAAAGAAAAAGACAAATTAGCTTCTACAAACACAAGAGGGGCAGGTCGTGATCTGATGCATCTGTGGTGCTAAGGGTAGTTGCTGATAGAAATTGAGAATCTGGAAAACAAAACCAAAAAAATGGAGAAATTTGCAAAGAAGTGTGATTTTGTTTGCATTGCCAACATTTCTGATGTAGAAATTTGCTGGTGAATGCAAATTACTTGCTAGTTTTGTTGTCATTCTACAATGCAGCTGTTAATCCTAAAGTACGTGTGACTGCACTTGCTCTGGAAGCCATAAACTGTCATCTTGATGTGATGGGAAGGAAGGCAACATGATGTTTCTGCATCTTTACATTTACTGTTACTCGCAAAGAGCTCCCACATGTTGCTGTGGAATTAACATCTGCATTTTTCAACTTGATTTTGCAGAGTATTAATAAGATGATAAGAAGTCTTGGAGAGTGGTTTTTATTTTTTTGCTGGGAAAGACTTGCCCTGAGCTAATAACTGTTGCCAATCTTCCTTTTTTTATTTTTCCTCCCCAAAGCCCCAGTACATAGTTGTATATTCTAGTTGTAAGTCCTTCTAGTTCTTCTATGTGAGCTGCTGCCACAGGCTACTGACAGACAAGTGATGTGGTTCTGCACCCAGGAACTGAACCCACGTCACCAGAGCAGAGCGCACCAAACTTTAACCACTGGGCCATCGGGACTGGCTCTGGAGATTGATTCTTAAAAAGTAAAAAGAGGGGCCAGCCCCATGGCTTAGCGGTTAAGTGCACACGCTTCGCTACTGGCGGCCCGGGTTCGGATCCCAGGTGCGTGCCGACGGACTGCTTGTCCGGCCATGCTGAGGCCGCGTCCCACATATAGCAACTAGAAGGATGTGCAACTATGACATACAACTATCTACTGGGGCTTTGGGGAAAAAAAAAGGAGGAGGATTGGCAATAGATGTTAGCTCAGAGCCGGTCTTCCTCAGCAAAAAGAGGAGGATTAGCATGGATATTAGCTCAGGGCTGATCTTCCTCACAAAAAAAAAAGTAAAAAGAACTGAAGGGATGAAAATGTTCAACTAGCTACCTAATAGTCCTTGTTAGCAGGTGGTGTATACGATCTCTCTGCAGACCTGCATATGTTCTTACTGTCTAGATGTGGCCTTGTAGCCTATAGCTTTACAAATGGAATTTGAAGAGAAAATGGATGGAACCTTGGTGTTTTAACTCCTGGGTTACATTAGAGGGCACACTGCTACCAAGTTACTGACTTTGCTATGATTAGAATGCAGTTTGCTGCCTTAACTGAGAGTTTTTTCAGCAACTAAATGATGGAGTTAACCCCGTGGAGAAGACTGAAGTTACGTGCCTGATTTTGAACTTGGGGTCTAATTTTTGACAAAAACAGCACTGAATTTAGATTTCTTAATTGGCCATGCTTAATTTTAGGCTCTTGCTAAATGAAGGGATTTGTATCTACCAGCATTAATTTGTTTAAAAAGAGATCAAGGTAAAGTTAGTGTAGGACAACATTTCTCAAAAAGTGTGTTCCACAGAACAGTAAAGTTTTTATAGGCCGTTATGTGATGAACGAAAAAATGGTCTATGGTCAAGTAAGTTTAGAAAACACTGGGCTGAACAAAGTCGCTTAGCTTTCTTTATTGTAAGACCTTAACATGCGAATATGCTTTGAATGCACTCAAGGAGTGTGTAGTATGCAGCATTTCCCAGTGGAACCCTCTTTTCACAGAACATCTCTTAGGACTTGTCTTCCTTAGGACTCCAGTTGGGGGAGTAGCAAATTCAGATACCAACGAGCTAGACAGCTAACATAAATGAGTGAAGGAGGTTGGTAGAACACTATGTGGAGTGGCAGGGACTGCGGTAAACTGAGGGATTCACGCTCCAGCTAAAGGGAACAGCCCCTGCTCAGCTTCAAAAGATTATCTCCGTTAAGAGAAAGTGATCCATTTTTGCTGGAACTGCCAGTTCTTTCTGAAATGCTAGAAATCTGGAGCTTTTTGGAAAATCTTCCTATTTAAACCTGACTTAGCAACTAAGTTTTTAAAAACACTGCAGGTGAAACAGCTGGCATCTCAGGCGAGAGCCTGAGGGCTGCCAGCGTGCAGCACCAGCTCAGGAGTTGGAGCTAGGGCAGAGCGATCCAGTGCAGGGCCTGCGGTGCCTCTCACGCCTTCTGAGCTCTCTGCTGGGAGTCCCGACTGCTCATCCAGCTGCCCTGCATGCTGCCATCCTGTCCTGCAGTTCTGAGCTCATGCCCCACTCAGCTAGGAAGGGGAAATGGCCCCCTCAGAGCTTTTGTTGCCCGTTCCCTAGCTTTCAAACTATGAGACTGATTATCTGCCTCTGAATTTGCTTTCTGATCACTTTTATCTTCTTTCTATCCTGAAAATAAGGAGAAGGAAGGTGGGCAGTGAGGTCAAGTGAATGGCTGGTGGGCCTGGCAGATACTCACCTAATGTATATGTTCATTGTTGAGAATGCCAACACTCAAATTCGAGTCTGGGTATTTGCATTGGTCCGACATGGCTGCCATAACAAAATATTGCAGACTGGGAGGCTTAAACAACAGAAATTTATTTTTTCATAGCTCTGGAGGCTAGATGTCCAAACCAAGGTGTTGCCAGGGTTGCTTTTTCCTGAGGCCTCTCTCCTTGGCTTATAGAAGGCCACCTTCTCCCTCTGTCTTCACGTGGTCTTTTTTCTGTGTGCATGCATCTTTGGTATCTCTGTGTCCAAATTTCCTCCTCTTATAAGGACACCAATCAGATCGGATTAGGGCCCACCCAAAAGGCCTCATTTTTATGTAACCACCTCTTTAAAGGCCTTGTCTCCCCATTCTGAGGTCCTCGGGGTTGGGGCTTCAATGTAGGAATGGGGGGGGCAGTTCAGCACATCACAGTGTTCACGACTCGGCTGTCTCCCCCCACTCCCCCTCTCCTTTTCCACTTGCGCAGGGCTCTGTGCAGTCTTTCACCCCTTCTCCCGTGGAGTACCACTCCCCAGGACTGATCTCCAACTCCCCCGTCTTGTCGGGCAGCTACAGCAGTGGAATTTCTTCTCTCAGCCGGTGTAGCATGTCGGAAACCTCAGGCTTTGAAAATCAGGTGAATGAACAGACCGCGCCCGGGTCAGGGTTGAGCTACAGCGGGCCGGAGGAGCCTGTGCGCAAGGAGAGCAAGACGCCGCCGCCCTACAGTGTCTACGAGCGGACTCTGCGGCGCCCGGTCCCGCTACCTCACAGCCTGTCCATTCCTGTCACTGCCGAGCCGCCCGCCTTGCCCCCCAAGCCGCTGGCGGCGCGATCGAGCCACCTGGAGAACGGGACCAGGAGGACTGAGCCCGGGCCGCGGCCCAGGCCCCTGCCACGGAAGGTCTCTCAGTTATAAGTCACTTTCCCATTTCCCTGCGATGACTTCTTTGCCGTTTACAAGGGAATAAGAAGTATGATAAGAAGACATTTAGTGTAGGCACTTTAATAACTTACTCAGATTTTGTCTTTAAATGAATGGAATTAAAACTTGCTTATTAATATAATGTTGCACAATATTAAAAGTTACTGATCTAAAACGCCAGATGTTACATGAAGTATGGCTGAATTTCATTAAAACGTTTCTCATTTGAAAGTGGTAAATAGTGATAAAGACTTCTTTTGTATCTTTTTATGTTCCCTTTTTTTACGTAGTTTAATCTTAAAACCAATACTGTCAAACAATACGCTGCGTGATAATGTTGTATACTTTTTACTGAATACTTGATACTCCGAGAAAGTTTATTAAGTCAATGCACATCCTAACACAATGGTCTTTACTGTAGAAGATGTCTGTAAATAAGGTGAGATTTCTGGCTCTTTCCGTGAGCTGACTGATCAATGCACATCATCAGAATTAAAAGTTGAAGCAGGATAGTTAGACAAAATACTTAAGGGGTTGCAAGGATTGGGACTAGAAGTCATTTTTGTTCTTGAAACAAAATACTTCTTAAGGTTGCTTTGGCCATTTGACAGCTGTCTACATTCTTAAAACTCTACTTTGTGAATTGGTTGGTAAATTCTTTAGTACTCTGACACCATAGTATCTACTGTATTTCTTTTTAAGGTGCAATTTACTAAGAGTTCCAATCCGGTAGATTAAGCAAATGACCCCAGGAGAAATGTTTACTTGAATCTTGTGCTTCCTTACTTGATCGTTTCCTCTACCAAATTTGTCATTGAAGAAGAACAGATGTTCGTGTATTAAACAGGCACAAATTAATGTGTCCCATTAACAAGAATTCAGGAATCAATACAGGACAGTATTAAATCGATAGCGTAAATGAAGAAAAAAATCTTTGAGAAAATATATTAGCATGATTAAATGGCAAAAGAACTTTCAAAAGCCAAGGGCATTAACTTGCAATCCTGCACAAAATAAAAAATTCTTCACAACTCTCCATTCTTACCAGTGGAACTTGTCTTAGCTCATCCTATTGTCCTTTTGTTGAAGGATGATGGCTGTAGACCGGCTTCGGCTTGAATATTGCAAGTAGCATCTTAGATCTAGATAGGGATGCTAATGCCACAGTTGTAGGAGTGTGAAAAAAGCACCTTGGATGTAGTAATGTATTTTGTATCTTTGTTTTTTTCTTTTACTGACTGTTTATAACACTCAATTGACAATAGATATGAACTGTATTTTAAATCATACTGTTAAATATTTTCCCTCTTTTGTTGGGAAGCTCATTTTAGTTTAACCGTGTTTGTTTTTGTTGATAGCTTACCTGGAAGGCAGTGACCACTTTTTTATATTCCCTTAATGAAACCATTCAGCAGGTATACGCTGTTGAGGCTGGTTATAGAGGTTTTCTATAATAAATGTTCAAGTATTTTTGTACATAACTGGTTAATTTTAATAAGAGATACCATTATGTGTAAAAAAAAGTAAAAATAAAAGCAAACAGTTGTGGATGCAGTATGATTGTTATTATAATTATGCCAAATACTTTATGGAAAAAGAATATTTGTACATATGTGCTTTTAACAATAATTCTGCCATATTGACTTTACAATTTTGAATGTCAGAAAAATTAATATATGTTAAAATATTTATGTTTCGTGAAAGTATTCATAATTGAGAAAAGGAACATATGAATTTTAGCTTTGTATCTTGCAAGTTTTGCAGTTGGAAATTTCTTGAACTAGCTTTTGCTTTTGATGATAACACTGTGTTTGTAATCACATCCTTTAAAATATATATATATAGGAAGCTCCATATTTCTGTTGCTTTAAAGAAATAAAGCCTTCCATTTAAGTAAGTTGACATGCATAAGATAAAGCTTCTCTGATTTCCTTTTCCTCTGTAATTTAATAGATTTGTTGACTAGTGCTTGGGCACAGTATAAATCAGTGTTATTTGCTCTTGAAGCCATTTTTTAAAAAAAATTTTTGGCAATGAACAGTTGAATTTATCATGTGCTTGTATTTCTGAAGCAGCTGTATAGCAGAACACTTCAAGAGATTCTGTTAGCTCAGATGTTCATGTTGGTTGCTGCTGAACGGTAAATATTAAATAAAATTACCTGATTAATCTTAGTATTGCTGTCTTTATTCCTGTCATCGGTATGTCTTTACCTGGAACAGAAGCTGTATAAATCTCCTGGTTGTATCATACTGAAATTTTCAGACTTCTTTGTTGATAGATCCTATTTTTTTTGGTGTTATGCCTTGGTTGATGCACTTCTCCTTACAAAGCTTATTGATGCCATAGAGAACAAAGGTTAAAAAGGTAACAGTATTGGTTAATATCATTAGAGAAGGTAACATTTTACCTGGATGGCTGACCATTAATTGGCCTAACCAGAGCCAATTTTAACAAGTCAAACCATCAAAGTTTGTTTGCATTAGAAAATTTGACACAAAACAGATGACTACCAGGTGTATGAAGGTGTAGTTGAGTGCTGCCCTTGCCAGCTGTGACAATCTCTATCCGCATGCCAGCTGTTCTCCCTGATTTTCATAAAATGCTAGGAAATAAATGAAAAACACTGCAAAATCCATCGACTACAAGATTTCTGTTGATAAAGCCTGGCTTTTAATATTGTGAGATGTATCTATGCTGTGTTGGGTTGACAACATTTATGTAACTCAGTGCTAAGCAAGCCATTGTCCAAAGCCTCTGTCCCATTACAGACCCCAAATCCATTTAAAGGCCACAGTCAATGTCCTCCTGATTGTTTCTCAGTAGTAACTAAGTGATTTTTGGATCATTTTCATTACAACAGAGCCCATAAGTGTTTCGTTTCTACAAGCGTAATTACAATATGAACAGCTCTGCTTGCTACCTGAGTAGTCTTCTCTCTGGATTGTTATTGATTGTTGTACAAAACACAACAAAGAGAATATCAAGTTGCACAGCTATGCCTTTATTTGATCTTTGGACATTAAAAGGTGGCTTGTACCAAAATGACTTTTTACTTACTGATTGAAAGAAGCCTTGCCCTCATTACCTAAGAATACCTTAAAAAAGGCTTGAAAAATTGACAGAATACCAATCCCCTAACAGAACTGTTATTATTTTTACATATTCCTTTTGTCTTTTTCTACCTGTGTGTATTACATAGTTTTTCTAAATTGTTGAGTGCTGGTTTTCCAGGTATCACCAACAGAATCTGTTGATAAGACAGGACTGGGTTTACTGCTCACTGCCCTAAGGGAGAGCACCACCTCAACAGAGCTTCAGTGGTGTCTCAGAGGGGGAAGGGCAAGATCAGATTTTACTGAACTTTTGGAGTTTTGTTTAAACTGAGTCTTTCGATGAGCAGGCATTGTTTAAGATTGGGTAAAGATCATGATCTAATTGTTCAGGTTTGGTGGAAACAGCAAGGGAAGGATTTTGAGTTGAGAGATTTTTCAAAGAGTCTTAGGAAATAAACTCAATTGATACTTTGTGTTGATGATTTGATGGGTCTGTAGAGAAATTCCTGTTATGGACAATAAAGTTATTTCCTGGCCATGAGACTCCTGGAAGAGTAAAGTTATGCTAATGAACATTGGAATAATGAAGTCACCCTCATGTAGACAGAAGCTGTATGGGGTAGATGGTTTCAGTTCTCAACATGTATGTTTCACATAGTGGTAATCACCGTGTACTTGAACATACTATCATTTTTTGTTTAACGTTATAGGAAGTATTTATTTTCATGTTCTTACATGTATGTAGAAAGTGAAATATATATTCCACAGTTTATTTAGCTATTCCCCTGTTAATGGACACTACATTGTTTCTAATTTTTGCTACTACAAATAACACTACTGTGACTATTCTTACATACAGCTTTTGCCATGTTTTGGATTATTTCCTTAAAATGGATTCCAAGACTCAAATTGGAAAGGCAAAGGAACGCTGTTCCTTTGCACATTGGCAAATTATTTCGCAAAAGTGTTGTACCAATTTTAGTGCCACCAGCAATATTCTTCCAAGATTGGCTATTGATGTAGCGTTTTTTTGCTATGTGGAAGGGAAATTTGCTGTCTTACCCAAAATTTGAGAAAATGTTAAGTCAACTGAGTATTTTACAGAATCTTGTGCTAAGGAAATTGATATCCTCATCAAGGAAACAAAAGGCAAGATGAGAAGACAGAAAAGTAAGAGACATTAATATTTAGTATGGCACCTACTGAAAATACTTCATCTCAGAGAAAAGATTGCTAGGAAGGCATTTTAGATCCTCTATTTATATAGAATATGAGAAAATCCCCAACATTCTGAACACAAGTACCACCTCACTTATCCAGAATTCACCCCTGTCATTCACAAACAGTGAAGGAACCAAAAATCTAGAAGTAAGGACAATGACCTGAACAGCCATAATAAATGCCACAGGCTGCTGAGTGACCTGTCCCCAAGGAGGCGAAGCTGATGAAATGCCTGATGTGCTTGAACTACTGAAGGGAGACGACACTTTTGTAAGAGAGCTGAGGGATGGATGAGATAGGTTCCTAGAAAGCTATGCAAGTGAAAAAAAAATGTTAACTCCAGAGAGAACAAAAAATTTTTATGTAAGAAAGTAAATGTAATTATATGTATGTAAGAAAGTAAATGTATACTATGTGGGTCAGCTACCTATAATAGTTACATAGTCATGGAAATGCGAAACATATATTGATCTAACTCCAAACTATAATATAATTATATTGGAAGGATGAGGGTAAGGAAGGAGTTTGTGTGTGGAGAATAAATTCTCATCTTCCATATAAGGATGTCAATAGATAATGCCTAAAATTTAAAGACAATCAAAAAGTAGCAATTTAAGATACTTTTCTATTTAGAGATAAAAGTGTAAACATTAGGAAATAACTTAAAAATTGAAAATAATTGCCTCTGGGGATGAAAATGGCTGGGGGACAGGGATGTTGCAAGGGACTCCTGTTTTTCACCATGGCTTTATAGAACTATATGCATTATGACTGTCACACGTTTTAAGAAATTGAAAGAAATGAATTCCAAAACATTCAGATACCACCACATTGGTTTCACTTCCTCTTGCTTATTTTTCTCCCTCCTTTATGACATTGCAGATCTGGATTTGGACCTCTTTGAGAAGCCCATATGGAGTTTGCAAGCAGGTGTCTACTTACAGGAATGTGTGTGGCAGGTAGCAGGGAGTGAAGGGGAGGAATTTCTGGACTAAATGAAACTCCTCCTGAAGCAGAAGTGCTTGGCAGTGATACAAACAAATTCTAATCCTATTTGTTAAGTCATTTGCAATAGGTTTAAGAGGGAGACTCCTCTTTGTTCTTTCATAGCAGTGCTAAGCAGACAATGGAAACAATTTTTAGACAGAAGAGTTCTGAACGGACCTCTGCTGAGTATCACTAGTTTACAAGTTCCTTTTGTGTGAACAGTGTGTATTTTCTCATTCTGAAAGAAGCACACAGGTCTTGGTATGACTGACTTGCACACAATACTTAACAGTCCCAGGTTATTTCCCTCCAAGTGGGGAAAAATTAGTGAATACATGGTGCGTATTAAGCAGACTTCAGGCCTATAATGAAGAAATTTGACAGAGGGTCTCCTGGTACACCAATTGTCCCTCCCCATGACTGTACCCCAACCTCTTTCCTCACTACCCACAAGTTACCCAAATCTTTGTTCCAAACCCAGAGGAAGAGGGGCTGCCCGCATCAGGATTGAGTTCTCCACCCATGAGTTCATCCCATCTCACCTTCCCCCTCTGAATCCTTCCTTACCAGTGAGGAAGTTGGGAATCTGGCTGTGACCTTTGACTCCATTCATCCTATTGATCTTATGGCTGGGCCTGATGACAAGAACAAATATGACAATACCAACCTCAGAGAGCAGGAAAAACTTTCTTTTTCTGTCTGTCTCTCCTTTTTATTCCTTTTGGTAAGGCAACTTTCTAAGCTTAATAATTTGTAATAAGTTGGCAAAATTCACTGTATTAAATTTCAAAACTTACGTAAGTCATAGAAAAATATAGCCAAGATAAAAGAGCAAACAACAGACTAAAAAATCATTTGTACCCAATATGACAATGTTAATATCTTTATAAAGAATTCATCCAAATCAATTAAATAATAATTAAGACACTATTAAGAGGCATAAGTGTTGGAAAGGAAGGGAGAAAATATGTTAATAGGCAAATAAATAGATAATTTACAAAAGATGAACCATAAACAAACATAAAATAGTTAACCAAACTACTAGTCAAAGAAAAATAAATGAAAACAACAATGAAGTAACATTTGTTGTTTATTAAATTAGCTAAATGTATAAAATGACAACACCCAATTCTGGGAAGAATATGGTGAAAGTTGTACTCATTGATATAGCTGGTGGCACTAAATGAGGATAACCTTTTTTTGAATGCAATTTGGTGATATAAATCAAGTATCTAAAAAATAGTCATCTCCTTTGAGCCAAAACTCCATTACTGAATATCTATGCTAAGAAAATATTTCAAAATGGAACATGAATATAAGGAGAAACAACAGGCAAAAATTTCAAGTCATCGAAATGTTTGTTAGTATAGAGATGGTTACATAAAATATAACACATTCAGTCAATGGAATGGTATGTACTATTTTTAAAAGTGTTTTTGAAGACTGGTAACAAGGAGGAAAAACTAATAGTGTATGAAATGAAAAAATGCAAGATTTAAACTATATGCACACTATGATAACGGCAACGTTTTTTAAATTGCATACTTTAAGAAATATGTACCAAACTGATAATAGTTGCTTTACATAAGGAAATTGTGGGTGATAATCTGCCTTATTTTGAATTTTCCAAATTTTCAGCTGGATAGTTATTCATAATTTACAGAAAAGGAAAATAGTTTTAATGAATGTGGAGAGACAAAAAGGCCAAGGAACAGCCAACTTAGAGTATTTTCTAGAAGAGGGAAAATCCTGGGCAAATTGGTGCAAGAGCAGCCTCAGGCGTGGATCAGGTGAACTTCATCAATCTCCTTGGAAGTGAATGAGGTGGACTGATCCTGCTCCCCCAGGAGTAGACGGATCCCTCCCAGTCAGTAACACTGGGGGCCCCTGGGAACAGAGTATAATCAGGACACTTGGGATGCAATTTAACGGAGAGGACCGGGGAGAAAAAGAGATAAGAAGTATGAAAAAGGAGTGTTGGCCCACAATGGAATCAGAGCTCTGTGGGGTCAAAGAAACAGGATAGCAGGAGGAAGAATTGGAGAAAGAAAAAGATGAGAGTAAGCAGGGAAGGAGAAGTGCTTGGGGAGGGGAGCAGCAGGAGAGGCGTGGCCCAGAACAGATTAGAAACCAAAAGAAAGCACTTTGAGGTGAGTGGTTGGGGAAAGTGGAAAACGGGCTAGCGTGGAATAAAGGAGTTTCCCAAATGCCAATGTTGTTCCTTTATGAAGTTTCCACACATTCTTAGCGAAATAAGAAAAATATGTTTGGGGCCAGCCCGGTGGCGTAGTGGTTAAGTTTGCGTGCTCCACTTTGGCAGCCCAGTTCGTGGGTTCGGATCTTGGGTGCAGACCTACACACTGCTCATCAAGCCATGCTGTGGCAGCATCCCACATACAAAATAGAGGAATATTGGCACACATTAGATCAGGGAGAATCTTTCTCAAGCAAAAAGAAGAAGATTGGCAATGGATATTAGCTCAGGGCCAATATTCCTCACCAAAAAAAAAAAAAAGAAAATATGTTATAAATATACATGCTAGTTTATATTTCCAATTGTCCTAACTTGGGAAAGACTTTTCTTTCTTCTCTCTTCCTTTAGGGTGTTACAGTGGTCTATGTTTTTGAACTATTAGTAGATGAGAGGGTTTTTCGTATCTTTACTTGCACAGTTAAAAGGTAATTATATGGGCTGGCCCAGTGGCATAGTGGTTGGGTTCGCACACTCCACTTTGGTGGCCCAGGGTTTGTGGGTTCAGATCCCAGAAATGGACCTACACACTGCTCATCAAGCCAGGCTGTGGTGACATGCCACATACAAAAAATAGAGGAAGATTGGCGCAGATGTTAGCTCAGGGACAATCTTCCTCAAGCGAAAAAAGAGGAAGATTGACAACAGATATTAGCTCAGGGCCAATCTTCCTCACACACACACACAAAAAGTAATTACAACTGTCCCCCATTTTTTTTCATTGCACTATTCCATGAATCTCACAGGCTGGGAAGCAGGGTAGGAGAAGTGGAGGTAGAAGCCCAGCTAGGAGTGGAGCGTAGGGTAGGTGGGGGACTAGGGCCCGGGGCATACATTACTCTTGTTGAAACAAGATGCGACGGTTGCAGAAACTATTTTTACTACTTTTCTATGCAAGAGTCAAAACATTTTACAGAAATGAGCTGATTAGTTATCACTTTGGCCTCAAGTGTCCAGTGCAATATAGTTTCTTCATCATTTTATGTCATTTAGTCAGTTTCCATCTGTTTTACTCCTTCCCCTCCACCTCATCATGCTCAGCTGTGATTTTAAAGAATTTTTAGGCTAAGAGCTTGGGGTTCATTTTCAACCTTGAGCCTTGGGCGCTTGATTGCTGTAGAATTCAAGTCAAAAATACTTGAGCAAACTGGTGAGTGGGTAATGGCTCCCAGAGACTAATTTCCTTTGCTCCTGTATTCCTGTTGCTAGCTTTTAAAGCACAGTCCCACATTCTTTAAGTTGATGGAAGGCTGTATGTCATTCAGAAAATTTACTCAAGTCAGATGCATAAAATATTAGGAATATAAGGATGAAAGGAACTGACGGTTCAAAGGGTGGGGGCTGGGTGCCAATAGCAAACGTGCATTTACTTGAGGTGCTGAAATGGTCCTTGACCTCCCGCGTGACTCCTAGCAATGCCACTGGCTGCCTCAGCCAAGACTATGCGCTCACTGCCACCTGTGAGTGATGCTGAGCAGAGAGAGTCACCTTCAACCATATTTAATGAGGGTGCTGAGGGATCACTACAGAAAGCAGTTAATTCTCTTATCTGATCCTTTATCAGGGGCTAAACACCTTAGCAGAATGAAGCCCCGTCCCTCCTAGTAATTTTATGATCAAGATTAGATTTATTTGGGTGATTAAAAAAATGTTTGAGGGCCTACTAAAAACACAAACATAGGTATACAAAGAAGTATAATTGCCCCCATTTTCCAAGAATTTATTCTTAATTGAGAAAAATGGAGAAAGGTATATTAACTAGTCAATAACATCACGAGAAATGCCATGAAGGACATGAACAAGTGATTAATCACCAAATAAGTGGCACAGCCCACAAATTCTGACTTCACCTAAAAATATCCCATTCAGCACATAGGTTCAAACATCCTGTTTATCGTGCGAAGTTGATTTATTTTCTTGAAAACACTGGAACTAAGTTTGTCTGGGGTTAACGATCCTGAAGCCCTGTTTTGTAGGGTAATCAGCCAGGTGGCATGAATCTCTGACATGTTTGACTCTGAGGCCAAGCAGTGATAGTCCAAGTGTGGTCCTGGGGGGACATAGAAACTAACAAGATGATGTTTCCACCTTGGAGGAGGCTCCAGGCTAACGGGAAGGAAGAGAAATAGACCAACACTTCCAGGGTGATTCTGCTATTGGGCAAAATATCTACCAACACTCTAAAATTCTCCTTGACCCAGAGATTGCACTTCTAAAAATTTATTCTAAGAAAATATCTTTATCAGAAATGTGCATAAATATTTATGCATAATCATTGCAACATTGATTATAATAATGAAAAATTTGAAATATTCTAAATGGCTAATGTAGGGAATGGCTTTAATAAAATATCCATTCAATGTAATTCTCAGTAGCTATTAAAAATTATAGGTATGTATGTTTATTGTATGTATGTATATTTATTGACATGGAAAGATGTGTATGGATATTTATTGATATGGAAAGATATTTACAACACTGATAACTGAAAACATTTTATATAAAATAATATGTGTAGTATAAACCCATTATCAAATAATTATATATTTATATGTACAGTATACTAGAATATATGCCAAAAAGTAAGTATTGATTAAATCTGGTAGAGGAATTACAGGTTTGTTTTTTTCCTCTTTTTGCTTATGTGTATTTTCAATTTTTCTATGGTTAATTTATTTCTGTAAAGAAAGAAAGAAATAGCTAAATAGATGAATAAATGGTAAGGCATGATAAGGACTATAAAAGAATCATGAGGACGATGTGTATGGTAGTGCTGAGGCATTTAACCTAGAACAGGGAGTAATGGGGTGAAGTAGGGTTGAGAAGGCATCACAAAGGTGGTAGCCCTTGATCAAAGACTCGAACAACCAAGAGTGACAAGACAGGGAAAAGACATTCCAGGCAGAGAGACCTGCACAAGCTCTGATTGCAGGGACATCTGGTGGCAAACTGAGAAAGCAGAGAGATGGAGCTAAAGAGGCTGGCAAGGACCAGGTTATGAAAGGTGCGGTTTGCCATGCCAGGGAGTTTGGACTTTTTTCCTAGTGGTGATAAGGAGCCTCTAAAGGATATTTAGCAGGGGGAAGGCATGCTCAAACTTGTGTATTAGAAAGATTGCTGTGCAAGATTACTCACAAGTGGTGAGGAGGATGGACTAAGACTCAAAGAACAGAGGAGGCAGACCAGTGAGGGGCTGTTACGGGTTTGCAGTTAGGGCAATTTGACTAAAGGCAGAGTTGTGGAGGAGCAGGTAGGACAAATATGAGATCAGTCTGCAATAGAAATAGGATGCATCTGGGAGAGAAATAGGTGGCCTATAGGGTAAGTGAAGATATTCCTGAGGATGGGAATGGGATGCAGAAGACAGAAAAGGAATTGTTCTTGAGCAGGAGGAGGGATGCCTCTTCCTCTGGAGCCCTTGGTGCTGAATACAGACCAACATTTTTTAGGGATGTAGTGAGAGTTTAAAAAGTTTGCTCCTATTGGCCCTATTTTATCCATAAAGCAGGAGGAGAGTCATTTGCTGAAAGTAAAGACAGTGAGTTGGTAAACTAAGCATGAGGAGAGCTGTGAAGTTGTGGCCAAATTTGTTGGAGCTAGTAATATCTAAACACATACAAGAATTAGTGGGCAGCGTAAAGGACCAGCTGAGATCAGAGATCATGAATTTGTGATGGCACCAAATGGTGGAATTTTGCAACTTTCTCCAAGAGCATTCAGTGGCCAAGGCCCAGCTCCCAGGAAGGCAAACGAAAGTTGCCTTCATCTTGGTTCATCATAGTTGAGGACTAGGGGGGAATGAAGGACCAGGGCCAAAGACACATTCAAAGCAATGGACATTGGGCTAGGCCAGGCAGGGAAGGAAGCAAAACTTGTGGGGCTCTGAGAGACATGGAGAATGTGATTGGAGGTTTGGATAAAGCCAAAGAGGGGATGTGGAAGGAGTGAGAGCTGGAAGGAGAGGAAGTGGTGGGCCAAGAGTGGAGTATTGGTGATACCATTTCAGAGCAGTTCTAGGGGATCAGCAGTGCAGAGGGCTCAGTGGAAGTAAGTGGATCACGTTGAGGGGAAGGAAAAGTCAGAAATCAAAACATGGGGAAGTATATAACCATGTTTGCTGTAATGTAGAGTGCTGTATTGACCCTTGATGCATTCTTTTTTTGGAATACATATATTTATTATTTTAGCTGTTTTGTTTTTTTTTTTTAAAGATTTTTTTCTTATTTATTTTTATTTTTTCCCCCCAAAGCCCCAGTAGATAGTTGTATGTCGTAGTTGCACATCCTTCTAGTTGCTGTATGTGGGACGCGGCCTCAGCATGGCCGGAGAAGCGGTGCATCAGTGTGCGCCCAGGATCTGAACCCTGGCCGCCAGCAGTGGAGCACACGCACTTAACCGCTAAGCCACGGGGCCGGGCCTGTTTTGTTATTATTTGTAGACTAAATCAATTTTCTACGCTCATGTCTGTAGAGACCTTTGATATTCTATTAGTCAAAATACTCAACTATTTCTCCTTTTCTATAGAATCAGAATCTATAGGGGAAAAAAAAGGTGAGGTGGAGTCTCCTGGCTTGCTTACCAACCCACACTGTAAAGTCGACTTCTTCAGACCTTAGCCTACATTTGGGGGGCTTCAGTTTAATGCCGTCATAGATTTCATCAGAGGAAGCTTTGGACTCCAAAACTCTTCTTTGGTACTGCTCAAAAACTCTTCTTCAATAGAAAGGAGCCACGTTTTCAAACATTTCTGCCTCCAAAGAACTGATAACGAATCAGATGAACAATTATTGACTCAAGCCTATGGAGGGACAACCTCTGAGATGTCTTTCTTCATGAACTGGTCCTAAGTGAGCCTCTCCATTTATATTTTTAGTTTCTAGACAGCAGTTTGCCATTTCTTTGTACCATCTTTTCTCATGCTTTTCTTCATGCCCCAGCACTTTTTCACTGACTAGTCACCGCTTCAAATGACTGACTAGTCACCGACCAAAAAAATGTTGACATTCCATTAAAAACAGCAATGAGAAGATGAAAATATTTGTTTCCTGTCCCTAGTTTTTTTTTAAAAAAAAGTCCCAAGAGGCTTACTCTCACAGCCTTGGGAACCCTGTCAAACATAATGAACCAAGAAACAGCTGGCGAACCAGCTGCATGGATCAAAATCAGGTTGTGGTGCCGGTGAGGCGTGAGTGGATCTTGAGTAGCTGAGGTGACCACAAAAGGCCTCGAAGTTTGGATTTTACATTAAGCCCCTTTCATATTTTCTACCATGAGTCATGTCCAGGCCATTTGTGTCATATTTGGAATTACCAGCTTGAATGCCAAGATAACATTTTTTTTTTCATGTAACCACTGGCCATAAATCATGGTGTTAATCAGACAAGACAGCACTGGAAAGAATTAAAGACTCCTATTTTCCTTATCAATTACAGCCAGGCCAAACTCCCTGAAGCTGCTCAGAAGACAGAATCTGAAAAGAAAGCGCTATTGTTATTCTGACCTATGGGTTTTCCGGAGCCTTTGTGACTCATTATCCATTCATTCAACAATTATGATGGGTCTATTATACGTTCATAAATACCCTCTCAGAGTTCATTTTTTAAAATCGAAAAAGGGGAACTCACCAATGCTCAGGGCTTCAACAATATTGTTAAAAGGACAAATCGCAAACCTCAAGTAACTACAACTGTTATCAAGGTACAAAAGGATTTGTGGCTGAGATGTGACAGTTTTCTGGTAATGAGACCAGGCAAGTGGGACTGGCATAGCACTTGACCCATCTGCCAGGTCAGACCTGCGTCTGGGGGTGCTGATCAGCTGTAGGGGCTAATAACTGAGCACAGCCGGCCAGAGAAAAGCCAAGGCCTAAATCTTACAGGCATCTCCAATCATGGCTTAGGCATGATTTTTCCATGCAGCAAGCTCAGGGTGAGCAGGCAGGGGGTCACCACAGGTAGACAAGGGAACTCTACGAGGAAACCAGAGGGCAGTGGATCATCAGGAGCCTGGCAGGTGGTTCCATTGGTGTCTACGAGGTCTTCTCAAGGACGACAGAGTGCCAACCTGTAGACTGCGGCCAGGGACAGCAAATGTCTGGCAGCGTCCCAACCAGGAGTCAAGGTGGGAAGCAGAGAGAAGCCCAGTTCTATAAACTGACATTTACATGGAAGACTTGGGCTTAAACAAAGACTCAGAAGTCCTTTAATATAATAGAACAGGTAGGAGGGGAAGTGATCTACATCAAGAGCAATTCAGAAGCTCTTAGCCATCCCTG
Source organism: Diceros bicornis minor (assembly GCF_020826845.1). Classification (NCBI taxonomy): domain Eukaryota; kingdom Metazoa; phylum Chordata; class Mammalia; order Perissodactyla; family Rhinocerotidae; genus Diceros; species Diceros bicornis. The sequence continues at coordinate 63,394,435 of NC_080742.1, read as the reverse complement.
GATACCGTATCTCAGATGAGATATGAAGCTGGTATATTGAGGACACAATTCCAGAGCCTCATGCAGAGTGCTGGGCAACCCCATAACAGGTTGGGTTAATCAGTAGAGTAAGTCAGTGCTGGAGTCTCGAGGTAGGATGTGGAGCAGAAGTAAATTTTATATAAGTATTTTCTGCTTTCAATACTATTAACTCTGGAATTGAAGAGCGCACAGCTTTTACCTGAGGTGGGGGGGGGCACAGGAAATGTGTGGAATTAATGAATTTATCAGCAAGTAGCTGGAGAAGACCAAGACAAGAAAAATGAAGAGTTAGGTGGTTGCTGACAACACTTCAGCTGCCTAATGATACTAATAGGGACTCTGGCTCTTTCTATATTTCTATTACACCATCCTTAGTGGATCTGGTTTCTTGTTCCTGAGTGTTGCCTTGTGGGCACAAGATGACTGCTGTAGTTTCAGACATCACATGTATAGATTATAAGAAAGAAAAAAGGAAGAAGAAGGGGCAATTACATATCTTCCTCTTATATTAGTAAAAGCAAAACCTTCCCTGAAGTCCTAAACAGACCTTGGTGCATCTCATTGGCCACAGTATTGCATAGCTATCCCTAGATACAAGGAAGGCTGGGAAAGTAAACATTTTACCTGGGGCTGAACATATTGCTGCCTTGAATAAAATTAGAATTCTAATAGCGAGCAAAAAAGGGCAATGGATAGTGGACAGACAATTAATAGTGTCTGCCAGAGAGACCAGAGTGCCATATCAACTGGTACAAGAGAGGATGATAAAATGAGCATCTATAAATCTAGGGAGCTTAAAGTGCAGGAGCAGTGGGCGTGGACTAGAGTTGCTTGGGCAGGGATTTGAGATGAAAGTTTAAGGAAGTTCTGAACATGAATTGTCTGGAAGGGGTTTGGAAAGAGGAAATAGAATGAGCCAATACGGGAAGCAGCAAGGTGTTGGGAATGGAGGAAAACTTTGGGGAGAAGTAAGAAGAGGTAAAATTGGAAAAGTTACAGATGATGAGAGGTGAAGCCAATTAAATGGGGCTACGGTTGCTCTTTGAAAAGTACAACCCATATTAGAACAATACAAAGAACAATTTCAGGATATTTTAATAATTAAAAACATTAGCTAAAAAGCAATTAATTACCCTTAGGTGCTTCTAGAATATAAACTAACATAATTGAGGAGTGCTTGCTATAACCCAGGCACTGTTCCAAGCACTTTTCATCTCTATCATCCTTATGAAGAAACTAAAGCACAGGAAAGTTAAGTCATTTACTCCAAGTCACAGAGCCAGTACATAGCAAAGCCTGAGTTATCAACCCAGATAGTTCCCATACTCTGACTTCTAACATCTAACTGCCCTTTCCCTCTGTAAGGAGCAGACAGGAAGAGGTTCCCTATAAAATAGGACATTTCTCTTTGCATTTCTTTATAGCAAGGACTGAGGTAACCATGGAAAAACTGGTAAACTTTCACACGTTAGCTGTCCCGATTTGGTGGAGATTGCTAAACCCCTCGTATCCATTTTCTCCTTCTTCCTTTAGTGCTAGAACTCATTTATTTTACCTGGGGTCATGGCAAAGACATTTACCAGTATCCTTTTTAGTTAGGAGTGGCTATGTGACTCAATTCAGGCCAATGGGCTGTGAGCATAAGTGCAGTATGCAAATTCTGAGGCAATTCTAATGTAAAGACAAGCCGCTTGCCCTGGACCATAGCCTTTCCCTCTTACCACCAGTTGGAAATGAGAAGAACTGTGGCAGTGGCCTTGAGCCTAGAGATGGAAGCCACACGTTTGGAGCAAAGATTACTGGTCATGAATCAGAGCCATTTACCCATCCGAGGACATTTGGATTATTATGTAGGGAGGAAAAAAAATCTATCAAATTTAATCCACAGAACTTAAGCAGCTTAGACTGAACCCTAACCAACACATGTGGAATTTAAATTAGAGAACTGATGCAAGTGTGTCAGTAAAATTAAACTATGTTTGCCAAGGGCTTCATGTTAAATTTTTGTACTGCAATAAGCAGCCATAAGTAGAATGGAATAAATCAAAGTAGACACTTAGCATATTTTTATATATACAGGAAAGATTATTTTCAAGTCTTCTTTGTGTGTGCATGTGTTGAAAATACTTTAACTCTAGGAATATATGATACCTTAATACTTATGAAGATTATACTCTCACAAAAAATCTAGGCTTATTTAATTCATACCTCAAACCATCTAGACCAAACATACAGTTAAAAGTGACAGCAAATCAGATATTTATATGTGAACTTGAGTTGATATTGAATCTCTGTCACCTAGCCCAGAGGATTTTATCTAAAACGTTCTTTTAAAGCAGACACAAAGATTTCACAAATAGTCTATGTAGCAGATTGTTGTGTTTTGGGAAAAATAATAACCCAGGATCTACTCCCCATTACGAACTGGGAGAAGCCTCCATTGTGGGTGGTGTTGGTTCGAGGCAGTACTCAGTCTCCCACTATATAAGTTGAAAATGCTAGACTATTTCTCTCTGCTCCCTGGCAGCCAGAGGTCTCTAACTAGATACATCACCTCAGGATTTTGTGTTTGGCTCTAGTGATACAAAGACAAAGGGTCAGTTAGAATTCCTTCCAGGCTTCCCCTCAAAATGGCCCAATCTACTAATTATACATGAGCCCTTAACCCTTCCCTGTAATTTCCCTAACTTCCAAATGCTGATCAACAAACTGTCCTTTCTTCTTTCCTGAACATTCCCTTTACTCCTTTGTTTTAAATAAAAACTGACGTCTCCGAGGACAGCTCCCTTGCAAGTTGCAGCCCTCTCAAACAGAGGCTGTTTTCTCTCTTCTACCCCATGTACCTCACAACCAGGAATTGGCTCAGGTGTTCTCCTTTGTCCTTCACAATTTACTTCAGCAGGAGTCCAACCTCAACATTTTACAAACCTTCTTCCAAGGTCACAAATGACTTCCTTGTTGCCAAACCCATAGTTATTTCTCTGTCTTCACTTTAGTCAATCTCTCCCAACACTCAAAGCAAAGTTGACCATGACACCAAAAGAAGAAGCAACAAAATTAAAAACAGATAAGTTGGACTTCACGAAAATTAAAAACTTTTTCCGTCAATAGGTACCACTAAGAAAGTGAAAAGACAACCCAGAGAATGAGAGAAAATATTTGCAAATCAAATATTCGGTAAGGGACTTGTATCCAGAATACATAAAGAACTCTTATGACTCAACAATAAGAGACAACACAATTAAAAATTTGTCAAGGGATTTGAATAGACATTTCTCCAAAGAAAATATACAAATGGCCAATAAGCACATGAAAAGATACCCAACATCATTAGTCCTCAGAGAAATGTAAATCAAAACCACAATGAGATACCACTTCACACTAACTAGGATAGTCATAATCAAAAAGAAGACAATAACAAGTGTTGATGAGGATGTGGAAAAATTGGAACCCTTATTCATTGCTGCTGGGGGGAATGTAAAACAGTGAAGCCATTTTGGAAAATAATCTGGCAGTTTCTCAAACAGTTAAACACAGAGTCACTGTTATGACCCAGGAATTCCACTCTCAGGTATATACCCAAGAGAACTGAAAACATATCAACACAAAAACTTATATATCAATGTTCATAGCAGAGTTGTTCATAATAGCCAAAAAGTGAAACAACCCACGTTTATCAACTGATGACTAACAGATAAACAAAATGTGGTATGTCTATGTGGCAGAATATTATTCAGCAATAAACAGGAATAAAGTATTGATAATGCTACACGATGAATCTTGAAAACATAAATGAAAGAAGCCACTCACAAAAGACCATATATTGTACTATTCCATTTATATAAAATGTCCAGAATAGGCAAATTCATAGAGACAGAAAGTAGATTAGTGGTTGCCAGAGGCTGGGGAGAAGGGAGAATGAGGAGTGACTCATAATGAATATGGGATTTCTGTTTTGGAGGGAAGAAAATATTCTGGAACTGGATAGTGGTAATGGATGCTTCAAGTCTGAATTGTACGCTTTTAAAAGAGTGGACTTTACGGTATGTGAATTATATCTCAACAAAGCTGTTATTAAACCCACAGTTGACCACCCTGTCCCTCTTGAAGCACTCTCGCTCCCAGAATACCACATTCTCCTAGTTTTCTTTCTCTCTGGCTGCTCTTTCTCAGTCTCCTTTGCAGGCCCTATGTCCTCTGGCAGGCCTCTAGAATGAGTTTCCAAGCTTATCCTAAGCCTCTTCTCTCTTTCCTCTCTCCCTAGATAACCTCATCCCATTCCCATGAATTCATATAGCAGTTTTATGCTAACATCCACATTTCTTCTCTGAGTTCAAGATTGCTCTATTAAACAGCCTACTTGACATCTCTGGTTGAGATGTCAACCGACATCTTGTCCGAAACCAAACTCTTGAAGCACACAAAGTATACAAACTATGCTGGGAGCAAAACTATAGCTTAAGGCTGCTGCTAGGAGTTAGAGGGAGGAAATAAAGGGATATTCCATAGAAATGGACAAGATGTGGACAGGAGGCATTCCAAGGCCACTTTGTGCCCTTGAAATCCTTAACTGAATGCATGAATGCTTTAGTTTTATCTGATATGACCATGTGCATTGAAAGAGTGTGTGTGAATCTTCCAGATAAGGTGTAGCCCTCACATACTGTATCCATAATGAAGTGAATAAAGCCACAATCTCTCTCTTACTCCTGGGGAAGACACAAAGAAATGTGGAGTAAGTCTTAAGGCACAAAAAAATCAGCCTGGACCAAGTCTAATATTTGTCTGCCAGTAAGCTCATGTGACATAACTGTATGTTGTGGCTTGAGAGTCCAGGAAATAGACTCTGGGAAAGATGTGGTACAAGATTTTTATTGGGGAACTCAGAAAATACATTGTAAGGGGTGAAGGAAGCAAGATTAGACAGAGGGAAAAGATGAACTGAGATGCCCTTGCCAAAGAGCCTCAGCTGATCCCAAAGCAGCTCTGGAGCAGAGGTCATGTAACTGAGAGTGAGGCAGTTCCCTTGGCCAAGGGCCATACCTGGGAGAGTAGGGAGGAGAACACATCTGTATGCCATTCCTGCCCTTACTCCCAGCAGCTGGAGAAACGAACACCTCAGTCCTGAAGAGGAACTGAGTCGGGTACAGAAGCTCCACTCCTCTGCCCATCACTTGTATCACTGCCATTATTACACCATGTCACTATAGCTGCAACCAGCCATTATAGCAAGGCAAGAACTTCAAGCCTCAGAATTCTTTGATATGGGGCTGTGTATTGATTGGACAAAAGAGAAAGAGGCCTAATTTACTCCCTTGAGTTCGGAGCAAGAATGGAATTGTTTAGCTCCCCACCAACTGGTTTTGGAAAATTGTTTTCTGGTCATGGGGCTATAAATAGGTTGAGAGCTATACAACCACTGCTATACTGATGGATGAACTAAGTTCTATACAGGGCTGACTGAAGGGACCTGCACTGAAGAGGGTTAAAATTTCATATGCAATGAATGAAATGTTCTACCCAGGAAGAGAAATGACAGCAGATGGTGAGGTCAGCTTGTTAGCTATATTTACCTAATTAAAGGCTTTACACATATTGTCAGGTAAAAATCAGCTGTCAAAAAGTCCACCTGGTCATAATTGATCGTCATTAATAAGTCTGTTCTAGACACTGTTGCCAAAATCTTAGTTACAATCACATAATCTCAATTAATTAAGAAAACAACTCAAATAACTGAGGTTGGCATTACTTTCCCAAACTGTAATGAAATGATGACTGACGGCAAGGAGGGGAACAAGCATGTTTGTCATGTGACTATATCTCAACTCTAGAGCCAGGTACCATTACAAATCAGGGAGCTATGGGCAGGCTTCTCTGCTCGGACTGAATTTGATTATGACACATGTATTGTGGGTGCAGCAAAATATTGATGAAAACAAATGAGTCTGGAGTTCCTATATGCCCTTTGAAACCAAATTCAGTTTGGGGCATTGTCTTGACGTTTACTTGAGATATCTTCATCTAAAATATCCATTTGCATAAATCTGTTGAGTGAAATTAGCCTTGACTTGCCAAGAGAGAAAGCTTGATTCTTGCTCTCTTCAGAGAGGTAAGGAAGACTGATTACACATTTTCATTTGAAAAGAATTGGAAGAGCCAATGGGCTGTATTTCATCAATTTTTTAAAATATCAAATAATTGGTGAAATTCAACTCTTTGGTATAGCTTCTTCACCCTCTCATGTGACTTACAAATGCATTTCCAAGTGCTTTACTAGTGCAATAGAGAAAGAACAGAACATATGTATCTGTTCATCCCGCCAATGCTGTGGACTCTATATTTTCTTACATAACATATCCCCTAGTATTTTAAATACATATTGATATATTTTTAAGTTATTATATCTATTACAATGTGCAATTTCTTGGGAGTATGCCAACACAATTTTTCTTAAAATCTACTTAAGCAGTTGAGGCAAAGGAGAGAGACATTAATGCAAACTAGCACGGAGTTGCACCTATCCATTAATACATAGTCCATCAGAATTTTCAGACATCAAGGAACTAAAAAGAAGTAAAGAGAAAAGGGAGATCATATAAGGGTAATATGCCTAGAAACATGATCTGGTTTCTAGGGTAGGCAAAATTCCCTTTGAAGTCAAAAAGAGTTTTACTTACCTAAGAAGCAAAGGACTTATTTCCTAAGGAATATTATATGAAATGATGTTAGCTTAAATTAGCTCTCAGTAAGTGGAGAGTAGATATGCCTATAATTGGTTTTGTCATATAAAATCACAGCAACTCGACCTTAGAGCTCCATAGATTATATTTTCTCGTAAAGCAAATTTCTCAGCCTCTGGGCCTGTTTTAACCCTTCTGGGATAGTTTTGATATTCCCAGTGAAAGTTTCACTGAGAAGTGATGAATGATTTTAAGTAAAATTTCAAAGTTTACCTAATGCTTTCCAAAAAGGACTTCAAAGATGTAAAATATTCAACAATTCTTCCTGTTTGCTTTTAAATTATTTTTAAAATATTTGCTCCTTATGTAGGAGCAAATTCGAAATGCTGAAGTAAGTGGCTTTAGCTCTATCTTATTTGACCACAAATCAATGTCATATCTTAGGAACTACATATTGAACTCTTGGCCCTTTTATTTTTCTTTTTAATTTTTACAAGTGGGATGTTCTGGAGAGAAATATTACAATTATAATAGATCTCTGGCATTACCAAGTTTAAAAATCACAATCTTGACTTAATAGTGATCTTGAAAGTTTGTGATATTATATATTGGAACTTTGAAAGACACACATTTGAATTCCATGAGCTTCAAGTCACCTAGCTAGTTTATGAGCCTACAACCCACTCCCACGCAGAACCCATATCACGGGTCAACTTTTTTGTTCCCTGTAATTGTAATTAATCTAAATCTTACACTTAATTAGCAATTACTCTGTACCAGGTACTGTGATAGCAGTTTCTATCACTTAGGTATGTGCTTTGTTCATTAATTGCTCCCTTTCCCTGAGACCTACCTTCTATCTATAGAGACAAACTCTGAGACCACATTTCTACCACCTGCCACACACCACTGACCGTCCAGAGCAGGTGTGGACACTTGGTCCAAGCTCAGCCAATCAAGATTCTCTGCCAGGAATTTAGAAATTTGAAAATGGCTCTAAGCTTGCACGTAGACCCGTGAGGGAACAAGGTCTTTTGCAGGTGGAGAAGCTAAGAAAGCTCATCAAGAAGGCAGAAAGAAGAATGAAATGGATGGGCTGATTTAAAGTATAAAAATGTGGCCACAGAGATTGAGAGATACAGAGAAAGAGACAAGGGCGTGGAGAGAAACGGAGTGACTGCCTGGTGGCTTTCCTAGTCTGGATGCTGTCAGACTTGGTTGTACTTCCTGCCTTGGTTTTCGTGAAATAGCTCTGTTAAAACTCAAGATAAATTCCACATTTATCCTATGCCGGTTTGAAGTAGCTTTCTGTGATTCATAGACTCCAGAGCCTGGTTCTCCAAGCAGGAGGTTACATGGCTCCAACTGTGGAGGCCAGCAAGCCAGAGTGTCAGGGCACCACGTCAATGCTCACACAGAGGTCTCTAAAGCAGACAAACATTTTTCCCAAGTTCGGCATCACAGCTAACATTCATCACAGAGCAGAGAATGAGTAGAGGGAGTCCTTGTTGAAACTTCAGTGCTTAACATAGATTAATTTGTTAATTTAATTGATGTGTTGTCACTGAGTCAATGAGTCAATAAGTTTCAGACCTGGAAGGAAGTTTCCTACAACTTCCTTAGCAGATGGTCACCCAGCTGCTATCTGACCCACCTCACCCCTCATGAGACATTGTATTCTCTTGCTGAGGAGCTCTGGGGCACTTGGACAAAGCCAAAGGCTTTCTGGCTGCAAAATTAGCCCTCTAAAGCCTAGCTCCTTGGAAAACTAGTCTCTCTCTGCCCAAGGACAACTCTTCATATGTTTGAAAACAGTTTAATCTGCTCTGTGCCAGACTATGCATTCTTTCAAACGTTCTGTATGTCATGGATGCAGGATCCCTGCCTACTCTGAGACAAGCTCTAGCGGTCATTCTCCTCCTCAGTGTGTTCAATACCAGAGTGAGTTTCCAGTGTGCCCTGAGAGGATCCGGAGTATCATATACAGTTGAGCACATTTTAAGGGAAAGACTATTATTTATAATAATCTGAACTCTAGATATATATAAAGCTTAGAGTGCCTTAACCGTTCTTTTTTTTAATGTACTGATTTTGTGTATTTCTTTTGAAATACTGATTTTATGTATTTCTTTTTATTGTGGTAAAAAATACATAACATGAGCTCTACCCTCCTAACAAATTTTTAAGTATATGGTACAGTATTGTTAACTATAAACACACTGCTGTACAGCAGATTTCTAGAACTTTTTCATCTTTTATGACTGAAACTCTATACCCATTTAATAGCAACTTCCCATTTCCCCCTCTCCCCAGCCCCTTACAACCACCATTCTACTTTCTGTTGCTCTGAGTTCAACTCAGGTATTTTAGATACCCCATATAGGTGGAATCGTATGGTATATACACACAATGAAATATTACTCAGCTATCAAAGTGAAGAAAATCATATTATAAGCCACAACCTGGATGAACCTTAAGGATATTACACTAAAGGAAATAAGCCAGTCATGGAAGAACACTTGGGATCAGATTGTTTCACTGGTGAATTCTACCAAACATTTATAGAAGAATCAACTCCAATCCTTCTCAAATTTTCCAAATAATTGAAGAGGAAGGAACAGTCCATAACTCATTTTATGAGGCTAGCATTTCCCTGCTATCAAAGCCAGATAAGGACATTATAGGAAAAGAAAACTGCAGGCCAATATGTCTGATAAATATAGATGCAAATATTCTCAACAAAATATTATCAAAACAAATTTAACAGTACATTAAAAGGATCATACACCATGATCAAGTAGGATTCATCCCTGGGATACAAGGATGGTTCAACGTGCAAATCAAAAACGTGATATATCACATTAATAGAATGAAATCACACGATCATCTCAATAGATGGAGAAAAAGCATTTCACAAAATTCAACATCATTCACAATAAAAACTCTCAACAAATTAGGTCTACAAGGAATATATCTCAACATAATAAAGGCCATATGTGACAAACCCACAGCTAACATCATACTAAATGGTGAAAGGTTGAAAGCTTTTCCTCTAAGATCAGGAACAAGACAAGAGTGTCCACTCTCACTACTCCTATTCAACATAGTACTGGAAGCCCTAGCCAGAGCAATCAAACAAGAAAAAGAAATAAAAGGCATCCAAATCAGAGAGTAAGAAGTAAAATTGTTTCTGCAGATGACATGATCTTATATATAGAAAATCCTAAAGACTCCACTAAGAAACTGTTAGAACTAATCAATGAATTCAGTAAAGTTGCAGGATACAAAATCAATACACAAAAAATTGGTTGTGTATCTACACACTAACAACAAATAATCTGAAAAAGAAATAAAGGAAAAAACCCCATTGACAATGGCATCAAAAACAATAAAATAGGATTAAATTTGACCAAGGAGGTAAAAGATCTGTATACTGAAAACTATAAGACATTGATAAAAGAAATTGAGGAAGACCCAAATAAATGGAAAGAATATCCGTGTTCATGGACTGACAGTCTATAGCACCTCACCTCTTAATGAGGAAAACGTCAAAGTATTTGTGGCCAAGTTTTAAAACTGCCGTAATTGGCCCACTGGTCACAAATATTTACATTCCTCCCACATACAAAATATACTTGCTGTCAAGAAGCCATAGAAGTCCCATCCTTCTACAATATCAGGTTCAGGTTTGTGGTCCAGGATCTGGTTATCTAAATCAGGTCCAGATGTGGATGAGACTCCTAGGGTATAGTTCCTCAGATATGATTTCTCTTGATTTGAAAACCTGTGAACTAAAGAGATAAGTTATCTGCCCCACTACATATCCAACATACAAGGCAGGACAGGCATAGGATTACTGCAACAGATACTCTTGATCAAAAAGGAGGGAACCAGAAAGCACACTGCAGTCACTGGTCCACAGCAATTCTGAAATCAGTCAGGCCCATGTTGCTAGTTCCTTGACCAGGGCCTCCCCGGAAATGGTTCACCATGATTCTAGGCTCCATACTCTGGGTTCTTGGTTTCACCTTCTGTGTCATCCTTCCTTTCCTAAAATAAACAGCCCATTCTTGCATTTGATAAGTACTCTCAGTTTGCTTCCTGCCCATAGAAGTTCAGGGGTCCAAAGATTCCCTTTCGTTTTATGTTATTTCTGTCCCTTTCATTCTAAGCTGATATAACTTCTTTAAAAATTACATTTTTTGTTTATCCATGTATAATATGTTTCATTAAACATACCTAGAAATCTCTGCTAGGAAGTCTTTCTCTATCTTGGACCTCTTCTGAGGCTGCAAATGAACAATGCCCTTGAGGTGCTTAGATTTGTCTGTCACATCAAGTTATTATGTTCCTCTGTCTCCCTTAGGAAGTCTATGTTTAATGGAGAGTGTCTGCCAGGCACACTTAAGATGCTTAGAAGATTTTTGTTTGTTTGAAAAGGGTCTGCGGGGCCCCACCTTAAATTTTTGTGAGGGCTAAACACAAGTTTGTAAGTCACACCCTGAGCTTCGTCTGTTCTCTGAAACCACATTTTCCTGACAGCAGCTAGGATTTGATCCTTTCTCTGAGGTCCGTTCTTACTTTCAGAACCCTTTATTAGTCAGGAAAACTCACTTGTGTCTTTTTCATTTTTTCCAAACTCTACTCTTTAGCGCATTGCTATTCTCTCACATTTTATTATAGGCAGATAGGTAACTCAGGAGAGACCTTTGATATTCTGTACAGAAATCTCTTTAGCTAGATCACTGAGTTCATTAGGGATATTTCCTATTTTCCATGTTACCACCACAGGTGACAGTGTTACCAAACTTTCCACTAAAACTAACAAGGATCCTCTTTCCTCAACTTCCCGTAAAGTTTCTCAATTTCCTTCAATATTTCACTTCATGTTTCTCAAAGTCCATCAGGCTTCCATCTGCTGCCTGGATCCAAAACCAATGCCCCATGTTTTAGGTTTTTTGATGACAGCACCCCCTTTTCAGGTGCCAAGTTATGTTCCAGTTATTTATTACTGAATAACAACTCTAAAATTTAGAGGCATTAAACAACCATGATTTTGTTGTGGTCATGGATTCTGTTAGTGATGAATTCAGACAGGACATGGTGGGGATGGATTGTCACTGTTCCATGATGTCTGAGAAGACTTGAATAGCTGGAGGTGACTCAAAGGACTGGGAGACAGAATCATCTGGAGGCTTCTTCACTCGTGGCTAGCAGCTTTGTGGGGATGGCAGGAAGGCTGAACTCAACTAGAAGTATCAGCCAGAAAACTTATATGAGGCCTCTCCAGCATGGTGCCCTCCAGGTAGCTGAACTTCTTACATGTGGCTTAGGACTCCAAGATCAAGTTTTCCAGCAAACAAGCTTTATAGTCCTTTGTGTCCTAGCGTCATAGATTATTTAGTGTCTCTTCCGCTGAGCTCTATTGTTGAACCTTCAAAACCTGCCCACTTTCAACAGGAGGGGTACAGACTTCACCTCTTGAAGGGAGAAATGTCAAAGAATGTGAGGTTTCAAAAGCTTTCAAAACAACCGCAAGTTTTTTTTATGTTACCAAGAATGAGGGGCCAGCCAGGTGGCGCAAGCGGTTAAATGCACGAGCTCCGCTGCAGCAGCCGGGGGTTCCCCGGTTCGGATCCCGGGCTCACACCGACGCACTGCTTGGCAAGCCATGCTGTGGCGGCATCCTATACAAAGTGGAGGAAGATGGGCATGGATGTTAGCCCAGGGCCAGTCTTCCTCAGCAAAAAGAGGAGGATCGGCAGATGTTAGCTCAGGGCCGATTTTCCTCACAAAAAATAAATAAATAAATAAATAAATAAATAAATAAATAAATAAATAAATAAATAGAAATGAATGTCTTCTGAAGTTTCTTTACATAACTAGCACATACTCCTATTTCAAACTTTGATTTGTTAAAAGCATATCCAACTATATATGAGTGGAATAAGACATTGTGAATTGGAATTTCAAATGAACAATAAGTATCATCATGTAGCTGGGGGAAACAGTTCAAATAACTTTAAGGAGCTGTTGAAATTAGATCTTGACTCAACATTAACCTCAATAAAAATGATATATAACTTAGGGAACAATTGTATTTAACCTTATGAAGTAAGATCAATGCAATTAAAATGAATTTTCTCTTGAGGCTGCCATATGACTTGTGCTCTTATTTCATTTGCCTTTGGTTGGGGTACTTGAGAAAAGCAAAACTCTCAAAGAAAACACTACAATTTGAAGCAGATAATTTTAGTTTTCAGAACAAACTTTTTTTTTTTTTTACCAAGAATCAGTATGCAAATACTAAGCATAGAATATTCCAATTGTGAATGACTCACAAAGATGAAATAGTTCTTAGAACTTCATCCTCTTAAATTATGTGTAAGACAGTCTTTGGAGGAAAAAAATTACTGTGCTTTCCCCACTTTAGAAAACCAGTTAAGAATTTTAATTGTAGCCTTATCTGTGCATGTTTTCACTCCTTTCCTGCCAAACGTTCTATACTTACACCAAAAAAAATCATTTCAGGGGAAAAGATTTTATTTTCTTTGTATGGATATTAAAAAATGTGTCCTTCTCAGATATTGGTTAGAAGTCCATTTGATATCTGGAGCTTACTTAAGTTTAAGAAGGAAGAAAAATGGTTATTTGGTGCTTTAAAAAACATAAATTTTAAAAATCACTTTTATTGAATTCTAGCCAACAAATTAAACAGTGAAATTCTTAAGACAAGCAACCAAAGTTGTTTTTGAGCCCTTAAGCTGGTCTTCAAACTTGGAAAAATTTTATCTATGAGATTGCAAATGGTTATGTAATCTATTTAATATTGGCCTTGTTCAATCAGAAGCAAACAATTTTGGATTTAGGAATCACGAGCACAAAAATTGGCAAAACCTTATTGTATATTTTGTGAAGTTTATTTTTAACAGATTATAAAAGTCTCATGGAGGCTATAGTTCTGGTGGCTGTTTCTGTGACATACCTATATTCATTTATTTGATATCACTTAGGTAGGTAGATCATATTGGGTTACATAAAGAAGTAAAGAAGTTTCCCAGCACCTTCAGAAAATTGGCCAAAGAAATAATATGAAACCCAAAAGACCACTGCTATGCCATAAATAAAAAGAGAAAAGAGAGCATGTAGCTAACTGGACAATGACTGAGCACATACGTGCTTCCAGGAAAGGTTACATCAAGCATGGTGAATGCGTGGTACCGGGGCTGCAACTCTCTGCTCCAGAGCCCATGGGAGACATTTCTAATTAATCCTCCGTTCCTGCCAAGCCCTGAAACAGTCTCCCAGTGCAGAGCTCCAGGCAGCTTCTGCCTATTGTTTGGCATTGACATTCAGATGAAACCTATCATCTGCCATCTCTGGATGAAACGGTCATAACGACGCCAAAATGAAAATGAGTCACTGGCATAGCTGATTTGATTTTATCACTAGGAATACAGTAAGTAGGAATCTCAAGGCAATGCTGCTGTGATACTGAGCCATGCCATGACTACTGAAAAAACGCCGGCACATTCATAGAGGCGCCACGGGGTAGTGGTCAACAAATGGGCAATTTACATCTCTAGCTCTATAACGTTCAGCAAAGTTTTCACAACTGTACGATAAGGATCATGATACCTATTTCTCAAGGTTTTTACAAAGATTAATAGAGATGGACCACGTAAATTACCTTAAAATAGGTGCTTGCTAAATATCAGTTCCAAATTCTAGCTGCGTGATTTTTAAAGGGACAAGAGGAGGGTCCTAGAGCAACATCCCTGAAGTAGTTACAAGGGCTGGTGAGTAAAATGGGAAGATGTTGAAGTAATCAGAGTTGTTTGTGGCACATGAGGGAAAATCAGTGTCCTACTAGACACAGACTGATCAAGATAGTAACGAGGTTTCAACTCAGAAATTGCAAACTCCAGCAATATCACGCAAAGTACTGTACAGGTACCAGCGGTGGTCTCTGGTGTTCAACACTGGAGAATTAATTAACCTTGCTTTAGATAGACCTGAATTACAATGTCAAACACAGCTTTTCAGCTCATACACAGCCTATTATACAGAGGAGATAGTCAAGGGGGGAAGCCTCCAGAGGATCCAAGAGAGGGGCCCTTTTTGAATTCTTCTGCTCCATCAGTGTGGAGCTGATTTCCGGGCAGGCTAGAAGCCAAGAATTTCTTGTTATGTATTTTTAAGGTGACCTTTGGCTCATGACAAGTAATATTACTTGTTACTGTTTAAGACAGTCGTATCAAGTTTGCCTTTAGCGTGCATAAAGAAAATAAAACATGAGCCATAAAAATATTAATGGGATATAGATGTGGCAGGAATTATAAAAAAATATCTTGTGTGGTAATGACTAAAAGTTGGGAAAGAGTGATCTAAAGTGTGAAACAGAAAAAAGACAAGAGAAGGGTAATAAGGGACAAGAACGTAGGGAGAGATCCTCTCATTTAGTAGCCTAAGTTTTCCTTCTACAGACTCTGCTTCTGACATCGTAACACCTGCCCCCCAGCTCTAACAGAAAACCTCAGCAAGAAAGAAACCAAGGATGATTCTAAGGATTCAGCATGGTCACTTGAAGCAATTACCAGATCATTTAATTCAATTGCTCTCTCCCTTTAATTAAGAGAAAATTCATGCTTTGCAATTTAGTCCCTTTTGACGTTTAATTAGGGCTTCCAATCTATAAAGGGTTAGTGCTATCAATCAAATCAGAACAGCGGCAACGCTCATTTCAACGAAAACAGCACAGAGGTGGTTGTTACCATAGACGTCCACTCTAAACCTGTGATCATTCATCAGGCAGATTTTTTTCCAGCAAACACTAAGTAACTTCTCACCAGGCACTGTGTTGCTCAGAGTCTACTAGGGTTTTATCTGTTTTAATGTAAGTAAATAGAACAATTATAATACAATACATTGTTCAAACTAGCATGGTGAGCGCTCTGAGAGAGGTAAACAAAAATACCACGAGTTGCAGAAGGGGTTGAGAAAGCCTTCCAAAGAGAGGGGATAGCTCAGTTTAGTCTTTTTTTTTTTTGTGAGGAAGATCAGCCCTGAGCTAACATCTGTGCTAATCCTCCTCTTTTTGCTGAGGAAGACCGGCTCTGAGCTAACATCTATTGCCAATCCTCCTCCTTTTTTTCCCTTTTTCTCCCCAAAGCCCCAGTAGATAGTTGTATGTCATAGTTGCACATTCTTCCAGTTGCTCTATGTGGGACGCCGCCCCAGCATGGCCGGAGAAGCGGTGCATTGGTGCACGCCCGGGATCCAAACCCGGGCCGCCAGCAGCGGAGCAGGTGCACTTAACCGCCAAGCCAGGCGCCGGCCCCTTCAGTTTAGTCTTGAAGGGTGATTCAGGACTAGCTGGAAAGAAGAGGTGGGCAAGGAGTTCTGCCCAGTTAGGGTAGCTTGTGCAGTGGGAGAGAGACCCAGGAGAACCTGGTGCTAATGGTAAAATGCAAGTAGACTGTGAGGCTGGAGTCCAGGCTTTGCTGGTGGAGTGGCAAGAGGCACTCTGGAGTTAGACCATGAAGGGCCTTCTGTAAAAGTTAACAAGTTTGTATCTATGAACGAACGGCAAAATGCAGCAGACAATTAAGGAGATGATTTTACTCAGGATCCTGCACTAGGGAGAACATTCGTCAATGAGGACTGTCTCAAAGAGAGGCAGAAAACTCATGGTTTTAGAAAATAAGCAAGTCACTGAGGAAAGGTGGATGTGGGTCTTATCTGGGAACATGCAAGGGCAGGCTGGTCCTCTGCAGAGAGCCTTTTCTCAGAACACAACAGGATTACAAAAGGTGGGAGGTGGTTTTTCTACCATTGCTGCCTCCTGTAGCATGGGACCCAGATAAAGTTCAATACTGTTAGACTTTGTCCTGGTCGTACCAAAGAGAATATTCAAGGTACTCGAGGTGTGTAAGCAGGGGTGAGACCTAACCAGATGAGTGCTTCGGTAACAGTACGCACAAACCAGCTGCCAGCACTTGCTCCCCTCAGAAGATCTTGCCTCTGGCCTCTCATGTGCCCCTGTTCCTTACTTTTGTCTTTGACACCATCCCTGGGTTTTCTGGATCTCAGGCTAGGCATGGCTTAGTTTGATGACTAGTGGTCTCTCATTCCTACCCCTTGCCCTGAGGCTTGGATATACCTAAGACCACAACTCCTAACAAAACTGACACCATATTTTGGCCCATTTTCTTGGAGAACCTTATCTCTCCGCTCACCTCCACCAGACTCCTCAGTTCTCACACCTGGGCACAGCCCCTAACCCATCCTGGCAATGTCTTGGATAAACAGCCCTTCTTGGGTGAAAAACGTTATTGGCAAACCCTGGATTGCTGCAGCAGCCCAGCTGTTCTCCCACAGCCTGGGCAAGGGCTGGCCCTGGTGATCTAGACTCCACCCGCTGCAGTTGGGTGTGCAGGCAGAAGCTGCTTTGGACCTAGGAGCAAGCTGAGTCCAGAGTTGGGTAGCTCAGTTCCCAGCCATTCAGGCCCTGAGCCACACAGTAACCAGGGTTTGCAAACCTTGGCGCCTATGAATTAGATAGAATAATGATTCTTCTTAATCCATTAGCCCTGAAATGAGAATTGATGGAGAAGATTAACATTGTAACATAAGACGGAGGGGCGGGGGACCGCTACAAGTTATATAGTTATGAAATTGTATTATCAGATAAACAAGTTCAGCTCAGATGTTCTGCTTCAGAAAAAAACAAAAGCTAATAAAATCCAAGACATTGCTGATGTTGCTCAGGTTTTGAAAGAAGTAATCCGACAAATATAATATGCAGCTCCGACAGGCATCTAAAAGCTATGCGGAGATGGAAAGACCTCAAAGTAAATCAAATCCAATTACCATCTTGGTGGCTGGGGTGAGTCTTCTGGTTGAACTTCACAGAAAACTAAGGATCCCTATACACTAGGGCTTTTTTGGGAGACAGTATCGTATAAACAGCAAGTTTTAATCTCTGTAACAAATGGTTTTAATGTAGGTGGTTAGGTTTGTATGAATATTATGAATTGAAACAAAATTAAATTGAGCCATGAAACTTAATAATACCTTGGATTTATAGACCATTATTCTTAAGATATCTCCCTTTATTCTTGGGTACTTATAAAGTCAATTCACTTCTGTCTGATATAATTTTCAAAGTAAAGCATAAGATTTACCAATTAAACCGTCCTCCTCTCCCAGCAAATTTTACTAGCATTTCCTCTCACAGTAATCTTTTGCAATTACATAGTAATTTCTATATAGGTCCTCCAAGTCTTTTGCAAACATTAATTAAGCTTTGCAATACCCCAGCAAGGGAGAAGACCAGCACTACACCCAGGAGTCCTCTGCGTGCTGAGATGGTGGTTGGAATGACATTTGTTCCTGTCACTCAGAATCAGCACATGGAGCTCTAACCTGTGGGAGGAGAGGATGTGCTGATTCTGCCAGAATTACAAATGACACCACGATGCCTCTGCTTGCTCTAACAAAGGATGATGGGGTGACTTTTCTGATCAAGTAATTTAACTCATACAAAGATATTTATCTGTGATTTTGAATAACAGATCCGATTTTTTATTAATGTTTTGAATCGTCTTAAATTCAATATTCTGTCTTATTCTATTCATAAATATCATTTTAGTAGCACAGGTTTAAACTTTATGTAGCTAACCATTGGAAAATGAGAAATTATACGGAACACAGTTGGACAATTGCCCACTTCTAGACACACATGGATCTCATCCACCTTCTAAATGTACATACATAACCTTAGCTTAGAAGCAACAGGCAGATAGAGAAACGAAGAGAAGAAGGAACTAGCCGGGAAACTGACTACTCTTCTCCAGCCGAGACACGAGCTGGAGAGATCAAGTTGCTTGAGGTTATTTGGAAATCATGCATGATTTCCTTCATTAAGTAGTAGATAATAACAACAATAAACGAACACATAGAGACAGAGATTGGATTGGTGGTTACCAGAGGGGAAGGGGGGAGGGAGGAGGGTGAAAGGGATAATTCGGTACATGTGTGTGGTGATGGGTTGTGATTAGTATTTTGGTGGTGAACATGATGTAATCTATGCAGAAATAGAAGTACAATGATGTACACCTGAAATTTTTACAATGTTATAAACCAATGTTACTGCAATAAACAAAAAATTAAAAAAAAAAAGTTGCTTGAGGTTAAACAAATAGATCCTTAGTCTAAGCTAAGTTAAAACAAACATGGGAATTTTTTGTAAAAGTTACTTTCTTTAAATTGTTATTTTATAAATTATTACAGGGATCACTTCTGGCCCAGCAATATAGGCTGCTTGTTTTCCAGTATACTGACCACACAGCTGGCCTAATCAAGCCACCAGCACTGTCTTGGCATCTAACCCTGGAGGGGCCTGCTGCACTCTCCCTGCCCCCACCTGGGCTGGGGCCCCTTGACTGCTGTTAAAGCTCTCATGGAGGACCCTGTCTGTTAAGTATGATGCCTCCTTGGCTCTCGACCCTGACTGTACCTCATAACCACTTGGGGAGCTATTTAAAAGTACTTTTGCAGGGGCCGGCCCGGTGGCGCAAGCGGTTAAGTGCGCGCGCTCTGCTGCGGCAGCCCGGGGTTCGCTGGTTCGGATCCCGGGCGTGCACCGACGCACTGCTTGGTAAGCCATGCTGTGGCGGCGTCCCATATAAAGTGGAGGAAGATAGGCACAGATGTTAGCCCAGGGCCGTCTTCTTCAGCAAAAAAAAAAAAAAAAAGAGGAGGATTGGCGGATGTTAGCTCAGGGCTGATCTCCTCACAAAAAAAAAAAAAAAAAAAGTACTTTTGCAGCTACCCCACAGCGATTAAAACACAGTCTGGGGCAATAAGGCCAGCTATGGGCATTTTAAATGCCCCTGGGCAATGGCTACCTGCAGCCCTGGTTAATCCCCCCTCGGGGAGCAGTTCCAGAGCTTCCAGGAGTCAGGTGAGGCAGCTAAGCCTTTCCTGCAGGATAATGGCTATGTGACATCCAATTCTCAGAAAAACCCTCCACTAAAACCTTATAAGGTCTTTGCACTTGTCATATTGCCTTTTATGATTTCCATCTTTCTCATGTTGCAAGTAGGTGGTTGCTAGCTTGACACATTGGCCAGTGGTAGGAAGGGACCGCCTGGGCTGAGCCTGTTCTCACCTTGGAGGTCAGCGGGTGTTCCTGCTAGGGTGTTACCCTTGGTACATTGCCTAGTGCTTATCTCAGGCTCTGCTGGCCTCTCCCATGGTGACATTACAGGCTTGGGTGCATAGAGCCCTTGTTGAACCAAAGAACTATGGCAGAGGGTAATGAACTTAGCTTTGAAGAGCAGAAGGCAGGTGCTATGAAAAAATATATAGGCCAATGGGTCAAGGAATATACACTGTAAATACAGTTTGCAGAAATATTGCAAAACAGGTCAGCTGAGATGATCCCAAAGATGTTACCTAGGTTATCATTTAGTAAAGTAAGACATTTTATTTTTCACTCCTATCCCCTGGCTAAATCTTTTGATAAGACAGATTTTCTACATGGACCTTAACGGAGGAAGATAGGTGGTATTAATTGTGTGGAAAGAAGGGAAGTTGTGCTTCACAGCTGCGTTTGATACTCCTGATGGTTTTAGGTGGTGCCACAAAAACTGCATTATGTATATGTTGAATCACAACAAGAGAATGATTTTTCTGTTCTTCAATTTTTAACTTTTTTAATCATTTAAAATTTTTTTAAAATTTTACCTTCTGATTATACCACGGTAAAGTCTCAGTTTGGTGTTAGTTAAGTCTTTAACACCTTTCCGGTAGTGATATCTCATTTTAACAAAATTTAGGGAACAATGGTAACCAGTTGGAATTTAAGAACACAGTTTGCATTTGTATTTATTTATGTGTTATCTTTTATTCATGACAAGCAATAACGTTTTTCAGTTTGTGGTAGTGATTTAGAGCTTCTTCATAAATTACACTTATTTAAGAAAATGTGAGTTGATTTAAAGAGCTAATAACACAGGTAGTGCACATATATAGCAAAGTTGTGAAGGGGATACATTACTTTAGCTGAAAATTATTCCACCACCGCCATTTTTAGAAGCGAACATTTTTTTTAAACAGATCTCATTGTGAACTTGATCTTAGGGCAAATGTAAAAAGCATTGCGGCCTAATTTTCAAAAATTAAATAATTAACACTTTAAATTTAAATGCATCTTAGATTTATCATACACACCCTATCTCTAACTTTTCAAGTGTAAGCCCTTAAAAGTGTCATATTTAACCATTTGGGTTATTATCTGAAACAATTTCCACTTGCTTTTAGTACTCACACTGGAACTAGGAGTCTTTTAAAACCTCAAAATAGGTTTTCTAAAGGTAAACAGCTGTTCAGTTTAGTAAGTTGGGAAAATTTTATCTGCTTTATACCTATACGGCCAACTTATAATTTGGTCATTTTGTCCTCAGTTGATCAAGATGTTCTATATCCTCATCATGCTGTTACGTAGTAAATTTTTAGCTGACCTTCTTACTTGAATATTTCAACAAAAACTAAGATTGAATGATTATTATGTCGATTTGTACCTTGTAATTCTACTACAGAGATGAGGTAGAGCCTGAGTAATCACTAGAAAGTAGCTTGATTTAGATTACATTTTCAGGCAAAACATGTGTATACTGAAAAGAAATTAAAATGTCAAAATGAAATAATGGACTAAATATAACTACCTTCAGAAAATTTGGCCAAAAGAGAAAAATTGCCCATAATCTCAGCACTTTAACGCCATGACTGTTATGACTTCGATATATTTCATTCCAGTGTTGTGTGCATTCGTGTGTGCAAGCAACTTTTAAATATAATTTCAAACTTACTGAAAAGTTGCAAGATAAGTACAAAGGACTCTCGTATACTGCTCACCAAATCAACCAATTGTTAATATTTTGCTAAACGTTTGCTTTATGACTCATTATCCCCCTCTAACATTTTTCTGAGTGGGTTTCATTCATCATGTTCTTTCTCATTAAATACTTTAGTTATTTCCTAATAACTGGGATATTCTTTTTATTTTTTTATTTTATTTTATTTTTTATTTTTTTCCCCCAAAGCCCCAGTAGATAGTTGTATGTCATAGCTGCACATCCTTCTAGTTGCTGTATGTGGGACACGGCCTCAGCATGGCTGGAGAAGCAGTGCATCGGTGCGCGCCTGGGATCGAACCCGGGCCGCCAGCAGCGGAGCGCGAGCCCTTAACCTCTAAGCCACGTGGCCAGCCCTGGGATATTCTCTTATATAACCACAGCATAATTATCAAATTTAAGATTAACACTGACACAAATCTATTATCTAATCTATAGTCCATATTCCAATTCCCCCAATTGTCTCAATAATGTCTTTTTTTTGAGACTATCACTATATTTTAACATGCAGATGGAGATAAAAAATGGTATTGTATTATACACACTTGTGAAGGTTGCTTTATTTCTAAAGAATTTATATAGAATAATTATTCATATATAATACCTTTATAAATTATTTATATAATAATATTTATAATTTCTATATAATGTCAGGCAAATTTTTTTGTCAATAGATATTCTTTACAAAATTATTTAACAGCTGAGTAACATTCTCTTGTATGACCATCCCCTATTACTGGACAATCAGGTTACTACTGAGTTTCTATTGTTATAAAGCAAAGCTTCCATGAGCATCCTTGTTAGTTCAGCTTTTGTGCATGTGCCTAATTAAATAATGCCCTTTATAGCAATTTGTTTTCCAGTTCAGGATCACATATTGCGTTTAATGGTGACACCTTTTTAGTCTCCTTCAGTTCGAAACTGTACCTTTGCCTTTCTTTACCTTTCAAAGCATTGATATTTTTGAATATTAAAGCCAGCTGTGTTGTAAAATGTCCCTCAATTTGTTTGATGTTTCCCCAAAATTGATAGCTTATTTTTCACATAGCTGTAAACATTCCAATATACTAAATATTTTTTCATGTTGTAGCAGCCTTAATACCTTTCAACTATTTCATATTTCATCTATAATATAATATAAATACATTAATACTGTAATGGACAACTCAGGCAGATAGCCTTTTTCACGTTTTGGATTATTTCCTTAAAATTAGATCCAGAAATAGATCAATGAATATGGGCATCTTTATAAGTATATGATATAAATTTCCAAATTGCTTCCCAAAGAGACTGGTCTGGTGGACATTCTCACCAGCTAGGTTTGAGAGTATCAGTTTCATGACGACCTCACAAGCTTTAGGACTGATTGCTAGATTTTTTCCCATTCATTTAATAATCAATTAAACACAGCGCTTTAGGGTAGATTAAATTTCTACTTGTGTTTCCAGTGAAGAAAAAATAATTCCCTCTCTGAAATTTTCTATTAATATTTACTTTCAACTTCATACATTTCTGGGTATTTATGAGGTGATATGCTGTATATTCTGATCCACTGCCCTCAGAATAAGTCTAAACTTCTTAATATTGCTTTCTTGGCCTTCCATAATCTGGCCAGTGTTTCTGCCTCCTGCCTGACTGCTGCTTCTCTCCCAGCAGCTCCTCCTCCTGCATCACCCTCTACTTACACTATTTGCAGTTCATTGAAGACATCAAGTTCTTGCCTCTAGACCTTTGCACATACTTTCCCTCTGTCCCTAACCCTCTTCTTCTTCCCGTATCATCTCCCCCACGCAATCAGGCAGATATCAGACTTCAAGTTTTCAGCTTAGATATCACTTATTCTTTTCCTTACCCACCACTCCCCTGCCCCAAAAGACTGATGTGGTTGTGCTGCTGTGCATTCCTATAGTACCCTGTACTTACCCTGTGTATCACCCCATACTGTGATTGTTAGTTTACGCATCTCTATCCTTCCCCATCCTTTTTCCCTTAGCACTTGCTCAATTTACTTGCTGAATTAATAAATAAAAGACAGGTCTTAAATTACAGAGGAACACATTAAGGAAATCTCTTGCCTTTTAGTCCTGCCTCTTTTGTCTTCTCTTGCATTTCTCAGAATTCACTTCCAGGGCAGAGACTATTTCTCTAATGTATATAATGTTCTTACTGCCTCTATTATGATACTTCTTTGCATCACTCTTGGAGCAGTGAAGGTTTGGAGCCAGGAGATAAGCAGGTCACAGACTATGGGATAAAAATGAAAGGGGGAAGTTGCAGTCCTAGGAAATAATGGATAGTGGAGAAATCCATTTTCAAAATTTAAAGCTCTGAGAATCTGTTACCACACATTTTGCTCACCTGCTGAAAAACAGTGTCTAAAATATCGCTGTCCAATATTGTAGCCACTAGGCACAGGTGGCTCCTCAAGTTAAATTAAATATTAAAATTCCAGTTTCTCAGTTGCACTAGCCATATTCCAAGTGTCTAATAGCCACATATGCTTGGTGAATAATATATTAGACATTGCAGATGCAGAATATTTCCATCCTTGCAGAAAGTTTTATTGGATAGCACTGGTTTAGAGCATAAGTTTCCACATGGTGCCAAACTCCTTTCAGAAAGAATGCACATTAAAATACCTAAAGCCCAATTCTACTAATTATTCCATATGCACACTTTTCATTGGGGAATCAAGTCACAATCATAGCTAACGGCAAGTAGTTTCAGGAAATTTTTCAATGTTGTCCATAATTTTCAGAGTTAACAAGTTGTCAGTGGAAACATTTACTTGGGTACTGGCTCTTAGCTTTTCCTAAAGTCCCTATTAATTCACTACCTTAGATTGTTCAATTCAACTTTAACTTCCTATATCATTATTTTGATAAAAGCAATATGTTGACATATTTTTCTTATAATTAATTTGGTTATACGTAGTTTAGATAATATCTACATGAACAAGTATCTTATATAGAAACTTTGAAAACACAGTCACTTAAATAAACAAGCATTCAGGACCTGGGCGCTAGGCAATAGGGATGAACAAGACACAGCCCTCCCTCATCAAGCTGGTAGTGAGGAAGACAGACAATCATCAAGTAAACGAATAATATAACTTAAGATAGTGATCTGTGGTATTTCTCTCTGCAGAACCGACACTGTAAGCAGAAACCTAATTATTGATCAAGAGATAATCATGTAAAGATCTAGTGGCAATAAAAATGTTTGAGGGGTAAAAAAATTATAATGGGTCCATCTGCACATTTAATAGATATCACATACTAAGCAGTTCGTCCAGGTCAAGCACTGTGCTAAGCACCTATATACACCATCTCATTTTCGACCTACCTTTGATATAGGTATTATTATTCTCACCTCTGTTCTAACAGATGGGACTGGTGGTTAGGGAGACTAATTGTCTTACCCAAGGTCACATAACTAACATACGAGGGAAAGGGTTTGAATATGGAAAGTCTGAGTCCAGAGTTGGGGCTCCAAAACACTTGGCTACTGAGTCACCTTTCTAAGAAGTTGTACAGGGCCAGCCCAGTGGTGCAAGTGGTTAAGTGCGCGCGTTCTGCTTCAGCGGCCTGGGGTTCGCAGGTTCGGATCCTGGGCGCGCACCAACACACCACTTGTCAAGCCATGCTGTGGCAGCGTCCCATATAAAGCAGAGGAAGATGGGCACGGATGTTAGCTCAGGGCCAATCTTCCTCAGCAAAAAAAAAAAAAAGAGGAGGATTGGCATAGGATGTTAGCTCAGGGCTGATCTTCCTCACACACACACAAAAAGAAGTTGTACATTTCCTTGTGCATTTGGGCAGGATTGTGATGACCCCATTTAGGCAGAGCTTCCTTTGTTTTACTTAGGAATAGTTATTTCCTAACAGTAGACTTACATGTGTGGATCAGTAAGATCCAGTTAATAAGAGTCCTGGGGGAAATGCACCTTAAAACCACAATGAGATATCACCTCACACCTGTTAGGATGTCTATCAATAAAAAGACAAGAGATAACAAATGCTGGCAAGAATGTGAAGAAAAAGGAACTCTTGTACACTGCAGTTGGGAATGTAAACTGATACAGCTACTATGGAAAACAACATGGAGGTTCCTCAAGAGGTTAAAAATAGAACTACCACATGATCCAGCAACCTCACTTCTTGGTATATAGCCAAAGGAAACAAACTCTTGATTGCATCTATACTATAGTACAGATATCTGTACTCCCATGTTCATAGCAACGTTATTTACAATAGGCAAGGTATGGAAATAACCTAAGTGCCCATCGACAAATAAATGGATAAAGAAACTGTGACATATATATACAACGGAATATTATTCAGTCTTTCAAAAGAGGTAATCCTGTCGTTTGTGACAGCATGAACGAACCTGGAGGGCATTACACTAAGTAAAATAAGCCAAACAGAGAAAGACAAATACTGCATCCTATCACTTATATGCGGAATCTGAAAAAAAAAAACCCTCAAACTCATAGAAACAGAGCAGAAAAGTGGGTGCCAGGGACTGGGAGGTGAAGGAAACGGGAAAGGTTGGTAATAGGGTACAAAATTTCAGTTATAAGATGAATAAGGTCTGAGGATCTAAGGAATCACCTGATGACTATACTTGATAACACTGTATTATGTAGTTGAAATTTGCCAAGAGAGGAGAACTTAAAATGTTCTAACCAAAAAAAGAAAAGTTAACTATATGAGGTGATGGATGTGTTAATTAACGCAATGGGGGAATCCTCTCACAATGTACTGCATACGTGTAGCAAATCATCATGTTACAATGTTATTTGTGAAGTATACCTCAATAAAGCCTGGAAAAAAAGAAAGTTTTCTTTCTTTGCAAAAAAAAAAAAAAAAAAAAATTCCTTTGGCAGAAACTGAAGTTTTGTTTTTGTTTTTAAGTTTTGAGTTTCTGTGATATTAGACACTGGATTGAATCAAGAAGTACACTTGATAGCCATAGCCCTTTGGGGATTTGTCCCAGAATAATGAAAACTTATGTTCACGCAAAAACCTGTGCATAAATGTTCATAGCAGCTTTATCCTTAATAGCTCCAGACTAGGAACAACTGAGATGGTTTTCAGCAGGTGAACAGTCAGACAAGCTGTAGTACATCCATACAACAGCATACTACTCAGCAGTAAAAGAATGAGCTACTAATATATGCAAAAACCTGGCTGGACCTCAAGGTCATTTTTCTGAGTGAAAAAAGCTAATCTTAAAAGATTACATTATGTGTGATTCCATTTATATAACATTTTCGAAATAAAATGATAGAGAAGGAGAGCAGACTAGTGTTCTTATCAGGGGACGGAGACAGGGACAGGGTGGATTGGGATTGGGTGCAAATATGCAGAGATAGCAAGAGAGTTCTGTATCTTGATTTTGGTAATGATTACAGGAATCTATACATGGGATAAAACTACATAGAACTAAACATACACTCTAACACAGTCACAAATGAATGCAGGTTAAAAGAGTGTAAAGAGACACTCTTTTCCTTTCCTGTACTTTCACCAACACTTCTGACACCAAATTTGTGGGGGTTTTCCCCACGCCAACCAATTCTTCAACTCTCTGTACACCAACTGGGTGTCCTGCAATTCGATTATGACACTAACTTCCTGGAGTTAGCACAGACCCCATAGTTTAAGGTCTCAGTCCCGCAAGACTGCCATACTTCAGATGCCAAGGCCAAGTAGTCTGTCCCCAGGTTGCCCACACTTCTGTCCAAATTTGCTGTAAACTGGTGGTTCCCAGTTTGAAGGTTCCCTCCTTGGGTTCAACTATTTGCTATAATGGCTCACAGAACTCAGGGAAACACTTACGTTTACCGATTTATCATAAATGATATGATAAAGGATACAGATGGACAGCCAGAGGAAGAGGTACACAGGGTGAGATCTAGGAGGGTCCCAAGTACAGGAGCTGTTGTGCCCATGGAGTTGGGGTGTGCTGCTCTCCCAGCACACGGATGTGTTCATCAACCCAGACTCTCCAGACCCCGTAGTTTATGGACTTTTATGGGGGCTTCATCATGTACTTATAATTAATTAATTATTAACTCAATTTCTACCTCCTCTCCCCAACCCAGAGGATGGGGATTGGAGATTAAAGTTCCAAGCTTCTAATCATGGTTTGGTCTTTCTGGTGGCCAGCGCTCATCCAGGAGCCCACTGCGAGTCACCTCATTAAAACAAAAGATTCTCTTGTCACTCAGGATATTCCAAGGATTTAGGAGGTCTGTGCCAGGAAGCAGGGTCAAGGACCAAATATTAGAATAAAAGATGTTCCTAGCCCCTCTTTTACTCAGGAGATTACAAGAGTTTTAGGAGCTCTGTGTCAGGAACTGGGGACAGACACCAGTACATGTACTTATTGGTTCACAGAATGAAACTGAATAAGATCTGTAGTCTAGTTAACAGAATTCCACCAATGTCAATTTCCTGGCTCTGACATTATACTGCAGCTATATAAGATGCCACCATTGGGGGAAACTAGGGGAAGGGTATCCAAGGACTCTACTATTTTTATGACTTCCTGTGAGTCTTCTATAACTATTTCAAAATAGCTTTTTTTAAAGTACGCTTATCTGTCCAGAAATTCAACAATTATTTTAAAGATCAGAGACATGACATGCTATTTCTACACCATCTACTCAAACATGCAGAAGTACATTTCTGACATCTACAAAACACTGTGAGCAAATCATCAACAGGTGTGGAACTGTGCAGATAAACTTTTTGAGAAATGTTAACAGAAGCCATTCTTGGGAAATAAAATAAAAATTCTTGGCATAAGCATTAGCTTACCGGAGCTGGTCTCCCATTTACCTGCCGTAGTTGCAAAAGGGTGCTCATGACCAAAACTTTTTTGAAAGGATGAAGAAATGAGATTTGAATACACCATCCTCTGCAGAGAAAACCAGCAGTAGTCTATAGGTTTCACTGTACTGTTTCTCTGCAGGATGCTCCTGCACTTTGCCCTGTTGGGCCCGCTACAACATTGGGGTAGGGGTGACACAGTTCCCCTTTCTCCCTTGGGAAACTGATTACCAATAAAAAGCAAATAGACGTCAGCCGCAGTGAGACTCGAATCCCTCATCCTGATGCAGCTGATTCTCTTGTTTTCTTTCTGTGGCCTTCGTCTAATCAGCCACTCAGCGTGTGGGCACGCTGTGAGATTGGAAACAGGCATTCTCATGCAGTGACCACCCACTCCCCCTCTTAACTAACTCCAAAATTCTTTTCACCTAAAATCCTGGGACTTCACACTCAGAAATCACGTCTGAAGCAGAGACAACAAAGGAAGATTTAAAAAAGGCAGATTCTCATCTTCCTTAGGTGGTGCCACTTGCCAAACAAAGGGAAGGATCTGGAAATGAGCTTTCATCTGTGGAGTGAATTGTGCTTTGAAGGTTCTGCAGTTCCCAAAGCACCAGAATGTCCTTGTGGCTCTTACCTCTCAGTGCATTTGAGGGCGTGAGGGCTGCATTCGCATATACATAAAGGAGAGGAGAACTAGTGTTAGTACCTGGATAACTCGGATCTTCACTAAACCCTTCTTATCCTTATTATGGTTACCCTTCGGGCACAGGGGGCTTGGGTTTAAACAACTCAATTTACACTTCATGTGTGGCTACATAACGCAATTAGAGTCGTCTGGTATTTGAGGAGCGTCAGTGTTTTATTACCTCCATGGTGAATACAGATTGATCAGGAATCCCACAGACAAAGAATGACATTGGTGCAGAATGGAGTACTGTATACTGAAGGTTGACGGTGGTTGACTTGGTGGTTTTTTTAAAGAGTTTTGGTTTTTCTACTTACACATCCAGGATTTAGACTACTAGTACTGAGACCATTTTTCAAAGGCTACTCTTCCTTGTTTCACTGCTACCCAAAACAAAACTTTTTTTAGTGATGAGGCCAAGATATTTTAAAAACAACTGTGTGAAGCATCAATCTACTCTCAAGTAACACTGGTATGCAATTGAATACAGCTTCTACCCTAGAACTTGAATAGATCCAATGTCTAAAGATTGATGTTTGGGGCCTGTTGAACCTTTAGTGTCAGTCATCATACATCCAGAAACTTAAATACTGAGAGGCTTTCTTTCTACCCTGAAACAAAATGATGAAAGGCCTTGTATTAGTTTTCTATTGCTGCCCTAACAAACAACTTCAACGGCTTAAACAATACAAATTTATTATCTTACAGTTCTGTAGGGCAGAAATCTGATACAGGTGTCACTGAGCTAAAATTAAAGTGTTGGCAGGGCTGCATTCCTTTCTGGAGGCTCCAGGGTAGAATCTGTTTCCTTACTTTTCCAGCTTCTAGAGGCTGCCCACATCCCTCAGCTCATTGCCTCCCTCCTTCATCTTCAAAACCAGCAAGAGGGGTTTGAATCCATCTCACACTGCCATTTCTCTGGTTTTCTGCAGCCCAGAATGGTTCTCTGCTTTTAAGCACTCATGTGAGTAGACTGGATCCACCTGGATAATCCAGACTAATCTCCCCACCTCAGGGTCCTTAACTTTAATAACGTCTGCAAAGTCCCTCTTGCCATATAAGACATTTTCACAGGTTCCAAGGAATAGGATGTGGGCATCTTTAGGGAGTCAGTATTCTGCCCACCAGAGGCCTTCTATACAGAAGTATGCCAGGCCCATGGTATACACCATATGTCTTAGTTTGGGCAGCTATTACAAAGAACTATAGAATGGGTAGCTTATAAACAACAAAAATCTATTTCTCATGGTTCTGAAGGCTAGAAGTCCGAGATGATGGTGCCAGCCTGGTCAGGTTCTGGTGAGGGCTCTCTTCTGAGTTGCAGATTGCTGATTTCTTGTTTTAGCCTCACAGGGTGGAGGGCAGAGAGAGAGGAAGCAAGCTCTACTCATGTCTTTTTATAAGGGCACTAATCCCATTCACAATCCCACTAATTCCATGAAGGCTCCACTCTCATGACCTAATTACCTCCCAAAGGCCCCGCTTCTTAATACCATCACACTAGGGCTTAGGATTTCAACATATGAATTTTAGGGGACCCAAACATTCAGGCCATACCGTCATAATATGATCTAGTGCTCCTGTTTTATCAAAACACAGGTCATTGGGAGTTTATAGGATTACTGGTCTACTCTTACCAGCTGTTACTATTCAGAGATTTACATTCCAAATCATGCATAGCCTGATGAAAACTCTGTTGCTTTGACGACAAGGCTGTGACCCTTTGTTCAACATTACAACTTGGGGATTTTTAGATCGTGTGTTGGGAAGGTCATGATCCACAATACAAGAGGAAGTGAGGTTTACATTCGTTAAGTTTCTACTCTTAAATGAGGCTCACCTTATGGACTGTATCACACAGGTACCTTTGTCCTCTGCCTTAAGATTAAATTTGGCCAATGGGATGCACTGGCAGATCAGAGGGTGTGATGACAGCTTGAAAAATTCATTCAGTTCATTCCCATCCCTTTGGGCCACCATTTGGCAGTATCTGCTTTCCTCTACCTAAAATTACAGCTTCTCTTGGGTATCTCTTCCCTCATGGCTACAGGTCTTTCCAGGTTCCAGTAAGTTCTCCCTCCCGTTGGCCCTGGAGGCCTAGGGGTTGTAATAGCTCCCACTATTGCTAGCCCTTATGTGCTTCACCATCCTTTACTGATCCTGCTTATCCCTGCCCACACCTTGACAAACATTTTCTTCATTAAACTCACCTCAATTATCTTGCATATGTGTGCCAACTGTCTCTTGCCAGGCCCTGTCTGATACACCTTGGTGTGCCAGCATCTTGTGATCTTGGACAAGTTACTGAATCTTCTCAAACCTCAATATTCTCATACGTGAAATGGAGATAAAAAATAGCTACCTCATGGGGAGGTGGTGACAACTAAATTATGTAATTCATGTACAGCTTAACTTAACACAGAGTTTGGCACATAGAGAACACGTAAATGTATTTTTGCCAAAATAAAGGAAATGAATTCTCTGAGGAACTGAAAGCTCCATCTGGATCCAAATGTTCCACCAAGTCATTTCTTAAAATGTACTTTTTACTCCAATGAAAAAGAGTTAATTTGAGCAACTATTAAACTAAGGTCTTTGGATTTACCAATAGCTAATTGTTAATGATGCTGCTGAACGTATCCAAATAGCCCTCACGTACTGAGGAATGTTCAAATTCAAGTATCTTTATAATTTGATGTTTCTGAAATTTTCCAGTATGACATTGGGACTCTGCTTTCTAGTTTTCTGGATATAGAATGATTTAAATAATGTAAGCAGACAATTGTTACAGTAGAATAGGTAATATTTAGGAAATAAAAGTCTGTCTATAAATCAGCTCAGACACACTAACTGCTTCTCAGTTTACAAAGAGTTTACACCATGATCTACTTACAGGTACAAGAATATAAATGTAGAATTTTTAAGAGGACATTCAACTTGTAAAAGGTAATGCTTATCATGGAATTAGGAAAAGGACAAAAATGCAAAAAACTATGGGAAGTCCTTCAGTATTTCAGTTCCTGAAGATCCAAGTTGAGAGAGAGGCAGAAACAGAGACAGACAGACAGACAGACACACACACACACACACACACAGACACAAAGATTTAGAATTGGAACTTCCCGTACCTTTCCAGACATGGATGAAAAAACTATTTTAACAGTTGGCATGGCTCTTTAGGCAGTGGTGCTGTTGTTGGTTTAAGACTATACTCTGAAAGATCGCTTTCAGAGGGAAGATGAAGATCATACCTGAGGGTGTGATCTATAAGAAGACCAAACTGTTCTGAGTAAGAAACAGAAACTGGGTGGTGAGGGAAAGCAAAGAAGGGAAGGAGCAGAGCTGTGTGGGAGATACAAGAGGAAGAAGCCATATCGGGTGGCTAGAGCTGAATAAATTTTGGGCTGTTTGCCTTGCTGTGACTTAACCACTCTGTTTCCCCAAATCTTTGGTAAAGCCTGCTACACACCCACATGCCTCATCTGTGTGATTTTCTCAAGAAGGAAGTGGGCTATAGTCCACCACTGGGTGAGCATACTGCAGAGAAAAGAGGAGTGGAGGTGGGATAGGGGTCAGTCAAAAGTGACACTAAGAGGCCAGCAGAAGTGGAAACTCAGAGCAGATATGTGTATAGAAACATGAACTCTAAGACCTTTGTGACAATAGCAGGGAGAGCATTAGACTTCCCACAGGACAGAGAACAAAGAGATTTAAGCCAATTTTATTTAAATCTGAAAGGACAAGATGACCCCAGCTGATATCTGAATTACAATCTATCATGGATCCAAGTGAAAAACTAGAAATATGAAATTAAAGTTACTAGTGTCAACCTGTTAGGATAGCTGTATTTTTATTGCTAGTATTTTCTTGATCCCATATTTGGATAGTTCTTACTGAATCTATACTAAAAACAGAGTGAGAGCTTCAAGTCTATTAAAAAGTTACTCAAATTTTTTCTTTGATAAAAGATAGCCATTGCTGAAACACTGTATCAACTGCTGGGAAAATGCAGTTCATGGAATTAGATTTACCCACATGAAGACTTTAAAATGATTTATTTAGTTAGTCGTTTACTGTCAAGCATTCATTGACTTTCAGATCTCTGCTGGCACATTAAATGGCTACAAACCATTGCCTTATCCTGTGACATCTCACTTTTTAGAAGTTAATTACAGAATACCACATGGCATCAATGCTCACTATTCAAGAGCACTGTTTTCAATAAAATAGAGAGGCACATGCCCACCATACACACACGCGCGCACATACATCCTCTTATTTTGGGAATCTATACGTCTTACAATGATCTCCAAACCCACGTAGTTTGTAGTGATCACAACGTGTGCTAAAATTTTACCGTTTGTAATGATCACAAGCCTCTTTGAGGACTTTTTGTGGGACTTAAGACTTTTGCCCAATGCTTATGGCTTCATGCTTTCCTCCCAGTCCAGAAAAGCTGTATATAAGTTTGATGTTCTATGCGATTGTCAGTCAAAGAACCCAGATTCTGTTGGGCTGCTTCCAGTGGAAGTGCAGATGTTGGAAGACTTTCCATACTCCCCTCTTAGTTTGTTTAAATGGCATAAATAATGAAATATGACCTTGTTTAGTAAAGCAACTGACTGAGCAATTTAGCAGAAGAGTTTCCCCAACATCATGGAGACACTTTAATGATGAAAGTAAATTTTTGATTGGCGTTCATCATGTTCCCTTGGCCTCATTATATGAAAGTCACCTCACATTTGTCAATTTATCACCTACTCTCC
Source organism: Diceros bicornis minor (assembly GCF_020826845.1). Lineage (NCBI taxonomy): Eukaryota > Metazoa > Chordata > Mammalia > Perissodactyla > Rhinocerotidae > Diceros > Diceros bicornis. The sequence goes on along the minus strand of NC_080742.1, from coordinate 63,360,520 downwards.
TGAAAACCAGTGTGCCAGGGATCTTACAGATAAGTGAAGCAGGCACAGAGCAGGCAAATCCAAAATATGTATATTTGGAATAACTTACCTGTGATGGCTAATTTTATGTGTCAACTTGGCTGGGCCACAGTGCCTAGATATTTGGTCAAACATTATTCCAGATGTTTCCATGAAGGTATTTTTTGGATGAGATTAACATTTAAACTGGTGGATTTTGAGTAAAGCAGATTATTCTCCATAATGGGGGAGGATCTTCTCCAATCACCTGAAGGCCTAAATATCACCTGACCTCCTCTGAGCGGAAGGAATTCTGAAGGACTATAATTCTTCCCTGAGTCACCAGCCTGCAGCCTCCCCCATCAGATTTTGGACTTGCCAAGCCTCCACAATCTTTTGATCCAATACTTTAAAATAAATCTCTCTCTCTCTGTATATATATATATACACACATCCTGTTGGTTCTGTTTCTTTGGAGAACCCTAATGTACTACTGAAGCCATTTTTATATTTTAGTAGAAGTAACATCCACAACAAAAAGTCTTGGTCAAGAATTCACACTTATTTTGGAGGATTATTCTAAAGAAAAATTTGGGTGTTATAGATTGATTTTTAAAGAACGCCAAGTAATCTTAGTTTCAGCTCAATCTCACGAAGCAAAGGTTACTCTCCTGAGCAGTTGCAATAGACAGTACTTATGCAACAATATTTTGGGGGTACCTATTCTGTGCAAAGCACTGTTCTAAGTCCTGAAGATAAAGCAGTGAATAAAAGAGACAAAAATCCCCGCTTTCACGGAGTTTATATCCTAATGGAAGGAGATAGATAACAAATTTATATTAGTCAGATGGTAACAAGTGGGAAGAATTAAACCAAAGCCGTTACTTTGCTTTAGGATGGAGAGTGATGAGATAAGGTGGGTCTGTGTGATTTTATATAGGGTATTTGGAGTAAGTGACATTTCAGTAGAAACCTAAAGAAATGAAAGAAAGACTCAGATTTATGAGTGGGAAGGGTTCCCGGCATGGAGAGCAGCAAGGGCAAGGGCTATGGGGCAGAAACATATTCAGGGTATTAGTGAAACAGAAAGAGGGCAATGTATCCAGAGAGGAATAAGCAAGGGAGAGTAGTAGGAGATAAAGTCAGAGAAGTTTCCAGGACTTGACCGTGTAGGGCCTTGAGGGTCATGGAAAGGACTGAAGATTTTGTTCAGAAAGAGATGGAAGGCAAATGGAGTGTGCTGAGCAGAAGCTTTACATAGTTGAACTTAAGCTTTAGTAGACTCCCTTAGGCTACTCTGGAGACTAAAGTATGTGTGTATGTAGAGTATGTGCGAGAGTTAGAGAGAGAAAGTCATGGAAGAGGGAGACTAGTAGGAGACTACTGCAATAATCCTACCAGGAAAGATGATAGTGGGAACAGTAGAGTTGGATATATTTCAAAGGTAGAGTTGACAGAACTGACAAATAAAGAGAGGAGTCAAGGATGACTCTACGTTTTTTGATATGAGCAATTAGAGAATGGAGTTGACTTTATTAAGATAGAAAAGTCTGGGAGAGAAGCAACTGGGGAGGGAGGATGTGTATCAAGGATCTGGTTTTGGACATGTTGCTTTTGAAATGTCAATTAAACATATAAGTAGAAACGTCAAGAAGGCAGTTAGATATATGAGTATGGAATTCAGGGGCAAGGTCTCAGCCAAAGACATATATTTGGGAGTTGTCAGTGTTTAGGTTCTTTATAAAATCGTGAGACCGGATAAAATCCCCCAGAGGGTACATACAGAAATTGAAGAGAAGTCTGAGGACAGTCTCGGGACAGACCAATGATTGGAGATCAGAAGAGGAGTTGCATCAAACCAGGGAGACTGAGGAGGCACAGCCAGTGAGGCAGAAGAACAACTCAGAGAAAGTTGGGTCTTGGAGGACAAGTGAAGAAAATGTTTCGAATTAGAGAGGAATGATCAACAGACAAGTGAAGTAAAACAAGGACTGAGAACTAATCAAAAATATAGGCAACTCTTTTCAGAGTTTTGGGGTAAAAGGGAGCAAAGAATGGAGTTCTGGCAATGTTAGCTAGTGAGGGATCTAGGGAGGACTTTTTAAAATGTTTTTTGGATTTTTAATTTTTTTAAGTTAGAGATTTAGCAAGATGCGTGTAACCTAATGGAAATGATCCAAGGGGGAGGCGGCAACAAATTAGGCAGGGGTTGGAGGGAATAGAATCAGTGCCTAAAGATGGAATTAGGAAAAAAGGAAAAGTTTTGAGTATAAATGTAAATAAGTTGGTTGATTTGGTGGGGGGGGGGATGTGGGAAGCTCTCTTCTGACTGGCCAATTTTATTTCAATGAAATAAAAGTGATAAGCCAAGAGTGAGGATAGCGGACGAGATGTTAAATGCCAGAAACTTTCTTTTCTGACAGTGGTTCTCTATTTTCCTCAGTTGAATGTGAGGAATCAGGAACAGGAATCTTTCTATCTTATCCTCTACAAGCAGAAGATATTCACTTTTGGGGACATCTTTGAATTTACTTTTCAAAGAGATTGACCAAGAATACCAGCCAGCTTTCTCATTGCTCAACCTGCCACTCCACTGCACCAGGTACCAGAGTCTGTCCAGCTACATTACTAATGGAAATACAACATAAGACGTATCTTGGCTTTCTCTACCTAGGCTTAGATAAGAACTTACAAGTAAAACTGTGTTCTAGACATTGCACTGGCTCTTGTTAGTCTTTCTTTGTTCTCAAAGGAATGTCTAATCCCAAAGGGGTTAAGAACACCTGCTTCAGAGTTATTATTAAGCACTGACTTTTTTTTAACTCATTCCTTCTGACAACCTCCAAGGCAAATAAAACAAGCATCCACTGAGTACCTACCATGCCCATGGGACTAATCTTTCATAAGATCCACAACGTAAAGGAAGCAATAATTCTCTGCCTCCCATAATTGCTGAAGTTAAATTTCTTAAAAGTCTTAAAACCACTAGTATAATTTTGAAACATACTTGCAAAAGTATTCTACTTGATGGTTAAAATATTATTAAGGGGGGCCGGCCCGGTGGCGCAAGCGGTTAAGTGCGCGCGCTCCGCTGCGGCGGCCCGGGGTTCGCTGGTTCGGATCCGGGCGCGCACCAACTCACTGCTTGGTAAGCCATGCTGTGGCGGCGTCCCATATAAAGTGGAGGAAGATGGGCACAGATGTTAGCCCAGGGCCATCTTCCTCAGCAAAAAAAAAGAGGAGGATTGGCGGATGTTAGCTCAGGGCTGATCTCCTCACAAAAAAAAAAAAAAAAAAAAATATATTATTAAGGGATAATATTTTGATATGCTAGAGGGTGCTTTAAGGATCAATGCCAATATTTTTGTGTCTTGGAAGATTCTTTTTTCCTTTTGAACTTCTGTGTTATAATCAAGACTTTTCCCTCCCAGTGCTGGTCCCACTATAACAAGGGTGGGAAAAGAGGCAGGAAGAAGAAAATTAACATGTAGCATCCAATTTCTGTCAGGAACTTTCCAGGGATTATTTAAATTTTAAAAGAATATTGTGAGACAAGTCTTTGAGTCTCCATTTTGCAAACTAGGAAACTAGTATCATAAAAGTAGCTCTAAAACCACTTGGCATCATGGAGAGTTGTTAATTAATTACAATGCCTCAGAAAATTTTGGAAATAAAACGCTGCCGAAGTTTACTGCAACATGCCACAAGCCCTCCTGCATAGGAAATCTTCCCGCTGTGTCTTGGCCTGGCATCCTGGCTTTGAGATTGTCCCACCCTACCAGCCCGACTTAATCAAGGTCATTGAAAGCTATTCCCGTCTTGCCAGGTGTAAGAAGCTGCTCCATATTGGTGTTATCAGCAAATTTGTTGAACTTACGCTCACTCCCATCACCCTGTGGATAACTGGCCCACCACCAGCCCTTATGTGGACACCACTTGATAAACGTCCTCAGGATGACAAGAAGTCACTGATAGCTACTCTTTGATTGCAACTCTTCAGCCACTTGACAGCACTGTGATCCAAGCTATGTATTACCAGCTTGTTGAAAAGAAATGTCATGTGAAATGGTATCAAAAGCCTTACTGACGTCTGGATATATTATATTTATTGCTTCTTTTTGGTCAATGTGTCAAAGAAAGAAATTAAACTTACTTGGCCAGTTTCTTCCTAAAGATATGTTGGTGACTACCCTACATCTGGTATTTTGTTAATTTGCCAATCGATGGATTGTTTGTATCTTGCCCCAAGTCGAGGTTTTTACATTTCAACTGACAAGCATCCCTAACACCACATTCTAAAAATCTTCAGACATTTTTGGATTGTCTTTCATTAGATTCTATTCTGACTTTATGAGGTATAGGAATAAGCCCTTAGGATCCAGGGAGTAGTGAAAATATTCCCTTTGTCCATTTACAAATACTGTATTTAAGCTAACTTCAACCAAATAACTACTGGCCACTAGACAAGGGTTGTCTTTATATTCCAGTTCTGACTGCAATATCTCAGTGCAAAGAAGTCTCATTATTTGTAGGAAATCAGCCAGCTTTGTGAAATGGGGAGGACTGAGGCTGTGAGTGCATGTGTATGCACATGGAGGATGCAGAGGAAAGAAATTTTCTGAGGCACTATAATTAATTAACGTGGCAGAGGAAAGAAAGCCATGCTTTTTCAAGGAAAGGTGAATTCTTTCCTACCACTATGCCTTGTTTTCCTCCCTTAAATAAACTCAGAGAGTTTATCTCCAAATCTTCTATATTTCCAATGAGTATAATTCGATCCACAGAATAGAAAACTAAACTTAATGCACTTATATTTCGCATGATAGATTTGGTTTTATAAGTTTTCTATCATCCCCAGTGACAAGTCATCTCTTCCCTGATGACACTTTATGCCTTCTTGCTGCCAACTTTTTTGACATACTATTCAATGTCCTCCTGTTTCTGGTGGAGATAATTAGGCTTTGGATTTGATGCTGTATCTATTCTTTTACATCTCATATTTCCCATCATGCTGTTCTTACTTCTGGGAAGGGGATCGAGCAGGGCTGATAAATATATGGCACTCCTCCTCCATGAACCTAGCAGACATTAAAAAAATCAATCACAGCACTCTTTCTTTCTGAGACTAGCTGAGGCCTCAGCAGTCTTCGAGGGATCAGCAAACATCTTCTGTAAAAGACCAGACAGTAAATTTTTTAGGCTTCGTGGACCACACAGCTTTTGTTGCAGCTATTCAACTCTGCTTGTTGTAGGGTGAAAACAGCCATGGACAATATGGAATGAATGAGCATGACTGCATTCCAACAAAACATTATTTACAAAAACAGATGGCTGGCTGGATTTGGCCTATGGGCTGTAGTCTGTAGTTTGCTGGCTGTACTTTGCAGGGCCCTGCTCTAAATTCCTACCACCAATCAGATTTGCCATCTGAAGATGGAACCTACCTGGTGTTCCTGAGCTGAAGGAAGGTGCTCCTGAGCCACAATGCTTCAGTGTTGACTCTATTCACCTGTTGATTTCCACCTGAGGAACTGATTTAACTTAGTTTTCGGCCCTCTGCTCTGAGTGTCTTGAAGTTTAAAGTCACTTTGGGACCAAGGAGAGCAAGTCTTAAGCCCTACTCATTTTCATTCTCTTTAACTTTGTCAGTGGTGAGGCTAGCATGAGAATTCTATACACTCTTTTTTTCAAACATATGAAAATAAATGGCATGAAATACCTCGAAGTCATTAGAATAGGTACTATTCCTTAGAATAGGTACTATTATATATAGCAGCTCAATCACCAAAAGCTTTTCCCTATAGGATCAAAAAGAAGCCAAAAACAACAACAAACAAACCTAAATTACATTATAATGGGATAGGATGAACTGGAATTTGACTGCAGCCTGGCAACCATCAATTGTATCTTAATTATTTATGAGACTTAAAATGAAATGAAGCAGTTTAAGCTGTCCTCTTCCTGATTCCTGGGGCTGACTCCTCAGCCAGGTGGACAATTGAAGAGAAGTAGATGAGGCTTTGAAAATCTAATGTGACATTTCAAGCAAAAAATAAAATGAAATAAAATAAGAGAGAGATTCATTTTTCTCAGAAGAATATTGCTTGAATGAAACTTATCGCTAATTATCTTTTAGCAAGGGTAATTAACAAACCTCTTGAGACTGTTAAATATTATTATGTAATACACCTTTCTATTTGAAAAAGAAAACTTCTGTGATTTAAGTGATAGAATGTGAACATGGGCGCTCTCTTTAGGAAGTTGTTTAATGGAATTCATTCTCTTCTCTCAGGCCGGCACTTACCATCTACGTGCCTTTTACTCTTCTGACATCACTGCCAGCAGAGATCCTGAATGTCCTCTTCTCAGATTATTATCCAGAAGAAAAAGCGGAAAATACTTCATTTGATCCTTTCAAGCCTGACATTATATGAAAAGACAAGAAATTTATTTTTATATCTACTCATTACCTTCAAACTCTCTTTAATGCAGCATTATCAATTTGGACAATAAAATCTCATTAATTTATACTTCATTACTTTGGAATTTGAGATGATTTGGGCAGGGCTACCCTAAAGATGATCTGTTCAATATTTATGGGAAAATAAAATTATTCATGCTGATGATTAATGCAAATAACTTACCAAAGCAGGCAAAAAGTTCAATTGAGATGATTAAAGTCTAAAATCTTCGGAAGACTTTTAAGGCCCTCTCTGAACTAGCCAGAACGCAATTCTCCAGCTTCATACACCAACTCCATGTAGCTTCCGCCACAGCAAAAGCCGAAGCTCACCCTATATTTTCCTTTTTTAGGCTCTGTTTGTATTGTTCTCTGTATTGGGAATGATCTTTTCTTCTTCCTCTAGTTCTATCTTTCAAAATTCTATTCTTCCTTTAAAAGCCACACTGAAATGTCACCAGCATTATGAAGCCTTCTCCAATACTGCAACCAACATGAACTCTCTTCCAACATTTTGGGACATGGCAGTAGAGTTGTATGTTGGTCTACATGTGTAGCTGGGTCACTGACAGTGGCTTCACATAAAGGTCCAAATATCTCACTACTTCATTCTACCTTTATGTAGTCATGCCTGACATGTACATATTGATATAGATATTTTGTCCTCAATGACTTTCCTTTTATTTATACTTTATCTTACTGTTGGGCCATTATGTTAAAGTTTTTAAATTATATATATAAATAGGTTATATTATCCATAAATTTTCAAGGTAGTCAGGAGATGTTACCAATGTTTTTATGTAAGAAGAATGTGTTGGGTCTGATAGGGTTGAGATGATCTGAAAGAGATTCTAGAAAGATCTGTTCCCCTTTCATTAATTTCTCTTTCAAAGAATGATGCTACCAGACACCCATTTGCCCAAGCCAGAAATTTTAGCAACATCATAAATTCCTCCTTCCTCCTCCTCTCCCCATCCAATCAATTGCTAAGACTCATTGTTTCTGCTTATGAAGACTCTTGTGACCTCCAGGCCTACCACCACAATTGCTGTAGCTCATCAAGGTCCTATTGTCTATGAACTGAATTATTTCAACTCCACTCAGTTTCTCAAGAATTTTTTTTTTAACTTGTAAATCTGATTATGTTATATTCTCATTCAAAATTCTTGGCTGCTTTCTAGTGCACACAAAATAAATCTCAGCTCCTTAGTGTGACAAATGAGACCTTTCATGATCTGGCCCCATATGCTTATCTAGTGTCATCTCCTATCTAGTCTCGTCTCTCATTCCTACAGTTCTTACCTTGCACTTTCCACTCCAGCAACATGAATTATGCTTTGATTCCTAACCCTCTCTGCTCTTGTAATCCTCAATGACTGCACGTGTTACTTCCTCTATGCCACCTGGAAAACTCTTCTCTAAAAATATCCCTGACTGCCTAAGGAACACTGGTTTTTTTCATCTTTGTTTTTTAAAAGCAATTGACATTTTTGTATCTGTATTTCCATAGACAGTAAGCTCATTGAGGGCAGGGACTATGTCTTTCCCTCCATATAGCCTCAAACTTATCACAGTGCCTAACATTAAATGTTTATTGAATAAATGATGAATGAACAAATGAATACATTTCACTTTCACTGAAATAACTTATTACGTATTTTTGAAATAATCACTGCTGCCTGAATAATATTCCTTCTAATAACACTGTTACTCAGTTAAATTTTACTTTCTGGGGTTTGTTTTAGTTTTTGTTTTTTTTTGAGGAAGATTCACCCTGATTTTTTCTGAGGAAGATCTTTCTGAGGAAGATTTTTTCCAAGAAAGATTCGCCCTGATAGCTCTGTTACCAATCTTCCTCTTTTGTGTATATGCTCCGCCGCCACAGCATGGCCACTGACAGACAAGTGGTATAAGTCTGCACTTGGGAGCCAAACCTGGGCCGCTGAAGCAGAGAGCGCTGAATTTAACCACTACACCACTGGGGCTGACCCTTCTGGGTCTTTTCTAATCCTGCCTTCTTACAGTTTTGCTAAGTTTGCTCTGTTTTCTTCCATTCTGCCATATTCCAATTTAGTAGATTCCTTTTTTTGCGTTTGTGGTCCTGTTAAGGTAATAAATGATTGGATTGTGTGTTTCCACAATTAAGTTTAACTCAAATAAAACACTATCTAGCTGCTTTATTATGAACCATCCTTGCTAAGAATATTTCCTTCTATTCTAGCAGAAATTAGATTAAAAGAGGGATCTCAAGCTTCTAGAAAACATAGAAACCTCTACATGGGTAATTTTAATATCAGATTCACAGTTTGAAAGAGGTGGCATGGCCAATATATAATATACATATTACATGTATAATATTTAAGCAATATTGTTTATGATAGTCAAAACTGGATATATAAGAAATGTATTGAACCTTAGTACATATATTTAATGAAATGCTATGTAGCTTTGCAGCCGTTTAAAGGAATGAGGTAGGGCTCTATATGCTCTATAGAGAGGTTGAGTTCTAAGTTAAAAAGATGGAGAACAGTAAATGTAATATGATTCACTTTCTGTGCATAATACAAAGTATATGCACATACATGCTAACATTTTTCTGGGGGATGACAAGAAACTTAATATTGTTTATTTAGAGGAGAGAGAAAGTTGCTAATGAGAGGTGTGGCAAGGAGGGGGCTTTTATCTCTTTCTGTTTTCTTTGAATTGTTTAATGTACATTTTAATTTCTATGACAAGAGTAGAATTATGGGCCATTTTTACTTTCTTATACTTTTCTATATTAAAAATGTGTATAAAATTTATATTAAAAATGAATATTCTCAAGTCATTCTCAAACTTTATTGTGCACCAGACTAACCTGAAGTGCTTCTTAAAAAGCAAATCCCAAATTACTACCTCCAACCTCTGAATTAGAATTTCCGCATGTTGGGGGCCTAAGATGATGAATTTTTAGCAAGTGTGTCAGGTGATTCTGGTACAGGCGTTCTGAGCAATATACTTTGAGAAATACTGCAGAGCAACTAATTGATACTTTAAATTCATACCTCTGTTATATCTAGGACACTGTCACCAGTGATAACAATAATAGTAAGTTGTTGTGAGGATAAAATTAAATAATCCATGTAGATCTCTTAGTACAATGCTTTCCATACCACAAATGCTAATGGGGGTTGGAGGCTATCTGTTGTTGGTTTGGTTTGTGGTTTTTGTTGTTGTTGTTGGCCATTATTACTTTTAGTTTAAAAATTCCTAGAAAGAAACTCAACACATAAATAAACTGAGACAAGAAATTATACACTGAGAGCAATTGTTCTTTGACAACCTTTAAAAAGGTTATGTTCTTTCCTATTCTTCACTGACAATAGCCACTTTTTCATTCGGTAGTGCAATTATATTTAAAATCACGTTTAACTATTTGATGTCATTATAACAAAGTTTTATTTTTCTGTTAAGTATATGAAGTTTTACGATGTTTTCAAGTCAAGATTTATGTTGTGTGGGAATAAAAATCTTAAAAAAAATGAAAAGCCTATGGCAGAATAGTATTTGATTTACAAGAGTACAGTTTTCTTCAAACTTTAAAAATGTGTTATCATGTAAAGTAAGACACACAAAAAGATGGGGAGGCCCTGCAGTCGATTCTCTGTATTATGATTCATGCTATGTTTGCCATTTCTCTGGCCTAAAGGATGTTTGTAAGCCCTGTGGTCAAAAGGAAGATAGTAAATATCCTGGCAAACATAGTAGTCAGCCTCTCAAGCTACACATCTGCCAGAAAACTGACTTAGCAAAACACAGCCAACAGCACAAAAAAAGAGCCAGCTGGATTTGCAGCAAGTCATAAATCCTGATCAACTAGTTCCACTTACTCCACCACTGATGGTATACTCTGGAGCCCCAGGGAGAAGTAGAAAATTTTGCCACATATAACCCAGTTAATCCTTTAAGGCATCACACAAATACTATAGCTGTAAAGGAAAAAGGGGCACAAGCCACCCCTTTTTCAGGGCTCCCCAACCTTCTTTCCACAGCTGCCTGGGATCCCTTTTAGTGGTGCCTTATCCGAGGCTGTCCTCAACAAGCAGCCTACCTGGAATGTATCTTGGTTTCCTCACTGAATGTTAACTCCACTAGGGATTTGGACCAAACTGATAAACTAGATGCATAAAAATACTAGTAGCCAAATTATACTGTTAACAGAATCCTTCTGTTGTCTTAATCCAAAGATTGAACAGATGTGGAAATTTCAGGCTCTAAAGTCAGTTGTAGAGAATTACTTGTCTTTTTTATTTTTTATTTTTTGCAGGGAAAGATTTGCCCTTAGCTAACATCTGTTGCCAATATTCCTTTTTTTTTTCCCTCCCCAAAGCCCCAGGGCATGGGTGTATATTCCAGTTGTAAGTCCTTCTAGCTCTTCCATGTGAGCCACCGCCACAGCATGGCAACTGACAGACAGGTGGTGTGTTTCCTCCACTGGGAAATGAAGGTCGCTGGGTCACTGAAGCAGTGAGAGCGCTGAATTTTAACCACTAGGCCTTCAGGGCTGGCTCAAAAAATACTTGTCTTTTGTCTTGATTTATGTGGTGGAAGGGGAGGGGATTTGAAAAAACATACTTTATATTCAACATTATAAATTTTTCTTAAAATACAAACAAAAAGACCTATCATTTTTAAATGTAAAATATACAAAAGCAAGCCCAATAAAGTCCTGTTGTCTGAAAGGATTCAAAGAAAATACTTGCTCTTCTTCACTTAGGAGATTCTCATTGAGGGAGGTGAAAGCTTCCCCAGGTGACAAATCATTTTCTTGAGGGTGGGTGGAGGGAAGATTTTAATGTTTTTCAAACAGAGCATGGATTGAAGAGGTTAGCTAGGTTTCGCTACTCTAATTAGTTCGTGTAGTAAGCTAGGTGGCTGGGCCTGTCCACTGATACTCTCCTATCTTCTTCTCCTTTTCCTCCTCCTCCTAAAATTTTAATTTCTGTTACCTGAAAATATATAAAACAGAATCCTCCAACAGAACCACCAAGCCCAACCTGGTTAGTGTAAGTGGCAACTACCTCCATGCCCTGGGCCCATTCTCCATCCCAACCCCAACAGCTTTAAAACTTGGGAATATAATATTTATATCATTCTTTTTTTTTGAGGAAGATTGGCCCTGCGCTAACATCCGTTGCCAATCTTCCTCTTTTTTCCTTTTTCTCCCTGAAGCCCCAGTACATAGTTGCGTATCTTAGTTGTAGAATTGTAGCTCTTCTATGTGGGACGCCACCTCAGCACAGCTTGATGAGCGGGGAGTAGGTCCGCGCCCAGGATCTGAACTGGTGAACCTCGGGCCGCCAAAGTAGAATGCGCAAAGTTAACCACTACACCACTGGGCCGTCCCTGAATTGTCCTGGAAAAAAAAGTTATACCCTTCTCAAAAGAGAGCAATCTACTAGCTTCTCAGCAGTAAGCTCGGGCTGAACTCAAATGTCTTTTGAACCTGACAACTTGTAAGCGAATGATTTCTTGATTGATTTTTAGACTTCTAACAAAGCTCTTCAATGTTCCCATTCACTCCCTGAAATGTCACTCACCTCCATTCTAGGGTACTGGTCTATCAGAAAAGGGAATCCAGAAAATAGGATTCTCTTAGTCCAAAGAGTTAATGTAATCCTACAGAAGAGAAACTTAATTGTCTCTCATCTACAAGTGTCTTAAATTCTTAAACATTCTCCAAATTTTATAGCAACCTGCCAATAAATAAAGCAAAGATACCAAGAGACTAAAATACTTGAATAATGGAGATTTGTTATATTCTCAAGTAAGATTTATGTCTTAGGATATGTATTGTTCATTAAATATGAAAAAGTTTAAGAAAATATGAAAAATGGTAGATGTATCTAAAAGCATTTTGCATTGACATTTTTTAGCCCAGTATATATACACATATTAGACAACAAAATAAGTGAACAGTCATTATTTGATTGTTTAGAAACAAATGGAAAGAAACTGTGTTCTTTCTTCTTGAACATTCTTGACGAAGTATGAAACAGTGTTGAAGAGAATAAATAATTATTTTTTTCTTGCATTTCTAAAATGCATAGGTAAACAGAATTTAAAGTTGCTCTCCAATCACTACAATACTTTGAATGTGTTTTGAACAGTGTTGTTACCACTAAAATCTGAAACTACACAACTGGAATAATATAGAGTAGAATCTTAAAAACATCTGCAGCAGGAAGTGAACCAAAAATATAGTTATGAGCTATTGATGACAGATCCGTACCTCTTTCTTGTAATCAAGCACTTCAAGGTAATCATCTCCCTCTTAAAACCCTGCATACAAGAAGAGATGTGGTCATGTACTGCTGTGATATCTGGGCATTTTCTCCCCTGGCTGACATATTAAATAATAAGAAACCAACATGACATTACAAATGAGAGCTTCTCTAACTGCTTCCAGGAGTCCAGGCCTACCAGCCTGCCAGATAGTCCAGAATCATTTTGATGCAATTTACAAACACTCCTTCCTGAGAGAAGATGAATTGAGGTTAGTATTGAGCAGCCTGAGACAAATGGCAGCAGAGCCGCACACCATCCTGTGTATAATGCCTTTGTCTGTTTTTTTTCTTTCTTCTTTGGCCTCCGGGCAAAAGCTGGGGAGTGTGTTGGTAAAATATTTTGCAGACTTTAAATGCACCATAAACACTCTCAACAAGTCTGCCACAATGTTCCCAACTGAAGTAGGGCTCTTGTCCTTGGTTGTCCCTCAGTCTGGGGATATTTTTCTCCAGGTAGCCCATTCTTTCAAAGTCCCTGCAAACTAGGACGGAATTTGTAAGAAGTGCCTCTAAGGACGGTATCAGAGATTCACAAGGATATAAAGTTTTCTCAAAAGAGTAAATTGGAAAAGTTTTTAAAGAGGAGGTTGATAGGGAAAAAAATGGCATTGGAAGAGCAAAATGGCTAAGACTCAGATTCTTACACTATTTTTGGAGCCGCTGATCCCTTTGGCAGTCTGGTGAAGCCTGTGGTCCCCCTTTTCAGTAACATTTCAAATACAGGAAGATACAGATTTCTTTCCCACCTAAGTTCACAGAAGCGCTCTCCTGAGAGTGGATAGCACTGGCTCTGGTGGAAAGTATGAAATAGGATAAATCCGTTTTGAGTAATCCACAGGCCTTCTTTTTCTGCATGCACCTCCCTCTCTAACTGCCTCCCCTCTCCCAGCTTCCAGTGCCTCTCAAACCCCCTTGTTTTGATGTCCTGTCCAGGCTTAAGCCTTTAAGCAACAGTCCATTTTTAAGCCCTTTCTCTCTCTTCTCACTGACCCCATCCCACATCCCCTACCCCCAATTTAATACGCGCTTCCGTTAGGTTTTATTTTTATAGATTAGAAATTCTTAAGAGTAGGATTCATTTTCTAGCAAAGCATATCAGATTGGGGAGACAGCAGTTTTTTCCATCACATATGTCACACACTCACCCATAAAGATGTGTCTCCGTGGGAGTGGTGGGGGACAAGTGTCCTTGGCTTCCGCTCCTGGTCCCCGTTGAAAATTCATGAGTGGAATGAGAGTTGTGAGGATTGCCTTGTGTGTGGGAATTGTGTGTAGGCAGAAACAAGGCCTCATGGCCTTGAGAAAATACTGGAGCTTATTAATTCATCAACCAGTTTACACTAAAGTGTGTCCAAAGTGAAATCCATTTTATTTAAAACAGGATTACTTTTTAAAAACAGAATTGATTTCAGCGCTAGGAACTAGGATAGCTTGGACAGGGCAACATTTTGAGGCACTCTTTCCGTTTAGTAAGAGGCAAAAGCCTATTCCCTCACATAAGCCTGGATATGTGGAGTTATCCATTGAACACGGCCTCACACAATGGACTAGGCTTCCCTAAAGAGACAAAACAAAACACCCTGCCACAACCCACACAACAATAAGCTCCAGATTATAGGGCTGAGAATATCTCTTCTCAGAAGGGAGTAGAGGTAGAATTTGGAGAGTTCCAACCAATATACTGATATTTGCCTGTTTTAGACACTTTCCTGGGTGTAACTATGGAATGGGGCAGTGAAGTGATGCAATTTTCCATTGATGCATCTTTTGCCCTGCTCCTCCCATCCTTCCACATCCTTCCACTCCTCATTCATGAGCAAGGATGATAGGTGCAAGATGAAGCTAGACAAATAGGCTGGCTCTATTAACAAGTTTTCTTATTTATGTAAAATATGACAGGAAGCGATGTGAAGGATTTTAAACTACAGAGATGATATCAAATTCAAATTTTAGAGAAAAATCACTTTAAAATAAAGTATTTAACATTCCAGTGCTAACTACTAAGTTAAAAAACTATTAGAGTGGGCACTGCTGATTAATATTTTAAATTCTTATTCATAGTATTTTTCTATTTTATCCTTTAATACTTTATTTCATTTCTTATTTACACAAGTAGTTCATAGTGATATATTTTATCTTATTTTTTGTCTATTCCATTTCAGAACTTCAGTGTGATTCCAAATGTTCAAAATATTCATATGGCTTTATTTATGTCTTAAATACAGATGTTATTCAGAAAATGAGTACTAATCACTGAGCAGTACAAACCAACAAACTGAGATTACTTCTCTTCCAATGAGGTGTGAATTAGAACTGGAGGAGATGGACTGGAATTTCAGTGTTCTGTTTTGTTTTTTTTCAAATGCTGATGGAGCAAACTCAGGAATGCAGTGTGACCCACGAATAGCAAGAAAAAGCAAAGCATGAGGGGTAGGAGTGGAAGAATTAGCTAAGAGGAGATGGGGAGGGCAGGTAGTACACTGATTTGCATTCAAATTTTAAAAGGGAGGGTGCTTGGAGAGTAAAAGGAAATAAGGGATGTGAGCCAAATAGTAATTTGTCTCAGAGTTGGCTAAAATTGGACTGGGATTCATGGAAGTTTAAAGCTCTCTCTCTCTATGCCTGCCCTATGTTTTTTGTAAAGTTTACTTTTCTTTTTGGTTTATGTTTTTTATTTTTTTCCCTTGAATCATGTTAAATTTGGAGTTTCTTTAGGATTAAAATAATCCTATAATAAAAGTTCTTGGAGTAGGATTTTTGGAGAGAGTTTAAAGGATTGATGAGTATTTCATGTGACATCTATACAGAAGAATATAATGAGAATATGGTCACAGGTTTGTTCTATTAGTGTCAAACCAGAAAGAGCCCTTGCCTGGACATATGCTATCAACCCTTACACCGCACTTGCTAAATTATAATTTTCAAAAAGGTATAATTTTGACTCTTACACAAATATAAAATGAACACATCAAATATTTTCTTTAACTCATTAATTCATAAAGGAACTAGCAAGATGTTAAAGCCAGTTCAAGAAAAATTTGAAGAACAGACATACATATAGGCTACCAGAAATGCTAAAATAAAATTAATAGATGCAAATTGGTTAATATTCTATAAGGCACTAAAATGTAATATTTTGAGGTCATATCTTCTAAAAGGTGGAGATCAATTGTAACTCTACCAGACAAAATTTATTTGGATGTTTATGAAAAAGAACTATTTGCATTACTATGGACAAGAAACATTTGCATTGTTATCCTTTTTCTACAATTTAGCTGCTTTCTCTATAGGTTGTAAAACCATCTTGTCAATCAAGGACAAAGATGCAATATTTTATATCAAAAATTACCATTTCACCCTGGCAGAATAAGCATTCAAAGATTGTGGCATCCCAACTCTTTCATCTGATTCTTCCCAAACTATTGAATACTCCAAAGTTCAAATCATCTCTTTATTGTCTTCCCTTCCTCTTCATCAAACTTTCCATTTTCTACTTAAATAGTCTTACAGACCATCTGCACTAGCTCAAATTTCTTCTGTAATATGCTCTCAAAATACCCGGTACTTTTCCTTCTTCTCAATTTCCATAATTTTGTTTGATTTGGAAAACTATTTGTTTAATATAAGTCTCTCCACCTAGACTCTAAGTTTCATGAGGGCAAAACTCTTGCCTGTTTTATTCATAATTGCATCCTTAATCCCTAGCAAAATACCTAGTACATAGTAGATGCTCAATAAACATCCAGTGAGTGAATGTATGAATTCCCTCAGTGTGTCTCCCCCCTCCACTGGCTTCTAAGTAGGAAGCTTACAGAGGCAGTATAATATCTGGGCTTGAATTCTAACTCGACCACGTATTAGCTATTGTAGGATAAATATAAATTAGAAATAAGAGGCTTAATTCTCCCTGTTAAAATAAGGGAAGAGATATCCCTTCCCTCCTTTTTCTTAAAGCATTTACTTTAGAAAACTGTTCATCGTAGGTACTTTCTCCTCTCTTTGAAATATATATAAATCTTTTTGAAAACTAGATAGGCTTTTTGTCAACTTTATGACCCAGGAGTGCCTTTCTGAAGGACCTGGGAGTCATCTTTTTGAAATGTAGACGTTATGGGAGATAGTGCTCACGTCTCCTAGTTTCTGCGGAAGGGTAGGAGCCTAACTTTCCTGGGCACCTTCCTCCAAGCTGCAAAACTCTTCTGTCATAGAGATATGAGAAATCTGTTTTTCCTTTGAACAAAGCCAATTAGCTAACACCGATGGTCACCCCAATTACCAGTAAAGTTAGGATGAATAAAGTGTGACAAAAGGTGTTGTCCAGTCCTCTCACTTGAGGACTAGTTGTTGTTTATCTTGAGAACATGTATGTAACTGGTTGTATCTGCTTGGCTATAAAAAAAGGTGAGATTTCTTTCTGTCTGCAATCTCTCAGCAGATTGCCCGTGCTGTGCATCACATTGCGGTTCAACTCTTCTTCAATAAACAAACAAACAAAAAACCTGTTTTCTTTCTCGTCTAATATTTGTGGAGATATTTTCTGGGTTGGCAGATTTTGTTTTTAAGTATATTTCCCCAACACTGTAACCTTACGCAGATACTTTTAACTGTAAAACTGTGCCTCAGTTCCCTTGTCTATTAAATAAGAACCCTAACAGGTTCCTAGGGTCGTGGTGGAGATTTGAACTTAAAACAGCGCCTGCTGAGAAGCGGTAGGCTGACTTTCTGCAGCACGTCCAGAGCTTGGCCCCTGACCACAGAGAGCTCCACCTTGGCCCGAAGGTCCTGGAGCAGCATGCAGCCGGCTAGGCACACGGCACTTTGGTGAGGAGGAAGCCCACCGTGGAGTCCCCCATGGTCCGTGGCTGGAGTCCCTGCACGTGGAGCACAGAAATCCAAGGTGGGGCAGAGTCCTCCCAGCCACATCCACGATTTCAAACCGATATCCCGAGGATGAGCCTGGAGAAGGGAAGGTGAGGGGCCACCCAGGTGGGTTGGGGGCAGCTCCAGGTGTGGGTGAAAGGAGGGCCCAGGGGCCTGGCCTCCACCCCTGGACACTGATTCAGGCAGGGACAGTATTTATTGAGCATGTACTCTCTGCCAGACACCATTCAAAGTGACTCCTGGCCTTGAGGGACGAAAAAACCTGCAAGCAAAGATAATTTGAGGTACTAATAAGGGCTGCAAACAAGAGAAAATAGCTAATGTGGTAGAAGACGAGTGGCTGAGCTGCTTGAGGTAGCTGGTAGGAGAAGGTCCCTGAGGGGGTAGCCAATAGCCACATGTGGCTTTTGAGCACTTGAAATGTTGCCAGTCCAAACTGAGATGTGATATAATGCAAACAATGGATTTTGAAGATTTAGTATGGACAAAAAAAGAATGTAAAATATCTCATTAATAATTTTTATATTAATCATACGTTAAAATGATAATATTTTGGATATATTTGGTTAAATAAAGTGTTATTACAATTTCAAGAAAAAAACAGTGCCTGCTGTAAACCAAGAACTCAATAAGTGTTGGCTATTAATAGCATACGAAAATGATCACCATAGCAGCTTCAGGAGTTGACACTGCAAGATATATCTGCACTTAAAAATAGTATCCTGGAGGACACAGTGTTCTAGATGGAAATACTGATGTAGGCCTTGACAGATGGAAAGGAAAATGTTGCCACTTACTTAACATCTGTGCTTTGTTGCATGTTGGTTGACTGTCTATCCAAGGCAGTTGGATATGGGCAGTTCCGAACATATGTTTTCATATATCCTATACCTTAACTTTTGGTTACATATATATTTTTTTTCTGAGGAAGATCCTTTTTGCTTGAGGAAGATTCTCCCTGAGCTAACATCTGTGCCAATCTTCCTCTATTTTGTGTGTGGGTCACCGCCACAGCATGGCTGCTGAGTGGTGTAGGTCCATGTCCAGGATTGGAACCCATGAACCCAGGCCGCTGAAGCGGAGTGTGCTGAACTTAATCACTGTGCCGTGGGGTAGGCCCTGGTTGGTTATATTTTTTTTAAATGCAAGGACAGAGTTTTTATTCTTATTTGTCTTTTCAAGTTCAACCAATAACTCAATATTCTCCCTGGTTCCAAATTACCCTTTTGGTTACACACTGATTCTACCTTTAGCCATTTCTATTTCAGCTGCACTTTCAGTATTTCAGTCTTGTGTTTTTAGCAATTCTCATTCCATTATGTTTCTATTTTAAATTATTCTCAAACTGATTTTTTGAAAATGTATTATTAAATAGGAGGCAAGGCAATTTGAAGGGGAAAGCAAACTATTTTGAGGATAATACAATAATAAAAATTTTGTAATTATCCCTGTGGGTTATATGATAAATTCTAAAGCAATAAAGTATGTTGGCTGCAAAGATTTGCAATAAAGCCAGTGTCAACGGCATGGAGATTATTTCAGAAGTTTTAGGTCAGTCTTAGGGCCGAATTAAGGTTACTGGAGGCCATCCCTTAACATTATAGCTGAAATCGGGCCACGCTGGAAGTGCTGTTGTGTGATCACATTTTAGTGCCTATTATGTCTTGATTAAGACTCCCCTGGATATTCCTTTTTAATGGAATTTGAGGAATTAAAAATGGCTTCACAAATCACTTTTTAATCTGGTGAAGTAAGCAGGGAATGAAAAACACCATGCTGTCATCTTCAAGTGCAAGGAAAGTTGTAAATAAAGAAAACAAATTAGTGGCTGGTTCACACCTCATCAGCTACCTAACAACCTGTTACCAGTTAATTACACACCTTTGAAATGCATGTACAAGAGAAATTATTCAGAAATCAGTTTCTCTAAAGGGGAGGGTGGCAGACAAGTACCGTATCAGCAGAGGCTATATTTAACTATTTAGATAACCAACCGTGAAGGGGAAAAAAAAAATATTTTCTCAAGAATTACAGTCTTGAAAGTGCCATCTATTAGTGGTCTAACCTCAACGGCCTCCACACCAATAATTCACACTAGACAGACAAATATTTATTGAGGACCTCCTGGGAAATAGAGTCTCCTATATCCGTTTGTGACCTACTCCCATCTTGTCATTCTATCAGAGGCATCCACTGTTGTTTACTATGCTCTGAGCCCAGTCCTGAGCTATGTGAGGAGAATTAGACACGGATGACAAAGCGAAACACCACTCCTGCCCAGAAGTTTGAACAGCTTCCCTGAATGCTTTTTGTTCCATAATATACGTATTTCCTCTTGTTTTGGCTTTAGTGTAAATAGAAAACAGTTGGAAACTATGTATCTTGAAAAGCAAATAAATTTGGGATGGAAACTGTTAAAGACTATTAAGTTATCCACTCTACACATATGGGCTTGTTGAGGGATTTGTATGTGTATTTGTATGATTTATTTCTCAGAATTGTTTTCAATAAGTAAAGGATTCCAAAATGTGGCTTTGTTATTACTAAAAATGTCATGGAGCTATCCTCCAGGATACTGGTCTTCATACTGAATTTAACTCCCTGGATTATCTGGAATCAATCATTTTCTCGCTCTGTGCTCCAAGATACCCTCTCTTAGACCAGGATAATCATAACCTACCTCACTGAGTTGCTTGGAGGTACAATTGACAGAAGTAATTTCAATTCACTAACCCTGTGGTAAATGTTAATTACTAGTATTTGCCATGGTATTTACAGATAGTGAACCGTGACATTGGTTTGGTTGCCTGATCAAATCTATTTCCTATAGCATTTTAGTGTAATTTATCATCTAAATTCTTAAAATGATAATATGCTATGCATCTACTAAAAGGTCTACTTCAAATTGGCCTATTTTTGAAATTGGAAGTATATGCAGTTCGAAAGCAATTAACTCCACAAATAAGTTTTTAAAGTATATTAATTCCATTTGAATTATGTTAATTCATATGTGATTATTTACATAATGTGTATTTAGATTGTTTAGCATTAAGTCATCATCCAGCAACTTAATTCTTCATATAGTCAAAAGACCTCTAGTCATTTCCAATTTTAAAAATATGTATATGTGTATACACACATATGTACACACAGTATATTCCATAGTCCATTAAGTTGTTCAAAATCATTTAGGTTAAATTCTCATGATTATTTACCCAAAGACCTTCATTAGTTTGTTGGTTAGGTAAAGGATATGATTGGTTTGGGTAATGTGTGGTTCTTTATTATTTCCTTGTCTGGAGATTGTGCACATCTATAGAAAATCTTCTCAGAGAGTAACGACCTTTCTCCACTCCATGTACATCAAATCCAGAATGCTGTTCTACAACTCTCCCCATTCCTGCTGATAAGCTTCCGTTGGTGCATTGAAAAGATGAGTTAATTTGTACAATATGATCCATCACGGAATAATGGAAAAGATGCTGCGTCAAGTTTAAAAGATTGGATTCTCTTATATCTTCACTGTAGTATTTTTACATGTTATGAAAAGTAATATAAACATTAAAACAAAAAATGTGTAGTGGAGGACTTCCATTGTCCCACTCCTCTAAGATAACTACATTATATACATGATTTTTAAACAAAAATACACCATTCTCTATAGTCTGGAAGCTTCCCCTTATTGATGGAAATTTAGAGTGTTCCCAAACTTTTTTATTATAACAGTACTGGAAATAAACATCCTTGAACATATATCATCACATACTTGCGCAAGTCTTCCACTGATTAAATATCTAAAAGTAGAGTTGTGGGGTTAAAGAGTACCTGCATTTAAATCTTAATAACTATTACTAAATAGCCTCCTAAAGAGTCTATAACTTACACACTCACTCACAAAGCAGTAGTGGGCCTATTACTGCCCTTGCTTGCACTGGATAGTACCATTCTTTTATGTCTTTGCCACTCTCTTAGATAAGAAAAGATAGTTCTTTTTTTTATTTGGGGATTTGAAACCATTATGGGATTAAGCATTTATTCACATGATTTTGGTCATTTTAATTTCTTTTTCTATTAACTACCGTTTACCCTTTACCTTCATCTCACCCCTATTTTCTGGTTCTATCATTTTGGGAAAGTTAATCTCTCTGAGGCTTTGTTCATTGTCTATACATTGTCCAAATGAGACACTTCCAAAAACTGTGCATTTCGTTTGTCTCTTTCTCTCTTACCTGATTTCATCTCCATCCCATTTTGAAATACTGGTACAAGATAAATTTTTTTTTTTTTTTTAAAAAGGTAAAATCATGACCCTCATGCAGATATAAAAATGAACATGTGTTAAAGATTTTACGTTACTCATTTGATGAGAAAACCAGGCAGATGTTATACTAGTTCAAAGGAAAAGTCAAACAGCACAAATCTACATGAAGTAAAAGATTGGAGTTGCAAATGGAGGCCAAAGTGGTTTTTCCCTGAGGGAGGAAGGAAGTCTGTTGAAACTCTATCAGACCAGACAAAGTGTAGCTGTCTATCAATTTTTAAAGAGTTGTAAAATAGCTCAAAGACTATGAAAAACTAGAATCTGATAACACAGAAGGATATGCTATACGCGGAGAATGTATACTTTTCTATTGAAACACAATTTTTTTCTACAGTCTTTCTCCTTTTGATGAAAAATAATCTCAAAAGATTATTCTTGATTACAAAATAATATTGATGTTAGTGTATTTGGCCCAATTACTTATATAGGTGCAGCAAGAATACTACTTTACCCCATAGGTCTTCTTAAGTTTGCTTTGCTGGACGTTTTTATAAGGAATCTCAGATAGGACTTTTAAAATCCTCTTGTTATGTGCTATTCTGAGGGAAGGAAACCGAAGTAAGAACTCACCACCAGATTTCACCTGCACTACCTATAAATTTGGGCAAATTCCTCTCTTTTCCAGTTCCCAAAATATTCTAAGATTCTTGAGCTACCAGGAACTGACCTTCCATACTCACCTGGAAGACTGGGAACCCTGTAAGCCAGGTACCAGGCCTGTGTCCCTGACAGGGCTTTGTAAGCTTTAGTTCACAAAGTCTAAAACCTTACTTTCTTAAAACTACATGGTCCTATTTGATTAAATGAGCATCATTTTCAAATATAACAACTGGATATCCACATACAAAAGAATAAACTTGGACCCTTTTCTCACACCATATACAAAATTAGCTAAAAATATATCATAGATCTAGATATAGTAGCTAAAACAATAAAACTCAGAACAAAATATTGGAGGTAAATCTTTGTGACCTTGGGTTAGGCAAAGCCTTCTTAAATGTGACACCAAAAGCACAAGTGACAAAAGAATAATTAGATGAATTGGATTTCATCTCAATTGTGCGTCAAAGGACACCATTAAGCAAATGAAAAGCTCACAGAATGGGAGGAAATATTTGCAAATACATATCTGATAAAGGACTTGTATCTAAAATACATAAAGAAGTCTTACAACACAATAATAAGAAGACAGATAATGCAATTTAAAAAATGGGCGAAGGATTTTTATAAAGATATTTCCAAAAAGGATATGCAAGTGGCCAATAAACACATGAAAAGATGCTCAATGGCATTACCCAGGGAAATGTAAATCAAAATCACAAGGTGATACCACTTCACACTCATTAGGATGGCTATAATCAGAAGACAGATAATAACAAGTGTTGACAAAGATATAGAGATATTGGAACCCTCCTATGCTGCTGGTGGGAAGGTAAAATAGCGCAGCCACTTTGGAAAAGAGTCTGGCACTTAAACACAGAGTTACCATAAAAACAGTTAAAGATAGAGTTATCATATGACCCAGCAAATATACTTCTAGGTATATACCCAAGAGAAATGAAAATATATGTCCACATAAAACTTGTATATGAATATTTATAGCAGTATTCCAAAAAGTGGAAAACAACCCAAAATATCCATCAACTGATGAATGGATAAACATTCATCAACATGCATCAACATAATAAAATATGTTATATCCATACAATGGAATATTTGACAATAACAAAGAATGAAGTACTGGTACATACAACCTGGTTGAATCTTAAAGTGTTATGCTCAGAGAAAGAAGCCAATCACAAAAGATCACATATGTATGATTCCATTTATATGAAATGTCCAGAATAGGCAAATCTGGGTTGGTGGGTTTTTGGGGAAATGGGGAGTTATTGCCAATAGGTACAGTGTTTCTTTTTGAGGTGATAAAAATGTTCTAAATGGATTGTGGTGATGGTTGCGTAATATACCAAGAACGTTGAACTGTATATTTTAAATGGTTGAATTATATGGTATGTGAATTATATCTCAATAAAGCTGGCATATAAAAAATAATAACTGCAGTTATGACTGCTAACACTACACTGTGTTGTGTGATATCCAGCAAAGCAGCACCAGGACCCCGATAAAGAGAAACACATCATGGGCAGTGAAGGTGTTGACAAACCTCTAGAAACTTCACATCCAGACTTCAATTTCTAAAATGTTTGTATTAACAAGATTTTACTCGTACAAATTTAACCTAGTTTAGGCTAAGTATCTCTTCTGATTTGACAACTCTTTCTACACAACTCATCAATAATAACATATCAAATAAACCTAACTTTTTCTAGCACCTCTCTTTTTATAAGGTGAAAAAACAAACCTTTGTGATTTCAAAGGAGTCCACTGGGAAATTTCAAAGAGAGTTTGAGTTCTTTGGGGTCCTCAGTAAGCTTGAAGAGCACAGAGGGATTTGGAGACCAAATATACCCCACTGCTTTAGGATAAAACTGCTCTTTTTCTCAAAAAATAGAAGTACATACACAACTGTATTTCTCTGAAACTATAGTTTCTAAGTATAGTCTAAACCACTTGATAATTATAACGTTTAACCAAAGAAACTAACTGCTATTTCATAGAGAAAACTGGGGAGTGGGTAATTGTCTGTCTGTCAACACTTTGTAGCACATACAACATTTTGTAGCACACTAGCAGAATTCATGAACACACATACCACAGCTTTCTACAGCCACACACATTATTTATATATACTTCTCAGAGTGGCAGGAAGGAGCACATTAATTACAGACCCAAGAGATAGCCTCATAAAAATGAGAAGCAAATGGATATAAACTTAAAATAATGATTAGTAATCAGTATTTCAGTATTCTATCTTACCATCTTAAGATACTATCATACTAATTATCTAATGAATATACATTAAATTAACTCAACTTAGTGTCAGCCCGAGGTTTTAAGTTACCTATAGATTTTGGAAATTGTCTTCAAACTGACGTATGACAAAATGTACTTACTGTTGAAATAAAATTTATCAGAATAATGATTTAACTTGGGTAAACACAAATTTACATTTTTCATAATCTTAAACATTAAGTAGAAGTAATGTAAGTTTATTCAATCAGTAGATCTGTTTAAGATTAGGAAAAACATATCAAACTAAAAACTCTACACTTATATATTATCCTTAACATTGACAAATCAGAGAAGACACAGCTGTTTTTTAATAAACCAATAATATTAAACTTGTTTACTACAT
The DNA here is from genome assembly GCF_020826845.1 of Diceros bicornis minor. NCBI lineage: Eukaryota > Metazoa > Chordata > Mammalia > Perissodactyla > Rhinocerotidae > Diceros > Diceros bicornis. The sequence goes on along the minus strand of NC_080742.1, from coordinate 63,335,279 downwards.
TATGTGAAAGTGAATTCTTAAAACATTTCTGGCCTGACTACTTTTTTAATCTAGCACATTGACAGTATGAGAAGTTTAATTTATTGTCTGAGAATTTTAGGAATATTCTAATCGTATAAGTACATATCTCCATAAACCAATCAGAATAAAATTTCTTTAAGAGATTTTATAATCTAATTTATTAATACTATTTGAAAGTAAGAAAATATTACACACTCACATGATGAGAAGTAAAGGCCTTTCTGAATTAAAGTCACATACATACCGACATAGAGAGAAGGACAAGCTTAGAGCTTCCATTCCAAAATGTCAGCCATGAGTCAAGAGTAAACACAAGAGGTATAAAATACCTCTAGTATTTTACCACCAGTCTAGATACCACCTTCCCAGTGGGCACAAAATTCTTAATTGATTTGACCTCAAAACAGACAAACAGAAAGGACTAACACACTAGATATCTCTCACCCAGCAGAGATCTCGCTTAACTATTAATCCTTTTACAGAGATCATCAAATAATCAGGTCGTAAAATCAAATTCCTAACAATTACTGGGAAATAACTTATTGGCCACAAACAATCCAAAACCAAAATACAAATCATAAAATTGGTAGAAAGGAAATTGAAAATTAGAAAAGCAAGAGTGAGCAAAGTTTTATTGCCATTTTAGATTCATTTTTGGGAGCCAAGAAAAGACCAGCTTGGGCATAAATGCCCGTGAAGTGCAGTTTTCTGTTTATGAAGTTTTTCTGGCTCTGGTAGGTGAACCCATTGGGCGTCTCAGTGGAACCTCCAAAACAGTTAAAAGATAATTTTCTGGAAAAGGTAAAATCATGACTCTCATATGGATATAAAAATGAGCATGTGTTGGGGCCGGCCCGGTGGCGCAAGCGGTTAAGTGCGCGCGCTCCGCTGCGGCGGCCTGGGGTTCGCTGGTTCGGATCCCGGGCGCGCACCGACGCACTGCTTGGTAAGCCATGCTGTGGCGGCGTCCCATATAAAGTGGAGGAAGATAGGCACAGATGTTAGCCCAGGGCCGTCTTCCTCAGCAAAAAAAGAGGAGGATTGGCGGATGTTAGCTCAGGGCTGATCTCCTCACCAAAAAAAAAAAAAAAAAAAAAATGAGCATGTGTTAAAGATTTTATTTTACTCACTCAATGAAGGAACCATGCGGATGTTATAATCGGTTTAAAGAAAAGTCAAAAGGCACAAATTTCTATGGAATAAAGGAATGAAATTGCAAATGGAGGCAAAACTGGTTTTTTCCACAGGTAGAGGGGAAGTCAGTTGAAACTCTTCCAGACCAGACAGAATGTGCCTGTCTATCAACTTACAAAGAGTCACAAAATAGTTCAAAGATTATGAAAGTCTAGAATCTAATAACCCAGAAGAAATTTAATATTCCCAGAAGGAATCTAATAACTCAGAAGGATATATATGTAGATAATGCATAGTTTTCCATTGAAACACAAATTTGTTTTTTCTACAGCCTGTTTTTCTGAATGTCTTTATACAGCATCTGTTCATGTCTCCTGTAGACCCCATAAATGTTTAATTGCTCTTCAAATAAAACCTGACTCTCATATGACTAGCAGTTGAGAAAAGATTTCTACTTATGTGGAAAATGCAAAATGGCTTTATTAATACTTTTGCCCTTTATATCATATGGAGTAACCAGTTTAACTGATTGTTTTTTTCACTTCTCTATTAGTGGTTTGGGCATCATTTATGGATAATATGCAAAAGAAAATTAATTGCTTATAGTTGGGAACAATTGAAGTTACAGGCTGAAATGGAGAGGCCCAAAGCTCATTTAATTAATTGACTGATTGATTCAATAATCATTTATGGATTGTTCTCCATGTGCCTGGCACCATGCTTTAAGAAAGTACAGTTTCATCTTTCAAGAATTTTGAATTTATCTCAGGCAAGGAAATAATTATCTCTAGATAGTGGTGAGAATATTATAATGCAGGTGTGCAGAGGGTGTCTTGGAAGCATAGTGTGGGAGTCAGTCACCTAAAAGACCTATGCTGAGACTTCAAGGAGTTAGCAAGGTCAGGGATGTTTACAGAAGAATGTTTCAGGCAGAGGGAGTAATAAGTACAGGAGTTGGAAGACAAGAGAGCAGGTATTATAAGTTGGAAGACAAGAGAGCTGGAAATTATAAGTCCTTCCGTGTAGCTGAACCATAGAATGTGAGAGGGAAGGAGAGGCAAGAGATGAGGCAGGAGGAATGCGGGGTCAGCCGCTGACCAACCGATTGTGACAAGCTAAAGCGCCAGGGCTGTCTGCTGCTGGTGACGCATTTTAAGCTGGGGAATTCCACGATCAAATCTGCATTTTAGAAAGATCACTCAAGTGGCAGGGGGGTGGATTGTTAACTCTAATGTTTCTCAGTATATATTTCATTAATGATTTAGCACAGATTTTTAACTGATTCTCAGATTCCCCCCTGCAATCTTTGTTTACAATGTTTGGTCTGTAGCCACAGCTTTGCTGACTTTTGAGTGCAAGGCTGTGACTTTGTGATGGAGGATGAATGAAAAGAAATGCAGGGAAAAAAATGATGATATGAAACGGGCAGCAAACTACAGCTTGCAGGCCGAAGTCTGCTGTCTGTTATTGTAAATAACACTTTATTATTAGAACATAGCCAAGCTCATTTGTTTTTTTGTTTTTTAATTTCATTTATTTATTTTTCCCCGAAAGCCCCAGTAGATAGTTGTGTGTCACAGTTGCACATCCTTCTAGTTGCTGTATGTGGGACGTGGCCTCAGCATGGCCGGAGAAGCGGTGTGTCCGTGTGCACCTGGGATCCAAACTCTGGCTGCCAGCAGTGGAGCGCTCGCCCTTGACTGCTAAGCCACGGGGCCGGCCCAAGCTCATTTGTTTATGTATTGTCTGTGTGCCAACAGCAGAGTTGAGTAGTTATGAGAGACTGTATGAAATACAAAGGTGAACATATTTACTATCTGGCCCTGAAGAGAAAAAGTTTGCCGACCCCTGATATGAAGAGCTAAAAACTTGTATGTTAACTTATTTTATTTATTTGATCATTTATTATTTATTCCCTATAATCTGTTAAAAAACAAAATTCAGCTGAGTAAATTGAAGATCTAATTGGCTTGATTCAACAATTCATGAATCTGGGTAGCATCCCTTCTAGCAAATGGAAAGAAACTCCGAGGAGCTGTCCAAAGTGAAAGGCTTGTGTAAGCAGAAGAGGGTGGGACAAGGAAGCCACTATTGTTTCAGGCAAGGTCACCTTCCTTTGGGGGAAGGTGGAAGGGATCTATGGACGGATGACCTCACTAGTGCTGACCAGGTAATTCCAGATTGACTAGTTAAAGGTCACTTCCTAGGGGCCAGCCCGGTGGTGCAGGTGGTTAAGTGTGCGCGCTCCGCTTCGGTGGCCTGGGGTTTGTGGGTTCGGATCCCGGGTGTGCACCAACACACCTCTTGTCAAGCCATGCTGTGGCGGTGTCCCATATAAAATACAGGAAGATGGGCATGGATGTTAGCTCAGGGCCAATCTTCCTCAGCAAAAAAGAGGAGGATTGGCATCGGATGTTAGCTCAGGGCTGATCTTCCTCACAAAAAAATAAAATAAAATAAAGGTCACATTCGTGGGAGAGGCTGAAACTGCAATTAAGTCTTGGTTTGCTGACACGGAGCTTAGCACAAGTGACTCCATTTTGGGTCTGTTGTTTCTTTTTAACAATTCAAACAGATTTATGCAAATATTTGGAGCCAGCCCAGAGCAAATTTTCAAACCTTGAAAGCTGTGCTGGTAATAATACTTATGAAGATGACTATATTAATGCTATGTAGAAGAATGTCTATATGACAGTAATTCTTCTCAATCAAAATCTTTGAAGAAGGAGCAGAAATATCTGGTTTATATGCTATTGTGTTTGTTTTTTTTTCTAAGGGAAAGATAAGTACTAGATAAATTTTTAAATATTCTGCATAATTTTTGGGACCTTGAATTTGAAAATCTCAAAAACAGTAAGTAAAAGTTTAATAAGTATAGTAAGTATAATAGTTGTGATTTTTCCTAGATTCCTGGTTTAACGTCTCTGGTCTTAGCACAATCCCTTATTTGTGGGAGAAATACATAGAAGTATTTTGTCATTGCCTAATTTTAGCAGCTTCTAGAGTCCTTATTCTAAATAAGACTGCCTTGGATTGCATCAATAGGCACCATACAAGGAGTACGGGCCTCGAAGAGGTCATGCACAAACACTTTACAGCTAGTGTCTCTGGTACCCTTCACCACGTCCCACAAGCTGCCTGCTTAGCTAGGACACCTGGAATATTTGAAAATTTGGAGAAGTAAAAACCTGTTTCATGGTTAAATCTTCCATGGTGTCTTCAGTACTCATCCCAGGAGACTGACTGGGACACACGCATCAATAGCATTTACTTAATAGGAACCTCCTTTGACTGGTTTAAGGCCAGAGAACAGTGACCTTAAAAAAAAATGTATTTCAGCCCTTGCTTGAAATTATCCAACATTTTGGGAAAAGTCAATTTGCATAACAGTTGGTGTTTCACCTCCTGGTGTTAAACCCATCTTCCCTACACTGTTTTTTGGATCTGTTAATCAAGTTTCCTGCCTTCTCTAGACAGCAGCCTAATTGCTTATGTCCTGCAGAAACCCCTCACCGAGAGAGATTTAATTTGTACCTTAATCCAATATTTTTATGCAGTATGGTAAACCAGTATTACTTGTTACAGTATTTTGTCAGCTTCATCATTAGTCTCCTAACAGAATCTCTTCCTTTGATCTTAATCTGACTTTTATTTTTCTGCTGCCTCTGTTACAACTTTTGGTTTTATTTTTTTGACCCAGAATATCCTTTTCTGCCAGAGAAAAATCATCATCACCACCATAAGAAATATTGATTGCTTGCCCACGGGGTGCATTTCATTGTACCTGGTGCTGTGGGGTTTTATCAGGTTTATTAGCTTTCTTTCCTGACGCAGTACAAAAAAAAAAAAGCAAAAAAAAAAAATACTCCACTTTTTGTCATTCCTTATATTTGGAGAAAATGAAAAACAGTATTCCAATGTGTGAACCAGGCACTAACATGGATCTCAAAAATAGGTAATTTAATTAGAAATGTATTCAGGCTTGTAAGTATATTAGGCATGACCTTCCACCCTGTTTGGTTTTCTGTTTCTAGCCAGCATGACTTTCTCTTTCATCTACCCTTTTCCTTTTTGCCCCCATCTGGCCTTCTGACAGCAGCAGAATGAGTGTTAGCTACGTACTATTATTTGACATCCTTCTTTTTATAAAATTGAATTTCTTTTGATAAATGTCAGAAGGGGACACACATTCTTCAGTAAAATGAGCTCAGCCTAGAACAGATTTGTCACTGCCATCCCACCAGTCATCTCTTTTGCTTCTGACAAATACAGTATGTCCTGAGCTTGTCTGTCCTTGGTGACCTTAAAGAAATGGAAAAGTGATCCCATCCTTTCTGATTTCAGCACCGTGAACTGTCACAGATGGCAAGTTAGAAATGATTAAAATGTTTACATATCCTTCCTTTGTTGCTGTCCCCTCTGGACAAATGTAGAGAAGAAAGGCAGAACAAAGCAATTGTGAAAGGCTTTATGTTAAATAAGGGTGTTTTGCATTTTGGTTTGGAAATTTTTAATGCTGTTATGATTCCATTAGTTTTCATTTCACAAATCCTTTTAGTATCCCAACAGAGAGATCGATTTCAAAAATAGCTGATTCTTCATCATTGACTGTCCCTCTATGTGGATCATATTAAAAAAAGAAAATTCACGTGAAATAACCTTTAATTTTTTTCCAGTATAGGGGAGGAAAAATATCTTTTTCCTCTACCTTTCTAAGTTCTCTGTTGGGAACCCTGTAACAAAAGACAGATTAACCAGAGAAAAGTATAGAAATTTACTTAATGTAAGTTTTATGCGACATGGGAACCTTCATAAGTAAATGAAGACTTGAAGAAATTGTTGTTAAACTTGAGCGTTTTTACGCTAAGTTTAATGAAAAGTGGAAAGTTGTGGAACGATATGACAGGATAAAGAGTATGAGCTAACTGTAGTAAAGAGGCGGGGGGGGGGGGGGGCGGGGGGGGGGTTGACGTTTAGCAAGGCCTGTCCATTCAGATTCCTCTCTGTGTCCCTTTATCTTTGGAGATAAGGACACTCCTTTCCTCCAGGTGTAGGGAGGGTTTCATGACCTGCTTCAGGGGAAGGTCAGAAAGTCCTTCCTGTACACGCCTTTTCTCAAATTCCTTCAGTTTAAAATATTTAATATGCCAAGGTGCCATATTTTGGGGTAACCTGTTCTGAACACTGTCACCAGCGAGTGGATCAGACTTTCTCTAAGAATATATTATTTTTAGTTATTCCAATGTCAAAACTGCCTGAAGACCAGAAACAGGGAATAAAAATGAGTATGTTAATGTAATGATACAAGGTCTTATCTTATTTTCAAGTAGATAGTTCTGGAAATAATAATAAGTCTTTTTTTCCCAGATCTGCCTGAAAGTCTGTTGTTATAGCCCGTCACCTTTTTCATTTTTAACAACTTTAAACTAGAAGGCGCTTCAATGTTGATCAATGTTGTTCAATATGAGACAGATTTCAATTAGACTCTACAGATCATTCATCAATGATCATTCAATGATCATTGAATGAAATGGATCATTCATCAATCTATTCCTTTAACAAACTGTTACTAATCTCTACTGTATGCAGATGAGGTGTTAAGCACGGAATGGTGGAAAACTAAACAGACAAGGTTCTTGCCCTCATGGGACTTATTTGTCAGCAGACAAGTAAATTAATCTACAGATTATGATACTGTCATGAAGCAAATAAACAGGACGATGTAAAATAAAAGAACAAGGAAGATCTACTTTGGATAACAGTACAGAATATCAGAAGTCTTTATTCTACTTAATAATTCCATAACATATTTGTGGATATTGATCATGTATTAAGCATTTACTCTATGCTTAGTACTCTTCAAGTGCTTTAAATGTATTAATTTATTTAATCATTGCAATGATTTTATGAGGAAGGTCTTATTATTATTCCATATTATGATGAGGAAACCAAGGCACAGAGAGGTTTGGTAATTTGCCCAAGGTCCCAAAGATAATATGCAGCAGAGCTAGGATCTAGCTCCAGAGTCTGAGCCCTTAACTACTATTGCTATTGCAATTCATCCAACAATTATTACATAAATTACTTAACGTGCTGAATATTGTGCTAGGTAATTGAGATACAAATATGAATAAAAATGGTGCATTGCCCTCATGAAACTCACAATCTAGAGAGGGAGACAGAATGATAATTACAATGGAGTGGAATAAATGTGATACTAGAAATATGAACAAATTACATTAGGAGCACTGAGGATATAGCAGCACTATGCTTAGGGTTTATTGGTTTCTTATTAAAAAAAAAACTAATAGAGACAGTAATCCACGGTGAAGTTTTAGAAAGTGCTGCTAAATTTGCTACTAAGGCAAATGGGAAATCTAAGTGCTACTAATGACTCTTTCCAAACTTAGTTTGTGGAAATTCATTGGTCTTTATAAGCCAAATTCATTAGCCCTCAATGATGCTAGCTTTCTCTTCTATCCCTGCCATACAGAAATAAAATTTAGAAATGGGAAGGAAACAATCGTGTTGAAGTGGGCAATTAAGCACTATAATTATATTCAGTTTTAAGTTATTAACTATTGCTTGATGAAGTTTACTTTTCTTTCCCCAGTAGTCTCTTTATTCTTTACTTCACTCCTCAAGCCTAAATCCATAATCCCAATCCCTGCCTATTATCTCTATATGAATATTTCCCAAATGTCTCATAAGTCAGCATGTTCAAGCCGTGGTATTGATATCTTCCGGGTTCCTATGCTTTGAAGCTTCCCCTGTCCTTCACTCTGTATATTAGTTTCCCAGGGCTGCTGTAACAAATTGCCACAAACTGGGTAGCTTAAAACAGCAGAAATGAATTTTCTCACAGTTCAAGAGGCCAGAAATTCAAAATCAAAGTATCAGCAAAGCTAGGCAACTTCCCAAGTTTCTAGGGCAGGATCCTACCTTGCCTCTTCCAGCTTCTGATGGCTCCTGGTGTTCCTTGGTTTTTGGCAGCATAACTCCAATCTCTGTGTCCATCTTCACATGGCCGCCTTCACTTTGTTTCTTATCCTCTACTTGACTAAACTCTAGTCAGGCTCCTCTAAGCTCTCTTCTTGACTAGGCCTCAACCTTGGTCTATTAAAACTGCAGACTCTAGGCACAAATGATTTAGTCCATTCATCTCTCCCCCCACCTACACACATTAAAAGACTTGAACAAACTCTAGCATAGTTTCTAACAGTTCAAGGCCAAATCCTTATGATGATGAGTCCAGCGCTTTTAAGTTCCTGCCTGGGAAAACTCAAAGCTGCCAAAAGAATTTACTGTTTGTTCCAGCCAATACCTGAAGATAGGCCCCTGTATCTCAGTCTCTGTGAGGGTAGGAGGCTAACTTTGATAAGTGCCAGTTAGCAAACTCGGATGGGTTTCGCAGGGACCAATCGTCCACCCCCTTCCCACTATTTGTAAATTTCCCCTTCCCTGACTCTGCTCAAACCCCCACCTTTCTCCCTCCTTGCTACTTCATTCTCCCTTTAAAACACACAGTTACCTCTGCACAAATTGAAGTTGAATTGAGTTCATGATGGACCTTCTTCCTTACTGTAATAATTCATTATTGATTAAAACCTAGTGTCTGGCTTTATCTTCGACACTTAAAAGAACACTCTCATTGGATATAGGGGTCATCCTAATCCAGTAGGATCTCATCATGACCCTTATCTTATTTACATCTGCACGGGCCCTGTTTTTAAATAAAGTCATATTCTGAGGTTAGGGGTGGACAGAAATTTTAGGGGGACAATATTCAACCCACTACACCCCCTATGTCCAATTAGTCACTGTGGCAAACTCTATTAATCGTGCGCCTAATATCCAATGCCTATTTATTCCATGTAATAATTTTTTTCAAAAGGACAATGTGATCAGCCCTTAGCTATGGACCATGGTCAGTCTCAGGCAGTCAAGACAGTCCTGTTCCCCACTTTCCCAGCCTTAAGCTAGAGACTGCCATGTGACCTAGTTCTGGCCAGTGACACCTAAAGTGAGTTGTGGAGGAGAGGGTTGTTGAACAGCGTGAGGCAAAAACCAAGAGAACTGAGAAATAGCCCCGATATTGTCAAGCTTCTGCACCAACACCAGCAGCCACTTACCTGCATCTACTTGTGTAAAATAAGTCCCTAGGTATTAAGCTCTGTTCAGTAGAAATTCTATTTCTTGTATCCAAATGCATTTCTAATTGATTTATTCACCAAGCTCAGTTAATTTTCTTTTTGAAATGTCTCTCCTATTTATTGCTTCCTTTCCATTCAATCAAGTCTTCCTCATCTCTCACTAGACAATTATAACATCCTAATTAGCTTCCCGGCCTCCCTGCCTCATTCCAATCTCATCTATTCCCTGTGGACCCACCAGAGTAATTGTTCTGAAGCACAGATATGCCCTTCTGCTGAAAAACTTTCCTCGGCTCCCAATTACTTGGAGAATAAAGTCTAAACGTGTTACACTAATGATTTGGCCTCAGTCTATTGTGTCCTAGTCTCATTTACTTCCATACCCCTCATGTACTCCATACTTTGCACTAGCAAATTACTTCCCTAGACACACTATGTATTTTCACATTTCAGCCTCTCTCTTCAGTCTGGAATAATTTGTGGGAATCCTGTTTAGCCCTCAGAACCCAGCCCAAATGTGTCTTCCCGCATGAAGGCCTCCGTAGTCATCCAGTAGGATTTAATCCTTGAACTCATATAGCACGCTATTTGTTCCTCTTTTTCAGGAGTCCTAGGTTTTAGAATGGTTGACTTTCAGAAAACTTGCACCTCCATCTAGTGTGTATATACACATCTAAATCCTCTTTCCTATGCTGAATATAGACTTTCATCCTTCACTGACAAACATTTCACATCATCACACAGTGCTTCTGCCTGACAGCCAAATGTTTGCTCTTGATAGCTTCGTCATCTCCACCCCGTCATAATGCTTGTGATACTGGCTCAAGACAAGGTCGACATAAGGGAAGCCATATTGTAGAAAAGAAACCCTATTCTAACTTTGAATGACCTCTGACTAACTAACCTAGCTGGGTATGCACCCTCCAGGAGATCTAACTGCTCTGTAAATTCTAAGACCCCTGCTCACGCATATACCTCCCAGCTGTGATAAGATGATAACTTGGTTCTTTTGAGTTCCCTAGGAATGTGATGACCCCTGGACAGAGAGTCTATGCTGATAGCCATCATCAAGGACAACTAAAAGATCAGGGTATAGTGTGTTGCTCTCGTCTCTGATGCATATCCAGTAAAACTAAAGACTATCAGGAACTAAGACCAGATGTGTGCCCCCACCTGGAGGTCAGATGGATGCCCCCACCCGGAGACCAGATGCCTCCCCCACCTGGGGACCAGCCCCTATATAACAGGCCTGTAATCTTTGGTTTTTTTTGGACATTAGTCCCCTGTGTTCCCTCTTGCTAGCAAGCTGTAATAAAAAGTCCTTTCTCTCCTATCACTTTGTCTCTTGAATATTGGCATGTCTTACAGAGGGCAGACGAACCCCCTTTTTGGGTGGTAACACTTGTGCAATTATTTCAATATCCTAATGGATTGTACTCAATATTTTATAAACATGAAAGTGTTCCTACTAATGAAAATATAATTGAGACTCACATTAAAATCATAAAGTGGGTTCAAACTTGCCATATGTTTAGCTTTAATCATATACTCGTTGTGCTTTCATCGGTCTACCATGTTTAATTATGAAGAAATGGTACAAAATTAGAGAATATGTGGAAAATGTGGGAGTATACTGTTGAAGGTTGTGACTTAAAGTCCAAGTCTAGTAATGGGAGAGATGGAGACATATTTAAAATTATGGATTAAAAATCAGCTGCAAAATACAGTGCAATTATCCAAAGGCAAGAGAAAATCATAGGTCTTAAAGCTGTTCGCTGGGATACAACTCAGTATTAGGAATTCTTTTATCAAGAACAGAATGAGGATTGGTGCTCTATTTTTTTTTTAATTAATGATGTTTAGAAGTTACATACTACAAAGTCAGCATCACAATTTTCTGCAAATTCTCCATTAGCAAGTACTTGTCCCCAAAATATAAATAACTTCTTTTTTTAAAGAATATTAAATGCTATCTAAAGAAGATAGGAAACTGTACATTGAAGTAAGAGATTATTTTATGAAATTATTTTTATTGTCTCTAATGTTTAGTCTAAATTTTTAAAAATGTTTAAAATAATCATGTACACATTCTAGAACACTTAGGGATAAAATAAACTACACATTCATACCATAATTACAGATTGCATAATACGTTTAGCCTGTGTAATGAGAATCCCCCATATGGTGGGTATGTCTGTAGCTCAACTTCTATAGGCACCGTACACTGGAAGATGTTAATTAACTGCTCCAAGATAACAAAGAATTCCTGATCAAATAAGTTCAAGAATGCTGTTTACTAAGTCCTATCTTGGAGATTCAAAATAACATTAGCATATTCAAGAGGTCCCACAGTTAAAAAATAAAAGCCATTTAACTTTGTTTAATGATTTATTTGTAAAGAGGGAAGTTTTTTTTCCCTCAGCACACGTATTAACAACCCTTTCCCAACAAAAGAAAACAAAACCATATAAAAAATTAAACAGTTTTCCCTTAATTTCAATTTAGGAAGAGTGAAATGATGGATTTCAGGGAAAGAAATTTGGCTTATTATTTTGAATTTTCTGCTATGCCTAGCACAGTGTCTACTACAAAAGCTCTCAATAAATGCTTATTAATTAACTTAATGAATGAGAAAAAAAGGGACACAGTTGGGAGCGTTTGGAGCTCTGAAAGAACTTTTTTTTTTTTTGTGAGGAGATCAGCCCTGTGCTAACATCTACCAATCCTCCTCTCTTTTTGCTGAGGAAGACTGGCTCTGGGGTAACATCCGTGCCCATCTTTCTCCACTTTATATGGGACCCCGCCACAGCATGTCTTGCCAAGCGGTGCGTCGGTGCGCGCCCAGGATCCAAACCGGCGAACCCCGGGCCACCGCAGTGGAGCCTGTGCGCTTTACCGCTTGCACCACCTGGCCAGCCCCTGAAAGAGCTTTTAAATCTACTTGACTTCCAACAAATGATATATATATTTTTTATTGTGGTAAAATATACATATAAAATTTACCATTACTTTTTTAAGTGCACAATTCAGTGGCATTAAGTACTTTCACATTGTTGTGCAATTATCCCCACTATCCACCTCCAGGACTTTTTCATCATCCCAAACAGAAACTCTCTACCTATTGTAGGGGAGGAAAAAAGTTTTCCTCAACCTGCTTAGGATAACTGGCTGGTCTGAAAATCCAACTTACAAAGACAGATTAACAGGAGAGCATACAAATTTATTTAATATAAGTTTTATGCAACACGGGAACCTTCATAAGGAAATGAAGACTTGAAGAAATGATTAAACCTGAGTGCTTTTGTGCTAGGTTTGATGAAGAGTGGAAAGTCATGGAAAGATGTGATAGGACAAAGGTGAGCTAAGTGTAGTAAACTGGGGGAACCTAGCAAAGCCTGTTTGTTCAGATTCTTCTCAGTGTTCCTCTTCTTGGAGGTAAGACCTCCTTTTCTCTAGGTATAGGGAAGGCATCTCTCACATGAGGATTTTATGACCTACTTCAGGGGAAGATCAGAAAGTTCTTCCTGCACATGTGATTTCTCAAAATCCTTCAGCTTGAAATATTCAATAGGCCACAGTGCCATATTTTGTGTCCTGAACTCCATCACTCTTAAACAATAGCCCCATTCTCCACTCCCCTCAGCCCCCAGAAACCCCTATTCTTTTTGTCTCTATGCATTTGCCTATTCTAGGTACCTCATCTAAGTGGAATCATACAATATTCGTCCTTTTATGTCTAGCTTATTTCACTTAGCATAATGTTTTCAAGGTTCATCCATGTTGTAGTATATATCAGAATTTCATTCAGCCCTGAGCTAACATCCATGCCAATCCTCCTCCTTTTGCTGAGGAAGACTGGCCCTGAGCTAACATCCGTGCCCATCCTCCTCCACTTAATGTGGGACGCCACCACAGCGTGGCCTGACAAGCGGTGCGTCGGTGTGCGCCTGGGATCCAAACTCGGGCCGCCGGCAGCGGAACGAGTGCCCTTAACCGCTATGCCATGGGGGCCGGCCCTTCGTTCGTTTTTAAAGCTGAATGATATTCCATTCTATCTATGTACTGATGGGGTTCAGAACATGCCACCCCAAAATATGCCACTTTGACATATTGATTATTTTGAGCTGAAGGCACTTGAGAAACAGCAGATGCAGGAAGGGCTCTCTGATCTCTGTCTTTCAACTTAAAAGCAGATAAAATTTCCCATGAGAGAGGTGCCCTCTCTGTATCAGGATGAGAAGAACAGTCTTATCGCTGGAGACTGGAAGCTTAGGCTGAAGTGGATCTACACAAACAAACCTACTAAAATAACCTTTATCTCCCATTAGCTTCCCCTGTATATTTCCTGGTCACTGTCCCACAATTTATTGCCCCTAACCCAAATCCCTTTGTCTTGTCACATCCCCACAAATTATCATTCTTTGCTTAAAAAAGTGCATAAGCATTTGGACCCATAGGTTTCTTCAGGTCTTCATTTTCCTTTTGAAGATTCCCATGTACATGCAAAAATATTAAATAAAATTTATATGTTTTTCTCTTGATCTGCCTTGTGTCAGTTTACTTCAGGATTCCTGATTGCCTTACATACGTCTGTTCTTCTGATTCCTTTTTGAATCGATTGTAATATCTTACTGGTTCCCTCATTAATTAATGGGTTAAATAAAATCTTTAACATATGTTCATTTAATATTTGTATTTTACCATTTTGAAAATCATGATTTAACAACCTTCTTATTCTCAATACTGGTTATGTACTTAGTTGTCCCAATGCCTTAGGTAAACCTTCCGTATAAGCAATACTTCACCTCTGAACAAATTCCATTTTTTCCACATATAAAGAAAGTCAACATTTACTAGGTTTTGCCTATTAATAAAATATATGCTTATTAATTTTAAAAAGCATTATTTAATGTTCTCTCTTCCCTCCCCCACCCCCACACAAAAAAAGATTCTAATTGTCTGTTTCGTATCCAATCTAGGAGTCATTTCCTTTTTTCACAAGCTTGCTCAGCTAGTAGATTAAGGAAATGTTATGAACGTGGTATATCTGTATATCTGGAATTAAACATTGTAGTTATCCTTTTCTGACAGTTTTCTGTGTAAAACAGAGAAGTGTAACTGGGTGAGACTGCAATTAGTGCTGGTCCTGCCTGACTGAATATTTTATCAATGACTGTTATGCTCATTGTGGGAATGATTTAGATTAATCTTTGTTGAACACATGCTGTTTGTCAGAACTTTTTACTATATCATCTAATTTATGAAATATTATATTTATCCTATGTGTGTTTGAGGGCCAAATTAAGATGAGTGACTGAAAGTTACAGGGAAAGTAATTTCACTGACTATAAAAGAGGAACTTGCTAGCAGTTAAGCCCTCTGAAAACGGAAGAGTGCAGTTCATGAGGCAGAATATAGCAGAGAGGTTGAGAACATCAAGCTTGATTTCAGGCAGACCTGTGTTTGTGTGTTCAGGTCCATCATATACTAACCTCATGACTTTGGGAAAGCTTCTCAGTTTCCTAATTTGTAAAATTAACATAACAAGGAGTAAAGGAGAAATATTTTAAGTGTTTTTAGCACAGAGCCTGGCACATAGTAAGCCTTCAACAAGTCACAACTTTTAAAAATACTGGTATCATGGGGCCAGCCCCGTGGCTTAGCAGTTAAGTGCGCACTCTCTGTTGCTGGGGCCCGGGTTCGGATCCTGGGTGCACACTGACGCACTGCTTCTCCGGCCATGCTGGGGCCGCGTCCCACATACAGCAACTAGAAGGATGTGCAGCTATGACAGACAGCTATCTACTAGAGCTTTGGGGGAAAATAAATAAATAAATAAAATTAAAAAATAAAAATACTAGTATCATTATTTTTTTGCTTGTGGTCCAAGGAGAATGAGAAACATGGAACAGAACCAGCTCAGCTGAGCCCAGCCTAGATCAGCCAACCCCCAGCTAATCCACAAATGTGAGCAAAAATAACTGCTGTTTTAAGCCACTGAGTTTCGGGGTGGTTTTTATATAGCAACAGCTGACTGCTACACCAAAATTCCTTTCAGTTCTAACATCCTATAATTCCACGGGAGTATATCATACCTGTTTGCCTCTCATATTTGGAGGCTGAATTACAGGCCTTCCCAACCATGCAGTGAAGAGTAAAATGCATCTTTTCTCATCACTGATGCTTATCTAAGTTTCCATTTGCTATACAATTGCTGTCTCAAGAATCCACACTTGATTACTAATCATATATTTTCCATTTCTTTTACAATCCTCTCACAGCCTGATTCTCAGAAGGATAGATATTGTCTGGCTTATTACTACAAAAAAAGCTAGACTATATATTGCAAGTACACAATGACTGGTCAGTTAACTTAAAAAGAACCTTTTAGTGTTTCCCAAAATATTGAAATATAAATTCTTAAGCATTTAAACATTAATCCCTTGTGATGCTTTCCTGCCACTGCTAATGGAAAAGTAAGAGGAAACATTATGGAGTTCTAATAGCCCCACTCATGTCTTCAGGAGCCTAAGAGTCCTCAGTTTATTTAAAGTTCTGGTTAATTTCAGTTACTCATGCTCAGGGATAATCTCTGTGTCCCATATCCAGTTTACTTTGAATTTTTGAATCTAATCTTAGTTGTACACAAGTAAAATACAAATAGCAACCCTTCTTTATTTGGGACTGATTATCCAAACAATTATTTCCCTTTCTTTCTTTTTTTTTTTTTAAAGATTTTATTTATTTATTTTTAACCCCCAAAGCCCCAGTAGATAGTTGTATGTCACAGCTGCACATCCTTCCAGTTGCTGCATGTGGGACACGGCCTCAGCATGGCCAGAGAAGCGGTGCGTTGGCGCGCACGCCCGGGATCCGAACCTGGGCCGCCAGCAGCGGAGCGCACGCACCCGACCGCTAAGCCACGGGGCGGCCCACCCTTTCTTTTTTATTTTGCTTTATTTCAAAAATTCTCTCCTCTATAGAAAATTAAACAGGCCAATAAAAGGAGATAAAATCAACTCACAGTTTTATTTTATATTACATTGTGAAAAATATTAAAATATTTTAAACATGATTTTCAATTAACTATGAATTTTACCTGTAATTTATTCCTCTGTCTCAAGTTAGCATAGTGGTGTTTAGGATATGTTTATACAGTTTAAAGAAAAACAGTAGGCCTTCGTATCCAC
Source organism: Diceros bicornis minor (assembly GCF_020826845.1). Taxonomy (NCBI): domain Eukaryota; kingdom Metazoa; phylum Chordata; class Mammalia; order Perissodactyla; family Rhinocerotidae; genus Diceros; species Diceros bicornis. The sequence goes on along the minus strand of NC_080742.1, from coordinate 63,318,781 downwards.
AGGTTCCGCATCTGCAGTTTCAACCAACCACGGATCAAAAGGCTTACTATGGTTAGGTCTGTACTGAATGTGCAGACTTTTTTTCCTTGTCATTATTCCCTAAACAATATAGTATAACAACTATTTACATAGCATTTACATTATATTAGGTATTATAAGTAATCTAGTGATGATTTAAAAGTATTAGGGGAGGTGTGGAGGAGGATGTGCGTAGGTTAAATGCAAATAGTATGTCATTTTTATATAAAGGACTTGAGCATCTGCAGATTTTGGTATCCAAGGGGGTTCCTGGTATCTGTGGGGGGTCCTGGAACCAATTCCCCCTGCCCACCGTGGAAACTGAGGGACAACCGTAGTAAAGTTTAAGTAAGTAACCAATTATTTTGAAAGAACCAAGTTGTTTAATTAAATTCAGCCTTTTTTTCTAAATCAGTTTGTAAATTTGGTGGAATAGCAAATTATTGAGATTCTGAAATGCTTATGTTGGCCTTTTTATTCATAACCTTAGGTCTCCCCATTAATTATTATTTTTTTTAAATTTATTTATTTATTTTTTCCCCCAAAGCCCCAGTAGATAGTTGTATGTCATAGCTGCACATCCTTCTAGTTGTTGCATGTGGGACGCGGCCTCAGCATGGTCGGAGAAGCGGTGCGTCGGTGTGCGCCCGGGATCCGAACCCGGGCTGCCAGTAGCGGAGCGCGCACACTTAACCACTAAGCCACGGGGCCGGCCCTCGCCATTAATTATTAATTCACAAGTTAAAAGTATTCCTAAGGACAAAAGAATAAACCCAATGTTGATTGCTAAGACATATAAGTTCTTTCTAAAGTTCAGATATTAATCTCCTCTGCGGTCAACTCGCTGAATATCTATACAAGAAGACATTTATTTTGGGGTGTTTGCCTGGCATCTCTTCTCTTGAAATTGCTCTTCCTGTTCACAGCAGTGGATCTCTGACAATCAGGTTTCCTCTACAAGGGCCTGTCCTGCTGGTATAGCTGATGGCAAGACAGGCAAGCTCTTAGTTGTAACCAACACAAAATGACCTGGGCATATTTAAGAAGAAAAAATAATATGGCAAGAATTTAGGAATGCTCACAGAATCCATGAGAAGATGTGAAGGACTGGGCATGGAAAAAAATGAGCAATGACCAATGGAGACCATGATACAGGATAGCCAGTCATGCTGCAGAGAGAACCTGGTTAGGACGTGACTGCTGTCATTGCCGAGCAGGCATCATTGCATCACCAGACACTGGAAGCTGCTACTGGCACAACTCCCCAGAGAACTAGATGCCAAGGCCATTGGTGCCACAGCTATAGAAAAAAAAAACTCCCAATTGTCTGTATCACCTGCTCCAGAGTCAAAGTTCCAGGCAAGAGCATCAGATTGGCTGAGTTTAGGCTACATGTCTTTGTTTTAGGAACCAAAGAGCTGGGAGTTGGAATTCCTGTCCACCTAACTTGAGATTCTCTAGAATTAGAAAGATGTTTGGGTGTTGGGCAGACACCACTGATCAAGGTTCACTAGAAGGACAAACTGGGCCAGTCAGATTTTCTTCCTGGATATACTTGAATGGAAACTTGATTTTAGCATACCTTTCTTAGTCTCTCAAATAAAGGAAATATGAACTTGAAAGCTGCTGAGTGGCCACGATTTACCTGGTATGTGGACTGAGAAGCAGAGAAAGCCTGTCTCCAGAGATGGAAAAATAAAGCAAACATGCAAAAGAAGAAGATGTGAGAGATGAAGAAAGACTGGGTAACTTTTTGAGCTCCTTCCTTAGGCTCAACTGCTCTACTATCTCCTTAAATTATTTTCTTGCTTAGGCTGGCTCAAGATAGTTTTTCTGTTACATAGGGTTAGAGGCAACAGAGACCCCTATTTGAAACAAAACTGGTATCAGGGGCAGGGTTTTGAATAAGTTATTCTTAATCAGGAAAACTGGACTTGGTGAAGTCAAGGCAGGGTGTGGGGCAGGGAGAAAATTCACCTCCCAGTTTTGGGATAGAAATGTATCAATCTTCATGTAGTGTGGGTAACTAGTTAAATTTGTTTATTGTGTCCTACAACTCAGACCACTGTCCACCAAGCCATCAGGGGCCTTAGTAGAAAATATTAGCATATATCTTTTTTTTAGCTGTCAGTAAAAAGTGCAGCAGAAGAAAAAAATCAAGTTGAATTTGCATGAATGGAAATACATAGAGAAAATCTAAGCTTCCAAATAGATTGCTGAGGTTCAGATGAAGAAATAAATCAGGAAGATGTGAATTGCAGTAGTCAAGTCCTGACTTGATGCCTTTTTTTGTGGATAAGATAAATGTCCCGACTGGGAAAGTGCAGGACCCTGGAAAGAAGAATGGGGATATCCTGGAGGAAACAGAAAAGCTGGAGGACACTGACCATATCCCCACCTCCTCACCCCCATCCTTCTAAACTATCTCTCACTAGATAAAATAGGAGAATGAGGACAACATACCATAGCTGATTAGAAAAAAGAGATTCTGCTATTCTGGCTGCTTCACCTCAGGCCAGAGTTTCTAACTCAAGTTCTGGAGGGCAGTGGGGATGGTAGAGCCTTCAAAGTTGCTTCAAAAGCAAACAAAAACAGAAGCCTGAATGGAGAAGCCAAATCCTGGCTATTCAGTTCAGAAGGTTGAAAATTTTCAGTGTGCGACCTAATAAGATTTGTGGTGTTGGATTTTAGCAAATGGAGTCCAAAATGAACGTGACAGCCATCCAACAAGGCTTTATAGGAGTTGAAGTGCCAGTAAAAAGACTAAATCTGGGAAAAGGGGCCCATAGTTGACTCAAACCAGAAGGGAATGGAGACTCAGCTCTTAGGAAATCTTCAGATTCAATCCAAAAGATAGTAACACCAACTGGAAGTTCACTATTGGATCACTGAGAAATTTGGGGAAGGATTAAGTCAAAATTATGCCCATACAAGTCACTGGTTCCTTTGCTTTTCAAACTGCCATTGCCTAGCAGAATAAACCATGTGTTCTGAACCAGTGGCCACTATGTGTTTTCTCCTTTTGCTACTTCTTTACGTGGGCATTTCCCTCTAGTATTGTATATTAGATATACTAGGGTGGTTAAATTTGTTATTTAATACATAAATCATAAAACGATGAGGACTAAATTAAAATTGGATTAGAGGAGGAAATGGACATCACCTGGAAATTGTATACAAGAAGAGAAATGGCTCCAAGACATCACTTTTGGGTGTAACGGCTTATCCATTCATTACTTTGGGTAGTCCCTTCACTGCACAGCATATGTGAGTGGGTGTGTATGTGTATTTGCATTTGAACATGGGATGGTTGGATCTTAATATCAAGAATATCTATGTAACGCAGAAATAGAAATGTGTGTTTTATGAATGTACTTTTTGGGATATCTGCCTAGCTACATTTTTCTAGGAATTGCCTGTCCCATCCATAATGGTGATCCACTGGCAGCCATGATTTTCCCTTGAGTGACTCTGCTAGAGTCATAATTGATTGAATCTAGATGAACACCTGGTTCAAAGGGGCCAATGAGTTTTCCCATGTCCAGAAATAGAAATTGGTAATTGCATGAAGACTATTCTCTTCCCATCTCCACATTCCAGCCTTAGTCCATCATATAAAATTCTTATTCTCTTGGAAATATTATGGAGAAAGTTTCTGCCCTTCTCTCCACCCTTCAGACTCTCACCCCTGTCAAATTTGATGGAGTGACTTATGTAATTGGTGAGTTTGGGAAAAGGATCATCACACATGTTCTGACTAGGCTCTGTTTTCTCTTCTTGTCTGCGTGCAAGTGGAGTGTGCTCACTTCCTGGATGCCTTCCCCATATGATAAGCTCACCAGGTCAGGCCTGCTCCTGAGATGGAAGAAATGCAGTTGCTTGATAATCTACCTGTGACCGAGTGAGTTCAATTCAAGGGAAAGTTGTAGAAAACTCCATTTCTGTCCCAAGTCTAAGTCACATTCTCCAGTTTTACTTTGGCTATTTATCGATTGGCTTAGGAATCAGAAGGGAGAATGATGTGATGAAGTGGCACCACAAAGTCCAAAATAATTGAGGTAGCCAACCATCTGGGGCTGGTCTTTTGAATGATAGAGATGTAAATTAGGGAGCTCTGCAGTAAATATCTTCCACTTATTATGTGGCTGGGAGAACAGAAAACACATCGGTAGAGATAAAGAACAAAGCAGTTTATAGATAGAAGCAGAGTCAAGAAATAGAGTTCTGATGGCTTCTGTCCCATCTTGGACAGCCCAGCTACATTATAGTAGCCTTAGGTTCTGTGAAATACCACTTAATCTTATATTGTCTTTCATTTTTGCTTAGTCTAGCTCAAGTTACTTTTATAATTTACAAATATCCTAACCAATACACTCTCTGAATTTCATTATTCTCCTCCATAAATGGCAGTTTTAATACTTGTTCTATGTATCTCACTAGGAGAATAAAATGAGATAATAGAGACAGAAAGAATCATAAATTCTTAAGAGCCCCTTTGATAACATGCTCAATAAGAGGCTGTCCAGCCTTTTTCCTTGACAGGAAATCACTATTTCTTGAGGCAATCTGTTCTCTTTTCAGGGTTCTCTTGTTGCTAGAAAATGGATATATATACAAAATCAAAATTTTCTCCCCTGTAACTCCATCTCATTTATCCTAATTCTATCCTCTTGGGTCACACAGAATAAATGCAATCTCTCTTCTTCAGGACAGCCCTTGAAGTTTACGAAGACAGCTATCAAATGCTCATTCTATAGGCTGAATGTTCTCAGGTTGTTTAACCATATATCATGATTTCCCTGCGTCAGAGTGCCTAGAATGACCAAGTAAGTTTGGACATATGAGTCAGAGAGAGAAAAAATTTTGATTAAGGCTTCATCATTGAAAAAGAAAAAAAAACAGACTTTGTTAATAAGGCAATCAGAGCATTCGCATTTTTATAGTGTTTCCAAATTCCCAACAGATATCTTCATGATTAAGGAAAAAAACAGGAATTCCCAAGAACCATAAATCATAAGTTATTATGTATGTTTTGTTGTACTTATGTGTTTTTAAAAAATGATGAGTAGGGGCTGGCCCATGGCTTAGCCGTTGAATGCACGCGCTCTGCTGCTGGCGGCCCGGGTTTGGATCCTGGGCGCGCACCAATGCACCGCTTGTCCGGCCATGCTGAGGCGGCGTCCCACATACAGCAGCTAGCAGGATGTGCAACTGCGACATACAGCTGTCTGCTGGGGCTTTGGGGAGAGGGAGGGAAAAAGGGGAGGAGGATTGGCAATGGATGTTAGCTCAGGGCCAGTGTTCCTCAGCAAAAAGAGGAGGATTGGCATGAATGTTAGCTCAGGGCTGATCTTCCTCAAAAGAAAAAAAAAAAATGATGAGTGACCAGAATAATAAGCAGTGTGTCTTTTTATTTTTTTGGTGAGGAAGATTGTCCCTGAGCTAACATCTGTTGCCAATCTTCCACTTTTTGCTTGAGGAAGATTGTCCCTGAGCTAATATCTGTGCCAATCTTCCTCTATTTTTTGTATGTGGGATGCTGCCACAGTATGGCTTGATGTGCGGTGTGTAGGTCTGAGCCCAGGATCCGAACCCCCAGACCACTGAAGTGGAGCAGGTGAACTTAACCACTATGCCACTGGGCCAGCCCCAAAGCAGTGTATCATTTTTTGATGATAGTGTAGGGAAGCCCAATTTGGCACCTGAAGATGTGTCTCTTTGGTATGAGAATTATTTTTGGCTGGTTATTTTTTAAAAAACTGCAGACATAGGAAAAGCTCTGAAAACCAAGTAGAAGTTACCCTTTGTAAGAGACATTTACATTTGTAAAGGAAATCTCCATTTGTAAACATGCCTCATTCTCTGTACCAGGAAGATGGGGGATGACCTTATCTCTAGAAACTCTTATCAATGCAGAAAGCAAGGACTTAAATCTGCATAATAACTTTACTCTTGTTTACTGTCCTTTTCTGATAATCTCCCGTAAATGACTCCCCCCACCTTCAACATCCTCCTTTGTCCTTAGCTGAAGATGGTATTTAAGGTGACAACCTTGGCCATTCTGGTGAATTACCCAATTTTCCTGGGTTTCTCCCATGTATATATGTTATAAAGCTTTGTTTGATTTTCTCCTGTTATTCTGTCTCATGTCAATTTAATTTGTAGCCCAACTAGAAGGACCTAGAAGGTAGAGGATTTGTCTTCCTCTCCTACAATAGGGTTATACTAAAAGCCGCAGAGGTTTTCTGTAAAAGTAAAGACAAAACAATAAACATATGTTACAAGAGTATATATTTCAATAACATGTAAAAATGATCTCTACCTGATAATAGAAAAAAATTAAAAGAAAAGAAAATTAACACTAAATAAATACCAAGTAAAACTGATTAAAAAACTTGAAAGGTAGTAACAAAATACCTGAAAGTTATCATTCTTAAAATAAAAAAATTTTAAATATATAATGCATAAAGTGCCCTGTCTGATAGTCCTGATCTTTATTTTGTAACAAATATTCCAGATGTAGAAAATTTTCTTTCATTTTGTGTTGACATTTGTTGAATTGTTAAGAGTCTGTGCAAAAGCATCTTGAAGTTGAGTATAATAGCACACAAAACTTCGTATAAGCATATTTATTTATTTTATATTTTCTGCTTACCTTGATTTTGGAAATTGATATTGTTGTTGGTAATTCAGATTTTAGATCAGTTTCTGATTTCATGTTGGAATATTCCACAACAATTCATATCTTCTTTGCATTTCTTCTACTAAGGTATTTACAAAGAGGACTTCTGGTTTGGACCCAAACGAAGTAGCCTTGTTCCTTCCATGTCCTCCTTCATGCAACTAAAACCCCTGCGCATAACTCAACAAACAAGCATCAAAAGACTCTGAAGGTCAAAAGAAGAAGGTAGATTCTTCAGGCACCTCAGGACTTGAGGACTGACATGGCAATGTGTTCCCTGGGTTTCCTTGTTACCTCCCCTGTATCCTGGACAGGGCCCTGTAGAAGCTTCCAACCCGGAAGCACCAATAGACATACAACAAAACCTCCAAGAAAACCCTATTTAGCCAAAACTTTTTGGTAATACCTGCCCTACTCCAGCAAACACCAATGGAAAAACTGCTCCCCTCTCTCTCTTGACATTTCATTGGGGCCAAGCTGGGAGATGTTTTTCCACCCCAGTCACGGGAAGCAGGCAGCAGCACTCTGGTTCCACAAAGGGTGGTGTTGACTGGCTGAGGGGGGTGCTGCTCTCCCATCTTCTGTCTGGCAGAAGCAGGTCTTCCGCAATTCCTCACCAGGACAGTGTTAGCAGGATCCAATGAGCTGAGCTTACGTGCACAATTGGCAACAACTAGATTTAATGAGGAGGAGAGATGTGGGTTTGTCACAACTATGCCTCAGTTCCCACCCATCCCCCCCACCCCCCCAGGGTCAGAGGGGCCTAGCAGGGAGCTAAGCCTCCATCCCTGCCCAGAGTCAACAAGACTGAACAAGGAGGTGTGACTCAAGTCTAATCAGCGCTCCACTTTCTCCCCCAGCCTCCACACCCCATGTTAGCAGGGCCCAGTGGTTTGCTGAGCCTCCACTCAGCCCCAGAGGGAGGGCTAGTTGACACTCTGCTTACTTCCCTCCCCTCCCCTTGTGTCAGCAAGGCTCAGTGCAGAAGTGAGAGCTGAGATACCACCCCAATCCTGCAGCAATGAAATGGTGTGAATCAGCTGTCTGCTTCCCCGCTCCCTGGTGGTACCCTCACTCAGAGGCATCCAGGTGGTATGAGTGCCCTACTTCCACTGGGAAGGTGTCAACCTCACCTGCTGACATCCAGACAAAGTGAGTGAGTGAGTTCTCCACTTTTGCCTGGGTAGTGGTGGTGGGGCTCAGTGGGAGGCTGAACATACAAAATCCCCTGGCCCTGCTGCTACGTCTCAACAGGGGGACTGCCTGTTTAAAAAAGAAGATTAAATGAGATCCAGAGTCTTATAATACAATAGCCATACTGTCCAGGATATAATTGAACATTACCCATCACACCAAGAACTAGGAAAATCACAACTTGAATGAGAATAGAAAATCAATGAATGCCGAAACCAAGATGATTCAGATGTTGGAATGATCTGACATGGATTTTAAAGCAGCCATCATAAAAATGCTTCAATAATTACGAATTCTCTTGATACAAATGAAAAAATAAAAAATCTCAGCAAAGAAATAAAGTTATAAAAAAGAATCAAATGGAAACTGTAGAACTAAAAAGTACAATAACAAAACAAAAAACTTGCTGAATGGATTCCATTGTAGAGTGGAGATGACTACCAATAGAATCGGTGAACTTGAGGACAGATCAATAGAATTTATCCAACCTGAACAACAGAGAGAAAAGAGACTGGAATGAAAAAATGAACAGAGTCTCAGGAACCTGTGGACAATAGCAAAAGAGCTTACGTTTGTATCATCAGAATCCAAGAAGGTGAGCAGAAAGAGTGTGAGAAAGTGTTTGAAGGAATAATCACTGGTAACTTCCCAAATTTGGCGAAAGACATAACCCTACAAATTTAAGAGGTTGAGCAAACCTTAAATAGGAAACAAAACAAAAAACAAAAAAAAACAAAGAAATCCATGCCAAGATATCTCAACGCTTCTGAAAACTAAAGATAACAACAACAAAAAAGCAAAAGATCTTGAAAGCAGCCAGAGAGAAACACCGCCTTACTGATAGAGGAACAGAAATTTGAACGAGAGCAGATTTCTCACCTGGCAACAACGCATGCCAGAAGGAAGCCGCACAACACTTTTCAAATACTAAAAGAAAAGAATTGCCAATTCTATATCTGGTGAAAGTATCCTTCAGGAATGAGGGGTAAATAAAGACCTTCTCAGATGAAGGAAAACAGAGAATTTGTTAATTATACATTTTAATTATGTGCTGTTTTAGCCATTACTGCATTATTTTGTATTGATTTTTCCTACTAAATCTACTAATTCAGTGTTTTTAGTTTTCAGAGTTATCAAAAAGATAGGAATCTTGTTTTTTTTTTTTTATTTTAACAATTTTTTACTATGTGCAGTTTTATTTTGAGTTGTCTTTCCCACAAGTAGTTATTATGGATTTCTGGTTTGTCATTGTTATCTGGCTAATTCCTGAGAAAATTTAAGCAATTCCTTCAGATATGACAGGATTGTGAATCAAAAGCCAATTAAAAGAACCACAAATTTTACTACTTTAGTGTGCCAGGAAATCCTTCAACAAAATGTGAGACAGGCTAGGGTCCTCTATGTAACTGTTTCCTTCCTTCATAGATCGAAGGCTTTGGTCAACTATGGATAGGATAGAATCATTTAGTAAGGCTTAGGTGGTTCCCTTCCCAAGAGATAATTCACATAAGTTATGATAAGGGAAAAAAATAAAAAAGATGAGCTGTTCTTTAGCCTTTATATTTTGCACTGTCACCCATTGTTTTTCTGTTTGCTGCTTTGTTATATCCCTATAAGAGAATAGAGGGACGCTGCTTCTCAGTATACCAAATAAGAAAGGCAAAGTCTTAACTGGATGGCATCATTGTCAATCATCTTGTGCATAAAAGAGGGAGGCAGGTCATCTACCTGTGAAAGAGTGAGTAGAGCATGTCCATGGAGCCTGATTTTTTGTTGTTGTTGTTGTTGAAGATTTGCCCTGAGCTAACATCCATGCGAATCTTCCTCTATTTTTCAGTATGTGGGCTGCCAGCACAGCATGGCCGCTAACAGTGCAGTGTAGGTCTGCAGTGGGGAACTGAACCCCAGCAACCGAAGGGGAGTGCGCTGAACTTAACCAGACCTTTGAAACCCAACATGGATAATGTCAAACCATGAGTAGAAAATATGGGGACTTTGTCGAAAACTCTTCTGATTTTTATGTTTTAGGAGGTCTGAATCTTTACCTGATTTGTACAAATATTCTATTAATCAATTTGGAGGAAAGGCAAAAAGAAGGAAGGATTCTTTGATTGTTGGCCAAAAATTATCCTATAGCACTTAGAGAATGAATAAATACTGTTTCTGAAAATGTGAATCTAAGTCATTCATATCTTCGGACCATTTTTTGTACTGGGTGCTGACTATCCACACTGTAGGCTGACTAAAGAATAAAGAATCTTCTTTAAGGTTAAACAAAGTCAAAATTTCCTGCTTAGAATTTGTCAAGGTAAGGCAAGGCTGAGATTTGGACAGTAAAGAAACAATGAACCGTTTTTTAAGATTCAAACAGCTTATTACCTAGTCAGCAAAAGCAAGAGTAGCCACAGGTGTCTGCTCTCCATATCTCCTACACAGGGTGACACTGAAACAAAAGGGCACAGGTGACTGCAGCATGGGTGGTAGGACACTCTTGCCAAGAGCCAACGCTGTGCTTCAGGGTAGCTGTTTTATAGCCTACAGTTATACCCTAAGGAGGGTGTGGTAGAAAGTTTCATATCTCATCAGAACCCCGCAGGCAATGAGAAACCGCCTCATGACGGCCCTCCTGAGAGAGAGGGAAGTAAAAGAGAAACGGCCTGGCAGCAGCTCCTCACAAGCCTGCCAGGATTTTGTGTTACGGGAGGGTCAAAGGGCATTCCACCAAGGCTGAGATGAGCCGTGGTTAGGCCTTGCTTACCTGGCCTGTGTGGGGATGTGAGCCACGGAAGAGTCATTCCTTTACATTGAGTTTCTGCCACCATTTGTGTGGTTGTGATTTTGTTAATCAAAAATAACGACTCTGGTCTGAATACATTTTTCCTTGAGGTAAAAAGAAGATCAAGTAGAATGATTATTCCAGGAAAAAGAGGTTAAATTAATAGGTAAGTCTTCACTAAACCTGAAAGTCACTGATTGCTTTAAGTTCGAAATTGTTAGAATAAATCAAGTCATTTTATGAGACCCAGTTATTTGTCTCCCCGTTTCCACACTCCTGCCCCCCAAGTTTTCTGTCCACATGTTTGCCCTGCTTTGTGGAACAAACACTGATGAATGAGAGACAGAAGGCAGGAAGAAGCCAGTGGTGAAAATTGCTTGCCCGTTCCGCTTCTGAAGGTTGGCTCTGTCATGCGGTCGTTTCATATAGCCTTCTTGAGATGTCCCGTGTGACCAAGCAGCCAACTGTATAGCCGGTGAACTTATAACCAGCTTGTAACAGACCATCTGTATTCTCCTTCCCTCTGTCCCTGCCTCAGTCCCCCTCTCCCCTCACTCCTGCTTTCCTAGGACTACACCCACCAGCCCCTACCCCAACAAAACTTTAGCACATGCACTTTCTCTCAGGCACTGTTTTCTAGAAAATCTGGGCTAAAGCAGTCACTTATATTTATTTTAAGATTTTCATTGTGAAAAATTTCAAACATAAACAAAAGCAGAGGGAAAAGTACAATGAACCCCCATACACTCATCACTTAGATTCAATAATTATCCACTTTTGTCACATTTATGTCATCTATCCCTTTTTTCCTTTTTATTTTTGGTTCAAGTATTTTAAAGTAAATCTCAGAGAGTATGTCATTTAACTTCAACATACTTCAGAATGTCTCCACAAAGATGATGGACATTTTCTTGTATAAATACAATGCCGTTATTACACCTAATAAGATAACAATATTTCTTTGGCATTATCTAATACCAGTCCACCGTCAAATGTCCACGATTGTCTTAAAAAGTCTTTTTACTGTTGTGATGTTTGAATCAGAACCCAAACAAGGTTCACACCTTACATTTGGCTGCTGTAGCTCTTGAATCTAGAGCTTCTCCTCACCTGTTCCCTCTTTTTGTCCTGTTATTAGCTTGCTGTGGAGACTATGTCAGTTGTTTTCTAGTGTCTCACACTCTAGTTTTATAAGTTTCCTTCTTTGTGGTGTCATTTAAACTTGTTCCTCTAACCCTCATGTTTTCCTTAAGCCTGGGAGTCGGAAGCCAGTTCTAAGGTTTGATTAGATACTGTTTTTATTTTTGTTTAACTTTGTTTTACCAACATTTCATAGGTGTGGTGAGTGCTTTGGATGGCATTAGATCAGGAAGCACAGGTCTGGAGACTCACTTGTAGTGATACTTCAATTATTAGGCTGAGGTAGTGACACTCTAATCTCCACTGTAAAGTATCTCATCGACTTTTCATGTAATGATTTTATCCATCGATGACTATTGCTTGAATCGTTTATTTCATGAAGGATTGCTAAATGGCATTTTCTCCAATTTTATTATTTCTTTCACATTTATTATAAAAACAACTTCCCCTCAACAACTATTTGGTTTTCTGAACTACAGTTCAAACAGGAAAGGCAACATAAGTTCTAATTCTTTTCTTTTAATTGACAATTTTAGAATAAAGAGTTAGTGCCATAGTTACTTCCAAAAGTGTCCAATGAATTGTCCTGTTTTTTTGCTTTTGTTTTTGGCCTCCCCGCCCGGAACATCACTAAGACCTCGTGGATTTTCATACATCCAATATGATTCAAACAACTGCACTCATTACTTTTGTTGATGCTCAAATTGTCCCTTCTTTGACCAAAAGGACCCTTTGGTTTTAGTTTCTGTGACATTTTGACACACTTATTTGTTGTGAATGGATTTCTCGCTTTGTGGCACAAGATATTCCATGCTCGTCATGTATATATCCCACCCCAAACCTGAAATCAGATATTCCTCTGAGAAGCCCTGGTTTCTTTTAGTTGAAAATTGTATTTAAAAACCCAAAATGTATGACTTACATTATTTTATTTGTGGCAAAAATGAAAGCTTATATACCTAAAATTTCATTTCAAGGCAGTCACTTTAGAACCTAGTATTTATTTAGGTAATAAATAAAACTATAATTTCTTGTTTTTTTTTTTATTTTAAGTGCATTTTTAAATTATTTATATAAAAGGACATGCACACATTCATTATAAGTACACTTAAAACTGGGTTAATAACTATATACCAATGTTTCATTTTTCCAGATGGCACAATTTATATTCAGAATTTCCCAGAAAGCTTGAAATGAGGGATATAAATGAAATCTCAAATGTTTTCAAATAAGAATATCAATTTCATCAGAGTTGCTATAGTAAAAGCTTTGAAAAAACTTTCAGAATTGGGATGGTTTGATATGAGCTGTCAAATCTGAGTTTTAGCTTAGACTAAGTGAAGGGCTATAATTTCAGGCATTAGCAGACTCTTGTGTGGGAATACACGATATTCAAATAAACGAAACACAAAATGCTATTTGGCAGCAGTTCTTAAAGTGAGGTCTGAGGATCCTTGGGGTTTCTAAGACTCTTTTATGGGGTTTTCAAGATCTTCCCTTTTTCAACTGAATTTGTGTGAGGGCTGATTTTCTTCATATTTTAGCTGTAACAACATGTCTCAACAGAGTGAATGCAGAGGCAGAATATGAGAATCCAGCTGTCTCTCTTAAGCCTGATAATAAAGAGATCTGCAAAAATGTAAAAAAAGCCACTTTTCTCACTAAATTAAAAAAATGTAGTCATTATCCAAAAAGTGTTCTTTACAGTAACAGGTAATGGGTTTATTATTTTCAAATGAATTAATAAACACATATATAAAATTTTTCTCAGTTTTAATTTTTAATACAATAAATGTGGACATATATAACCCGTATAAACAAAAGCTCTTTAAAGTCCTCAATCTTTTTTAAGAATGTAAAGAGATCTTGAGACCAGAGAGTTTGAAAACCTCTAGGATATCTTGCATTATTTGCTTACTAACTGTAAGTATGTATGGATAGGAACAGATTTGAAATACAAATATAGTCATAGAATTTGTAAATCCAATTATTTCAAGTTAAACTTTGCATAAATATCTCCTTGAATATTAGACGTGATATCTAAGAATAATTTAATTTTGTACCTTAGTTAGGAATATATGATTCATTTTCTCCCTGATGACATTAATGCCACATAGAGGGCTGCTCTAATATAAGGAGACAACTCATTATATTTCAACTCCACACATAAAGCCAAATATTCAATTTAGAATTTCATTGATGGATTTGAAGAAAATGGGATGTTCTGAGGCTTTACACCAGCGTCTTTTTTTCAACAGATTATTTTTTTAGAGCAGTTTTAGGTTTACAGAAAAATTAGTAGAAAGTATAGAGTTCTCGTATATCTCCTAACCCCACACTTGCACGGCCTTTCCAACCATCAACATCCCAGCAGGAAAGTGGTACGTTTGTTACAACTGATGAACCTGCATTGACACATCATCATCACCCATAGTCTATAGTTTACATCAGGGTTCCCCCTTGGCGTTGTATATTCTATGAGGCTTGACAAAGGTATAATGACATGTATCGCCCTGATAGTATCATAAAGAATATTTTCACTTCCCTAAAAATCCTCTGTGCTCCTCCTATTCTCTCCCTCCCTCAACCCCTGGCAACCATAGATCTTTTTACTGTCTCCATTGTTTTGTCTTTTCCAGAATGTCATATAGTTAGAATCATACAGTATGTATGACCTCAGCTTTTTTTGTAAAGTATGTTTGATGAATCTTAGGGACAAGTTCAGGTCAGATTTAGGAACTCTTTTTGTATGTTTATTTATTTTCTATTATAATAAAATTCACACATACCTGTCTTTGCTGTTTATCCATGAACATTCCATTCCAGACTGTCAGCTACCAGTGGCCAGAAACTCTATCTATTTAATTTGGGGGTCACAGTGCCAATAGAGTCCAGTCCAATTTACAAATAGGTCCCCACTGCTATTCGACGACAGTGGTTCTCTCAGCTAAGTGCTCTTGGATTTAAATCCTTAAGCAACGGCAGAAAAGAGCTTACTCTACAGTTAATTATTTCAGTGACAAATAAGAAAAAGTACAAACTGGTACATATCCCCGTCACAGGAGAGCAATTTTGTTCTCCTCAGGAGACTCTAGGAGTTCTAGTTATCAGGTCGTTTAAGCCTCTGAGTAGGTTCTTAAAACTTTAGAATTAATTTTGAACTAAAATTACCAGAGCGTCTGGTATTGTTAGCACTGCTTAAATGGCTATGTAGATATGTAGTCATGGGTTATCATAAGTTAGCATAAGGGAAGCCATCTTGTAGAAGGGAACCATGTTGGAGCTATAAATAACCCTGATCCATAAGGCACCCCTTTGTTGAGTCTGCAATGCTTTAGTTTGCTCATAGCCTGGATAAGTCTACACCTGCTTGTGAGCAATATGCATGCTGTTACTTTCTCAGCCTTAGCTTATACATAGACCTCCCTATTGTGTTAAGACAGTAACTTTTTGTTATGTTTTCCCAGGAATGTAATGACCTTCAGAAAAGAGCCCCCATGCTGGTATCCACCGCCAGTGACAAGAAAAAGGGATGATCCGGCGCCTCAAGGACTACAACACCAGATGGTCACATTCGGACCCCTCCCCCCCCCTTTCAGCCCATTTGCCCTATATAACTGCTTCAAAAGTTTGTAGTTTTAAGATAGTTCTTTACGGACACTAGTCCGCCATCTTCCCCCTTGCTAGCAAGCTATAACAACAAAGGACCCTTTCTCTCCTACCACCTTGCCTCTGGACTGTTGGCTTGTCTTTGCGGCGAGCAGAGGACCCTTATTTGGCCGTGACAGTATTTACATTTGTATTAAATGATTTGAAAATGCACAGAGTAGTTTGTCACTCTTCAGAAGGACAATCAAGACAGACATAATAAGAGATATAATTGAGGGAGGGGTGAAAAAAAGAGAGAAAAGTATTTTATGTCTGTTCGGTAGTTCTAAGTTCCACTTTCTTGGTGGGTTGTAATAAGTCAGTTAGGAGCTTATACCATTTGAAGGCAAAAGCTTAGGTATGAAATTCCAGTTTCTCCAAAGTAAACCATCTGTTCTGGATTATTTCTTTTGGCTTGCCTAGAGGCAGAAAAGTTGAATAGTTTTCCCGTGTGCACCTTAGTAGAAAAAACGCAGTAAGGAGGAGTCCAGAGAGGAGAGCGCTAGCAAGGCACGTTGCCACTACAGGCATGCCTCAAAGCAACTGCTGGGTCTGGTTTCCTGACCTGTAAAACCAGGGGAGGGGCTGAAGACACAGTTTCATACATTTTCAGCTCTTTGTTGCCCTCTCAGCCGTCAGTACGGTGCTGAGTTTAGAGTAAGCGCTCAATAATCGCTTGCTGAATGAGTGTTATTTTTGATCCGTTGCAAATCCAGGCCTGATTTTGGATCTAACCCAGACAGGCGCGGGTCGGGGCGGGGGGCGGGGGGGGGGGAGTGGGGACGACGGGGGCGGAGGCGGTTTCCCGCCGGGGGCGGAGCTCCGCGCGGCTCCAGCGCGCTGGCGGGGGCGGAGCCTGCCGCCGGCGGAGGGCGGGGCCCACGCGGGGACTTCCCCTGGGCTGAGCTGCGCTGCGGGTGCGGAGGGCGGGCGCTGGGCGGGTGGGGGGCTCTGAGGCTCGCGAGGGTGGGCAGGCGCCCCGCCACCGTCACCTGGTGGTCCTCTGGGGTTGGGACCCTTCCCCGGGAGTTGGCCCCAGGCGGGGCGGGCGTTGCCGGGAGGCGGAGGGCAGCTCGGCCGCAAGTCCTGCGGTGATCGCTAGCATGTGTGCGTGCGCGTGTTTATCTGAGGCCGCGTGCGGCGGGAGCCCTGTCGCCTCCTGCTCCGGCTAACTCGGGTCGGAAACCGGTGCCTAGCGACAGCGACACCTAGCCCGGAGCCGACCCACTCCTCCCCGCCGAGCGGGCGCCCCCAGATCGCGCCCTCTCCTTGGCCCGCCTAAAGGGGACAACTCCGGCCCCTAGCCCTGGCCGTGAGGGAGCGCCGTGGGGACGCGCCGCCCTCCGCCTGGAAGTGTTGGGCAGGTGGTGGGAGTTCCTAAGGCTTGAACAACAGGATTTTAAAGCACGTGTCTGTCTCTATCATTTTTACTTTTAGGGTTTTGGCCAGATTGGGCGAGGGCACAATATAACCACTTACCCCTTCTCACCGAGGAAGAACGGGAGAAAGGGTAAGTAAGGAATGATCAGGGGTGGAAGGACCTAAGACTGTCCTGAGAGTAAGGGAGAGAAGGTCTAGATCCAGAACTGCCCCTGGGGAGTCTTGGGGCCAAATTCTACGGAACCTGAGGCCCGCCTTCAAGGGTCACAGGCTACAAGCCCAAGAGCTTTTTCAGGCTTACAGAGTCTGTAGAGTTGGCTGGGAGTTTGGCAGCGTGGCATAGATTCCTTTTGGCCAGTTGACCTGGCAGGAAGCTGTAGTTACCGTTTGGTCCTGTAGTTGTCTGCGTCAGGCCCATATGTCTTAGCTAGCTTTGACTAATCCTTGAGACTGTAGTATTAAAGAATCGTGATCCTTCCTGATCATTAACAGGAACTCCTCCCAAGAATCTTGGCATTTTAAAAGGGGACTCCTTTAGGATCCCAAAGCATAAAGTTAATAGCAATATCACGTGTTGAAGTTCTTTTGGGATCTTCTCTCAGGCTTATAGAGGAAGGTATTTTGAGGGGGAGAAATTACCAGGCTGGGCCTTTTTTTCTTGACTTTCACTTTGATAACCCCTCACCAGCATTGTATCCATTTCTGAAAAGTTGCCAAACAGCATACTGAAGTCCTTGGAGGTTTGCTGTGATTTTCAGTGTGGTCTCTTTTAATGGTTCTTCTCTGGGACCTTTCCGTCACTTCTCCAATACACCACTCCCTCCTTCCCCTCACATTGGTGAAATGAAACACAGCTCCTCTCAGAAGGTTGGGATACCTTATGCATCCTATATGTCACATATAAACAAACATTTTAAATTAGTTAAGATTCAGGTTAGCTACAAGCAAGAACGTAATAAACCACATTCTTGGATGCTTACACAGGAAAACTAGAATTGCCCTCCATGGCATCTTGACATTGGCTGTCTGTGCCTTGAACCTACCTTCTTATTTGTTTGTGCTCAAGTGGCAGAGATCACATAATTTACTTGCGGAAAAACCACAAAATCGTTGTTTATTGATGATGGGTTCATTCATTGATTCAATGGATATTTATCTTTTCCTACCTAAGTGCTGAGCACTTTGATAAAAGTAGGATGGTGAGAATGATGAGACTGTTGGAGATGGCCATTTAGGGACAGGTCTTTTACCACTTTTCTGTGGATTTTCCAAATAGTCAAGTATTAGTGTACAAGACCTTCCCTGTACTACTGATCTTAGTGGTTTGCAGGTCTATGCAGTGTCATGGGAAAACAGTGTTATTTTTCTGCCTTTCTGGTACTTTCAGTAATAAGCTTTCAAGGATGACTGACCATGGGGATTTGTGTCCTGTAATGAATAGTGTTCTAGTCATTTTCCAGTGTAATAAATGTATTGTACCAGTATAATAATTAGATGAAGATAGTTTTTTGAATTGTTCCATAAAAATGACCTAGGATTAGAAAGCACAGAGAATGTTAAGGATGATGCACTCAGGAAAATAAATACTAAAGTAGACTATTCATGGGTTTCTGTACATTTCACTTCATTTTTTTTATCAAAGGGAAAAAGGTTGTCTTTTTCTGATTACAAAGGTTATATAAGGTAAAAAAAAAAGTTATTTAAAATTAAATCTTGCAGGGATGTTAAAGGTAGAAAGGGAGTGTCCTATGAACTCATTCTCAGATGACCACTGTCAACAATTTGTGTTTATTTCTTCAACTTTTTGTTTTATATATATATATATATATATATATATATATATATATATATATGTATGTATGTATTACTGTTTGGTAAAATTGTAATTTTCTGCCTTTTACCTCCATATTCTTGGCTGTTTACCACCACTCCTTGTTTCTACCCCAAATCCTCATGCAGAAGTAGCATGCCTTTTATAGTCTTCTAGATATGAGCTGGAATGCTCTTA
This sequence comes from Diceros bicornis minor, assembly GCF_020826845.1. NCBI lineage: Eukaryota > Metazoa > Chordata > Mammalia > Perissodactyla > Rhinocerotidae > Diceros > Diceros bicornis. The sequence continues at coordinate 63,299,935 of NC_080742.1, read as the reverse complement.
TTTTATTAGCTTTGCCACTTTGGGCCAGTTAAAACTTCTCTGCTCCTTAACTTCTTATCTGTCAAAACAGAACAATGAGTATATAAAAAAGAATGTGTAGAAAACAATGTCTAGCATATAGATACTGTTAATTTCCCTCCCTGTTTCTCTATCTGGTCACTCATAACTTTTTTTTTGGTGAGAAAGATTGGCCCTGAGCTAACATCTGTTGCCAGTCTTCCTCTTTTTGCTTCAGGAAGATTGTTCCTGAGCTCACATCTGTGCCCGTCTTCCTCTATTTTGTATGTGGGATGCTGCCTTAGCATGGCTTGATGAGTGGTGTGTAGATCCGCGCCGAGGATCCAAACTGGCGAACGCTGGGCTGCCAACGTGGAGCACGTGACCTTAACCACTATGCCACCCCACTGGGCTGGCACCTCATCACTTTCTGTTGATTTTCCTTGTGATTGTGGAAAGCAGTCTAGTACTTACTTTCCTAAAGGTGCTAAGCCTCTTGGGTATTTGCACTTTCACCCTGATCGCCCGTTATATCTGATCCACCTGATGTGGCTCGAATTCTCCCTAGCACATCATTCCACGGCTCTGCCTAAAGAATGTCAGCCTGAAAAATGAAGGGAAAGACTTTCTGTAATGTGTTGAAAAAGCTCTGACTCTTCCCAAAGTGAGAAAGACATACTACCACATTTAGCAGAGTGCTTTAAACTTAGGATTTCTATTTCAGAAATATCTTTGGTTTATAAGAATTACAATAAAAATGCTGATGCTTCATGTCCAAACTGTCATGATTTTGCCAAGTTCTGGGTTTAATATGCAGCTAAGCTGTGTATTTAGTGTATCTAATACTGCTCTGGAAGCCAAGAAAGACAAGTTCACAGACATCTGACTTCACACCAGACATCTGGTTTTACTTTGCTGAGGAGTACGTTTTATCAGTAGATTATAGGCATATCAGCTGTACTGCTGTAGTTTGTGGCGTTTCTATCATAAGCTCTGGTCTGTAGGGTTTAGTATGATGTTTTATTCAAATGACAGCACACTGTAAATGAGTGCCTGGTCAGATAAGCATATTTCCCACAGGTGTCTTCTAGTGTCATTGTTCTTACAAGTTAATAAGGCAGAATAGTTTCTATCCTAGGTGATTTTTTGTGGAAGAAAATATTCTTAAAGAAAAGCCTCACTTAAGAAGCCATTGTATTCCAAAAATTCATTTTCAAGTCCATTTTTGTTTGTAATGTTGAACAATGTACTTATAGGAATAAAATAAATAGCATTTAGATTTCCGGGTCAGGACCCCAAAGATTTTTAAATTCATTGTGTGCTTTATGGATTAGTGGTACTGTAGAGTCTAACCAACATTTATAATAGTGTTTTGGAAAATAAGGTATTCTGAGTTCCAACCTAGAATGGCTGGGCCACATACATCTCCATTTTGAGGTAGTCAGGGGTATAGAAATACTTTGGAGGCCGTCATTCCTGGGTTCTGGGCCAGGCTTTGTCATTCCTTAGCTGTGTGACCTTGGACACAAATTCCTCATGTGAGATGGGATAATTGCTAATGACTACTGTGAGATTTAATGAATGTTTATAAAGTAGCACAATATCTGACAAAAGTAGTTCCTCAGTAAATAGCAGTTTCATTTTCTTTCCTCTAGGTCTTGGCCGCAAGAACAAAGACTCCCCCTCTCTCTTACATACCAGACTAACCCACTGGCAGAGACTGGTGGCTCCAACCGAGGGGAATTACTTGTGGGATCTGGGATTTGATAGTGGGGACTGGGAAAGTGGTATGGAGAATAAGGGCAGAGGGGAGGAGTAGTGAACTGAGAGGGGAAGGTGCCAGTCTTTTGCTCAATTTATGGACTTAGGTCAGTGAATTAGTTGACTCATAGAAAGAACCACCTTTATCTCTGGTCTTTCTGTTGATCTTTTGTCAGCTGCTCCATTGGAAACTCTTTTTTTTTTTTTTTTTTGGTTTGTTTTTATTTTTTTGTTTATTGCGGTAACATTGGTTTATAACATTGTATAAATTTCAGGTGTACATCATTATACTTCTATTTTTGCAGGGATTACATCATGTTCTCATGATGTAATCTCACCACCCAAATACTAATTACAGTCCATCACCACACACATGGAGACTCTTATCTCCTTATTGCCTGCTTAGTCCAATAAGGTTTTTCTTTGTCATCTTGATACAACTTGAATAACCAAATATTTCTGTTTTTTTTTAATGGGTGGGACTTAATAATAGATATTTGCACTTCCTTAAGATCTGGATTTTTTCTATACTCAAAGTCCCATTAATCTTCCTGCCTTTTTGTTGGCCTACAGTTCATTCATTAATTTTTTTTTACCATATGCTATGTGCATTGAACTAGTGCTGAAGATATAAAGATGAAAAGTCACTGTCCTTGACCAAGGAGCTTATAGTCTAGTTGGACAATAGACAGCTTGACCAACAGTTCCAGTATCGTGTGCTATTTGCTGTAAGGGAGATATGTACAGGTACAAAGGAAGCCCAGCAGAAGCTCTTGATCCCTGAAAGGAATGCCAGGGAAGGGTTTTAACAATGGTTGTATTTGAACTGAGACTTGAAAGCTGAGTAGGAATGGGCAAGATGGCAAGCAACAGAGAGCATTTCCAGGTGGTGCTAATAGCATGAGTAGTTGTATGGCATTATGAGAGCACAGTGTGTTCTGGGAACTAAATGTGGGTCAGTTATATTGGAGTGTGAAGGCAAAGTCAGGAATAAAAGAAGATGAAATTGGATAGCTAAGTTGGAGGCCACTTCCTATCCCATTTGTGGTAGCGAGCCACTGAAGAATTGTGAGTGACATAAAAGATCATTGTGAAAGCAGTGTATTTGGTAGATTGGGGGTGGAGTGGGGTTGGGGGTGAGGATGTGGCAAGACTGGAGGCCAGAGTGAACAGTGCAGTTAGTTTGGATAAAAGGAGATTGAGATCACAGACAAGTGTGGAAGTAGTAGGGATAAAGTGAGAATGTTTAGGAAAAATGTTTAGGAGGAGGGAGAATTGGCTGGTCTCTGTAACTACTTGAATGTAAAAGGAGTGGGAGAGTGAGGACACTAGAATGACTCCCACGTTTCTGGTTACTGAGAGGGAAGAGAGGAGGAAGCAGGTCTGAGGGGGAAGATGATGAATTCAGGTTTGGACGTGTTGTGTTTAATGTGTTTGTGGGGCCTATCATTGGCAAGTTGGAGGCGTCCAGAAGGCAGTTGGATATAGGATCCTGGAGCATCACAAGAGATGTGGAAGCTGTAGATAACAGATTTCTGAGTGCTTACCATATGGAGAGTAGTTGAAGGCATGGGTAAGGGTAAAAGTGCTTGGAGGAACTGCGCAGAAAAAGAAGAGAAAAAGGCTGAAAGTAAGTCTTAGAGAATGTTGCAGTTGTAGGGACAAACCAAGAAAAAGAACGATGAAAGGATGCTGAAGGGGAGTGGCCAGAGAGGCTGGGAGAAAAGAGAAAATGAAACTTTTCAGGCTAACGGCAGAGTTTCAAGAAGTAGAACCTACTTAACATTTAATGCTATGAATCAGGTATGATGAAGATTGTAAAGTGCCTGTTGGAAGGTTTCATTGGAGAGGTGGGAGGTAAACTCAGCTGCCCAGAGTGAAGGAGTGACTAGGTGATGAGGAAGTGAGGACAGAGTAGATGTGCGTGTGTCTCTCCTCAGACATTCAGACTTCATTGATCTTCAGTCCAGAATTTTAAAAGCTCTCCAAGGGATTCTAATATGTGCCCGAGGATGAGAAACAGTGCTGCAGACTTCTTTTTTTGAGAGAAGAGACAGTAGGCTTATATGCTGAGAGGAAGGAGCCCCATAGAAAGGGAGATGTTGAAAATGCAGTTGCCTGTAATCTCTGTTCTTTGATTCACATTGTCTTGTGAATGAAAATCAGATTCTTTGTTTGCCTAATCCTTCTTTTGCTGAAATTCTTACCTGACCCTATCCTTGATTATTCCATTTTATCCCATTCACCCCACTCTTTTCTGGCCTAGAGTTCTGCTGATGTCTTGCTCTGACAACATCTCAACTTTTTGCATACATTATTCTCTAACCTAATCCAGTAGTAGGGGGGGAAAAGTCTCTTCTCTTGTATTAGAAGTTGAAAAATTTCAAAAGAGTGTCTGCTAGGAGGCTAAGAGGGAAATAACCATACCAAACATAAAAAAATCATTCCATTTAGAAAACACTTTTTAATATCTGCTGTCTTTAAGGCCCTGGATACAAAGATATATAAAATGGGAAGGATGAATAAGATAGGATCCTGCCTTTAAGGAGCCTTCAGGCCAATGAGAGAAATGGATCTGTAAATGAATGCCTTGTGCAATATGTGCTGTTATAGAGGTAGAGTTCAAGGTAAGATGGATGCCAAAAATGAACTTTATTTTGTGTGATCCCGAAGGCTTCACAGAGGAGGTGATGCTTGAGTTAAAGCTTGCAGTGGAGTTAAGGTGGGGGTGGTGAGGTTCAAGGAGTGGGATCAGTGGAATAGATTATTCCTTGGTGGCCCTGTGATAGCAGCAGAATGGGTTTGAGTTTCCCATCTCCTTCTTGTTCTGCTTGGTTTATTGCGAGGTATCTTTGTCTTTGAGGGAGCTCTTAGAGGATAAGGATGTTTCAGTTTACATGTAGAGAGATCCACAATTTCTCTTTTTGTGTTATAAACTTTCTGTGAATTTACCACCACTGGTTTATTATGTATTAGATGGCTGAAACAGACTAGAACCATTAAATCAGAATTTCCAAAGGGTGATGTCCAGGTACTGATAGTTTTTCAAGGCTCTGCAGGTGTTCTAATGGCATTCAGGGTACAGAACCACTGGGCTAAAACATGATGCAGAAGAAAAGTCTAGAATTTGGAGCTAAAAAATTGTAGGTTGGACTCTTGCGATTCCTTTTAATAGCTATGTGTCCTTGATTAAGTTACTTAGACTTCTCTAAGCCTCATCATCTTATGGAAAATGGGGACGGTAGTATACTTTGCCTACCTATCTTGTAAGATTGTGTGGGTCAAAAAGAGGTGATTGTAGGGACCGGCCTGGTGGTGTAAGTGGTTGGGTGCGCGCGCTCCGCTGTGGCTGCCCGGGGTTCACCAGTTTGGATCCCGGGCGCGCACTGACGCACCACTTGGCAAGCCATGCTGTGGCGGTGTCCCATAGAAAGTGGAGGAAGATGGGCACGGATGTTAGCCCAGGGCCAGTCTTCCTCAGCAAAAAAAGAGGAAGATTGGCAGTGGTTAGCACAGGGTTGATCTCCTCACAAAAAAAAAAAAAAAAAAAAGAGGTGATTGTGGGAAGGAACATTACATGCAGATGTGGTTGCAACAATGAAATGTTCTGTTGAGCTTCTCCAGGAGTAGGCAGGCTAAGAGCCAGCTACCTACCTTGTCCTGCAAGTTAGTAACCATTTTATGGATTGCAATTTAAGATTTCACCATCATGAGCATTTTGATGATATATTTTACTACATTTGTGTAATGCTAAAAAGATGAAGACCTAAAGCAAAAAAGCAAATCCTTAAAGAAACAATCAGCAGTTGAGCATTTCCAGTCTGATGTATTAATTTTGTTTAAAATTACAGAAATGTTTATTGTGATTAAGATTGTAAATTGTATAAATATGCTCAGTGTCAGTAATGTAATTGTTTAGCATTAAAATGCTATAAATATGTTAGTTTTTTATTTTTAAAATCTGTACATTGAAAAAAGAGGTATCTTCTAGAAGATAGTAAAAACCCTACAAAATACCACGGAGCACCACAAATTCAATTGTATTGCAGGTCCCATCATATCTGTTAGGTATGCGGGGACATGTGCTGTGTCTCTGTGCTGTGGAAAGCATAGTATGTTAGTGCTGGTCGTAAAATCATATAGGCATGATCATTCTTATGGTATAATTTGTTCTACTTGAGAAGCGGTGTTGTTTAATGACAAGGAAACTGAAGCTAAAGCCTAGAACTGGGTTCTAGACCTGCTTTATCTACTCACTCCTATATGATAGTAGGTAAGTTAGCCTCTCTGAGCCTTGTATGTAAAATCAGGATGCATTAGTTCTCTGTTGCTTTGTAACACCTCAAAAACTTAGTGGCTGAAAACAACAGTAACAGTTTGTTATGTCATGTTGCTGTGGGTCAGCATTTCGGGTGGTTCTGGCCCAGGGTGTCATGAGGTTGCTGTCAGATGCCAGCTAGAGGTGCAGTTATTGGAGGGCATGCCCGGGGCTAAAAGATTCACTTCCAAAGTGGCCTACTCACATGCTGGCAAGTTGGTGTTGGCAAGTTGGTTCCTCTTCACCAGCAGCTTTCTGTGGGGCTGTCTTCACTCTGGCTTCCCCTGAGTGAGATACAAGAGACTGAGGTGGAAACTGTAATGCCTCTTATGACCTATCCTTTGAAGTCACACACCATCATTTTTGATGTTTTCTATCTGTCTCACAGGCCATCCCTGATTCAGTGTGGAAGGGGACTACGCAAGGATATGAGGCAAGGATCATTGGGGACCATTTTGGGGGGGGGTTTGCTACCAGAGAGGATAATGTCTATCTGGCATAGGAGAGCTTTGAATCTCAATTAAGAATTTTTGTGAAAAACCTTTGTTAACTGTTAAAGCAGCATACATATTTTTCAAGTTTTTCACATCTTCTGGTGTAGAAGTGGTACAGCTAATGGGAGAAAATTATAAACGAGAACAGTAACTGCAGCAAGAGCCTGTTAGTCACCTGAGTAATAACCTTAGGTTTCATCTGAGCCAGTCTACCTCCTTGTGAAATCTCGTAATGTCTGTTGTTTGTACCTCTTTTTTGGCATTTGCTCTACCTTGCCTGGATTATAGTCGTTTGTAGACTTGTCTTACCCTGTGTTAGATTGGAAACTTCTTAAGGTAGGGGCCACGTCTTACTCTTCAGTGTCCCCCAGCACCTTGAACCTAATGCTTGGTACTTCATTGGTGCTTAATTGGTATTTGCTGAACTGAATAGGATCGCTGGTGGAACTCCAGCCTATGTGCCTCCTCTGAAATTTCAGAGGCGTAGGGTCATTTTTTGGCTCAGGTGCTGGTAGTGATGGTGGTGGCTCCCTACCATCACCTACCATCATAGGGATTATGAGTCCCTAATTTGCCACTGGAGCCCTCAGCCTCCCCTAAATGGCTCAGATGTTTCAATCTGCCAGGTGCTTAGCCTGGCCTTCTCAATGATGACCAAAGCAAGCCGGCAAACAAGCACATACACCTCACAGTCATTCTGTGTGACTCTTCAAAATCTCACCGAACTCCTGTTGGTAACTCATAGCATGTTGTTGACTTCCTAGATTAAAAATACCCAGAAGATAAAAGTATATCTTTCTTCCAAGTAATAAATCATAAAAATTTAATCTTTGCAATTTTATCCAAAAGTTTATTCGGAGAGCTAGGTCTTTATAATGGCACTTTGACACACGCACTTTTATATATCTTTCTGTTGAAAATTGTTTGTAGCATTTACAGTCAATTTTTGAAAAATTATCTTGCTTGTAGCTGGAGGACACATTGTAAACACATTATCAAGTTCTAGTTTTGGAACTGTGTACAGCAAAGACATTTTTTAAAGAAGGGAAATGTTTGTAATGTGTTTTATATTTTAGGATAATTTAATTTCATATGATTTTGCATTATGTAGACCAATAAATTCAGAGCATTTCAGGATTGTTTTCTCCTTTATCTCTCTCTTGTGGATTTCCCTGTAGATTTCCCTCTTTAGGAATTCTTTACCTCCTTAGCCACGAACTGCCTACTCCCTCTGTTGTCTGTACTTAATTTCCTCCCTGTGTGTGGACTTAGTCTACCGATGTCATGTTAGAGGATGAGCAGGCTACAAGGGGCAGAGCAGGTATTGCGAGGAGTAATGGGTAAAGCAGAGTTCCACTGAAGGTTAAGGTTGTTGGCCAACGGTGTTCTTTACTAAATAGGTAATAGTGGACCTATAAAGCAACAATTGGTAGGAAAAGATTAGAGTTGCTACAGATAATTTACCTTAATTTTTTTCAATAGACTATTTTTTAGAGCAGTTTTAGGTTCACAGCAAAATTGAATGGAAGGTACAGAGATTTCCCGTACACCCCCTGCCCCGACATGCTTAGTTTCTTCCATTATCAACATCACTTACCAGAATGGCACATTTATTACAATTGATAAACCTACATTGACACATCATTATCAGCCAAAGTTTGTAGTTTACGTTAGGGTTCGTTCTTGGTGTTTTACATTCTATGGGTTTGGACAAATGTATAATGACATGTGTCTACCGTTATAGTATCATACAGAGTAGTTTCACTGTCCTAAAAATCCACTCCACTCTGCCTTTTCATCTTTCCGTTCCCCCAACCCCTGGCAACCACATATCTTTTAACTGTCTCCATAGTTTTGCCTTTTCCAGAATGTCATATAATTGGAATCATTCAGTGTGTAGGCTTTTTGCCTTAATTTTTAGTGTTCCTGGTGTAGCAGATTATTTGCAAAGCATTTTGGTATTTTTCCAAGAGCTTATTTGTTGAATAGTTGCTTTAATAAGAGTTTTATTAGTGTCAGGTTAAAATACTAAATAATTATTACTTAGTTTTGTTAAATAATGACTATTTAGTACTGTTATTATGTAAGGGTAGTTTGAGGCACTTTATAAACTGATTAGCTTGTGTTTATTATGAGTCTCACTGTTTCTCATGTGTAAGAGAAGTACTGTGGTCTGAACAAATGGGTTGTGACAACACATTAGAAGATTAATAGTTTGAGACATGTCTGGTATGTACAACTGCATGTTAGTACTCTAAACATTTCGTTAAAACCTTTATTTTAAAACTTAAAAAAATTGGCATTAAATATAAATTTCTAGACATTAAAATGGTGCTGTATAGTGAAAAGAATATGGAATGGGGTTATGAAGACTTTTATTCAAGTGCTGGCTCTACTATCAGCTATGTGAACATCAACTTTTGGTCTCCGAAATTCATTTAACATTTACTTCATAGGTTATTTTTGAGGACTGTGAGCTGTTTGGAAGAATCCTATGTAAATTTTAACTAATTACAAAGAAATGTGAGGAATTATTTTGTTGATGAGTCATACTTGATTACTGTCACCAATTTAAAAAATTTTTTTAGTTTTGTAGAAAAGTAATCAAGGGAAATAATGATTTGGGGTTAAGAAGGCAATATTGCTGGAAAGATGGTTATTTAGCTGTGCCTGGAAAAAAATGACTGCATTTTTTATCTGAATATGTGTCGTTGATTAAGCCTGCTTGTGTCTTCTTATGAAAGGTATACACTTTGGGATATTCTGCTTGTGTGCTTGGCTCCTAATCATATTTATTACCTAGTTGTCAGCTTGAGATGTTAGTCCTCCTTCCAGAAGCATGAATTATATTGCCACATTCTGTATAGAGTCAGAGACACATTATTTCCTGTTTATGGTGAGAAAAGTCTAGATTCTAAAGCTCTTATGACCAGTCCCTGTGTGGCTGAAGCCACTAGGGCAAGGTAGAATTAGGTAGAAAGATTCTGGAGGAAGAGAATAAAAATAGTCTTGTGAAGTTGAAATCCTGAGGCAGGTGATATATTAAATATAATGCTGGTTTCAATCAAAATATCCCTCTGGTTTAAAATACTTAGAGAGACATATGGTCAATGACATATTAATGAATTAAAATTATAGAAAATTTGATACTTATGAGTTTGACAATGCTTGATGGTGCTTAGTTCAAGACAAACACTATAATAGTCATGCCCTGTCAGTACAGTTGATATCTTTATTATATTGCAATCGCAACTTTTTGTATCTCTACTAATTTAAAGTTACAGTGTTTTAAGAGGATTAATCTGACAAGTGTATAGGATCAGTTGGAAGGTAGAGGGGGTAATGAAAAGCAGACCAATTGGGAAACTGTAATTTATTTGCAAGGTAGTGAGGAGTTTTACTATAATTGTGGGAATAGGAAGTAGGAGATGCCCAGAAACCATTAAAGAACAGAATGATAAAACTTGACTATATGAAAATTCTCCATTGCCAAAAACAGATTTAAATTTTAACAAAGTATAGCAAAAAGCAAAGACAAGTTAGGAAGAAGATTTGCAATTCATAAAGTAGGAAAAAGGCTAATTTCATAAATATATAAAGCACAACAACTCAATGAGAAAAAGACTAACAATCAAATAGAAAAATGGACAAAGACACAAAGGATATAAATAGTTAATATAACAGAGATACAAAATAAAACTTCAATGAGATACCCTTTTTTTAATCTATCAAATTGGCAAAGAAACAAATTTTGAAAACATAGTATGTTATTGAGGGTATAGGGAAATAGGCAGTGTATCATTGCTAATGGAAGTATGACTTTTTGCAGTTTTCATTGAGAACAATTTGGAAATAATTATCAAAACCTAAAATACACATATCATTTGATCTTGTACTTATGTGAAATAGTATATATTTAAGGATATTCTTGGCAGCAATTGGAAACAGATGCTTATCCTTAGAGGACTGGATAAATAAATTATGGTACATATAGTGAAATATTTAGGCAGTTTATATATACTGAAATGGAATAATAAGTCAAAAAGGTAGGGTGCAAGAAGCAGTGATATTAGTAGGTTACTATTTTGGAGGAGATTAGATTAGGATACATATTTTCTTGTATATGCACAGAATATCTCTGGAGAGAAATGGAAAATGCTTCAGGGGATTGGAACTTCTTGGCTGGAGAACGGGGATGGGGGGAATCTTATTTTCCATTGTATGCCACTTTTTGGATATTTTGAATTTTGTTTATACAAAAAAAATGTAAAAAGGAAGAAACATATTCAGTTCAAAATGTAATACTGGATTACGTATAGCCAACTCTGAAAAATTAGGGAATAGAAAAATGAATTGAAAAAGAGGGCCGGACCCGTGGCTTAGTGGTTAAGTGCGCGCGCTCCGCTGCTGGTGACCCAGGTTCGGATCCCGGGTGCGCACCGACGCACCGCTTCTCCGGCCATGCTGAGGCCTTGTCCCACATACAGCAACTAGAAGGATGTGCAGCTATGACATACAACTATCTACTGGGGCTTTAAGGGGAAAAAGCAAATAAATAAAATCTTTAAAAAAAAAGAAAAAAAAAAAACTGTGTGGTTCATGTATCTGATAAGAGGTTAATATCCAGAGTATATAAAAACTCCTATAACTCAACAATAACAACAATCTGATTAAAAAATGAACAAAGGAGTTGCATGGACATTTTCCAAAGACGATATACAAATGACTGATAAGTGCATGAAAAGCTCAAAGTCATTAATCATTAGGGAAATGCAAATCAAAACCACAGTGAGATACTACTACCTCACACTCCTTAGGATGGCTATTATTAAAATATAGAAAGTAACAAGTGTTGGTGAGGATGTGGAGAAATTGGAACACTTGTGCACTCTCAGTGAGAATGTAAAATGATGCAGCTGCCATGGAAAACAGTATGACAGTTCCTCAGAAAATTGAAAATGGCATGACCATATGATCCAGCAATTCCATTTCTGGGTGTATACCCAAAAGAATTGAAAGCATGGTCTCTAAGACCCATGTTCATAGCAGCATTAGTCATAGTAGTCAAAATAGGGGAGCAACCCAAGTGTCCATGGCTGGAAGAATGGATAAACAAAATGTAGTATATACACACAATGGAATATTATTCAGCCTTAAAAAGGAAGGAAATTCTGACACATGCTGTAAGATGGATGAAGCTTGAGGACATTGTGCTAAGTGAAAAAACCAGTCACAAGATGACAAATACTGTGCGATTCCATTTATTTGAGGTACCTGGAGTAGTCAAATTCATAGAGACAGAAAGTAGAATGATGGGTGCCAGGGGCTGGATGTAGGAGGGGAATGGGGGAAGATGTTGTTTAATGGGTATAGAGTTTCAGTTTTGCAATATAAGAGTTCTGGAGCTTGGTTGCAAAATAATGTGAATATACTTATCTCTAATGAACTATATACTTAAAAATGGTTAAGATGGTAAATTTTATATCATGTGTATTCTACCACAATTAAAAAGAAAGATAATATAACCCCCCTCAAAAAAAAGAACCCTATGATATAGAGGTAGAGGAGATGAATATGTAAATAAGTAGCTATGATTTAGAATATAATCTAAGTGTCCAAAATGTGGTATAAACAAAGCTTTGAGGTGGCACAGGATGGGGTGTAGATAAGGGAGATTGCCTGTGACTTCACAAAATAGGAGGTGATATTATGAGCTGGTATTAGAATGTAATATTTATGGGTTGGAGAAGAGTGGAAAGAAAGTCTAGGCTGAAGGAGTAGCACAAGTAAAGGCACAGAGAGGGAAGGTGAAGGCTACGATCATAGAACAGAATAGATGATGCTGGAATAGAATCAGGCCAGGTTCTGGATGGCTGAATGTTGGACCACAGAATTTGGACTTTGTCAACGTCTGGTCATCAAAGTTTTTACAATTGAGTAGTATCATGATCTACATTTTATTTTATTTTATTTTTTTTAAGGGCGATCAGCCCTGAGCTAACATCCGTGCCAATCCTCTTCTTTTTTGCTGAGGAATACTGGCCCTGGGCTAACATCTGTGCCCATCTTTCTCTACTTTATATGGGATGCCGCCACAGCATGGCCTGACAAGCGGTGCGTCGGTGCGCGCCTGGGATCCGAACCCGGGCCGCCGGCAGCAGAGCGCGTGCACTTAACTGCTACCTGACGGGGGCTGGCCCCAACGGTCTACATTTTAGACAGCTATATTTTTGGAAGGATATAGGTAGTGTGGGAGGTTAGGCAATTACTTAGAAGCCTGTTGAGATTCTGTGGGGTCCTTAAGTGTAGTCATTTTGCAGGGTTGTGCCTTTGCTTTACTACAATGGCCATGAATCCCTCACTTGTCAAACCAGATGGGATGAATTCTGTCTGAATATGCTGTTTCTGCCCAGGGTCAAGCCTGGGAAATTAAGATGTGATCAAGAGTTCTTACAGAGTTTGTTGGAAGCTTCTATGAGCAGAGCTGATCAACCAGGCGTAACTGTTTTTTTTCTTGGTTTTCTCTTAATATTGTAAAATCTGTTGTCCTTCTCTGAGAGTATGGCTGTGTGTGGGTGCGCCTGACTGCTGGGTGCAGACATCTTTGTTCTTGGTGTCGTATTTTAGTCTGCCTCCATCAGAAAAAGAGAGGGAGTTGGGGTTTTTGTCTTCTTCCTACTTGAGTTTGTCTCACTCTTGTCTTGTTTGGGGTGTAAACTACTCTCAGGGCTCCTAATCCACCTGCTGTTTTGTTTCTTGCCACTTGGATTCTGCCTATTTCTTTCTTAGAGTAACCAGTTACATTTCTTTCCGCGTAAAAAGGGAACATACATTATTTTTATCCATGTTGAATGTAAACCTCGCCTCCCCAAATGCTTTCCTCTCTTGTTTTGCTTTTCGGTTAGAGTAGGCCTGAGTCCTGTTTGTCCTCTGTCGCAGAGGCCATCTTTTTTTTGATTTCTTCCGGCTGTTGGAGCAGAATATGTTTAGTACACCAAAGGCTAAAGACTTTTGTATTCCAAAGTTTTTCCCTAAATATATCAGTGTACAGTATAAATTCTTTGGGTCTTATTGATTTTCTCTGTGACAGGTGAGGTATCTAATTTAGTTGCTTTGTTGATGTTTCATTGTTTTGTCTCTTTGTGCTGTAACCTTGTTCTTTCCCTCTTTTGCATTAAAGAAATATGAACTGAATTCATAGAGTTGATAGGAACCACACTCAATTTTAAAGACAGAATTTGTCTTTTAGCCAGGTATTAGAAATTGCTCAGTTTGTTTCCTTGATTTCTTTTTCTTCCTAATCCTCAGGTGTTAAAGGCAGTAGGATATACACATCCACACCATTTAGTAAAGAGGGGTGGGGTGGATTCTGAATTCCTTTGTTTTGCTAATTTTTCTCTCCTGCTAGGAGTGGTGCAGAAAAAAAGTCTTAGGAAAAGTATTTTCTCATCAGCTTCTATTGAAAAGACTTAATGAAAGTAGTCGAAGGGGAAACATATATTCTCAAGGATTGCTAGTTGATTATGGAAAAAACATTATGAGTGGTGATTTATCTGAAGTGTGATTCTCTCTTGGGGAAAGTTTGCCATCCTATTAGCACAGATTTGCATATCTTTTAGTTTTAACAAATATATGATTGGATCTGAAGATAGAAGACTACATTTGCTCTCATACAAAATTTAATTTTATGGTAATATCGACTATCTAATTATTATCTTTGCTTAAAAAGTATCTTTGACTGAGGAGTCTGATTGGTTAGAAAACATGCTGTTGAGACTGGTGCCTTGGGATTAATCAAGGGTGGTCTTGTTGGTTTGTAGAGAAGGCTCATCTTGGCCCTTTGCCCGACACATATTTTTGTTCTCAAGCAGACCAATATGCATAAACTGGGGGAGCATTAGTCATACTAGTAGGCCCTACCAATTGCAGAGGTGACTGGGGTAGGGTGATGGTGGTTACATCAGCTTTGTATTTAAAAAGTAGAACACACTAATATGATTATGAATGTTTAATGGATAATGTAATACTGCAGAAAAAGTGGTAGTTTAAAATTAATTGTAGTTTTTGTTTAAAAAATGTGGTTGATTTTTCAGTACTTTTCTATATTTGCTTTTATGTTTGCTGAAAATATTACACATGAAGATTATGCCTTAAACACTGTAAAATGTTTTTCTAGTATTATCTAAACCATCGTGAAAAGTGTTACACTATAAAGGTCACGTTGATTTTGTGGTGTTTCCAATTTTACATTTTATGCATACAGTTGAATTGGTTTAGTTCCTTGAGTGTTTCAAGATCCGGGTAATAAATGTAGAAGGGAAATTGCAAAAGCGCACAATGTTTTGGAATGCGTATATCTTCCAGCTTTCTTTAGTTTCAGCAGTGAAATTTCAAATTCTAAGAGGCAATTCAGAGGGCTGATAGAACAGCAGGATAACAAGGGTTTTCACTACTTGTTAAATCCAAGGACAACTCTATTATATTTTTCTATTAATTGATGTTGTTTATAGATTTGTACTTTTCTTCCTTTTGTACCTCTTCCCCATTTGAAAATTTATTAGAAATTAATGAGAAGAGCATTTACCTTTTATGTAGTGGATTGAACCAGTTGTGTATTCAGAACATGCTTCATATAAGCTGCATTTAAATGCTGTAACAGCAGTTATGAAATCAATAACTCATCCTGCTCTGAGTTCATTGGGAGCGGTGAATGTTTACTGGGAGTGGCGAATAACTGGGTGGCAGTGGAGCATAGTGCTTAAGTGCACAAGCCTCGGGGTCAAATAACCTGGACTCAGCTCTGCTACTTGCTATCTGTGTGACCTTAGGAAGATTACTCACATGCTCTGAGCGTGAGTTTATATCTTTTAAAATGGGATATAAATAGGGTTAATGTAGGGATTAATCGAGGTAATTAGAATAACAAAAATTTTTAGTGTAATATTGTTGATATAGTGATATATTTTAGACAACACAAAATGAATATTCTTTATTAGACTGAAATTGTTATTTCATTGGTTTCACAATAAAATTGTTTTTTTCAGTTTTTCTTTTCTTTTTCCAATTAGTGCTTCTTTCAGAGATTATAGATTTGTTAATAATTTGTGGCAGAATACTTTTGACTGATTTTGTGAGTGGCCAATCACTCTGTCATTATTAAAAATGAAACAAAACCTCACTGTGTTGTTAGTCAAAAATTTTTATGCAGCTTTTTAATGTTTGTACTGAAGTTAACAGTGAAAATGTAGCAAAATGTTGGTATAATTTTGGCCAAGGAAAAATAACATTGTAAATATTTTTGTAAATATTTCCTGGAGGATTCTGTTAGGTATGTCTCACTTCTAAACCTGACCTTTCCTCTGTGATTTTGTTATGGCTCTTTTTGCTGGACAAGTATGAAGACATGAAATTGCCAGCCTTCTTTTTCATTAATTGGATGACAAATTACTTGGCTAGGGAAAGGTTTTGGGGAGATACACCTAGTCTTTTTTGCAGAACAAAGCTGCATTAGGTTCTGAAAAACTTCTTCATTATTCACAACTGATAGATATTAATTTAAATTGCTTTACGTTTCTATATGGCTCATATATTTTTATCTAGCTCATATATTCCCTAAAATCTATCAAAATTGTTACTGGGTTTTCTTTCTAAGCCATTTACTGTAACAACCCTTGTGATGTCCCCTAATATCATTTGATGTTGATGAGACAATAAAAATAAGTTTCTTACAAAATTGGAAAGATCAGGGAATTATTGTCAGGGCTACTGAGCTGTTGATTAAGTTGAAAACAACCTATTTGGTGACCAGTATGAAAATAATTTAATTTTATTTATTATTACTGGTGTTTATTTGCAAATGGGGTCATACTTTGCTGTTGACAGCGAGAATATATTAGAAGTTTCCCTAAGTGTGTGTGTTAACCTGAACTATCCAACCAGACACTTGACGCGTGTTTGTTAAATGAGTACAGGTGTGAAGTAAAGATCAGACAAAAAATTTAACAGTCATTGTTAGAAGTGAACATAATGTCGAGTTGTTACGCCTTACAGCAGAAGTCAGAAATGGTCTTGGAGAGCACAGGTGCAATGATGATGATGATGGGATATATCACGGAAGACAGGTAATTTTAGTACTGGGAGGAAGGGACCATTCCATGGATTTCTGATATGGAAGGTAAAGGCCTGAAGTTAGACTCAGAATTATAGATAGTTGGAGCAAGGACCCTTAGAGGTACTCTACTCAAATAGATAAAATGAATTGCCTAGTCATTGGTGTAGCTAGGACTGGAATCCAAGTTTTCTGATTTCTAATTTGGTACTGAGCATGGGAGAAGGAGAAAAGGTTTAGCCCTAGAAGAGGATGGGCGCTTGGTTCTTTGGGAGTGACACAGGTGTCGAGGTATTATCAGACGGATTGAGTGGCTCTCAAAACAGCCTGCTCTGGCCACCCGGTTTCTCTCTTATGCCCCTGACTGGCTGGCGTTTAAAGGAATGAAGTGTCTGACACAACCATACCAAACTGTCTTTCCATCGACATTGTAACTGAGTGGTAATATAAACCATATCTAAAATTAAGCAAGCAGTCAAGAAACATTTATGTAGCACCCGCAAATGCTTAGCAAAATTCCGAGAACACTGGGGTCTCTACGGAGGAGTGAGACGTGGTACTTACCCTTTAGGGGCTTACAATCTAGTTGGGAAGAATGGATATATCTCCAAAAGATAACTCAACAATGTTGAATGCCAAGTGAGGGTGTGGCTAGTACACACCAGAGGAGTTGGGAGGTGGAAAATGGCACTGTGAATTAGAGTGCTCACGAACGGTTTCCCGGAAGAGATGAAAATTAGGTTGGTTGCTTTTCAGGTCAGTAGATCTTATGAGTAGTTATATGTGTTCATCTCTAAAGGTTTCGGATCCGCCTTTATTAAGTTACAGAGCTGGGAGTTGTTTTCAGGTGTTTACCTGACTTTCGGTCAAGGGCCATTCCACAATTCCAGCACTGTTGTGCATAGGACGGCGGAAGGTTTCTGTTTGAGAGAATCCCATTTCTGCTTCTCACTGCGTGCCCACCAGCAGATCGAATTCTCCCCACTGGTCTTCCGAATGTTGATGATGGAGCAGCTCCTGGTTTCAGTTCCCCTGTTCTCTTTTTGTTTCTTTGTTGGCAAAACAGATAAAATTGCTAGTTAAATGTGAGTTTGGTGAATTTTTCCATTTAAGGTGATCTTTTTACAGAAATTATTAAGGTGAGATGGGATATTTGTCTACAGTATGTAAAACATAGCAGCTGGCATTTACAGTGGCCTTTTCTGTCATTCAATTAGATTATTTTGGTATTCTGTGTTATGAATAGTTAACTTGAAGATTGATACATAAATAATGTCATTAAACATTATAAGATAAATAAATTTAGAAACAGCTGCATCAGAGAATAAATATACTTCTTAAAACCCATGTTGTTTTCTCTCTACCTGGATATTTCTGCATTCAAATGGTATTTCTCATTTTAGCACAAATAAGAGCCTATAAACCTGACAGAGATAAATTTACTCTAAAAGAGAAATATGAAAGACATTAGGGCTTGAATTATATAGTGTGAGCTTCAATCCACTGCTGATTCTTTAAGGTGGTGGTTTTTAACCTTTTTCTTTTCTTCTTATTTTATTGTAGTGAACCCTTCTTCAAGGAAAATATTTTCTGGATTTCTATTATTAGGGAAAAAAAAACAGATAAAAGCAAAGTGGCTCTGATTGAAGCAGGGAGTCGGGCCTCAGAACTCTGCTCACTTAGTGTCTGCTTCCTTAGGCCCTGGAGCCTCTGGGGAATCCTTATAATACCATGGAGCACAGATAAAAAACACCATTTTTAAGGAAAAACAAGCTAAATACTTCCCAAAAGTAAGCTTTTAATTGAAAAAAAAATTCTTAATGCCTTAGAGTTGAATGGATTATGAAAAATTACTTGATCCTTGTTACCCATCTTTACTGCCTTTAGACATGAGTGCTGTATTATGATTTATTGAAGAAAACACCAAAAAAAATCAACCTCTTGAAGTTCAATATACATGTACATATATATAATATATGCATATATACATATATTATATATGTAATTTGAAAAACAAAACACTTTCTCCATATATATCTTCAAGTGCCAAGTAAAACTCTCAGATAAGAGATGGAGATGGTCAAATAGACACGTGCACATGCTCATGTGTGTGCACATACACATACCACACAAACACAGTTTTTTGCATGTGATTGGGCACTGCCTTTCTCTCAGTCCAAATCTCCACAACATCTGTCATATTCTGAATATAATACAGATAGTCTTCATGGACAGGAAATTATGAGGTTAGCTTACCAAAATAATTAAAAATTATTTTTAGTAATTACTTATTGGAAGTAATTTATTAACTTCTTCAATAAAACTGTATTGAACATTGAACACCAGTGCAAGGCATGGAGGAATGGCAGTGAACACGAGTCCCTGCCCTCACAGAACTCAATAGCTGATTGGAGGTAAGGATGAGGAAATCAGGTGTGATAAATGCTATGGTAGGGGAAGTGTAGAATTTTATGGGAACACATAGGAGGGGCATCTAATTTAGACTTGGAGAGTCAGGGTGGACATCCTGGTAGAGTGATATCTAAGCAAACCTGAAGGATGAATAGGAGTTGGCCAAGACACAGGAAGATGGGAAGAGTGATGAGGACAGAAGGAGAACGTATATAAGGGCCCCGAAACAAGTAAAAGTATGACATATTCTAGAAATTGCATGTAGCTGAGTTTGGCTGGAGCCTGATATGCTAAGGAAAGAGTGATGAGACTAGGGACCTAATCATAATTAGCTGTGTATGCTGAATCTAAGGAGCTTCATATGCTATAGGACATGGAGAGTTATTGAAGGGTTTCAAGCAAGAGGAAGTTATGATTTGTATTTTTTCAGGAGAGGAAACTTTGGCTAACTACCTTGTAGACCTTGAGGCAACTGTTTGGATGACAGAGTCATTCTCTGAGAGCAGAAGGACCAGAAAGTATATAATACTGTGTAGTTTATCTTTCCATAACATCTCCAATTGCCTCTCTCTTTTATAAAGTCTATTTCTTCATTTTATTTTTGTGGCCCTCTTAACCTTATCAGGAGGCTGGAGTGATTCAAAAGAACAATGCTTATGTTCAATATCTATAGATCCACAGATATGTCTTCATTCTTTGAGTATTGAAACTGGTATGATGCCTGGCACATAGCAGGTACTCAATAAATGTTGATGTGAAAGGAGTAAATACTGAAGGAAGAGATGCCAACTCAATTCTGTTTTAGGTAATCATTTCTCTGCTTCTCCCAACATCCTTTAGTCTTAGATAATTTTAACATCAGCGGTTTCATAAACCCTTGGGAGTCCAACTATTGTATACTAGTACTAATGATAATTAATGAAACGTGCATTTTAGTTCAAATTCACAAACTTTCCATTTTACTATTGGATCTCTAATTCTTTTAACAGTTGGATATGCAGACATAATAATCAAAGAACAGTGGAAAACTTTATTTACTCAGCTCAACAATTTTACTTTGGAAATTATATAGAAGGATAGTTTATGAACTGAAAAATTTTTTTGCACTTGCACAGGGACTTCATTTGTAACATATTTCTGAGAATGATCACAAAGGAAACATTTTAAAGTAAATTTGCATTTTATTAAACTTAACAGTTTATAAAATATTTTCATGGTATTGATTACTTATACCAAATTAATTTAGCATTATCTAATTTACCTTTTGAGGTTAAATACCCCATTCCTTAGTATTGCCCAGTTTCAGAAAATAAGCAAATCCAAAGGTGTTTTTCAATGGTTTATAATCATTGACCTTAATTATTTAGGTGATCAAATTTTCCCATATTTAGCCAGTAGGAACACCTTTAAGCAGGCCTCTATGTCCTTTTAATGTGCTTCCATCACTTTTCTGAGCACTAATTTACTTGGTGGCGTAACAAGATATTCTAGGTTCATCTTATACCTTCCCTGCCTTAGCCCTAGAATGAGCCCTTTCTTTCAAGAGCCCTGGTTCCTTATAGTGAGGAATGGTATTAGAACCTACTATCTGGGTAGTAGATATACTTGTCACTACTGGGTTATCTTTGGTTTTAGGTCTCCAGAGGATTCTTCCTTGACTTCTCCCTATGTGTTTATATCTCCTTTTTTCCACAAAGAGCACTGTGGCTTCCACTAACACCCTTACCCATTTGCTCAATGCTACAATGTATCTAAAATAGTTTCAGAACTTCTTTCCTCATTGTTTGCATTTCTCCTCCCCCACCCACCCCAACTGAGGATATATAATTCAATACTATGTTCAAAGGTTAATGGGACTAACAGAGGGCAGGAGGAAACTTTTGGAAGTGTCCAGTATGTTTATGGAATATATTATGGTGCTGGTTTCATGGATGTATACTTATCTCCAAACTCATCAAGTTGTATACATTAAATATGTACAGCTTTTTGTATATCAATCATACCTGAATAAAGTGGTTTAAAAAAAAAGAAAGATGGTGGGTGAACTGCCATGGTGAGCAGTGCAAGGTCATTAGGAACTGCCTGCCTCCCGAATCCTTTTACATGAGAAAGAAGTAAATCTCTCTCATGTTCGTGCCATTGAGGGGAAAAAAAGTTACTTGGAGTAGTTCCTTCACCACCACCACTGTTGATGCCTGTTTAATTCTCTGTCTTGTTGAGATTTTAAGTGTCTAATGGGGCAAGGACCATTTCTTTTTCTTTATATACATAATGTATAATAAAAATGTGTGATGTAAATCAAGAATATTGAGATTGTTTTGCCCTGTGTTTCACATCTTTCACGTTAGAAAGTATTGCTAAAGCAAAATCAAGTTTAAGGTTTCTTTTCTTTTTCTTTACTTGTGGAATGTTTCTCTACCTCTTTGCATTTTACTAAGAATAGTGTAGGCATTTCTCTATTAATGCCATGTTTGTATTCCTGAAAAATCTTTAATTCTGCAAAATCATGTGCTATAAGTGATAGGGCTTATAGGGAAAATAGGGTTAGGAATACATGACTTGAAACCAGTGGAATTTTGTAAACAGAACCAAGACAAAAAAATGACAGTTGTAATAAAAACAACGTGGTTAAATCTAACTGGCATTTATACCCAGCATCACAGTCTGTCTTAGGCCTTAAACTCTGGTTTTCCTCCCTTGAGTTAAAGCCACCCACTTCTAACAGAGACTAATTTCGTCAAAGTTAAAAATCTGATCCAGGGTGTTGATTTATCAATTTTATTTTAAACATGGGAAAGTATTTTGCATTTCTTCATCTGCACTCTCAGCTTCCTCAGTTTACCATAGTGGAAAGTCTTGAAGCCACTAAATGAGACTTGCCATTTCCCTGTGTATGAGCTAATTCACGTTAAAGAATTATCTGTTGTAGCGGAAACGGCTAATGTTAATTTGCTGTAGTATATAAGGATAATATATATCCATTATCGAGAATTTAAATAATATGGAAAAGTATAAAGAGGAGAGTAAAAATCCCTTGACAGCTGCCAGTAAATACTGCTGTCATCATTTGGGTTCATACTTTTCCTCACCTGACCTCTTTTGATGATGGTGATGATGATGATGATGTGTGTATATAAAATTTCACATAAATGAGTTCGTATTATACTTCTAGTTTTCCAACTTTTTTTCAAAACAGAATGTCAAGCAATATAGCTATCCAGTGTCCTGTTTAATGATTGCAAATTATTCCACTGTATGCATGTCATACTTTATTTTTTTGTGGACATTTAGGTTGTTTTCAGTTTTTCACTGTTATAAATAGTGGTGTACTGAAAATCGGTGATCATATCTTTGCACCCTAGAGGTGGTGTCTCTGCATCAGAGGTGTGTTCATGTAACATTTTTTTTTTTTTTGTGAGGAAGACCGGCCCTAAGCTAACATCTGTTGCCAATCCTCCTCCTTTTTCCCCCTTTTCTCCCCAGAGCCTCAGTAGATAGTTGTATGTCATAGTTGCACATCCTTCTAGTTACTGTATGTGGGACGCGGCCTCAGCATGGCCAGACAAGCAGTGTGTTGGTGCGCGCCCGGGATCCCAACCCGGGCCGCCAGTAGCGGAGCGCACGCACTTAACCACCAAGCCAGGGGGCTGGCCCCTCATGTAACATTTTGGTACATATTGCCATATTACATTCAAGAAAGGTTGTACCCATTTACACCGCCAGGAGAGCATGAGAGGTTCTATTTTCCCACACTGAGTACTTTTATTAGTTTTCTGAATCTTTGACAGTCTGATAGGCTAAAAAAGGTGATATTTTGTTTTCATTTGTATTATTGTATTATTAGTGTGATTGAATATCTTTTTATATCTTTATATACTATCTATATTTTGCTTTCAGTGAAATGCCTTTCATATATTTTACTCACTTTTCTCTTAGAACACTTGTCTTTTTTCTTATAATTTATAAGAATTATATAATTTTAGAGACATTAACCTTATGAGATTAATATATATTGCAATTTTTTATATCATGTTGATTATCTTTTAACCTTACTTATGGTATTTTTTGATTATTATGCAGTAAAATCTATCAGTATTTTTCTTTTATGTCTTCTGAGTTTTGTAAAATGTTCAAAAATGCCTCTTTCTACTCATAAAAGACTGTTTGCCTTTATTTTCTTTTATTACTTTTATGTTTTTATTTTTATTTTTTACATTTAATCTTTGAGTTATCCGGCATTTCTTTTTCTATAACGAGTTAAATGAATATCCACCTTTGATTTTTTTTTTCCTTCCAAATTGTGGCTAGTTATTTCAACGTCGTTTGTTAATTAAAGCCCTTCCTCCTCAATGTGAGTATCTTTATCATATACCAAATTTCTTTGTGTCCTTGGGTCTATTTCTGGGTTTACTATTTGTTATTTTTGCAAAACAAATTACCACAAAACTCGGTGGCTTAAAACATTTGTTCTCTCTCACAGTTTCCGTGGGTCCGAAATTTAGGAGCAGTTCAGCCTTGCGGTTCTGGTTCAGAGTCTGTCTTAAGATTGAAGTTAAGATTTCAACCCAAGCCACAGTCATCTGAAGGCTTAACTGAGGCAGGAGGCTCTGCCTTGCAGGTGGCTTGTTCACCTGGCTGGCCAAGGGGGTGCTGGTTACTGGGGGAGGGAGGCCTCAATTCCTCTCTGCCTGGGCTGGTGGTCCTCATGACATGGTATTGGCTTGCCTAGAAGTAGGGATCTAGGAGAGAGCACCAGGAGGAAGATATCCTCTTTACGACTAGCTTCAGAAGTCACATAGCAACATTTATGCCACATTCTGTTTGCTAGAAGCAAATCACTAAGTCCAGCCCACCCCTAGGAAGATGGGAATTAGGTTCATTATTTTGAAGGGAGACTGTCAAGGAATTGGCAGGAATATTTTTAAACCACCATGGCTCCCTTTTGTTCCATTCATATATTTGACTATTTCTGCATTAATATAGTAGCTTTTAATACATTAATTCATTTAAAGAGTCTTAGACTGATGGAATGTCACATAATGCTATACTCTGTTGTATTTGACAGCCATTGGCTTTTACTGTATCTAAAGTATCTAAAAATAGATATACAAAATAATATTCATAATAATCTGGTGACGTTTTAAGTTGCTTTATTTCTCCAACTTCTCATGCTTCTTTGGAATTATAAACTAGAAGTCTGTTTTTTGTGGGGGGGGACAAATATATGCGTTTACCTTTACCAGCAATTTATTTACCATAGGTTCACTGAGGGAATTATAATAATTTCACAAGCCAGTGACACACAGGATAATGTCTCTTAATAAACCAATAAAGAAATAAGATACTCCAAACCAATGCCAGATTAATCACACTATTTATTGTTCCAGGCAAGAGGAGATGACAGAAATAAAGTCCAAGTTCAGTTGAGGTGTACCTTTTCTAGGAGGTTGGTTTGAGGGAGAGATGACTTTGCCAACCGAGAGCTGACATCCAGCTGCCAGCACAAAATAAAAGTCCCTTGTTGCTAGAGCAGCTTGCTAGGGAATGAAGGCACTGGTGTTGATGGGCAGGCTGATCTCCTTTGCAGGGCCGCTGCATGGTTTTTACCATACTGACCAGGAATGCCTGGCCACGGCAGGAGCTAGAGCCCCACGGGGCTTCAGAGAGTTATTTTGGTCAGTAAAAGTCGCCTTGCCCAGACCAAAACTCTTGAATAAGTCCTCACAAACTCTTAGTATTTAAAGGGTAAATGTCCCCTAGCCACAGTTGCTTCCCCACATGTTCTAATCATAAGTCCCCAGCAGTGCCTGTCATCAGCTGAGCTACTGAGTGCTTATCAACGACCACAGAAGTCAAATGACGGCATCCTGACACAGCTAACTTCACTCTTGGATGCAAACAACTTCATTTAAGCTGTAAACAAGTGGAAAAAAAGAAAACAGTAACTTCACTTAAGTCATAAACAAGTGGATTTGAACTCATATTAAACCAATACACAACAGGATTTTTGTATTTCATTGCAGGTGCCTGCTTGCAGCCTTTTTTTTTTTTTATCGTTTTACATTATTTCACACTTCCATGAGTAATTTTAAATGTTTTGATTGGCAGATTCATTCTAACCTCAGGGCATTGCATGTTGGTGAAATTTCACAAATATCTTAGACAGTATCTTCTAATATACAGGCAAGTATGCAAAATCAAAATAAGGCATTTATGTGTGGGGAGCAATCTAAATAACATCTCAGCTCCATATGCTGTAGTACTCACCAGGGGCTCATTATGCTCCCTGGACTTGCCGTGCAGCAGATACTTGAGTCCAGAGAGTGCTGCGCTCCATCTGCCTTGGTCTCCAGGCTGCGCAGGATGAGTCTCTTTGTACTCTGACCACTTGGCTACTGCCTTTTTTTTATGATGCCAGCCTGGCCTTTATTGCCATTTCAACAAGTGTGTGTGTGCGCACGCGTGTGCTTGCACTTACAAGTTGAAAGGACTACAGCCACTCATTCCAAAGGCATTGGCTGTTGTTGCTTTCACCTTAAATTGTGTGTATCTTCTCATCTGGCTTGTGTCTTTATCCAATACTCAGTCTGCGCCGCTACTGCTTGAGCTCCCTGTGGACATGCAGCTGCCGTAGATGGGCTGTGGGCAGCCTTCCAAAACTTCCAGCCATGGTTTGGACGGGTTTTGTTTTGGACAGACTAATCAGAGCCTTAACATGCTTTCCTGCTGGGGGAGCCTGTTTTTCTAATTTTTATATTTATTGTTCCACAAAGAGTAATCACAGTCCCTAGGCTGGCCATAAATTTGCTGGTTACATTGTATTTCCCAGTCCCACCTTTTTGTGACCTTACCTTCCCATCTTTGCCCCTTTAGGGTCTGGTGGTCTTGGTTATTTTGAGAGACCTTCCTACTTCCTAGTCCCACCCTGGTCAAAGGAAAAGCCATGTTTTTGCTCCTTATCTCTGGATGCGAATTGAACTGGTGTGTTATATTCACTTACAGGCATTTGTAGTCTGGTAAAGAAAGCAGCGTATTTGAGGCATGAAGGGTAGCGGTCAGGATAGGATTTTCATGAGACCTTAAAATCGTGTTCTTTTAAAAAATTGCCTCTTCCACTTACTGTCGAGCCCTTTAGAGACCCTTGTGCCATTTGAAAATAGGGCAGAAATAGGGTTGCTGTGAAAAGAGAGTAAGAGAAACGGATATGAAGCAGTGTTGGACAGTAGACCAAAATACAAGGTAGCAAAGTAGGGAAGGAGCAGCAGAGCTCACGCCTCAGATGCCTGTGCTCTGGGCTCTGTGTGCCACGTGGCATTTCCGGGGACATTTTCCCATTACGCGTGTTATTGCCTGATGCTCACTTTCTAATATTCTTCTTGTTTATTTTGCACTCTTTTTTTTTAGGTTTCAATGTTATCATCTTTCCTTATTTCCCCTGTCTCGCTCCTGTTTCTTAGTTTTTATTTTTGAAGGGTGTGAAATTTTTTTTGAGAGGGATGCTTTTTCCGTTTACACGCTCTCTTAATTTTTTAAAACCAATTTCACACACAGCTGAAATGCTAAATAATGCGGTATTTTCTTTTTTAGCTCTTCAGCAAGTATTCTGATACGGGAAATATGTTCTTTTGCTAATTCAAAATATTACTGCTTCAGGAATAAATAGGGTTATGGTGAAATAGTCCCAAGTTCTCTAATTAGTTTGAGTTGTGGATGAGTACCTGGTCTGTTTCATTTACACATATATTAAGTTGCCACATTGTTAGCTTAAAATCCACATTGCCTTTAGCTTCTACTTAATGATAGCAGTTATGCTTGTCTACTAAATTGGAAAAAAATATAGAGTGCAGTGTTGAAATCCGAATTTTGTGGTTATTAGAGTTTAAAGCTTACCAAGCTTCTCCTTGCTAATGGTTATCATTTAATAGGATTTTTCTCATTCTATAAAAAGCTATTCACTGTCCTGTTAATTTTTATGGTAAACTCTTTTTGCAGAACTTATGGCATTTTAATAACTGAAATTTGAGATTGGGCCTGAGTTGTAAATGCAGTCAAATGATGTCTGTATGGAGTTAAAAGATAGGATAATTTATAGGATTAGGGTGGCCTGAGCCAGCTCTTGGAGAGGCCTAGTGTAGTGTTATGGATTTTATTTTATATGGTTTCCAAAAATATTGGAGTCATGAAGATTTCCATATTGCTAAGGAACAAAACAAAGCAAAATAAAAAATAAGTATTAAATCCAGTCTTATTCCATACTTCTCTTAGTATGTATCCTGTTCTCTGGTCTGGCCAGCATTCTCACTATCTCAAATAAGCCATATGTACCTTTACTCTCATAATCTTATTCCTCTTGTCTGAGAAATTTACCAAATGTAATTTATCCTTCTTTTATGTCCAACTTTTTTTTTTTTTAAAGATTTTATTTATTTATTTATTTTACCCCCAAAGCCCCAGTAGATAGTTGTATGTCATAGTTGCACATCCTTCTAGTTGCTGTACGTGGGACGCGGCCTCAGCACGGCCAGAGAAGCGGTGCGTCGGTGCGCGCCCAGGATCCGAACCCGGGCCGCCAGCAGCAGAGTGCGCGCACCTAACCGCTAAGCCACAGGGCCTGCCCTGTCCAACGTTTTAATGAAAATTTTTAAACATGTGGAAAAGTTGTAAGAATTTTACAGTGAACATTCATAAACTCACCACGTACATTCTAATTCATTTTTTTCTTTTCAACTTTTCTCATGAAATTTTTTCCGTAATTCCAGCTCTTCTTTTTCGCTCTTTTTTTTTTTGTGAGGAAGATTAGCCCTGAGCTAACATCTGTTGCCAGTCCTCCTCTTTTTGCTGAGGAAGATTGGCCCCGAGCTAACACCTGTGCCCGTCTCCCTCTACCTTATATGTGGGACTCCTGCCACAGCATGGCTTGATAAGTGGTTTGTACGTCTGCACCCGGGATCCGAACCTGGGGCCGCCGAAGCAGAGCGGGTGAACTTAACCACTATGCCACCGGGCCGGCCCCTTATTTTTCTTTTTTTTCCCTCAATATTATATAGTTTATTCCTGTGGTCCAATTCTGGCACTAAGCTATATTTTTCTTTTATTCTGCTTTTTAAAAAAAAAATTCTCAAGACACGTAATACAGTGCTGGTGTTAGCACTCTATAATTCTTGTTAATTGGCCAATAACAGGAAATATGATAGTCTCTAACCAGTCAAATCTTAGGACAAGATTAGGTTCAAAGCAGAACAAAATATCACTCTGTATATTAGGTGTCCCATTACCTAGAAGATAGGCTTTATCAGTTTTATTGTATGTAATGGACATCCTTAAGTCTATTGTCCTTTTCTGATTAGTTATTTCTAATCTTTTTCTTTAGATATGCTTTTATCTGAAGAAATACTTTTTATTTGATGATCTAGCCAATGTTCTCTAATACATTCTATAACGTATTCAGATGCTAGTTTTACGTGTTCTTTATTTTTTTCTTCATACAAATGCTTACTTTAAAACAAAAGCACACATATGGACATTTTGAACCTTCAAAACATCCTGCAATGTTTCTGACATGAAAAAATTGTAGCTCAGGAAGATGAAGTAATTTGTTCAAAGTCACATTGAATTTGAACTGAGGTGTTAGATTCAGAGCTACCAATTTTCCACTGACTTTCCCTCTTTGCTGCTGCAGAGTCTTCAGAGAACCTCTAGCCTCAGCTCAGACAGGGGGAGCTATCCTCTTCCACCGAGGCAGAGGGAAAGGCAGGCATAACCGCATCACATTTGCAAGATGAGGGAGTCCTTACCAAAAACCCAGGAAGTCTTTATGAATTTGCATATCCTAGTTGTGGTCTGGTGGTGTTTTCTCTCTACACCAGTTGTAGTAAAACATGCCCTTGGAATTCATTTGCTTTTAAATATTCCTGACTTAAAATTGAATATGTCAGTTTTAACCTTTCTTCTCTTAGTATCCAGATACTCATCTGTATACCAATGGATAGTTCCAATTATCTCTGTCAAAGAAGAAGTTTTAGGTCAAGATAGAGGACCTTTATCTTCATCAGTCTATCAGTGTTGACTCTTTTGGGGGGATATCTTTGCCAGAACATGATTCACTTTATGTCTAACCCCATTACATTTCTTCCTTTATTATTTTTGGCTAGTTTTTCTTCATTTAAATTTTTCCTTTCCATTTTGTCCTTTCTGAGAATTTTCGAGTGAGAATTGGTAAGTCATACAAGTTAATAAATAAAGAATTTGATTCTGGAGTTCACATTCTAAAGATTACCAATTGTCTATTTTTATAATATTTATTTATAATGTGAAAGGAGAAAGGTGGCCCTGAAATTTTTTTTTTTGAATTGGTTTCTATAGATTACTTTCCCACATCTGCTTCCAGTGGAATCAGAATTGTTCTAGTTCATCAGTTATTATTTTTCCCCTGATTTAGTCCAAATGTATCCTCATGCCTCCTGGTTTCACACATGCTTAGGCTCTATTTCCAGAGTGAGGTTATTGGTACCAGGAGCTCCTGGAGAGATCCATGGAGGAGGGTGGCCTGATCTTGTGTGGTCATCCTCTCATTTCTTGTGATCTTGTTGCAAGTTCCTCTGGGTAGGAACTAATGACTTGCTGTGTCTTTTTACCTTTGGTGTCTTAGCATAGTGTCTAGCACAAAGTAGGCGTTTAATGTAGAAAAAATGAAAATGCAAGCTTCTCATGGCCAAGGACCATGCCTGCCTTGTTCTGCATGATGTACTCACCCCTTAGGACAGTTCCCAGATACATAGTAGTGATCAATAAACGTATATTGAGTGAGTCAGGAATTGGGTGTCAAATTTGCTTGGATTGTTATTCTTATATTCTCTGATATTCAAAGTTTGATATATAATTTGAGTTTATAGATAAAATCTTGATTTCGTTATCCAAATGTGCAGGTTTACTACTATGATTGAAAGATTACATTTTATATAAGATAGCGCTCTGCAATTTATTATTTTCCTCTTACTTCAAACCTCCCACACAGTTTTTAAATAGTTTTTATAATTAGGATGACTTGAGGTGTACTTATCCACCTGGTTGCTATGGATGAGTGATTAGTGACTTTGTACAAGCTAAAATATAAAAAGCAAGAATGATTTCAGATGAATTCATACATGATCAAACCATAAGTCGTGAGAGGAAAGAGAAGCATTGAAAGTACAGGTCATTATGCGGTTGAGGTCAGCCTCATCAAGAAACTTTCCCTTGAAGGTGCTATATGCCAGGTGGCAAATATGGTTTCAACTGACTCTGAAAGCTTATTTAAAAATATTCTCAGTTTAAGTACTTCAGCAGTGAACCAGGTGTGCCTACTACTTAAGCAATAATTTTTTCAGGAGCAATGTTTTGAACCTAAATGACTTGTGAGGTTACTAAAACAAGGAGGTTACTGATAGAAATTATTCCCTTTTTGCCAGGGTGATTTTAGTACCACATTGTTGTTGCTTAAAGGAAATTTTCTCAGAGGCAGTGGGCACTAGGTGCTTATTAGTATGGTAGTTTTAGATATTTAAGGTGTGAACAAAATACCAGATCATCCCAATGATTCTTTAGAGAAAAGGAAATGTATTAACTTTAACAAAATGTGAATGCCATAAAACTTTAAACATTTTATTTGATAAGACTTGACATAGAAATATAATGTCCATTTCTTCATTTATGTATGGCTTCTTTAATATTTTAATGATAGAAGCTTTTAAAAGTGTTTTATTATTATGAGGTATAGGTGTCTTTCACAATTCAGTTAGAACAGGACTGTACTTTTCTTTTGAGCCTCTGAAAATAGCAACACTTATTTGCAAGGTAGCTTTTATTTTTTCCCTTGGCTTGGAGCAGAATCTGCACCCTTTCAGTTGGGCGTACCTCCCACATGCTCTTTGAGAATCTCTCAATAGAAGAGTACTTGTCCTGTCTTTTGTGCAGGAGATGACGGCAGTGCCCCGGTCAGCAGACGAGTTGCGAAAATGAGAAGTGAAAGACCAGCAGGTTTTCTGTCTTTACCTATATTTAAAATGTTCTTTTACATGATTTACGCTAGTTCCAGCTGCCTCTCTGCTTCCCCTTTTTAACTCGTTTAATAAAAGCGAAGTCTTTTTTCCTTTTCAACACTTAAATGTCTCAAACCTATAAGGCAACTTCATATCTCTTCTTAGTCAATAGTAACCTGAGTGCCTTTCTTTATTTTGGTATCTGCTGAAGTCCTTGAGAAACAACTCAAAAATTTATAGGGATACGGAATGTTGGGCCTAGAAAGGATCTTAGAAATTGAATCTAACCCCCTTCTTTTTACAGGTGAAGAAACTGAGGCCCAGAATTGAGTTGATGAAGACCTGCAGCTAGTTATAGACAGAGAGAGGACGCCATTTCAGGGCCTCTGACTCTCATTACCACGCTGCTGCCTGGGTGCTGCAGTGACTGAACGGAGTAGCAATATATAGGAGAGTATATATTAGAAAAGAAGGGGAGGCTCAAAATTTTGGGAATCTGAATTTAAGGCAACTTATGTTAATGCTTTTTTTTTCCTTAATTTACATTGCAGTCATGCATGCCATCCTATAACAGAGATAGCTATGGCATCATCATATTTGAAAGCTTTCCTCATTTCTATCCTGCAGGAATCTCTAGTTATTTGGTGCAAGTCCATGCATGCGGGGTGCAGTGAAGAGCAAAGAGAACTCTTCCTATGTTTTCATTCTGTCATATGTTTGCTACTTCTATTCTAAGAGCCACAGATGTTTAAAGCATGTTTTTCTATTTGCATTTGTCCTATCCATTTTTTTTAGTCTAAATCCTCTGGTTGTAAGCCTATTTTGACCTGATCGCTAAAATCTATTTTTGCTTATTTCAGCAAGCATAGGTTTCTGTGTTTTAAGCTAGTTTATTAGTTACTTAAAATAGTCAAGTAGTCAAGTTGGTTGTAATATGAACTATCAGCATTTTTTCCCTGTTTGAACTAAAGTGCTCACATGGGTGAGTAGAAAGGTAAGAATTTCTAAGGCTCTTCAAACTCTCAAGAAGTTTTCAAAAGCATGCAGTGTTCCATCATAGCCTGAACTGGCTACATAAGAATTGCAGTCAGTTAAATATATTGACTGCTGCATAAATAGGGAAGAATCTTACTCAATATTTTTTGTTCTAACTTAGAGCAGCAGAGAGACTGGACTGAGAAAGTGTGGTTTGTTTATCAGGATGGCAAAGAGATCAAAATTGTTGTTACCCCATAGTATCAAATATATTAAAGTGACTTCTTAGGACCGTCTTTCTTTCTTTTTTAAATGTTAGAAACCAACAAAGGTCAAAGAAAGTAGTCATTATTTACATTCCCAACATCTAGAATTAACCACTCTTAGCATTTTGATAAGCCTGCTTCCCCCCCCATACTTTAATAATTATACAAGTGACATATGAGTGTTTATTAAGCAATTAAAACAATAATACAAATAGTACTCTATTTTAAATACTTTTATATGCATATGTAAATTTACATAGAAAATGTAAATTATTGTTTAGTGAGAGTTTTTAAATGGTATTATAATGCATGCTTAGCCGTCTTTATATCCTCTGCACTTAGCATTGGTGTTTGGCAGTCAATAAATAAATTTTTACTGAATTAAAAATTAAAAATTAACATAATAAATTTTGTATATACTCCATCCAAACTGAACTTTTAGTTTCTTAAATAGCCACATTTTATTTTGCTTGTAAGCTTTCGCACATGCTGCTCTTTTTGCCTGAAATGCCCAGGTCTCACCTCAAATGCCATTTCCATTGTAAGACCTTCCCTAATCATTTTCTGATGGACAGTATAAAGGAAAAACTCAGTCCTCCTCCTGTGGTTCTCCTTTACTCTCACACTACTACCATCCAACTCTTTTCACAGCAGATGTGTGGGGGTCTTCCCCCACCAAGCAGTTCTCTGACACCATCTGGGTGTCCTATAATTCGACTCAATTCTGACACTATCTCCCTGGAGATAGCATCAGATCCCACAGCTTAAGGGCTCAGTCTCACAAGACCCCCTTCACTTTCAGATGCCAATTGGAAGTCCAGGTTGTTACCTATACTTCTGACTGACTGGCTATAGATCAAAGGTTCCCATGAATCCCTCCTTGGGTTCGATTAATTTGTTAGAGCATCTCACAGAACTCAGAGAAAGATTTTACTTATTAGATTACCAGTTTGTTATAAAAGAACATAACTCAGGAACAGCCAGATGGAAGAGATGCATAGGGTATGGTATGGGGAAAGGGCGAGGAGCTTCCATGCCCTCTCCCAGTGAACCATTCTTCCCAAATCTTGATGTGTTCACCAACCCAGAAGCTCTCTGAACCCTGACCTTTTGGGTTTTTATGGAGGCTTCATTACATAGACATGATTGATTAAATCATTGGCCATTGGCGATTGATTCAACTTTCGTCCCCTTTCTCCTGCTGAGAGGTAGAGGGTGGTGCTGAATGTTCTAACCCTCTAATCGCAGGGTTGGTTCTTCTGGTTACCAGCTCCCATCCTTAGGTAACCTAGGGGCTTTCCAAGTCATCTCATTAACATAACAAAAGACTCCTTTATAGGTCTCATCACTTAGGAAATTCTAAGTGTTTTAGGGTCTCTGTGCCAGTAATGGGACAAAGACCAAATATGTGTTTCTGTTTTTGTTTTAGATTCTTTTTTTTTAATTGAGGTAACATTGGTTTATAACATTATATAAATTTCAAGTGTACATCATTGTGTTTTGATTTCTGTGTAGATTACATCATGCTCACCACCCAAAGACTAATTACAGTCCATCGCCATACACGTGTTTCTTATTATAAATCATAATACCACAGGTAGACTTCCTTGCTCCACGTTGTCGTGCTCCAGGGACATTGGCTCTTTTTTTTTTTTCTTTCTCATTTTTTTTATTGATGTTTGAATAGTTTTTAACATTGTGAAATTTTGGGTTGTACATTTTTGTTTGTCCATCACCATATATATGTCTCCCTTCACCCCTTGTGCCCACCCCCTGCCCCCATTGCCCCTAGTAACCACAAACAATTTTCTCTGTCCATGTGTTGGTTTATATTCCACATATGAGTGAGATCATACAGTGTTTGTCTTTCTCTTTCTGGCTTACTTCACTTAACATAATACCCTCCAGGCCCATCCATGTTGTTGCAAATGGGACGATTTTGTCTTTTTTTATGGCTGAGTAGTATTCCATTGTATATATATACCACATCTTCTTGATCCAGTCATCAGTCGAGGGACATTTAGGTTGCTTCCACTTCTTGACTATAGTGAATAATGCTGCAATGAACATAGGGGTGCATAAGCCTCTTTGGATTGTTGATTTCAGGTTCGTTGGATAGATTCCCAGTAGTGGGATAGCTGGATCATAGGGTATTTCTACTTTTAATTCTTTGAGGAATCTCCATACCATTTTCCATAGAGCCTGCACCAGTTTGCATTCCCACCAGCTGTGTATGAGGGTTCCTGTTTCTCCACATCCTCTCCAACATTTGTTGTTTTTTGTCTTGGTGATTATAGCCATTCTAACGGGTGTGAGATATCTTAGTGTTGTTTTGATTTGCATTTCCCTGATGATTAGTGATGTTGAACATCTTTTCATGTGCCTATTGGCCATCTATATATCTTCTTTGGAGAAGTGTCTGTTCATTTCCTCTGCCCATTTTTTGATCGGGTTGTTTGTTTTTTTGTTGTTCAGTTGTGTGAGTTCTTTATATATTATGGAGACCAACCCCTTGTCAGATGTATGTTTTGCAAATATTTTCTTCCAGCTGGTGGGTTGTCTGTTCATCTTGATTCTGGTTTCGTTTGTCTTGTAGAAGCTCTTTAACCTGATAAAGTCCCACTTGTTTATTTTTTCTTTAGTTTCCCTAGTCTGGGTAGGCATGTCATCTGAAAAGATTCCTTTATGACCAATGTCAAATAATGTGTTGACATTGGCTCTTTTTAATGCTCATCTTCATTGAGAATATTTGTTTAGGGCAGTCTTCCATGGTACATTTTAACTGCCTGAGAGCAGGGACTATGTCTGCTTTTTCACTCCTATATCCCTAGCACCTAGCCTATGGCCTTGTACTTAGTAGGACTGAATAAAAGTTTGAGGAATTGAATTTTGAGCATGTTTTTAGTATCTTGGAATGTAACTCAAGGGAATGACAAAATAATAGTGCTTTGATAGGTCACTAGTGCCTCTTGACACTTCCTTCTCTTTATCTTTTCTTCTCTCCCACCACTGCCCATCCATTTCCAATCCTGTCAGTTTAACCTCCAAAATATTTACTATTTAAGTCTGCCCATTTTAGTTCATCTCTTCTACCACCACCCTAGTCCAGCCTACCATCATCTCTTGCCCTAGACCACTGGAATAATCTAGTCTTCCTGTATCCATCTTGTCCCATCCAATGGAATAGAACAGACTAAAATTATTGCTTATTATATAGTAAGGATTAATATTGTTTTGTGAAACTTTTCAATTCTTATTTGCTGCAATGTGAGTATATATGTGTAAGTGTGTATGTGTATGAGTACTTGGTTGCTATATAAAATGTATTTCTTAATGTGGGACACAGGCAAAAAATTTGAAAGACATTGTCCTACCTTGCTAACTCTGGAGAGTTCGTTTGCTTTGTCAGGGTCAGAAGACTATGTGTTCCTTATTACCATGTGACCTCTCTTGTATGTGTCTTCAAAAGGAGAAATTCCTTTAAAATAAAATGAGAATTGGTGTCTTGGGTCCCATAACTATAATGATTTGTGTCATGTAGATAGTAACACCTTTCTTCACATGTTCCTCTTGTCTCTCATTTCAAGTTTAAGTTCACTGGGTAAAATCTTCAGAAATGAGTATCTGGATAGAATATGGCTATAGTTTTTTATTTTTTTATATTACTTATTTTCTCCCTCCCTTTCTCTCTTTTTCTTCTTGAATATATTTCTTAATCTTTTTCCTTTTCTTCTTAGGTTCTTATCTATTTTTGGCTTCTTTTCCTCTATAATATTAATATTATCATGACAATGCTCTCATTGGTAAGGTGACTTTTGGGAACTTAAAAAAAGAAAAGCCTAAGTAATGTCCAAGTGTATGCCTTTCTGGCATATTCTTGGTCTGAATTACATTTCTGGACCCTTTTGGACCTGCTCTCAAGAGGACAGGAAATGTTAGATCATCTTGGAAGCAAACTGGGCTGTGGGTTTAGGGCTGAACAAGCCTCAGGGAACTTTTCAGTTGCTCTGATCTAGTCTCACACCCTAAGGAAGGAGAGGTCAAGAGACCTCTATTCTCCCCCCTCCCCCATTTCACCTCCTCCTTCCAGTCTTGGGTAGTACATAGAGCTTGTTTAAGTAAGACAGTGATCAAACTGGTCATTTATCTTTGCCAGCCGGGAGAGTTCTTCATCTGTTGGACTATGTTTGACTCCATTTGGTCTGATATGGTAGCACATCGTGATCTCTCACTGTTTTGTTTTTCATTGTATGAGATAATTAAGGAATCTTCTTATCCCTAGAAAATCTGGAAATTAATCAAGTGGTTATAGAGCTAGGTGAGGCTTGGTAATTCTCTGTATCAAATTCACACGCAGTGATTTTTTTTTCTTGATCTAGCATAGATTTCATTTTTGTATTAGTTAGGATCAATTTGGCTACTATAACAAAAACCACTGTTTAGCAGTGGTTTAAACATGATAGAAAGTGATTTATTTCTCATTTAACAGTTCCAGTGTAAGCAATGCAGGGCAGTTATGGTGCCTCCATGGTGCTGGGGACGTAGAACCCTTCTATTTTGTTGCTTTGCCATCTTTAACTTGAAGCTTTATCTCATAGATTGAAATGGCTACTCCTACTCCTACCACCACCTCGTTAGCACAGTTATCATGAAATGGGGTACTGAAAGGGGAAGGCATATTCCTTTAAAGGGCACAATGTGGAAGTGTATCATTTCTGCTCATATGCCATTCATTAAACTGAAGTCACATGGTCACACTTAGCTGCAAGGGAGGCTGGGCAGCCACATGTCTTATTAAAACTTCTGTTACTGTAGAAAGAGAACAGATATCAGGAGTATAAGGAGCATCTCCACCATAATAGTCAGCAACAGAAGAGGATTTACTTTTAGAATGCTTATTTTTTTCTAACTTTTTGCTTTGTGGGGAGAAATTTTCCACTGAAGTTATCAAGTGGACTTGAGCTACTGAAAAGAATTAACCTGAGTTAATGTATTTACCCTTGATTTTAAGTCAAATTTATTCCAGTGGTTACAGGGACAAGTGTGAAATATATTAAGAGACGAGGTTGCTCTTCCTTAACTCTTATTTTTCTTGTGCTGTTTTTGTGTCTTTCTTTTTCACCTTTTTGAGGCTATTTTCATACTTGTTTTCTTTGTGGTTTTTAGGTATGGCACAGTCACAAGGCTGGTTGAAGAGATACTTCAAAGCCTTTTGTAGAGGCTTTTTTGTGGCGGTGCCCGTGGCAGTGACTTTCCTGGATCAGGTCGCCTGCGTGGCAAGAGTGGAAGGAGCATCAATGCAGGTGAAAACTAATACGACTTCATTCTTTAAAGCACGTGCTTCATTGTTTCTCAAGCACTAGGAATGAGATTTCTATGTATTATTTCTATGCTGGGAATGCAAAGGTTTTAAAAAGGCCTTGAACTGAAATGTAACTTTACTAAATTTCTTTATATGGTCTTCTAATGCAGTCATAATAGAAGCAGAGTAGAGGTGAATAAAAATAATTATCAGATAGTTCTCTGCATCTATAGTTTGTTTCTTTTCTGAGCATTGTAAACGGAAATTCTAAAGAAATTTTACTAAATGACACCATTTTTTCTGGATATGGCCTGGGATAGTTTTCTTTTTTTTTGAGGAAGATCAACCCTGAGCTAACATCCGATGCCAATCCTCCTCTTTTTTCTTTGCTGAGGAAGATCGGCCCTGGGCTAACATCCGTGCCCATCTTCCTCTACTTTATATGGGATGCCGCCACAGCATGGCTTGACAAACAGTGTGTCAGTGCGTGCCTGGGACCCGAACCTGCGAACCCCGGGCCACTGAAGCGGAACACGTGCGTGCACTTAACCACTACACCACTGGGCTGGCCCCTGGCCTGGAATTTTAAGAAATTTTAATTACCCATATTTGAATATCCTTTTAAGACCAAATTATTAGCACAGTTGTAGGATGGTTTTGGTCATTCAATTACTTTACTGATAAATATATATATGTATATATATATATACACACACACACATATATATATACACACACACACACATATATACTTTTAGTAGGTAGAAAAGTCTAGAGCACTGATCCCAGATATTCTAGTATGTGCTTTTTTTTTTTTTTTTTGTGAGGAAGATCAGCCCTGAGCTAACATCCATGCTAATCCTCCTCTTTTTTTGCTGAGGAAGATCGGCTCTGAGCTCACATCTATTGCCAATCCTCCTCCTTTTTTTTTCCCCAAAGCCCCAGTAGATAGTTGTACGTCATAGCTGCACATCCTTCTAGTTGCTGTATGTGGGACGCGGCCTCAGCATGGCTGGAGAAGCATTGCGTTGGTGCGCGCCCGGGATCCAAACCTGGGCCGCCAGTAGCAGAGTGCGTGCACTTAACCGCTAAGCCATGGGGCCGTCTAGTATGTTCTTTAACTTGTTATTACGTCTAGTATGTTGTTTAACTTGTTAAACTTAAAATTATGTGAAGTTTACATTGAAAGAAGTTTGGAGTGGAGATTTCCAAAAGTTATATGCAAATTGTCTTCTGGAATAACTTAGAGAAAACTTGTTGTTCTAAAGTTGGTGTCTAGACCAAAAAACTTTTAGAAGTAATAAACGAATACGGTAAAGTTGCAGGATACAAAATCAACATACAAAAATCAGTTGCATTTCTATACACTAACAACGAAGTAGCATAAAGAGAAGTTAAGATTACAATCCCGTTTAAAATTGCAACAAAAAGAATAAAATACCTAGGAATAAACTTAACCAAAGAGGTGAAAGGTCTGTACATTGAAAACTATAAAACATTGCTGAAAGAAATTGAAGAAGACACAATAAATGGAAAGATATTCCGTGCTCTTGGATTGGAAGAGTTAACATAGTTAAGATGTCCATACTTCCTAAAGCAATCTATAGATTCAATGCAATCCCTATCAAAGTTCCAACAACATTTTTCACAGAAATAGAGCAAAGAATCCTAAAATTTATATGGAACAACAAAAGACCCTGAATAGCTAAAGTAATCCTGAGGAAAAAGAACAAAGCTGGAGGTATCACACTCCCTGATTTCAAAATATACTGCAAAGCTATAGTAACAAAAACAGCATGGTACTGGCACAAGAACAGACACACAGATCAATGGAATAGAATCGAAAGCCCAGAAATAAACCCACACATCCATCTATGGACAGCTAATCTTCGACAAAGAAGCCAAGAACATACAATGGAGAAAAGAAAGTCTCTTCAACAAATGGTGTTAGGAAAACTGGATAGCCACATGCAAACAAATGAAAGTAGACCATTACCTTACACCATACAAAAAAATTCACTCAAAATGGATTAAAGACTTGAATGTAAGACTTGAAACTATGAAAATTCTAGAAGAAAACATAGGTGGTATGCTCTTTGACATCGGTCTTAGCAACATATTTTCTAGCACCATGTCTGACTGGGCAAGAGAAACAATATAAAAAATAAACAAATGGGACACATCAAAATAAAAAGCTTCTGCACAGCAAAGGAAACCATCAACAAAACAAAAAGACAACCTAACAATTGGGAGAAGATATTTGCCAACCATATATCTGATAAGGGCTTAATCTCCAAAATATATAAAGAACTCATGCATCTCAACAACAAAAAAACTAACAACCCAATTAAAAAATGGGCAAAAGACCTGAACAGACATTTCTCCAAAGAAGATATACAGATGGCCAACAAGCACATGAAAATATGTTCAACATCATTAACTATCAGGGAAATGCAAATCAAAACTACAATGAGATATCACCTCACGCCCGTCAGAATGGCTATAATTTACAAGACGGGAAACAACATGTGTTGGAGAGGATGTGGAGAGAAGGGAACTCTCATACACTGCTGGTGGGAGTGCAAACTGGTGTAGCCACTATGGAAAACAGTATAGAGATTCCTCAAAAAATTAAGGATAGAACTACCATATGATCCAGCTATTCCACTGCTGGGTATTTATCCAAAGAACTTGCAAACACCAGTGCGTAAAGGTACATGCAGCCCTGTGTTCATTGCAGCGTTATTCACAACAGCCAAGACTTGGAAGCAACCTAAGTGCCCATCAAGGGACGAATGGATAAAGAAGCTGTGGTATATATACACAGTGGAATACTACTCAGCCATAAGAAACGATGAAATCCAGCAATTTGTGACAACATGGATGGACACTGAGGGTATTATGCAAAGTGAAATAAGTCAGAGGGAGAGGGTCAAATACCGTATGATCTCACTCATTAAGTAGTAGATAATAACAACAATAAACAAACACATAGAGACAGAGATTGGATTGGTGGTTGCCAGAGGGGAAGGGGGGAGGGAGGAGGGCAAAAGGGATAATTAGGCACATGTCGGTGGTGATGGGTTGTAATTAGTATTTGGGTGGTGAACATGAGAACATGATGTAATCCATACAGAAATAGAAATATAATGATGTACACCTGAAATTTATACAATGTTATAAACCAGTTACTGCAATAAACAAAAAATTAAAAAAAAAACAGAAAAAGAAAAAAAATTAAAAGCGAATTTTCCTAATCTGTTACATTCACTATATCATCTGAACATTTCTCACTTACAACACTCCAGCCAAAGCCAAAAATAAATAAAAAGGAATTACGTTTAGAGAGAGAGAGAGAAAAAAAAAGTTGGTGTCTAGAACCTAGCTGTTTAAGTAGTGATTGCAATTAAGAATTTGCATTTGGTTCGTTTTCTTCCATTATTAGCATTTATTAAGTTCATGCATTGTGCTAAATAGCTGTGTAAAACAAATAAAGAAAATGAATATATAAGCTTCTAAGAGTTTAAAATTATGCAGAGAATAAGCAGCTTCATTTTTTTTTCTTTTTATTTCAGTTAGAACTAGTTAGGGGCATAGACATCAGCTTTAAGGAGTTAGAATGAATTTACGTTTTTTACTGTAGTTACTGTATTGAAAATCAATCTCTTCCTGAGTTCTGGTAGTCAGTGACATCCTTGGAGTGTGTGCTGTGTGGATGAAGCTAAAGATCTAAAGCAGGGCTCTCTCAATATTTACTTCTACTTCCATCATTTGAGGGTGGTTAGGGCCTTCTCTTGAGCAGGGGATTCTGAGCTCAACCCTTGTCTCTCAGGTTCCCTCCATAGAGGGTCACCAGCCCCAAGCAAACTGGTCACTTAGTTTAAAGTCAAAAATATTTTGTTGCAGGGGTACAGTAAACGTAGGAAGAGGGATTTACAGGTGTGTGGCTTTATTCCAAATGCAGTTTAATACATTTAACACAGATTAGATTTTACATTTCCTGCCTTTTAAATTTTGAATTCCTGGCAGCCTCATCTAAGACCCAATCCTTGGGGAAAGCTAGATTTTCTTTGCTGAGTTTTTGAGTCAGATCCTTCATTTGAGATTAAAACTGCCTTCTCCATAGCTACCCCAATCCCTTTTTGGTCTCTTGGATCCTTTGAATCTATCCACAGGTATGTATCTTTTGGTAACAAATAATCACGTTAGTAATAATTTTCTCCATTTTGTTAGTGCTGTCTTACTACACAACCATCACTATCCTGAGATGGATTTTTCCAGAACAGAAAACCTCCTTTCCTTGGATCTGATGATATTCCAGAGGATCATGGAATTATAGTATCTCGGTCTTCATGGTTTTAGTTTAGAATATACCCACTGCACATCTGCATTCATGGCTTGTGCTAAGAGCCAAGCAAATTCACTAAAAAAACAAGAAATTTACTGTCTCATGAAAAGACAAGGCTTATTCTCAGTAAAGAAGGCAGTGAAGAAAGTGTTAAATAGTGTCATTCTTACATGTCAGTCTGTTGAGTAATGCTAAGTTTGCTGCGGATACATTGGAATTTCTTACAGTATTCCTGGACCCTACCCCCAAGAAGTCAAATTTGTTACCTTGGAGTTTGTTTGGTGTATTATGTAGAATATCCTTGGCTCCTGGTTGTAGAAAAACAGCTTGAATTGACGTAGGTATACAGGGGAATTTACTGGAAGGCTTATAATGAACCCAAGAGGAAGGCAGGAGTGTGGCAATCGTCACGGACAACTGGAACCGGGGCTTGATGGCTGCCAGGGTGCTCAGTCTTCTCTCTGTTTCTAATGTCTGCTTCTGTCTGTATCTTGGCTTAGTTCTCTCAGACCAGCTTCCCCCACAATGCAGGGCACATGGCTGCTGGCAGCTCTCATGCCTTAAGATGCCCAATTTCATCACCTCCTGAGAGAGATTTCTTCTTTTCTCTTAATTTTGGTTTGAAAAATCTTGGGGAAGGACTATGATTAATTCAGCTTAGGTCACATGCCCTCATCTATACAAATATAGGTCAACTTTGGCCAGAAGTTTAGGGTGCCATGAGTGGCCCAGCTTCCGACAGGTACACACCCCTAGCCTATGGCTAGGCTGAGTGAGGAAAATGGCAACATGTATTTGAACCACAGTGTTCCATGGGTTTTCAGGGTGAGGTGGGGGTGACATTTCCCAGC
Source organism: Diceros bicornis minor (assembly GCF_020826845.1). NCBI lineage: Eukaryota > Metazoa > Chordata > Mammalia > Perissodactyla > Rhinocerotidae > Diceros > Diceros bicornis. The sequence continues at coordinate 63,257,086 of NC_080742.1, read as the reverse complement.
AGAAGGGGTGTGTTGTTTTCAGAATAAAAGGGGAAAGGATATTCTGGGAAGAAAGTAAAATTGTATGTTTTTTAGTGTTGGATCTGTATTAGGAATTTTATTCTACTTCTAAGTATAACAGATAATTTATTTACAATTTCATTAGATATCACTCAATCATACTTAAAATTATTTAGGAGCAGAAATTGGAATGATGAAATATGGTGATTAATTAATTCAGCATATTTGAAGACATCTTTGCTACTGCACAGCTTTGATGAACTGAACATGTTTAGATTATGGCAGAATTTTTGACAAAAAGTTTGAAAAAATTCTTGTTAAATTTCTCTAATGATGCAAGTACTAAAATAGCTGGCAGGGTGTGTGGAGATCTCTGGAAGTCCCTGAGCATCCTGCAAGGAACACACCTGCTTTTATTGACTCTGAGGCCTGAAAATTATATCTGGTGTATGGCGGTTGGTTGATTTGTTGTGAATGGAAGGAGTACTTTGGATGCGTGGTGATGTCTTCTTGTACCAAGGCTTAGAAAATATGAAAGAAAGGCAGAAAAAGCAAGGCAAGAAAGAAAAAAAGCATAGAGAAGAGGAAAAGAAAATAACATAGATTAGTTGGGTGGCAGAAGATAATGGAGAAATTTAGACAGCTGGGCCGGTGAGCAGGAGACAATGACACAGGGGACTGGTGATAAAGAAACTCAAGACAGAAAAATGCTCCAGTGAATGGGCTGATAGGCCCCTTTGTGGGGTCTCCTTTGGAATTGGACCCTTGAATGCTGACACATCTCTGCAGCATGTTTGTGTGTAGCACCGTGAGATGTGTCATCTAGCCATCCAAACTACATCTCAATATTCATTGAATGAATCTGTGTGCCATTTAAAAAGAATTCATATTGGTGCAGGTTATCAGCCTTGAGCATCGTTCATTGGATAGTACTTTAGTTCTCCTGTGTATTCAGGTAGAAAGAGCTTATCTAGTCATTTCTGTCAATATAAGCATAGGAATAATTTTGTAACTCAAGATGTCATTTTGGGATATGGACAATAATGCAAAGCCCTGGTAACTGTGAGTTGGAATAGGAAATCGTTTATCAAATGGCTAGTAAATGCAAAACACCATTTTAGGTTCTATAGGGGGATGGTGAGTCAGATACAGATTCTGTCCTCAAGGTAGTTTTAGTTTAGTTGAAGAGGGTTAAGGATTATTAATCCCGAGTGATGGATACATCTTCAGATGAGATTAATATAGAAGATATCAAGCTGTCAGATAGATGTTTGGACAGTGCCTGGTACATCCAGAAATGAAAACTTGTTTAGTTTAGCATACTATTTTGAAGAATAGACCTGAAAATTTATATTTGGAAAAGAGTGGTATCAGAAAATAATACCTTGAGCCCTTCTATTGTTGGCTGCTGTATTAACTTTTACTATGGCAACAAACAACCCTAAGATTTCAGTGGCTCACGTACAGATCTTTATTTCTTGCTCATGGGTATGTGGATTGACTATAGTCACTCTAGACTATGGATTTGGTTCAGTCTGCGTCATATTTCTCTCATCGTGGGGCCTCGGCTGAAGAAGCAGTGGCTTCCTGGGGCGTGCTCTTCTGGTGGGTCATAGCAGTACACAAGAAGGTGAGTGGAAACACTCAAAACCTCTTAAAGCCTCAGTTCAGAACTTCCACCACTCTGTCCACATTCCACTGGTCAAAGCAAGTCATTTGGTGAAACCCAAAGTCAGTGACATGGGGAAGTATATTCCACCCAAAGGGAAGTCATAGCAAAGGTGGGGAAGGAAGAATTGTGAATAGGTAAATGTACCACAGCCACTGTGACTCCAAGGGCATAAGGTTGATTTCAGAGGTAATCTAAAAAGTTGTGTTTGTCTTTGAGTCTACCCAGAATGACCCTAGTCTTTGTAGTCCAAGACTGACAAAATTGGAATAGATTGAAATTCTGAGCCACTGAATCCTGGAATGGATTGATCCATTTTAGATGTCTTTAGGTTGGAAATAGCTCAGGGCCAATTGGATCATGCTTTAGAGTGGCTTTTCTTAAAGGTCACTCTGCAACTTGTAGACATTTTATTTAAGAAAATCCAAGGATTGAAAGATTGAATCTCATTAGAGGGACATATAATATCAGTCCTTTAAAGTTTATTGAATAAATACTGTTATAGCAACACTGGAAGTTCACTTTGAGTAACAAATTTTGTGTAAGAGCTGTTTTTATGTCTTTTAAAAATTCTGTTGGCTAAGGATTTAATAGATGAACCTTGTTGTCTGGATTTCCTCTTATAAGAAATAGTTCTTTACTTTTTAGACACTCCTCAGTGGTTCTTTTTTTTTTTTAAATTTTTTTTTTCTCTCCAAAGCTCCAGTAGATAGTACGTCATAGTTACACATCCTTCTAGTTGCTGTATGTGGGACGCAGCCTCAGCATGGCAGGAGAAGCGGTGCGTCGGTGCGTGCCTGGGATCCAAACCCGGGCCGCCAGTAGCGGAGCTCGAGCACTTAACCGCTAAGCCACGGAGCGGGCCCTCAGTGGTTCTTTTTTTAGGTTAGGTTTTCCAATATTAATTTATAATTCATTAAGTAGCTGACTAGAAGGAGAGAGGGAATCAAACATGGGGAGTTGTAGCTAGTTGAAGGTAAATCATAAACGAAAATGGTTTTTAATGATACAATGATATAATTCAATGAAAAATAGGATTCAGTTTATGAAACATTTGATTTTTTTAAAGTTGTATAGGTGTATCCACTTTATTGAATGAGATGTGCCTTTTGAAATGCTCTGCACACAGCGAATGCTGGCAGAAATTGTTGGTTAACGGTTATTCATACTGACCTATTCCCCTTTAGTGCACATGAATCACTTCTGCTGGTTGCTGAAAGGTTACTATGAAAGTAGATGCACTATTTTTTTTAAAGAAGCACCATATTACTCAACATTAATTTAACTCAGGAAATGAAGACTGATATTGCATACAGTTGAAACTACAGAGGGAATTTATGTCAGTGGAATGCAATTATTCAAATTAAAAGTTCAATCGCTTATAGAGGCTTTTAGAGTAAAAGGGTGCCCTAGGAATAGTTTAATGACCTCACACCAAAGTTTTAGATTTTATTTGAGTGAGAATGCCTACAGCGGGGTCACTGGTTCTTATAAAAGGTGTATGTCTTCTACATTTAAAATTAAGATTCAAGATTTTAACAAGTAAGTGAGAGAAATAATTTTAAGTGTCATCGTCCTGTTTTTGTTGCAATTTCTACATAATTTTTATATAGCATACCATTTTCCTCTTTCCATTTTGCATAGCTGGAGGGAAAATACTTGAAAACATTACTACACAATACTATCTCTCTAGCTCAGACTTCAGAGAAAGATTTATGTAGAATATATTAGAGAATTAGAGAATGTGAGGGAAAATAGAGTTTAGTCAGCCTTGAAGTCTTTTTTCATCAGTAACACATATTCATTTCTTCAAAATTGTCTTGACTTTCAGCTACCTGCAAATGATCCTGAAGAATCTGGTTTGTAATAAACCTCTTAGACTCCTACCTGGCTCTTTGCAGTCATTATCTTGTTTCTTGCTGAGTTTAAAATTAAATGTTCTGTCAAAAAAGCAAGCAAAAAGTGCACACTCTGTCTTTCTCTCTGTCACATTTATTTATGTTATTTTATATTTTTAAATTTAAACCTACAGTGGGCTTAATATTCAACAATTATTGTTGTTTGTAACTATTATTTTTAATTGTTTCTAATTATTTTGACTGAGAAGCTAGATACAAACAGACTCTCAAGAAAGGAGACATATTGTGATTTACGCATCAGAATTTAACGTGGAGTTAGGGAATTTTATTTTACCTGCTGAATTTGCACTTCCAAGATGCTGGCAACCACCGGGCATGCATTTCCTCTGATGCTGACTGCTCTGTGTTCTTACACCCCTTGGTGCACTGGGGCTGCCTTTGAAGGAAGCCAGGAGTTAATGTTGGAATGCTTTATTGGCTTATATGTGAGCTTTCTTCCCAAATTATCTTTGGCTCAAAAATCTCACCTAAGGTTTTTTACCCCTTAGGATATGTAGTTCTTATGTAGTTCTGCAACCTGTCATTAATAGAGAATTCAAATAGATCAGTTTGTATTTATAGCAACAAACATATGTGATACTGAAACAGTTGTTGAGTGATAACTTTATAATGTTCCTTCATGGATTTTCTTCTCCTCTCACAATAGAATAACAGTATGCTTCTGCTTTATACAGCCAGGATTATATCTGTTATTTAAACACCGACTTCATAACACTCTCTCTGTCTTTTTTTAATGTTGAAGTAAATTTAGACTTACAGAAAAGTTGTAGGAGTAGTACAGAGAACTCCCAGGTGTTCTTTACTCAGATTCATCAGTTTTCAATATTTTGCCACATTTATTTTATTTTCTTCCTCTTTCCTTCCCTCTCCTTTCCTTTCTCTGTTTCCTTCCCATGCATATATATACACACACACATATATGTATCTATATATATATACACACACAAGTATGTACGTATGTATATACACACACCTAAACGTTGTTATTGAACCATTTGAGGGTAGGTTGCATACATCATGCTCTTTAACATTTAATCCTTCTGTATACAGTTCTGAGTCCTGATGCTTGATGATTGATATACTAACGCTTTTCATTTACAGATTTTTAAATTTAATATTATTCAGATTCATATGCATAGAACTTTAGATGCATTAAAAGGGATATTGACTGAAGTTCTAAACTTAACATTTGAAAAAACTGAAGCCTGACATTTGAGATAATTTGCCTAAGCTCATACAGCCGTTAAGTGGCAGAACTGGCTTGAACCAACTCTGATACTGCTTTCTATTTTATTAAATAATAACTAATAAAAGTTGTGCTTTATCACTATGCTATAATGCCTCCCTATGCTGTTCCTGCTCACAGAGATATTTTGCTCCATTTTATTTTGGTTCATGGAATGATGTAATTACTAAGTAATTTAATTTTGGGATTATTTTGTAGTACTTTTGGGATTTAAACAAAGAAAGAAATTAAGTTTATGTTATAGTGGGATATGAAAGATTTTAAACTTTGAAGCTCAGGTTGATGGAAGATACCGTATTCTAAACTGAAGATTATAGACTTTATAAGAAGGAGTTAGATTTCAGTTTATGGAAATACGGCAGATTAGACATCTGAAAATATTTCCAATGCAACACTCATAAAAAATTATAAATAAAACATTAAAAACCTTTAAAACTGCATAGTGTGGGCTGGCCTGGTGGTGCAGTGGTTAAGTTCGTGTGCTCTGCTTCGGCTGCCTGGGGTTTGTGGGTTCAGATCTCGGGCATGGACCTACACACTGCTCATCAGGCCATGCTGTGGTGGTGTCCCATATGCAAAATAGGGGAAGATTGGCAACAGATGTTAGCTCAGGGCCAATCTTCCTCACCAAAAAAAAAAAAAAAAAAGCATAGTGACGTTGCAGGGTCACTATGAATGACAAGAGACCACAAATAAGGGGGAATACATTTCCAGGGTAGTAAGTATTCATTAAAGGCATCAGCTGTCCTATGGACATTTGTCAATTCCTGGTAACTTAGGGTTTTTGGTTTTAATGGCCACATGGGGATTAGAAGACAAGGTTCTGGGCTCATGCACGGTAGGAAGTTGGAACAGAAATTCTGAATACAGTTAGAATCTTGGAAGAGACATGTCTTTGGGAATTTAAACTAAACCCAAAATCTCTTCTGCAAGAAAAATTGTCTAGGTTCTGAGTAGAGGGAAAAGCCCTAATGTAGGATTGAGGTTTGAATTCACATACGTTGCAACAGAAAAACCCTAAACTGAGAAATTAATTTACAGTGGACCTGGGTTTAGAGCAGCATCAGGCCTGGAAGAAGCCATCACCAGTCCTCCTGGGCGCATGCAAAGTGTGATGAACATGATCTCACAGTAAAAATATCACACAAGGAAATGAGCACTGTGAGCGTCAGTAACAACCTTCAGCAGAATTAGACCTTAAGGACTTGAGAGATTGGAACCATCAGCTATTGAATGTAGTATGTTCAAAGAAATAAAAGAGGGAATTGAAAATATGAGAAAGCAACAAAAGATTATTTAAAATGGTCAAGCAAAGTACCAATTTTATCACTTGTGCTTTAATATATATATATCTAGATATAGATATATAGATATATATATATGTTTTTTTGGTGAGGGAGATGGGCCCTGACCTAACATCTGTTGCCAGTCCTCCTCTTTTTGCTGAGGAAGATTTGCCCTGAGCTAACATCTGTGCCCATCTTCCTCTATTTTATATAAGGGATGCTGCCACAGCATGGCTTGATAAGTGGTGCGTAGGTCCGAGCCCAGGATCTGAACCTGTGAACCCCGGGCCACCAAAGCAGAGCACATGGACTTAACCACTATGGCACTGGGCCAGCCCCTTCAACATATTTTTTTAAGGGGTGATAATTGTATTGTGGTTAGGTTAAAAAATCCTTATCTTCTATAGTATGAATCTTATAAAATTTGCAATGAAATATATTATAGCTGAGATTTATTTATTTTAAAGTAATATGGGAGGAGGAAAAGTGGAGTGAGGTTATAGGCGAAACAAGATTGGCCACGAGTTCATAATTGTTGAATCTAGATGGTGGGTAACATGGTAGTTCATTATACTATTCTGTCTACTTTTTAAACAACAGGTTTACTGAGGTATAATTTATATACCATTGAATTGACCCATTGTGAGTGATTTAAAGATTGTCAATAAATGTATGGGGTTGTATAATCATCACCTTTTAGAACATTTCCATTACCCCAAAAATATCTGTCATGCCTGTTTCAAGTTAATCCTCATTCCCACCTTTTCCTTAGGCAACCACGGATCTGCTTAATAAATTTGCCTTTTCTGAATATTTCCTGTAAATAGAACCATATAATATGTGGTCTTTTGTGTCTGTCTTCTTTGGCTTACCATAATGTGTTTTGAGGTTTATCCATGTTGTACTGTAAATCAATAGTTTATTCCTTTTTATTCTATTCCTCTATTCACCAGTTGATGATCATTTAGGTTGTTTCCACATTTTCATTATTGTCAATAATGCTGCTATGGACGTTCATGTACAGGTGTCTATGTAGACGTTTTCGTTTTTCTTGGGCAGATACCTAGGAGTGAAATCGATAAGTTGTATGGTACATTTATGTTTAACTTTTTAAGAAATTGCCAAACTAACACCTGGATGGGGGGAGTGGGCTGACTAGCACTGCCTGTACTCATTCTACCTTGTTGTTGCTGAGTCGGGGGAAGTGAAGGGTCCTGCCCAGTCTCACTGCTGTGGGGTGGGGCTTGAAGTCCAGCTTCCTACTCAGCCCCACTGACACCATGGTGTCAGGGCAGTTTTTTCTTTGGTGTTTGGCTGGATTAGGACAGGTATTATAAAAAATGTTTTCTGTTCTGCTAGGCCATTCTTTTCCTGGTCTTCGGCTAGAGAGAGTAGACTTTTCCTCAAGCTTTAGTCCTGCCTTTGGTTGTTCCAGGTTGCAGGCTTCTCCAGTGCCCCATCTAGGGTACATGGGTAGCAAAAAGAAAACCCAGGGAACTCACCACTGTATCATTCTTAAGTCCTAATGTCCTAGCCTCCAGTCTGTCTTCTTTCCATCTTTCCGAGTCTTCCTATATTTGTTCGTTGTATTAGGTCTGGGGTGTTTTAGTTGTAAGAGACAGGACTTGAGATGAATGGAGGTACTTCATTTTGGCCCTGGCTGTATTGTTTATCTTTCCTAGTAATCAAATAGCTAGTCCTGATTGTCTAGTGGTTAAGATTTGGTGCTCTGACTGCTGTGGCCTGGGTTCGTTTCTAGGTCAGGGGACCACTTCATCTGTCTGTGGTTGTAATACTATGGCAGCTGTGTGTTTGCTGGCATGCTGAAAGCTATGCCACCAGTATTCAAATACCAGCAAGGTCACCCATGGTGGACAGGTTTCAGTGGAGCTTCCAGACTAAGACAGACTAGGAAGAAGGACCTGGCCACCCACTTCTGAAAAAACTGGCCATGAAAAAAACCCCTATGGAATAGCCGCGGAGCATTGTCTGATATAGCGCTGGGAGATGAGGGCGCTAACAACAAAGAGTAGTCAAACGTGACTGAGTTCTGGCCAATGGAAAAAGGATGAAAAGCGAGGTGCCATTTCCAGGCCTGGTCCATAAAAGACTTCTTTGTCATCCATGCTCTGTTCTCCTGTCTGTGGCTAGATGCAGAGGACTGGTTGAGGACTGTGAGGCCACAGGAGATGGGGGATCTACAAGATAGAAGAAACTGGATTTCTGAATGACCTGGTGTAGTAAATCCATATTGTGCTATACACTGAGCTTTTGGGATTCTCTTTATAGTCAGTTAGCCTACTTTGACTATATAACAAGACTCATTACTATACCTTTTCCTCTCTGCTTTTTCTTATCTTACACTCCCTTTAAGGCTAAACTCAAATCCTCTCTTCTTCACACAACTTCCCTAATTCCATCATTCACTTATTTGAAATCCTATAGCACTGTAAGTTTAATTTTGTTTCTTTTTCTTTCTTTCTTTTTTTTTTGTGAGGAAGATCAACCCTGAGCTAATATCCATGCCAGTCCTCCTCTTTTTGCTGAGGAAGGCTGGCCTTGAGCTAACATCTGTGCTCATCTTCCTCCACTTTATATGGGAAGCTGCCACAGCATGGCCTGACAAGCAGTGCGTCGGTGCGCGCCCGGGTTCCGAACCCAGGCTGCCAGCAGCTGTGCGCGCGCTCTTAACCGCTACGCCACGGGGCCGGCCCTGTATAGCACTGTTAAGTTTAACTCATAATTATAAATTCTTTTGTATTGTCCTCTAGTCCTCTAGTTACTTTGTGGGTTAATACTAACTCTATTGTGTAAGCTTCTAAAAGAAAGGGACCATATTTCTCTCACCTACTCGTTTAAAGGGATGATGAATAAATGCATATTAAATTTGTTCTTTGAAGCATTCAAGTGCCTGAATAATTAAACCCTACAGAAATATGATAAAATGAAATTATCATCATTAAAATTTTTTTTCTTTGACTTTGAGGGTGTTTTTGCACTATTCACCTGAAAACTTTTTAGCCTCTTGATTAATCCATCATAATCTTTATGGCAGAGATTTTCAAACCTTTTTGCCCATGACTCATATTAAATAATATAGTTTTTTATTGTATACACATACTCACAGCTGAAACAAAAGTTTCATTAACAATACTTAAACCGTAATTACCATCATTATGTGCAATGCCCTCTGATATTTTCTATTCTGGTCGCAACCCATTAAATTGATTCTATGACTCACTCATTGGTCATGACCTGTAATTTGAAAAATGCTGCTTTATTGCTGGAGGGAGGCTTGAAAGGGTGAACTGCTCAAATTGAGCTATTACTAAGGGAGTGGAGCATGTTAGCTTTTGATTCTGAAATTTTAAATGTGGGCTTGTCATAAGGGCTTCAAGCAATAAGTCCAACACAAAAGATGAGGACGCCCATGGTCTAAGAAAACTCTTTTGCAGTTAGTGTGGTAGTGGGCCTTTGTTATTACCAGCACCTGGGGTGCTTGTTCATGAAGACTCCTGAGCCCCGTTCTAGATCTATAATGTTAGAGTCATTATCTAGGACCGTAGCATCTGCATTGTGACAAGCTTTATAAATACTCAAATTTGAGAACCGTTTCCTTACAGAGAGCCCCAACTCTTGGGTTAGGGCAAATTGTTGGGGGGTTTGCCGGACATAGGAACTGCTTTTGATTGAAAAATCCTGATTGCCTTATTTTGTTAGGCTTTTGAATTCTAACTCCTAGTACTTTTTAAAAATACGTACTTTTTATTCCCCATCTTATTGTCTGTCAAATCATTTATCGTATGTTTGTGCTAGTTTTAGCTTATTTTATTATTTCTAATCTCTTATACTAATGGTTTTATCAATGTGTGGTATTTGTAATTTTTTATTTTTCTTGCTAGTTGTTTTTATTTCTTTTTCCTACTTTTCATTTCATATTCTCTTTCTACTTTATTTTTAACTTTTACTTTTGTTTTGTTTGTTGTATTTTTAATTTTTAAATGTCTGTTCTATACTTTGTATCTTATCACTTCCCTTAATAAGTGTTTAATCATCTGTAAATTTTTTTTGTTCAGTTTAGCTTTTTTGCCAGCTAATTTTCTTTCTTTCTTCTTTTTTCTTTTTTTACAATATAAACCATCTTTTATTTCTATAGTTTTAAAAATGACCAACAGGAAGCACAAGAGTGTCAGCTGAGTGAATGGCCTATTCATTTATCATGGGAGACTTGTAGCTTTCTCCAGTAATGGCTCCTCAATGAATCACACCTCTCTCATTGATTTGTACAGTTTCCTCCCCACTTGACTCTGGCCGTGTGACTTGCTTTAGCCAGTGGGACATCAGCAGATGTTACTCAAGTAGAAGCTTGGTAAGCACTTGTGAACTGGGAACATGCAAGAAACTCAGGCTGTCCTCCTGGAGGAGACAGTGAAGGACAAATGAGACATCTTGGCCAACAAGCCCTGATTAAATACCTGACATGTAAGGCCATCTTGGACTTTCCAACTGTTTGAGCCCCGGATGAGTGCAGCCACATGTATGACCTCAGGAGAGACCAGCAGAGGAACTGCCCAGCCGAGTTGAGCCCAAAGTGCAGAATGATGAGCAAATAGTTGTTTTTTTAAGACATATAGTATTGGTTTGTTATGAATTAATAGGTAATGGAAACAAAAACTGATAATCTTAGTGAGGTGATGCCATAACAAAATCCTAAAATATGTGGCATTGGTTTTGGGACTAGGTGGCAGTTAGGAGCTGGAAAAATGGTGAGGGAATTGTTGGTAGAGGCTGGACAAAGGGCAAACAACTGTTAATGGAAGCTGGAAAGTTGGGGAGGAAACTGTTATTAGAGACTTGAATGGTGGTGACCCATGCTTTATGGTACTGACACAATTTAAAAAACTGTCACCTGTAGGAACTTGGAATATAGAAGATATACTTAATGAATTCATGGCTTTGGCTAAGGAGATTTCCAGGCAGAATATTGAAATTGCAATTGACTTCTTATAGCTTTGTGTAAGGTTTGGGAAGAGAGAAAAGAACTTAAGGCAACAGTTAGAGGAAATACAGGATGCCCAGGACTTTCTGTGTTTTAAAATAAAAGTTTCTCTTTCCCAGTTCCTAGCAGGCAAAAGATTCTTAAGGTAAGAAATGGCCTGGGATGAAGATCAAATCTGGACAGGAAGACTCTTAATTAAGACCTGAGAGAGATTTGAGATGTTACTTACTCTATCCTGTTAGCTAGATAAAAGAGATTATAAGATCATAAGAATCTTAAGGCTTTGTGACACAGTAGACTGACACTTCTAAAGTAGAGAAAGATCTAGTTTGAAAGGAGTTATGGATAGAGTTTTAGCAGGAATGGAACGAACCCCAGTAAGATCAATAGGAAGTCTACAAAGTTTTAAGGGAGTTGAATTGGCTTAGACTAAAAGGGATAGTGAGTTTAAAAAGAGACCTCTGCTCCCCAGCTTATTATGAACAGGAACACTTCTTTTTAAAAAGACATGATCTCGGAGCCCAAAACCCAGAGGGCAGAGCAACAAGCCATGGAGGACAATAGATTAGGAAACCATTCCAAAGATCAGAAATAGGTCCTAATAAAGGAAAATTCCTGTCCCTGGGGTAGGAGACCCTGACAACATCTGCTGTTGGAATTCACACTTGCTATGGACAAGTGACTTCTTTGTTTCTCCTATTCCTTTTTTTAATTTATTATGTTTATCCTGTCCCTATCTTTCTATTGGATGTTTAGGGGACAGATAATTTGTCTTCTTAGTTTATAAGCCTCTGATTCAAGATAAGCTGCACTCAAGTTGCATCCTAGGATCTTCATCCACACTTGGACCTGACACATGTGGTGAGGTACTGGACTTTGATCCTTTTGCAAAAGTTGGAGGAGATTTTGGAGTTCTTGGGAAGGGTTGTATATATTTGCACATGGGAGGAATATGATTTATTGGATCCAGAAGGCAGGACTTTGGTATATTGTTACATTAATGTCCCCTCCTCTCACCCCAACCCCCAAGAGTCGTGCCTCGTGGTTCCCAAGCTCTTATATAGTCCTCTCCTACCGTGACTCTTGGCTTGGCCATACGACTCCCTTCAGCCAGTGGAGTATCAGCAAACCATGCACACACAGGCTTGTTAGATGCTTGCACAGTGGAGCTTGTCCTCTGGGATCACTGCTGCCTCCATGACTGCAGCTGCCTGTGTGGTCTCAGGCCAGACTAGCTGACTAACAGCCTAGTTAAGCATAGCCTAAATTGCAGAGTCAAGAGCAAGTAAATGATTTTTAAGTTTCGGAGCTTCTTTTTTTATAGCAGTAGGTAAGTAATACAGGGACTATATGTTTTAGCCCCTTTGCGTCTGCCACAGTGCTTTTCAGTTTCTTTTGATGGACTGTTTCCTACACATTTGAACCCCTTAATTCTAATAGCTTTGATCTATGTAATTTAGGTGTCCTATGGACCAAAATTTATATTGATTTGTGCTGTTAAAATGATAGCTGTTTTTTTTTTTTTGTTTCGTCATAGAATGTGGCATCAAGGTCAACAATGAGGAGCTAAAGGATCTAAAATCCATGACTTCACCTTCACAGATTTGTTCACAGATACTGTACAAGTGAAGTGAATAGATTGCTACAATTTGTACCTGTTGGGGAATTTGGCCTCTTTGGAGTTATGTACATCTGAGGAAATTGTCCACGCAGCCTCTTAAAAACTTTATTATATTTGTTGAACCACTTTCTTTCTGTTGCTACACATTTTTTATTTTTTAGACCAGGAGACACATCAGAGAGAAAAGTGGTTTCTTCTGGGCAATGGAGAAGGACCTAACAGTGAATATGAAAGCCTTATTCAATTCAGTTTTAAGAGGAAGTTAAAGATTTGTCAGTATATAGATGTATCCATGTAGCTGGCTTCTATTACGTATAGCAACCTGTCTTCTTGTTACTATGTAGAAATGTTTATTTATAATAAACATAATAAATTTTATATTTCATTAATTGTACGTGATCTGTTCCTAGTTATAGTGATCTGAATTAAGGGGATGCTTAAACGCTAAAGAACTTGTTAAAGAAGAAAACAAACTTAAAAAATATTTTAATAAAAGTATATAAAAATCATGGGCTGGCCCATTGGCATAGTGGTTAAGTGCGCACGCTCTGCTTTGGCAGCCTGGGGTTCTCAGGTTCGGATCCCAGGCGTGCATGAATGTGTCACTTGTCAAGCTGTGCTGTGGCGATGTCCCATATAAAGTAGAGGAAGATGGGCACGAATGTTAGCCCAGGTCCAGTCTTTCTCAGAACAAGAGGAGGATTGGCATCGGATGTTAGCTCAGGACTAATCTTCCTCACCAAAAAAAAAAAAAAAAAAAATCAGATGCTTTTCCCCGTTAAAAAAAATTTCATTGCTTTGTCCTAACTCTAAAGTATTGCATATTGATTGGAGAAAACTTGGAAAATATAGAAAAATATGCAAAATAAAAATAATCTACACCACCTTCCAGAATTAGTTATTTTTAGGATGTTAGGATGTTAGGATGTATAATACTAATAGTAAAACTATCAAATGATCACTGTGTTCTAGGCATTATAGTATAGTATTCACTTGAAATATAATAATTTATTTAATATCCTCCACAACTTTATGATGAAGGTACTATTTATTACTAAACCATTTTACAGATGAAGAAACAGGAGCAGAGAGATTAATTTGTTGAAGATTACACAGATTTAAGCCCAGGCTTTTGACTTTAAAGTTTGCACTTCTAAACCATTGTAAATTCTTCTTATTCTTTTCTGCACAATTTTTCTTCTTTCTTCCCTCTCTTCCTTTTCCCTCTCTCTTCCTCCCTCCCTCCTTCCTTCTCTTCTTTTCTTCCTTCTCTAAATTCAATCACACCAATTTGTTTTTTCATTTATCACATTTTTACCTAATTTATTTTGCCAAACATATCCAAATATCCTTAAATATTTTTCTGCAATGTGATTTTTAATGGCTTTTAGTATCCATATACTATATAGTTTAACCATTGCTAATTTGTTTCCTATTATTGGTATTTAGCTTGGCTTAGTCATTCACCTCTTATAAATAATATGTGATGAACATCTTTGTACATACATCTTTGCACATCGTTTTGATTATTTCTTTAGGATAACTTTTTAAATATGACATTTCCAGGTGTAAGGGTAAGATCACTTTAAAGACTTTAGATATATTTTGGCAAATTACCTTTCAGATAGTTTGTAAAGATTTTTATTTGTACAAGCAATATGTGAGAGTGCCTATAAAACTTTGGTGTGTCATTCTATAGTACATAGGAAATACAATTAAAAATTAGGAGAATGAAACATTAGCAACTCAATATACCTCCAAGTTAAATTAATATGGTTTACATCCATTTAAAAATTTTGTTAATATAGCTTTAAAAGGGTTGCTTTTTAAAGAAAATTAAGAAATTTAGTATCTACAGAAATACAAGGTATTTTTATGTGAATAAAATGTCATGCAGAAATATCAAAATGAGGGGGAAAATATTCACCTCAATTTTAAGTGGGGAATGCTGAAGAACCGTAAGTCTGTAAACAAGGGGATGAGATTAGAACAAAATTATTTTTTAAGAAGGCTCTTAAATCTCAAATTAAAATGTGATTAGATCCATATCTGGATTTTCCCGGGTGAAGAATACCATTGCCTAGCACAGTGCCTGCCAGAGTTGGAATTCAGTAGTTTTTCAATGGTGAAGGAACGAATGAGTGAAAGAAAGCATGAATGAATTTTTATAGCTTCACATCCTTAATGGAAGCATACTTTTTTTTTCTGTTGTCCTTTAATTTGGACGTGTGAAGAATGTATCTCTGTTCCAGCTCATGTGGAAACTGTCCAAAGTCTACACATGTGAGCAGAGAGAGGCTGCCAGGGCTGTCTGGTTAATGTGGAGTGACCAGTCTAGACCAGAGCTCTAAAGTGACTCTGTGAAGAGGAGTTTCTAATGGGAACTTCATGATATCGCCAGATGCTGCTGTTGGGGAGCCTCTGGAAGCTGGAGCAGACGTGAAGAGCCCATTATTCTATCCTTGTTAATATAAGTGCAAGATGTAACTGGGACTTAATAAGTATAAATTTTCTGAGATGCTTTACTATTTGGATTTTTTCCTTTTAGCACTCAAGTATAATGTATGTGTGACTCTAGGTTTTAATCACCTTGCCAGGTTAAGGGCCCTAAGGTGAAAAGTTTGAATAATTTTTGAATTAGATGGATGGTCATTGTAGGGGGTCAAGTATTAAGGGATATAGGTAATAAGTACTCTTTACCTGAAAGGAATGCTCCATTTCTAACTTAAAGCTTTGTGCAGATGTGGGTACAATTATAGGCCATTTTATTACGCACACCTAGTGAGACAAATTCGAGATTCTAGAAGCCATGCAAACAGTAGAGACCCCTGAATAGTGAGAGAAGGTACCTGGCATTTTAGATGATTTTATCCACATTCTTTCAAAAGTGTGATATCTAATAATAATAATTATTCTATAATTTGAATATATATTTATTTTAGCTGTACTTTATGTTTCCTGGCTGGTGCTGCAGTGTTAAGTTAAAAACAAACAGTACTACTTCAGTTTCTTCTCTTACTTTTTAACTATTTCCCCCTGATCATTTCTTTAAATTAATGATTCTTCAAAAGAAGTCTGAGGGCTACTGGTGGTTCCTCATGACTGCTACTGGGGACCATCTCACTGGAAAGCACAAAATTTAATATTTCAACATTTAGATTTTGTGTAGCCAGGGTGGGCGGAGCTCTTTATGGGCTTGAAAAGGTTGAAAGCACTGCTCCCAGAGAAGTGAGGTTAAAACCAGGCTTTGTTGGCAGACTATCAGTAGTGAATTATAGGCTGTGAACTTTTTTTTAATTAAAAAATGAATAAGAAATTTATAGAAAAAAATCAAAACCAGAATAATATCACTTACTGATTGATGGCTGTGGCTAAATCTTACAAGGTAAGAAATCTATCATGTCTCTGTTTAATTCTCTAGGGGAGTTTTATTTTCCTAAACCAAGACATAAATTCCCCCAAAACTGTCATATGATTTGAACTTAGACACAAGCTGAGAATTTAGGCTACCTTGACAGTATTTGTTTGTAGGAGGAATAAAAATCCTTCAGCATAGTCTTTGATCAGAGATAGCATTAAAACCCAACTTTTATGTTGTATTTGTTTCAAAAGCAGGTTTGATATCTGCTGTTTCTACCTTCAGCATAATTTGTTAACATCTTTTTAAAACTGCTGACTTATATTGTCTTTCTTAGAGTGAACAACATAGTACTTAGGTCAGAACAAAGCATACAATAACCTCTTTTTAATGTAACAAAATTTTCCAAAAAGAAAAGAAAAGGAAAATCATAATTTTATCAACTGGAGCTAAAAACTTAGATTTTTAATGTATATGTTTTTATATGTGTACACATATGTGTGTATTTTTTAAAAATGAAAGTTTAAAACATATTGGGTGTAATGTTTTTATAGAAGATATTTATAACTAAATAATTGTGCACATTAAATTTTGGGGGGATTAATTCCTAGAGGTAGAACAATTGAGATCCACAATAAAAGTATGCTTACTTTACTTGCTTAAAAGACATGAAGAAACAATCCACCAAGAATTTAGAAATGAGGGGTAGAATTTTCAGCTTGAAGACTTTCAGTTTAGTATTTAAAAGGAAAACAGGTCAGGGCAATATGTAAAAGCTTAATGTTATCTTGAATCTTGTGATAGAATACTGTACTTGATTTTGCTTCCTTTTGCTCTCTTGTTGCTCTCATCATCATCATCATCTTATTTGTTGACTTTACTCTGTATCAAGGACTGTGTTAAGAACGTTTTGTGGGTCCTCTCATTTAATTCTCATAGCAACCCTCTGAGGTAGATGGTACTGCAATCTCCATTTTATAGATGTGGAAATAAGGCTTAGAAAGGTTAAATAATTTGTTTAAGGTAATCTGGTTAGTAAGGAAATAGAGCCAAGATTTGAACACGGTTTTCTGTCTTTAGAGCAAGGGCTGTCCAAAAGACTTCTCTAAGTTTTTTGATTTTTAACCTTAGTGTTCCATGGTAGAAGTTAAGGAATAAATCTAGTGTGAAGATGCGAGTCATTGAAGAAAAGATGGGCAGAGCAGCTGTCAGGCTTGTTTTCTTCTTTTTTGGTAAACCCAATGATCATCAGTGTTTTTCCCCTTAATAATTGAAATCTCTTTGAGTAATGGCAAGAACATCCGACACAGTCGCACATTTTGAGATACAGGTGGAAACTCCTAGATTAAATATTCTCTGAGGTTTCTTACTTCAAAAAGCTTTATTATTTTAAGTTGCTTATAATTTTGATATAGTCTCTGGGAATCTAGGATTTAAAGTATTAACAACATGCCAAGAACATATAGACTCTCTGGGTACATCAGATTCCTAAAGTTTATGACTTTTAATTTAGATTTCATGTGTATAACTTTTTTGATTTGAAAAGATTGCTTGCTCTGTCTGCAGCATAAACTGCCATTCCCACAAGGGAAAGCAAGATATAAGATTTCCAAATTATAACATGGTTTGCTAATTTTTCTAAAGTAGCATTATCCAAATGAGTTTTCTTCATTTTTCATATAAATTTTTCATTTTGAAGTTAGCACATTATTTTTCTTTTCAAAAGTCATTTTATAAAGCTCAGGAAGTAAAGTGTTTTTTCTTTTTAATGTATTTTTTAATTGAAGTTCAAAGAACTATGTTCTTCAAAAAGCACTGTTTTATAGTGCTAAAGAACAGTTTCCCAATTTAAGAAAGTTTTCCTTTATGAGTGTTGTTCATATTCATAAGTGTTATTTATATTCATAAATGAACAGTAAAGAAAATAATTTTATTCTGTTGTGATTAGCATTATTTCATTATGGAGACTAATAAAGCACTGTTCAACTTTATTTCTAATGCTTAAATTGCCTAACTTGATGTGACACGAAAAATTTCTTACTATCCTTACCCAGAATATGTTTTCATTGAAAGACATGTATACATTGTTTAGATAATATATATTGCTTAGGAACCATCTTATTTAAATATACTTTAAAAACCTATAATCTTTTAAACTTTAAAATATAGAAATACTATTTTCCAGCCACTGTTCTGGGCATACAAAAATGGATACGACCTACAGTTGAGTGCAAGAGCCATATGTGTAGGCAGATACCTATAACAAGGTTTTAAGAACTATTATGGAAGTTTACCTAAATTGCTAAGGGAGCACAGATGGGGGAATATTTAATTTAACCTTGTGGAGGAACGGAAAGCTAAAAGAAAATTCTATTGATTCTTTTATAAAGTCAAACAAGGTCTTCCAGGTGTTGACTGATGATTCTAATATTTTACTGTTTGAAATTAGACATGCTTCTCCTGGGATTTTTTTCCCTGGCATAAATCTTTTGTTTACAACGCATACCATTTGGTTCCAACAGTTAGCGTTAGAAAAGTTGTAGATGAGTGATTCTGTAAGGGAAAGATGAATCCAACTGTCAAGATTTGAGTCTATGGGGATTCTTCTGTCCCCAGCCATGGAGCATCAGGATGTAATTTCCTAATTTCCACGAGGGAACTGCAGTTTGGTTTCGCTTTGTTTGTTTGTTTTTAAGGCTTCACAGATAAGTCACCATCTGAATTGGGCTTTGAAAGATAAGTAGAATTTTCCAAGTAGGGAAAAGGCGTTTTGGGGCAAAGGGAAAGTCTGATGATGGGAGACTCAAAGAGAGAGTTAGAAATTGAGGATGCCTCGAACCTTATAGTCTGGAGGATAGGGTGAATGGTAATACTGTTAATTAAGGAGGGGAATATAGAAGTATAATTGGGGCTAGTGGGATATGATCTCTGTTTTGGCCATGTTAATTTGGGGAGTCTTTGAGAATTTCATTAATTGATTTTTTTGTTTCTTTCCACTAAAAATTATTAATCACCTTACGTGCTCAGGTGTCAAGAATACAGACATAAGAAATAATCTCTTCTCAAAATGCTTACAGACTCTTGGAGAGAGAGACAAGTTGATAATTATAATACAGTTTTGAATATGCTGTGATAGACATAATCACAAATTGTGATGGAGAATTTGGGAGTTTTAATCACCTAATGAGTCTGAGGATGGGAATGAGGAGAAGGAGAGATGAAGAGTGTTAGGAAAGAATTCCTGTGAGACTGTCCTGTGGGATTCAAGTGTTGCTTTGAAGCATGAGTTAACCAGATGGCAGGAAGGTGGGAAGAGGGGGAAACATGCCAGGCAGAAATATTTGCTTACATGATGCTTGGAAGTGTGAGTAAATAACCTGTGTATAGGGCACTGCTTGTGGTTGAGTTTAACTTGTAGGAACTAGGTAGTGGGGATTGATAGTGTCCTGCAAATCATGTGTGTCTTGATTTTCATCTTGAAGACAGTCATGTTGGTAGTGTTGGGAAGCTAGTGAAGGATTTTAAGTAGGGGAATGACGTGATAAGATGAGATGCCCAGCAACCAGTTAGAACATGTGCTAGAATCTCAGAAGAGCATTTGGTGTTGGAGAATAAATTTAACTAGGAGTTACAATAATGGGTAAAAAGTGCTACCTGTCTGCTTGTGGAGCCAGACAGGTAGACCACCATTATGTTACAGTATGCTAAGTGCTGTAGTATGAAGTGCTATGGACTGAGTTTAGAGAAGGAGGAAGTAACTTGGGACTATGCATTTAGGAGTCATCGGTATATGGGTGGTTTTTGCAACTGAGAATATTGATAAGATTTTCTAGGGAAAGAATTTAAAGACAGAGATGAAAGAACTAAAAGTAGAATTCTGTAAAAAAGCAAACTTTATGGAATAATTGTTGAAGAAGAATCATCTAAAACTATGATTTTAGCGCTGTGGATTGCAACTTATTAGTAGGTTGCAAAATCAATATAGTAGATGTGCAATTAATATTGTTGTTTATAGACAGAATTTTGAAAACATGGATTAGGAGAGAACAGAAACTATTAGGATGTATGTAGTAAAAATTATTATTTTGTGTAATTTTGTTCAGATATGTATTTATCATGTGTGTACTGGATGCAGTGTAAAATGCATTTTTTATTAACAGGTTGTGGTCATAAACTTTTGAAAAACACCAATAAAAGAGAGTAAAGAAGAATAGTCAGAAATAATTAAATCACTGTTATTCTTCGCTATTTTGATGGCCAAGTAAAGAAGTGAACTCAATGAAAGTGCAATGGGAAGGAGGTTTTCTCTTTATAGTTCAAATGGTCTCCCCAGACCACCTTTACTGCATCAGTTATATAGGAGGAAAAATAAAAAGAAATAAGGGAAAAGGACTTGCAAGATAGTTAACTCAAAGATGGAGAGAAAGAGGGAGATAGAACGAGAGAATATGAATGAGAAATATGAGTGAGAGAGAACGAACCCCTATGGAAGCCTAACTTTTAGTCTCACCTTACTATGTGATGGCAAAAACTCCGTTCCCTTGCACCGTGGCCCAGTGAAGCCCCTTGGATTTATCCCACCATATCAACTCTGTTCCTCATTAGGGATAGAGCAAGAGGAAAAACGTGGGGAAAGGGTACAAAACTCCCCATAATTAAAATTGTGATATAGTAATATTAGTAAGTTATCGAGAGCTTAACTATGAGTCAAGAACTATTGTAAACCCTTTAAATAATTGATCTCATCAAGTGAGTTAATATTTGTAAAGTCCTTATGACAGTGTCTTGCACATGGTAAGCACTCAGTATGTCTGGCTATTGTTATTAGAACAGTACACATGGTAAGCACTTGGTAAGTTTTCGCTGTTATTGTTATTTAATTATTAATTAGGTAACAGTTGCTGATTATCATAATTTTACTAGTAAGGAAATTGAAACATAATAAAGTTAAGTAACTTGCTCAAATCATGTAGCTAGAAAGAAATGAAATCATTCGTTCTGAGTTGGAGGTGAGAGATTGACTAGTGTAGATGCATGGTGAAGATTGGTGCTTGAAATGTGATGATAGTAGAGAGAAGAGAAAAGATGAGCCATAAATGAAAGACATTATAAGGAAAAAAACCCCTTTAGCTTGGTGACTGGTTAAAGTAAAACGATAACTAAGAATTTAAGCTGGTTGACTGGGAAAATGCTCAATAGGATGTAGGAATATAAGGAAGAAAACTTTTTTTGGTAGGAAAGGATGACAAATTCCATTTAATCATGTTGACTTTTATGTCAGATAGTCAAGTGAAATGATTAGCAGCGAGTTAAAAACTAAAAATAGAGATTTTTAGGTATTATCATATAAAGGAGTTGGTAGAAGCTGGGTTGTTTGAGCTCTCCAAGGATAACCAATATTTTTTGGCCACAAAAAATGTAGGTGGTCAAAAATGAGGTCGTGATAATAGCCCTCACATAACATTTCCACAGCTTTGCCCACATCTGCTTTGTAGAAAGTCTACAAATAATTCCAGGAATCTTTTAAAAAGACTGTCACTGCTGCTCCAGGGCCTGGCTGTTGTCTGGCATCCACTGTTTTCCTCGCACCTGCCCTGGTTGCTGTAGTTATGTCTCTTCTCGTTGCCACCATCAGTGAAGGCGGAGAGCCTCAGTTGTAGTGGGGCACCTTTCCTGTCACCACAGAAATTGCTGTTTCCCCTTATGACGTTCTTAGAGACCCAGTAGAGTCAATGGTGAAAAAGCTCTCCTAGTTTTTCTCATTCTTGTGTCACCACTCTCACCTCAGGTCTCAGACTTGTTATCCGTTGGCTTTTCTGCACCCTTGTCGAAGTGACAGGTATGCTGGCTTCATGGTTCCTCAATCAGATTTTTGTGCCTACGTGGTTCCTGACCTTCAGATGAATTCTTACACAAAATGTTTCTCAGTTCTTGCCCCATCAATCCTCAGGCATATCTAGACTTGTCTGAATTTTAGGGTGAAGGCCACTTCTTAGGCTTAAACTGGGACCAGGAGACTTGATGCATGCTCTCTCCAGACAAGAGAGGTCAAGATGGGAAATCCCCACATTTTCCGTGATTGCCCCATCACTTATTTCTTTTATTCCCTTCACTTCTTCATATGGGTATTTTCCTGGTTGATTTGAGATTGTGTCTTCTTTTCACTCACATCTTCCTAATGTCTTCTTATTTTTATGTTTTATTTTTTAATTTTTATTGTGGTGACATTGGTTCTAACATTATATAAATTTCAGGTCTACATCATTTTACTTCTATTTCTGCATAGATTACATCATGTTCACCACCCAAAGACTAATTATAATCCGTCACCACACACATGTGCCTAATCATCCCTTTCGCCTTCTTCTCTACCCCCTTCCCCTCTGGTAACCATCAATCCAATCTCTGTCTCTACGTGTTTGTTTGTTGTTGTTTTTATCTTATACTTATAAGTGAGATCATACGGTACTTGACCTTCACCTCTGACTTATTTCACATAGCATAATACCCTCAATGTCCAACCATGTTGTCACAAATGGCTGGATTTCATCGTTTCTTATGGCTGAGTAGTATTCCATTGTGTATGTGTACACATCTTCTTTATCCATTTGTCCGTTGATGGGCACTTAGGTTGCTTCCAAGTCTTGGTTGTTGTGAATAATGCTGCAATGAACACGGGGTGCATGTATCTTTATGCACGCGTGTTTTCATGTTCTTTGGATAAATACCCAGCAGTGGAATAGCTGGCTCATATGGTAGTTCTATTCTTAATTTTTTGAGGAATCTCCATACTGTTTTCCATAGTAGCTGCACCAGTTTGCACTCCCACCAGCAGTGTATGAGAGTTCCCTTCTCTCCACATCCTCTCCAACAGTTGTTTCCTGTCTTGTTAATTATAGCCATTCTGACGGGAGTGTGGTGATATCTCATTATAGTTTTGATTTGTATTTCCCTGGTGGTTAATGATGTTGAACATCTTTTCATGTGTCTGTTGGCCATCTGTATATCTTCTTTGGAGAAATGTCTGTTCATGTCTTTTGCCCATTTTTTAATTGGGTTTTAGTTTTTTTGTTGTTGAGATGCATGATTTCTTTATATATTTTGGATATTAACCCCTTATCAGACATATGGTTTGCAAATATCTTCTCCCAATTGTTAAGTTGTCTTTTCATTTTATTGATGGTTTCCTTTGCTGTGCAGAAGCTTTTTAGTTTTATGTAGTCCTATTTGTTTATTTATTCTACTATTTCCCTTGCCTGGTCAGACATGGTACTTGAAAATATGTTGCTAAGACCGATGTCAAAGAGCATACTGCCCATGTTTTCTTCTAGAAGTTTCAAGGTTTCAGGTCTTACATTCAAGTCTTTAATCCATTTTGAGTTAATTTTTGTATATGGTGTAAGATAATGGTCTACTTTCATTTTTTCGCATGTGGCTGTCCAGTTTTCCCAGCACCATTTATTGAAGAGGCTTTCCTTTCTCTATGGATGTTCTTCCCTCCCTTGTCGAAAAGTAGCTGTCCATAGATATGTGGGTTTATTTCTGGGTTCTCGATTCTGTGCCATTGATCTGTGTGTCTGTTTTTCTGCCAGTACCATGCTGTTTTGGTTACTGTAGCTTTGTAGTATATTTTGAAATCAGGGAATGTGATACCTCCAGCTTTGTTCTTTTTTCTCAGGATTTCTTTGGCTATTTGGGGTCTTTTGTTGTTTCATATAAATTTTAGGATTCTTTCTTCTATTTCTGTGAAAAGTGTTGTTGGAACTTTGATAGGGATTGCATTGAATCTATAGATTGCTTTAGGAAGTATGGACATTTTAATTATGTTAATTCTTGCAATCCAAGAGCACGGAATATCTTTCCATTTCTTTGTGTCTTCTTCAATTTCTTTCAACACTGTTTTATGGTTTTCATTATACAGGTCTTTCACCTCTTTGGTTAAGTTTATTCCTAGGTATTTTATTCTTTTTTGTTGCAACCGTAAATGGGATTGTATTCTTAATTTCTCTTTCTGTTGCTTTGTTGTTAGTGTATAGAAATGCAACTGATTTTTGTATGTTGATTTTGTATCCTGCAACTTTACTGTATTCATTTATTATTTCTAAAAGTTTTTTGCTGGATTCTTTAGGGTTTTCTATATATAAAATCATGTCACCTGCAAATAGTTACAGTTTCACTTCTTCCTTTCTAATTTGGATCCCTTTTATTTCTTTTTCTTGCCTGATTGCTCCAGCTAGGACGTCCAATACTATTTTAAATAGGAGTGGTGAAAGTGGGCATCCTTGTCTGGTTCCTGTTCTTAGAGGGATAACTGTCAGTTTTTCACCATTGAGGATGATATTAGCTGTGAGTTTGTCATATATGGCCTTTATTATGTTGAGGTACTTTCCTTCTGTACCCATTTTATTCAGAGTTTTTATCATAAATGGATGCTGGATCTTGTCAAATGCTTTCTCTGCATCTATTGAGATGATAATGTGATTTTTATTCTTCATTTTGTTAATGTGGTGTATCACGTTGATTGATTTGCATATGTTGAACCATCCCTGCATCCCTGGGATAAATCCCACTTGATCATGGTGAATGATCTTTTTAATGTGTTGTTGTATTCGATTTGCTAGTCCTAATGTCTTTTTAATCTTTCTTAAAGTTTTCCATACCTCTTTAGTGGAGTTTAGTAAAGATTTGAATATCTAGCACATTTTCTTTTCAAATAAGTATTGGTAATTTATTTTTTTTCTGGTTCACCTGTGAAGAATCCCAATGAGCCTTTTTGAAAACTCATCATTTGCAGGTACTTTAGAATAACAATTTATTGAAAGCTACTATATTAGAAATGTTTTATTGCCCTGCACTATAGCTATGAAGTGCAAGGAACCGTGAAGATTGAAAAATACAAATGATAGATGTGTCTCTTTCTCCTTGTTTTTTAGCCTTCTTTGAATCCTGGGGGGAGCCAATCATCTGATGTGGTGCTTTTGAATCACTGGAAAGTGAGGAATTTTGAAGTACAGCGTGGTGACATTGTGTCATTGGTGTAAGTAAATCAGAAACATACTATATTTGTATATAAAATTACTTATAATTATCTGATTTAACTGATAATCCACTGTTGATGCCATATTCTCCATTACTAAATTAATGGGTACATTTAAAATGTAATACATTTTTTTAAAATCAGTTTTGAAATGTAATAATACTATGAAAAAGGATTTTTAAAATATATAAAATATATCAGTTAACTGACATACTTGGATTTGGTAAAATGTGTTTTAATCAAATGTTGATTAGGAATTATTATATTGATGACCCAGAGTACATGCATTTGGTATTATTTTTGATTGTTTTGAAATTTTGCATCTTGGAAGCAACTTCTATGTTACTCTTGTATTTTCTTAGTTTTTGGAGCTACTAGAAAAATTTTCTAGAAGTTGATAATTATGACATGAAATTCAGTGATATTTATATATATCAGGAATTTTAACTGAAAAAAAGGAAGTTTGGAAGACTAGTAGACTGGAGGCTTTTGTTTGGGACCAAAAGGTGGCACTGTTTCTCTGTCAAAATATTACGAGTGCTCAGGAACAAAAATTTCATTCTGGTTTTAATGTAGAAAGGAATGTCAACGCATGCATAACTGACACAATGATATAATACATAGTTCTAGTACATGCTTGAATGGTTTAGATTTGAGATTTTTTTGTTTGTTTTAAAAGTAAATTCACACTGAGAAGACTGCAACAGAGCTTGCTTAATTTCTTCTGGTTTCAGCTACTTATAAAAATGTTTTAATATGATTCCCTGTTATGCCAGTTAATGCACTGGGGTAGCAATTAACGTATCAGTGTTACTGTCGTTTGTTTTAACAATAGTAAAATCCTACTGTTTGGCTAAGACTTCCAATTTATATTTTTGATCTTTGAATTGGAATGATTGTTTCTTATTGGATGATAATTTATAATTGTTTGGTCAAAAGCAAAACATTATCTACTTGTTCATACTTATTTGTATGTACTTTGTGGAAATAAATATTTTATAAATGTATCTTTGTCAAGCCTATTCAACCAGGATTCATTTGCAAACATATTAACTAAATCTGGTTAGTAACTAATGAAATAAATAAATGTGAGTAGAGTTCTGTATGGCAGACATCCAAGGATGGGGATTAAATGCTTCTCATGTTCTTGAGTGCTTTCTTTAATATTAACCTACTCTTTGGAGTATACTTTTATTTTGTCATTCAGAGTACTGTTTTTACAACCTCCTTAATGACCTTTTCCATGCTGGGTTAGCCTGTCGTGTGCTCATTATTCTTTTGCCTTTGATTTGACAAGGTTGTATCCTCATTTAGTCTGTAATGGAGAGGATATCTACCCAAGTGAAAGAGGTCACCCTATAAGCAGACAATTGTGCAGTATTTTTTTTTTTCCGTGAGAAACATGCTGACTATCTCTAAGCAAGTGAATTTGAATAGGTAATTGGAAAAAAAAAGGCTCCTTGAAATTCAGGGTTGCATGGGTCCATGAAAGTGCCCTAACATATCATGGACTGAAAGAGAACACTATTCTTTTATGGAAATCTTAAAGTGATTTATATTTATTATATAAATTATTTTCAAAAACAGTATATTCAAATTGTATTGATATAATAAATTATAGCTACTTCGGTTGAACTGTATTTTTAATGAGCTAATTATGTGCTATATCTCTGTCATGTACAGATAAGACAAATTTTCTTTTATAATGCTTGTTGCTAGCAGGAGCCATTTACATAAAAAATGCTTGGTGATTGGTATTATATTATTTAACAACAAATAATCATTAAACAATAATTGTTGCCTCTTTTTAGAAAGAAACAAAAAGTCTTATATTAAATTCTTCTTTGGCATGATCTAATACTATATAAAAGACACTGTTCAAAGTATCTTTTTTAGTTTTATGAGCAAAAATGCTTTCTAGACACACGACCTTATATTTTTATACATTTTATAGACTGTTTTATTTGAAAAGAGTGATGTTGGTTTGATTAATATTCATTAATATACATTTAATTTGTGTTAAACAACACTGAATATTTGCTTTTCTTATAAAATGCCTCAGTCTGGTTTTAACTTAGGTGGTAATTGTCATTACTACATCAGAACATCCTATCTATTTAAGAAATGTGTGACTAATACAGAAATGCATGATTAAATGTTGAATTTAAAGCTAAATATGAAATGTAGTTTGTCATTTTATTTATAAATTGATATTTATAACACATTTCATTGATACATAAGTAATCGATGGAAACAAGGTAGTATGATAATTTATATTTTAAAAAATCCTGGGATTGGGGCCGGCCCCGTGGCACAAGTGGTTAAGTGCACGTGCTCCAATGCGGCGGCCTGGGGTTCGCTGGTTCGGATCCTGGGCACGCACTGATGCACCGCTTGGCAAGCCATGCTGTGGCAGCGTCCTATGTAAAGTGGAGATGGGCATGGATGTTAGCCCAGGGCCAGTCTTCCTCAGGAAAAAAAAAAAAAGAGGAGGATTGGCAGATGTTAGCACATCTGATCTTCTTCACACAAAAAAAATCCTGGGACAGAATTTTATGTATTCACAGTATGTAGAAATATCGCATTTCTATTATAATATTATATGCATTTCTGGAAAACTTTGAAGTTTGCAAATTCATACTTAAATTAGTAGGGCTTATGCAACTTTGTAACCAGAGCACTAATGAAAACAATAACCATTCCAATAAAAGTGCTAGCGCACTTTAAAAGACACATGAAATTTCTAATAAACACTGCAGTAAATGTAGGGTTTTACTTAAAACAAAAAAGATGAAGGTAGCTTGATGGAAGGCGATATAAGGAAGTGTTGAGGTTATCTATATATACAAGGGCAGAGGGACATTATCATCAGAAGTTGCATGCAGAGAAAAGATTGCAAGCTTCGTATAAAATGTACTGATACCAGAGATGTTTTGTGTTACTTTGCTTTATTTATTTATCTATAATTTTTCTTTCTTTCTTTCTTTTTTTTCAACAAAGATCAAGTTTAACCTTGCAATAAGCACTTCTAAAAGAAGGGTTGAATGTATAATACTGATTTTTTTCCTGGCTTGCTGCCATTAGTGTACTTAGCTTTCAGTTGCTGTTATTAATGATCTGGGAACACATTAATGATCTGGGAAAAAAATTTCATGTGGACCAATGCAGCTTCTGCTTTATCCTGAACTCATTTCTCCATTTGCCAATTGCCTATGAGCTAATTCGCATTACAGAAACACGTGCTGTAGAACAGACTGTCCCTTCTATTGCAATGGGTTTTGTTCAGAGCTTATTGACCAAGGCTGTTTCCTAAAGCATGGAAGATCTGAGGGGGTGCCTTTTGGAATATGTTTCTTTACATCTCTTCCTCATCTTTGCCTGTCACTCTCTGTAAAAAGTTGGTCTCAGTGGAGCTACTGTTTAAGCATATTATTCAGTAATGTTAAATCAAAAGGTATATTTATTTAATAACATTACTGGTCACACAAAACAGTACTTGCTTTCATCAAATTTTCAGTATTACTGAGCGGATGTAGGTGACATCATATTCTTTTAGTGGATTTGCAAACTAATAGTGGTGATTAAGGTGGATTTTCTATACCTTGGAATTGACTTTTCATTAACCTATTTGATGGCCTTACTGCGATAGGCTTAACATAAGTAGCACTGTTTTACAATGATATATCAATTAACAAATCCATTAGGACAGAGGTTCCTTCATAATAGAGTTTCAAGTAATCATATTTAAAGGCATTTTAACTTTTTATTTTGAAATAATATTAAAGAAAAGTTATGAAAATAGTATAGAGAGTTCCCCTGTACCCCCCTAATATTTTCCTCAGCTTTATTGAGGTATAATTGACAAATAAAATTGTAAGATATTTAAAGAGTACAATGTGATGATTTGATATATGTATACATTGTGAAAGGATTCTTCTCACTAAATTAACACATCCATTTCCTCACAATGTACCTTTTTTTTTTTGGTGAGAACATTTAAGTTCTACTATGTTAGTAAGTTCATTTATACAATACTGTGTTATCAACTGTAATCACCATGTTATCCATTAGATCCTCAGACTTTATTCATCTTATACTCCCTAATATTAACATTATGTATAACCATAGTACAATTACTGAAACCAGGAAATTGGTATTGATACAATTTTATTAACTGCAGACCTTTTTGAGTTTCACCAGTTTTCCCACTACTGTCCTTTTCCTAGACCAAGATGCTACCCAAGATCCTTTACTTTATTTTTATTTTTCATGTCTCTCTAGTCTCCTCCAAACTGTGACAGTTCCTTAGTCGTTCTTTGTCGTTTTTGACCTTGACACTTTTGAAAAGTCCTGGCCAGTTGTTTTGCAGAATGATTCTCATCTTTTAAATTTCTGAGGTCAGTGTATCTTCAAATGGAGAGCATTGCTGTTGATGGCAGTTGCTGAGGAAGCTGCAACCGTGGTAACAGCTGGGGAGGTAGATGAGACAGGGCCAGAAAAGGAAATTTTCGGGCACAGATCTTTTTAGTTTTTTGGAGCACATACTTGGATCATGACTAAGAGGGTCCATGGCTTCTAGAAGTCCACACAGTCAAGTTTATAGCTGCTAGGAATAAGGAGGGAGAGCTGTGCAGGTAGAGGAAAAGGCTATAATTTATCGTAGAGGTAGAAGGGAAGAAACTAATGCTAGGTCACAGATTATACCATATTAAGCCAGTGTTCAGTTCTAGAGAAGAAGGGGAGGGTGAGGGAATTCTCATTTAATGAGCACCCCTGTATATCAGACCTTGTGCTAAGTGCCTTGTGTATGCCATTTTAATTTAATTCTCATAACAGTATCTGGAGATAGTTATTTTTAACATGATGAAAATGAGATTTAGCAAGTAAATGGCAAGTTTAATAGCAGAGCCAGAATTTGAATCCAGGCCCACTTGACTCTAAACCTGTACTGTCTGATATAGAAGGCATATGTGGCTATTAGGCACTTGAAATGTGTCTACTGCCACTTGTTAAAATGCTAATATTTTGGATATAGTCAAATAAAATATGTTATTAAAATTAATTTCAACTGTTTCTTTTTCCTTTTTTGATGTGGCTAGTAGAAAATTCAAAATTACTATGTGACACACATTACATTTCTATTGGATCATGCTGTGTCTAAACCTTTTTTCATTATCCACTGCTGCTTTCTTGGAGTGTGTCTAAGATGCATTAAGGTGAGATGCTAAAGTCTGAGGTGGAACAACACTAAGGTAGTTTCTATGAAGCAAAGGCAGACCCCCAAAGCTACGTAAATACTTAGTGTTGGTGAGAGTGTTCGGTGATCAGGTCCAAAAATAAAGAGAAAAAGACATGCAATCTACAAAGAGAAAAATGGTTTCCAGAACAGTTTTTAGTATTTATTGACTGCTTATTTTTTCCAATCACTCAGCTAAGAGTTCTGTATTCATTTTTATTTAATTCTTATTTAAAAAAACAAAGCAGGTACTGTTGTTATTCCCATTTTATAGATGAAAACACTAAGATATAGAGAGATTAAATAAACTTGCTTTAGAACATACAGCTAGTAAATGCTAGAGCAAAGGTTTGAAGCGCCTCTCATCAGATATTGTGTTCTTAACCATCATACAATAACACCTCTATACATTATGGTGATGATTTGTTGAGGACACCTACTCATTCTCAATAAAGAAGTCATGTAGGCCATAGTGTCTCTACATCTATTATATTGTTGCCATTTCTGTAGTGAAATTTCTGATACAGTGGTTCCTGAAATGTAGTCTCTTCGTTAATAACAATAATACTTTATTATGAGCATATAGTGTGCATACAATTTCAACAGCTAGTTTGTGACATGCTAAACTCATTGCCACTTTCTGAGAGATGTCCACTGTAAGGGCTACGTCTCTAGCAATAAATGTGAGCAAAGAATTATGAAGATTTGAGCAAGAGAAATAGATGAAATAGAAGAGAGCCTTTGGAAAACAATGAAAGGTGCTAGTTCCTTTGTATCCTGAGTGCTTGTAAATCTTTAAAGGTCCCTTGACCCACCAATGGAAATCAATTGGAATGTGCTAAAAAACACAATTCATGTTTTGAAACAAATGCCCAGAGCAATGATAATACTGAATAATGACCCATAATTGTATTAAAAGCCAATTATCTGTTGAGTTGGGAGAATATAATTGTGTATACTAATCTATTCTATTTGTGCTCATTTCTAGTTTTTTTGTTTGTAGCCAAATATTTTTCTGAGTTTGTTGTTAATGTTGTACATTTCAGGAACACAAATTTAGAAAGATCATGATTTTCAAAGAAGAGTTCTGTGGGCACCTAGTTTTTTTTTTTAATTAATTGACAGTAAAAATGCTGGAGAGTGAAATTCTGGTTTGCAGTTTATTTTGATGAGAGATTTAGTTCTTGGGACTTTCAATTACCCCTTGTAATTTGCATTCATTACTAAGTATATTTACAATTGATGCTTTTAAAAAATGAGATAATGTAAGTATTATTGCTACTATTTGATATAAATTAAACTATTTTTGTAAATGCTATTCATAGACATACCAAAAGTTGTAGTTATTGTACCTATTAAGGTAGTCCTTAATGGCAATTTGCTTTCTTGAGGAGGATAAACTGCCTCCACAATTTTTATACATTTTAATTATGCAATAACACATTTTTTTAGTTCAGATACAAATTACAGCTGTGAAATGTTTCAGTGATCATAAATTTCAATTTTGAATTATTGAGATTTTTATGATAACATAACTATAGGAGATATCCATAGCTTCTGCTCACCCCATTTCATAAATCTTATATCCTTTGAGAGATGTCTAGAAGTTGTCAAAGAACAAAGTTATATAGGCACCATTCTATGAAATAGTGGGTCCTTATGTTTGTTACTGTTTTTATTTTTACTGTGAAAATATCTTGTATTTGACAACACTGTTACTTTTATTAAAGAAAAAATAGTACATGACAGCATTGACAAAGGAGCTCCCAAATACACATTATATGTTGTATGTAAGGAGTCATATTGAACTGTTAAGAAGAAGCATTTTGAATATAAGTTTAAATAATAATTCTAACAGAAATAATTAAAGTTTTGGAGAAGTAAACAGTTTAGAAATAGTTTAAAAATAAACTATCACATAGTTATGTTAACCTATTTTAAATACTTTTGGAACCAAGAAGATATAGATGCGTACATAAAAGATAGGCCACTAAGAGCAATCAGTATCTTATTTCCACTTCCACCTATTATAGAATAGTTTATGTCAAAGTAAGGCCCATACTGAGAAAAATGAGAAAGTTGCATTAAAAAAATATCTGAAGGCATTGCAGCACTACCGTGGGGCAAAGATGCCAGAGTGAAGAGAAACACATTGAGGTGAGCCCTGTATTTGGTACCACTTTTCACCTTGGGTTATTTGTCACTTTGTAAGCAGCATAGGCCATGAAGCTGAGAAACCAAACAGTGGCAGCTAAGATGCGGAGATGCTGAGCAGAATTTTTGGCAGTTTCACAGTGCTAGGGAGTCATGAACTAGAATTCAGGGAGGAGGAGACAGGACCCAAAACACTCCAAAGTTTTAATTGGGACCCCTGAAGGGCTATATCCTAGGAGGTAGGAACAACTAGAAATAAACCATAACTTAAAAAAATTGAAATGCAGCCTCTGCTAAAGTCAATCCTGATTTTAAGGTGATCTGCCTTTACCCTAACTGTGTGTCGTCGCCAGAAGCAACAGACATCATGTAGAATCTATAAGTTTTTGAACACAACACCTAGCATCCAATAAAAAATTACCATGCATATCAGAAGCCTGGACCAAGATAAAAACAAAATAAAATGATAAACAATGGAAACAATTTTATAGTGTTCCAGCTATTGGAATTATCAGACATTGGCTATAAAATAGTTATAATCAATATAGTCAAAAAATTGATGAAAAGATGGATAATTTCAGCAGAGAATCAGAATCTGTAAAAAGAATTGAAAGGAATTCTTCAAATAAAAACTAGTATAACTGGGGGCTGGCCTAGTGGCATACTGGTTAAGTTTGCACACTCTGCTTCGGCGGCCCGGGGTTCACAGGTCCGGATCCTGGGCATGGACCTACGCACCACTTGTCAAGCCATGCTGTGGTGGCATCCCATATAGAGTAGAGGAAGGTGGGTACAGATGTTAGCCCAGGGCCAATCTTCCTCAGCTTTTTGCTGAGGATTGGCAACAGATGTTAGCTCAGGGCTAATCTTCCTCACAGACAAAAAACCCCAAAAAAATAAACAAAAAACTAGTATAACTGAAGAACTTAGTAGATGAGTTTAACAGCAAATTAGATAGCTGTGGAGAGGCTTAGTGCAGTGGGTGATAGGCCAGTTAGAAAATATCTAGACTGGAGTATGGAGGGATGAAAGAATGGCATATCTAATGAATAGTGTAAGAAATATATACAAGACATAGTGAAAAAGGCTGGCCTCCATCTTTTGGAGTCCCAGAAGAAGAAAGAGAGAATAAGGAAGGAAAGAATATCTGAATAGAAAAAGACTAAGAATTTTCCAGATCTTATGAAAGATATCAACCTACAGATTCAAGAAGTATTACAAACATTAGCAGAATAAATACAATGAAAAACCACATTTAGCGCATGTGGTAGTCAAACCACTGAAAACCAAAGAAAAAGAGAAAAAAATTTTAAAATGAAAAGAAAGACATCTTTCCTTCAAAGAAGCAAAAATATTGCCGACTTTTCAACTGATGAGAGATAGAAGACAACTGAAAGACATCTTAAAAGTGCTAAAGGAAAAAAAAAATTCCCAACCTAGAATTTTGTACCTATTGGCACTATCCTTCAAAAATGAAAGAGAAATATACTCTTTTTCAGACAAACAACACCCCCACAGGTGGTCTGTTGTCCTATCAAACTTCACTTACAAACAAATTCAAAATATCAAGAATTTCAAGATGGCAGCTGCAGAGCATTAAGACCCAAGTGTGGGGTCCTTCTGAGCTCAGACCCATGTGTGACTGCACTGGTCACATCCCTATGAAGCTGGCCAGGTGATTGGTACAGGGGTGGGTACCGGACTTACACAGGGCCAATCTGAGCCCCTCCTGGAAATGGGTATATGAATATTAGGGATGAAAAGTTACATACTATTCATTTGTCTTTTTGGTGAGGAAGATTCACCCTGAGCTAACATCTGTTGCCAATCTTCCTCTTTTTTTGCTTGAGGAAGATTAGCCCTGTGCTAACATCTGTGTCAGTCTTCCTCTATTTTATATGTGGGTTGCTGCCACAGCATGGCTGACGAGCGGTGTGGGTCCAAGCCTGGGATCTGAACCCGCGAACCCTGGGCTGCTGAAGCGGAGTGCGCTGAACTTAACCACTACACCATGGGGCCAGCCCCAAGAGTTATATTTTTGTTAGAGTTGTTAAGTTTGAACACTATGATCTCTTAAAAAAAACAGTCACATTTCCTTAAGGCTACATCAATAAATATGTGTTAAGTGTAGTAGGAAGATTTTGATCCTCAAGAAGATTCCACCCCCTAAGTTGACCTTAAAATAGGGAAGTTATCCTGGATTATCCAAGTGGGCCCAATGTAATCACATGGGTCCTTAAAAGCAGAGGCAGAAAAAGAAGTGAGGGAGATGTAGCAGAAGTCAGAGAGATCCAAAGCATAAGAAGGATTTGATGCTCTGTTGCTGGCTTTGAAGATTCAGAGGCCATGAGCAGAGGAAAGTGGGCTACCTCTAGAAGCTGAGAATGACCTCTGGCCAAAGCAAAGAAATGGCGACTTCAGTCCTACAACCACACAGAATTGAATTTTGCCAACAACCTAATGAGCCTAGAAATGGGTTCTCCCCCAGTATCCAGATAAGGGCCCAGACCAGCTGACTCCTTGATTTTGGCCTTCTGACACCCTAAGCAGAGTGCCCAGCTGAACCTGCCAGATTTCTGTCCTAAAGAATGGTGAGATAATAAATGGGTGTTATTTTAAACCCCTAAGTTTGCTTTAATTTGTTATAGTGGCAATAGAAAATTGTGTTAAGCTATCAAAAAATACAAACAGTTCTAATACTACCCTTAAAATGTGTAAGGAAATGAACTTTTACAAAAGATTCTTAAGTATTTGAAAAACACTGATTTTATTTAAGTAATTGACTAACTAATTAAAAATTATTATTTTCTTTTACATAAAACAAATCTATAAGCCTCTACCTGCCAGTTCCTTGGTGCGAGAATACAGCACTAGGCTTTGGGAGAGCTTGCTTCTACTTTCAGCCGCATCACTTATTAGTTGCCTGAGTGACCACTACTCTTTGGGTCAGTTTTAGCATCTGCAAAATATGTATTGACTATAAACTAGTTGATCTCTAAGATCTCTTCCATTTTAAAAGTTGCATGAAAATAGTTTTAGGGATCAAGATGGAATTGTTAGGGAGCTGGACATAAGACTCAATCTCTCAGAATATCAGAAAGGTATGTTGCATACTTTTGAAGCTGGTATCAAAACTGATTTGAAATTTTTTAAAGAAGAGAAGCCGTGTTGGTACATTAAATAGAACTTTTAGAATGGATAAGGAGACTTTGAATACCAGGGCTTTTTTGGTTAAAGGCGTCCAATGAGTATTTGCTTGTTAAGATTATGTCTTAAATTGAAATTATTGAACATGGAAAAACTAAAAGTTGGCAGGCAGCTGTTTTACAGAGGGATGAGAGCAAAATCCTTTCCTATTTGTTTAAAATTGTTCAGAATAAGAAAGCTGTGGAAATCTTATATTTCTTTACTCCTTGTAATTTATTCTGGGAGTTAAGTTTTGAAGACTGTAATGGTTAATCTTGTTCCAGTTATCTCCATCTCTTTTGTCAACTTAAGATGCATTTCCCACCAGTCAACACTCTGTTCACTTGTTCTATAAAAAACGATGCTAGATTCCATATCCTGTGTAATAGTTTAGGTCCTGGAAATGTGGAAGAAATCTCAAAATTAAACTTGAACATCACTTTATTTGATCCAAGGTCAGCAGTTATCCTATTTTCCTTTTCCTTTTGCGGAAAAAAGGCGCTGTTTTTGGTGAGTGGAGGTGGCAGTTACTGGGAAATGTGTGTTTGGCTGATAAGAAAAGGAAAAGGCTTAAAGCGACAGCCACCAAACTTTATCAGTGCTTTGGAGCTCAGGAAAAGTTTTTTTCCAAGAAGGGAACAGGAATACTTTTTTTTTTTTTTTGGTAATTGTTTATTTCTATTAATGAGACGCCTCAATGACTCATATTATGAAAGGTTACTTTTTGCATAATCTAGTGACAGGTTTACTCACATTTAGAGGTCACATGAATATTTACTGAAGGCACAACAAGTGTAGGTTTCACTTTATTAAAAATTGTATGGATGTTGAAATTGCTGATGGAGAAGCTGGTTCACTTTGCTTTGGCGATAGATATGATAATATAATATGGTTTTCTGTGCTTTTAGAGGTCATAAGTTACATTGCAAAGATTTGTGTATTTGGATTGCTAGAAAGTTACTGTAGAGTATTATGACAATACAGTGGGTTGACTGTATGACTTCAGCGTGAGTTGTATGTCTCACATAAATTTCACTATAGAATTAAATAAGAATCATTACATGTTCTAGGTTTATTAAAAATTCATTATTCTACTAGAGGATCTTTAAAGAGCAATAAGAACTTGGAGAAATGATAGAAAAGCTTTGGTAACAGTGACAGTGTGTTAATTGAGTTGAAAGAAGGTAAAGAATGTATTAACAGAATGGATCCAAATTTGGCAAAAAAGATTTGTAATAAATCAAGGGGGGAATCAGTTAATAAAGAAAGAGACCGATTATCAGTGAAGGAGGGGGTGTACTTAATGACTAAATGAAAGGTTAAACTGCTTCTGTGAATTTCAGTTTAACAAAAAGGAAGAAAAGCAATATGGATAATTAGACAGTAATAAGATAATACTGAAAAAAATATCAGAAATCTGCCTTAGGTGTTAGGGGAATATTGGCTAATGAACTTAACCTCCTGCAATTATCTTTGAATATTCACTTTTGCTCTAGAAATGGAGGGAGTGGTGTTTTTAGTTATCTTCAAGGAGGTATGATTCTTTAGCACATTTATTGTATTGTGGATTTTTCAAATGGTAACAAATAATGGAGAAAAAGAATTTCTCATGAGAATGATATCTAGCATCTGTAATTTGTTAAAATACTGTAATTTTACCTATAATTTTTTTGTTATTGATCAATTCTTTAAATTTGGATTCTACTTTACTCATCTGTTTCGTGATAGGAACACCTTTAGAGACTGTCAACCTAATTGAATCATTCTTAGAAATTCAGTACAGGAGATAATGATTCTTAGACTCATATTTCAATTAAGGACTTATGAAAAACCTAAATAGGTAAAAATTCCAAATATTATCTAAATAAAGATTTTTCTTCTCTCTAATTAACCTAATAGCTTATATACTATATGTAATTATTATAATCTTATGAAGATATTGATAGATTCTTGGTCATTTTTACAGTTTCTATCTTATGATTTTTGTCGGAAGATCTTGATAATCATTTCTGGAATCAATATAAGGTCTAATTTTGTATGACCTTTGTACTAATGATCAGATGGTGGGAATAGTAACCAAGACAAGTAAGTTCATAGATGATTCCAAA
The DNA here is from genome assembly GCF_020826845.1 of Diceros bicornis minor. Lineage (NCBI taxonomy): Eukaryota > Metazoa > Chordata > Mammalia > Perissodactyla > Rhinocerotidae > Diceros > Diceros bicornis. The sequence goes on along the minus strand of NC_080742.1, from coordinate 63,219,267 downwards.
TTTGAAGACGGTCTGAATATAGAATTTGGGCTAATCCCAGCTTCTGTGATGCTGTGTTGAGAAAAGGTCATTTGGTATATACAGAAATATCCTTCATAATTATAGTCTTTCTTTGTCACTAATATTCTTATAATTAGCTTGGCTTTTCTTTTATTAGATATTGTATCAACTGTAGCTCTGCCTTGTGTATTAATGTTGAAAACCAATGAAAAAGTCTGCTTTTCAAAATGTTAGTGACTTCCCAACAGCTTATTAGCTCAAATAGGAAATAACCCAAGGGGCATTTATGATTATCTAGTCAAAAAATATTTGGACCAGATACCCAGAGACCTGGGTTCTGGGCTGACTCTGGCACTAAGGGACTGTGCATCAGTTAACTTCTGTGGATAGGTTTTCCTTTTTAATAAAATAAAGGGATTGCACCTGATAATTTCTAAGCTACCCTTTAACTTGACAGGTCTTTTCTGTAACTCTTAGGTTAAATTCATTTTATGATGGGAGGCATATCACAGCTTCTACTCAATACTTATATAATATTTTGTTATATTAAAAAATATTGGCAGTATATTCGTTTGGCAAATGTTTTCTAAGTGCTTACTCTGGGCACAGAATTAGCCACTGTGACACAACGGTAAAGAAAATAGACAGGCAAAGCATCTCCCCTCGTAGAACTTACTATTCTACTGCATCGATGTATCTTGAATAAGACAACATTGAAAGGAGACATTTTTGAAACTTGTCCAAAATGTGGCTGGTTGGCATATTAGAAGGGAAGCTTGATATTCAGTAAATTAGCAATTGTCCCAAGCATGGTACAGTGGCTGCACGGGCTCCCAAGAGTCAAGGTGAGCATTTCTTTCTAACCTCGCATTTAATGACTTCATGTAGGTAGCTCGAAATAAGCCATGGTAGGAGTATTTATATCATAAAAGTTGGAAAATATTACATGTCAGGGCTTTTTAAACATAATTTAATTAAGTTATCTGGTTTAGCAGCATACCATTAGTGGTAAATGTTGTCAGATGACACAACAGAAATGGCAGACATAGTTTCTACCCGTGTGTATCATCTGATCAAAGTAGAGATGAGGCAAAGGCATATGGTGTGCGATGAGTTTATAGAGCCACATGAACAACTACTGATATGATACCGAGCCTAATGAATTACTGAAGGAAGATGGGCTGAGGGAAAAATAGGTGTGAATTAGAAACTAGATTTTAAAGATGATGTGGTACATACTTGACCAGAGAAGAAGCAAGAGAGTTTTAGAGATGGTGTATGTAAAAATTTTGAGGCAAGAGTGAACAGTTGTATGGAAGAAATGGTAAATAGGTTTGTTGGTTTTGAATAAGGTGTCTAAGCTTAGCCTCATATGAGCATAACAATGTTTAAATCACATATTAGCCTATACCAGCAAAGTCCTAAACAGCCAGATTTTCACTAGTACTGAAAACTTGAAGACTGTCATTGAATTTTGTGACCTTATCTCTCAGTGATGCTTTGAGAGTTAAGGAAGTAAAAAATCCCTTATACCAAATTATAGCCTTTATACCAAATTCAAGACTTGTGGTAAATATTTTATAGAATATTGATATTGAATCTACCACAGATACTTACACAGTTTCCTCACCATCAACTGTAAGGTACTCTTCATATGAAGTAGGTTGATATAAACACCAACACTGTGATTCAGTCTGCCAGCATTGAAGGAGCGGTGGTCCTCTGTAACACCATGCTGGATTATGCTTTACTCAGAATAGACAACAGTGGGACACTTAGCACCTACTATGTAGTAAGCTGAAAAGGGGCAAATATAAGCAGGGAAAACTGGAAAACTCATTTAAGGATGTGCTGAAGCTCAGCTTTAAATGATACCTGGGTCTGTAGTTTTGGGAAGTAACAGGAGCCAGTGGACAGGCTGCCATACAGGAGTCCAGAATGAAATACTGTGAGTACACTAACTCCAGTTACGTGAAGAGGGGTCACAAACAGCAAGGTGAAGAGTTGAAAACGTGTAGATCGAAGTTGAAAACTCCTATTTGGAAAGCACAATCACCCAGGGCATGCCTATCTCCATTAGCTAGATTTGCATCAGCCTTTTATCCATGTGATACATCGAGATAGCAGCAGATATTCTTTATTTCTATTACTCTTAATAACGTTGTTTTGGAATACCAATAGTAGTTTTACTTGTTAAAATAAATATAGGGTATATATACAGAATGAAATAAACATGCAATCTAATCAGATAATCTTTTTTCATTTTTCAACACTGTATTTTGGAGCGATAACTCTACAAAGAAAATAACTATCATGATTTTGGCAGTTATTAGCTTATTAAACTATCTCACAAAATTAAGTACTATGTACAGTTTAAAGTGATAAGTTTATTTTTCAATTTCACATGGAAAATTAGCATGAAACGAAAATATTTTTTAATATGTCCTTTCTTACACGGAAAGTATAAATAGATTTATAGTAGCTTAGAGTATTGAAGAAATTACAGCCAAAGATTTTGGTTGGTTATAATTATTGGTGATCCTGAAACTGTGGCTGACCTGTAACATAGTGGTTGAATGAGCTTGAAGATTTCATTGGGCAAAGTAGGACTTTAAATTCTGGCAGCGTTTGAAATATGGTATATCATCATATCCTATAGCTATACTTTGAACTTTTTAATTTTTAACTTTCCCTGAGTATTGCATGTCAGAGCACCATGATGTCTTAGTGAGTTACCCCTCTTGAATGGCAGGTAATAACACAAGAGTTGAGAAGTAAATTCTTTGAACTTTTAAAAATATGTTTTCTTACAACTGTTTTTTGAGAGATATATACTTGAATGGATGAAACTCTTTTTAAAATTAGTGTGGAATTGGGTTGAAAGGAATTCAGAGTGTATATATGCCCAAAGTAAACAAAAGCAAAGTGAATCATGGGTTGACATAGCTTAAGACATTAGTTACATTACAGGTTGATTGGTGAACATAGGACACTCTATGAGGTCATGATTTTTTTTTTTTTCGGTGAGGAAGACTAGCCCTGAGCTAACATCTGCTGCCAATCCTCCTCTTTTTGCTGAGGAAGATGGGCCCTGGGCTAACATCTCTGCCCGTCTTCCAGCATGGCTTGATAAGCAGTGTGTAGGTCCGTGTCCGGGATCCAAACATGTGAATCCCAGGCCACCAAAGCAGAGTGTGCAAACTTAACCACTATGCCACCGGCCTGGCTCTGAGGTCATGATTTTAATGTGTTTGCAGGTTATGTTTTTTGCTATAAGCAAGTCATTTTATTGGATGTGGTATAGAATGAGAGGTACATAACAGTCAAGCTACTATTATCTTATTCTATTCAAACTTTTGCATTTTCATTGACATTTCAAGAGGTGGAAACAGAGGTAAACCTATGGATGACTTCTAGTCTTGGTTTTTCTTCTAACTAGCCAGATGACCTGAGTAAGGAACCTAATCAGTTAGGACCTTAGTTTCTTAAACTATATAATCATGAAGTTGTCCTGGGTGACCTCTTCATAAACTTCACCCTAATGTGATACATAAGGGCCAGCTCTGACAGAAACTTTTTGAATCCTGCTTTTCTTCCAGTTCACTATTCATTCTCTAGATTAGGGCTGTCCAATAGAAATATAGTGTAATAGAGCTATATATGTAATTTTAAATTGTCTAGTTGGCATATTGAAAAAGTAAAAAGCAACAGGTGAAATTAATTTTATAAAATAATATATTTTATTTAACTCAATAAGCCAAAATATTATTTCCACATGTAATTAATATTAAAAATATTGAGATATTTTATTTTTTGAAATACTAAAGTTTGAAATAGTTGTGAAAATCTGATGTGGGTTTCACAGAGCACATCTCAATTTAGACAAGGCCCTTTCCATATGTTCAGCAGCCTCATTCAGGCTCATGGCTACTGTATTGCACCGTGAAGCTGAGGGCATATCACTACCTGTGAATCAAATATCGGGACTTGACAATCACCTTTAATTCCTTCTGTTTTCTCCCCTCTTCTATCCAGTAGTAACAGAGACTTGCAATCCCTAGGATCTATCAGAATTTAGAATCGAATTGGCACATTTTCTCTTTCTTATTTTCAAACTTCTAGAAAGAGTAGTCTGTGAATTGTCTTCAATTCTTTAATTCATTCATTCCCTTAGTCCACTAAAATCACACTTGTATCTTCAATACTCTATAGAAACTCCTTGAAAAAAATTCCCAAACTTTCTCATTGCTAAATCCAATGGCCACAGTATGAATGCTTCCTGATATCTTAGCAGAATCAGGCACTGTAAATACTTCCTCCTTGAAACTTCCTTGTCCCTAGTCATATACTACATTGCTCTTTCTTGGCTCTCCTTTGAGCTCTCTGTTTTGCTGGTTCCTTTCTTGGCCCTCTTTTCTCTTCCCTTTGCCCATTGCACTTGACTTCTTGCCCACCTGACTTCTTTCCTAAGCATCATGCCTATATTTCTCGCAGTCTACTAGATATATCTGTATGATGATGTTCTGTGGATTTTTCCAACCCAACTTAGCCTTCTCTCCCATACAAAACTTGTTGTGTTCTCTGGTTATTATTTTGGTTCTTGGCATTTATTTAGTCACAAGTCAAAGTTAGAGATTTCACCATCATCTTTAATGTCTTCCATTTTCTTACCATCCACATACAATTAGACACAGAGTCTTTTTGGGTCTACCTGTGAAATACCTACTGAGTGTTTCTCTTTTCTCTTTTTGCAGTGCTTCAGTTCAGGTCCTCCTTACCACTTGTTAAGATTCCACATGGTCTCTCTTTCTGTTTCCTCTAATACATTTTCCATATTGCTACCAGAGTTCTTTTCAACACTATTTGGATAATATTATTTTCCTAGTTATAACTTATACTGATTCCATTTGTTGTCTTTTTATGTGGCATATAAATCATAGTCTACTTTTCTATCTTTAACTCTAGACATTCTCTTCTATATTTCCTTCTCCTCTGAAAGCCTTTAAGACCTAAAATTATTTTAATGATGAAATTTTAGGCTTCTTGATTGTTAGTGGAAGAAACTAGGCATCAGAAGTGGATAGTGTGGCCTGACAGCACTCCTATACTCATAATAAATGAGCAAATATATGGTATGCTTATGTGATACCCAATGCTAGGTTAACAAGCAGACTTTTTTGTTTCTCTGTAAAAGAATCCCTGTATAGATATTTCAGTTCCTGAGCAGCAAGAGTTAATAACATCCTGATAACAATGAATGATATATGCTTTATTTACAGATATGCTTTCTATACTTGGAAACTAGTATAGAGTATCTTGGTTAAGCTGTGCAGCTTGGCTGACTTTTATGGGAAAACAATAGATCCCCCGAGGTAACACTAGTGTAAGTAGAAAGTAACTCTGGCAGTTAGTAGATCTAGTTGGGGTGAGAAAGAATGACTTTAATTGTTGCCTATTTCTTTATATTTTTTCAATTGGTTGTCTCCTGGCCTCTTTATTCTCTTAGCATATTTCAGTTGGATGAGATATTGGTTTTTTATAATACAACAAATTTTTTTCAACCAACCAAATCCTATTATTAACCTCATATGCTTTAGCTGGCAATGGGCTTCCCTTAGGCAGCGTAGTCACTGATGATGTGAGGAAGAGGATAAATATTAATTGGAGGGTGTTACATCTGGAAGACCTTTAACGAGTACCAAATATGCTGAGGAAGTGATTTTTGCTTCTATTTCATGATTGTTTGTTTAAAATCTAATTGCTTGATTTGAAAGAAAACTAGAGGTCAGAAACAGCAATGAATAAATTGTCAACAGGAATATTTTTGCATATAATAAGAATATTTTGCCCTTTTCTCAGAAGGAAAACAAGGTAATAGCCAATCATCATATTTAAAATGCTAATTAACCTTCTTATTTCTGTAATTCCAAGCAAGTTTAGACATGAACTCAGGATCCGACATATTGTTTTCAATGCAAACATCAGTCCTCATTGAAAATTTTTTCTCTAAAATCATTTGTATTGTGCTTAAGTGAATGTGAGTAGTGTGATTCATATAAGTAGAAGAGAAAAAGCCGAAAACTGTAATTGCAACAAAATATTTCCTTTAAATATCATATTTTATATAACTGTATATAGTTATGGACTATATGGGAAATTTTAGAACCTAAAAGTTCTTGAGGGCTTACTGTGTGTCGGAAATTGTTCTGAATGCTTTATATATATTAATTCATTTAACCTTCCCAATAACCGTGTGAGGTAAGAACCGTTATCCAATGAGGAAACTGAGGCACACAGAGAGTAAGTAACTTGCCCAAGATCACCCAATAAATGCTGGAGTGAAGATTCGGATGAGGGAAAGAATTCTCACCTCAGAGTTGTGCACTTGGCTACTTGGCTGTTTTGCCAATTAATCATTAGTCTGCCCGTCAGTCAATCTGCTTTTAGAATAATGAACTCTATAGCTACTACTCGTAAGTCATAACTACTCGTAAGTCATAGCTTGTACTCTCATTTCTAAGTTGAACCTTTCTTGAGATCTAGAGAAGATATTTCTGATACATTGATAAATATGTGCTTATGTAAACACACAAATATAGTACATTTAAATATCTCAAAACGATTTTGTACAGTAACAATAATCACTTTTGTTCATTATAGTTATTGCAGCCTGAGGTATGTTCTGCTAGGCCAAGTAAGCAGATTTTTTACAAAGTGCTTTGTTTGTTTTAACTTAAAAAGAAGGCTTGTTGTTTGCAACGATCAATGAGGATTTGTTTTCCTTTGTTCTCTTCTCAACTCTACCTTTTCCTAAAAAGCTACTAAATTTGATGATTTTTCATGTCCTCTTGGAACAATGTTTGGGCTCAAACACCACCTCTCTCCCCTACAATTAAACAAAGCCAAGCATACACTTTGGGGATGAAAATCACTAGGAAGGGCCATTTTTCTGCATGAAGGAGGGGTTTGGTAACTGTCTTAAAAGCCTGGATAGAGCTTGGTAGCAGGTGGGAGTGTGGTGAATCCCATGGAGCAGGAGTGTCCTAGGTGGGGGATTGATGAATATCAGAATCTTGTCTGACAGCGAAGTCATCAAAAATGAGTTGTAAGGAAATAAAACTCCCGAGGATTCAAGATGTACTGCCAAATGGGGGTCAGAGAGCCAGGTATAGTGCAGAGTGACAGGTCTCATTGACCTTTTGAACAATAGGTAGTTTGGACAGTAAAAGTTAAACAGTTGGCTGTGTTTTTATATTTTCCTAGCATACATTTGATTTTGGCAGGTAGGGTCCATGTAAAAGATTGAGGCTAGATTGACTTAAAACAGATTAAGGGAAAAACATCAGAGGAAAAATTAATAATAATAGTGGCTAATGCTCATAGAAGACTTTCTATAGGCCAGGTGTTGTTCTAAGCACTTTAATATATATTAACTGATTTGTTTTCATAAAATTAAATAATTTGACATATATCTCAAAATATATAATTTGACATATCTCCTATGGCCTATATACTATTATTTTTATGCCCCTTTTATTAGTGTACCAGGAGTTTAAATAATTTGCTCAGTTTACACAGTCTAGTAAGTGGTGGAGGCAAGAGTCAAAGTGAAGCAGTTGCCTCCACAGTCCATGCTGTTAACCTCTACCATACGGCTTCTCTAGAGGAAGATATAAGTGTGAGAGGGAGAAAGAGCAGAAGAGTAACAAATGTGTGTATGATAAAGAGTGATGCCTTTACTACCAATTGTCCCAAGTATCGATTTGAGGCATCCATCCCTGAGGTTAAACTGCTGTTTAGAGTTTTGATAAACAAATCCTGTAGATCCTCTAAGTAAAGAATTGGCTTATCCCTATGTACCAGACAGGGTCTTGGTGAGAAACAGATGGTACATTAGTGGGGGTGATGAAGAGGGTTTAATGAAGGGACTGTTTACAAAGGGATGGGCAGTAGTAGACCGAGAAGAAATAGCGCAGCACCGAGAGACTAGCAACAGTGGGAAGTCCTTATAGCCTTAAGCCGGAAGGGGCGAGGAGACGGAATGGAATTACCTGTACTGGTGAGAGCTGGAATCATGGGACAGGGGCTGGTGGACGGGAATCGCAACAGTGGGCGGCTGCACCAGTCACTACCAAAACAGCCTCTGGTGGGGGTTGGGTGTGGTGATAGATGCCCAACTTTCTCTCTTCTTTTAGCTTGTAATCTCCTACAGATGCCTCCCATTTCCTGAACACAACTGGAAGCTAGAAATCAAGGAAGCTTGGGTGGTGTAGTTTGAAGAAGTCAGCCACTGAGGTAGAGTGCAGAAAAGATCAGAGGATGCATCTAGAGGGCAACAGAGATGAACCATCGTGCCATTTATTATGGGTTGAATTGTGTCTCCCCCGAAAAAAGATAAATTGAAGTCCTAAACCTCAGTTCCTCAGAATGTGATCTCATTTGGAAATGGGGACTTTACAGAGGCACTCAAGTTAAAATGAGGTCATTAGGATGGGCCCTGCTCCAATATGACTGATGTCCTTATAAAAAGGGGAAATTTGGACATAGACATATACAGAGGGAAGATAATATGAAGACACAGAGAGAAGATGGTCATCTATAAGCCAAGGAACACCTGTGGCTACTGGAAATTAGGGCAGAGGCATGGAACAGATCCTTCTCTAGCCTCTTCAGGGGGAGCATGGCTCTGCTGACTGCCTGATTCACACCTCTGACCTCCAGAACTGTGCAACAATAAATTTCTGTTCTAAGCCACCCAGGTCTTGGTACTTTGTTACAGCAGCCCTAGGAAACGAATACACCTTTTATCATGATAAAGCTCCTTCTTGACCAACTTTGCTTTCAGTTTCTTTTTGAGTTTATATAGAGTCATAGATCCATGAAGACCTTAGAAATTAGCTAGTGCAAAACATTGATTTTGGAGATGAGTGCTTTGCGTGAGGTCACAAAACTTTAATGGCAGAGTCAGAGCTAGGGCCATACAGGCCAACTGTGTTAGAATTGATAGAGGTGGACATGCTAGGATTTCAATTAGGCCCATAAATACATTGTATCATTGAATTTTTAGTTAAGAAAAACCTTATTGCTATAAATTTACAGGTTTTAATATCCTAATCATTATTTTCTGAGTGTTAATTATTCCTTATTAGTGTGTTGTTAATTTTTTAAATCTGTACTTTGGACCAAAATTTTCTTAGTGTCAGCTTTGGAAAATCTTCAGGTGCAAAACTATTTTGAAAATTTATAAGCAAAATAATGTTATTCAAGTGATGATCATGTTATCTATCACATGGTTTAGTGATTATAAATTCAGTGTATCAAGTTGGGAGACTTGATGTAATTGAGCTGGAAATTCATATGTGTACAAAATCAATTGCTCAAATAATGATTGGTTATATTTTGAGAGTTACTTTAGTTGATAATTTAAAAAAATGTACATTTAGAATGTTTATTAAAAATTTAAAGCATATAAATAAGTATAAGGATGTTTATAAAAATCACTTGCAATATCACCCCCACCCCCAATAGATACTATGAAATAGTATCTATTTTCATATACTAATAAAAATGGATAATATCCATTTTTTTCTGTGTATTTGTGTACATATGTGTGTATAATATATGTAAAATGAAATTATGTCATACCAACGTTTTTGTAGCCTACTTTTTAAAATTCAACAATGTAATGGCAACTCAACTTTCTTCCATGTCAGTAAATACACTTTGAAGAAATACTGTGCAGCCCCTGAAAGTTATATAGTAACTATTGCTTCCAACTTTTACTAAACAACATTATGTTAAACAGTTTTGCCTTGTAAACAACAATATTATAAACATCCCTGTAGGTAAATCATTGGTGGTTATCCAGTTCTTGTTCTGCATGGAATCGTGTTTGCATGACGAACAACAGAGCATCATAAAAGCAATTACCAGTGTCCAGAATAAAATGAAAACTCAGAAACATATCTCAATAGAAAAAATTTGCAGTAGGTTAGAGAGATGTGCCAAAGTCAATGTATAAACAAAGCCTTCAAAGAAAAGAGGATTTAAAGAAGCCTTCACAATAAACCTTAAGCTATATGTTGGGAGTAAAAATAACAGCCCTTTAGGGAAGCAATTTGGCAATGTGCGTCAAGAGCCTTAACAAACTTGTGTCTTTGGGGCCTGCCCGGTGGTGTAGCGGTTAAGTGCACATGCTCTACTTCGGCGGCCCGGGGTTCACGGGTTGGGATCCTGGGCGCGGACCGACGCACTGCTTGTCAAGCCATGCTGTGGCAGCTTCCCATGTAAAGTAGAGGAAGATGGGCATGGATGTTAGCCCAGGACCAATCTTCCTCAGTAAAAAGAGGAGGATTGGCATCGGATGTTAGCTCAGGGCTAATCTTCCTCACAAAAAACCCCACAAAACTTTCATCTTTGCTAGAATGAATATGTATGTAAAAAATTATGAATATATATAAAAAAATAATATATATAATTTTTTTCTCTAGGATGCACTCTGCTTTTTATTTTTGTTTGAACACATTATTCTGGAAAATTTTAAACATATACAATCTTATTTCTTCTGTAATTCCCATTCCCTTCCCTACCCTGTATTATTTTGTTGCAAATCCCAGGCATCATATTGCCTTTTAATTTTGATTATTGTTTTAATATTGATTATTGCAAAAACAATAGTTTTTTCCTCAAAAATAGTTCAATTTTGAGGAGTGTATTCTAAGAAAAGAATTTGAAATACTGGAAAAACTGTATGCTCAATATGGCCCTTACATAATTATATATAATGGTAAAAGAAATTGAAAGCAACTACCCGCTAAAGGAAAATATAGATTGTGAAATGTTCGCGTGGTGGAATGGTAAATTAAAGTGAAGCATGTGAAAAGTTTAAGGCAACATGAATGAGCACTTATGTTGTTATGTTAAATAATAAAAAAAGAGAATTAAAAAACTGCATAGAATCAAATGAGCAAGTAAAAACTTGGCTTGGAAAAAATATGAGAAGGAAATATACCAAAATATGAAATAATGATTTACTTAGATCACAGTGTTGTGGTTGATTTGTTTTTTCCTTTTGTCTGCTGTTCAGTATATTCTGTATCTTCTTTATTGATCACTAATTAGTTTTGTGATGGGAAAAATATGATAAACTTAAATTTTAATAAAAACATGGAATATCGTATTTGGCTTTAGATAATCATTCTACTAGACTCTAATTATTTATTGCAATTGTTGGAACTAGTTATAAGAATAAATAATATCAAAGAAGGATATTGATAGGATTCTTCTGAATTGCAAAATTTCCGATTGACTCTCTCATTTCCTCCTTTCTCTAGCTAACTTTTCTTCTTTTACCACTTAAAAAAACAGAGATTTTATTTAAAAACCTCCCACAAACACCTTTACTTATGAAATACAAACAAAACAATAATAAAATGGTCTGCTCTTCTAACTTCCTGTCATGTTAATTGATTGGCATTAAACTTGCTTCTCATTTCTAGTTGGACTTCCTCTAATTTCTTTTAGGTCTTGGAATTTGCACTAAAACTCTTAAAATGCCAATGTGTTTAGCTGTATTTGTAGAAGAAGAATTCCTTATCTAATAGCATTCAGATAATAACAGTTAAAATTTCTTTAGAAACTCAATTATGTGCCCAGATCTTTATATGTTTGTTCTGTTTGGTTGATTTATTGTAATTCGAATATATTGAGTGTGAGTTAACTTTTTATGTCTGAGACTCTGGCTACCTTCTCTCCTTTGCCCCCTCTACCCTTATGCTAGGGTGACATTTCAGTGCATACAGCTGAATTTTAAAATGAAGCATGTTGCCTGGTTTCTAGCTGCCTTTTTGGGGCTTCTAGAGCTTCAATGAAACCATCTTAGAGCCGCATTATGAAGCATTTGTATTTCACTGAAATCTAACAAAACTTTATTAGAATTCTCTGAATTATTTTCTGATTTTCAGAGTCAGCTTGATCTCAAAGCAGAGAGCCAAGGGTGCTCTCTAGACTTTAGCAATTTACTTTATTCCCCCATATTCTTTCTTAGGAATGAGACTACACACCTGCAATCTTCCTATCAAAAGACCTCCGTGCAGTGTTCTTTTTAACGTAGTTCCCTGTGACTTTCTGCTCAACAAAAAGGATACGTTTTTAAGGAAAAAAACTACATTTTACTATATTAAAATAATAATGATAATAAAGAACAATAATAATAATAATAGACACTTTTGCTTGTCATTTTGGTTGCTGTGACAGAGGGAAAAAAAAATGACAAACGGCTCTTGAAACTTTAGCCTAGAAGTATCACATGTCACTTTTACTCATATTTCATTGGTCAAAGCAAGTGACATAGCCTCTCTTAAAGGTGAGTGGAAAAATATGGGAAGGATATAAAGGAATATTTGTTTAGTATTTGTGAGCACGTTTATATGTCTGATTGGTTGATTGATTCATTTATTTATTTAACTAAAATTTACTGAGCACTTAACTGTTTGCTGATCATTGTTGTATTACCGGTACCTGCAATATGTACAACACAGACAAGGTCCCTGCTCTCCTGGAGCTAGCATTCTTGTGATAGCGCTATTTGGGAAATCAGCTTGTCAGCATTAATCAAGAATCTTAACAATGCTTCTATCTTTTGGCCCTGTAATTCCACTTCTGAATTGCTGCATTAAGGAGATATTCTTAAATACAAAAAAAATTATGTATAATGATAAACATTGTAACTTTCTTTGTAATATTGAAAAATTTAAGAGACAAATGTCCAGCAGGGAAACAGTGAACTACAATACATTTTCTCTAAAAATATTATGAACTCATCAGTTTGTATGGAAAACAGTTGTCACATTTTTAGTGGCTATTTTCAACAACATTTTAGCATCCTCTGATGAAGTAAAGCAGGTAACATAATTCATTCTGGGCTTGGGAACTGGAAAGATGGTGAGGGTCTTAAATTGTTAGGATTATAGAGGAGAATTAGATGTCCCCAAGTATGAGTTTATGTACAGGGAGACTATGAGGATGTAGAGAAACAGGAAGTTTTGAATCCTAATAGGATATCAAGTCATTCAATTAGACATCCTGAAGGTAACTGGAAACATAGGATCAGAGACTGGTTGGAGATTAGAGCTAAAAATGTTCTTTGGGGATTCATCATTATAGAAATGTTAGTTGAACTTGTGGAAGTAGATAAGCTGTGAAGGAGTGAATTAAGAAGAAGGAGAATATGAGCAGAGAATCAAATGGGAGTGGTGGTGGGGGAAAGGATGAAAAGAATCCTTAAAGTGATGAAAAGATCAGAGAGATTGGAGAATCAGGAAAATTCGCTGTTTTGGGAAATTTTTCAGGAAAGAATTTTTTGAAGGGAAATACAGTAGAGAGGCAAAGGTGAAAGAGCTGGAGGAATAATTTTATTGGTAATTTAGGGTAGTTTTCTTGGTAACTTAGGGTAGTGAAGTAGTAGTATGTCACTCATTTGTTAAAATAGAAGCATATTATGGATATTATTGATGATAATAACATTCTATAAAAATCGATCAAGTTTTTTGTCCAATTTAAAACTACTGTTAGTAAAAGGATCAAGTGATAGATTAAGTGGAAATAACTTATGTTTTAATAGAAATTTACTCATACAAAGAAAATGTACTCATACAAGGAAAATTTGCTCATGCAAAGCTTTATGCTAACCAAGTAGTCGAAAAAACAATTTTATTTATTTACTTATTGAAAAAAATAATTTATATCTTGGAGATCAAGGCAGATTAAGTGGCCTGAGAGCTGCAAAGAGAAAAAAAAATGAGAACTCTAAGTTTTAAATCTTTTAGACAGAAACATCTGGGTAGTCTGGTTCTATTTAGAAACTCAATGATTTACACGCTATATCTTGAAGCAACTAAAGGACGTGGTGAACATTTTTCATATGTCATAGAGTATTTTATATGTTTGCTTTAAGGGACAAATTAGTGACGTTTGGAGACTTCATAATAACTTTGTAGGAAGAACTAGGGCATTTGTAATGAGAAAAGTGTAGTTTTGCCATGTACCAAAAAAAAAAAAAAGAACGTTATAAGGTAGTAAAATGTAACATCATCCTGTATACCTAGAAGGGCTATTGTGGCAATTGTGTCTGTATAGACCTCCTTTATCCTCAAAACTTTCTAGTTTTCAATGAGTACAGACAGGGCCTTGCTCAAACAGTATGGTTGGAAGATATTTAAATTTCTTTTTGTGCATTCTATGTTCTCGTCCCACTACAGAATCTAACGGCTGGGTTTCTACAGTTTCTTCTTTTCTTTCAACACATTATGAAAGACTAAATATTAAGAAGTAAAATTTAGAGGGAGATCTGATTGATATCATTGATAAGGATTTAGATATTAGCTTTTTAATTTGGAAGAAGTACCTGAATCTTGAAGACAGAACTTTGTCTCCTTCATTCTCAAGGAGATGACAACTAGTTGGAGAGACAATCCTTTAAGCAAAAAGCCTATGATATACTGATTGAGACTGCTGTTATAGTAACAGCAGTTTTAAAAGCTGTTAATTAATACTAGATTGAAAATGAGAAAGAAATGTCAGCAGTACATCAAAAAGGAGGAGGAAGATTATTTCCTTGGGAAGGATGGAAGTATGGGATGCTTTTTTTTGTTGTTTTACTTTAAACCAGCCCTTTTATGCTATGACATCTTTCTTGTCCTTCTCTAGCCGACCAAACCACCATTACTAGTCTTTCAGTTAACAAGAGATTGAACAACCTTGGTTTAATCAAGGACCTCACCTTTTATTTTTACCTCTAAATGATTATTTGGCTTCACTGAGATTTTGGGTCTCACTTTTAGGATTCATATATTTCTACCTATCTATATGAAACAATACTAGCTCTAATATTTAAGCAAATGATGACCATCTAATGATAGGGTTTCTGATTATAAGCTATTTGCCATTTATAATCATGTTATATATTTCTGCATTTGTACCTATGGTATTTTATGATTTATAAGATGAACTTTTTTCCCCCATATTTCAACATATGTGAGATTAAGATGCATCTTTAAATTGATAGCTTCTTAAATTCCCCGTTGGCCAGGTGGTGGTTTTGATGTAGTTGCCATGCTGTGCATGTGTGAATGTGGTGATAGTGTCAATGCTTTAACTGAGTTATGTGTACTATAGGTACCACCATAATTGCCAAATCCTATTATTTGGCCTTGGAAAGATAAATTATATATACACAAAGGCATAGAAGCAGAGCAGTAGAATATATGACAAAGATGGATTAAAAAAATACAAGAAAGCTTAAATGATAAGAAAACATTATGTGGTAGTTTAGTTGGCAGCTTTTTTTCTTTCTCAGTGATATGTAAACAATAAAGGTACATCATATAATGATGGTGTTTTGTATTCACTGAAGCATACTATATTATTTTAGCTTGAGTAATTTCAGTGGGATGACTTGTGATCTAGTGGAAATTTTAAGAAAGTGTGTTCATGGAAAGTGAATGTCATTTCAAAAGTCATACTTTTATAGACTTTGTTAAAGGTTACTTTTTAAAAAATCATAACTTATTCAGATACAAAATGAACAGGTGTCAAAGATTTTATTTTGCTCATTAATTAAGGAGAGAACCAGTAAGATGTTACAACTTGTTCAAAGGATAATTAGAAGAGCACATATATATAGGCAGTCAGGGATGTTGAAAGAATGCACGGCAGATGCAAAACTGGTCAATATCTGTAGGACAATGATCCTGTGAACCATGATCATCAATGATTTTTTCCCACTGGACAAAATTTATTTGCATTTCTATGGAAAAGAATCATTTGTATTATTACGTGTTTTACAACTTACAGAGTTATAAAGTAGCTGAAAGACAATAAAAGGCTTAAGCCCTTATTGAATCAGATAACCTACAAGGGTACACTAGACAGGAATACCCACTAATACTTTTTTGTATCTTTCACATTATTTGCTGACAAATGTCAGAGTTTAGGTTTCCCAACAGGCCTTGTGCTGAAATTTAACTTCATAGGAAGGATTGCATTCAGATCCATGCTAGAAAGATCATTGCCTTATCTTTTCTTCTGGCCTCTTCCTCTGTTACACATCACTCCATCTAATGGTATTAGAGTGTTACTGGTTTTGAATTTCTCATTTATATCTTTGGTCAGTAAATTGAATTTAGCCCTGATTGTATTTTAGGGTAGAGAAAAATTTTTTTAGAAACTTTAAAAATCAGGAATCTACAAATACTTATTAATCACATACCTTGTAAAAGCCTATCTAGTTAAAAAAATTTTATTTTATCCCAAGAATTAACTCTTAATAATGAAACTGAACAAATTAAAAAAGAATCCTAGCAATGTTCTTCTGAACATTGCTGAAATGATATAAAAAACAGATATTCTTAATGAACTCACCTGTATTCGAAAAAGAATGTTTGTATTTAATACATTTTATATTTCCTTTAGTGAGTTAAGAATGAAGTGTTTCCCATTATTTTATGTGATTAATCTTCTTAGATGTGGAAAAATGGAAAATAGAATGTATTTAGTGAGAGCAGAATCAAAATTACTATAGCAAAATACACATTACCTCAAAATTGGGAGTATATTAAATTAATTTTCTTACTTTTTTTGACTCATTAATTTTGGAAACAGGTATTTACTCTCATTTTCTGGTAGCTATCTGAGCATAAATTGTCACTTGAGAATTATTTGATTCAAATCAAAAGTGATTCAATTTATTGTTGTAAAGTTGTCTGACATTGGTTTGATGATGTATTTTTTTTTTTATTTTTTAAAATTTTATTTATTTATTTTTTCCCCCAAAGCCCCAGTAGATAGTTGTATGTCATAGTTGCACATCCTTCTAGTTGCTCTATGTGGGACGCGGCCTCAGCATGGCCGGAGAAGCGGTGAGTCGGTGCGCGCCCGGGATCCGAACCCCGGGCCACCAGCAGCGGAACGCGCGCATTTAACCGCTAAGCCACGAGGCCAGCCCGATGATGTATTGAATATATGAATGCAAAAAGTTCTTAGTGAGCACGCAGATACATTTGTTTAACTGTTATTATATTTATCAGTTGGTAATAAACGTTGTTTTTTTTTGTGAGGAAGACTGGCTCTGAGCTAACATCCATTGCCAATCCTCCTCTTTTCGCTGAGGAAGATTAGCCCTGAGCTAACATCTGTGCCCATCTTCCTCTATTTCGTGTGTGGGATGCCTCCACAGCATGGCTTGATGAGCGGTGCATAGGTCCGCGCCAAGGATCTGAACCCGTGAACCCGCGGCCGCTAAAGCAGAGTGCGTGAACTTGACCACCATGCCACTTGGCCGTCCCCTGGTAATAAACATTTTTTGAGACATATTCTCTTACATTTAAAAGTCTGGCATGTATCTTGTGCCGAATTTCCCAAACCATAGGGAAGTACTCATTGATGCATTCATTTATTTAGCAAATGTTCACTAAGTACCTACTACATACTAATCACTTATAAACAGATGTTATTTTAGGGAGCTTTCTCTTTTCACAACTAAAAGAACAGAAATGCTTGGGTTTCGCTGTGTGAAAGAGTGATTTTTGAGGTAGCTTGAGATATTGGTTGGAGGCAGCCAATCAGTTAATATCTGGACTGCTCAAAATCACCCTGTGCACTAGTGGCAGCCCCCCTCCAGTCTTTTTTTCGTTTCCCTCACTGATTCAAGGGCAGATAGATGAGCCCTAGTGCTGTTCCATATTAACAATAAAGGTGATCTCTATGTTTCCTCCTCTACATGCATCTCCCTCTACATGTAGTTAATCAGTTTAAGGCAAGAGGTTGTCATCAAATAAAGCTACAACTTAATATGAATACTTTTACAATAATACATTACAGCATCTATTTATGTATGTTAAATAGATTCACAAATGTGTATTTGAGTCTATAACTATTGGACTTTATTTTTTGTGTCTTAAACAACAGGAATCTATTTTCTCACATTTCTGGAGACTAGAAGTCCAAGATCAAAGTGTTGTCAGCAAGGTTGGTTTCTTTTGAGGCCTCTCTCCTTGCCTTATAGATGGCTGACCTCTCCTTGTATCTTCACATGGCCTCTCCTCTGTGTGTGGGCTTTCATAAAGGTTGTTGAGGGACAGTGTTGATCAGGGGAAATTCAGAGGAGTAAATTTACTATAAAAGTGGGGAGAAGGCATAAAGGATAATGTACACAAAAATGAATGAAGATAGTAGATTTATAGGAGAGATAGTCAGGGCAGGAGACCATGAAGATGCTGCCCAAAGAGGGAGAAGAAACAAGCTAAAGAATTGGATGCTTTGAGTTCTTGTGGCCATGAAATGAACTCAGTCAAGAACAGAAGTATTGTTAAGGTTTTTTTTTTTTCTTTCTTTCTGTTTTTTTTTTGGTGAGGAAGATTGGTTCTGAGCTAGCATTTGTTGTCAGTCCTCTTCTATTTGCTTGAGGAAGACTGGCCTTCAGCTAACATCCATGGCAGTCTTCCTCCATTTTGTATGTGGGTTGCTGCCACAGCATGGCTTGATGGGTGGTGTAGGTTCGCACCCAGGATCTGAACCTGTGAACCCCAGGCCGCTGAAGCAGAGCATGTGAAACTTAACCCCTATGCCACTGGGCCAGCCTCAGTATTGTTAAGGTTTTAATAAAAGCTGAAGTGAGCATATATCACTTCCAATTGTAGTGGCAATGGACTCTTACCTATGATAATGACATCAGGGTGAGAAAAATCACATGCAAATTAAGTAATTAGAGTTGGAGCAACATATAATTTAGTTAGTTCTACCTCAGATGGGGAGTTTGGTACAGACATAGCCCCAGGCAAAGAAAGAGTTCATTCGTTCAGTATATTTTTGAGCACCTACTATGTGTCAGGCACTGTTCTAGGTACTTGGCATAGGTCAGTCAACAAAATGATGTAGATCTCTGCCTTTATGAAGCTTACTTTATTTCTAATAGGAAGAGACAGATAAATACAATAGATGTGTAAATTATGTAGTGTGTTGGGAGGTGAGTGCTACAGAAAAGATTGGTGTAAAGAAGATGAGTAGTGTTGGAGAAGGAAATGGTGGCAAGTTGCTGTATTCAGTAGAGTAATGAGTTGGCTTTGAATTGGAGAGCTGTAACAACCTGCTGTTTAGATTTCTTTCCCTTCCCTCTCAACTCTGGAGACTTTAGGTCGGGTCTACCCAGAGAGATTAGTGGCAGAGGAACAGGAAGTCAATAGTTGTGTATTTTTCAAGATCGTAATAAAATTCAATAATAAATAATAATGAAATACCTGTGATGCGCTTTTGTCCTTTCTTTTTTATTCAGCAATAGAAAATAATAAAATGTGTCATAGGAAAATGGGCAGCAAATTATCAGAGTTCAAAAACGGGGATAATTTATTGGAAATCTTATGAAGGATTTTGGTAGCATTTGAGTCAATGCTTTATAGGACTTCTATGACAATTTTGTGTACCTCTGGTTTGTTTAGAGAATTGTTAAGTTTTATCTGCTTTTCAAAAGACCAGATAAAAAATGTTTCTTTGGCAAAACTGTGCATATCTTGACAGCTTGTTAAAACAATGGTTAGCTTCTACCTTTCAATTTCACATATGCAGAATGCATCGTAAATTGCTTTACTAAACCTGATGCATATATATAGTCGTGGTAGAGTATATGAAATGGTTGCTGATAAGAACCTTACAGTAAGGTTCAAAATTAGACTATAAACCAACATCTTGATTAATATATCAATGTTACTAGAGAAAGATAAATCTAAACTGTTCCGTGTATCACTGAGTAATGTAATATCTCCTGGAGGTATCACGCTCCCTCAGCCCTACTGCCTGTTAGTGACTAGGGTTGTTTTACGTCTGTATGGAAAGACACCATTGGTTTTATATTTTCTGTGACCTATATGTTTTCCCTTATCTTCTGCTTAATTAAGCCTTCCTTTTAAAAAAGTATTTACTGATTTCTTCCTTATGCTACCAGTGATATGTCCAGAGAAAAGGTAGGAGCATTCAGGCATTATGTTTTGGTAATATGGCATTTCAATCACTGATTATGCTCTATTAATTTGTGGCCTTTATGCACTTGGTCTGTTTGATAGGATTTCTTCCTTTAATACTAAATCAGTTTGCCGTGTCCCCTTTCTTTTTTCTCTCCTGCTTTGTTCTCTTGCTCCTCTCTTTTCTTCAATTAATCCTATTTCCCAACCTCTACCCTTTCAGCACTCCACGAAAAGGATCATCCAATTTGAGCTCTAAAATGTATCTGAAAACACTCATAGTGTCTTAGAGAACGTGCTTGAACTCCCATTCTCTATTTGTACTTGCAAGTTTCACTATTCTCAGTCTTCAAATTTGTGCTTCTTTATTCTTCACCATGACTTTTGTATGGTTTTGCTCCTTTGAAGGCTAAAGCAGCTTAAATTAATAATGTGTGTATATTTGTGTGTATATATGTATATATCATTTTTTGTTCAACTTTCTTCCAGGAAAGAGGGGGAATACATTGGTTGGAAGGAGGAGAGAGGGTAGAATATTTTCTTACTTGGGGAGATGCTCCTCACTGCAGCTGAGAGTGCTGTAGTGCAAAATAAATGAATAAATGAGGAGTTGTACTTTTTTTGGTGCCCCAAGGTTTTTCTGTCTCAGAACAATGTACTATAGTATGCTTGGGGATCCGTGGGAGCAGACCTTTTTCCTGTAAAGCTGGAGAAAGGGAGTTGTGAGAAGGAAAATGGGAAAGGAGATGTTGGAAGGCACCTTCTCACATAGATCAGTTTTAGGAAAGAGTTTATAGAGAAGTTAAGGATCTGGAAATTGATTTGCTTCAAAATATTGTGTGCCTAACTACTCCTTAGAAAAATCTTCATGTAATTACAGCAGTATATGTCCCCTAGCTTGAAGACCACTGCTTTGTTCTCTGTAGTTTCTATCCCTGATTATTATTTGTACTCTTACTTACTTGTGTTAGGTATGCACATTATCATCAGGTTGACTGTGGCCTGTTGTTTATTTTCTAAGGGCAAGAAATATATAAATTATTTACTTTATTATCTAATTTTTTGTAATTATTACAGATTATACTGCTGGATTTGATAGTTAAGCACTTGATAAAGATGTTGCAGTGGAAACGATGAAGAAAAGGAAGGAGAAGAGGAGAAGAAGGAAGAAAGAGGAAGTTAAAAATAATTTTCAAAACTTCAGTACTATTTATAGACATTTAACAGTGCCAGACATGATTTTAATTACTTTACAAATATCATATCTTTATTTAGTCATATGCAGACACTAAGAAGCAGGTACTATTATTATTCCCATTTTACAGATAAGAAAACTATGTCATAGAAAGGTTAAGTAACTTGTCTAAGCTTTTGAGTGGTGGAGCCAGAATTTGAACCAAGTAGTCTTGCTCTAGAGTCTTAACCACTGTACCATCTTTCCTGTTGTGCGTGTGTATATCATATACATATACATATGCATGTGTGTTTACACATACATATTTTCCAACGCGTTAGCTGAGCTAGAATATAATTATGTGTATCAACAGATATATGAATGCACAGGTTATTTTAAAATATAAGAGAAAGGATGTTGTAATTAATGAGGAAAAACATAAATTCAAGAGTTCAATAATATGGGAATATAGAAAAATAGTAACAAACTTATTTCTTCCAAATGATAAGGGAACTGATTTTTTTAAAATAAAAATGCTGCATTTAAAAATTACTTTCGAGCCAGCCCTGATGGTCTAGTGGTTAAAGTTCGGCACTCCTGCTTGGGCAGCCCAGATTCGTTTCCCAGTCGCAGAACCACACCTCCTATCTGCCAGCCTGTGGTGGCTGCTCACACAGAAGAACTAGAAGAACTTACAACCAGGATATACAACCATGCACTGGGGCTTTGGGGAGAGAAAAAAAAAAAAGAGGAAGATTGGCAACAGATGTTAGTTCAGAGCTAATCTTTCCCTGCAAAAAAAAAAAAAAATTTCATTCATAGAAATTAAGGCCATACATTTAATGTTGTGTGATAGTTACACAGAAGTAATTTAGAAGTCTATTTAGACAATTTTTTCCTTTTGAATTTGGATGCTGTCAAGATCACACAGTATATTCTTTACAGTTCAATTTTCACATCTATATGCCGTTTAAAATTTTCTTCCGTTTATAATGGATAGAAAATCCCGTTACTCCCTTCTAACTCTCCACTCCTTTCCATTGTGGCTTTATATGAAAGAATTGAAAGCACGTTAAGTTTTAGAATATTTGCAGTGGTCTCCACATTTAAAAGTAGAGGGAAAATAAATTACACGTAATAGTTTTTGAGATTTTAAGAATTTCAACCTTTTCAGTGTTGTGTCAGAACATTTGTGAAAATGGATTCTGAAGTCCCTCTTAGATATTTTGAAGAGAGTTCCATTCTGTGCAGCTTGGACTGGGAAGGAATGTAAAACAGCACACTAATATGTCCCCATATTCAGAATTGTTCAGAGGACACATGATAAATGTTTGAGCTTTATATGCTTAGGTGCACCAAACCACTTGAAGTTTGCCAGGCTTCCTGGGAATTACATTTATTTCACGTCAAAGCTGGGTCCTGTGTGTCCTGTAGCAGCCTGCTCAGGTTTCCTCCTCTGCGACCGTGGTCATAATACTCTGATTGTCTTGAGAGTAGCATGGTACTTTGATAGGCTCATAAAATAACTTATTCTATTGTATTTGAAAAATGGGCTATTTTACAGGGCATAGGTATAAATAATTAACAGAGGAATTACTGTCTAATATATTGTTTGATCTTGTGTGAATCACCCTTTCTGAGTTTCATTTTTTCATCTTTACAGTGAAGGGGATTGAATACAATGATCTTTAAACCTCCATCTTAAAAAAAAAAAAGCTAATCTATGCTATTATGAGTACATATTTTCACTAACTGAATTAAAAGTTTTGTTGAGATTCTGGAAAGAAAAGGTGAAGTGAGAAGCCCTCAGCATTTACAAAGCAAATGTGAAATTGAGACGTTCTGGATGGTTGTGTTCCACTATGATGTTGTTCCTGCCAATGTAGTGGCTTCTGATCTGTTGTATTTAGATGGTAATTATAACTAGGTTCAAGCCAGCTCAGTGTGGCTTTTCAATTTACAGGACTTGCTTGGGCAGCAGCAGTTAACTATATGGGGAAATTTAATGTTAAAAACACATCTTCCTGTGATTTACAAAAGACCTCCTGGTATATAACTTTAGAAAATTCTGTTACTATTTATATTCAACATTGTAGTCTTACGTGCTTTATTAGCTGCATCCAGTCCTAGTTTATTTGCACCAGATTTCTTTTGTTGGTAGTTGGTAATCGTTTGAGGTAGCCTCACATACATATTGCAATGAACACCTGGGCCTTCTCATTAGTACAGGCTATTACTGAAGGTTAGAGACGTACCTTATAGCCATTCTTAATCTGATAGCTGGTTTCGGGGTTATTTCGTCCAATATCCTGGCATTGATGAAAGTTTATATTGGGAGCAGAGGGTCATTAAAGGGCTAAAAGCCAGTATTTGGAAGGTCTAGAAAATCAGTCAACTGCAAATGAAGTTCTCAAGTATATGTCTCTAAAGCTACTTCCAATGATTGAAACCAGTTTTGAAAAGGCAAAGACTTGAAATAGTTTTTGATTATAACTTCCTGTAAAAAAAAATGCACTAAGGCTATCTTGGGACCAATTTGTGGAACATGGCAGTTCACTCCCACAAAGGAATCTCTGCTCTTCAGTCAACACTTAAATGTATGTCTTTGGACATTCCTTTGATAAATAGCTCAGACCATACTACCTGCAGAGCTCTTGTGTGTTTTCACACTGCCTCATTTTTTTTTTTTTTTTGTGAGGAAGATCAGCCCTGAGCTAACATCCGTGCTAATCCTCCTCTTTTTGCTGACGAAGACCGGCTCTGAGCTAACGTCTATTGCCAATCCTCCTCCTTTTTTTTTTCCCCAAAGCCCCAGTAGATAGTTGTATGTCATAGTTGCACATCCTTCTAGTTGCTGTATGTGGGATGCGGCCTCAGCATGGCCTGAGAAGTGGTGTGTCGGTGCACACCCGGGATCCAAACCTGGGCCGCCAGTAGCGGAGGGCGCGCACTTAACCACTAAGCAATGGGGCCGGCCCCCACACTGCCTCATTTTTTAATGAGTTGTGTACTTGTTTTTCTCTGACATAAGGTGCAGGCACAAGTTTTCCCTCCGCAGGTCTTCAAGTCTGGGAGTGCAGTTTTGAGGAGGCGTGAGAATACTTGATCATGACTGAGATGGGGACCCTAAAGTTGTAGAGTGGGGATTGGAAGGGCTGATTGGGAAGAACCATTTCTGAAAAGCAGAGAGGAGGGGATTAGCAGTGGAGTATGTGGGTGGAATAGGTAGGCAAGGAGATGAGCTCCAGGGGGAAGCAGTTCAGAAGAAGAGTGGATACTGAGGTGTAGGACAGCATAGTTTATTGCTGGGTTTGGCATAAAAGGGCTGGTTCTAACTGCTGGGCTCCGCCTTGGTTTGACATTGTGTTCATGCTGCTTTGTTGACAAATAACGTCTGTAACCTCCTCTGGGAGCAAGTAGTGTTTCCTAGTCATATTTTATCCTATTGGTAGTAGACAAGTAAAAAGTTGTTGAATTTAGTTCATATTTGCTAAGTGGGGAATAGAGGTTTAATTTCTATTTTATGTGTATGTAGTGGGGAGGGAGGTGCAGGAATGAGAAGGTTAATGTTCAGTAGCTAATAGTCTGACTGGTCAGCATCTGTCTTCTAGGAAGATGAATGACCAGTCCTACACATTCTTTTCACATTGGCCTTTGTATGCTTTCTTTTGGCTATCAGCTTCATCCAGATTGTAAACAGCGACCTAGAAGAGAAAGGTTTTATATTCCATTATCATTTCTTCTAGCCGCACGGTTTTGTGTGAATAGGACAATCTCAAGTAAAGGAGAGGTTGTTTACCTTGAATTAGATTTTCCAGAAAATAGGTCTAGCCTTTAACTTCAATTAAAAATTTTTGTTTTCTAGAGGATTGCCAGATGTTATTATAAAAAGAACTATGTTTGGAAACAGTGAATATGGGACTCCTGAATACAATAATAATTTAAACTCAAAACCCTTTATTCTTATAAAACAGAGATGGCAGTCTATAAAAAAACATAGTTCTATAGGTTTTAATGTTTAAAATCCCTTTCTATGCTTAAAATTCCAATAGATTAGATTATGGTATATACAACACACACACACATATATATATATATATATATATATATAAAACAGTATTCTTTGAAACCAGTAGAAATTTATTTTAAAAAAGTGATGTGTACCCAGTAGTAAAAAATTTAGCATTTTTTGGTTGAAAGATTCTTTAAAAGATTTACTGCTATCATAACTCATTCTGATTGGCCTTTAATGGGTAACACTGTTGGATTGGTTTCTGCCTCAGGAATATTTTGCTTTTATAAATGTCGTGGAATAACAAGGCACAAATTCATACATGCTCATGTGAAATAATGTTAAGGAAAATTTAGGAATTGAAAACCTTAAGGAACAACAGCTTTTTCTGGCATGCATGCTGAGAGTGGGGTTGCATCATCGCTAGAGACATGGTATTGTTAAGATCTCTGGCCCTTTATGACATGTAGGATAATTAATGGACAGGCCTGCCATGTTCAGTTATACAGGTTGTGCATTGCATAAATTTAATGATTCACTATTCACATATGTAGAACTTACATGTCTGTATGTGGCAACTCTGGAGGTGAATAAGGTAGAAAACACTTCTTTAATGCAGGAGTCTACATTCTAGTTAGCTAGATAGATAATAAACAGATAAACAGATAGATATTTATCTGAAATATATCAGATAAAAATTAGTGCTATACCAATAATTAAAATAATATGATGTGATAGTCGCCTGATGGCTAGTTTAGATTAGGTGGTCAGGAAGAAATAATAAGATGAAAAGAAATAATAATTTAAAAATAAAATATTTGAGAAGTGGCACAATTAAAATTATTTATATACAACTTTCAAGACTATCATTTTTATACTTCTGTTGTTAAGGATACTAAGTCTGGCACAGTTCTTTGTTTTCACTCTCGATTTTTTTCAAACTGTTATAGCAGTGGGATGTGGTTTTTTTTTTTGGTGAGGAAAATCAGCCCTGAGCTAACATCTGTGCCCATCTTCTTCTGTTTTGTATGGGGGGTGCCGCCTCAGGATGGCTTGATGAACGGTGAGTAGGTCTGCGCCCGGGATCCTTACCTGTAAACCTCAGGCTGCCAAAGCAGAGCACGGGAACTAAACCACTACGCCACTGGGCTGGTTCCCCGGGATGTGTTTTTTAAAAGCTCTATTTTGGCTGATTTTCATAAATAAAGAATAAGTGTAGTTTTGTGTAATGATTTAATGTTACATTCTTTGAGTTTAACTCAGTGACAAGATTCCAAGTATAATAAAACAGAGTTTTAAAAGATTTGAGTGACTTTATTTGTATTGTTACACAATGATAAAAATTCTTTTTTAAGTATTCAGTGATATGTTTATCTAAGCTTAAGAAAAAAAGACTTGGAAGATAACTCAGACCTGTCTTAGTTAAAAATGCATCTTTATTTAACTTTCCCAGTGTCTTTATGAAATATTATGATGAGCAATTTTGTTTTTGTGTTCTTACATTGTTTGGTTAAAGCTGTTTCTTTTTTTAGCGGATAGTGTATTTCCTTCCAGACTATTTTCTTTTCCTTTTTTCCCCTAAACAAAGCATTTCCATGTTGCCACTTGAATCTTATGTCCATCATTTTAAATGACTTCAAAATAGAAGATCAAGAGGATGTGCCACAATTATCATTCTCTTATTTTAATAATATTTGGTTATTTCTGGAGTTGTCCTGTTATAAATAATTCTGTGATAGACATTTTGTGGTTTATAGCTTTTTTGTCCATTTTGAATAGGTTGTCCAAATGTGAATTTCTAAGTATTAGGTCCCTTGTTGCCCAAAGAGCATAAACATTTATTTATTTATTTATTTATTTATTGGTGAGGAAGACCAGCCCTGAGCTAACATCCAATGTCAATCCTCCTCTTTTTGCCGAGGAAGATCGGCCCTGGGGTAACATCCATACCCATCTTCCTCTACTTTATATGGGACACCACCACAGCATGGCTTGATGAGCGATGTGTCAGTGCATGCCCGGTATCAGAACCAGCGAACCCTTGGGCCGTTGAAGCGGAGTGCGTGCACTTAACCGCTGTGCCACCGGGCCGGCCCCCATAAACATTTTTTGATAGAAATGAGTCAAGTTTTTATTTTACGATTACTTCAAATTATGATTAGACATTCTGTGAAAATTTTTACTGGAAAAAAGAAAGCAAAAAAAACCTTCTGGAACAGAAACTATACTTCTGTGACTTTTTTCTATAAAGTTTAGAACTAGATTTTTTGGTACAGTTTTGGTAAAGTCTGACGGAGGCAACTCTTTAATAAAGTGAGTAATCAAAGCTTGGAACTACTTATATTTATCAAAAACCAACTTTAAGATTTCACTGATCTAATTTATTTTCTCATATCTCAATTTCTGTCTTTGGGATCCTCTGAAAACTTTCTGTAATACATAAGAGAAAAGCAGATAGTTCTTCAGCTAATCTTCAACTGTGGCAAGTTATTCTTTCTCTTATGGTCTTCAATTCATTCTACCACATTTTTATGGACCTCCTACCCTCTTATTTGTTCTATCACATTTTATAGACTTACCTACCCCAAGATCAGACTTAAAAAAATCATAGAATTGAAGATTAAATAAACTGGAAAGAACCTTTGTGATCTTGCATTCTGCACATTATTTTTCGACCACCTATTATGGGTGTATGTTAAGGTACCATGGTCTTTGCCTACAAAGAGTTTACCTATTAATAAAACTGATAAGTAAAATGCTTTATTTTATATGAGAAAACTGAGACCCAGCGAGCAAAATGACTTGCTCACGAGTGCACAACAATTTCCTTTTCCACTGACCAGTGAAATCTTGAGAAAGTCCAGAGTGCATTAGTGATGGATGTTGTCATACCATGAGTGGCATTTCCTTTCTGATTTATCTGGGTTTTGTTATCTAACAAAAGCACTATAAATCCTGGTCATACACCATGGAAGTGCTGCATGTGTAATAACTGTTACTGAGATGGAGCACTTTTGTCTTCAACGTAAAAAAGGGCACAGCATATTTAAATTTAATAGTGTCTATTGTCTGTTTACTTCCTGGAGTCAAAGGTAAAACAATAAAAATATTCATGAGCTGGTAAAGGGTTCTTATTGCAGCATCCAGGAAAATGCTTGGTTATGCCACTTAGATCTCTTAAAACAGCTTATTTTTAAAAAACAAATAGTATAATGTAGTTATCCCACTACTTTTCTAGTGATTGCTTTTTCTTGGCTTGCTTAAGTGAGGATATCGGCTTGAGGATGTAATATCTGGTAAACTAAGGAAGTTTTGGTGTAAAGTACAAGAATTTTATCTCCAATTATTTATCTCTTCCCTAGGTTAGCAGCAACAGATATTCTCTGAACAATAGATCTGTTGTAAACCCAGATTTCAAAAACATATTGGACCAGGCTAAAAGACATACTTGATGATATCTTTAGCTTTCCCTAAAAATTTATGTTTACAATTTTGTTTAAAATGTTTTTTTTTCCCCTACCAGGAAAGAAAGGAACACTAATATTTTAGTGTGTGTTATTTTTAGGTAAAATAGCAGTAGTTTTTGGACATATGTCATTTAACTTATTCAGGTGGCATATTGCAGAAATTGTGAAAATATCAAATATGTTTTCCTCACCTTATTGTTAATTTCCAATATCCTGACCTTATGTATTCTCTAATTTCACTTTGGTGTTTTTTGTTTTCATTTATAATATTCTAATCAGGGTCTCAAACAGGGCTTTGTTATTTGTGAGATAAAGCCAGACAGACAAGGAGTAGAGTGACTTCAAGAATACAATGTGTTCCCTACGTTTGCTTTGTATACATGTGACATTAGCCACTGAAAGGCAACTGCATTGTGATCATTCTTGCCCAGGAACTCACCTCCATCCAACTGGTTTTAGAGCCGAGAGCCTAAGCCATGTAATTTGATTCTACTCCGGGATACTTTCCCCGATACTTGTCCTCCTGCTGCGAATTTGATTCTTGGGTCTGCATTTCTCAAAGTGTGAGCTGATATGTCCAATAAAGAAACTTATGGAATTATTTGCCACCATGATAAATGTTTGTGAAAAGCTGAAAGGGATTCCATGGGGGGGTATCATTTCTCTAAGGTTCTATTACCTTTGAAAGGCAAAATTTAACTGTTGGAGTCCCAATTTAAGAAACACAGATTGTTTCATCTGGAGTGGAGTTCAATTAGACGTGAATCTTTAAATCCTTTAATTCTTCTGGGCTATTGTGAAAGGATGATGTTTGAGAAATAGGAAATCAGGGATGCCTTGTTGATTTTTTTTTTCAGCTGACTGTCAGTGCTTTTGTTACATACTAGGTAGATATTATCCGGCTGCTTTCAATTCAGGAACCACACCTAGCTCCGTCTGAGCACCGAAGCTTCTCTAGTCGATATGTGGAAGTTCAAGCTGCCTAGCTAGCTTCTTGGCATTCAGATCTTGCTTCTTCTGATTACAGGTGAAAGACTCTGGCAAAGCAGACTCTAAAAAAAGAGCAGGTTAATTGTTTCTGGGGATCAGAAGAAGAAGGGGCCCTTTTTGTGTGTGTACGCTAATAAAGAGAGAGATGATTCTACACGTCTACATGGTATCTTAGGGCACGTTGTGGGAGCTCAGGCCGTGCTATGAAGAATTTTCCCCGCACAAAGGTGCTGACTGCTGATACCTGAGAACTTTTGTGTCCTAACTTCAGTCTTATTCAAAGTAAATTTTGAGAACTGTCAGTGCCCATTTAGGCTTCTAATTTCATTTTAGAAAAATGAGTCTTGAATTCAAGAATGTAATATCCAACCTTCTTAGGGTAGCTAAGAGCTCTATGGTTAATGAGTACCCTGAGTTGAATCTGTCTTAAAGTTTTCTTGAAATTCTTAGCATAGCTCCCCAGCTTTGAGAAGACTACCTAGTATTGTCTTACCTTTTAATTAAACATGTAAAACACTTTATAATAGTGGGCCTTAACTTTCTTCTATGTCATAATACCTTTAAGAAGCTCTTAATCCCTACCTCAGAAATAAGTGAGTGAGTGGATGTCTGCACACAGCCTCACACCCTCTCTCTCTCGTACACACATTCATGTGTACCCATTTCAATGTGCATGCCCCTCCTTTATAGTTCCTGGAGATTCATAAACCGCCTCCGGAAGCTCATTGACTACCCCCAGATTAAGAATGTCTACAGGTATTACCTAGTGAAAGAAGAAAAGAAAGATTGCATGTTTTATTTTGTTTTTTGATAGAAAGCAGCTTATTTATCCGTTCACCTGTTCTTCTGAACATCTATTCATACATCTACCTGTGTATCCACTAGTCTACCCACTCACTCACCCCTCTATTGGTGTTTTATCAGATACTTTCTATTTGTCAAAACACTTTATAAGTTTTATTTTTTCCTTTTTTTCCCTTTTAAAATCTGGGACTTACTGCTTTCTAAGTACTTGTGGAAAATGAAAGAATGATTCATGGCAACTATGAAGCTGTTCAAGTAGGGAATACGTACATATTTGTTTGTGGTTGTATAATAATATACTTTTAAGCATTTACAGATTTGGGAAGGTGGTATAGACAGTCCTTTCAGCTGTGACTTGCTTTATTGTAGACTCTTTTTTGTACTTTGGAAAGTCTTCCTTTGCACTTTTTGTACTGCTTTAGTTTTAAAATAAAGCACATTGTCAATAAAGCAGAATAGAATTGATAAATAAATGACAAGCAATAGGACATATTGGAGTATATGAGGAAGCCATTTGGGTTAAAACTAATTTGGCTTGACCTTGTTATTCTAAAAGGGCCTGATGTGGCCTGTTGAGCATGCATTGTACATCTGCTTTAAGTATTTACTATGTCCCAAAGACAAGAATGATGCCCTTAAAGGTAGGGATGTAACTTCTTCCATCTTGGCATTTCTTTAAGGATAAGCATCTCTCCCTAAACTAAGGATTAATTACTGACCTGCTGTGCTCGCCTTGTGACCACTCACTTTGTGACTGCTGACCTGCTGTGTTTACCTATCTGCTATGCCAGCAAAGCAATGTCGTGACTATTGTAAAAGGGACATTCCAGTCATATGTGATGTATGCTCTTTGTTCCAAGATGGTCTATAACCGCTCGGTACACCCCACTTCTTTGGAGTGCTTCCTTTCTTTGTGAAGGGACTTACCTGGACTATATGGTCCTCAGGGTTGGTGGATAATAAACTCACCCCAATTTTGATTTATAGATTGTTTATGGATTATTTTTGTCGACAGAATTTTCTTGGGTAAAAATAAAATCATTAGGCACTTGGCCATTTCTTTAGAAAGGTACTCTGACAAGTGTTTTTTTAAAAAGTTTTTAATGAAAATTTACTCCTTTTGCCAAAAAAAATTCTGTTTTCTTTTTGAAATGACACATTTGTTTATTTCAAAAGGAATCATTTTGTAAAGTTTTTTTAGGACTGTAGAGATTCACCTAAATATTTTTAGACATTCAAATTTTTTATATCAAATTGTTTTTCTCCTAGTCCTTATTACTTTAAAAAAGTTACTATTGAAATCTCTGTTTCTTTTGACATTTTCAGTATTCATTTTTCTGCTGCCTTATGTCTTTCTCATTTAGATGAGAAACCAAGCATCTGTTTCTTTCTTTCTTTCTTTCTTTCTTTCTTTCTTTCTCTCTCTCTCTCTCTCTCTCTCTCTCTTTCTTTAGATAAGGAAGCCAAAGTGACTTATTTGCTAAATAAGGTCCTAATTGCCCTATCATTTTCTTTAAGATTTAAATTCAGGGAACAATAAAGAAAATCACTCTCTTAGAATGTTGCAAATAAAAAAAAAATCAATGCGAAGATTCAAATGCGTACAATCTGCTGACAGGACTTAGCCAACGAGGAGCACAGCCTGAGTGCAGTTGCTCACAGCCCACAATTGTATCAAGAGCATGTCATGAAAGATGAAAAAGTGAAAATCAGTACTAATAGCATTCAGGTTTTTAAATGACTATAGTTAACATTCCAGGAAAACAAGATTCATACCTGTACTTAAATTCAAAACGTTCCATGAGAAGAAAATGTCAGTGCTCTGGGCTTGTCTAATAGAACTGCGCTTTAGGCTCTGTATTTGTTCTTATAGCATTAAAGAAGATTTAACTGTTTTTAAACCTTTATGATATATTGGGCTAGGTTTATAATTTAATAGTAAATATGAAGAATACTTTATTTTTTGCTTAATGGAAACATAGCGTGGAGATTAATGAGCTGATCAATAGTAAAGATCATTTTGCAAGGTTGTTCCCAAATGTACTGACTATTATGGCTCTCTGTGCAGAAATGTCCCTTTCTGTTCAAGATTTATTGACTTGGATCACTTAATTGCTTCTCAAAGTACAGCTTCAAATTCACACTTCTTTCTATCTCGAAGTGATAATGCAGTTTTCTATTAAATAGTAACAGTCATTATTGTATGTACTAACAAATGAAACCAGGCTTTCGATTTAATTTTTTTCATCCTAGAAATCTCTTTTCCCTAGAATCTCTGAATATTTTTCATCCTCTTTTCTATTACAGTGTTCAGTCTTAAGAACTCCTCTAATACTGCCTTTCCTAGCTGACTTTTTCATAGTCCCTCAGAACAAAACATCTCATTCAGCCTAGGGATCATTTGAAGGTACTTATAGAAAATAGCTTGAAACACATTACACAGCATCTTGAGTCTGAACCTCTGGCCCAACTCAGTCACTCAGAATTTTTTTAGAGGATTACTTGAGGTGAAGGTCCAGTCATATTTCTATTCCCAGCCACTAATGGATAAATGATAAAAGAATTCTAAGGTCTTTGCTAGTGAACTCTGTAAAGAGTGCCAGTCTTGGGTGAGCAGTGAAGTAAGGAGTTTGGATCTGAAAGGCAGCAAATGAAAAACTATGATGACATTGAAGTGGTCGGTAATGCAATGAGACTAAGAGTTAGGACTTTGTAACTAAACTCAAAAGATAAGATGAATTCTGGCTCACCTTAGCTCATGGCCCAGATTAAAAAGCATGTCTGTGCAATCGCATGCATGTGTATATGGGTAGCTATTTTTATTATTAATTACTACTATTTATTGAGGAGTAAGCACTAACTGCTTTTCATTTTTAAAAAATATCATTTAATCCTCACATTAAGCATGTGAGATATATAGTGATACCTACGTTTTGTAGATGATAAGATATGGAAGTATAACCACATGTACTTGAATTTTGCTTAGGTTATTTAGAGAGCAAACTACTCATTAAAGGAAACAGGACCATCCACATGCCTTAAAAAGGAAGATATAAAATATCTAAGCAGATTGTAGACAATTTAGACATTACTTTGATATTTGTCCTCTGTGCATTTTATAGTGAGCTGAGTTGCTGTGTGAAAGACTTGCATTTTTATTTGCTCTCAGGTCTAGGAAGCCTTTCTAATCTCTGAGTATTCACTCTTGGGATTTCAAGACTTTAAAGCAGTGTTTCCCAAAGTGAGTTCCAAGTAAAACTTGTTATGGAAAAAATCCCTACGAAGTAATAAAATCAAATGTGGACATACCTTTAATTATTTAAAATGAAATACATGCAGCTTGGTTTCAACAGTAAATAGACACCTAGATTATATTAGTGACTGAAAAGATTGCAGAATCTTCCAAAAGCAGTATATAAGATAGTAAAAGGAGGGGTATAATGTATATACGTTTATTTTAGATATTTTGAACATTTAAGAAGCAACTACCATAAGGATATAATTTACTTTTACTTGTAAAATGAAGTTGCTATATTATATGCTTACTTATACAATTTTCCACAGTCTAGAGTGAACTTCCTCCTCCCTGTACTCCATCTGGAAAACTTTTACTCATCCTTCATTGTCCAGAAAATGCCTTGCCAGCCATATTCCTGTAACACTTAATATATATCACACTGTATTACAATTAAGTTGTCTTTCTTAGCACTTAGAGACATCTGGTACATAGAAGGTATTTGACAAGTATTTGTGGAATGGATGGAGGAGTGAATGAATAAGTTACACATTTAATTGATTTAACATGAATTTTTATTCAATTTTAACTATTTGGCTCAATTTTTATAAATACCTGAAATGATCCAGCAAGGGGGTAACTAAGATCGTGGTTCAAAATCTTTGGGAACACTTGCTGGTTCCTCTTTCTTTACTGGGTGAATTTTAAAATGAAAAAATTATGAAGAAATGACTTTTTAAATTTTGAAACATTTTATCATGGAAATTTTCAAACAGAGAGGTTGAATTTTACAATGAACACCTGTATACTCACCATTCATTTTTCTATTACATGTTTTTCTATTACATATCTTTTTTCTATTATATAGAAACATTTTTCTATTATCTATCTGTTCATTCCTCTATTCATCCATCAATCCATCTTATTTATTTATGATGCCTTTCAAAATAAATTGCAAGCACTTCCCCCTAAGTACTTCAGCATGCATATCATTAATTAGAGTTCAATAATAGTTTAAAGGTTTTTTTCTCTTGAGGTAAAATTTCAATGCAGTGGACATGCATAAATCTTAAGCAAACATTTACTGAGTTTTAACACATGCATATACCTGTGTAATCCAAACCTCTAACATTACCATCACCCCAGAAGGTCTCCTCATATCCATTGCCAGTCAACCTCTACCCTTACACCCCACAGGCAATCATTTGTTTGATTCTCTTCCCCCTCACTACAGATAATTTTTGCCAAAACATGACTTCCTTAAAGAATCAAAATATGTAAGTGGTTAAGTGAAAACCATAGAAAGGTGAAGAATTGCTGTGTGAAATGATCTTAAAATTGATGGCTGGAAAACCTGAGAGGGCAGTTGATGAAGGAAAGCTAAAATGACTTCATGAAATGACTAATGACACGGATTTAGGGGGATGCCAGAAGTACACACAGCTAGCATTCCATTAAGCCTTGTAATTGCTGATAATGGCTTCAGACTATGTAAACCTGAAAGTTACTTGAAAGAGATTTATTTGCCTAGTGGTCAGCAAAAGTGACACAATTCTGTGACCCAAATCAGCACCTATTTTACAAAGGTTAGAAAATCAAAATAAGGCAGTTGTTTCAGATGTTTTGCTTTTGTGGTAGAATTGCTTAATATTTGGCTTTTAAAATGACCTATTATAAAATGTTGATGAAAGTATACAAAAAGTTTTAATTATTGTGTAATGAAGAAAAATACTTTGGAATATATAAAATTACTCGTATTAAGAGTCTCCGTATTGAAAATATAGTTTTTAATAGTGTTGTCATACATCATGTATGGTTATACAGATGTAACGAATCCCAGGTGTTGTTCAGATACTTTGTATATACCACTAATATACTTAAATTCTAATCTTTAGGCAGTAAAGAAAGAAGTCACCAATAAAATCTACAAAATAGCACAGCTTAATCTGGGCACTGGCCCTTGCAGTTTATCAACTAATCAACTAGTGTCTAGCCTACCTCTCTTTCTCTGCATAGTACAGCCAAACGCTGAGTAGTAGCTGATGGGTTGTTAGAATCTACAGAACCCACCGTCCCTTTCTTCCTTCTCCTCCTTCCTCCTCTACTTCCCTCTCTCCTTCCTTCCCTGCTAATTAAACAGATGTTTATTCTCCACCTACTATGTAACACTGTGTTAGATGCTGGAGATACTGTAATGAGTAGAAAGTACCTTACTGTAAATGAGATTCTACAGATGCTATTTAGATTTGTATACATTAACTTCTTCTTTTTTTTTTTTATAATTTTATTTATTTATTTATTTTTCCCCCAAAGCCCCAGTAGATAGTTGTATGTCATAGCTGCACATCCCTCTAGTTGCTGTATGTGGGACGCGGCCTCAGCATGGCCGGAGAAGCGGTGCGTCGGTGTGCGCCTGGGATCCGAACCCGGGCTACCAGCAGCGGAGCCTGCGCACATAACCGCTAAGCCACGGGGCCGGCCCTGTATACATTAACTTGTAATGAATCAGAACTCGCTTTAAAAAAAAATCATGCATCCTAGAATTTGGGAATGGGTTTTACAGAAGACAAGGCTTGTTGGTATATATGATAGATTCTCTGAAGTTGATTGGATGTTCATACTGTTGACTTAGCTACTTTCTTTCCACCACTGAAACCCTGGACTTGCTAGATTGTTGACCACTTGCCCCACCCCATTAACTGTTTATGCTCAGTGTGGTCATAAGTATGTTTAGCTATCTTTTTCTTTAAAAATGTTTCACTTGTACCTCTATTGTACAGATAGCTTTTTATTTGTTTTAAAAATAACTATTCTTGGTCAGGGGAGTTTGGAATTTCTTATGTGCTCTCTCAATTTGTATAGTAGTGGAAAACAAAGTTCACAGAACCAGAAGTTGGAAAACTGATTTTCTTTTCTTCATTTTATTAGCTGTGACTTTGAACGGCCAACTTAAGTACTTAGTTTCCATTATTTATAATGAAGTACTTTTCAATTCAGACTGGATCTCAGAAAAGAAAAAATAAATATAAAAATATAAGTATAATTATGCAAGAACAATTAAAAAATTTTTCATTGTGGTAAAATATACATAGCATAAAATGCATCATTTTAACCATTTTTAAGTGTACAGTTCAGTGGCATTAAGTATATTCTCATTGTTGTATAACCATCACCACCACCCATCCTCAGAACTTTTTCATCTTCCCAAACTGAAAGTCTGTACCCATTAAACAATAACTCGGTGATTCCTCATTTCTCCCTCCCCTCAGCTCCTGGCACCACCATTCCACCTTCTGTCTTTATGAATACAACAATTTTTTTGAGTAAGGGTGGTAAGTTATCTCTTTATTTCCAATCCTCTTAGTTAAGAATTTTTTCTTTTTTATCTTTAGTAAGTTTATCAATCACAGTTAATCAGAGAAACAGAACTACTAGAATATGTATGTTCCAAGTCTAAATTTAGTTATTTTTTAAACATCTAATTTTTTTATTCAATTGAAATCTTTTTGTCTTGACTACCAATATATTGTTGAGATATTAGAATAACATTATTCTACAGCTACAGGAGGCAGCAACAAAAACACCTCCAAATAAGTGTGCCTAGGCAATTATATAAATGCAATCCATTTAAAGCTTTAGCCATTTACGTGAAATTAGGCATTTCATTTCATTTCTACCTATGGCTATGGCTTTCAGAAACTTGATTTACAGTTTATTTGATGTAATTTCAGGCTGAGAATATCTTTGCAATACAATAATGAGAAATTAAGTTATTTGTAGTATGGCTTAATGAGGTATAAAGGGTATGAAATGAAATATAAATAAAATGTAACAGGGAATATTTGCATAAGTGGCATTTACTATTGGGCATTTTTATATTTATAGTGTAAGTGCATTTTCATAATACATAAAGGTGGTTTTACAAATGTTAGTGTCATTCAGAACGTTTTCTAAATGTAATTACGTGATCGAAATTTTTGTTTGTTTTTTATTTTCTAAAATGAATTGGTATTGTCAGGACAGCATTTGGTTCAATGTATTATTTTAGTCAAAGAAAAATCTTGGTCATTTGAATAACCATAACTGTAATTGTATTAAGAACTTCACTGACATTAGCAGTACAAAGCTTAAAGGCACTCAATGTAACCTAATTACCAGGAATCATATTTGTGTTATTGCTAGTAAGGTGTGAGCTATTTTGTAGTAAAGGTTGAAGAGATAGCAGATAAGATCCAGAGTGAGTGGAAGGGGTGTATTTTGAATTAACCCTTTTAAATCCTGGGATTCAGTGACAGTGATGTGACTGGGTTATTGAATGTTGTAACATGTGTGGAATGAAGAAACAAAAATGTAGAGATTGCTAATTGGTAAGTACATATTTTAATCAAGAGAATTTCCTAGCATCGGGCAGATCAAGGTTTTGTTTGGGACCTGAAATAAAGACCTGTTGGGAGGAGTCCTCTTTAAGAAAAAACCCCAAAATTAAAAATATGAATTTATGTACCAAAGTCAATATTTATTTAGAATTAAAGAAGAAATTACAACAGATTACAGATTTCAGAAGAGGTGGCCAGTGACATAATCCTCACAATATTTAGTAAAATGACATTTTTAAACTGCTGGGCACACTTTAAAACCGCTTTTTTCTATATCTATAGACGCAGACTATATACATCTTTGTATACAGTCTTTGCCTCTCTCTATGACAATGCTTTTATAATATGATTTCCTACAGAGAGATTAGAAAGATAAGTTAGTCTTTCCTGTAGCCTGGCTAATAAAATTTTTTTTTATTATTGATAGTTGAAGTGTATAAAACATGCAGCTTTGCTCACAGACATACTCAGTGTTTGTGGAACTGCTGTGGGTTTGTGCTCAAAAAACACAGGGTTTCTGAGAAGTTCTATTTCATGTGGGTCCATCAAAAAAGAAAAAAAGAAATGTATGATGCATTTATAATTATATGTGAATCAACTAAAAATTTCTGATTTGACTAGGCATTGATTAAAAACTGAATTATCTGCTTATGCTATTTCGTATCTCATGATTGGAAGAATTGTCTGTAGACTAGCTTCTAGCTGCCTACAGTCCAGGCTTTGTTTCTCCTCCACTTACCACATACCTCTAGTTCTCATTGCCATGGACACATTCCTGTCTCCATAGACCTCTGACTCTGCACCTTCATTTCATGACTGCAGGTGAGTTGGTCTATGGGAAGAAGGTATATTCCTAGAATCCATCTGATAGTGGAACGGACGGCAATCGTTAATTACACTTGGAAATGACTGAGAACCACATACATATATCCCACAAAACCCACACTGAATGCATCACCAATTCACCTTCCTCTTTGCTGCACCCCAAGTTGCCCACTATGACTTCCACCATCTGACACAAGAGGAAGGGTGGTGAGGGGGAAATTGGAGTGGAAAGAGAAAGATACTTTCATGGTTAAAACATCTTACTTTTGGGGCTGGCCCGGTGGCGTACTGTTAAGTTCGCTTGCTCTGCTTTGGCGGCCTGGGGGTCATGGGTTTGGTTCCCGGGCAGACCAACACACCACTCGTTAAGCCATGCTGTGGTGGTGTCCTACGTACAAAATAGAGGAAGATTGGCACAGATGTTAGCTCAGGGCCAATCTTCCTCAAGCAAAAAGAGGAAAGTTGTCAATAGATGTTAGCTCAGGGCCAATCTTCCTCACCAAAAAAAAAAAAACACCTTACTTTTGCAAATTTTATGAAGATGCATAATTATGAGAACACATTGCTAAGGCCTCTCCCAGGTCCCTGAAGGGACTTTTTCAAGTGAGGAGCCCTGAAGCTTAAGCTTCATGAGGCAAATTTATGGTAAATCCACCTCCGTTAAACAAGTGCTATTTCTGCAGTGAAGGAACTCTGCACTGTCCAGTATGGTAGCTGCTAGACACATGTGGCTATTGAATGCTTGAAATGTGATTAGTGTAACTGAGGTAATGAATCTTTAATTTTATGTAATTTTAATTACTTTAAATAGATATATATGGTTAATGGCTACTGTATTGAACAGTGCAGGTCTAGCGTCTATTACTATTTTTATATAAAATTAGTGCTCATTTAATTTTATAAAGATACTATGTATTGTATCGTATTCTGCTTAACTTATGATATCATTTAGGTATTAAACTCTCAATTGTGACCCAAATTGTATACTACATGTGATATATTTATTGCCTACTAAGCAAAGTAGGCAATTCTCAGAATTATGGACAAGATTTATGCTTGTAGATTTATCTATATTAAACTGAAACAACACCGTTAAAGTGTTTTTTTTTTGGTTGGAATATATATATATATATACACACACATATATATATATATATTTTTTTCTTTTGATGAGGAAGATTGGCCCTGATCTAACACCCGTTGCCAATCTTCCTCTTTTTGCTTGAGGAAGAGTGGCCCTGAGCTAACATCTGTGCCCATCTTCCTCTATTTTGTATGTGGGATGCCACCACAGCATGGCTTGATGAACAGTGTAGGTCCATGCCTGGGATCTGAACCTGTGAACCTGGGCCGCCCAAATGAAGCATGCTGAACCCAACCACTATGTCACTGGGCCGGCCCCTGGTTGGAATATTTTGATTGTCTTGTTAGAAAATAACTTGAACCAATCATATTGAAAAATCTTAAATTATGGGTGAAAATGTATGTTTTCAAAGTGGGGGTTAAAACTTTCTATATGAAGTACCATGTTTATTTTTCTCTTAGAAATTTAATAATGTGTTACCAGAGATAAAGGGAGAGCAGATTATTTGGTTGACATGCTAATATTTTATTTCACTGCTTACTTTGTTAATCCTAGTGGTCTAAACCAGATTCCAAAATTTGGGCTAAATCTTGTCTTGCTATGACATGGCATTTGGCAGTAATTCATGAATATTTAATTGGCAGAAGAAAGAGAATGCATGCATATTGTTTAGTACAGTTATGTGAATTGCCACTATGGCATGTCATTACATATAATTTTCTGAAAAACTTTACAAATTTTGTTTGCCTAGAACAAGTTAGAAAATTTCTATTATTGTTAATGCAGTGGTAACCTTTCAAGCACCACGTATAAAGTTTCAATGTGTACTTTAATAGGATTGGTAATGGTTTTCTCTTCATGTGCTAGTGATTTTTATTTGCACAGTCAAATGTTGATGGAAATTTGGAATAGATGTTCTCTGTACGTCTGCATTTAATAATTGTTGTAATATTTAGATGACTAGATTAACTTTTTTCCAATTCAGGTGAAATTTATTTAATATAAAACTATTTTAAAGTATATATTTCATTGGAATTCATATGTCATATGTCATATCATCTCTGTTTAGTTCCAAAACATTTTTATCAAACCCAAAGCAGTCTCCCATATCCAAAATAGATTTGCCTGTTCTGAATATTTCATATGAATAATACAACATGTGGCCTTTTGTTTCTTGCTTCTTTCACTGAGCATGTTTTCGAGGTTCATCCACATTGTAGCATGTATTAGTACTTCTTAGTACTTCATTTCTTTTTTTAAGGCTGAATAATATTCCATTGTATGGATATACCACATTTTTTTTAATCCATTCATCCATTAGGATAGCTTTTAAATACAATAGAAACTATATCCTTCAGTAATTTTTCTTAACCAGTTCTAAGCCTTGGTTGACCATAAACATTTTTGTATATATTCAATACTTCTCAGGTTTAGCTTACTTAAATATTACCAAAATTTCAGTTTTTTCCACCTCACTCCTAGTGCCATTTAGTAATATTTTTACCCTTTTCTGTGCTAAATATTATATATGAACTTCCTTGTAAAGTATTTTTTAATGTTAATAAACTAGTCTAATACAAATGCTCTAAATTTAGTCTGATGAATCATAGAATGATAAGGCTGGAAGAAAAAGAAAACTTGATGTCTGTGAGACTGATATAATTTTTTAACTGTAATTTGATAGGAAAAGAAAAGAAAACACACAGAAAAATCAAATGCCTTTTTTATCCATTAGTTATAGAAGAAAAGTCATTAAAAATCTTTGGATCTTAAGTTTTCAATATTCCCTTCTGTATCAGTGAATATACTTTTTGTTTTAAATGGTGAGCCTTAATTTTAAATTCTGTGATATAAGATGTATTTCATCCTGGTGTAAGGGCTTTTTGTTTTTAATCTCTTGTTTCACTAGGCTGGGTCTCACTTTTTTCTATCCCAGAGATTGGCACATAGAAAAAGATGAACATTGACTCTGCTTTTGAAAATTACGTAAAATCTCTTTTCAGAAATCTAGGACTCATGCTATGTTTT
This sequence comes from Diceros bicornis minor, assembly GCF_020826845.1. Classification (NCBI taxonomy): domain Eukaryota; kingdom Metazoa; phylum Chordata; class Mammalia; order Perissodactyla; family Rhinocerotidae; genus Diceros; species Diceros bicornis. Next base: position 63,177,263 of record NC_080742.1, on the reverse strand, counting down.
ATTTGCAGACTTTTAAATTTCTGTTTTCTCTTCATACTTTTTTGGGGTCAGAACCTGTGTATATTTGTTTGTTTGTTTGTTTTAAATTATCGCTTGGTAACAATTTGCAAAATCCTAAGTAGCATTTTAAAAAGTTGTTTCCTGATGGATTTGTTCTTGCATTTTATTCTTGATTATGCATTTCTTTTAATAGGCCATGGCTCTGCTGTATATGCTAGTTGTAATTTGACTTTTCATAATGTCAAATGCCAGCTCTATGCAAAATAAAGTAATTTACATGTTTATGACTATGAAATTCAGTTCATTTTTCAGAATAAACAAAAACCCCAAATGACTTCTTTTAGCCTAATTTGTTAGCTTTGTTGGTTTATCAGCTTGAAGGTAACAGGCTATAGTAGTTTTCTATTGCTACTTAAAAAATTACCACAAACTTAGTGGCTTAACACAACATAAATTAATTATCTGACAGTTTTCATGAGTCACGAGTCTGGGCTCGGTATAGCTGTATTCTGTTCTCAGGATCTCACAGTCCAAAATCAAGGTCTTGGCTGGCCTGTGATCTCATGGGATCCTCTTCCATGCTTGTGTGGTTGTTGGCATCATTCAAGTTCTTGGGGTTGTATGATTGAGGTCCCAATTTTTTTTTTGCTAGCTGTTGTCTGGAGACTGTTCTCAGTCTCTAGAGGCCCTCTTAGTGCCTTGCTCCATGCTCTCCTCAAGAGGCCCTTTTCTTAAAGGCCTTCAGAAGCATCTCTCCTAAGCTTTGAGGCTGTTCCTTCAGGAAGGGCCCCGTCCATTTTAAGAGCTCACTTGATTAGCCCAGAATAATCTTCTTTGATAAACTCAAAGTCAGCTGCTTTGGGACCTTAATTACATCTGTAAGATCTCTTTACCTTTGTCATATAATGTAATCTAATACAGGGAGTAAACTATCATATTTACAGTCCTGCCCACACTCAAGAAGAAGAGATTATGCAGAGTATGTACACCAGGGGGCAGGAATCTTGGAGGCCATCTTAGAATTCTGCCTACCACACAGAAGTTATGTGAAATTTCTAAAATGTGTGTGTTACCTCATGCCCATCAGAATGGCTATAATTAACAAGACAGGAAACAACATGTGTTGGAGAGGATGTGGAGAGAAGGGAACTCTCATACACTGCTGGTGGGAGTGCAAACTGGTGCAGCCACTATGGAAAACAGTATGGAGATTCCTCAAAATATCAAGGATAGAACTACCATATGATCCAGCTATTCCACTGCTGGTATTTATCCAAAGAACTTGAAAACACCAGTGCATAAAGATACATGCACCTCTGTGTTCATTGCAGCGTTATTCACTATAGCCAAGACTTGGAAGCAACCTAAGTGCCCATCAAGGGACGAATGGATAAGGAAGATGTGGTATATATACACAATGGAATACTACTCATTCATAAGAAACGATGAAATCCAGCCATTTGTGACAACATGGATGGACATTGAGGGTATTATGCAAAGAGAAATAAGTCAGAGGGAGAAGGTCAAATACCGTATGATTTCCTTCATTAAGTAGTAGATAATTACAACAATAAACAAACACGTAGAGACAGAGATTGGAGTTACCAGAGGGGAAGCGGGGAGGGAGGAGGGCGAAAGGGATAATTCGGCACATGTGTGTGGTGATGGGTTGTAATTAGTATATGGGTGGTGAACACGATGTAATGCAGAAATAGAAGTATAATGATGTATACCTGAAATTTATACAATGTTATAAACCAATGTTACTGCAATAAACAAAAAATTAAAATAAATAAATAAATAAAATGTGTGTGTTAAAAATTAATAGGCTATGTTTTTTAGGGAAGTTTTAGCTTCAGAAAAATAAAGCAGAAAGTACAGAATTCCCATATACCCCCTCTCCCTCTCCACATAGTTTCCCTTGTTATTCTCGTTTTGCATTAGTGTGGTATGTTTGTTAAAATTGATGAACCAATATTGATACTATATTATTAAGTCAAGTCCATAGTTTGCATTAGGGTTCCCTCTTGGTGCTGTTCAATTCTATGGGATTTGACAAATACGTAATATCGTGTGTTTACCATTACAAGTATCAAACAGACTAGTTTCACCTCCCTAAAAATCCCCTATGTTCCACCTATACATCCCTTCCTCCCTCTCCCTGAACTTCTGGCCATCACTGGTCTTTTTCTACTCTCGCTGTAGTTTTGCTTTTCTAGAATATCATATAGTTTGGATCATACAGTGTGTAGCCTTTTCAGACTGGCTTCTGTTACTCAGCAATATGCATTTAAGTTTCCTCCATGTCTTTTCTTGACTTGATAGCTCATTTCTTTTTATTGCTGATTGGTATTCCATTGTATGGATGTACCATAGTTTGTTTATCCAGGAAGCTGCCCTCTGGATCCTGTTGGGACTTGCTGGGAAACTGCCTATGGAGGTGTCACTGAAACTCACTTGGAAGCCTCCTGCAGGGATAGGAGAAAGGGGCTTCTCTTTCTGGTTCCAGTGTGCTTTATTCTCTCTTGCTCCTGTGGTGCATGGTGGAGGCAAGCCAACCCCTGAGGAATGGGCAGAATTCACTGGGAAGGTGCTAATACGGGTGCTACTGAAACTGCTGGTTGAGGCACCTGTAAGACTTGCTGGGAAACTACCTGGGGTGCTGGTGGAACTCACTGGGAAGTTGCCATGGGGCTGCTGCTGAAAGCTTCTGCGGGGGTGAATTCCACTGGTTACCCCCATGCTGCTGGCTGCCACAGGAGCAAGAAGAGAATAAGCATACCAGAACCAGAAAGAGAAGTCCTTTCCTCCTACAATGTTCCTCTAACACTCTACTGACAAAACTTAATGTCATGGCAGCTGGCAAAGAAGATACAGGGTCCAGCTCCAGTATTAGAAAGCAGGGCAATGAAGGGTAGATTTGGAGCTGAAAGGCAAGAAGTTGATAACTGACACACTTTCTCTTTCTACTTTGCTAAGAGTTTTCTTTGTTTTGTTTTTTTAATCAAGAATGAGTATTGAATATTGTCACATAGTTTTCTGCAACTATCAAGATGGTCATATGGCTTTGTTTTTTAATCTGTTAGTATGGTGAATTACGCTGATTGGATTTTTTTTTTTTTTTTTTTTTTTTTTTTTTTTTTTTTTTGTGAGGAGATCAGCCCTGAGCTAACATCCGCCAATCCTCCTCCTTTTTTTGCTGAGGAAGACGGCCCTGGGCTAACATCGGTGCCTATCTTCCTCCACTTTATATGGGACGCCGCCACAGCATGGCTTACCAAGCAGTGCGTCGGTGCGCGCCCGGGATCCGAACCAGCGAACCCCGGGCCGCCGCAGCGGAGCGCGCGCACTTAACCGCTTGCGCCACCGGGCCAGCTCCCTACGCTGATTGGATTTTTAAATGTTAAACTGATCTTACATTGCTGGATAAGCTATACTTGGTTATGATGTATTATCCTTTTTTATATATTGCTAGATTTGATTTAGTAATATTTTGGTAAAGATCTTTATGTCTATTTTTGAGGTACATTGGTCTGTCATTTTCTTTTTCTGTAATGTCCATCTGGTTTTGGCAGTATGATAGCTTCATAAAATAAATTGAGAAGTATTCCTTTTTCTTCCCTTTTCTGAACAAGTTTGTGTAGGATTTGTCTCATTTCTTTCTTAAATATCTGATAAAATTTACCAGTGAAGCCATCTGGTCCTGGAATTTTCTTCCTGAGAAGACTTTTAGTTATAAATTCAATTTTTGAGATTGATGATGGCCTTCTTTTTGAGTCAGTTTTGTAATTTGTGTTTTTCAAACAATTTATCCATTTAACCTAAGTTATCAAGGATATTGGTATAAAATTATTCATAATATTCCTGTATTATTTCAATGTCTGACACATCTGTAGAAGGTCTTCTCTTTTATTTTCTGCTGTTTATATTTGTGTTTTCTCACTTTATTCCCTTGGTCATTCTAGCTAGAGGTTTCTCACTTTAAAAAATATTTTCAAAAAAGCAGTTTTTGGTTTGTCTGTTTTTGATTTCTGTGATTATTTGCTTATATTATTTCCTCTTTTCTATGTATATCTTTAAGTTGCTTTGCTTTTTCTACTTTCTTAAGTTAGAAATTTATGTTTTTTATAGCTACAAATTTTCCTCTAAACCAGTGGATCCCACATTTTGTTGCAAATTGAAATTAATCTAAGAGTCTTTCAAAAATGCTAATGCCTATTTCCCAACCCCAGACATTTTGATTTAATTACTTAAATTGATATGGGGTACAATGGGATATTTAAAAACCTCCTAGGTGATGCTAATGTGTAACACATTTTGTGAAGCACTGCTCTGAGCACTACTTTAGCTTTTCCCCACAAATTTGATGTTGTGTTTTCATTTTCATTCCCTTCAAGATATTTTTAAATTTCCCTTGTGTTATCTTTCTTTTCTCCATTGTTTATTTGGAAGTATATTGTTTGATTTCCAAATATTTCAGGGCCTCTCTCTTTTTCTTTCATTGATTTCTAGTTTAATTCCATTGATTAAAGAAAGTGTTCTGAGTGATTTCAATACTTTTAAATTTATTGAGCCATCCTTTTTTTTTATCCCCAAGGCCTGGCATATGATGTCTCTTGGTTAATTTTTCATGTGCACTGGAAAATTATGTGTATTCTGCAGTTGTTGGGTGGATTATTCTATGCATGTTAATTGGGTCAAGTTTGTTGATGATATTACTTAAGTATTCTATATACCTACTGATTTTTTTTTATCTCTGTGTTCTTTCAATTACTGAGAAGGGAGTGTTGAAATCTTCAAGTATTATTGTAGGTTTGTTTATTTCTCTTTTCAGTTCTGTTAGTTTTTGCTTCACGTGTTCTGAAACTCAGTTATTAGGTGCGTATATATTTAGGATTGTTATATATTTTGATGAATTGACTCCTTCATCCTAATAAAATGCACATCTTAATCCTTGGTAATATTCCTTGTTCTGAAATCTACTTTGATAGTAATGTAGCTACTCAAGCTTTCTTATGATCAGTGTTTCCATGATATATCTTTTTTTAAAAATCATTTTAGGGCCCAGCCCGGTGGTGTAGTGGTAAGTTTGTGCATTCTGCTTCGTCAGCCTGGGCTTCGCCAGTTCGGATCCTGGGCGCAGACCTACTCACCACTGATCAAGCCATGCTGAGGTGGCGTTCCCCATAGAAAAACTAGAAGGACCTACAACTAGGATATACAACCATGTACTGGGGCTTTGGGGAGAAAAAAGAAAAAAAAGAGGAAGAGTGGCAACAGGTGTTAGCTCAGGGCCAATCTTCCTCAAAAAAAATTAAATTAAAAAAATAATAATTTTACTTTTAACATCTGTATGTTTTTATATTTAATTTGGGTTTAATTTATGCAGCATACATTTGGTCTTGTTTTATTTACAATATGACAGTTTGTGTCCTTAAATTGGATGTGTACTAGCCTTGCTCAGCTAGGCTTCTGCAAGAGAATTAAGCCCTACAGAAAATGATTTGAGTGGATGTTTTTCCAGTTTTCTTGAGGATGGGACAAAGAAAGTGCCAATCTACGTGCACAGAGGAAAAGTTAATCTATTGCATACAATAAATGGCTTAGGGCATTAGGGCTTAATTCTTCCTGGGAACCTTGGTAGAGAGGCTGGTTTAGATTATTTACATGTAATGTTTTTATCTGTATGATTGGGTTTAAATCTGCCATCTTGCTGTTTGTTTTCTCTTTGTGCATTTTTTTGTTTGTTTCTAATTTCTTCTTTTTCTGCCATCTTTTGGAATAATTGAGTATATATATATATATATATTTTTTTTTTGCTGAGGAAGATTTGCCCTGAGCTAACATCCGTGCCAATCTTCCGCTATTTTCTGTGTGGGTCACCACCACAGCATGACTGATGAGTGATGCAGGTCCACACCCAGGAGCCAAACCCACGAACCTGGACCTCCGAAGTGGAGTGTGCCAATCCCAACTACTATGCCACTGGGCTGGCCCCTTGTATTCATTTTTGAAAGATATTTGCACTGGATATAGAATTTTAGTTTCACAATTTTTTCTTTCAGCACCTTAGAAATAATCATTTCCTCTCCCGGTTTGCATAGTTCCTGATGAGGCATCTGTGCTATTCTTATCTTTGTTCCTGTACATACTGTGCTTTTTCTTTTTCTGGCTGTTTTAATGGTTTTCTTTTTATTACTGGTTTTTAGGAAGTTGATTATAGTGTGTCTTGTGTGGTTTTTCTTTATGATTATTCTGCCTGGGCTTTGTTGAACTTCTTGGATTTGTAAGTATATAGTTTTTATTAAATTCAGAAAATTTGGGGCATGGTTTCTTTAACTATTTTTTTGGACCCTATTCTTTTCCCTCTCTTTTTCGGACTCTAATTACACAAATGTTAAATTATTTGATATTGTCTCATGTGTTAACAAGCTTATGTTCATTTTTTTGTATTTTTTCCCCTCTGTACTTTGGTTAGGATAATTTATATTGCTATGTCTTCAGTTTCACTGATAAGTTTTTCCTGCAGTGTCTAATCTGCTGATAATTTCATCCAGTGAAATTATGTCAAATATTGTATTTTTTAATCTTTAGATGTTTAATTTGATTCTTTTAAATGTTTTCTCTTTCTCTTCTCAATATGTTCATGTTTTCCTTTAAGTCTCTAATCTTATTAAGCATATTTAAATAGTGGTTTTAAAGTCCTTCTATGTTAATTTTATTATTTTTGTTAATTCTGAATCTATTTTTATTGAATGATTTTTCTCGTCATGGGAAACATTTTCCTCCTTTTTTTTGCCTGTGTCTCATTTTTTTACTAGGTAATAAATATTAGGATTTACATTATTTAGCTGAATTTTGTGGTTTTCTTTAGTGTTGATCCTTTTTCCTGTATTCAGTTAAGTTACTTGCGGATCAATCAGACCATTTTGGGGCACATTCTCATGCTTTTAAAGGATGATCGAGGGTAGCATTTACCCTAGAGCTAGTTTAGCCTCACTACTAAGGCATGACCTTTGTGGACTCTCTACAGAATGCCTTGGGTAACCGACAAGGTCTCTCCGTTCTGGGAATTGTTTTGTTTACAGCTCTCCTGATATTGATCTTTCCGTTCTAGCTGTTCTTCACTTGGCATCTTAGAGTTTCATCCTATGCAGCACAGATTGGTATTCAAAGCTTTGCAGGAATTCTTATGTCAATTACTGCAGCTTTTTCTCTGCATAGCTCCCTCTTCCCTGTCCCACAAATTCCAGTCATTTTAGCCTGCTCAAACAGTAATCTCTGTGTCTCAGCTTATTCATGACAGTTTATGAGGGTCTTTTTGGGATCCCTATCCCTATTCCACACTCTGGACTTTGCCTCTAGGATGAAATATGGACAGTCTTAGAAAGCACCTGATTTGTTTCTCTTCTATTAATAATCACAGGCCTGTCTTGCCTTTGGTCCATTATCTCAAATAGCTTTATATATTTTGCCCACTTTTCTAGTTATATACAGGATTGGGAGGGCAATCCTATAGCAGTTCAGTGTAGTTATTTTTTCCACTTAAATTCATTGTAGTGAATATAGTTGCTCTAAATCTGAATATTGCATCTGGTTACTCTTATACACACAATAACACAAAGCTTGCTTCTTTTTATCTTCAGGGATTTCAATGAATTGTTTTATATAGGGACCAAAGGATTATTTAATCTAAATTATACCAACATCTTAAAAAAAAAAAAAAAACTAGACAGATTTTTTTTCACAGAGGTTAAGATACCCTTTAGGTAGTGTTGTTTTTTTGGTAGAAGATGGTGATTTCATTCATTACGTTGACAACTTCTACAGGTTCTTTTAAAAATGGATCAAGATTCAAAATGAACACACACTCTTGTAATGGTTCTTACCATAGTATATGTTGAATTATGCGAGTTACTCATGGTTCTATGTTACCCAGGAGGACTATTTAATGTGCTTGGTTATATAGATCTGCGAATTTTTAGCTGTGGGCTAATTTCCATATTGAATCATAAATTTAGTATTGATGCATTGCTTTCTAGGCAGACACGTTATACTCTAAGAGAATTAAGGATAGGAATTAATTTCCTGTTATGGAATGGTTTTTTCAGCTTTAGATGAATGCCTTAAATATATGCATTACTAACTTGTATAACCAACAAAAAAAAAAGTTGTTTAATTATTAGTTTGGAACATAAATTAATTACAAAGTTTCCTAATAAAAATACTAGAGGAAACATTTAGGGAAAATATTTCTACATAAAAGCAATTTAACTGACAGAAGCTTGTCAGCACTTAGAAACATTTATTCTCAGTTATAAATGGCACATTTTTAGCACCATTTTTATTCTAGCTTTTCGTCGATATATCATTTAGACAGAAAGTGCTGATGTGGGTTTTTCAGTCTTAGCCTGCAAAGGTATTGAAGGTGAATGTGGTTTTAGTTACATATTCTGTTACCTCTGCAGTCTGGGTATTGTGTTAAATTCAACTTTTTAAAATATATTGTTGTCAAATATTATAGGCTTGCCGATCATTTATATGAGATGCCTTAGTTTTTTAAAAAATATTAACTACATACAACATGGTTCATTTATCATCTCTCTTATCTAGAGCTAACTCTAAATTTGAGTGTTTTACTGGAAGATACAGGAGAAGTTATTGTCCCCAAGTTTTCCATTCATACTGGTTTACCGCCATGTGAAATTTATAACTAAACTTTCATGTGAAAAACATAAAATATGCTGTCATCTCATCTTGTCCCATTGTACTTTTCAGTTATAGGAGCAATGATGTGCTTTCAGTTTGTGACATGTTGCGCTAGAATAATCTTTATTATAGAGTGTGTGTGACTCTGTGTGTGTGTTTGTGTGTATGTTTATGCGTGACTCTCACAGAATAAAGTTGTATTTACATACACCGTAATGGTATTTCTGTATCTGTATTGAGTCAGTAGATTAGATCATGGATATTCTTTGTATTTGTTTACAATAATTATGTCTCTCAGTGAATATGCACCAGTTACTGACCAAACTGTCTTGTAATGAATGTGTATTTATTACTGGTTTCAAAGGCTGGTAGAGATAATTAGAAGTGTTGCAAGTTGGTCACTTATTGGAAAATTTTAAATATGCTACTTATGGTAAACTTACCATGTTTATATACACATGATATCTTCTGGTTTTGCTGGTGATATAAGTGAATGGTCTTAATTAGCATTTCAAGGTAGAGTGATTCATTTTTATGAGTATAAGTTAAATAATATATTCTTAGTATATTTACTTATAGAATCCTAAGCATGTTAGTTAATTGCTCTGTGCCTCAGTTCCCTCATCTCTGACATGGGGTGAAATAGTTCCTATTTCATGGGGTTGTGGTGAAGATTAAATGAGAATACATGTAAAGCTCTTAGAACAATTCTTGACCCCTAGCAAACTCAGGGAATATTAGCTATCGTCATTATTATTATTACTTGAGTTAATTTGATTCACTTAGCGAAGATCTTTTTGTTCTTTTCCTTTTTTTTTGGTGAGGAAGATCAGCCCTGAGCTAACATCTGCCAATCCTCCTCTTTTTGCTGAGGAAGACTGGCTCTGGGCTAAGATCCGTGCCCATCTTCCTCCACTTTATATGGGACGCCACCACAGCACGGCCTGACAAGCGGTGCGTTGGTGTGGGCCTGGGATCCGAACCGGTGAACACCGGGCCGCCACAGCGGAGCGCGTGCACTTAACTGCTTGCGCCACCGGGCCGGCCCCTGTTCTTTTCCTTTTTACATCTTTATTAATGTATAATTTACATCCCATAAAATTCAACCACGCTAAGTATAGAAATCAATGATATATAGTGAATTTAGAGTTGTGTAGCCATCACCACTATCCAATTTTAGAACATTTCCGTTATCCCCAAAATACTCTTTGTGCCTATTTGCAGTCCTCCCTCTTCCCTACCCTCAGCCCCAGGCAACCAAGAGTCTATTTTCAGTCCCTACTGATTTGCCCTTTCTGGACATTTTGTTTAAATGGAATCATACAATAAATGATCTTTTTTGTGTCTGGCTCCTTTCACTGAGCTTAATGTTTCTGAGGCTCCTCCATGTTGTAGCAGGCATCAGTATTTCATTCCTTTTTAATGCCGAATAGTATTCTTTGTATGGATGTACTCCATTTTTTAAATCTATTCACCATTTGATATACTTTTGGCTTGTTCACAGTTTTTAGGTATTGTAAATAATGCTCCTGCAAATATTATTTTATAAGTCTTTCTGTGGACATATATTTTAGTTTCTTTTGGGTAAGATTCCTAGATGTGGAATTGCTGGATTATGTGATAAATTTTTGTTTAACTTTTTAAGAAACTACCAAACTGTTTTCCAAGCAGCTGTGTGTACCATTTTATATTCCCACCAGTGATGTATGAGGGTTCTAGTTTCTCCACACTTTGCAAAGTTTGTTACTTTCTGTATTTTTGATTATAGCTGTTTTCTAGCTGTGTAAAGTGGTATTGCATTTCCCTAAAGCACGTTCTCATGTGTCCTACTCTTGGTTATGCCCCCTCTCTGGGGGGTACCCTGCATCTCATAATGCATCAGTCTGTGGACTCAAAGACTCAGCCTCTTGCCTCAGTTGGGACAATTCTGAAGTGCCTGTTTCACTCCAGGTTCCTTTGGCGTTGGCTGGAGCCTCTGTTACAAGTGCATTGTAGTTCAGCTTCTCCCTCTACCTGTCCTGCCTCCTTTACTCCCTTCCAGACATTCCTGAGAGCATTCCCCCAAATCCATGAAAATCTCGGAGTCTTGCAGTCTGTTCCCCAGGGAATCCAACTAGAGCAGGGACATAGAGTTGACAGGAGTTACTAATTTAGAAAGAGTGATTAAGGAAGGCCTCTAATTTGAATTAATATTTGAGCAGAGACCCAAATAAAATGAGAACGTAAGCCAACCAGATATCTAGGGGGAAGAATTTTCCAGATAGAACAGCAAGTGCTGACAGGACCATCCTTGACAGTAAAGAGGCCCACGTGGAAAAACAAAAGAGGGAGAAGGGTGGGATGTAACCAGGGACAAGATCATGCAGGGCTTTGATGGTCATACCCTGCATGGCCTTTGAAGTATTTTCAGCAGTGGGATTCCATGATCATCCTGGATGCTCTGTGAAAATAGCATGTAAGGCTCTGAGAGCAGAAATAAGGAGCCAGTAAGGAGGCTACTGCAATAGTCTGGGTGAGAAATGTTTGTGGTGGCACTGGAGTAAGAAGTGGCTGGATTCTGGATACATTTTGAGGATATAATTTTTTGATGGTTGGGATATGGAATGTGTGAGAGAAAGAGAGGAATCAAGGATGATTCTAAACTTTTTCACCTAAGCAATTTGATGAATGGAATTGTGTGTAACTAAGACACGAAAGGCTTAAGAGCAGGTAGGTGTGAGTGGAAATCAAATTTTCAGTTTTAGACTTGTTAAATTTGCGTGCCTATTAGAAATTCAAGAGTAGATGTGGTCTGGGAAGTTGGAATGAAGTCTGGGTCAGGACTGAAGACGGAATTTTGGGAGTGGTCAGGGGATAGATTTAAAGCTATGGATCCGAACAAGATCCCCCAGACGGGGGTTGGAAATCCTTTTCTATAAAGGGTCAGATACACAATGTGCTCTTGGTTACACTTACTCAGTTCTGCCCTTGTGTTGTGAAAGGAGCCACAGACAATAATTAAACAAATGGGTGTGGCTGTGTTTTATAAGCAAAAATAAATCTTTGCTTATAAAAATAGGTTGTAGGCTAGATTTGGCACACAGGAAGTAGTTTGCTGACCTCTGAGCTAGATAGTGAGTAGAGAAAGAGAAGAGATCTTAGGCCTGAAACCTAGCTAGATCCTGGGATAGTCTAACTCTTAAAGCCAGAGAAATGAGAGGGAATAGCCAGTGATGTAGGAGAAAACTCAAAGAATGTGTTAGGTCACAATTTGTGTTTATCCTCATTTCACTTAAATTTGTAATTGGACGAATAATTCATGCAAAAATCTAAATATATAATATTCTAATCTCCTTTGGTCTTAGACATACTATTTCTCTGATACTATATTTCATTAACCATTCTTTAGAATTTATGGTATAGTATGTAAAATGCTCAGAACTCTTTAGACATTTGAGTGTAACGTAAATTTTCTAATCAAAAATTTTAGTGCATTTTTCCAAATACACTTTTTTTTCCTGAATAACCTTATGTGTGAGGTTATTGGCTTACATGATGTAGTTGGAGCTTTTAGTTTTTGAATTTTCAGCTGATCTCTATGTTGGGGCAGTGAAAGTAGAGGGAGCGAGTTCGGAGATAACAGATAAATCCTTTAAATTTGAGCATTTCCATTTCTCGAGACCTTCGAAATCTTAGTTGAAAAATGTCATTGCACACTTCCTGTTAAGTAACAGAAAACAAGCTGTGTAAGCACGTGTGAACTCATTAAACCCTTGTTAGTAAAAGGAATTTCACAGACTTTTAGTGTCTTAGCTCAGGGAGATGACTGATTAGACATTACCAGAAATCTTGGTTAAACTTGTATTTAATTTGTAGAATTGTAGTTCTAGCAAGCTATACCTGGTGTAATTTTTATTTTTCTGAGATGGTTGGGTGCAACAGATGAAAGGTAAAGTAGGAACTAAGGAGCTACTGTAGATATATTTTTATTTGCTTTTTGGAGTTCAGACACCAGAAGTGATTCTGAAATTTTGTATTGCCCACTGACAGACATTATGTATAAAGAACTCACATTATTGTAGGTCACTGAATTAATTTAAGAAATACCAATTGACATCATTCCTTTAGGGAATTGTGGGCTGCTGTTTGATATTATTGTCTTTGTCAAATATGAAAGTTTAGAATGAATTTTATTTTTGGTGTGTAGGGACTTAATGAAGCAATGTCCTCTCCAAATTTAAATTTTTTCAAATTGATCAGAAGTGGACTTTATAGACTTTCTTTCACTAAGATAGCTAAGTGCTTGAGTTTTCCATGAACTGTTGTGTGTAGTTGATTTTTCCTAAATGGAAAAAGAGTTCCAACAAGCATTAAAAACACTTCAGAGTTGTGCTCGAAAGTCATTTTATTTGTGGAAGAGGGTGGTCATAATTGATATTCCTTATGTGCCTATTATATTTGAATGTATTTATATTCTGTCAAACATAATGTGTTGCAGATGAGGTCATTAAGAAATAAAATTTTTCATTGTCATTGCAATAGCAGTTGGGCAAACCATTTTTTGCTAAAAGGCTCTCAGTAATTCCTAACACTCCTAATGTTGCAGTTCCCTGTGGTAACCAATTTTAATTGTATCACGTCGACCCTGATTCCTTGTTTTACTAGTTATCTTATCAGATGGATTTATGCCTTTTGTACTACAAAATCTTTCAGAAAATGGATTGACTAGTATGAAATTATGTGGCCATTTATTTTCTAGCCAAGTAGATAAAGTACTGTGAGCTAGGGCAGTTTAAATATGATGGCTAGGTCATGCCTTCACGATAAAACTCCTTGTATATTATATTGTTCTTTTACATTAGTTAATTCGTATACATGGTTGGGATTGTTCCAGGTATGGCCCCTGTACTAATAGTTCAGTTAAAAAAAGTCAACAGACTTAAATCCTTCAAAAGACTTCAAAATAGCGTGGCTAATTTTGCCCAAATATTACTTTACATTTAATTATGATGGTAATTTCACGTTCAGAATTCAAGCTACTTTTTCCATCAAAGTATTACATGGGAAGGGATCCTTGTGCCTACCCTTTCAGGACCTTCTGCTGGATTCTTTACAACTTGAAAAATACAGAGTTTTGAGTTTTGGACTTGGCTCTCAAACTTTATGTGATTTTGGCATGGTTATTTAAACTTTCTGTCCTCTGTTTCTTCATGTGTAAAAAAAGTTGTTAGACTAGATTATTTTATAGACCATCTTTAAACAGCACATATATTTTGAATACTTACTATTCACCAAGTGATATACTAGATATCCTAGGAAGTACAAAATAAATAAAAGGTAAACCATCTAACTTTAAGAATTTTAACCTCGTTGGTATGAGAAAAGCTGATAGTAATTTAAAAGCAGCATGAGATTAATTATCAAAATGAACATTATATACAATAAGGAAGAAAGTAGTGTGGATTTGTATGATCTAGGAGGACTTTCTGGAGGGAATGGTGTTGCGTTGAGCTGGGACAGGTTTGGGTAGGAGGGAGAGGATGTGCTGTGCGAAGATGGCCACAGAAAGAACAGATCTAAATAGACATAAATAAACATGATGTGTTTCTGGAACTATGAGGGCCTTGTAGCTGCAACGGAAAATTCCTATTGGGAAAGTAATAGGAAACAGGTTGGGTATTTTAGAGATACGAAGGGTCGTGAATGCCACCTCAAGAAGTTTGAACTTCATATTGTATTAAATGGAAGTTTTTCAGTTTTTGAGCAAATAAAGTGATAAAAGCAACATCTGAAGGAAAGAGATTCCATGTCATTATGTGGATAATCTACAGATATGAATAAGAAAATTTGATGTCAGGGACCAGGAATACCAGCTGAGGTGTTTTATAGAAAGGTAGTTTCAGAATGGAAGGCTTCTGCTTTGTTTTGTTTTGAATACCTAGGACATTTACAGGGTGAATGGATGAAGGATTGGTCTCTGAATTTATTATTATTTTTTAAACTATGAATATATAACATGGGAGACAATCTCCCAGAGAATATGTTTCCTGGATTTTATTCACTAACCTAGCATTTCACACTAAGGCTCTAAATAAATGTTGGTTTAATAACAGATTTGTAGTCTTCCTCATTCTGTTGCTTAATAGCATCTCCAATTATTCCTTCCACCTGACCTTGTAGGTAGCTATCTAGTCCATGGTTTATCAATTGAGTTGCTCTGTATGACCATGCGTTGCCTGACATTTTTCTCATTCACTCTTCATGGATAATAGGAATTCCTGAACAGCAAGCAGTTGTCCACTAGCAGTCAGAGCCCGTTTTTACAGAAGTGCTACAGGAGGCCTAATCCACAGTGTACCTTTGGAAATGACGTGGTTGGGTAATTTTCCCTTTATTTATTGCTCAAAGAAGTACACTGAAATTCGGAAGGGTATTAGAACTACAGTTTTAATTCCCTCTACTTATCTATATATTCTTTTAATGCTAAAACTCTTTCATGCCACTACAGAATTAGTTTATTTTTCTTAGAGAGCCATTTTATTCTATTTTGTGTTATTGTTAGTTGAGCATAGCTTTCTCTACCTTACCAGAATGTAAGATAAAACTCCTTGGAGGCAGAAAATTGGTTTTAATTGCTTTTGCTCCCGCATAAAACTTTGGACAGGTTGGCAGTCAGAAAATATTTGTTGAATTAAAATACTATCCTTAATATTTATATATAAATATTCACTAGCAAATTGGAATTGTATTTTATTTTACAGACTTTATTTTAACTCATGTTATAACTTAGTGGATTACATTTAGAATGACAGCCTAAATTTTTAAGGTGTCTCAAAAAGATACACAATCTCACAACATGTCATCAAATCCTTAAAAAATAAAAGCAAATCTGTTCAATCCAAGGTGAAGTTAGTCTGAAAATTTGTGGAAATATTTTAAAAATCTAGACTAGGGCAAGAGAAGTGGAAAACACAAAAACAAAACAAAATAAAGCTTTCCTTATCAGGATATATGTGAGAAGGGCTTATCAGTCTAATCTTTTTTTTTTTTTTTGATATGACTCTAAAAATTCTTAAGCGTAATTTCTATTGGTGATCATTATGGAAATGAGAGTTGTAAAGTTATAAAATGATATTAATAAGCTTTACTACAGAGACACTTTATGTTAAAGTAGAAATGCAGCTGTGCCTCATGCTGTATGCTTTTCCAAAGATGTGAACAGGGTAGGCTGAGATCTCCTCCTCAGCCTCCGTGCCTGAACATCCCCCATCACTAGTATCTTCCCGTTAAGCCATGCGTGCACCTGAATGTAAATTTAGCATGAGGAAGGTACATTAAAAGGTATTGTCATTCAGACTATAGATGTAGGTGGTTGAACACGTAGAAAAATCTTAAGGAGAACAGGGTAGGAACATATTACATGGACAGTAGGATAGGGTGGATACAGTCAAGAAAGTTTGGAAGGGCCAGACTGGTGGGGACGATGGCATACCACCAAGGAGGAGGTACACGCAGCAGAGTATAAGATTGGGTTCTGGAAACAGAGCTCATATCGTCATAGAATTTTGAACTTGAACAGACTTAATAGATAATCTTGTTAAGAAATTACCCTTTCTGAATTAGACACCATGGCTTATAAAGGTTAAATGATTTGTTTACTATCACAATCATTAGTTGTTGGTAGACCTGAAAAAGACTAGAAGTCTTGTAATCCTGCACCCATTCATTCATTTAACAAATATTTACAAGCTATTTACTATTAGTTAGGTGATAGGGATAAAATGATGTTTGAGATACAGTTTTTACTTCTGAGGCTCTAATGGGTTAGTGGGGAGACTTGCCGGTAAATAAGAAAGTGAAATATGGTGTGATAAGTGCTGTGATCAGGTATGTTCAGGTGGCTTGGAAAACCCGCAGGAGAGGTCCCTCAGCCAGCTGGAGCGTGGGGGCTGGGGCCCAGGAAAGACATCTGTGGCAAGCTGACATTTAATCAAAGCCCGATCTATACTGTGTTGGTATACTACAGATAGTGCAGGTGTTTTAAGGCTAGTTTAAAATGGAACTTATGTAAGTTCATCCTCTGCTTTTAATTTTGAATCTTTGTCAATAGCTAGAGGAATTGAGTCCACTTTTTAAAGTAGTATATTATAGATGTACTTGGTGTGTTCTGCATTGAGCCAAAACATTAAACTTTTCTTTATAATGTAGGATGTTCTGTTGATTCTCTTATTTTATAGTGCTGGTAGCATGAGAAGCAAGGAATGAAGGAGAATCTTGATACTGTACTCTGGAAAGAAGCCAAAAGATAGGATATGCTAGTGCATATTTATAACCTACATTGAAAAAAAAAAGAAAAACAAGTTTTGTGTGATGTGAAAAGACCATTAATAATACATTTAATCTAAAAAGTGTTTATGATTATACTTGGTGTGTTAGAATAATTTTGTCTAAAAAAACATCAAGTCTCTACTGATCCTATGTGCAACATACGTTTCAAATGGGTTAAAAAATTAATACCAAAAATGGAAACCATAAAATATTTAGAAGAAAGTACAGGTGACTCATTTGATACGAGGATGAGGAAAACCTTCCTCATTATAAAACTAAAGGGAGACATAAAGAAGGAAAAGTTTGATAAATTTGGTTATGTAAAATGATGTCTTTTATTTGTCAAAAAACTTGAAATGATATTTAAAAGCAAATGAGAACCTTAAAGTATTAGCAGTATCTAACATATGACTCATGTATGAAGAACAGCCACAAAATAATAAGAAAAAACAATGGCTTTGAAGGAAAATGGGCAAAAGTCATGAATAGATAGTTCAAAAAAGAAAGAAAGCAAATGGAAAATTAATTTGTCAAAGTTATTAACCCTACTTGTAATTGAAATCATATATAATTAAATGAGACACACTTTTTCATCTACCATACTAGCGACACTCAATGTTGATGAAGTTTCTGGTAAATCTGTACTCTTATGTATTATTGGAGAGAGGGCAGTTTGGTGGTGGGCATAAAAAGCCTTGAAATGTTTATATGCCTTTGCTTGAAATTTTCAACTTTTAGAAATTTTTACTAAGAAACAAATCAGAGACCAGAGCGAAGATAAAGGGATGTTCACTGTTGCATTGTTATGGTAGCAAATGTCCTAAATGTCCAACAGTGCTGGGTCAGCTGAATAAACTATGGTATATCCAAATGATGAACGGCATAGTTGCAGCCATTGAAAAATCATGCTTTTGAAGACTATGTAAGGATATTGAAATGCTACTATTATACTGTTAAAAAAAAAGCAAGTTACAAAATGATGTATGCTATCATCCCAATATTTGAAAAATATATGTGTACAAAAAAGGCTAGAGGAACATATACTATATAGATATTGTGGATATATCTATTGTGTGATTTTTCTTCTGATAGTTTAAAAATATTTTTGTTTTCTATAGCCACAAATTTTCGTGAGAAAAAATTAAAAATTGCAGATTAGAAATATATATTGAGTTATAGTCATACTGTATTTGTACAAATAATTTGCCAACTATATTTCTCTATTCTTAGCGCAATATGGCACATCAAAATTCAATAATTAGAATTAATTTTAAGTAAATTTGTTGAATAGCACTGTTTTGGCGAGGGTCCAAATTGAATCAATAATCGTTATCTAATAGTTTTCACTTGAATGTTACAGAATACTGTTACTATAGTTAGTTGTGTTTTTTTAGTATACCAGAGATGAAATTTTACTATGCTTTCAATTAAGTTACTTTAAATAAGAGAAAGACAAAAACCATCTACAAAAAATAAACAATTTCATGTATGAAAATATCAAAAAGCTGTACTGTTTGCATTGTTTTCTTACTTTTAGAAATATTGTAGCTCTACTATATTTTTCATTAAAATGTGGATATTTATTATACTAGCACATTCACTGACAAGAAATAAAATAATTCTGCTGAAATGACTGTGTGATAAAGGATAAAGTAAACCTCAGTATAAGTAGTAATGTGTGGTTAGTTAATTGATTGCTTTCTAATTGAAGCAGAAATACATTTCAGGTTACTGTTTATGGAGACAGAAAAAATGGTAGAGTGTAGAAGAGTGATGTGGAATAAAAATAGCTTCTTACATCATTTGAAAATATGATGCGGTTCTTTTTGTTGGGGGAAAACGAGATGATTGATTAGAGCCATTTTCAAAGACTCTTAACCATGGAGTTGTCTTATAGTCTATTATTTAATGAGATTCCTAGTTTTTTGATTTGGTAGCTAGTGAAAGGATCTGATGTTTAAAGTCCTTTTGATATGAAAAAATTCTAACCTGTTGAGCTTGAATACTCTGAGCTAAGTCATTTAGTACAAGTTTTAACAATTCCATCAGACTTTTTACTGTTCTTTCACATGGAGACAAATGGAAAGTTTAAACTTAGGACAGAAACAAATAAACAAAAGGCGCTCAGAGGAAAAGTAGAATAAAGAGAATGCATCAGAATTCTAACTTAATTTATCTTTATTTCTGAAATTTCTGCTACTCGTTTAAAAACATGGTGATGACTTTGACAATGGCAGCAAATAAATTTTATTGAGCACTTACTGTATGCCCTATCCAATGTTAAGTGCTTTACATGGATTATCTCTGGTAGTCAACGAGAGGCTGTTGGGAGAGGAACTTATTATATTTTATCAAATCTAAGATGCCTCCTTATCTTATGTACCACTAAGAAAAAATGCTGGCACTTAAACTATGCTATCATTGACTGTAAGGTATATCCTGATTCCAGACATGACAAAATATTTAAAAAATTGTATCGTAATAAATGAAATATGTTGGTTGGTGGATGTGAGAGTTGACTAGCAGACTGATCAGTAGCTGTTTCCTATCTTGAAGGTCAGTTTTTAAAAAGGTTATCATCACTGAAAAGAAAAAATTTTGAAAATATGATAACATGGCAATAAAAAACAGTGAGTGCTTCAATTCAGAATGAAGTTTAGTATCTATTCTGCATCTCTTGGCTACAGGGCTTGTCCTTTTCAGGAAAAGGATATGTATATAGAACCCATTTATGTGAATGGAGTATCAGAAGAAAAGTTTCTGAGGGGTCTGCCTATCTTCAGGTGGGGATAGCTTTTAATGTGCGTGGGGGCTAAGCTTTAGTTTCTCCTAGTTTTAGACATTAGATTGCTGAGTTGTACCCTTGGCAGTGAGGAATGGTGATGGAGGGGTTTTTAAAAGTAAAACAATAAATGAACATTGAGAAATAGATATTTCCTAGGGAAGTGTTCTTTCTAGAGACACTGAACCTGTACTCGAATCTCTCCTACATAAAACATCAGGAGCAAAGTTGAATAACTCTTCCCAGCATGCAGAGTTTACAGATGGTGGACACTCCCTGAGCAGAGCAGACAACAGAGTGTAAGTCTAATTGAACATATGTAATGGTCTAAATCCTGCCTCTATCTGGTACAAACCTGAGGAAAGAAGAGGGAGGGAAAGGAGAAATGGGAGAAGTTTTCTCAAGAGGTGGTGGGAAGGGAGAAGTTGCAGGGGCTGGGTCACAGTAGAGAGCTATTTCTTGTAAGGTGGTCTATAGAAAAGTGGAAAAAGGGAAAAAGAAGTTAATGCATTGTGGTATTAAAGAGAGCTATTTGGTTTTTGTACCCAGTTCCTGGCACATAGCTTCTAAAATCCTTGAAATTTTCTGAGTGATAAGGGTGATATGAGTTGTTTTTTGTTCTAAAGAGGTGACACTTGGTGGGCCCCTAGATAGCTTCAGGATGGGGGCTGGTTGCCAGAACACCAAGTCTTGACTGGAAGCTTGGAACTTTCAGCCCCACTCCACAACCTCTGGGGAGGGGAGAGGGACTGGAGAGTGAGTAAATCACCAACAGTCAATGCCTTAATCGCTCATGCCTGTATAATGAAACCTTCATGAAACTCCCTAAACGACAGTGTTCAGAGAGCTTGAAAGCTGGTGAACACACCCACGTGCTAGGAGTATGGCGTACCCCAACTCCAAGGGGACAGAAACTCCTGTGCTCGGGACCCTTCTAGACGTCACCCTATGTACCTCTTCATCTTGCTGTTCATTTGTAGTCTTTACAATAAACCAGTAATAATAAAACACTTATTGAAGTGTTTTCCAGAGTTTCTGAGACATTCTGATGAATTATTAAAGGGTGGGATTGTGGGAACCCCCTCAACTTTGTAGGCAAGTTGGACAGAGTGTCTTACGACTGATGTCTGAAGTGACGGCAGTCTTGCGGGACTGAGCCCTTGAACCTTTGGAGTCTAATGCTAACTCTGGGTAATTAGTGTCAGAATTGAATTGTAGGGCACCCAGTTGGTGTCAGAATTGGTTGGTATCAGGAAGAAAAACACTTCTCATTTGGTGTCAGAAGTGATGTGAGTAAAAACAGCTCAAGCATAATTAGGAGAAATACTGAGCAAAAAAATAGGCCAAAAAATTGGAGGAGGGAGGTAAGGACATAATATGTTGATAGTCAGTGGTAGCTAAGGAAGTTAACACAATAGACTAGAGTAAAAAGTAGTCAGAGCAGATGCTCTAGGATCTAAATCTACAAATGCTGGGCCCATGGCAGAATGTTCTTTTTGTGGTAGCTCTTGTACATTTCCAGCAGGCAGAGAACACTGACTATTAAAATGTGGCTAGCATAGGAAAAAGAGGCTTGACTCATCCAGGTAACCCTTTCCTGGTTAGCCAATATATCCATTGGCAAGGGTGCATAAAGGATTGGAAATGTGATCAATTAAGCAATTGCCCAAGTGACTGTGGGGCCGAGAATAAGTTCTTGTCTGTGGCCCATCTTGGGTAGCAGATGGCCAAAGAGAAAATACAATTTGTACATGTGATACATGGGATACAAGTGAATCAAGTTGTTAATGAAGAATTTTATGTGCAAAGCAAGGAGAGGACAGTGAAGCAAGCAGGGGAAGAACACTTTCCAAGCCTTCGCTGCCAACCAGAAAGAATTAGCCTGAGATGGAAGCAGTGCATATTACGGGTCAAGGAGAAGGGGCAGTGCTCAGTGCCATCCTTAAGAACAGAGGGCTGGAATCCCACCTAGAGAGTGAAGGCAAATGAAGGACAGGTGTGGTTATATTGCTGTGTTTTAAGGAAGCCAACTAGGCTTCCTTACACTCATACTCTTGTCTTTCTTAACTGTTTCTCTATTTGCCATCTTTTGTTGTAAGGCTGAAGCTTTTTCCTTTAAACAGTTCGGAGTTTTGCATAGTTTTCCATAGTCGTCGTTTAAAGCACAGACACAATGCGTTATCTACAGTTTACTTGTTAAAAAGAGTAAACATTTAAGACACAAAGCAATCTGAGTGTAGAATCCTTCTAGATTTGAATAATTTTTTCTCTAATTGTCCACAGTCTAGCTTTGTTCGTACCCAATTTGTTCATATTTTTAGTGATTCATCTTTATCAAATCTTTGCAAAGCATTATACTTATTTTTCTTAGATGCAATAATTCTTCCCTTTTTGCACTATATTTCATAAGATTGTGAACAATTTAATTAAATTATACAAGTACAGCAATAAGAACAACTGGTAGTAAGTGTGGGAAGAAAACAATGACTCTTGGTGAGTGAACAACTCAAGAGAGGGAAGAGCACGTGCATAGTGTAGTGGCCTACACAGCGTGCTGCCGAAGGGCATCAGCCTGCGTGGTTTACGGGGGGAACGGAGAGCATTGGTTAACCACGTCTCAGACAAGAGATCTGCTACTGTGTTTGTGATCCTCACAAGCTCTCCAGTTCCTCTATTCCTATGCTTTCTAGAGATTCTTTAGTCCTTTGAGAATCTTTCATTTACATATTAATCCATATTTGTAATTATTACTAAAAATGAACATAATGGGATATATTAGTAATTGAAACTGATATCATAGATAATAGACTTTCAAATAAAAGTTGTAAGAATTCTCAAATTTATAAGCAAAAATTTTTTTGAATGTATTTTGGTAGTAATTGTAGGGGGTAAAAGTACAAATTGATTATTGAGATCTGTTTTTAAAATTTATCCTATAATTAGAGTTTTACTTTTCATAGTTCTGTGTGTGTGCATTTGTCTGTTTTTTTTGTTTGTTTTAAAATGTAATACTAAAAATACACACATACAAATTGAAATTTAGTCCCACTGCAGTCCCATAATCTCCTCGTTTTGTTCTGTTGCTGTCAGAAATTCACATTTACTAGATTATTATCTATTGCCATGGAAATCGTTTTGTAGTATTTCAATTTCACTACAGGAACAAGCAGCAGGAGCTAATGGACCATAAGAGGGAAATTTGTTGTTTAAACAATGATTATCTTTTGTATTTGGCTAACATGAAAAGGGGAAAGTACAATTCTTCTGTCACACAGCGTGAGAAGGTAAATGGTTGAGAGTTGGAGGCAGAATTCACCCTAAGAAAATTTATGACTGTCTCAAGAGTCAGAAATAACATTACTAACTCACAAGACGAAATTATAAAATGTGTCTATATCAAGCTATGTTTAGTCAAATAATAAAGGAAGGCTTTGTTGTTAGGTTGGGTTCCTCAGAAGTAAACACTGAGATGGAGTTTGGGGTGAAAGGTGTGTGTCAGGGATCAACTGCTGTGAAAGGAAGGGTAAAGATATATGTATGGTGATGGATAAAAACTAGACTATTGCTGATGAACATGATGCAATCTATACAGCAACTGATATATAATAATGTACACCTGAAATTTACACAATGTTATAAGCCAATGTGACCTTAATACAATAATTTAAAAAAAAAAGATACCAGATTGGACAGAGAAAGAAGCGAAACCGTGATGCAGGCCTGACAAAGCCCCAGCCAGCCTGGCAGGGCACTCTGGAGGCAGTATTGCCCTCAGCCTTGTCTCCTGTCGTCCCTGCTCTGTCGCAGGATGTGGAATGCCCCACGGTGGGGCTGCTGTCTGCAGCTGAGGGAAATGTTGAAGTCTACCGACCTGGAGGCTTTCTACTGACTACGCTGCCCTCATGATGGCAGTGAGCCAGTCCATCCTTGAAGGGGGCATCTGGGAGACGCATCTCTGCTTGCACAGATCTTCTTTTATGGGTATCACAGATTTTTTGCCATTTTGTCTTTATAGTATTTATAATTCCCAGCGCATATCCCCTGTAATCAGGCAAATGTTCACATTTTTTAGACATACTGATGATAAAAGCCCTTTTAACGTCCTTATTTTGGTTAAGTGCTTTTAGAATTATGTAGGCTGTATTTTGCCTCTAGCCACAGGATACTTTATTTTTTTTGAAAAATTCGTAGCAGATTGTGGCCCTTCATAGAAAGTTAAGGCTTTTCTTAATAGTATATGGACATTTATGACCAAACATTTCTTCCTTTTTTAAACTTTTTATTTTACAATGATTTCAAGCTTATAGAAACATTCTAAGAATAGGGCAAAGAACTCATGTATATTCTTCACTCAGATTTTTCTATTATTAACATTTTATTACAGTTGCCTTATCATATTCTTTTTCTTTCTTCTTTCTCTCTCTTCTCCCTCCCCCTTTGCTCTCACACATGATTATTATTTTTTTTTGGCTTGAGAGTAAAAGTTGCAGACATAGTGCCCCCCCTTTTCCCTTACTACTTCAGTGAGTATGTCCTAAAAATCAAGATGTTCTCCCACGTGACCTCAATATAACCATCAAAATAGGAAATTCATATTGATATAATATTACTGTATAATCCACAGATCCCAATCCTAGCTCACCAGTTGTCCCAGTGATGTTCTTTATAGGTCCAGAATCTAGAGTTGCATTTTGCATGTAGTTGTCCTGGCTCTTGGGTCTCCTTCAGTCTGGAACTGTTCTGTAGTCTTGCCTTGTCTTTCAAGATCTGGACACTTTTGAAGAGTACAGCCAAATTATGCTTCTCTGTTGGGGTTTATCTGATGTTTCCTCATGAATAGGTTCAGATGATGTATTTTGGGCAGAATTACCACAGAAGTTGTGCTCTGTCCTCAGTTCATCATGTTAAAATGTGATCCAGGCTTATCTTTTCCTCCCACAGCCTTCGAATTACTAATGACTAATGGTTCTTTTTAGTGGAGAATGACATTAAGAAACCAAGATCTGGGTTCTGGAGGTACTCACGCTATTGGGGTATCTTTGCTTCTGGTCTTCTTAGTGAGTAAACCTAGGAAATATAGATTTGTATTTACATATATATATACCACATACACACATACGTGTATGTATGTATGTATCTATAGATTGATGGACTGATCTATCTAAAAATTTATGTTCTTACTGATATCTCTAATTCCACCCCCAAATAACAGAATTTATTTTTCCTTCTCCCTTTTTATACTTGTAGTTTCCTTCCCCAACATTGAAAAACTTGGCTCCCTTTATCCTCTATATGTTTACTTGTTTGCTCAATTCCCCCGTATGTAACCAGTCTCTTAGCTATGTGCGTCACCTCCTTGGCTTGGCCCTACTATCCCCAACTGGCTCATTGAGTATTTGGTCTTGGCTTTGCTGGCCATGCCAGCTAATTCCTCAGCCTCAACCAAGGGGCAGCACCCAGGTGCTTCTCATGTTTCCTAGCCCTATTATTATTTTTCTTTGGATATAAAGTGCTGTAGGGACCCCAAAAGTGATTCTGCAGGTGAGGAGGTAACATTCAGTATGGGTTATATCATAAAGGAAATTCTAAATTAAAAATAGGATTCTCTAGTATTTTAGTTTTTTTTTTTTTAAATTATTGCTATTCTAAGATGTGAATGACAGCATTCTAGTGCTTAGCTTAAGATTCTATTATGGATGATGATAATAGCACTGGGATCTGTGCTAGCCATTTCTGATATTAAAGATAGTTTCTGAATAAGAAACCATCTATATTGTTAAGGCAGATCTGCCTTTGGTTTCTTTTGGATTTATTTCTCGGCAGCTCAATAAGCATTAGCTATTAGCAAAAACAATTTTTGTTGAGCCTTGTTTATTGGTTTGCAATAATGAGAACAGTTGTTGAGCCCAATAATTTTGTGCTTCTACTTTCAAGTAACAAAGTGTTCTTATTTTGTGATGATACCAAGGAAAGGTGGTTTAAAAGCTAGTTTTAAAGGATCTGTAGCTTTGAGAGGTTATAATTTAGAATGGACGCATGGTGGTCAGAGGAAATGAGCCAAAGTTAAAAGCTTTTCTGTGCCATTGCATCCGTAACCATCCTCAAAGTACTCTATACTTTATGTCACAAAAAGCCTCAAATCCTGTGGGTAAATGTTATCTGCAGGAACCTCATCATTTTTGAAAATAGTTCTTTTATTCTTATAGTGTTTGAACAAGAGATATAAATAATAGTATTTTCTTCTTTTTGCAGGACAACATATGGATATAGGGGTTCTTCTGCTATTTTTGAATAAGTGCTTTGTGTTATAAAAAGCAGAATCAAATTTAAAATTAATGGATGGTGAGACAGAAACTTAAGGTATTATCTTGGTTAAATCTCTCTCTTTTGCCTCTTTTGTGAAGCAGTGGTATTAATTCTTCTGATATTTTTTTTTGTGGGGTTGTTTTATGCCTAATTTTCTTTTGGAAGATAAAATATAACTAGTTGTCAGCTAAAAGTTGATGGCATAGATATTTTTGCAAATAGCTTTAAAGGTAGATCTTGATTATGTATAACCTGTAAGGAACACAGGGAGTGATACCGAACCTCTTAATCTCAAGTTCTTGTGCCCGATGCCCAGCAAGCCAAACACTGAGACATCAGTGCTTGGAGATGGAGAAAGATTTATTCGAATTGGCCAAAATGAGTAGGTGGGAGCCTGGGTTCGCGCAAATCCACCTCCACAAGAACAGAAAGCAGGGGGGTTTTGTAAAGCTTGGCAGGAGGGTGTTCAGGGAAACAAAGGGGTCACTCCTGATAAGCCTCTGGGCAATCTGACTGGGCTTTAACAGCTGCTGAGTGCTGGCCATGGCCATCCAGCCAGGCCATCCGGTGATTGCAACCTCCCCAAAGGCATTCTCTTTCTCCTGCAAAACAAGCTCACAAGTTCTCTGGAAAACAAGCTCACAAATCCTCGAGACCCCTGAGTCGCCCCTCAAGTTACAAAGGAAAAACAGCAAATTGCTTTAATATCTACAGTAACCCTCAGGTACCCCACTTCAGGAACACATGGGATATGGGCAAAGCAGGCAATGAGCAGTGCCTGTGATTGCACGGGCAAGAGGAGTGAGTGACGGATCACTTCATTCTTTAAATATGTTTTCATTTTCTCATGAGTCTTTTATGATTTCTCCTGTCCTTGTCTAATGTAACTTTCATTCTTATCCCATTTTCCCTCTCTTTTTCTCTCTGCCTTTCAACACAAATTCACCCACACACAAGCACACATACATTCACATTTGAATTTTAATAGTTGAAATGCTTCGAAATGTTCCCAAATGGAGGTCACACAGGCCAATACATATAATCGGTGTGAGTTTATGTGTACACACACACACCGTTTTCAAATAGGAAACAACTCAAAGTGCGTGGCTTATCGTAGGTATTCAGGTCATGTATGTTAAATGAATGAGTATATGAGTCCAAAAGAGAATGATATTAAGGACTGGTGCAAACTGGGCAAAGGAAAGAGCAGAGTCTCATGGAGGTGTCATTTATGCAGTGAAGACGTATTTGTTGTAGAGATGGTTACATCTGGGTGGTAAGCAATCACGTGGAACAGCTGTTGGGTTGAGTCTTTCTGAATCAAATTTCACTTCTGATTGGTAATTAACTGAGCTGTACAGATACTTCACTGGAAAAGGTAAATCATACCTTAGATGAAGGCGGTGACCTGGGTACAGGACCAGATATTTGTACTTTTCTCTCCTCTTGATATGCTCTTCGTATTGCAGCTCATTTCTGTCTTGTGACAGCCAAGCAACTCAGAGTAGAGTGAAATGACTTTTGTGTGAGAGAAACCATAACAAACCACCCAGGACATTTGCCTTTAAAAACAACAATAAAAAGATCAAAGATTCTCTAGTTACAACTTTAGCATTTTGCTATTTGGAGTGGTATGCTAGTCCTGTCAATGAAAATTACCACTTGGCATCTTTCCGGAGGATCTAAATGTGTAGTCGGGGACTCACTTGGGCATGGG
This sequence comes from Diceros bicornis minor, assembly GCF_020826845.1. Taxonomy (NCBI): domain Eukaryota; kingdom Metazoa; phylum Chordata; class Mammalia; order Perissodactyla; family Rhinocerotidae; genus Diceros; species Diceros bicornis. The sequence continues at coordinate 63,149,442 of NC_080742.1, read as the reverse complement.
ATAGTGCTCTGGGCCCTGTTCAGGATTTTCTGAACTACTTGTCTAATGTGCCCGAAATGCTGAGAATAGGGCACTGCTTCATCTGCTACTTTCCTGAACGTCAAGGTCTTCCGCTTTTAGAGGCAAATTGGTGTATTTGAAAGAGCATAAGCAGTGGAAATCCAAGATTTGGGTTACAATTCAGATTGGGACATCATCCACTTGGCTCTCTTCCTCCCCATTCAGGTCTCTGCTCAAATGTCATCTTGTCATTGAGGCCTTCTTTGGCCATCTTAATCGAAACCCCTACCTCGTGCCCACCTGGCCTTATTTGCCCATTAGCACCATTTGACATATTATACAGTTTTTAATTTATTTTATTATCTGTCTCCCCCATAAGAAGAAGCTCCATGAGAGCAGGACTGCTTCAGTCCCAGTGCATTGCATATAGAAGGCATTTGTTTAATATTTGTTAATGAATGAGGCCTTACAGAACTTAACCAATTTATCTAAGACTTCATTTCCTCAAGCGTAAAATGGAAGTATTTTGGGGTACTTTGTGTGCTGTAATATACTTTATAAGGTGCTTTACCATTATTAATAATCGAGTTGGCAATTCAGCATTTATTAGGCACAATCTATGTACTTTTTAACTTACTTTAGCCAGTTTAAAAATATGTATGTGAAGTACTCCTTCTGAAAGGCGGGGGTAACAGCTGCAAAGGCTGGCTGTCTTGTTGGCCTCAGTCATGATGCTTCATGACTTGCTTTCCCTGTCTCTGGATCTTCCTTCCAGCCTGAGGATTTAAGAGTTCCCATAGCCCCAGGCCAAATGGAGCAGCTCATGAGTCAAAAGATTGCTCCTTGAGTTCTTCTGGTCTGAGCAGTCAGATTAGTTCAGATTATTTATCCATGATACAAAATCCTCTGGGTCTCTTTTTTTCCTTTGTTCTTCCAAAAAAAGAGGGAGAGTGCTGGTAGAGTGCTATTGAGCCCAGTCGCTGCCCTACAAAGTGCTATGGGAGTTCAGGGGAAGGAGAGATGAATTGTGACTTGGAGCAGGGACCAACCTTGACAATGTTCTCAAGGCCAGGGTTACAGAGCTGAAGTTAGCAATCTCTATCTGATTTACTAGGGGAGATACAGTTACGTAACTAATTAAAACAAAGTACTTAGAGGTATGAATAAGGCCTATGAGAGCATAGATGAAGCAGTGATATTTAAATTAGGGAAGACTTCCTTGATAGGGTGACAAATGAAATAGATATTCATGGACTTGAACACATAGCAGTAGGAGAGAGGATTTCAGGAGAGTCAGACTGAGGGAAAGAAAAATGAAAAACAAAGAAAGAAGCAGAAAAATTTAGTGCAAATCTTAGTTTGTCTGTTACTAAGGGCTTTTGGATAAGGGAGTTTCAAGGTGGGATTTTTGATGTTTTAATCCTCCACTTACCTGTCTTGCCTTCTGGGGTTCTGGACTGAAGCCATGGAGGTCAACAGGGAAATTAAGTAATGTTTCATAGCTGGATGAATGCTTGGTAAACCTCTGTGTCCAGTGAAGGGATGTTGAACCATGAGGCTTCGGTTTGGAGGCTTAACTGTGTTTCCTACTCCAATGAGGCTCAATCCCACTTACCCCTCTAGTTGTAGGTGGAGAAATTGGAGCAGAGAGCAGATACAGAAGAACAGGTCTCTTTTTTCATTCACGCAAAATGATCTTGATCGCTCTGCTTGGAGGACCAGATTCTGCCCCAGCATGCATGCTCCCCACTCCAACAGCAGAAACAAGAAGAGTGGAGGTAGAGGGAATCAGGGTTCCTGCCTTTAAGGCACAAGAACTCCACCCATAAGGTTTAAACTGCAGCTCAGTGTTGTAGCTGTGACTCTTCCCTGGGGAAGGAGCTAGTGAGGGGTTATGCAGAGAGGAGGGAAACTCTCCCACACTCTCCACTCCAGATGTACATGGGTTGAAATCCTAGAGGGACATAAGGGTTCTCTGTCCCAAGACACACTAACCCACATTTTCTCCCTCCATTCCTCTTCGAGACTAATGACAATCATTTCTCACAGGTTTTTTGTATTAGAGCATTTTAAGTCACTGGCCATGGAGGAGACTGAAGTTGACTTGCCCTTACTGTGATGAATCTGTGCCCTTGGCTTTAGAACATTTGCTATACATATAAGTATTAATCAGATCCTTGGAACTGAGGCATTTGCAGTTACCATTAACCAAAGGAGCCCAGTGATTGCTGTGTAACCTGAGTAATATTTTAATATAGAAACTAGTTTTTACCTGCCTCTGAATTGATTGTCATCTCTTCCCTTTCATCTTTAGAGGAAGAGATGTCCTTTCTCCTGTTCAGTGTTGCCTGTCCACCTGTGTTCTAGGTGAACAGCTCCTCCCCCAGCTCCTCAGGCCATTGCTCCATTAGTTATTCCATTTCTTGCCTTTTTAACCAATCCTTCTGCCCTGACTGCTTTTCTGAGGTTTTGAACATGTTTAAGACTCTCTCATGTCAAAAAACAAAGATGAAAGCACCCCAAAGCCTCCCATGATTCTGTGCTCACTACTTTATCATTCTTTTATTCACAAGTAGGGTTTTAGAAACAGTTGTCTCTACTTGGCCTCTCTCCTTCCTTGCCTCCCCTGTGCTCTTTAGCAGTCTGGCATCTTGCTTGTTCCCTCCATTCTGCTGGGATCACCTTCACGAGGGTCATCAATGATCTCTAACTTACCGAATGTTCTACACTTTTGAGTACTTCTTTGAAATTACTCTTCTTATTGGATTCTATTGAATGTTACTTCCTTAAAACTTTCTTCTCTTATGTTTTTGTGACTCTACCCTTTATGGGTTTTTCTCCTTCATATCTGGCTACACCCTGTTAGTGGACTTGCTCTCTCCCCTTTTTCTCCTTTTTAGTGTCCTTTATTGTTGTTCTTCCTTGGGCCCTTGGCCTTGATCACTTTACAGCTTCTCCCCGAGCGATCACAACCCCTCCTAAGGATCAGCTGCCAATTGTATACTAACAACTCCAAACTCTCTAGCACTTCCGACCCTGACATCCAATTACTTCCCAGATATTTCCATTTAAATATCCTATAGACATCTCATTCTTTTTATATTTGATGACAACAGAACTGTTCCTCCTCCTTTATATGCTATTTCAGTGGATGGTAACAACATCCACTCAGTTTCCCAACCCAGAACGTTGATAAGCATTTCATACTCGTTTAGCTCACAATAGCACAAGAAGCATAGCACCTGGCGTATCCTAGGCATGCAGTGATATCTTTGCATGAATGAATGAATGAACACATGATTTTTTCTCCCTCATCTCTTACATCGAGTCAGTCACCAAGTCCTGTCTCTTTTATTTTCCTTTCTCCTCTTGAACTTTTCTCTCCTATTCCTCTCTATTCTTACTGTTCTGAATTAGACCGTCATCTTCTCTCACGTTGGCTATTTCAATAGCCTAGCTTTGGCCTCATCACCACTGATGTATTTTCCTTCCTCCAGTTCATCTTCTACCCCACTGCTGTTCTACTGAAATTTACTATGCAAGCCAAATATATAGTTTTACATATTCTAGTAGCCACAGTAAAAAAATAAAAAGAGGTGATATTAATTTTAATAGTATATTTTATTTGATTTGGTATATCCAAAATATTACTTTAACATGTGGCCCTAATCACATTTCACTGTGCTCAACCTGTACATACTCTGTTCTCTTTGTCTGTAGGCCTCCTATCCTTCTACTGAACAAACTTTTTCATGCAGTGTCATCCTGATCGCTGTTTCCTTCATGAAGCTTGCCTTGACTTATTCAGGCAAATTTCATCTACTTGTGGCTTTCAAAATTTTTTGACCATACCGAGTAAGAAGTATATTTTACATTGTGACCCAGATGTACGTATGTACACACATATATAGAAATATATATATACTTCTGTATTTTTGTCTATAGCTATACTGAAACCTATGTCTGTGTCTATGTCTAAATCTATACCTATGAAAAACTGGAAAAGAAGTTTAAAATAGTGTTTTATTTCGTGAAGTACATTTTAGTGTTTTATATTCTATTCTATTACATTAAAAAAAAGCTGATTGTGACTGACTATATTGATTCCATGGCTCACAAAATAAGTCAGAATCCATAGTTTGAAAAACACAGATTTACACTAGCAGCAATCTTATACATAAGTCTATTGTTGCATTTATCATATTGCACTAACTTTTTTTTTTTTTGGCATATATTTCCTCACTAGACTCTAAACTTTTTTTTTTTTAAAATCTTTATGTTCCAGTGACAAGTGCAATACCTGGTGCAGCGTGCATGGTCAATATCTATTTATTGAGTGACTCAAGTCCAGAAGAGCTGTTCACATGGGTTCAAAGGCAATATTTTAACCAGCCAAGTTCATCAGCTACAACAGTTGGTGCAGTGTTGTCTCAGCACTGGCTGACTGAAATACAAGCACTGAAATACAAGCACCTGAGTGATATCATGGTTTTCTTTATTCCCAGATCCACTTGTATCTGAATAAGGAGCTCAGATTTGTTCTCTTATTCCAGTGACATGGAAAACAGATAGCAGTGATGTTTTTCATACCAAAAATGCTTGATGTTTTTACTTAGAATCAACTCCAATACTTTAGAGAAACAGGTTCTGTTACTTTTTGTAAAGGGAGCTGAAGTTAAATTTGTACTCTTAGGATAGCAATTTATGCCTGGTATTTTTTAAAATTTCTGATGACGTGATACAATCTCAGAGTATATCAGAGGTAAACCAGGTAGCTCATTTCTAGATTGGTTTTACTGCTAATTAAAGGGCTAATTTTTCTCTTAAAAACTCGAGTGTGAATATATTTATTGTCAAAATATTCAATGACTGGACAAACTAAATTGGTCCAGGAAAACCTAATTGGGTATTTTCCATCTTGCATAATTCTAGTGCTTATATTTAAGAGAGCCAGGGGCATAGCTGTTAGTAAAGGTATTGATTGTAAGTCTACTGCTTTTTAATAGCGCTGTATTAACTCAAGAAGTTAAATTTCAAGGGGCCAAAATTTTAAAGGAAAATAATCGAAACAGAACTAGTCCTTTCATTTCCACTTAGGTGAATAGTTTTGCTTTTATTACATTCTGAGTGTCGCTGTCATTCTGTGTGAAGAGGACCACATGACTAGATTGCTCCTATTTTGACAAAAGATCATTATCTGGCTGGAGCAAGTTCTAGGAGTCAATAAATATATAATAGGCTATTTCAGATTCTTTGAAGATATTAAGTATAATCTCATTTTGAGTGTAGAAGGTGTTTCTTAATAAATGTTTAAAAATTCTCTTGGCAGGGCCTTAATACGACAGCTAATAAATATACCATTGGATGAGTGTTTAACAAAAAGACATATTACTGTGAAGTGCTTTCAAATTATTTAGGTGAAATAATAAAGTATTTTTTTCCTAACAAATAAATTAGCAGTGATTTAATTTTTCATGTTAATTTATGTTGAGGAATACATACAGAAAAGTAATTCACTTTTAATTTTTATTCAGATAATTTATAATACTAAATTACCTGTAGAGAACAGTTGCCACTTGAAATGTATATATCAATGGATTTTATTTTTTTGCCTAAACTGTGTGAAAATGAATCCTGTAATGAATGTTAGGAAAAATTTAACCAAGTTCCTGGCTTAGAAAGTTGCTCATGAATGTTATTTCATCAAAGAATTCCAGGCTTGAACTGACTTGCTACTTTTCTTACTTAATCTTAAAATGAGTTCCTGTTTATTTGATGAGCAATTCCATGTTAAACAATTTTGTTATTTAGAGTTTGATAGTATGTGACATTTTGATATCTTTGGAATTTTCTGTTCTTGAAGCCCAAAGCATTCAGATATATATTATTGTTATTGTTATTATCATTATTATTTGAGAAAATGGCTGGCATTTCCACTTGCCTTTCAGCATGATTCCTTTCCACTGTATTCACATGATAAGGGAACAATTTTTTGGCTCAGTGAAAGTGTTTTTCTGAGGTGCAGCAATCCAATGTGAGATTGTTTTAAGGTGCAATGTTATAAAATTTCATTTCACCATGTAAGCATCATGGCCTGTGTTGCAATTTAAAAAATGACTTGTATTTAAATACCTATAACAACTGTAATCCTGAGAAATGGATATATAATGTATATACTTTCATTATATAAGTTCTTTGACTAGAATATAAATTTTCATTCACCTAATCAGTTTAAGCAAGAAGCCGACATTGTAAGTGATCTTCCTTATCTCTAATAGGACTTTTTTACTGTAAGGTTTATGAGAAGCTTTCAGTGATATTTTATTTTTAATTCTGATCTTCTCTTACTTTGTACAGATGTCACCTATCTTGTTCTTCAGTTAATAAACAGCTCATATTCTGTCTCATTAGCCTTTCACTAAATGGGATTCAAAATGGTCTCATTAGCCTTTTGATAAATATCATTTTAATTATATATGCATAAATATGGAAAGATCTACTGTGTAACAATGTCTGTAGTAATTACAATGTATTTTTTATTGTTTTGTATTCTTATGGAATTGTGTACCTATTTTTGATGCAGAATAATTACACTATTAGGAGTCTATGCTAACCTGTTTTTTGTGTTTGCAAAGATCACAAGTCTATCAAGTAGGTGGCTTGAGTTAATTTGATTTCACCTTTATCAGAGTGCTAATGGAATTGATGTTGTAGCTTCTCGTATGCCAAGAACTAAAGAACTCAGGTGTAATAACTCTTTGTCCTGATTTAGAAAATTGATTTGTTGCTTGTAGGATTTTTGTAAATATAGATGTTTTAATGCAATTGAATTTTATAAAAACTCTTCAGCTCAATTCCTCAGCTAGTCATTAAAATCATTGTTATGATATTACAGAGGTATTGGTTAAGAAAGGAGCTTTAGAGGTAAAAAGACCTGACTTCGGATATCAGATTTGCCAGTTACTACCACACTGCCCTTGGGTGATTATAATAACAATACCTACCTCAGAGGATTGTTTTGAGAAATAATTGAGATAATAAGACTTAGTAAGTACTAAAAAATGTAGACTAGTATTATCATAATAATAAAAGTCATGAACTTTTTTTTTGTCCTATTAAAATACATTTTTAATTTTACTGGAAATTTTGTTTATCAATTTTTACATTTGTGACAATCAAAAAATGTTGACTAAGTGGATAAGTATACCAAGCTGTAAACTTTTTTTTTGGACACCTTGAAGGCCAATATAATCAGCACATTGACAAACATTACACAGTTGACGTTTAATAAAATTGAATTGAATTTGCATGGCTTCAACTGGTATGATTGTCATGCAGCTTTGCTTATTTCCGGATATATAATTGTTTTGTAATTGTTCTATATTATCTGCCACACTAAGTTGTAAACAAAAATTGATTAGAAATTATTTTCCAGCTTCCCCTCGTAATATCTAAAAAAATTTTTTTTTTCAACCACCAAGTGTATTCAGTAAATGTTTATCGGATTTTAACTTGATATACTTTTGATGGATGCCCCCTACTTCCCTTGATTTTAAAAGAAAAATGGATAAATAAAACAATTAACTATTCATGGAATAATGATAAAATCAATTATGGTATAGTCATACTATGTATAGTATTATGCTAAGACATTTATATGTGTGGATATGTAACTGTATGTGCATAGAAAAAATTGTTAGGATTCATAGTAAATTATTTATAGAATTACTTCTATAGAAGGGATGGAAACAGTTTGGAATGTACATCAAATAGAATTTCGTGATTACAAGCAACCTAAACTGAGAGATTAAGCAAAAAAAGAGGAGGGATTTATTGGATAAAGTGTGAGTATATCACAGAATTGAAACAGGCTTGAATAAGTAGGCCTCAGGAAGCATAGAAATAGAAACAACTCAGAGAGTTAAATGGCAGAAATTTGCCAGCAGTTTCTGTGGCAGGAGTGGGGTTTGGGGACTCTCTGTAACTGACAGCCCTACTAGAATGACATAGAATGAGGGGAAAGGCACTTCACCAGAGGAAAGGGTGCTGGGCATGAAGAATATCACAGAGCTCTACCATACCTGCCTCAAAGGACAGAGGAATGTTTTCCTTCTTATTTTATATATATGTATATTTTTAAAAACAGCTTTATTGAGATTTAATCCATGCACCATATTATTTACCCATTTGAAGTGTATAATGGCTTAGTTCATTCATAGAGTTGAGCATTCATCAGCACAATCAACTTTAGAATATTTTTGTTACCTGAAGAACAAACCCCACATTCCTTAGCCATCACACCCAGACCATCCCACCATCCTCAGCCCCTAGCAATCACTAACCTACTGTCCATCTCTATAGATTTCCCCGTTCTGAACATTTCATATAAATGGAATTATATACTATGTGGTCCTTTGTGACTGGCTTCTTTCACTTAGATAATATTTCCGAGATTCATCATGTTGTAGCATGTATCAGTACTTTATTCCTTTTGATGGCTGAATAATATTCCATTGTATGGGTATACCACATTTTATTTATCCACTTATCAGTTGATGGACATTCGGATTGTTTCACCTTTTGGCTATTAAGAATAATGCTGCTATAAACATACGGACACAAGTTTTTATTTGAATACCTGTTTTCAATTCTCTTGGGTATACTGTTAGGAGTGGAATTGCTGGATCATATGGTAACTCTATGTTTAAGCGTTTGAGGAACTGCCAAACTGTTTTTCAAAAGTGGCTGCACCATTTTACATTCTTGCCAGCAGTGTAGGGAGGTTTCAGTTTCTCCACATCCTTATCAATGTGTTAAATGTCTTTTTGATTATAGCTAGCCTAGTGGATGTGAAGTGGTTCTCATTGTGATTTTGATTTGCATTTACCTTATGGCTAATGATGTTGTATATCCTTTTATGTGCTTACTGGCCATATACATATTTTAAAGTAATGAGATTATGATTTTTTTTATTTTTGTAATTTGTATTTTTTAACTAAAACATGTCATATTTGTTCATTTTTTCTTACCATTGCTCTTCATTCTTTATAATTTGGGGTGAATGCTTAACACAAAGTTAGTTACTTCTTATAATTTCTCTGTGAGGTAAGTATTATGCCCATAAAAAAATTGGGGCTTAGAGAAGGTAAGTAATTTGCTCAAGGTCACAGAGCTAGTGAGTGATATGGGATCTGAAGCCAGGCTATTTTAAATCCAGAGCCTAGTTTCTTAAACATGACACTATAATGCATCTTAAGTCATATATGTTCTCAAGTTTACTGCATTATTAGTGGTGCTGATGTTATTTTGTTTTACCTGCCTTCATAATCTTGTAGAAACAAAGACTCTTAAATTTCAAAGAGATCTCATAGTTCATCAAATGTTGCTTTAACCAAGTGTAGGAAATCTGTCTACAGGTTTGCTAAGGCCTGGTTGTTTAGCTAGAATTGTATTTTGTTTTCTAACTATATCAGAATCAACTGGGTTGTTTGTTAAAATTTCATATGTCCGGGCTTCACCCCAGATTTCGTAAATGAATCAATTGAGTACCAGGCCCAGGAAACAATATTTTAAGCAAGTGAATTGAGAACCACTTCTTTGGTGGCAAACATCTCACTCTCTCACAAGAACTTTATTTTCTTTGATGCTTTTTCATCTGTTTCCTAGTAGCTTTTATCATTTGCTCTGCCTCTACTCTGTAGCAACTAAACAGGCCTATTCCCTTTGATGCTTGGCAAATGTGACTCTCGTGTGCAGGTAGAGGGAACTTTTAGTCTGTGATTTCCATCCTGGGAGTTCTGCTGAGTTAATCATCCTGTTAAGAATCTCTTGCTCAGGGCCTGGCCCAGTGGCATAGCGGTTAAGTTCGTGCACTCTGCTTCGGCGGCCCGGGGTTTGCTGGTTCAGATCCTGGGGCACGGACCTACATACCGCTAATCAAGCCATGCTGAGGCAGCGTCCCACATAGAGCAACTAGAAAGATGTACACTTATGACGTACAACTATTTATTGGGGCTTTGGGGAGAAAAGGAAAAAAAGGAGGAAGTTTCGCAGCAGATGTTAGCTCAGGGCCAATCTTCCTAAAAAAAAAAAGAATCTCTTGCTCAACACCTCCTGAATAGGTGGGAGACAGCACCATCTCTGCTATGCATGACCTCTGCTATGAAAGGGGCAAAACTCTGGTAGGAATTTTAAGCATTAACTGAAAATATTCAAGTCTTCTTGGTAGATCATGATATCATCTTTGAATACATCTGATACAAAAGTTTTGTATTGTCTTTGCTCTGAAGACAAAAGTCTAGTCTTAGTGATAACAGTTTTACCTGATTTCATGTAAGAAGCTTTGTGAACAATATGATAGCTACAGCTAATAATAGATGCAGCATCCAGTATCTTTGCCCAGATGTTAACCCCTACACTTGGTTTTCTCCCTTGGGTTGCCACGCTAGGAGAGAATACTATTAAAGGGTCAGACTTGTGTGTTCAGGCCCTATTAGCTTCTGTTCTATGACCAAAGCCACTTGACTTATGTCTTATTTGACTCTCAGGATTTGACTGTCCTTTGGTTTTAACTTGATAAGAACTGTGTGGATGGTTTTCTTGCTTTAATACTGCGAAAAATGTACGGAGCCTGATGATAAGTTGTGCATCAGACGAATTGTGATTGTGAGATAGGACAACAATAATGTGAAGATAACATGGACTTAGAAAAGATCATTTTGTAGAATTGTTAAGTCCTGTTATTTTTTTTTAATGTTGGATTTTTTTTCCCCTGAGAACTAGCTTCTTATCATCAAGTTCTATAGCATTTTCTTAGTCATTCTCCTAGGATGCCATTCTTTCCTTTCCATTTTTTTATTTTCATCAGCCTAATCCAGGACCTTATCAGCTACAGAATGATCAATACTAGGAAAGGTTAAAAAGGTCAGATGTGAATTTATTACATGAGTATTCAGTTGATTTATGCAAATACATTGTCAACAGGTTACCAATTTGCATTATTCAATATTCATTTATAGGCAGTTAACGACACTGTCGAACGCTAGCATGCGAGCAATTTTTAAAGACCTGCTTTGTGCTTGGATAATTCAAAACAGCTCCTATTAAACAATTTGAAGTGACTGTGATGAGGATTTAGCTTTTTTCAGGAACTGAATGGGGTCTTTACTGACGACTAAAGTAGGAAGGGTCAGAGCAAGCCTAGAATTGTAAAGAGGTGTTGGGCGTTTTTTCCTCCATGATTAAAAAAGCAGGAAAAAGAAAGCGTTTTGTAACTTTGATTTGATTCAAAACAGTATTTTCTAAAGCATAAGCCATTCTCATCATAAGTGAATTCCTTAACTTAAAAACGGGTTCATTTAAATCCTTGATGTATTTCCACATGTTCTCCATTCATGCTTAGGAGGGAGGTGATTTATGAGCTACTGTACTCAGCAGAGGAGAAATTAATTTGGCACAAAATATGTAGATTCAAATCTTAGCTTTTTTTTTGGTATAAGAATTTATTCTACGCCCACCTCCCCGCCATCCTTGAAGGCATTTTCTGTATTTCATAATCTTCACTAACCAATTTGTCTCCTGTAGGAACTTATAAGCATTAGCAAAGCTTATAACTGAAGTTGTCGAGAAAAATGGACAAATTAAAATCTCTACCCCAGAGCAGCTTTACAAGTGGCAGCACCAGGAGCTCCAGGGAACCAGGAAAGAGGATTCTAGCTGTATTGCTTCTTTTCTGCTTTACCTTACTTCACAGCATTTTAAGGTAGTTTTTTCTCCTTTGCTCAGTGTTTTTCTCAATTTTAATATAATTTTTTGTTCTAATTTTTATTTAATTTTTTATTTTTTTAATTGAAGTATAATTGACATGCAGTATTATATTACTTTCAGGTGTACAACATAGTGATTTGACATTTATATACATTATGAAATGATCACCATCATTAGTCTAGTTACCATCTCTCACCCTACAAAGTTAATACAATATTATTGACTATATTCCACATGCTGTACATTACACCCCCATGACTTATTTATTTTGACTGCAAGTTTGCTCCTCTTGATCCCCTTCACCCATTTTGCCCACTCCCCAATCCCCCTCCACTCTGGCAACTACCAATCTGTTCTCTGTATCTGTAAGTCTGGTTTTGTTTTGTTTTATACATTTGTTTGTTTTGTTTTTTTTTTGATTGCACATATAACTGAAATCATATGGTATTTGTCTATCTCTGTCTGACGTATTTCACTTAGCATAATACCCTCAAGGTCTATCTGTGTTGTCACAAATGGCAAGATTTCATTCTTTTTTATGGCTAATATTTCATTATATATTTATATACCATATCTTCTTTATCTATTCATCTATCGATGGACACTTAGGTTGCTTCCATATATTGGCTATTGTAAATAATGCTGCAGTCAACATAGGGGTGCATATATCTTTTCGAATTAGTGTTTTTGGTTTCTTCAGATAAATACCCAAAAGTGGAATTGCTAGATCATATGGTAGTTCTATTTTTAATTTTTTGAGGAACCCCTGTACTGTTTTCCATAGTGGCTGCACCAGCTTAAATTCCCACCAACAGTGCATGACGGTTACCTTTTCTTCACACCTTCTCCAACAATTTTTATTTCTTGTCTTTTTGATGATAGCCATCCTAACTGGTATGAGGTGATATATCTCATTGTGTTTTTTTTTTTTATAATTTTATTTATTTATTTATTTTCCCCCCAAAACCCCAGTAAATAGTTGTATGTCATAGCTGCACATCCTTCTAGTTGCTGTATGTGGGACGCGGCCTCAGCATGGCTGGAGAAGCGGTGCATCAGTGCGCGCCCGGGATCCGAACCCGGGCCGCCAATAGCGGAGCGCGCGCACTTAACCGCTAAGCCACAGGGCCAGCCCTCTCATTGTGGTTTTGATTTGCATTTCACTGATGATTTGTGATGTTGAACATCTTTTCATGTGCCTGTTGGCCATCCATATGTCTTCTTTTGAAAATATCCTTTTAGGGTTGTTTGCGTTTTTTTTGCTATTGTCATTGGCATTTTGATAGGGATTACAGTGAACCTGTAGATTGCTTGGGGTAGTATGGATATCTTGACAATATTAATTCTTCCAATCCATGAGCATGGTATATCTTTCCATTTATTTGTATCTTCTCCAATTTCTTTCATCAGTGTCTTATAGTTTTCAGAGTACAGATCTTTCCCCTCCTTGGTTAATTTTATTCCTAGGTATTTTATTCTTTTTAATGCAATTATAAATGGGATTGTTTTTTAAATTTCTCTTACTGATAGTTTGTTATTAGTGTATACAACCACAACAGATTTCTGTGTGTTAATTTTGTATCCTACAACTTTACTGAATTAATTTACTCTGAGAGTTTTCTTGTGGAGTGTTTAGGGTTTTCTGTATATAGTATCATGTCATTTGCAAATAGTGGCAGTTTTACTTCTTCCTTTCCAATTTGAATGCCTTTTGTTTCTTTTTCTTCATAATTGCTGTGGCTAGGACTTCTAAAGCTATGTTGTATAAAAGTGGCAAGACTGGGCATTCTTGTCTTGTTCCTGATCTTAGAGGAAAAGATTTCAGCTTTTCACTTTTGAGTATGATGGTAGCTATGGGTTTTTCATATATGGCCTGTATTATGTTGAGATATATTCCCTCTGTACCCACTTTGTTAGAAGTTTTTATCATAAATGGATGTTGAATTTTGTCAAATGCTTATTATGCATCTGTTGAGATGATCATATGATTTTTTTTCCTTCATTTTGTTAATGTGTTGTATCACGTTGATTGATTTGCGGATGTTGAACCACGTTTGCATCCCTGGAGTAAATCCCACTTGATCATAGTGTATGATCCTTTTAGAGTATTATTGAATTTAGTTTGCTAATGTTTTGTTGAGGATGTTTACATCTATGTTCATCAGGAATATTGGCCTGTAATTTTTCTTTTCTGTGTGTTGTCCTTGTTTGGTTTTGGTATCAGGGTAATGCTGGTCTTGTAAAATGTGTTTAGAAATGTTCCATCCTCAGTTTTTCGGAAAAGTCTGAGAAGGATAGTTATTAGATTTTCTTTGAATGTTTGGTAGAATTCACCAGTGAAGGTGTCTGGTCTTGGACTTTTGTTTGTTGGGAGGTTTTTGGTTACTGATTCAATCTCCTTACTAGTAATTGGTCTACACAGATTTTCTATTTCTTCATGATTCAGTCTTGGAAGACTGTATGTTTCTAGGAATTTATCCATTTCTTCTAGGTTGTCCAATTTTTTGGCATATAATTGTTCATAGTAGTCGCTTATCATCTTTTGTATTTCTGTGGTATCAGTTGTAACTTCTCTTTCACTTCTGATTTTATTTATTTGGGCCCTCTCTCTTTTTTTCTTGATGAGTCTGGTTAAAGGTTTGTCAATTTTGTTTATCTTTTCAAAGAACCAGCTCTTAGTTTCATTGATCTTTTCTCTCTCTCTTTTTTTTTTTAGTTTCTATTCTACTTATTTCCACTATAATCTTCATTATTTCATTCCTTCACTAACTTTGGGCTTCATTTGTTCTTTTTCTAGTTCCTTAAGGTATAAAGTTAGGTTTTTTTTTTGTTTGAGATTTTTCTTGTTTCTTGAGGTAAGCCTGTATCGCTATGAACTTCCCTCTTAGAACTGCTTTTACTGCATCCCATAGATTTTGGAATGTTGTTTCCATTTTTATTTGTTTCAGGGTATTTTGTAATTGCTCCTATGATTTCTTCATTGATCCATTGGTTGTTTAGTAGCATGTTGTTTAGTCTCCACATATTTGTATTGTTTTCCAGTTTTCTTCTTGTAATTGATTTCTAATTTCATACCATTGTGGTTGGAAAAGATGCTTGATGATTTTAATCTTCTTAAATTTATTGAGACTTGTTTTGTGGCCTAACGTTATCTATCCTGGAGAATGTTCCATGTGCACTTGAAAATGTGTATTCTGCTACTTTTGGATGGAATATTTTATATTTATCTATTAAATCCATCTGGTCTAATATGTCATTTAAGGCTAATGTTCCCTTATTGATTTTCTGTCTGGATGATCTATTCATTGATGTAAGCAGGGTATTAAAGTCCTCTACTGTTATTTTTGTTTTGAACTATATTTTTGTAGTTCTTCTGTATTTCTTCTCTTACTCTCTTTCCTTGTAGTTTGATGACTTTCTTTAGTGTTACGTTTAGATTCCTTTCTCATTACTTTTTGTGTATCTATTATAGATTTTTGGTTTGTGGTTACCATGAGGTTCATATATAACAACGTATATCAATTTTAATATTTTTATTACCTGACATTTGCGAAGTATGTTTATAAACCTTATCTCATCTAGTTTTCAAAATAACACTGCTGGGTAGGTGGTACCAGCCTTTATTCCAGCATGCCACACCCCTCATCCTCCCTTATAGTAACTTTTTTAACCATCTCTAATTTTTTTTTTCAGAGCAAATTTAATTTTTTTCCTTTCTGTGACACATATTTTTGGTTAAATTTAAGAAGTGCTCATTTAACAGCTACTCTATGGGAGGCATGTGATCTCTCTTTTACTCTATAATTTTCTTTTTGCATTACTTATGCTGCTTTTAAGTGTTTTGTGGTAAGTCACTTAATTCTCTATAATGAGAAAAGTGGATAATTTTCTAGGCTCCTTCCCCCAGTAAGTAACAAAATAGAAGAAATCAACACTTGATTTTCCCTTTTATCCTGAGTAGTTGTTCACCTTAAGTGTGTAGATTTATGGGTGTTTATGAGAATATGATCCATGATCTCACAGAACTTGAAACAGAAAAATGAAACTGATGAGCAATTCGGAGTGCTCATGCTATTCTTTCTCTATTTTGTTTTAATCAGTGTAAAACTAGTGTTTCTTACAATCCTTGCTAATACGTTGTGTTCACGACCTCTTGGGTAGACTCAGAGGGAAGGATATAGCTATTTTAGCTTAAACTTACCTCTCTATCTGCTATACTTTGCCCCCACTCTCATCATTTTCTTCTTTATGAAACAGAATTTTCTTATTAAAAAAAAAACATAACTCATCAGAAGAGATGACAATGTCCGTGATCATTTGAAAGATAATAGGCAGTCTGTTTACACCTTTATTTATTAATTTTTTAATTAATAGACTTTATATTTTAGAGCAGTTTTAGGTTTGCAGAAAAATTGAGCAGAAAGTACAGAGAATTCCATATACCTTTCCCCATGCCCCCATCACACACAGAGTTTCTGCTATTGTTAACAATTTGTATTAATTTGGAACATTTGTTATAACTGGTGAGGCAATATTGATATATTATTATCGAGTATAGTCCATAGTTTACATTAGGGTTCACTCTTTATTTTGTACAGTTCTATGCATAATGTCGTGTATCCACCATTATAGTATCCTACCTCACTCCCTTAGAAATCTCATGTTCTCCACCTATTCATCCCTCCCTCCCTCACTCCCTACTCCTTCACCTTTCAAACCTCTGGCAACCACTGATCTTTTTGCTATCTCCATAGTTTTGCCTTTTCTAGGATGTCAAATAGTTAGGATCATAAAATATATAGCCTTTTCAGACTGAATTCTTTCACTTAGTGATATGCATTTAAGGCTCCTCTATGATTTTTCATAGCTCGATAGTTCATTTCTTCTTCTTCTTTTTTTTTTTTTGTGAGAAGATTAGCCCTGAGCTAACATCCGATGCCAATCCTCCTCTTTTTGCTGAGGAAGATTGGCCCTGGGCTAACATCCATGCCCATCTTCCTCTACTTTATATGGGATGCCACCACAGCATGGCTTGATAAGCAGTGCATTGGTGCATGCCTGGGATCTGAACCTGCAAACCCCGGTCTGCTGAAGCGGAGCGCGCTCTTAACCACTATGCCACCAGCCGGCCCCAGTTCATTTCTTTTTATCACTGAATAATATTCCATTGTCTGGATGTATCATAGTTTGTTTATCCATGCATCTATTGCAGAATATCTGATTGCTTCTAAGTTTTGGCAATTATAAATAAAACTGGTATAAATATTTGTGTGCAGGACTTTGTATGGACATCTGTTTTCAACTCATTTGGGTAAATACAAGGAGTGCTTATACCTTTTTAACATGAGATAATTAGAATGCCTATGAATATTTTATAGCTGTAAAATATTCCATGTAAAGGATAGAAAACCTGCTCATTAAAATGATTATATGGGGGGCGGGCCCAGTGGTGTAGCAGTTAAGTTTGTGCACTGTGCTTCAGTGGCCTGGGGTTCGCGGGTTCGGATCCTGGGCACGGATCGGCGCACCACTTGTCAAGCCATGCTGGGAGGCTGAAGCTTTGGAAAATACTTGCCAGGGTGATTGCTCTCTCACCCAGAATTGTGACCATTTGTTAATGTATTGAGTTACACAGCTTAGAGACTATCAATGATGGTTGACTAGCTGAAATTTAAGACATACCACTTTGCAGTGCATATTTGATGCTGACTGACTCCACTTTAAAAACAGTAATTTTACAGTGTGTTTTGTTTGTGTGTATCTTTGTTTTGTTTTGCATTAAAGAGTAGTTTCCCAAGCTGAGCTTGTGTATTCTAAAACACATAACCACCTCTGCACACCTTTTTGAATTTTAAATTTCTAGTACATGTCATATATACCCTTCTCCTGTGTTTTTAAAGAAATGGCCTAACTCTGTGGATGTGACTTGTGATTTCAGTTTCTGTACATACAGTCTCTATGATAAGATAGTGTCTTTATGTACTGAATAGTACATGGACGGTGCCTAACAGTCATGGTGTGTCTTCCTTATAAACCCTGTGATACCTACTATACCATAGTTCTTTTTTGAAGGCTGCCTTATGCATACAGAACCAGAGTTTAAAAAATTTTTTTAATCGTGTGACCCCATTATCCTGACCACTGATTATAGGAAGGTAGGCAAAGGCACCCAGTCATTGGAGGGGCTGGACACGAGAACTCTGTTCCACAGGGGTGTTCTATACAGGAAAGTGACCACAACCCCAGTAACATCTTCTCTCCTAAGGAGTGGAATGCAATTCATAGGATGATGCAGATGTGTGCAGGCTTTCTGAGAGAAGGCAGGCAGCAGAGTCCAGGAGGCTATTGCAGCAGCGAAGAAGACATCAGCATGAGATAATGGGAAAGGGCATACAGAGAAATTAGTAGAAGAGTAAAGGAGAGAAGCAGACTGAGAAGAGGAGTCCAAGCATGGAAGACTGAGTTGCCATGTGACTGCTCAAGTCACTGTGTGTTCTGACAGCGGGTAGATTCTGTTCTTCCTTATTTCGTTTTTTATCCTTTTAACAACCCCCCATCTTCTGACATACTCTGAGTTTCTGTTCTGGAGCTGCCTGTAATTGCTGATGTCTCACAAATGCTTATTGAATAATAAATTTTTGAAAAGTGATAATATATAACTCTCAAATAAAGACAGTGTATAATAAAGTAGTCTAAAACAAGATTGAAAAATGTCAGATATGGAAGTGGAATATCTGAAAAAGAAGTGAAATTATAGGTTTTTTTGTTTATATTTTCACACTATGTACAGATTTTATTTATCCTTAAATAAAACTTACCTAGTTATATCATGGCTCTCAAGAAAAACTGCGTAATAGTGTAAATGAAGAAGAAAAGCTTTATACTAAATTGGTTTAAGAGAGCACATTAACATACTGCCTTTTTTGTCAAGTTGCTAAGGCTCACTGATTCACTGTGAATTTAAAGAAACATATCGTCTTGATGGCAGTGTTACCAACTATATTTCATCTTCTTCTAAATTTCTCTTTGTGTGTTAATGTTTATAGTTATTTCAAATTTCCCAGTGTTAACTATTTTAAATACATATGTAAACCTCACAGGGAAATGATGTATGAACAAGGAGACAACTAAGCATTTGAAAAGTTTTTCAATAGATATTTTCTATGTTCTATTTTCTGTTTCCATAAGATTTTGGCCTATTTTGTTCACTGATATATCCCACATGCCCAGAACAATGCCTGACACATAGTAGGTACTCTATAAATATTTACTACATGAAGACATCCAACAAAGATAGGAATTTCTATAATTTGGTATAAAATAGAGGCTCATGTGTTAGAATCAGAGGGGAAATGAAAGAGCTTAATGCGTGACTCTATGACTCCCTTCATAGATTGGGGAGTTGAGGCCTAGAGAGGTGAAGTGAATTTCCTAACATGATAATCAGTGAGTGGCAGAATGAGGGCTACATTCTGGGTTTGCAAACAATCTGCTCAGTTTCGCTTGGCCAACAAGGGATAGAGCTGTGGTTTAAATTCAGGTATAACTGACTGTGAAGCCTCTTATCTAGGTAAGAGTTTTAGTATTCATAGTTTTGATATTTTTATAAAAATTTAATGTCACCTTTTCTCTATAGCTTTTTCTCTGCCCCTAAACAGAATTAATTGCTTCCTTGACAGATAGGACTTGATACAGTCTCTTTTCTAGCATGTATCACATTATGTACATTCGGTTTTCATGGCTGTGTATACCTTAAGGCCAGGGACCAACTCTTATTCCTCTTTGTTACCCCAGAATTTAGCATAGTGACTTACTAATAGATGGAGTTCCCTGTGTTTTGAATTGTGTAGAGTTGGTAGCGAATTGGTGTACCCAAGCTTAGATCTAGCAAGATAACACTTTCATGAGAGGAACAAAATCTCATAGCCTTTCAAATGCAGTTAACGCTTGAAAAATGTTAATATTAAATAATCATTATTCTTAGAGACATGACTTAATGATTGTTAGTCTTCCTGGTTTGAATGGCTTTTTAAGGATGGCTTCACTTTTTAATTTTTCAAGAATTCATGTAGTACTCTTCTAGGGGTGTCTTGGTTTCAATACTAAAACTCCTCACCTCAGGATTTGCCCTTCCACTCGTATTTTAGATTCTACCAATCCATGATTAATGCCGGTTTAAAGAAATTTTGGCTGACTTCGACACTAGTAATTTTAGATCTCTTAGGAGAATTGAACCCCTAGTATTGTTATGGATATATTCCTTAGTAAGTGCACCAGTCAATTTTATACACATTTAGCAAAACATGTCTATCAAATCATCAATGAATTTTAAAAGGAATTATTTATTCTCATGAACTTGAAACTTTTATGTGAGGCTGGTATTTATTGCAACATTTGAAAACATGACGGAAAGCACATTTCAGGAGAATATTGTGATATTAGAAAATGTAAAAATTTATAGAAGATGCATTGCTTTGCCTGTGGATATTATAAATATAATGGTATTTACTGAGTAATAATATTTCAAACCTATTTATTTCTTACGGCTAAATCTTC
Organism: Diceros bicornis minor; assembly: GCF_020826845.1. Taxonomy (NCBI): domain Eukaryota; kingdom Metazoa; phylum Chordata; class Mammalia; order Perissodactyla; family Rhinocerotidae; genus Diceros; species Diceros bicornis. The sequence goes on along the minus strand of NC_080742.1, from coordinate 63,129,120 downwards.
TGAGACAAGTGAAGTTATTCCCTTAGGGAAGCTATCTGAAAGTACTTGATTCCTGTTTGTCATGTTAGAAACTACTATAACATCTTATTTGTATGAAAAACAATATTATTAAAGAAGAGTGGGAAATACTAAATTCAACAATCATCTGTGTGCTAATTTCTTGAAAGAAGGTCTATATATTGTCATTAAGAATGTGATCTTTTCTACAAAACATAATATTTTAGGAATGCAAGAAAACTTGCAGTGCAAACCACCTTCATTCACAGATGAGGAAAAAAAATCAAGAACAAGAGTGAATTCACACTTCAGATGTTAATGCCAGCTGATGAAAAGCCTGGACTAGATTCTAGATCTTCAATTTCTTTGGCCAGCATATCTTTTGATATATCAAACCAGTGGAAAAGAATAAAAGTCATCCAAAGAAATGCTAAATAAAATCATATAATTTTATCCCCTTGTGTCTTTATATTATATTCTATACATTTATCGCCTTTGTTGTTGTCACTGCCAGCAAAGGAAACAGCCTCTGACTTAAAAGCTAAAAAGGAACTTATTAGAAGTATCTAGGGTGGGAGAAGCTCTTGAGATTAAAGGGAGCCTGCAGAGTTATGCTTGGAACAGAGAGGAACCAGGCAGATCTGAATGTCTTGGTGGCAGGAACACTCAACAAAAATGCCCAGGCTCTGTTGCTGACATGAATCAACTCTAACCAAGTCTTTGGTATATGCGTCAACTCTGCTTAATATACCAAAGACATTGTGTCTGATTGACCAAGCTTGGGTTATGTGCTCACCAGCGTATACCAGGGAGTGAGCAGAAGGTCTCTGGAAGCAGCCTCCAAGGGACGCCTTTGGTTTCCATAGTTGGAGAACATGTATTTGGATTTTGCTTCTGCCAGGAGTACTTAGTGGAGAGAATTCCCTAAAAGGGAGTCGAGGTGATGTCAGGAAGGGGGCTAGATGCTGAGCTGCCACAAAATGACATGTGTCCACTTAATCTGTCAATGATCATATTATGCTGGAAAACTCATTTTCTGTATCCAGTAAAATCAGCCTTTTGTGAATAGCACACTAAGTATTTTTAAAATGTGGATTATCTAGTGTATGTAGATTAAAAATATTTTAAGCTTTTCTCTCCATTGCTTTGTCTCTGGTAGTGTTTTAATTACTCAACGATACCTTTTTTTTTTGTGAGTGGTCAGAGGAAGGAAGAAACAGGGGAATTCAAATCTAAGATAGTGTTGGTTTCTAAATCTTATACATAGCATTTGCTGCCCTCAGTGAATAGAAATAATAGCTATAATTTATTTTTTACCTACTGCTTTAAAGTACTGGATCTAAAGTACTATGTGGGCATTTTACCTACATTTTCAATTCAAGAACAATTTGAGGTCAGAATCTTAGGTTCAGAAAGGTAATAAAAGCATAGTGGAACATGGTGTTTACAAGTATGGGGTCTAGAGTGAGATTCACTGGGTCCAAATTCTGACTCTGATACTTGCTAGCTGTGTGATCTTGGGCAAGTTCCTTAACCTTTATGTTTCTGGTTTTTCTCCATCTGAAGAGAGGGAAAATAATAGGATCTATATCGCAAGAGTGATTGTGAAATTTAAAAGATATACATATCAAGTGCTTATTAGCATGGTACCTGGCACTTAGTAAGCAATAAATGTTAGCTATAATATTTGTATTGACTCTTATTAACTGTAGTACTTGTTACATTAAAAAAAAGACAAAAATGTTTGAGGGAGAAAAGTACTACCAAATTGAAGAAGAAGGAAGAAAATTAAAGAAACGGACCTAAAAACTGATTGATACTTTTAACCCAGTGAATAGGAACAAATTGATGTTTATTACACCAGAAATACTAATTAGTCTATGTCCCATTGTGCTTGCATTGTGAGGACTTTTCACATTCTTATACTAGTTTTGAAGGAATTATTAAAATAATTTACAGAGCGTTATTTTTTCCTTTATTCTCCTTTCTGATGTGCTGTTTTACACATACAAAAATATCTGTAACATATATGTAGTTATAAAGCGTAAATCTGTCACCAAAAACATTAGCACCTCACATCCATCGGTGCACTCCTCCCCTGTCTGATCCTTCTGCCTCTCACATTAGCTGTATTTTATGTTTATCATTCCCCTGCCTTTTTTCTTAAACTTTTTATTTGGAAATAATTTTAAATTACATAAAAATTGGAAGGATAGTACAAAGAACACCCATATACTTATATATATACTTATGTATATACTTATACACACACATGCATGCACAGAGAGAGAATGAATATATATATTCATTTTTTTCTCAAAACCTTTTGGGAGTAAGTTGCTGATAACATTGCCCTCCTTTACTGTTGGATATTTCAATATGATTTCCTTAGAATAAGGTATTTTCTTACATAACCATAGTACAGTTTCCAACTTCAGTAAATTTTGCATTGATGTAATACTATTATCTAACTTAACATCCATATTCAATTTCTGTCAGCGCACCTGATAATGTCCTTCATCAGTATTTGTTTTTTCCTCCAGTATAGGACCAAGTACTGCATTTGGTTGTCATGTCTTCTTAGTCTCTTTTAATCTTCAGCCTGTAGGGTTCTGTATGCTTTTCTTTTTTTTTTTTTGAATAGAATATTTGTCATTTGAGGTAAATCTGATGTTTCCTCACGATTTGGATTCAGATTACACACTCCCAGACAGAATACTGTATAAGTGATGTTTGCTTTCCAGATATCACGCCTGGAAGCACTCACTGTCTGTCTGGTCAAGGTGTTGTCCAGTGTCTCCATTTTATAGTCACTAATTTTCCCCTTGTTACTAGTGAGCAGTCTGTGGGGTGACATTTTGAGACCAGGCATTTATTCTGCTCCTGATTGAAATTTCTCCTCTTGATTTAGCATCTGTTGATAATTCTTGCCTGAACTAGGCTTTATTGTGATGGTTGCAAAATGATGATATTCCAATGCCAGCAGATCCTCCACTTTTACCAGTCAGCTCTCAGCATCCTATTTTATGAACTTTCCATTCTCTTCCATTTCTTTCTATATTTATTATTTTTCCCTTCGGTGGTTTATAATTCTGAGTCCTTGTGGCGTGTCTTATCATGCTTTGTGCATTTCCTTACTTTCTGGTGTAACAAGATGCTCCAGGGTCATTGTGTACCTTCTCTGCCCGGCCCTGGAATCAGTTATTTCTCCAAGGAGCCATGGTTCTTTTTAGTGAAGAATGGCATTAAAAACCAAGATCTGGATGCTAGGTTTACTGGCTCTGCAAGTTGATTAAATTGTGGTTTTAAACTGGTTGGTGATTGTTTCTTCTTTTTATCCTCAAGCAACCTGGTTATTTATTGAGTTTCTCTGACTAAGATGCATCCTTCATAACCTATGACGTTTTAATTCTCTTTGCCTTATTTATAGTCCTTTATGTATTTTTGAGAGTATTCTTCATGAGTGTCAAGGATTGCCTGCCATGTTGTAGGACATCCAGTCGCTGCTCTAGTGTGGTGTGAAATGAGCAGCTCCATGAGGTTAGTAATGATATCTGTCACAGACAGGTGCAATAAAGCATTATGATGTGGGATTGTTGACAGGATAAGCATGAAGATATTTTCAATAAATGAAATATTCATGATAGCAGATTGTGTTTCAGAGGCTGAATAGTTTCAAATAATCACTTATTTTTCTACATCTCTCTTGAAGTACAGGAAACTAAGGAAATATAGAATTGTGCAAAGGCCACTCCAGGATATTAATATTATACTGAATTAAATTTTAAAAGTTCAGCTGCAGAAAGGTTAGGACCTTCTCATTTAAAGTTTGTCTTATTTCTTAAGGCATTTCCTATCGCATTAAAATTCTAACCACTAGAATTTTTGCTGTATCAGGTATAATTTTAATAAAAATAATTACTATTTATGTAATGTTTATAGCTTATAAAAACATTTCACTTGCATCTCTAATTTGATGCTACCTACCTAACATGATCCTATAATTACTATTTAATTAATATAAAGAAACTGTGACTGAGGCAGATTATTTAGTTTCACCAATGTCACATAGCCATGCTCTATATATCTATTTGTACCCTGCCTAACTGCAAAAAGAATTGATGTAGATTATTAAAAAAATGAAATAAAGCCAAAACATAAAAACTATCAGATGACATAAAAATACCAAAAACCTAAGAGCAGGGAAGAAGCAAATATACTAACTGCAAGAGCTGTTAAAGTTCTTGTGGTTAAGAATTAAATTTCGTTTTATTAAATTCGACTGAGTATTCATCACCTGCTTTATGCCATTTATTTTGTTAGTCCCTGGAGGAGGTTATTGTCTATTTAGGGAGACAGAGATGTAAACAAATTATTAGAATATAAAATGGTAACTGATGTGGGAGTACAAAGAAAATAAACTTTGGCCATCGTGTGTTTGTTGGGGGTGATGGTGGCATACAAGAAAGCTTCCTGGAGGAGAAGATGCCTGAGTTGGGCCTTGAAGGACAGGTAAGAATTAGCTAGACAATAAATAGGACAAAGGTATTCTAGGAAGGGACAGTATGATGGACAGTTAACAGAAACCTGAAACCGCATGATGTATGCAGGGAGCTAAAAGAGTTATTCTAGTAGGAAACGGAAAGTGGTTGCGAGATGAGGCTAGAGGTAAATAGGGACCGGGTAATCATGTCTTCGTATGCTTGTATTTTCATACTTGAAAGGTTTTAAACAGGGGAGTGTCGTGGTCAGATTTGTTATATAAATTCTACTCTTGCAGCTGTGGAGAGGATGGATTGAAGGGAGGGACTGTAGGTGGACAGGACAGCTAGAATAACACTCCAGAAGTCCAGGGTAATGAGGAAGAAATAGGTTTCCAATATATTTGTTAGTTTGGGCCCATTGTCTTGGAAAATAAACTGGCTGGTGCCACTATGATGGACAAAAATGGGAACATGAAGGTTACATAATTCATATGATCAGAAAGGAGGAGACATTATTTCTTTAAGAGGTGAATGTTTTCTACATATTAAATTTTCAAAAGTATTTCTCTCCGTCTTAGATCAGTGCTTATAAGCTTATCTACATATGAATCACCTGGGGATTTTGTTAAAATCAGATTCTGATTCAGTAGGTTTGGGATGGGGTCCGGAATTCTGCATTTCTAACAATATCACAGATGATACTTATGCAGTTGTTCTGAGGACCGTACTTTGAGTTGCGAGGATTTAGAGCATATTTAGTGTTGGGATGATTATGCTACTGCCAATAGTTTTATAATAAATATAGAGATGATTCTCATGATTGCTTTCTGTGAATGGGCTTTGTGTGGTATGTGGTGTGTATCTATGTGAGAGAGAGAGAGTTTAAGGTACCTAGAGGAGTGAAAGGATTATGTGTCCCTTAGATCTGAGGTCTTCAAATTGGTACATGATTACTTTGCAAGCGGCACACGGTTGATTTTAAACGAATCAATTTCTGTGTCCTCAATTTCCATAGTCTTTCCTAACATTGGTCCACCAGAGAAAGCATCTCTCAAGTATACCTCCCCTTTCACAATTGCTCTTCTCTATGTTACCAGAAGAAAGGCAGATAAACCTCTCACCCATTCCTAATCTTATTATGGTGCATTTCTTCAGGGTGGAAAATATCCCTTGCATCAAAGAGAATGTCAGTTATAAATATTGGTATTGGTATAGAAAAAGCGAATGACCTAAACACTAGGTAACAGATCTTTTTGAAACTCAGATGGTTTCCAATTTTTTGCTTTCAAAAAACTTGTAGGAAGATGTAATTGAGTTATCAGCTGATAGATTAGTAAAAATGTTTGATGTATGATAACTGTGTGATATGGAAGAATTGAGTAACATTGCCATAACAAAACTCTTTTACTTCTCATCTACTTATTTAAGTGAACAAGGATTTTTCAGTCCTTTCATAAAAAGAGAAAATGCAGAATAGAAAGAAAATTGATGTGAAACCTTATCTCCTACTAGCAATAAGTAATATTCATTCAGAGGTGTATGAATGATGTTAAAAAGAAAAAAACTAGCCCCATCCATTTCATTAAGAAATGCATTTGCTGGGGCTGGCCCAGTGGTGTAGTGGTTAGGTTCACCCGCTCTGCTTCAGCGGCTCGGGTTTCACAGGTTCGGATCCCTGGCGCAGACAGGCCCACTGCTTGTCAAGCCATGCTGTGGCGGCGTCCCATATGAAGTAGAGGAAGAGGGCGCAGATGTTAGCCCAGGGCCAATCTTCCTCAGCAAAAAAAGAGGAGGATTTGCAGTGGATGTTAGCTCAGGGCTAATCTTCCTCACAAAAAAAAAAAAGAAAAGAAAGAAATGCATTTCCAATATATTTTTTAGTTTGAACTGTACAGTTTAGGAGATAAAACAAAATTTAAAAGTTAAGTTGTAAGATTTTAAAATAAATATTTTCTTTTTGTAGAGAAGTATGAATAGGGTGATCAATAAAAAGTTTCAGAAATAAAAAATGTATTATATTAGTATAAAATTCTATGGGGAAATGAGTATAAATGAGTTCAAGCAAAAACGTGAACCATGTAAAGTTTCTTCCTCTTAAAGAATGTATTTTAAAATAGATGATGATGTATATCAAATTGCTGTGGAATATAGGTTCCTTTGGTACCCTTGAAAGAGTGATATAACAGTTTTGTTTAAAAATGACAATATTTACAACATACTGGAAATTTCATCCTTTGCAATCATTCAAACTTATGATGAAAAATTTTAGATGTCAACTGAAAAAGGCTATTGCAGAGTTTGAAAAAACTCTTTTGGGAGTATGGGAGAAAAAAGATGAAGGCTGTTGCTTTAGAGCTCCTTTCTCAGAACCTAACTTTCCTCAACAAGACTTATTGTAAAATTTAGATGACAAAAAGAATTGAGATCATGCTCATTGAGAGCTTATTAAATTGTTAGTAATGGAGAGGAGATTCGTAGGGTTTAGATGCCTGATGAACAGGTTTTGATAAAGTTGATCTTCTGCTATCAAAGATGTGTTCTAGACAGCTCTCTTAGATGAACACTTCTTCATTGAAAGGGAGGAGTATCTCTAGGCAATACCAAGATTTTCCTAAGAAAGAAATATTTGGATCAATGCAGGAATTTGAACAAGTAAGTATTTTGTCGCGACTCCATGAAGCAAGACAGATATGATTTGGGTGTGGAAAAATTTTGTGATGGCCTCAGCCATACTCAGTTATGCTGCAACTGCTGCTTAGAATGTATAACCCTGAACAGTGAGTTAGCTGTGAAATATACTCCCAGATAATTGAATTAGTCAATGTATATAATTATATAAAAATTATTTTATATAATCCTGGGTAATTAGATGTTCAAGAATGCGTGCAAAATGCAATGATTTTAGTTTTGATATGCTTACTGTTGAGTTTGTCTTGTTGGTATAAGTGAGAATAATAGGGACCAAATGCCCACACAGCTTATAAGTTGTGAAACTGGTATTTAAACCCATGTATTCAATACCATGTTCTTTCTACTACAGCAGTTAGAAAGGCTGCCTAGTATTTTATACATATAAAAAGCTGGTTATATTTAAATACAGTTTACTGCTTACTAAAAGGAATTGTGGCAGTGTTACAGGATTTTGCTAATTTGTTTATTGTTTTTTTAAAGTCTTGAAAATTGAGGACACCAAAGAGCTTTTGTTTACGCAGGTTAGTTTTATCAATATTTAGCATATTAGAAATTAAAATTGAGAAAATTAAAAAATAAGTTTATTAATTCATTTAAAAATAAGAATAATAAACATATGTAATATAAATAAAATATTTTTATGAAAAAGAACTATGTTTTCCAAAACAAAAATATTTAGTGAGAAGAGTGGCACTGTTTTACATTTTTGTAAATCTCTTTAATGTCTGGCTTAATAGAAACAGCTGGATCCCCATGTCTGCTTCTGCATTCAATCTTTTGTAATATGTTGTTTTGGGTCAAGTATATAAAGAAAATCTGCCCTCACACAGATATGTGCTTGGAAAAGGGAGACCTTATGGAACCCCTGAAAGGTTCTTGGGGATCATCAGAGGTCTTTGGACCATGCTATGAGATTTACTGCTTTAAAATATTGTCACAAGTGATATGTTACACTTTTATAATTCATATGCATGTAATAAAATGGGAGTACAGTTTTTGCATATGTGGTATTTTGATATTGTCTGCTTTTGGTTTCAGCTTCATGTATTATGGGAGACTTTTTCCTTTACTTTTGGATGTGTAATTAAGTTTATGACAAATTATAATCTGAACTTGAAAACATTTAAATAAAATTATGGGGTATATTAGAATATAACTTTCAATAGGATAGGAGGTATGAAAATACGTTTCTGTCATACAGAAAAATCAATAGAAAAAAATTCAAATATGTTGTTATTAAAGTAGTTGTAACGATAACAAAGAATTCTAAACTTCAGGAAAATGTTTATCCTATAAATCTTTTAAAATAATCTAGATCTCTATCCATTTATCCATCTTTTTCAATTCTTTCCAACCTCCTTCTTCTTTTCTTTTTTGTTTTTATCCTCCTCTTCAACACTCATTCAATAAATATTTATTGGGCTCTTTATCAGTTAGGGTAAGCACTAGCTTATGTAACAAAGAGATGAAAATGTACAGTGGTTCAAACACAATAAAACTTTATTTCTTGCTTGCTACGTCCAAGGAGCGTGTTTCTGTTTGGGGGAGGGGCTGCTCATTGCAGAGGTGGCCAGCTGGGGACACTGCAGTTTCTGCCCTGCTTAGGAACCTGGAGAATTAGGAGGCCACCTCACAACTGCTGGCTCTGGGACCGCATTGTCTCTGCCATGATTCACATTAGTACAATAGATGACTGGCCCTGGCTCTTGACACTCATGAAAGTAGGGATTGGACATTATGCTGCACAAAAATCACATTTCTGTCTCACTGCTTCTGCAAGTAAAAACAGCAGAGGCAGCAGCAGCCAGCCTGGCCCCAGCCTCACTGTGTTAACTCTCACTCAAAGTCATGCCTGTGCATCTGCTTGGCAAGAGGTAGATCATGTGCTCAAGTCTAGCCGTCAGGGAGTTCAGGAAATGAACTTGGCTTTCTAGTTTAGCTTTCTAGCTATCTAGCTGGGCATGCATTAAAGGAGGCAACTGAAATGGAGTTGAGGGAACCGATCTGTATACATAGAGAAAAAAACTGAAATGAAATGTATTAAAATATTGACAGTGATTATCTCTGGATAATTAAATCACAGCACCTTCTCCTTCCTTTACTGTCTTGATTTCTGCTTCTGACTCCTAACTGAGCTTGGGCATTACGGTAACCAAAGGGTACTGTGTTATGGAGGAAGCTAAGATGACTTTACGGTGTGTCAGTTTTTTCCTGGGCAGGTCAGAGTCAATCGCTTTTCTCTCTTATGCACTGCTGGCTGTTGAAGATTCTGTATAATATATAATGAGATAAGAAACTTTCATGAGTACTTGGGGGTTGCTTAAGTAACTGGTGGAGTAAATAATTTATCCTCAACTCTGGGTGGTATCCTGGTCTTTGAGCAACAGGAGATAGAGAGTAGTAAGGTAATGCATGTGAAACTGTGGTGTACGTAAAGAAATGGGAAAGGGTAGTTCAGAAAGGAAGCGAAATCCAAACATACTGGGGTCTACAAATCAAATGTTTCATTCTTGAGAGTGGGGCACCCAGAGAGTATAGCAAAAACAAGCCAAATGGTCTTGTACTCTGAATCTAAAAGGTGAGTGGTTGACAGCCCAGTGGAGAGTGGGTTTCCAGAGCTGAGGTAGGGTGTCCAAAGGGGCCTGATAGCCCTACGGTGAAAAGCTAGGGTCTTCGTGGCTTGCAGAGATCAGTGAGCATACATCAGTGTGTAGAGTGGTACAGCAATAATTCAAGCACTGGCTACTGCCTTTGCTTTACCTTCAGTTTCCTGGTTCATGGCAAGATGAGCATGTCCTAGATGGTTACACTTATATATATTTTTTCTATAAATTCTTCATGATGACTCATGTTGCTGAAGGCCAAGAGATTTTTTTTTTTACACCTTACCTCGTGAAAATCAGTTTGATGGATTTAATTACAGTAATTTGTTTAATAAAAATATTTAGACATAATAGCTAGAGCTGGTGAATGTTACTAGTAATATAAATTAAAAAACTAAGTGCAACATTCAGACAAAACAAGTTAATTTAGTTGATGCTATTCTGAGTTGTAAAAGCACAAACCAGCATCTGAAGGGAAAGCATTTAGGATTTTTAATGTGGCAATTAAACATGGTTAGGGGGCTATGTAAATTAGCATGTTTTTAACTGCATTTATGGTCATCTTAATCTGATATGGATGACTTCATTTCATAGTCATTTGAGGATAGTTAATTCTACTTTATCGTTGCTTACCAGGAAATTATGCCTCATGCTGTGTGGTGAGGTTTTGTAAATGAATTTAAAGAAAATTGTTATTGTTGGAAAAAAATTCATTGTTTAAGCACCATCTAAAGTTGCTGCATCTAACAGATCATTGCTGCATGGTATTTAAAAAAAAGATTTTAAATGTGTTTTATATCTTGTCAGTTTTTGAGTAGAAAGACACAGATGTGTATATTTAGTAAAAAAACTTTAAATATCATGTTGGACCAGTCTGTGTCCACATCTCCATCTTGAAGTGGTTAGTGACTAATCCAATGGCAAAAATGAGTTTGCAATTTATGAAGTACTGTACCGGCTGATAATAATCTTCTGGTTTGTGCATACATACATCTAAAATCTTACAAATAAAATATCTGTAAAAATGTCAAATCTTTCTCTTTTTTTTAACCAGGATTTTTATCCCAACTAATCTAGAAAGTTAACTAATTTTCTCAAATATTATTGCTTATATGAGGATTCTCCTGCAAATTTTCGTTTCTGCTTTGAAAAGTGAACATTCTGGATTTGATATCAAATAAGACCATATTTAAACATGTTGAATGAGTCAAATTAGTCTAAAAAAGAATCTGGGTCTACTTAACTTTATATAGCTGATTATATTTTATTTAATATATAGCTTTATGTGTGTGTGTGTGTGTGTGTGTGTGTATATATATATATATATATATATATATATATAGTATGTGTGTGTGTGTATCTAATTCTTTAAACTCTGCCTATGTAGAGCCCCATGTAGCTTAATTATTGTCCTTTGGAATTTGTTTTTCAGATAATCATTACATACTCATGAAAGCAAATATTTTAAGAATCAAGATTTTCTAACAGAATTAAATATTTTCAGTTAAATGTAAAGATGTATTGATAGAAAAATAACTTAAAGAGTACTATTAATAAAGCTTAAACATGAATCTTTGAAATATGAAGCAAAATTAAAATAGATTACACTGTATGTATGTTTTTAATGAAAAAAAATTGCATTGGAAATGTTTGGATCATTCCTCAGAAGGAGAGTAATCTGTTGTATTACAAATTACAGATTACATTTGTTGTGTAGGTGAAAATTTAAAAGATTACTATCAACAACGTTTCTGTGCATCTTATGAGTGAGTGGAAGGTTTTAAATTTTTTTCTTTTTAATTTTTCTTTTTTGAGTAGAAGTTTTTAAAAATAGTTTTGAATACACTGGGGGAAATTTATGAAGGGAACTGAAGAAAACCAAGAAAGTTTGGAAAAATACTGAATTACTAATAAGACGATGTACGTGGGTTGTATAAACTAAGTAATATTGCTCAATTATGCAGTTTACATTGAAAAGTTTTGAAGAGTAACAGCGCTGTGCATTTGCACAGTGCCTCTGGTGCAAGACTCAAAGTGTATAAATTACATACTTTCATAATTAATTTATGAAAGCGTCACCAAACTTATTTTATGCATTAGTATTATCATCTACATTATGTATGTTTAACTTTTAAAAATTCATTTCATTTTGAATTTTACAAAATGCCATGTTTATTGTAGAAAATATGGAAATTGTTAAAAAGAAAATATTTAATTTCACCTTTCAGAGGCAATGATTATTATTTATATTTAATAAAAAGTATCATGTTTAGTGTAATATAATACATTCATGGGACATTCATAAAATGTTTTCTATTGACCATGTTGCTAAAGATTAACTTAGGGAAAACTGAATTCGTTAGCATGTTTCCCAAAGTGGTCTCCTTCCCACCTTCTCACTTTCTCTTTATTCTCCCATGTTTTCTACTACTACCTTTACAGTTTTATTTATTCTGTTGAGATCTTGAAGACATCTGGAATTTGTTTTGGGGTTTGGTATACGGTAGGGATTTAATTTTGTGTCAACTGAAAGGCATCTCTTCATTTTTCAGAACTTCTTTTATGTCCTTTGGTAAAATTTTATAGTTTTCTTCATATAAACTTCGCACATTTCTTTTTAGGTTTATTTCTACTTATTTCATATATTTTTATTGCTATCTCTCAAAACATCTTTTTAGAATTGAAGTTGTATTAGGAGAGATTCAGTGGACACTGCAGTCCTGTACCCTACCTTCCTTTCCTCTTCAGGCTGAGAGCTGGGAGGGATGATGATAGAAACTCCCTTTAGGTGAAGATTTCAGCAGGGGAGATTTGTGATTCAATTTCTAGGTGAAAGCCAAGGAGACAACAAGACTTACATAAAAGCCCCTATATGACCATGTGTGGTAGCAGTAGCATTGGAATGGCTGAACCTTCTGCTCCTTCTGGAACTTTATGAAGCAACAATCTCACGGATGTGTCCTACACTAAAGTGACATGGAGTCAGTAGGGTAGAGATGGTTATGAGAGGACTCTGGAGACAAAGAAGTTGTGATAATAATCCCTGGTTTCCTGTGGATCCAGGGAGGCAGTTGAAACTTCTTGTGTTCCAGGGCAGGGAAGGTGGTTGAGAGACCAGTGCTTGAAAGTACCTCTCAGTTATGATGAGGTGATACAGCCAAGAATGGCAGCGTGGAGTACATGATTGGAGGCCAACAGGACTACAGATATTTCACTGAAAGCCAGGTTGTACAAATGCTGTTGACCAGAGACTTGGCAGATGCCAGCGTAGGACACTGCAGATCTGATGCCTTCAACTAATACCATGCGGCTGTTATGTGAACTGCCCCTCACCATGTAACCCCCACCTCAGGAAGAAGAAAGATGAGGAGTCATGAAATCTTTAATTGCACATATATACAGAAATTACTGAGGAAACACAGAAATGACTAAGTTTATCTAGAAATGACTAGATTATGTTTTCTGACGTTAGGTGAAACAGAAGCTTGAGAGATAGGTGATAAGTTCAATTGTATACACCAAAAGTTTTATATTTGCATATCTGAATTTGTGTTTTATGAAATAATACACATGTAATATCAATAATATACTTTGGAACCTAGGTTTCTCCAAGTATGGTTGAGGGAATGCTGATGCATCCCTGAAACCCTTTTAGGGGGTCTGTGAGGGCACAATTGTATAATAATATTAAGAATTTATTTGCTTTTTTCACTTGTATTTTCATGAGTGTACAGTGACAATTTTGCAGACACTACAGGACAGTGTGACATCACAACAGATTAATTCAAAAGCAGATATGAGAATCCGGTTGTCTCTATTAAGCCAGACATTAAAGAGATTTGCAAAAATGTAAAACAATGCCACTCTTTAAACTATTTTGGAGAAAAATATAGTTATTTTAAACAAAAATGTGTGGGGCCAGCATGGTGTCATAGAGGTTGGTTTCGCGTGTTCCGCTTCGGCGTTCTGGGGTTCACCGGTTCGGATCCTCGGCAGAGACCTGCTCACTGCTCATCCAGCCATGCTGGGGCGGCATCCCACATAGAAGGACTAGAAGGACCTACAACTAGGATATACAACTATGTACTGGGACTTTGGGGAGAAAAAAGAAAAAGAGGAAGATTGGCAACAGAGGTTAGATCTGGGCCAATCTTCCTCAAAAAAAAAATTATAAACAAAAATGTGTTATGATAAGATGTAATAGGTTTGTTATTGTTATTTTAAAATAATGTTTTACTTTGTCAATTTCAGTTTCTAAAATGGTAGAAATTGATAGATATAATCCACACAAAGAAAAGGTCTTTGGAATCTTTAGTAATTTTTTAAAATGTCAGGGAATCCTAAATCCATAAAGTTTCCTGAGAATGATTGGCTTAGATGAATTAGGGCCAACACCTAGATGGGAGGTTGGAAAGTAAATGTTGTAGAGATTGGAATCTGACTGGTACCTGAGCAACATTGGGTATGTTTCTCAACTTTTCCAAGTCTCATTTTTCTTCATTTATAAAATTGGGATAATAATGTTTAATTTGCAAGAACTTGTGAAGATTAGAGATAATATATGTACATTGCCCACTCTAATATACTGCCCATACTAAGTGCATGACACTTGTTGGATACATGTGTGATGAGAAGATAGATAGTTAGCTATGTTCCAGATATCATCAGGGACATCTATGTGGAAATAGCTTCTAGTTTTCTTTTCTACTTACTCTGTCTGTGGAAACCCATTCAAGAGTTAGAAAAAGACTGAGAAGATTATTAGTTTTCTTTCCTAAGATAAAATGAACAAATTTATAGATATATAGATATACAAGTCTGTCCTCTAGCAGTTTTGAGCCATTCATTCATCAAGTATTATGTTTTCTTTACACCGTACATTCTGAATTCTTTATTCTGCATTTTCCCTACTAAGTTGCATGTCCGGGTTTTTGTCACCTGTATACTACGTGTACTTCTCCCATATCCTGCCAAGCACTACATGCATGTAGGCTTCATCATGCCTCAAACATCTAGCTGATTGACTGCATTTATCCCTTTTACTCGTATATCTTGGTGTTATGGATACATTTGTTGTCTTAATGAGAAACAGACTGATATAAATTGCTACTTTAAAAAAGTGACACAAAAAGGAAATATTCCCTGTGAAGTACCATGTTCAAGTAGGTGAACATCATTTCACTGAGAAATTGCAGCCTAATAAGATTCAGTTTTATATTAATAAATCAAATGAGATATATTGAGGTACTCTGTTGCAGCTGTCTTGAAATACACAGGTCAAAAAAGCTAAAGTGCTGTTTATGAATACATGGTACAACATGGATGAAATTGAGATGGGCAACACGTCTGCATTTACTCATTTCAAATGCATGGCTTAAAATTTAACATAATAATGAAATAATTAGATAACGATAGAGAACAGTGAGTGGATGCCTTTCTTTTTGCAGTCTCATGTTACTATCTCCACTCGTTTAGCAATTTTTATCTGTAGCACTCATTTGAAATGTACATATGTCGAAAGGAATAGTTTTTTTTTTAATATGGGAAATGGAAGCAGAACTTGATGACAAAATGATCTTGGTGATGAATTGCTGCTGTTGCTGGTTATCTTCTTGAATTGAGAATTATCTACAGTGAGTATAAGAAAAAAAGATGCCACCCTCATTCATTTTGATTTAATGGGTTGGTATAGAATACAAGACACTATTTTTTCCCCAGTGTACATGCAATAGTGAATTGAGCAAAAAATGTATTAAGTAAGCTTTTTAGTTTTACATCAAAATCAATACCAGACTGTTGTTGAAAATTTTAAGATTATGTTTTCCTCATCAATTTGTGTTGTACTTTCATCTCTTACAACGTAAGAGTTGGCCATCTAACCGAATAGTATTAAATGTAATGATTGAAAATACATAGTCAATTTTTCACCTAACTCATCATCCCCAACAATTACAGTGTTCACTCTTCTGTTCCAAGGAAGCAGAAACTCTGTGAGGAAATTAGTGTAGTGTGGACGCAAATAAAACTAAAAATAGATCAAAGATGTAAGTGGTGGAAATTTTCATGGTGACTATGAATGAACTATTACATGTTTTGGATTATTTTTAGAAAAATGTTAAATTCTTTTCATTGATTATGAAGTATTCTGTAGAAAGGAAGTGAAAGAGTAAATGTTCCATGGTGAGGTGAAGCTAAAATCTCCTAATTAGCCACTTCAGATAAAATCTGCTGTTGTAAGATTCCATATGGAGAATAATCTTATAAGAATCAGGCAATTAGTAAACATCTAGACCCTCCTCTTTGTGAAAGGAAATTGTCCCATTGTAATGTGTTGAAACCTACTATGTACTGCTCTAGGCTCAGGAAACTAAGAGGACCCTGCCCTCAAGGAGTTCATTGCCTAATAATTTATAATAATATAATGCATTACTAGTTACAAAATAGCGATAAGCCCAACAATATAACCGCATATGCAAATTTAACGATATGGAATACATTGTATCATTTTAACAATTAGCGTCAGGATTCCTCTTAAGAAGGGAATATTGTTGAATAAATAATGTAGTGCATTCACATGGAGTAGATGAGAGTCATGATATTAGAGGAGGGGGTCAGAGACTCTTCTGTGTCGGAGAAGAATGGACATTCATTTTGATTTGGACAGGGAGAGGGCTGCTGAGGAACATGAGGAGCGGGGAGGGAAAGGCAGAGGGCTGGATTGGGGAGGGTGTGGAGTCTGACCCTGTCTGGAAAAGACCATGTATTTCCCTGGCCTACTCCTCCTTCTGTTGCCCTCAGTGGCCATTCTAGCTCTTCTCTCTCAAGTCAGGGACCCCACTTACTCCCCTCACTGGCACCACATGACCACCCTTCTTCTTTCTTTTACACTCATTCTTAGTTAAATCCTGTTACAGAGGATTATCTGTTAATGTTTTAGCACCTTCATAGTTAAGGCTTTTAGGGCTCTTTGAAAGCCAAGACAAATTTATTTGCTTTACTGAAGTTTAGAGGGAAAAGCTGATTTTTAACATTTGGTTTTAAAAATAAAGGCACCTGTTGTAAATTAACTGGTTGCATTTGTTGAATTCTTGCTCAGAACTCCTTAAACTATTTTGTTCTTTCGTGTGTGTTCTATCCCACTTGCCTGTACAATTCCCAGAGGGTAGGAATAATGTTTCCTGCAATTTGGTTACCATCCCAATACCTAACATAGCAGCTGCCCAACGTAGGTGCTTGTTCATATTTGTCAAATAATTTATTGTTATTAATATTAGCAATTAATATTTAATGTTTTGTGTGTTTCCAAAATTTTAGAGAAAAATAGAGTTGAGATAGTCATTATATGTTTTGATTCTGGTAATTAAGGCTCTGAGAACCTCCACTGTTTTGATAATATGGTTGTAGCTCAAAAATCATTCTTTTCCTTATGACACACTACTAAAATTGCAGGAGAACCATATCTGGAAGTAAGACAGTCTCTGATGTGTTCGGCATGCAAGGCCAAGCTGATAAAGTATTAACTAGTACACCCAGAACTGAGTCTACTGGGGAAGAAAATAAATACTTGAAAGGATTTTTGATGAGGAAAAGATTTCTTTCCTGGTTTAAATTTATTCCAGGAAGGTCCTTAGGAGCTTATGATATGTACACATAAGAAGGACAGAAGAAGAAATATTCCTTGCTTTCAGATATCAGAACCCTTGGAAGGCAGAGTCGGCTAGTAAGTAAATAGCAGAGGTTCAGTTTCTACAAGGAGAACATGTGTGCCTATGAGACATAGTGAGAACATGTATGCCTATGAGACATAGTTTAATGCTATCTTAGCAGTTTCTAAAGACTATCTCACAATTCTAGTTCTATAAATGATACCAGTAATGCCATTTGGGCATAGTGAAAAAAACTATGGACATAATACCTGATTCTTAGGGCAGATTCACCTGAACTGTTTGCTATTAGAAAAAATTTTGTAAATTTTCTCTATTTTGCTTATTGTATTAAAAACTGCATTGTTTGGTTTCTAATGTACTAAAATGGAGAATTGTATGGGATTAGAGTGCAGTTAGATGGATTAATAACTGGCTTGCTTCTTTTAAGAAAAAACGAGTACCTACTGGGTTTTAGAGAATGACTAGAAATTTAACATTTAACTAAAGATGATCTAGTGGGAAAGATAAGCATATAAATATTTTATCATAATAAGTGCTTTAATAGAAATTTTAAACCAAATTTTAAAGTTTCATTTTTGAGAGGATCAGAGGGGGAAACATCACAGGTGACAACTAAATTGGGCCCTGAAAGATAAGTAGAAGCTCATCGAAGGAATGCCTTTCCTTGGTCAAACTCCCATTTCATTAAAATGTTATTCTAAAGCTTTGACCCATACTCAAGTCTAGCTCCCTACCCCCCAAACTCCCCCTACTTCCTTGGAATTGATCTCAGGTTATTAGGAAATATGAACTTTGGAGAGAAACTCCCTCAATTTCCTGTGATAAACATATCCACCTCTGCATCCATCCGTTTGCTTTTTTCCTGCTTCTCCAGGAGAAAGAGGATCCCTTTGTTCCTGTTTGAGGCTTGTTCTTGTGCTCCAGACCTGTTTCTCTCTCAACTGCTCTGAAATAGTTTCACCCAGTTAACTCCTTAATCATTTATACGTTCAATCTCTCCCTGTATCAAGTTTTCTCTTTCAAACTCTAAATGCTTGGGTCATTCTTCAAAATAAGCCACTTTCCTGCCCTGCCTCTTACATCCTTTCTACTTCCCTTCATAGCCAAGTTTCTTTAAAAGGCTAGATTACACCCCTGGTGTTTACTTCCATACCCATCAGTCCATTGCTTCCTGGATAACCCTTAGACATCTCAGCCTCATCATCTTCAAACTTAAACTCATGATCTTCCGCCTTGAGCCTCCTTTTCTGCCTGTGTTCCCTCTCTGAGCTCATCTAGTTACCTAAGCAGAGACCTGGAGTTATCCTAGACTACCTTCTCTCCCTCTCCTCTTCCTCCTCTTCTTTTTCTTCATCATCATCACTAATTTTTAGTGAGTATTTCTTATGCGGCAGGGACTTTTCTAAACTCTCTACATCTGTTGTCACAGTTAATGTTACCAGCATCTCCGTGAGTTTGGTACTCATGTGCCTGTGACAGCTTCAATCACACAAATGAAAGTGGGGGAGCTGTAATTCAAATCCCGGAGTCAGATCCTGGAGTCAGTCACATCCTAAAGCAGTTGAGTACTGCAGGTTATAATCTAAACCATCACCAAGTACTGTCAATTCTGCTTTTTAAATCTCTCTTGAATCCATGTACTTTGTTCCATCCCTACACCCCTAATCCAGTTCAGACTGTTGTCGAGAGTTCACTGGACTGTTATGAGAGCTTCCTGACTGCTCTCAGCCTCTACTGTGGTTTCTTTTTATCTATCCATATCTACTCTTACAGTAATCTTCTAAAATTACTTTAGTAAATGTATAATTCTATCACTTAAAATACTCAATGTCCTCATAACTCCATGGCAGGTTCAGACTTCTTCCTGTAGCATTTGGGAAGCTCCATCCTCAACTTTGCCTTGTTTAGCCTTTGTTTTCCCCCAATTACTTGGAGAAAACTGTAGTTGGTACTTGATCACATAGATGGCTCGAATATATGGGTCAGTTTATGTATGAAATACATAACAGAATCAGGATTTAACAGATGTTCAGAAGTTTCTCTTACCCTGACTCCCCCCTCTGCTCTGGTCAGGTCTCCCCTGACGTAGTCCAGGACAGGAGTTAGCCTTTGGAGTTGGACATGTGTTCAGTTCCTGACCTTGTCACTAACTATATAGCCTCTAGCAAGTATTTCTATTTCTGTAATCCTCAGTATCTTTGTTATAAGATGGTGATTATCATTCCATCGTTATTAGGATTTAGTGAAATAAGACATACAAAGCACTTAATATATGTGTTGGTTCTTAGGTTAGTGCATTTGGCTTTGATTATTGAAATAGAGCAACTGCAACATATTTAGAAGACGGTGGCTAGGTAATTGAAGTGACTCAACACTATGTCTTACAATAAATGTTATAATTGAATAAACTACAGTGGTTTAATCTGAAGACACAGAAAATGAGGCATGAGGGTATGTAATAGCTGTTTCCAAACATCACTTGTGGGGATATGGAAGATGAATTTGATTTATTCTGTTTATTCTAGAGAGCATAACCTGATGGGCATAAATCAAAAAATTGAGGTAGATTCACTCAATATAAAGAATTCTATAACATAGCTGCTCTAAAATGACCTGGCCAATATAGCAAGTGTTCCAGTAGGGGCCAGGGTTGTCAAATGAGACATCAGTGCTTTGACTAGAGATTCAGACCCATTAACCATTAGGTAGAACTGCTACCAGTTAATCTCCGTGGGGCCACCTATCTCTGATGTTCTATGAGTCAACTCAATTTTTGCACAACATGTTATTTTCCAGCATATTCCATCTGGGCCATTTACAGATCATATTTTCTGTGGTAACCAATCTTTGTAATAAGTTGCGGTCCTCAAATAATCAAATACATGCATTATTTATCCTTCTGTAGTTGCTTGCTGTCTTTTATATTTCCCCAAAGTGTTAAATCTGGCCTTTAGGAATCAACAACCTGTAAACCTCAGGAGAGTGTCTAATGTTGTCTGCAACATGGGGCTTATTGCAAACAGCTGCTTATTGCAGTGGTGGGTAGCAAATTGTGCCTCAGGTGACCAACGTAAAAAAACCCTGAGTGCATTGAGCTCTCATGAAACACCACTAAAACAGTTTTGCCTTAAGAGTACATCTACTTGGCATTTTTACCTGACTTCAAATTAGTAATATTACACATTTAGCAATATTAGACTTGCCTAGGAGTTATAAAGGAATTGATTAACTCATAAAATCTGGATTACATTCTGTGTGATCCTATATGAAATTTCTAATATTCATGCTTAATATTTCTGTACAGGGAAAATTCTAGGAAAAACCATATGTAAAATGTGAAATAATCAGGGTTTATCTTTGCTATTGTCTCTGTCCCCATCAGTTTTACTCCTATGTACAGTCTTGGGTTTCTGGGACTTAAATATTGTTTTGCCTCATTTTCTCCTCCAGAGTCTTATGTGGCTTCTTGATGATGCCACCACCGTTAGGTGGCCCTTCCTTTTCAGAACTTTCTGGACTTATTCTCTCTTATCAAAATTCTCAAGTATTTTATTTGCTATTTCTCCGTGATCCTAGTCATCCTTCCTAAGGTAACAGCCATCTACTTTAAACTCAATTATGTCAATCCATGCCTTATCTCAGGTAACTCATGCTTTAATGGAATGGAAGCCATTTGTCCAGCTCTACGGAGGGGTGTCAGACTGTTGAAGGTGAAATTTAGAGAAAATAGGGAACTTGTGTTCACATCAAAATAGACTGCATGTGTTCTGCCCATGTACAGTTTCCCTTCTTTTCTTTTTCCTTCCAGAAACATTTTGAGTCTGTCTGCTATGTATACAAGCATGACTTTACTCATTGGAAATATACTGAAAAACAAAGAGGGAAAGATCAGTGTATGGTGTTGGAGAATAACAGGAATGTGAGGCTGTGGGGGATAATTTAGATATGGTATTCAGGGAAAGTCTCTCAAGAGATATAACATTGAAATTGAAGGAAGTAAAGGAACCAGCCCTACAAAAAACAAAGAGAAGAATGTGCTATGCAGAGTGAACAGCATGTGCGAAGACTCTGAGGCAGTAAAAAGCTTGGTATGTTGCGAGATCTGGAAAGAGGCCAGTGTGGCTGGAGCTTTCTTAGGGTGAAGTTGGATGAGATGCGTTTGGAGAGGTTGGTAGGGCCACATCATATAACAGGGCAGTAGGAAGTTGTCAAGGGAGATTTTGAGTAGAGCAGTTGTTCAATTTATAGTTTGATAATCTGACTGAGCTATGATAAACAAACTGGATGAGGCAAGAATGGAAATAATATACTTAGAAGTCTAGAATTGAAACTAGATTACTGTGGAGATAGAAAAAAATGGAGAGAAGTGGATGGATTGAAATATCTCTTCGGACGTAGATGCATAGACTTTTTGGTTGGATTGAATGTAGTAGTAGACGGAGAGAGAGGAAACAGGGATGATGACTGGTTTTTCTGGTTTGATCAATGAGTGAATAGTTGTACTACATAATGAGACGGTGAAGGTCTCCCACTTTACAGACGAGGAAGATAAAGTTTGAAGAGGTTAAGTAATTTGCACAAGGTCACCTCCTCCTCTACTCTACTTTTTCAAATTTAAGCAAACACCTAGACTATGAAACTATTTGTGTGGGAAATATATTCTTATTCTGTGTTGGGTCCCAAGGGTTCAGCATTTATATCACTTATATCAAGGGCTGACATTTCTACCATTCACTCATTTTTCCAACAGATAATGAATTCTCTAGGTATCATTAGGTACAGAATGATGACACAGAGAAATAGTCCCTGTCTTGCTGATGATGGGGAAGGTACGCCATTAAGCAGTATAGCCCAGTATGAGATTGCTGTAGAGGAGAAGCACTGGGTATGCAGGGGGCTAGGAAAGTCTTCTCGGTGAAGGTCATGTCTTGTCTCAGGTGAATATTGAAGGCTGAGTAGAAGTTAGGAAGAAAGATCAGGAAATAGTATTCTAGGCAGAAGTGATAGCTCATGCTTACAGCCAGGAATCCAAAAAGCTCAGAGAACCTAAAGTTAGAGCCATGTGGTTGACAAATTAAGTTCAGATAGACTTGGGAGAGGTAAGGCTGCACAAGTAAGCAGGACGTGCTACCTCAAAAGCCATTTTAAGGAACTTGGATGTGATTGTGTGGTAGAAGAGGAGCCATTTATGATTTTTAGAAAGGGCATGACTTGATAAAATTATCTTTTTAGAAAGACCATTGTAACTGTAGTGTGGAGAATGGATTGGAAAGGGGTACAACCACTCAATAAATATTTGTTGATAATATTCTGCCAATGTGTAGTATGTATAAGAGGCACTTGCAAGGATTTTCAGCTTGGTTGGGTTTAACCGATGAAAGACAATTTGAAACCACCAGGGAGTGGCATAAATGGGGCCTCGGTGAGTTTCATTGCTATTTTATTCTGTTATTTGAATTTTTAGGCAATTTGATTTTAGTATATACATAAGTTTTTTTTTATTTTGCTTGTTTTTTGCACATCTTTTATGCTAGCAGGATGTTAAAATAAATTTAAAACCATTCGTGTAACTTTTTAGAGATTTGTGTAACTTTTTCTACTTAAAAAGGGTGTATTTACTGACACAAACATTCTTATTAACCTAGCTAGAATTATGGTAAGAATTAACATTTAAAATGCTTATAGACATAATGCTCAATAAAAAAGGAATATAAAATTTTATCTCTGTTATAATTATACTTATGTGTAATTATAATAGCATTTTTAAGATCTACAAGATAGTACAGAGTAACTTAAATGTCAATTTATTATGAATAAATAAAGATAGTGTAATCTTAAAAATAAGATTGTGTATGACCTTTGTTCTTTTTATTGGCGTATATACGCAGTAAATAAACATTGAAAAATATACTTTTTAATATATTTTCAAAACTCCTAATTGATAATTCCTGTTCTTAAAATTAAATCCTAGAAGGGTCTTGTAGGTCAAATCTAACCTGCCTCCCAAATAAAAGTTATTTCTCCTCTACAATCCAGTATCGAGTTTCTCTTTCAACACTGTCCTTTTAAATGTTTTAGTTATTTAAAGTTCTTTCTAAAATACTGAACTAATCTGTTTCTTTGAAAAATCTGCCTTTTTGGTTCCAGCTCTATCCACTGTGGTTTCAAGGATATGTTTAAATATTTCATATGTTATCAAGACTTATTCATGAAGATTTATGCCAGAGCCTTAACCCTGGGAAAGGATTTACTTCAGAGCATAATGAAATAGTTATTTAAAGCTAGTTTTCCTTCTGCGTTTATATGTGTTCAGATGTGCTCCGACTGGATTGAAAGTCTCATTTGGTGTGTGTGTATATATATATATATATTTTTTCCAACCACTGATTGCAGTTTATATTATGATCCATTCATTCATTTATTCATTATGTTTGCTGCATATTTTCTGTTTTTCTCCGTTAGAATATAAGTGACAGGTGCCTAGAACAATGTCCTGTACATAGTAGGCTCACAATGAATATTTTTTAAATTAAGAAAAGTGATTTGAAATCTTTTTAAAAAATCTGCAGAAGATCTCTGGGAGATTTATTGGTTATTAGAATTATCACTAAGAGGTTAGATTATGTTAAAGATCACATGGCTAGTTAGCAGAAAAGTCGTTACTTGAATCCAATTAGTCTGATTACTACTGCTAGGATGAATTCACTACTCCAGGATATAATTTTAGAAAAATTCTAATATATACTTAATGTTTTAAGTGAAAATCTTACATTGAAGTATAACATGGAAACAGAAACGTGTAAATCATAAGGGTACAGCTTGGTGAACTTTTCCAAGGTGGTTGCCCGTGTAACCACAGCACAGACAAAGATAAAGAACATTACCTCCCTCGTGCTCCCTTCCTGTCATTATCTCACCCAGATGATTTTTATCTCCATATTAGTTTTGCCCATTTTTAAAAGTATACGTAAGTTGAATTATATAGTATGTACTCTTTAGTGTCTGACTTCTTTCACTCACCATTATGTGGATGAGGTTTAGCCCCACTATGTGTAGCGGAAGTTCAATTTTATTGCTATCAAGTATTCCTTTGTAAGATTATTCCACAATTTATATTTGCATTCTAACGTTAATAGATATTTAGGTTGTTTCCAGTTTTTTTTGCCTACTACAAATATTGCTTAAATTTTCCTGTACCTGAATGAATTTCTCTTGATATTGACCTAGGAGTGGAATTGCTGAAGTGTAGGTTATGTGTATGTTCAGCTCTATGAGATGCAGCTAAAGATTTTTCTAAAGTGGTTGCATTATATTTTATATGTTAGAATATGGTGAACATTAAGGATGTGTTTTGATGAAATATGGATCGTATTGGCTGAAAACATGCACAGTTTTAAATTTTAAGAAATCTAAATATAGTATATAATTATTTTTAAAAACAACTAGAATAATGTCTTTTTGTTCCAACTTTTCCATTTGATATAGGAAAAAGTTGAGTGGGTAAGTATGTTATCTTGCAGCAGTCATCTTGAAGTCCAAAGGGATCTGTAACAGAACTTAAAAAAAATCGAACGTTCAGGGCACATATTAAATTACTATAGATGTACTTGATGCCCAATAGTAATGATTTTTCTTGCCCTATGTCTACTCTGAAAAGTAACTCTTGGACTTGAAATCAGGAAAAGAAAAACTTGCAGATTTTTGTTCATTTGACATCCAATAAGTTTTTCTGTCCTTTTACCAGAGTTTCTTGCTTACGTTTAACATGTTACAGACAATGACCTATGTCTACAGTATTCTGTATACAGAATGATAGTATCAGGGAATAACATAGGCTTAATATCTCTTTGGCAATTAAAATCCCCTTAAAATCCCAAGTTAGCACTTTAGCGGGGTATATGCAGGTCTCACCATGTATTTTAAAACATAGGCATCCTTATTTAACATGGTTTTTGAATGCTATTTCAGCCTCAGTTATATTAAACATAGTGTTTGGAAAATATTTTGATGTATTGCAGAGGTTAATTACTCAGTTTTTGACCAAATTCCTTTATATGCAAGTGTAGGTCCAGAGGAAAAAGTTGTTGAAGTTTTTGAATGAGATAGAGGAATGAACATGTCACTAGTTTTCATATCTTTGTGTGTTTCATGTTCAGTTGTACTGAATGGTGTTTAGGTGGGAGCAGTGGAATAGTTTCATTGTCCCTTTTGACTTCTGGTTCTTGCAGTCGGTATTTCTACAACTTTGACTGGGTAAACCTTTTACTTCACTGGGTCTTAGTTTCTTATCTGTTAAATGAGGGTGTGGGACTAAACTGTCCCTTCTAGAGCTACTTTCTGGGTGTATGTTCTATATATTAATGTAGGATATTAGCTGTATATTTAATAGTGTTGCTTAGGTAGGCCTCTCTGGTTTTCTTTCTTCGTCTTGCAAGTGGAAGGAAATATTTCTGAGAGAGAATAACTATCCTCCTCCTTCCAGAGCTTCATAACTGGTGCTAAATGAACCAGGGAAGGGAGAGTTCTGCTGAATCACAGCGTTAAACTTGGTGTTCTAAGCATTATAATTTCTGATGAATGGTGTCTCAGGGGACTTCTGTAGAATGATACATTCTGACATCCAGTGACCTTTTAAACTAATATTTCTATTATATAATTCAGTTGCTTCTGTTTCCTGGAGGTAATAACATTAGTTTGTACTGAGGTAGATAATGATTTTGTTAGCAATTTCCTCTGTGGTAAGTGTTTTTACAGTAATGTAGTTTGAAGGAAGAATCGTTTATACAAATAAAATCCAGAGGAACTCACCTGTAGTGTATTGTGATCAAGAAAAAAGGTAGTCAGTGACTTCTGGGAGAATATTCTTGAGACTCAGGGTAAACAGTCACGTTGACTGAATTTATTTTTGGGAAAGCTTGTTGCCAACTACAAATCTTTCTTAAACACATACACACACAATATCATGGCAAAGGGACAGGACTGTGGAATCAGACCTATTGCTAGTTCTCTCATTAGTGAGTAAGCAATATTACAAACCTGGATTTCTTTATCCGTAAAACAAGAGTAATAATAGTTCACAAGTTTATGTAGTATTAAGTGAAATGATAACCAGAAGCATACACTACAGTACCTGTCATACAATGATGCTTAATAAATATCAGCAATTTACTTTCCCTCATGAGGGCTATAAAGTCCTAAATGACTTCTAAGTTATCAAAGACAGTTTAAGTTATGTTTAGTCAACTTTTACTGTTAGGTGTATTTATTATATTCTGATTGTTTGATTCATGTTATATCCATTAACTCTTTTTACCAAAGCAATTGATTACTCAGAATACCTAGTCCCCATTTATGCCTGATAATAGTTTACTGTAACTAGAGTGACAAGGATGGGGTGGATGGTTGAACTTCAGTCTTACATTTTTATCCAAAATATTTAGGCATAGCAAAACAAGCTAAGACGAAAGAAATAGAATTTGTTTCCTTCCACAGGTTTTTTTTTTTTTTTTTTTTTTTTTGGTGAGGAAGGTTAGCCCTGAGCTAACATCTGTTGCCAATCCTCTTTTTGCTGAGGAAGATTGGCCCTGGGCTAACATTGTGCCCATCTTCCTCTACTTTATATGTGGGACGCCTGCCACAGCATGGCTTGATCAGCAGTGTGTAGGTCCACGCCTGGGATCCGAACCCCTGAACCCTGGGCTGCCGAAGCAGAGCGCGTAAACTTAACCACTATGCCACCGGGCTGGCCCCTCCTTCCACAGTTTGCTTCTGTTCTTTAATCATGCATAACTTCCACACGTCTTTCCTTCATACTCTCTCCCCTTCTAAACTAATCTCATTGTTACCCACAGGCTATCATCTCTGCCGCTGTGCGTTTGACTGCAGAACTTTCTCTTCTCTACCATAGCTGAGGTCTTGCCTCCTCTGTGAAGTGCTTTTACTGTGCATCTCACCTTGTTCTCTGTCTCACTGACTTGCTATTGAGCACAGCTGCCTTGAATTGTAATATATCCTTTTATGTGCGTCTTAACTCTCCAACTGGATTATGTGCAGAAGCAGTCTTTTTTATTTCTTTGTGTTTCTGTTGAACCTTATAGAGTCCTTCACATGGCATTTTTAGTGAATGTTTGTTGATGCTGTTGTTGCTTCTACTGCTGCTGATGTTGTTAAAAAAGAATGAAAATCTGCTCCTAGATGTATGGTACTTGGTTTTGCCATTTCTCTGATCACTTTGGGTAATGAAGACAGTCTAGATTTGACTAATTTGAGGTCAGACTTGATTCTTTCTGCTGAACGGTTGATTCATTTCCACTCATCCATTTGTCCATCTGTCCATCCATCCATCCCAGTAATTTATTTAACACCATCATTTAGATAGAGCAAAGCATGTGCTATGAGCCGTGGGAAATAGAAAAAAAATCAGTTAATAGGGGATGAGTACGCTAATTACTGTTAATGGCTATTTCTAAATAATTGTTTTATATCTTCAAATAACTTCAAAAGACTGGCAAATCAATGTTTATTTATGTTTCTAAGTTAAACTATTTAATGTGTTATTTTTTAATGATTACTTGCTTTAAAAAAAACACGACATTTTTATTTAACTGACAACTGCTGATCCTTGTTGCATTATTTAGAATTTTAATCCTAATATAAAAATCTTACTGAACCAAGAGAGTACTGCAGAATTTCTGAAAGCTGAATATTCAAACTTAAATTAATAACAATCTAGGCTTGCTTTTAAATAACTTGACTAAAAGTTAAACATGGAGTTGAAACAAGATTGGAACAACTGAGATTAAGTATGTATGATGCTTACTAATCTGTTTTTGGCACCAATCTCATTTATTTGGTCTACCTCATTAAGGCTAGTTTGTGTTGAGCCACTTTACCTTATCCAATATAAATGACATAAAAAACATTAAGAAATCTACTTTTGAGAAAGACAGCTTGATCAATCAATAATGTGAACATGAATTTGCTTTATATATAATTAGTTTAATGGAAAGATCTGATAAAAACTTTAAGTATGCTTGATTTTTTCATGGAAATAAGAAATAACTTTCATTGAAATAGAGCAAGCAATTGTGTAACAAAACAGGCAGAACCAAATATGAGTGTATAGATATAAAAAACTAATTAGAAATTGTGAAGTTGAAAAATGTTACTGAAAGTAAAACATCACTATAGACAGGATAAACTCTAGAAAATTCATTGTTAGAATTTTTTGAACTGGGAGATATTATTGAGGAACTCACACCAAAATTAAAGATAGAAAAGGATAAAAAGTATAATACAGAGCCAGCCCTAATGGGCTACTGGTTAACGGCACTCACTGCTTTGGCGTCTTGGGTTAGCTTCCCCATTACAGAACCACACCCCCCAGTCTGTTAGTTGCCGTGCGCGCTGTGGCGGCGGCTCACGTAGAAGAACTAGAACTACTTACAACTAGGATATACAATATGTACTGGGCTTTGGGGAGGGGGAAAAAACCCAGGAAGATTGAAAACAGATAATTCAGGGAGACTCTTTCCCTGACAAAAAAAAAATGTTATATATATATATATATATATATATATATATATATATGTATAGAAAAGTATAAAAATATTGTTGAGACTAAAGGATAGGTTGAGAAGTATCATCATAACTAAAAGTATCTAAAACATTTTAGACATGTACTATCTTCATTTCTTTATCTCCCATTCACTTTAAAAATAACTTAAGATGAAGTTATACAAGAATACATGAAAACATTCTTGATGTAAAAATTCAGACATTAGGTAAAGATATATTGAGTTAAAAAGTACAAGTACCTCTTGACTCTTTTTAGCCATTCACAGATCCCATCCTACAGGTAACCATTATCCATTTGGTGTGTATCATTCCAGACCTTTATTCCTGTATATTTACATGAAAATATATACATACATGTAGAAATATATAATATTCTGATTTTTATGAGAGGTAAAATTGTCCATATTATTATATACCTTTTTAAAAAATTTCATAATTAGAAACCTCTTTGTGATTATCTGTGTCTCTAGAATAGATAGTTAGAGATGGAAATAAAATGGTGAGCAAATTTTTAATCTTGATAGGTACCGATAATGTTGCCCTCCAATAAAGTTGTACCATTTACATTCCCATCAATATTGTAAGAGAATGACAGTTTCCCCACACTCTCACTAACACTGAATGTTATGAAGCTATTAAATTTCATGGGAAGAATATCTTGATTTTATTTGTATTTCTTAAATTATTAGTGATGTTGGACATCTTTTCATGTTCTTATGTTTTTTCTATTCCTTCTGTTCATTGAATGTTGATAACTTTTACCTATTTTTATTTTCAGTTGCTTTATATAATAAATATTAGCCTTTCATCTGTTACATGTGCTGTAAATGTTTTCTCCCTGTCCGTTTGCCGTTTAGCTTTGTTATATTTCCACTCTATGGACATTTTAACTTTTCATGTTGTGCAGTTGAGTTTTTAGAACTCTCCAGAGTTATCATAATACAGGTACTTGATATTCATCCTCATAATTGTTATTGCCTAAAGATAGGCATCATTCCATCAAATATGGTTTTAAATATTTAAGATATCCATTGAAAAGAGACAGTGAGGGAGGCTAAAATATAGCTCTAGTTTGTATCTTTTCTGTAAGAAGGCCATTCCTGTCTCCCCTGCCTCTTGTGCCAGGGTTAAAGCTTAGATTCCAGAAGGGCGTTAGTGTGAATCTCTGCTGAGCTCATGGGACTTGGCCAGTAACCTGCTCTGGCCACGGATCAAAGGCCAGTGAAGACTGCTTGTGAGAGCTCTCTATGGGATGGATTAACAATACAAGAGTGATGTGACTGAAGAAAAAATAGGTGTGTCTCAAAATTTTGGTTTCCATTGTTACCTGACTCATCTTGCCTGAAATCAACCTGCCTTTCTCTTTCTGTGTACTGAGACATGATAGAAAAAGTGAGGGGGAACGGAATAAATGAAAGTGAAGTGAAATGGAATAAATAAAAGTGAAGGATAAAAAAAAGATACATTTAGTAGTCTGGTATCTCAGACACTGGGGCAATCAATATCGTATTCCTCCAGGGAGCTCAGTTCCCAGGAACTTTTTTGCACTGTCAGGACCAAGTAGAAAAAACAGTGAGAACCTGTTTCCACTGTTTTTCTGTGTTTATGTATGTATGAAACACCATGTGAAACCAATTAATTTTTATTCCAAACACATTTATGAGCTGGAATTTTAATTCAGGTACATATGTGTGTATGTGTCTATATATATATTTATATATATATATGTGTGTGTGTGTATGCCCTCCTATCTCAGGTTTTAAAGTGTGTGAGCTGTGTTTATGTGTGTAATTGCTGGATAAAAGGGAATTTATATTTTACTGAGGTAGTCAGAATAATGCTCCCCACCCTTCTCAAAGACCCTAATCCTCAGAACCTGTGAATTTGTTATTTTACATAGCAAAAGGGACTTGGCAGACATGATTAAGGTTATCCTGGATTATCTGAGTGAGCCCAGTCTAATCATGAGTCCTCGACATTGGAGAGCCTTTTCTGACTGGGTCAGAGCTGGGATAGAAGGAAGATACGTGAAATGTGAGAGGGACATGAACCGTCATTGCTAGCTTTGAAGATAATTCATGTATTTTTATTCTTTCAATTTCATTGATAGAAATGTTTAAGGCTATGACTTGCCCTCTGATCTGTGCTTTAAAAATCTGATATGTAGTGTTTTCATTATCATTTTTAAAAGATATTTTTTGTTTTAGTTTGTATTTACCCTTTTACCCAAGAGTTGTTTAAAAAAAGATTTTCAAAAATTTTCAGGTAAAAGGGCCTTTTACAAAATTTCTTACATAATTTCTAGTTTTATTTCATTGAGATCAGAGGTGTTGCTTATCATATTTTTATTTTACAGAATTTACTGATATTTTCCTTGTGACATAATATGTGGTTAATGTTTGCGATGCTCCATATGCGTTTGAGAGGAAAGTGTATGTTCTATTTTCAGGGTGTAAGGTTTAATATATATTCCTAAAAATGTACATTATTAATATTATTTTTAGGGTTAAAAAAATCTTTTTGCATTTTTAGTCCACTTAATCTGTCTGGTACTGAGTGGTATGTTAAAATCTCCTATTATGGTTTTCTCTATCTATGTCTCCTGGCATCTCTGAGATTTTACTTTACAAAGAGGAATGCTATGTTATTTGCTACATAGATATTCATATTTATTATATCTTGAATGTGATCTTTGGCTTTTAACATTAAAAAATATCCTTCTTTTTCACATTTAATGGTTTTTGTTTTGCATTTTACTTTGTTTCATATCATTGTTACTATCCCTGCTCACCTATTGTTTCAATTTTCCTGATATATTTTTGCTTATCCTTTTATATTTAGGCTGTCTGAGTTATTTTCTTTTAGGTATATACCTTGTATATGGTATATGGTTAGGTTCTGCTTTATGGGCCAGACTAAAAGTCTTTTCCTTTTAATATGGAGGTTAAGTGCATTCAAAGTTATTGAAAAGACTGCTATGTTTGGTCTTAATTCCATCATATTATTTCGTATTATAATTATTATGCATGTTATGGTTTATTTGCTGGGTTTGTTTTTCTACATGAGTCTTTTCTTTTTTTTCTCTATTATTTCTTTGAGTTTATTTTCTAGTAAGGTTTTATTTTTGTTTTAGTGGTCACATTTGTACTTACACTTTTATTAATGCCTTTATTCCCAATGTTTACTGTCTGGTTTGTCAACTTTTTTTTTTTTTTTTTTGGTGAGAAAGATTCGCCCTGAGACAACATCTGCCGCCAATCTTCCTCTTTTTTTTTTTTTTGGCTTGAGAAAGATTAGCCCTGAGTCAACATCTGTTTCAGTCTTCCTCTACCCTGCATGTGGGTCTCCACCTCAGCATGGCTGTTGAGTAGTGTAGGTCCATGCCTGGGATCTGAACCCGTGAACCCAGGCCACTGAAGCAGAGTGCGCTGAATCCAACCACTATGCCCCTGATTTGTCTGGTTTTAATGGTATACCTACCTATTGCGTATTCAACAAGCTTATTCTACTTTATTCTCTCTCTCTCCCTTCTTATCCCATTGTTTCATCAACATTATTTCTACTTTCTGAGAACGTTCAGTACATAATATATTGCATATGTCATATAACATATTATTTTCCCATGCTTACCCTGTCTTTGTGCCTTATATCTACAAATAAATATATAAATGCACACTATTAGTTTTTTGCTTAACTTTCTCAATCATTGCTTAGTTGGATTAAGTTTTTCTTCTATTAGATTCCTCAAGGACTTGTGGACACAGAATTCTTTGAGCTATTATATGTTTAAAACTGTTTTTCTATAGCTCTGATACTCAAAGGCAGCTTGGCTGGGTATAAATTCTTAGATCCACTTTATTTCTTGGAGTCTTATGAAAATGCTGCTCCATCAGCATCTTGCGTTATATCTTGTTTTTGATAAATCTGTTGCCAGTCTGATTCTTTTTCTTTTGTATGTTATTTGAATTTTCTGCCTGGAGACCCCAAGGATTTTTCCTTTATCTTTAATGTCTACTAGTTTTACTAGGATATGTTTCTGAGTTGATCATTGCATGTCTTTTTTCCCTGGTGCCCAGTGGGCCCTTTCGGTGTGTAGATTCTGGTCTTTTATTTTTGAATACTTTATTGAATTAGAATTTCAAATATTAATGCTATTCCATTTTTTAAAAATCTTCTTTAGGAATTCCATTTGTATGTAAATTGAATTTTCTTTGGCCCGTCTTCCATTTTAACCACTCTCTCTCTGACCCTTTTAACTTTTTTCTCTATTTCATTTTCTTCAGTTGGTTGTTTTTCTAGTATCCATTATTATATTTTCATTCAAATCTATTTTTCCTTTAGCATTTTGTATTTTAGCTTTTATTTGTGATATGATTTTTGTATTTTCCTTCCATGTCTTTCTGAGTTTAATCAACTTTTGTTTTATTTCTTCCTTTTTTTCTTCTGGTCATGCATGTCTCTTCTTAGTTTTTAATTTCTATTTCATCTACCTAAATGATGGTTTGTGGATATTTAATTAAGCTTTGAGTATCATGTTATAGTTTCCTTCTGTTTTGGCAATTTGTGGAGAGGGAGTGGAATTTTTGTCAGCTGAATTATTTGGGTTCTCATTTTCACTTTTCTTTTTAAGGTAGTTTCTTTGTTTGTTTTCTAGTGGATTGGGATGGTTATGACATCTCTAGTTCAAGCACACCCTCTTCTCTCATTGTAGGCAAAGTATTGTTTCTTTGCTGAGTGGCATGGCTTTTGCATTGTCATGACTCATTTGATTTTAAAATTTTCTTTTGTCTTATGGGATTCTGAATCTTCCCCCTTGCTGCTTTACTTCTCTATATGTAGTTTTCAAAGAAACTTTTCCTTTTGTTTTAACTCCCTTCTCCCTCCAACATGAAACCTTTCTGAGGTTGCCTCATCAAATCCTTTTTCCATTGTTAGTGCTCTTATCTAACTGTTGACTTTTCAATTTTTTCACATAAAGGATCAACTTTCTTGCAATGGTTTTAAATTACATTTTGGCCTGCCATTTGCTCCCTTCTTCTTTCTTTTGGTATAATTTCTTCTGAACTGCTCTGGTCTCCATGTAGCCTGGTGGCAGGAACACCTTGCTTGCTGGATGTAATATTTATTTTTGTACCTACAATAATTTGAAGTTGAAAGGTTTCTGTCTTCTAGTTATGTTGAAGTCATGAGTTTGTAAGTTTTATTTGTTCTTGTTATTGTTATTGTTGTTTTTTTTCAGGATATGTTGGGATTTTGAGATTTTAACCTCTGCCACTGCTTTGGCTACCCAGAATCTTCTCTATCCATTGATATCACCCAACATCCTGTAGTGACTTAAATGTTTCCTAATTTTGCTTATTATGAAATTCAAATCTTGAATATACATGAAAGATTTCCAAAAGATGAGAAGATAGTTCAAATAATTAAATTTATACATCATAGGCTTTATCAGACACATAGACTGGGTGGGTTATAAAAAAAGTGGATTCTGAGGTCTTACCAAGGTCTTACTAATGTAAAAAGCAATGGCTTTTTTTCTCTCTGTTATTAATATTTAGAGTACCTAACATGTTTTGTGCAGCTGTATAATAAAACAATGATCTTCTTTTTAAGTTTGATACATCATTGACTGCTGTCTTTTTGCTAAGATTATCTGAGACAACTATGCATGTTTAGTAAGTCCAAGGGCAGGTTGAAGTTTCATGTGAAATAGTTACATGGGAATTTGCTGAAGCAATTACTCTGCTGTTTAATGACAAGTAATTATCCACATCACTTCCCAAGCTATACATCTCTCTCTTGCCCTTCAGCATTACGAACATCCCACCCATTGGCATGCACATTTATTTTGCACAGTATCCAGCTGTTACCTACTCTAAGATGTAACACACCTCTAATTTATATAACTAAATTTAAGCCTTGCGTCGCTGGGGCTTGTAAAATCTAAAGCCTTACTTTTTCTAATGGCCAATTTTTTGTGTTCTTCAAACTTTGTGATGCTTTTAGAATCTGTGGCCTCTGAAATAATTTTTGTACCAATAAGAAGCAAGAAGGGACACTAACTTTCCTACTGGGGAAAACTGAGTAATCATGTAAATGCATTTCTAATTATCATTCTTTGGGCTCCTATTCATTTCTAGCTGCCATAGATTTCATTGTAATATGTCATAATTACAATAATATTGTTTAAATTATTTTTCCTGAATTATATCAATTTTTGAAGCATCTTTAATATTCCTCTGTAACCTGCAGGTGAGTTGAAAAGAACCCCAGCTGTGTTGACAATTTTAAAAATATCTTTTAAGAGCTTATAGGAGAGTACTCTAAGAAAGCTGTTCCAATGGTACCCTTTTTAAAACTCGTACAAGTTCTCTGAGTGATCATTGTACTTTCATTAGTTCTGTTATGACTGAGAGGTCATGAAGTGGTTACTGCAGTTATCTTTTATATTCTCTAGCTTAGCAATGACAAGATGGAAAAATATGTGTGGTTCCTATACTTCATAATGCTTTATTCCCATATTTATTTCCATATATTACATATTACTATATTTACCTCTCCTCTCCAAATAGGTGATCATGTATGTTGTTAAACCCCCATTTCCACACTGAAATCAGGAGCTTTTTCATATGTAAACATCTGGAGAGTTCAGAATTTCCCATATTATATGCTCCGTGTTTTTCTGCTTCGATTTCTGACCTCAAGCAATTTGTGGCTTTCTCCTTCTACCTCTGCATTTATCTTGGGTAAACCAAAGGATTTGATGATAGCATTTAGATTATCAAGATACCATAAGATTACTCTCTAGCTTCTAACATACCTCTGAAAATAGGTAAAAATATTTTTCTCTTTTATTCAGAAACAGTACATTGGTGAGCTGAATTTTCCCATAATTATTTAGCCTTTGTTTATTCATATATTGTATATTTTCTCTATACCAGATGCCATGAAAGATTTGGTTCAGTCTTCTGGGATGTAATGAGGTAGATGGACAAATGAACAGTTGATTACAATACCTTGCAGGAACAGTTATAATAGAGACATGCAGCAAGGGGAGTAGAGAACATGCAAATGAAGTCATAGAGATTATTTCTTTACAGTGACACGTTTATGGAAGCTGTATCATAGTTTATATCTAAGTTGAGTGAAAACCCAGATAAATCAGGTTAAATGAGCCATTCTATTTAGATAATATTTTCTTTTATGTAAATTTTAAGAATTGGTATCTTTAGTTCCTTTCCTGTATACTAGTTATGTTTTCTGATTTGAGTTTAGGAGATGTCTACTTCTTTCAAACCAAGATATACAAAGTGTTGAAACAAAATCTACAAGCCTAAAGGTATTAATTATTCTGTATCTCATTGTACAGATGCCCATTTGCCCTATAAATAGGGCCATCATTTATATAATAATTATTGAAATTAAAGTGTTTGGGTGACACATCTCTAATTTTTGCCAAGTAGTGAAATCACACTTTGTGTCGTATATAACTTTGGGCCATTGAGGAAGCAAAGGTTTACAGGTAATTCTCTTTTAAAACCCAACGTTGGGGGCCAGCCCCGTGGCTTAGTGGTTAAGTGTGCGTGCTCCGCTACTGGCGGCCCGGGTTTGGATCCCGGGCGTGCACCAACACACTGCTTCTCCAGCCATGCTGAGGCCGCGTCCCACATACAGCAACTAGAAGGATGTGCAACTATGACATACAGCTATCTACTGGGGCTTTGGGGAAAAAAAAAGGAGGAGGATTGGCAATAGATGTTAGCTCAGAGCCGGTCTTCCTCAGCAAAAAGAGGAGGATTAGCACGGATGTTAGCTCAGGGCTGATCTTCCTCACACACACACACAAAAAAACCCATTGTTGGGATTTCCTAATTCCTGAATTCCATGATGTGAGATAATTTTTGGTAGATGATTTCGTATTCTGTGTTTCTGTATACGTCATACATTACATATCTATATACATTTTCTGAACACTCACATTGTTCCTTTTCATTTTCCAATATTTATTTACGTTGACTTTGGTAGCTGAATTGAATATGCTGTTTCTCTGTGCCCATTGCTACTACATTTACTAAAGTCTTTATTGGTTCATACATATATATCATCTAAAATGATTCATATTTTCAATTTGAGATAGTAAAATGAAGTTATAAATTATAGAAAGTAAAAAATGCATTTAAAAACTGTTAGTAAATAAAATTGGTACATGAACAGTGTAATGTTATAATCCCTATTTATTTATTTATTTATTTGCTGGTGAAGATTTGCCCTGAGCTAACATCTGTACCAATCTTCCTCTATTTTGTATGTGGGTCGCTGCCACATCATGGCTGCTGCTGAGTGATGTAGTTCTGCACCCAGGAACTGAACCCAGGCTGCCGAGGCGG
Source organism: Diceros bicornis minor (assembly GCF_020826845.1). Taxonomy (NCBI): domain Eukaryota; kingdom Metazoa; phylum Chordata; class Mammalia; order Perissodactyla; family Rhinocerotidae; genus Diceros; species Diceros bicornis. The sequence continues at coordinate 63,091,714 of NC_080742.1, read as the reverse complement.
AGCGCGCTGAACTCAACCACTAGGCCACTGGGCCGGCTCCTGTAATCCTTATTTTTTATTGTGCTATCCAAATGGCAATTGCATTTATGGAAAAGAGATATCTTAAAGAGGAGAAAAATGTTCTAAAGCACAAAATAAATTAATAGAAAGCAAATGATACCTACTGCAGTCACAAATTATATGACTCTTTTTGGAGTCTCACTTAGGGCTACCTAAGAGTTTGAAACAGTGTACTTACTCAGTGTACTTAACAAGTGTACTTACTCAACAAAGAACTACACCTTGACTAGAATGGCATTATACTTGTCCTCTCCCCACACATACAGGGTAACAGTAGTCCTCATTTTCAACTGTCTGTGAATATTATTACTATACCTAACCAATTTCAGTTTTCAAGACAGCAATTTGGGATCAGATATTTGAAGACAAATACTTAAAATGCTCATACTTACAGAAAAGAATAAAAACATTCTCTTACATAAAACTCTGACCACCTCTTTATGCCTAAGAAAATTAACAGTAATTCTGTACTGTTAATTTTAATATCATCTAATATCCTGTTCACAATTGTCTGCCCAAATTTTTATAGCTTTTAATTTTTTTCTGGTCCTAAGACCAGTCAAAGTTCACAAGATTGTTATGTCTTATACATCCTCTTGCATAAAATCCAGTGTCTTCTGTTTGATAGCTGTGACTGTGATAAAGAGAAGTGCCTCTCTTTCAGTGAATAGTATCCTTTCTTTGTGGGGGGCAAAAAAAAAAGGTGGAGTGCTTCCCACAAAATCATAGTGGCAAATAGTGCTGAAGCCCTTCTTTGCCTCCTTTGTTGATTCGAATGGGATTAACACTGGAGAAAGTGATATTGTCCAGCTCCTTTCTTTTTCTCCCCTCTCCATGTTTCCTTTCCTCCACTTTGCGCTTTACCCTTTGACTTCTGCTATTCCCTATTCACAATGCAGGAATCTTAATGAGGAATAAATGCAGCTAACGGGATTTCTGAATTAGGCGGTGTAGGAGACAACTGAAAATTGAGCCATCTTGGAACTCTTACTTTTGGAGGGAGATTACATGTTCACAATTTTGAAATTATTCTAACTTTGATGTCTAGGATGAAGAGATATTTTATTTGTAATCTTTGGTCATCATTAAGAACTTTTTTCATGGTTTTGAGAAAATTTAAAAATCTTTCATTTAATTTATCAAATAATTGCTCACCTTTCTTAGTTTTTTTTTTTTCTTTTTTGCAGTCTCACTCTTACGTACGGATAACTTATATTCTTAATTGAAATATGATGATGGACTACTTGCTTTCAAAAAACCTAAAATAGAAAAAGCTCTATTAAGCATAATTTTCTTCATATCTTTATAAACCTAAAAGTAATAGGAATTGAGGAGAGAACAAATTTACTCTGGTTTGGTCTGGGAGATTTTATGAAATGTAACTTTAAAAAAAAAATACTGTACATAATTTAAGCACAGCATGTTTTGCCGTATGTGACTTAAAGCAATAATAAATTATAAATAGCACTGTTGCTTACAACTCAGTTATAGGCAAAACTACATTGTATTTTAAACTAAAATTTCAGTATATTATTACTACAGTAAAATTTCACAAGAAGTTCAACCTCTCTAATAAAGAAATGCAAATGAATCAACTGTGAGATGCCATTTTGATCTACCATGTTGACAATGCTAGACAATAATACCTAGTCTGGGCAGAGGTTCCAGGGAATAGAAGTTATAGCCTTATGGCGGGAATGTAAAATTCTTCAATCTTTTTGGATGGTAATTAGATGGTATGTATTAAGATTTCTATCCTTTGATTCAGTAACTCCACTTTAAGGAATTTTTCTTAAGGAAATAATCAGACAGCTACACAAATAAACATACGAATGTTTTATTACAGAAGGACTTATAATGCTAAAACATTTTTAAGAACCTAAACACTAAAAATAATGGAATGGTTAAAAATATTTTGATAGGTCCATGAGATTATCACTCATTCATTTAAAATTATATTTTGGAATTTATTTACTGATATGGTAAAATATCTACAATATTAATAGTAAATGAAAAGAGTGGAATAGAAAATTGTATTTATTTTGCTTGCTGTCACATTTGTGTTTTTTTTAAAAGTATCTATCTCCACACAAGAATGTTGAAGCAAAATATGCCAAAATATTAACAATTATTACTAATAATTTAAACATAACAGAATTTTTAAGTGGTCCCTTTTTATATATTTTTTGAATTTTCCATACTTTCTATCATTAACAGGTATTATTTTAAAACTAAAAAAATATTTGTTTAAAAAAAACTGTCAAAGAATATACATCTATAAAATTGTCTATAAATTATTTTGTGACTAAAATCTCAGATTACCTTTTTTCTGTGAACTAAACTATTGCTGGATTTTATGCTAGTAAAATAATATTCACTAAATATTGCATTCTCTATGGGATGGCATTTGCAAAACTCATAAATTTAGAGAACACAATTATGTCAGTGAATTGAAATTAATGAAGTGGCATCCCACACAGGCACCATAATTTGCATATTAATTTCAGTTAATGTTTTTATGGATGTGACAGACTTATCTTAGTCATATTTGATAAAAAAAATAACAAATCGTGATGCAACCAAATGTTGAGCAGTTGTTCCAGTAGATTCACAGTATTCCAAAAAATATCTTTGATGTGTTACTGTTTTGGCCCTTTGACTTTTGGTTTATTTACATTTTATTGTCTTTTTTTTAAAGTAAAAATTCATTTTGTCAATAAATAGATAGTTGTCGATGCTGAACATTTATTTTTTAACTATTGAAGATTATTTTTCTTTTGGATTGGAATTTTTCATTTAAAGAAATTAGATTTAAATTAAAAATTATATTATACATGACTAAAATAGATTCTGTTATTTGGATCCTGCTACTGTTAAAAATATTCAGTGGCTTTCTTTTAAGGTGACATACCTCAACTTAGTTTAAGGAACCTCCTGTAATTATGGTCTATAGATGATGAATTAGTTTTACTTCTTTTTTACACATTTCCTCAATAACATTCTCTCTCTGTTGAGGTCAGTTTTGCCAAATGAAATTTTATTTCATCTGTGTTTTCAAATTTATTTGCATGCACATTAGCTATTTGTTTCATCTTATTCTTCATTTCATCTCTGTCTCTTTTTCCTTCATCTCTTTTGATGATTATTTCTTCCTTGTCATTTGTTATTTTTATGTTTCTGGGCTTTCTAGTCTCCCTACTCCCCTGCTCTCAGGTTTTTCTTATTAGGTTAACTAGTAGTTTGTCTATTTTGTTGAATGTTTCAAAGAACCAGCTTTTTAAAAACATTTTTATTTTATTGATGTATAATTGACACATAACATTATGTTAGTTTCAGGTATACAACATAATGATTCAATATTTGTATACATTGTGGATGCTCATCACAATAGGTCTAATTAACATCTGTTGCCACACATAATTACAGAAAGTGTTTTTTCTTCTGGTGAGGACTTTTAAAATCTGCTCCCTTGCAACTTTCAAATATGCAATACACTGTTATTAACTGTAGTCACCAAGCTGTACATTATATCCCCAGGACTTATTTATTGTATAGCTGCAAGTTTGTCCCTTTTGACCCCCTTCACCGATTTTTTTCCTCTACCCCACTCTGGCAACCACCAGTCTGTTCTCTGTATGTATGAGCATTGTTTTGGGGTGTTTCTTTGTTTTGTTTTTTTAGATTCCACATATAAATGAGATTATACAGTATTTTTCTTTCTCTCTCTGATGTATTTCACTTAACATAATTCCCTTAAAGTCCGCCCAGGTTTGTTGAAAATGGCAAGGTTTCATTCTTTTTTATGGCTGAATAGTATTCCGTTGTGTATATATTCCATGTCTTCTTTATCCATTCTTACAGCTATGGACACCTAAGTTGTTTCCATATCTTGCCTATTGTAAATAATGCATCAGTGAACATGGGGTACATATATCTTTTCAAATTAGTGTTTTTGTTTTCTTTGGATAAATACCCAGAAGTGGAATGCTGGATCATATGGTATTTCTATTTTTAATTTTTTGAGGAAACTCCATACTGTTTTGCATGGTGGCTGCACCAATATACATTCCTAACTAACAGTGCACAAGGGTTCCCTTTTCTCCACATCCTCACCAATACTTGTTATTTCTTGTCCCTTTGATAATAGCCATTCTAACAGGTGTGAGATGATATTGTAGTTTTGATTTGCATTTCCCTGATAATTAGTGATGTTGAGCATCTTTTCATGTGCCTGTTGGCCATCTGTATATCTTCTTTGGAAAAATGTCTATTCAGATCCTCTGCCCATTTTTTTATTGGATTGTTTGTTTTTTTGCGGTTGAGTTGTATGAGTTCTTTATATATTCTGGATATTAACCCCTTATCGGATATGTGATTTACAAATATTTTCTCTCATTCAGTAGGTTGCCTTTTTGTTTTGTTGATGATTTTTTTGCTGTGCAGAAGCTTTTCAGTTTGATGTAATCTGACTTGTTTATTTTTGCTTTTGTTGCTTTTGCTTTTGGGGTGAGATCAAAAAAAATCATCGTGAAGATTGATGTCAAGAAGCTTACTGCCTATGTTTTCTTCTAGCGTTTTATGGTTTCTGGTTTCAGGTCTTATGTTCAAGATTTCAATCTGTTTTGAGTTACTTTTTGTGTATAGTGTAAGATAGTTGTCTAGTTTAATTATTTTGCATGTAGCTGTCCAGTTTTCTCAATACCATTTATTGAAGAGACTGTCCTTCCCCCATTGTATATTCTTGCTTCCTTTGTCGTAAATTAATTGACTGTGTATGCATAGATTTATTTCTGGGCTCTCTATTCTGTCCCTTTGATCCATGTGTCTGTTAAAAAGAACCAGCTTATTAATTTATTTATTAATTCTATAGTTTTTGTTTTAATTTTTAATTTCTTTCCTCTGCTTTTGTTTTACTTTGTTCATCTTTTTCTAGCTTTTTGAGTTGAATGTTTAAATTACTTCTTTTCTTTTTAAAAAAATTTATTATATTATATTTATTAAAATTTATTTTTATTCAATTATTAAATTTATTAAATTAAATTATTACATCATTAATTATTATATTTTTATTTATGTAAATATGTAATGTAAATAATGTAAATTTTAAAACTACATAATGTAAATTATGTAATATTTAAATATTTATGTAAGTAATAAATATTTGTTAAATATTTACATAAATCTTTGGTTGTTGCATTGTCATCAGAGAATGCTATTAGTGTATTTGTATATTAGTATTAATATTCTATAATATAGTATTAGTATTAATATACTAATATTAGTATTAGTAGACTTCTAATTTTTTTGATTCAATTCCTGCTACCAACCAGACTTTGAGTTTCTTCTTCATTTTTGACACCTGCAGATTTCCCTCCATTAGTTTCAAATTTGGCTATATAACCCAAAATTCTTTTGTTATTCCCTTCTGCCTCTGCGTTTCATTGATTTGGAGCAGAAAGTGACTGATGATTCTGTCTGCACAATCCATTACATTATGCTGAAGTTATGTTTCTGTTTTCTTCATTTTCAGGTGTCTTTATGATGTGAACTAAAATTCTGCATCTAACCAGTCATGGGGTCAATTTGACTTCAATAAATGTTTATTGAGAATCTGTTATCTGTCAGGGACTATTCCTGTGGGCCAGGCATAAAGGAATTTCTGAGACAGCATTTTATTTATTAGTAATTGCTCAGTAGATATCAAGTCCTAAAGTCAGAGTATCTATATTCAGGACTAATTATGCAGGCAGAACTACAAATTGGAAGCCATTATCTTACATTCCTCTGGGGATATCTCTTGGCATTGTTTTCTCGTGCATAAATTATAAAAGTTCAAAAATTAAGGAAAGTACTTTTAAGTACTGTAATGAGGTATGTTGCTTACTATGCTTTAGGTTTTACATACTTTGGGTTTTAACATAAGGCACTTTAAATTTAAGGATTTGTATTATCATAACTCAAGGTATTTTAAGGTAAATTACTTAGTCACCAAGGCAAAGATGAAAGTAAAGCCTTAGAAGTATTTTACAGAAACTTTGAAAAGGCATGCTGAAGTGTTCTATACTAATCACCATATAGTTCTACACCTTTCAATTAAATAAACTACTACTCATATTGTGTTCCCTTCATTCTTGGACTTCAAAGAGTGAATCTGTTAAGAGGAAACAAATTGAAATCACATTTGAATGTTTATAGTCAAGGATTTCTGAATTTAGAGATTTGGGGCATAGTTCCGTAGGAACTCCAAGCTTTGGATTTAGGACTACAGTTCTGATTTGCAGTTTTTTAAATGACTTCTTTTTTATTTCTCCCAGGATGTATTGCAAATGCCTGAGAAGCTCAACCTCAAAGATAAATAATTTAGGAAAAAAAGATTTTTGTAGGTTTTTTTTTTCCCGGTTGAGAATATTTGCATTTAATTTAGGATATTGAGTACATTATCTTAAATCAGAGATTTGAGCAGTTATGAGCTTCTAAGCAGCACTTAGAATGGATGGAAAACATTCTTTATAATTAGTCATTTATTTAATCAGCGTGCAATGATTAAATCATGTGAGGAAGCAGGATTTTGATTAAAATCCTTTTCTTTCAATGGAGGTTGTAATCTGCTGACACTGAGCCAGTTAGCTGCTGACTTAAACTCACACAGCGTGGACAGGTGCTTATTTGGTATGATAGGGAGACAAACAAGGGGAAGTCGGATCTAAAGGCCAGTGTGACTCTACAGCTTTCTGATCAGTAAACTTTCCTGGATTCACCAGGAGTGTCCTGGGATTTATGACATATTCTTAGCTGTTATTTTTTCTTTGGGCAGACCTGGAGAGTAGCTTAGCATAGTTCATACACATTTTGGTGGCCATTTTTTCTTTTTAAATTGTTTTATTGAGGCCACATTGGTTTATAACATTGTGTAAATTTCAGGTGGACGTCATTATGTTTTGGCTTCTGTATAGACTGCATCGTGTTCACAACCAAAGTCTAGTTTCCATCCATCGCCATACATATGCTCTCCTTTACCCATTTTGCCCCTCCCTCCTCCCCCTCCCCTCTGTTAACCACCAATCTATCCTCCTTATCTGGGTTTTTATTTGTTTGTTTATCTTCCACATGTGAGTGAAGTCTCATGGTATTTGTCTTTCTCCATCTGACATTTCACTTAGCATAATACGTTGTCGCAAATGGCACGATTTCATCTTTTTTTATTGGTGGCCATTTTTTCTTGAAGGAAACACAGATTTGCATACCATTCCATCTCCACTTTTATTTATGTATTCTTTTATCCAGCAAATATTTATTGAGAGTCTCATTTATTTCAAATGCTTTGCTAGGCACTATGATACAAATATGAATAAAGTTGCTTCTACTTTTAAGGATCTTACAGTCAGGGATGGAGGGAGGGAGAGGAAAAAAGTAAACAGTACAATATATTATGATAACTGTAAGCACAGGGTGCTTTTGGAGCACATAGATGGGTTATATGGCCAAAAAGGAAAGGTCTAAGAATGTTTCCTGGAGGATTACAACTGAAGTAAGCTCTGAAGAATGCAGAATGCTGGGACTTGGTGCTTAGATAGTCCCGCCAATTGAATTACTCCAAGTAGTTCAGCATTGTTGGGTATGAAAAGTAGCAGTGGTAAGAGATCAGATTTGAGGAGTAAACAGACTCAGATCATAAAGGACCTTGTAAGCTATGATAAGGAGTTTGAAGTTGACCTGAAGGTGGTAAGGAGCCACTTAAAGATTTTAGGATGATTACTCTGGCTGTGTTTTGGAGCATGAATTTGTGGATCATAGAACCAGAAGCAGAGAAACCATTTGGGGAATGATGAAGTAACCTGCGTCAGAAATGCTTAAGCAAATGCTGAAGCAGTTAGTTGGAGAGAAATGAATAGATTCAAGAGCTAACAAGATTTTGGGCAGATTGACTGTGGGATGAAAGGGAAGAGGCAGGGATGACTCTCAAGCTTCCAATTTGGGTGAGAAGTTGGATGGATGGTGATGCCATAACTGAGGTGAATGGAGCAACATGAGAAGCTTGGGGCTTGGAATTGTTCAGACTTGTACTATAACATTAGCTTCCGTCCTGGAATGACAACCTGCCTAGGGGTTCTTCACGTTCCAGCAGTATGCAGCCTAGGTGTGATCTGCTGTTGGTGAAGCCTTGCATGACTTATGGCTGGGAATCAATGACTTGTCCTCTCTTTCTGAGTAGATGTCTTCCCAGAATGGAGGATGACGTAATGATGAGAGTATTTTGTTAAAGAGGTCTTTATGCACAGAAATATGCAGTAAGGACTAGCCAACAAGGGAGGAAAGGATTATATTTAATAGTACTAAAGTTAGAAATATAGATAAAAGAGAAAAATAGAAACAATTTTCACATAAAGTCATTGTTATTACCTCCTGTAGAATGTTGCACCTGAAATATTAACCATTAATTATCCCCTAATAAGCCTTAGGTATTGCCAGGAAGTGCACCCTGAAGGTATATTTTCTGCCAGTATTCTGGCCTTCTTTTAATCTGTTTGTTTCCTTTTTTATACTATGCACTATTTTAGCAGTCTAGGAAACTTTAGGTTTTAAATTATCAACATTGTAACTGAAGCTATCTCTTTCCCAAAATAATACCTATCGCTATAGAATATATTCTTTCTGATTGAAACAGATTAAGGGATTGTTCTTAAGGGCAGGTCATTGGGACAATCAAATATATAAAATTGATGTATTATAAGTATTTTGGTAGTTCACTGATAACATTCTCTTTTGATTCTATTTCCTACACCTCCTACCCCAATTCATTCCAACCATCTCACCAGGCAAAATGAGTCCTGCTTGGATCTGTGAATTTTTTACTATTCTGGAAATAGTGTTGTATCACACTTGGAACATATTGAAGAAGTCTATAATATGTAGCACATTAGTGTAGAAGGATATTTTACTTCTTGTGCAGAGATGGCTTTTAGTGCTTATGAGGACTTTAACTATGGTCTTTATGCCATAAAACATCAGGGTCATGACTTGATATTGCTGAACAGTTCTCTGGATGCTGTGAGGGTGAAAAAAGAAGGCTATCATCACTTTGTTGAGTGTGACATGATTACAAATGATTCCTCACAAAGTCCTGAAAGTGTAAGCATGCTCTCAGCCTCGTCTCCCACAGACGTATTTGGTAGCTTCTACTCAGACTGTCAAAGTTTACAGTAGTCTTACTTTAAGCCACTTGGTGATTTTCTGATTACCAGGATGGTATGAGAGGAATATATTCTTCTTTTGTTATTACAACGTGTGGACAAAATTTAAGGTAATGATATCAAAGTTATAGTTGATGTTGATAGCTACCTCTGGCTAATTAGCAGGCTAATCTTAGAGTTATTCAGTGAAGTGTGGCTAACGCTGAATTTTGTGAAGAATAGACAATATATTTGCTCATTAATTGGTTTGAAAGAACTGTTATTTCGACACTTGAAATGTAAATAACACCAGCTATTTCATGGTCCTAATTTAGTAACTAAAATATTTTTTAAAACATCTATTAACTAAGAGAAATCTTTCTTAATTATGTTGTAGTTATTTGGTCTTGAAGTGGCTTGGTAAGGTAGTGTCTTTAAAAAGTGCTGCTTTCCAAGTTTGCCATATATCAGAACTAGAAAACCCACTTCTGATTTGATGTGAGCCATACCAGTGTTTTGCAATGAATTACTTTTGTCTAGGTTTAGTCCTGTTGAGGCCTGTTGTGGGTTGCATCTGATCTGAGGCTACTTAATGATTATAATAACTTCTTTGGTAAAATCTTCACGGAGTGTGGGTTCCTAGGTCTCCCTTCCTCTGCTTTTTTCAGACATCTGTATGTACGTGCTATCTGTTACCACCAGCCTTCACTCCCTACCCTTGTACTCAACTTTGAATTGCTCTGTACTCAAACCCTATGCTAGTCTTTGTAGAGAACACAAGTACCCTGTCAACTTTCACATCTGTATTAACCAGGCATCTTGGGGGAAGGCTGCCATTTGCTTTGTGGACAGAATCAAATTGCCTTTCAATTACACTGATATTTGGGCCCCGTAAAGGCCCTCTCCTGGCACCTGTGGCCCTCCTTCACACTTTAAGTTTTTAGATTCTGGCCTATATTGGAAAACATAATCTGCAAAATCATAAGCCAATGTAGTTTCTACTTCTCCAATCCTCTGTAGCTTGGATAAGTATAGTATTATAAAGGCTACTTTATAAGTAAATGTTCATGTTCTATTAATATTTATTTAACATCCCTGGTGCTCATCAAAGGACAGATTGGGAAAATGTAGATTTTTAAAATATAAATGCCTACTTAATATTTTTCTTAAAAGTAAAAGAAAATTAGAACATGTAGAACCTATAATGAATTTTATTCAACCTTTTCTGACATTTTGAAAGTTTGATTTAACTCTGAGAGATTTAAGAAAGTATTGAAATATTAAATTCACAAACTTTAACAATCTCATTATTAAATAGGTTTAAAGAACTTGCTTTAAGAGTCTTAAGTTTTCCTTAAGCATTCAACAACAAAATAAACACCCTTAGTCAACTGGGTAAAATCAATAACTGACAGGCTATCCCCAGCAGCCTTATAATGTCTCTTTTGGGCCGTGATAACTAGACTTGAGAGAATGAAGATGAATTGTTGATTTAAAAATTTTTTACATTTCCAAATTTAAGAGTTAAATAAAATCCCATATACTCTTTGCTAAGAATGTTTGCTTTTAATTTTTAGACCTTTAAATATTTTATTACTAGTTTATTCTTGTCTCTGATTCATTACTATTATGTCTTCATGTAATGGGTGAGATTTGCCACTATAGTTTTAAGATATTTTCCTCTTGGTTTGCTTTGTATAACTTCTAGTTCTTTTAGTTAATATGTATGAGGGAATATGACAGAATTTAAATGATAACCTAAACAGATAGTATTAGGAGGTAGATTTGCTGTAAAATAATCATAGCAAAATAGGCAAATAAAAAATAGAATATGTTCCTAGAGCTTAATTTATATTACTTTTTTAGTAGCTACTCTTTTCAATTACATTCCATGGGTTTCCATCTTTTGTTTAGAAAATCTATAGGATAATTTTATTTACTTAATCTCAGTAGAGGAATATGATTATTAAAATGGACATTGAAAACATATTAATAGTTTTCAAACTGGGCTTAACTGACAGATTGATTAGAAGCTAGGAAACTTACATAAGGAAGGAGGAGGAAAGCCAACCTTTTCTTAGATTATGAATATAGGAGAAATGGGGATAAGTTTAGTTTATTACTCCTTTAGTTTTATTTTCTCTCACTAGAATAGCTTTCTACCTGATCTTCCATTCCTTCAGTCTTGTCCACTCTAATCAATCCTCTGCTCCTCTGGCAGTTATCTTTCTAGAATGCAAATTTGATCTTACAATGCTACTGTACAAAGCCCTAAAACACCATCTGATCGGTTGTAGGAGAGATATAGAATCATACTTTGTTCACCTTGACCTGTCCAGCCTTTTCTCCAGTTTACACCTCCCCCCCATCTCCTCCCTCGCCATTCCAACCATATGAAATTCTGCCACTTTCCAGGACATCCCATGCTTTATCATGTCTGTATGCTTCTGCACATGCTGTTTTTCTGACCTGGAATACCCTTTTCTTCCTGTATTCTGGCCAAACTCTGATTTTCTTCTGAGAGTCACCTCTTTGCTGAAGCCATCCGTGACTCTTCCTGTCGGTCGTGGTTCTCTCCTCTACACCTAGTACATGTAGCCTAGTTCTTAATTATTACATTGTATTTTGATTCTTTCCTCTGAATCTATTTTCCAACTAAAGTAAAAACTCCTGTAGTTGATTTTACATATATAATTCCAGCATTTGACACAATATCAGGTACAATAGACACAGTAAATACTTGCTGAATTTTTAGAAAGCTAAGATTAGATTGAAAATGGCATTTTGAGTGCTTCTGTGATATTTGGTTTTCTTTACAGTTCTTATTATACCATTTAACTTACTTTATAAATGGTTAAGAAAGGATAAAAATGGTCATACTTTGTTTCCCCATTAGTGTTTAGTTTCGTGCCAGTTAGCACTATCATCTCTCAGCTCCCTTTTACACTCTGCTGCAGAGATAAAAAACCTGTGAACCACATGTGCCACATGCCATTGCTAGTGAGTTTTCTGTTAGGTACAGCCAAAGGAAGGCAATGGTGAAAGATTGGAAGGAGGGAGGAAAGAAGCAGCTATTCATTTCCTTTTACTGGTTGGTGTACTTCAGCAGGAAGCAGGAGTAGAGGATGACTGAAGGTGACTACAGGTGTACTTTCCAGTAGCACTGGGGGTGGTTTCATGAGCATCCCTACCTGCTCTCCTGCTGCTGAGCAATATGGGCTTTGCTGAGCAGTAACAGAGCATTCCCAGAGGCTGCTGTGGCAGTGTTTCCAGAAGCTCAGCAATGACTGCAGGCTTGTGGGCCACAGCCCAGCGTTGTAATGCCCTGGCTTTTGTTTTGTGCCTCCAATTATCCTCCCTTCTCCCTTTTGTTCTTGTAACCCTTTCGACATTTGTATAATCAATTTCCTGTATTAACTACCCTATGCTTGAAATACCTAGAGTAGTTCCTTCTTTCCTGGCTGGACAGTAACCAGAGGGGTTTCAGAAAACAGATATCAAAGATGAGAATTTGGGATAGGTCATCTGAACTGATTGGGATTGAACACAGTAGGATCTCATTGCCAGGGGAAAATTACCTGGGCATGCAGGGGAAGCTTAGTTACTTAAACTATCAGCTCTTTTACTGGAAATGAAGTGCTTACTAAGGTCAAAGCTTTGGGAAATCAAATGGAAGTTGTAATTGACTTTTATGGTGGGCATAATGACTTCTAGGACTCTAGGGTGAGTTGGCTGATTTTGACTGCATGGAAAGATTTTAGAAAGGAATTTATGAGTTCAGGGCTCTAAACTCTCAATTCAAGAATGATCAGAGAAATAGCTCCATGATGGCCCCCCCAATATTATTGCCTTATCTTTTATTGTTGCAGTGCTGCTGTAGCTGAAAATAAGACCCAAAATTTGTCCCTGAGAGTTGTAGAATCACAGTATAAGTTGAATTCACAGCCTACCAAACTTTTATGTGAAAGATAATTGATTGGGTAGATATAGGATCATGAGTATTGAAATGAATATACTAATGTGAACTCAGATGAATCTGAGAACTTTGAACCTCAATTTTCTCTATTCTTCTTTTGCAATGTGCCATATGCTTTATTGTAGAACCAGCCCCTCCTTCTTTCTCTGAGAAGTTTACTTTCCCCAGCTCGAAGACCCTGTAATGGCCTCAACTTTGCAAGGAAAAATCTGGGGAGATAAGAGTGTTAGAGTGGATGTATTATGTGTGACCCACAAATACTTCCCTCATTAAGATATTGGGCAATGCATGGTGAAGTGAGCACCAATATCCTGGAAAAATTCTGGGATGGCTGTGCTCTGATTGCCTTGGAATGTGGGGTTAGGCACGACTATTGAAATTGGCTCTCTCATTTCAATGGAATCATGGAATCCTGGAGTGACAGAGGCTGAGTGTCTAGGTGTAACTGCCAGAAGCAAGGTGTGTACAGTTACTATAAGCGGCAGAAAAGCCAGAGTGACAATCAGAATTTTGTGACCCCAATGTTGTCGTCATTGGTGGTGGCTAAACAATCATTAAAGTACAGACTTTAGGGTAGAGAAACATTTTGGATCTTGTGAGCAGAAGCCTGATTTCAGTCACCATCATGGAACATCATGGCTTCTCATGAAGTTTCTAGACCTGAGCCAGTTCACAAGACTGGAGCCCTTAACTGAAGTGGGAGAGCTAGATCCCTTTGAGGATAAGCCATTGCTTTTGCTACAAAAAATATGTACTGAAAATCTTACTTCGAGTTCTCCCCAATAGGATCTCAGTTATTTACCAGGGTGATTGGGCATTGTGGAAAGGGAAATTCTCAGCTCTTTCAAGGATTACTAGATACGACCCTTAGTTGATACTAATCCTTTGGGGGACCCAAGACACTACCATTGTTCCTGGTCAAAATGAGACCTTATCGTGACCAGATGATGAATTTATTTCTCTCTCTTTCTCTCCCTTCCTCCCTCCCTCCCTCCCTTCCTTCCTTCCTTCTTCCCTTCTTCTCTTCTCTTCCTCTCTCTCTCCCTCCCTCCCTCCCTCCCTTCCTTCCTTCCTCCCTTCCTTCCTTCCTTCCTTCCCCCCTTCTCTTCTCTTCCTCTCTCTCTTTCTTCCTCCCTTCTTCCCTTCCTCCCTTCTTTCCTTCCTTCCCAACTTGAATTCATCTCACTGTAGTTCCAGGGGTGTCTATGGATCTGCCTCATGATCACTGTCCCAGTTCTTGGATGCTTAGCTTGCAGAACTTCTGCTGGGCTTTCGGAGCTATGGAATGAGGGATAGTATGGTAGGGGCCAAGTGGAAAGTCCTGGAACTATTCCCCCATCCAGGAGAGTAATCAAAAAGTAATAAATGCATCACAGGAATTTCAGAGATAAGTGCTACCATGAAATACTTGAGAAATTCACAAGTAGGGATTTTTATCACAAGCTCATTGTACTCGCCTTCTTGGCTTGTGCAAAAGGAGAATGAGCCTTGGAACTATGATATTTTATTGTAAATCTAATCAGCTTGCAATTCCAATTGCAACTACTGTTCCAGATGTGATCTTTTTTTTTTTTTTTGTGAGGAAGATCAGCCCTGAGCTAACATCCATGCCAACCTTCCTCTTTTTGCTGAGGAAGACCAGCTCTGAGCTAACATCTATTGCCAATCCTCCTCCTTTTTTTCCCCAAAGCCCCAGTAGATAGTTGTATGTCATAGTTGCACATCCTTCTAGTTGCTGTATGTGGGACACCGTCTCAGCATGGCCGGAGAAGCAGCGTGTCAGTGCACACCCGGGATCCGAACCCGGGCCACCAGTAGCAGAGCGCATGTACTTAACCGCTAAGCCATGGGGCTGGCCCCCCAGGTATGATCTTTAATGAGCGTGTGTACCTAATGTTTACATACTCTTTTTTTGCAATTTTTTTTTTTTGAGGAAGATTGGCTCTGAGCTAACGTCTGTTGCCAATCTTCCTCCTTTTTTCCTTTTTTCTCTCCAAAGCCCCAGTAGATAGTTGTATGTGACAGTTGTACATCCTTCTAGTTGCTCTTTGTGGGATGCTGCCTCAGCATGGCTTGATGAGCAGTGCGAGGTCCATGCCCAGGATCCGAACTGGTGAACCCTGGGCTGCCAAAGTGGAGCGCGTGAACTTAACTGCTATGCCACGGGGCTGGCCCCCAGATGTGATCTGTTTACTAGAGCCAGTCATCCTGGTCTCTGGCACATGGTATACAGTTATGATCTTGCAAATTCTTTTTCTGCCTATATCAATTAACCAGGATTACAAGAAGCTGTTTATATTTACCTGGCAGAGAAAGCAGTATACTTTACTGTCAGGACTATGTAAAATATGTTCTATATCGTAATTTAGTCCATCTTGAAGTTATTTTTAAACTGACTATGGAAGGATAAAAAAATTCATACTTTTTCCATTATTAGTGTAAAATTTTAAACCCAGAAGCATTTCCTAGAACCAGTGAAGGGTGAAAAAGGAAGATGTTAATTAGTGCTTAAAGCAATATTTGTGTGATTGGCTTCAGATAGGATGATTGTCCTTACAGAATTAAAAAATAAAGCAAAACTAAACAAAAACAAAATTTTAACACGAAATGTAATTTTAAGCTCCAGAAATTTCTTGTCTCCTTACCCTTTCTCTCACCTTACTTATTAATTAGATTAAAAACCAGAGGTGCTTAGTGTTTTATGCTAACTCCTTTGCATTCTGGTGAAGTCTGTGGATCTAGTCACAAAATGTTTTTAAATGCACAGAATAGATTGCATAGGATTATAAAGGAAATAAAATTGAAATATAGTCTTAAAAATATTTTAAAATCTCCAGTATAGTAACATATGTATAGTAATAATAATATATAGTATTACTTCTAATAAATACTACCATTTGGAGTGTAACAATATTTCAAGATATCTGTGCTTCCTATTGGTCACAGGTACTGCTAATACCAGTGTCATTTATTGCCTGCATTCTTAATGGAGGGAAATTTAAACATTTGCTTAGATGTTAGTGAAAACAAACATATGGTATCTTTTCCACTCAAATAATGGACCATTCCGCCCTGAATTCTTCCTGTTGAACTCGTTGGTGGATGCGGCGTACATGAGCCCCACTTAAAGAACCTCTGCTCTAAAAAGATTTAGATAACACGATGGCCCTGAAAAATGAATATTTATTGTCTTTTCAACATATTTGCTTAACCACATATTTTACCACAACGCTTTACTTACGTTACGAGGAAATAAAATTCTCTAACTTAATGGAAAGAGAAGACTAAATGAGTCTATGTGAATAAGTATTAATTCCTTGGTCAATGTGATAACACATAGTAAATTAACTCTTCTAACTAAATAGTGCCTTGTGGATCTTTTGGAGTAAAATTATTTTGAACATACACTCTGTTTTCTTCCATTTTGTCAACTGGTTCAAGCTCATTTACTTGTAATACTCAACTAGACTGGCTGTATAACATTTAAAATTTTTGTTTATTTCCAAAAGATTGAGTGTCTGCAATAATCTTCACTAATTGCCTGGTGTCACATTCTTGCTAGAGTATTTACAAATATATTATTTTGTAGTACATTTGTCAGCTCACTCAAATAAAACTGCAAATAAAGGAAACAATTGCTTTTTGCCCACTGCAGCTATGGAATAATTTCTGCATTTTTCCTTCCTCCACAATTTCAACCCCA
The DNA here is from genome assembly GCF_020826845.1 of Diceros bicornis minor. NCBI lineage: Eukaryota > Metazoa > Chordata > Mammalia > Perissodactyla > Rhinocerotidae > Diceros > Diceros bicornis. Next base: position 63,074,805 of record NC_080742.1, on the reverse strand, counting down.
AATTATGACAATTTCACTAGCATTTGAAAAATTATTGTGTTTATTGGATTATTTGCAGGTGGGGTTCTGTGCTTTAGTCTACAAATCAGTGGTTAATTTAATGATGCACTAGTTTATATTTAGCAAAATGAAGCATAACAAGCTCGGTTGAAAAAATGATTCTTGTTTTAACCAGTATCTTCACACAGCTGTTTAAATACCATATTGTACTTGTTTTTTTCCTCTTTCCTTATTTAGGCTGGCACATGGTACTTGTGTAATCTTTGCTTATTTTAAGCTGGCATAAAAGAATCGCTCTTAGCAAATTGGAGGCAATTTGCAAAACTAAAGGATATTCTTATAAATTCAAGCCAAGTTAAATTATTATTGAAGAATACGTCTTTTTTCCTCCTGAGATTTTTTTTTTATCATAGTATTATTATAATGTTTCAAAGTTTATGATGGAAGTACCTTTTTTCATTTGTTCTGTGTAATTTTTTTCTTTTGTGTGATGATACCATTAAAAGTAAGACTGGCCAGGAAAAGTCCGATGTTTTAAAATTGTATCAGTTTGCGCGATCAATTTTGTAAGATTTTTCTGCCTAGGAAAGATTACAGCTCTTTATTTTCAGATATAAATGCTGACTCAAAACATAACATTGAGATGGAAGGTTTAAATAATAAATTAAAGGGCCGGCCCTGTGGCGTAGTGGCTAAGTGCCTGCGCTCCGCTGCTGGCGGCCCGTGTTGGGATCCCGGGTGTGCACCAACGCACTGCTTGTCAGGCCATGCTGTGGCTGCGTCCCATATGAAGTAGAGGAGGATCGTCATGGATGTTAGCTCAGGGCCAGTCTTCCTCAGCAAAAAGAGGAGGATTGGCACCGATGTTAGCTCAGGGCTGATCTTCCTCACAAAAAATAAATAAATAAATAAATAATAATAATAAATTAAAAAATTCCATAACTGGTTTTTTTTTTCCCACTCCTGCCTCATCCTCACTGCCTGTCTCCTTAATCCCCCACTCCTACACCACCAAGATTCAGGTTCCTTTCCTTTTGCATTTGTACCAAATGTATCAAATAAAACTTTCTCTGAAGATTTCATTTTATTTGCCCTTATACATTTATTTTGCTTCCATGTTTTCATGAAATGTACTGTAGTATTTTCAAATAGTATCATTTTGTTACAATACCTCTGTGAAGTAGGACACTGCCGTGTGTAGACCTTGCATCTGCTTTTTAGTATGGAAATCCTTCCTCTATATTTGCTGACACAGTTGAGATTGGAATGATAAGGAATAGAGATGGAGGAACATAGTTATAATTTACAAGACTGAGTCGCAATACACCAATGTAATTGTTCTCCTTTGTAAAACAACTCAATCTGTATCTCTGTTTCCTAAAATGTGTGGTGTTGCTTAAAATCTTCAATTATATTCTATATATTTATTCTGGAATACCTGAATATCAGGCTTGATTTGGTTGATTGTACTATTTTTTGTTAGTTGGAGCTATTATGTTTTTGTCTTATTACTAGACTTAAATCTAACGACTAGAAGCACTGTCCCAGGAACTGTTAACGCCAATAAATGTTGTAGTGCTATGGGTTTTCTAAGGAAGTTAGAAATGCATTAAGAACCTATAGGATACATCTTTAAGTAAGAAAAAATATCTTGTCAAAGAATAAAGATAAGCTTGTAAATTATGAGTATGGGTAAAACTTATGGGAAACAGTAATTTGAGAATTATTTTCTTAAATTAAACAATACTGTATGTGTAATTATATTTTATAGTGATACATCAAGTTTTCATAAAAAATTGAACTTTATGTTTATATATAGCATATATAACTTTGGGAAGTGAGTATTACTCTGGGACCTTCTATAACTTGGCCTGCTGTGAGGAAGATAATCTTCAATAAAGAATAACATCAATAAATAAAATAGTTGTATTTTATAATAAAATATAGCATATATGAACATGTTTTGCACAAAGTTCAGGACTAAGATACCTAAGTGAAATTAGAAAGAATGGTACCAAAGATCAAAGCGCAGTGACTTGAAAGTAATGGTAAATGCTATTAACATAAGAATAAAAAAACAGTAACGTTTATGATATAGCTCTCAGACAAATAGGCAGATGTTTAAAAAAATTAAAATCTTTAAATTGTGAGATATATAAATGAAAGACTTTTTAGGGTTAAAAAATGAGATATTGAATTCTTGTAATATAATTTAAGATCATGGATATATGCTTATTCCTTTTCCTTTTTTGAATTTTTCCATCTTATTCGTATGTGAAAATGAACAGAAATGATACATGATACATGAAATGATAAATGAAGAACTAAATGAAAAAAATTTATTAAAAAATACTTTTTACAATTAACCGGTTCTTTAAACATGAGAGAACCTTAAATGAGTGTTCAATTCCATAAGCATAAATTTTAAAATTATAATGCTAATATATACTGACAATTAATATAGTTTTTCCCCTCCAGCCTGAGGATAGCAGGCTCTTAATCCTGTTAAATTCTTCATTTTCACTGATTCAGCCCAAGAGATCAAAGTTAGGAGACATCACCAAATTGCTGGAATAACTTGATCAAGAGCTTGATCACTGCACCCTGAAATAAGACAGGTAGCATTCAACATCTGGATGTGCCTGGTGTTTAGAACATAGTACAAAGAAATAACCAGCTGTTTTTAAGTTCCATTTAATGGTGAAAGACACATAGCAACAGGGTGACAGGCTATATCTGGTTTGACTTTTTCTTTCTGGATGCTGTCATGAGATTATAGATTCTGATCTTACTGAACCACCTTGAAACTAGTCATAAACTTTGGCAGTTTATTGTGCTTAGTCAGTTCCCCAGGGTTCACATCAGAATCCCTCTACACAACTGAAAATAATTGGCTCTATTTTTATCAAGCTCAACAATAAAGATAAGTGCTAGATATCAGCTGCCATTTCATTCAATAAACATTTGTTGGTAGCCTATTATATGCTCGACACTCTGATAGAAATGCAACGATGAATAACCCTTGGTTTTTGCCCTCATGGAGTAGATAGTGGGGAAAACACACACGTGCATATGTGCACACATGTACTATGTACAGGGTACAGTCCTGGGTTTTGAAGAATGTGTAGGAGTTCAGCATGTAGAAGAGAGGGAAAGGGGCCCTGTGTGCCTTCATGTAAACAGTGCGGAGAAACAGTAAAGAATTTTGAGTAGAAGAGCAATGCCGATTTGTGAACATACGTTCTGTAAATATGGAATCATATATTGAATCTGAAATTCTAGATAAATTTTCATAACCATGTTCCAGTCTCTGTGCTAGTGTGGTTACAAAGATGAATGAGGTGCATTCTCCCAACTCAGTATTGAATTGGGGAGGACACATAATACAAAACAAATGACACTTCACTGTGGTAAGTGCTGTAATAATGTTGTGAACAAATGGCTATGGGAAAATTCTAGGTGGTTAACTTTTTCTTTTTGTAAATTTGCTTCTCTCAATGGATATTTTTAACGTCTTTTTTCTTTGAAAATCTACTTCCTTGAGGGAAAATTATATAAAAATACAATGTGCCCTTTTTAAAATGAGGTGAAAAAAATGTAGGAACATCTTTCCTGGTGAAGAATGGAGGATGTAATCCTATTCTTTATAGGAAAAAGGTTTGAATTTGGTAAGGCCCAAATTTGGCTTCCTTTATTTAGATTTTTAAAACATGGAAAGTAGGCCTGTATTTCAGAAACAGTCCTTTTGATAGAAGGTGGTTTTGGGGCATCAAATTGAGGTGTATTTCGTAGGAAGAATAGCAGTCTCCGTAGTTTTGACTGAGAGCAAGCAAAAGAAAAAGGTCTTTTATGCTAGTTTTAAAACCCAGGGTAAAGGGAAGAATGTTTTTAAAAGATACATCAATTCTGAAAAGATGTTGGTTCTAAGAGTGACAATGGAATCAACAATAATAAACACTTTTAGGTTTTTCCAATTAATCACTTAGGCTAAAGATTAAATGTATTATTTATCCATTATATGTCTCTTTATGTATGAGATCCAAATCATTGTTCCACCCTACAAATTGGTTATGCCCCATTATTTTATCATTAGAGCCCATCATTACAACATCTCAGTCAGTAACATCTTTTTTGAGTTAAAAAAATATATAAAAAAATGATCATTATTGTGATCCCCTATATGAAAATGAAAAGCCTTTAAATATTCCTGAAAACAAATAAACAAGGTCAGATCTGTGCTAGAATTTTTTAATAGTATTTTTTGTGATTATTAAAATTATACATGTGCACTTTGGAAAATTTAGAAATATAGAAGAGAATGAAGAAGAAAATAAAAAGTCATTGCACACATTTAAATCAGTTTTATTTAAGTAAGGATATCAAAATAATCTCTGAAAATTTGGGATGTTTTATTTTACATTTCATGATATTTAGAGATCTATTCTGTATATGCCTGAAATTTGTGATACTTTCTAGAAAGTGTCTATCATCCCTCTTCCTTGCCCTACCGTTTCTTTCACCACTTTTCCTCAGAAACTGCATCACTTAATTCTCACCCACTTCTTGTGTAAAACACTGCAGATAGCGACCAACAGAATGGAGACCTCATCCAAGGTAGTCACAGTCTCACAGGAAGGCTGTTTTTTCAAGGACCAAATTCTAGGATTTGATTCTCAAATTTGCAGGTTCTGAAAGTTGATTCTTCAGTACCTAAAAGTTTTTTTATTAGCCTTTCTGGAATAGACCCACCAAACAAATTCATGAACATGTATGATATTACCGATATATAAATTAGTGTGCCAATTTATTAATTTGCCATTCCAGTTTAGCCCTAAGGAAATGAATTTCTTTTTGAATCCCTGAAACCAGCTGATCCCTCTGAGCTTCACACTGCTTCCATTCTGAGCTGCTGCCAAAATGCCAATCCTTTTCCAGTAATCTGGCCCTCTCCTTTCCTCAATTCCTACTCTTCTCTGTTTTTTTTTCCATACCCAATTTCCCACTCTTCTCAACTCTTGCAATCTTCTAGAGACTCTATTTCATAGCACAACAAAACAACCTCCCAAAATAAAACAAAACAGCCCCCTATATTCTTATATTTGTCAAGGAGTTCTGTTTTTATACTCCCTGTCACAACTAAAATCTGAAATCTGGAGCCACTTTCCCCAACAGAAGACCCTCTCTCTCTTAGACAGTCATGCTTTCAAATTCTTATTTCCGGGGCTTCCTTTTATAGATGTCATGTAGATCATTCTTCTTTGAGCACGTTGTTTTTTTTTTTTTTAAGGAGAATAGGAAGGGTCATGTTTAAGCTTTCTTATTTATATTTCCCTTCTATCATGCTTTTTAAAGAAGCATGCAGGTCATCTTAATTTTGGATATCGATGTCCAGAAAGATAAATCTCCTGTTTTCAGGCTTTTTCTCATATAGATAAATATTTATATATTTAATATTAATTAAATATTTATATATTATAATATTTATATATTTAATATAATTTAATATTTATATATACTTATATAAATGTATATATAGATATTTTAGTTCCAGATATTTCTATAAATGGCTGAACATTCCATTTTGAGTCTTCCCCCTTCATTCTCAGGGTATTAACTTCATTTCCATTTGCGACACAATATTTACCATTGTTCTCTTTCTCCACCCTACTGCCGCTAGTATATTTTTGCTTTGGAAAAAGCTCCATAAATACTGTGGTATTTATTTTCTGTAAAAGTCTTAGTTGCACATTTTACTGGGACATTGATTTCTCATCATGTGACCGAAATGTCAAGGTTAGCATTTCAGGAGAGCTTCTCTTCTGTTAACAGGATCTTCATCCTCTCATTAGTTTAATTCATGGTAATAATCCAGGCAAGCTTTGACCATTAAATTCTTTTAGGCAGCAGAGTTTCCCAAAGACCATACTTTGTTTTTGAATAATTAATTTCTTAATTCATTTTAGTGTATGAAGTTAATAGTACATGGGAATTCATTTTTTTCTGATATAATAAACTTTCCATTAATGTATGAGGTTAACTTTTCTGTTATTTTCTTTTCCTGCAGAGCTGACTGTTAGTTGATCCAATAGAGTATTTCATTCTGTTCAGACTAAAGCCCTTTTGGAGGAGGGTTTGTGGTTTTAATAGTTGTTCCCTCAACTTTGTTCCTTCCATCACACCTTTTTCTTTTATTGCACAGGAAATGATGAGGTCTCTCCAAAAAGCATTTATGAAATCCCTGAAGAACCCTACTAAAGGTGCTGAGACTGATCTTTGTGTTTCCTTTTTAAAAAGTACTTAGAGAAATTTGAGAAGCCCATATCTTTGAGAGGCTTAATAATCAAAAAACTGTCTACTCCGTTCTGAAAAATTGCCTTGTTATGCCATTATTATTTCTGACAAATGGATCAGGTGTAGTTCCAAAGAACAAGAGAATCAACCTTAAGTTATTTCTTTCCAAAATTAGACGGGAGTCTCGCAGAATAAAATACAGGATATCCTAACTTTGCCGAGTCGTGATCAGAGTTATAATCCCAAAACACTTTCTAGAGATAAGGAAAAGCATTGCAGAAATAAATAATCAAGATTGGCTGCTTCCAAACAGCGAGTGTATGTAAGTACATAAAAAAATTGCTTTATGAGGCTGAGCTTTGTAATTTATTCAGCCAAAGATTCATTGCTCTGATTTTTATGTGATTTTCTCTTGAAGGAGGACTGACAACATATTTGTACTTAAAGAGTTGCTAATATTTGCTAGTTGATATAATGATGAAATGATTCGTAAATAATAAATGTAATTTTTGAGATTTCTGTAGTCCCTTTAGAGGAAAAAAACATGAATTACTTTGAGGACACTTAGAGGAGAACGAGGCAATTAAAGGTGGAAAATGTATACTTAGAAATGCATTTGGATTTTTAAAAGTTTATGTCTTGGATATCTATGTAATTTCAAAGTTCCAAATGATATTTACATAGGGCCGTCTTTTGCTTTCTAAAACTTCAAGGATAGGGGCAAAGGAGGCAGTATAATGAGCTATCTTAAGGCTAGTAGGATACAATTAAGTTTGAGAAGAAAATTTAGTGAATACTATATTTGGAGTTTAGGTCAGGGGAGTCGAGTATAAAGCGAGGGATGTTGTAGTCACAGTAATTATCTTACAAATGAGTCATATTGCGAAAACTCTCCTTAAAGTCTGTTCTATGCCATACCCTTTCCTGATATAGCAATATTTTTCTTTGGGACTGGAACGAGAAGTAATCAAATAAAAGGTGGTGAGTAAAAAAGATTTTGGCAGTTGTCCTATTCTCCATCAGAGAAGCCAAAGAGAAAAAAAGGAAACATTCTTGATTTCACTGCTTTTTTAGTGTGATGACTGAGCACACAAACAGCCTGGGCCTGAGTTCTTCCTCTGCCACTTAGTGAGACGGGTGACCTTGTAGATATTTAACATGTCTGTGCCTCAATTTCCTCCTTTATCTAGTGAGGACAGTAATAACACCTCTTAGGGTTATTGTCAGGTGTGAGGGAACATATATGCCTATATATGTGTGTGTGTACATATGTATGAATATACAGAGAGATGGCAGAAGAGTGCTATATGTAGGTATTAGTTGTTTTGTAGTTACTATTAGTCATGCTCGACTTAATAAATCGAGAATTTAAATTTATTCAGCAAATATGAATTAGGCTCCACTATGTGCCAAGCACTACTCTAGGTGCTGAGCATACATAATGAACAAGGCAGATCAGGTTCCTGTTCTCATGGAACTAATATTTTGATTTGGGACATCAAGGAAGACCATGCAACGAGTATATAAATGATAAAAATATCAGGTAGTGCTAACTGCTATATAGAGGATTAAAGAGGAGAGATGGGGTAGATTGGGTAGTCAAGGAAGGCTTTTTAAGAGAGATGATATTTAAGTTGATAGCTGATGACTGAGAACCAATCTTGTGAAATCTGGGGCAAGAGCATTCCAGTGAAGAGTTTCTAAGATGTGCCCAGAGGACAAAAAGAAGACTGCTGATGCTAGTGGGTAGTAGCCTGGGTGTGAGCAGTACGAGGTACAGTCTGAGAAGCTGGACAGGGTCTCATTTTGTAGGGCTCTGTGAGCTTGGATAAGGAGTTAGGGTATCATTTTAAGTGTGGCAGGGAGCTCTTCGAAGGTTTATAAGCAGAAGATTGACATAACCTAATCCACATTTTAAAAACTATTTTGTTAAGGCCTACAGTAATCAAGACAATGTGGTGTTGGTGGAGGGTTAGACATGTAGATCAGTGGCACTGAATATGGAACCCAGAAATATATCTACACAGAGATGCCCAATTGAATTTTGACGAAGGTGCAAAAGCAATTCAATGGAGGAAGGATAGCCATTTCAACAAATGATGTGGGAGCAATTGGACATTCGCAGGTAAAATCATGAACTTTGACCTAAACCTCACACTTTATATAAAAATAAACTCAAAATGGATCATTGACTTAAATGTGAAACATAAAGTATAAAACTTTTAGAAGCAAAAAAACAACAGGATAAGGTCTTCAGGATCTAGGGCCAATCAAAGAGTTCTTAGACTTGACACCAAAAGTGCTATCCATAGAAGGAAAGATTGATAAATTTAACTTCATTTGTTCTGTGAAAGACCCTTGTTAAGAGAATGAAAAGATAAGATACATACTGGGAGAAAATATTTGTAAGCTGCATATCCGACAAAAAACTAGTAGGTAAAATCTGTAAATAACACTTAAAACTTAACTGCAAGAAACCAAACAATCCAATTAGAAAACGGGCAAAAGACATAAGAAACATTACATGAAAGAGGATATAGAGATAGCAGATAAGCACATGAAAAGATGTTCAACGTTTTTAGCTATTAGAAAAAAGTAAATTAAAAGCACAGTAAGTTATTATTACACACTTATCAGAATGACTAAAATAAGAGAGTATCAACACCAAATGCTGGTGAGAATGTGAAGAAATTGGATCACTAATACATTGCAGGTGGGAATGTAAAGTGGTACAGCCCTTTGGAAAACAGTGTGGTGGTTTCTTATAACTCTAAACATGCAATTACCGTTTGACCCAGCAAATGTACTCTTAGGCATTAATCCCAGGGAAATGACACCTTACTTTCACACAAAAACCTGTGCATGAATGTTCTTATTAGCTTTATTGGTAATCAGCCAAAATTGGAAACATCCCATATGTTCTTCATAGGTGAATTCTTAAGTAAACTGTGACATATATATCACGGAATCCTACTCGTCAATATAAAGGAATGATACATGAAACAGCTTGCCTAAATCCCCAGGGAATTATTCTGAGTGAAAGAAACCAATCCTCAAAGGTCACATACTGAATGATTCTATTTATATAACATTCTTGAAATGACAAAATTATGAAATGGAGAACATAAGTGGTTGCCAGGGGTGAGGATGGGGGGTTGGGGTGGGCAGAGGAAGCAGGTGGTTGTGTCTGTGAAAGGACAACGGGAGGGATCCTTGTGGTGATGGAATTGTTCTGTATCTTGACTATTGATGTGAGCATCCTGGTTGTGAATTTGTACTATAGTTTTGCGAGATGTTACCCCTGGGTGAAACTGGGTAGGAGATACATGGCATCTGTCTGTATTATTTCTTAAAACTGCATGTGAATTTACAATTATCTCAAAATAACAAGTTTAATTAAAGGGAAAAAAAGCACTATTTTGGCTGATCGGTAGAGAAGGTATGACCTCTAGCTGTAGTTATTCTGATATCACTGGTCAGGAGTGGGGTCTGTGTCTTGTACTTTTAGAAAGACCTTCAGGTGATTCTACTGTGCAGACAGGATTGAGGAGCTCTGCAAAACAGCAAGCAATTCCTCTGGGCTTTAAGTGCAGGATGTTACCCATGCATTCTTTAGGCTGCAGTACTTGTTAAAGACATTCAACTTTACATGTCTGTGATCTGATCCCGGAGGACCAGTGTCACTTCCTCAACGGAGACCACTCAACTGAGAATGTTTGAGGTATCTGTTTATCTATAAATATCTTAATATTTTTCTCTTCAAAGTAAGTCTTACTCTAATGTTTTTTCCAACTTCCCTTCAGCTTTTATTTCAGACACCTGTTGAAATAATTACTTTCATTACTTGTAGTTGCTGTGTTACTGTGGGCAAGGATGCGGCCACTGCTTATTCATGCTTGCAAATTGCTGCTCGTCCTTTTGTTCCCCCTTCTCTTTAACATGGGCCCTCGTTGGGCTATAAAATCCTGTGCGTAAACAGAATAGATGCAAGTATTTTTGCATGGTAGGTGCAGCAGTCTATTAAAAAAAAATTCACATATGAGACTTCTCTTTTGAGTGCGTGCTGCTTATGATCAGAAACCAAGTAAACTGTTACCTATGAATAAGTTTAATATTTTCTTTTTCACGAGACCTGCTTTTTGTCTTTTTAAAGTAGAGAAGCACACATTTCTTTTTCCTCTGCTTCAGCTACACTTTTTAAGAATATTCTGGCAAAACTCCACTGATAGTAGGTTTATATTTGCTCCTGAAAATGCCAAACTCTTGTTTGATTTTCTAATGACCACTTAATTCTGCGTTGCATTTTGAAGATTCTTTATTTGATGTAGACCTCAGCAGAACGTTGATCTAGCACATAGTAGGCATTCAGTGATTGTTACTGAATAAGATGAACAGCTATTCAGGGATCACTGCTATGTACCAGGACTGTGGATAGTCTCATCTTCATGTAGCTTTCAGTTTTGTGGTGAGATACATAAATAATGAAAATGATTCAAGACTTGTTACCATAATGTCCCATTTATTGGACATGATGGAAACTCATTCCAAAATTTATTTGGTACACATGTGTGTATGTTTGTAATAGTACACTAGCGTGATGCCCTCTGTCTTTCCCTTTGTCTCTTTTCCTCTCTTATGTCTCAGTGTCATCATTACACACCTGTTATTTGTGGTTCTGGTAATTCAGGACAAATAGTGAAGTCTGTAGGTTGTTCCTCAAATCAAGTGTGGTCCAAATAGTTTTGCCTTTTGACTGTACTTTTTCCCTTTTATGACCTCAAGTGCACAGAATTTGTTTGCTCATGGCAGACTCTCATCATTGATCAGTATATATAGCCCTTTTTAAATTTTATTTTAGTTTGTTACTTTTTTTCTGCTGCCTGCATTCCTGTCCCTCCATTAAGTATCTTTATAAAGTATTTAATGGATGTCTCTACAATTTGCTCTCCATAAGCTTATTTAAATATATGTGGATCCTTAAAAAAGGGTTGTACTGTTGTTTTTAGTTTTTTTGAGGAAGATTAGCCCTGAGCTAACATCTGTGGCCAATCCTCCTCTTGTTTTTTTTTTTTTCTTTCTTTTTGCTGAGGAAGATTGGCCCTGGGCCATCCATGCCCATCTTCCTCTACTTTGCCGCTACAGCATGGCTTAACAAGCGGTGCATTGGTCCGCACCCGGGATCTGAACCTGTGAACCCCGGGCCACTGAAGTGGAGCGTGCGAACTTAACCACTACGCCACCACGCCAGTCCCTGTTTTGTTTGTTTTATTGTATTTATTTATTGTTTAAGAAACACTTATAGCATTTTTCACATCCCAGATACCATTTTAAGCTTTTACCAACGTTAATTCATTTAATCCTCACAACAAGCCTGTGAGGTAAGCACTCTTATCCCTGTTGGCACAAAAGAGTTTAGTAACTTGCCAAAGGACACATCGTTCGTAGATGTGAAGCCAGAATTTCAATTTGGTGGTCTTCTGGCTCTAGAGTCCACACCTTTACCCACTACAATGAGCCGCCTCTCCATTAGTATCAGGGTATTGTGCTGTAAATCCCACTTGGTTCTTTCCTTTTTTTCCATGTTGCCATGTGTACACCAAATTCATGACCTCTAATTGCTGCTTGATATTCTGTGAGCATATACCACATTTTTACAAACATCAACTGTATTGAGGTATAACATATATATGATAAAGTAAACTCCTTTTAAGCATATAGTTTACTGAGTTTGGACAAACGTATACATCCCTATAACCAGCATCACAATCAATATATAGAACATTTTCTTCATCCCAAGATCTACCCTAGTGCCCCTTCCCACTCAGTCCTACCCCTGGCCCAAGGAACCATTGATCTTTCTGTCACAGTGGATTAGTTTTTCTGGTACTAGATTTTGTATAAATAGAATCATAGTATGTACTCTTTGTGTCTGGCTTCTTTTTTTCAGCATCTTTTTGAAATTCATTCATGCTATTGCTTGAATCAGTAGTTCACTTTTTATTACTGTGCAATTTTCAATTGAATGGATGTACTGCAATTTGTTTATCCATGTATCTGTTGATAGACATTTGGGTGGTTTACTATTTTAGGCTAGGATGAGTAAAGCTTGTATGAATATTTGTGGACAAGTCTTTGTATTGACATATGTTTTCATTTCTTTTGGGTAAATACCTAGGAATGGAATTCCTGGGTCTTATGCTAAGGACATGTTTAATATTATAAGAAACTGGCAAAATGTTTTACAAAGTGGTTATGTCATTTTACACTCTCACCAGTAATAAATAAGAGTTTGAGTCCCTCCACATTTTTGATGACTTTTTGGTATTGTCAGTCTTTATTTTTTTTTTTTTTTTTTTTTTTTTTTTTTTTTTTTGTGAGGAGATCAGCCCTGAGCTAACATCCGCCAATCCTCCTCCTTTTTTTTTTGCTGAGGAAGACGGCCCCGGGCCAACATCGGTGCCCATCTTCCTCCACTTTATATGGGACGCCGCCACAGCATGGCCCACCAAGCAGTGCGTCGGTGCGCGCCCGGGATCCGAACCAGCGAACCCCGGGCCGCCGCAGCGGAGCGCGCGCACCCAACCGCTTGCGCCACCGGGCCGGCCCCAGTCTTTATTTTTTTTATCAAAGCTTTTTATTTGAAATAATTATAGAGTCATAGTTGCAGAAATAATACAGGGAGGTCCTGTGTACTGTTCATCTAGTTTTCCTCCATGGTAATATCTTGTATAACTTTAGTATAATGTCAAAACCAGGAAATTGACATGGGTACAATCCACAGAATTTATTCAGATTTTACTAGTTTTACATATACTAATTTCTGTGCACATCTATATAGTTCTATGAAATTTTAACACGTATAGATTCATGTAACCACTACCGCAATCAAAATACAGAACTGTCACATCATCACAAAGATTCCTCATGCCAGCCTTTTATTGTCACATATCCCTCTCTACTCCCTTCCCCCACCTCTTCCTGCTCCCTTTGTGAAACCCTGGAAACTGCTAATGTTCTCCATCTCGATAATGTTGTCATTTTGAGAATGTTATATAAATGCAATCATACAGTATATAACCTCTTGAGGTTGGCTTTTTTATTCAGCATAATGCCCTTAATAACCATCCAAGATCTTACATTGTGTGCATCAATAGTTCTTTCCCTTTCATTGCTGAGTAGTATGGGTGTAGCACAGTTTGTTTAATTAACCATTTACCCATTGAAAAACATTTGGATTGTTTTTATTTTTTGGCTATTAGAAAAAAAACTGCTGTGAACTACCATGTGCATGCTTTTGTGTGGATATAAATTTTCCTTTCCCTGGGATAAATGCCTAGTAGTGTAAGTTTTTGTTTGTTTGTTTTTTAAATAAACTGCTGAACTATTTTCCAGAGTGGTTGTGCCATTTTACATTCCCACTAGCAATGTATAATTTATTCAGTTTCTCTGCATCCTTGCCAGCATTTGTCATTGCCATTATTTTTTATTTTAGCCACTCTAATAGTTGTGTAATAATATCTCATTTTGGTTTTAATTTGCGTTTTCTTAATGGCTAACAGTATTGAACTTCTTTGCGTGTGTTTAATGTGCCATCTGTATCTCTCTGGTGAAATGTCTGTTTATGTGTAGTAGTGTCAGTTTTTAATCTTAGCCATTCCAGTGGAGTGTATTGTATCTCATTGTGGTTTTAATTTTTGTTTTCCTAATAAACTAGGATATTGAGCATTTTTTAAATGCTTATTTGTCATTCTTATATCTTGAGGTGTCCAGATATTTTTGCCCATTTTTAAGTTGGCTTATTTGTCTTATAGAGTTATAAGAATTCTTTATTTCTGGATAACAGTCCTTTGTCAGATATAGGTATTGCAGATATTTTCTCCCGTTGTGTGGCTGGCGTTTTTCATTTTTCACGTGATTCCTTTTGAGGAATAGAAGTTTTTAATTTTGATGAATTTCAATTTGATGAAATTTCCTTTTTTTCTTTTATTGTTAATGCTTTTTATCCTTTCTAACAAATTCTTGCCTACACAGAAGACAGGAACATTTTCTCCTAGAAATTTTATAGTTTTAGGTTTTACATTTGTATCTAAGATCCATTTGGAGTTAATTTTTGTTCATGTGCAATATATTTATTATCCAACCCCCTAGTGATTGTTACTTAGGTTTACTAGCATAAATAACACTGATGACACATAGTCACACATAGGTCCATGTGGCTTTGTGGAAAAGTATCTCTGGGTGGTAAGGCATATATGCATTAATTTCACTAAGTGCGTGCAAATTGCTATCCATAATGGTTTCACATGTTCATACTCCCACCAGCATGGCAGGAGAGTTTCTGTTCCCTTTATTTTGACTTCTTGTGAATAATTATATAACAAGATTTTTCTTTCTCTTCAGTTGCTTCCAAACTCAGATTTCATATTTTGTTGATCTCAGTATACTTCTCTGTTTGACAATCTTGTGACTCTGTTCCAATTTACTTTTTCTAATCTTTTGTGGAAGGGGAAATCAGTACTCTTACCTGGCTCGAATTGTGTCTAAATTATGAGTACATAGGCTGAGAGTGAAGGCCTTAGGGCTGCACCATTAGTTCAGTGCGGAGGCATTAAGATACGTATTTTACCAAATTAACCACTCTTTTATCTCTTTTTCGGTTCTCATCTTTGGTTCTTATTTTTCATGATGTTGAGTTGGTGACCTTAGGTAAGTGAGATATTAATACATACAATTAAGTGCCAAATTGTGGGAAGATAATTTTCTCATATAGTTATGAATGCTATATAATTTTAGGTGAAAATATATATGAGCAGATGGTGATGTTGAGCAATAATTTCAGTACCTCAATACAGGTCACACCTTAAAAATCTTTTATCTAGTAAAGGACAAAACCATCATGTTATAAATATGCTGCAAAATGCTATAATATGCAGTTTGAAACTTCATGTATTATAAGAAAAACTTGTATTGAACAGATGTTTCAAGTCATAAGGGCTGCAGTATAAACCAGTTAAATTTACATAATGATTTTATAGGCTAAAATATTAGTTATCTTCTCACTGATGGAAAAGTCCATTCATTGCTATGTGGCACTTAGCTGGGGCAAGAAATAGCGGTACCGATCTTCACTCTGAAATACTGACTAAGAAAATTACATGTGAAAATAAAATATTGCCTTTTTTAGTTTTCTTTGCTAAGTTCTTTGAATATTAATATTAGCTATGAATTATATTTATAGAAACTGTCATTTGCATTAAATGTCGCTTGCATCTGGTGAGCATTATTTCACAGTATCAGCAATTTAGTTTGAATCTGTCCTTGACAGTTTTGGTATCAAATCTTTGTGCACCTTTGAAAAAGTCCTGATAGTTTCTTTGTTATGTTTGCATAAAGTGTATATTTTTTTCCTCCTGTTTCTCTGGTAGCTTAGTGTTTAGATTATATAAATATCAAAAAAAGAAAAGGAAAAAGACTCACAGCTTAGATATAAGGGCTATTACTTGCTTATAGCTTTATGTGTAAGTTCAAACGGTTCTGCCTTTAAAAAAAAAAAGACTTCCATTAAACACAAATTTTTTCCAATCATGTTTGCTTGATGGACAAGTTTTGTTTTGTTTCTAAAGCCGTATACTATACATTCTAGTTTACCCAGGACAGCTCAGATTTATGCTTTCCTGGTCTAGTTATTGATAGCATCCCCTTTCACTCCCAAAGTGAAATATGCCTTATAATATATTTCTCAAATCAATTTACTTTCAACAGCCCTGGGCTCTTGGTCTGACTCTGCCACCAACTAGCGATATGACTATGGGTAAAGAAAGTCACCCAACCTTTGAATTTCTTCATCTATAAAGTGTAAGAGAATAGTTGGACTAAATGTTCTCTGAATATTCTGGAAAGCTTTAAAGTTCTGCTTCGAGGTGCTTAGTTACTTACAGTATAACAGTGGTTTAGACAAATGGATTTCAAAAAAGTTTATTTTTGGGCCAGCCCCAATGGCCTAGTGGTTAAGTTTGGTGCACTCTGGTTCAGTGGCCTGGGTTTGGTTCCCAGGCACGAACCAACACCACTCGTCAGTGACCCTGCTATGGTGGTAGCCCACACAGAAAATAGAGGAAGTCTGGCAACAGATGTTAGCTCAGGGTGAATCTTCCTCAGCAAAAAAAAAAAAAAAAAAAAAAAATTCTATTTTACTATTTATGGTCCTATTCTGTTCTATCCTATCACATCCTATTAAAAGAAATGCTGGTCATGACCTAATAACTTGATTTCATGACCAGAGCTAGGTTGGGCTGAGATTCATGTCTTGATTCAGATGTTCCTGAGTATCAGTATTTGCTGGGTCACCCTGCACAGTGACTTACCTTCTGTCAGCTTCAATTTCCTCATCCACCTGTGGTAAGGATGTTGTGAGGATTAAATGAGATAAGCTGTATAAAGCATTTTGCATAGTGCCTGGCGTATGGAAGAATTCATTGCATGTTAATACTCTCATTATGTATTCATGCTATAAACATGATTTTCCTCTGCTAAGATTACATTACACAGAATATAATTGATTTAAAAGTTTTTACCGCATTATTGAGAAATTGTTTATAATCACAGATAAAATTATATTCTTGTCGATCAGAAAATTTGAAGCATGTTCATAGGTGCTTTGTCACACAGTAGTTATGTCTTTGTAGTACCTCCTGTGAAGGAGGTAACTCTTTGGTTTTCCAGCTGAGTTGAGTTCCCCACCAAGAGGTCAAATGTCAGGAAAGTCATTAGAGAAAATACATGATTCATTTTCTTCCCTGTTCTAGTTAGGATTCATTTAAAAATATTTTAAAAATAGAAAAATTTTCATTTAAAATATTATGTAACCTCTAAACCTTGAAACATATATGCCTTTTTGAAATATTAGCATCAAAAATTTTTTTCCCAGAAAGTGAAAAGCCTTAATATTTTGATTATTGTTAAAACAGTAAGCCATTATCTTCTCCTTTTCTAAAATGAAATGTTAAATTTATATCTGAATAAGCTTTTGGTCTAATACTCATTAATAACTGGGGTAAGTAGTTAAATTCAGACATTTGGCTTCTAAGTTTATTTTGCCTGTATCAGGTTACTGTTTTCTGAATTTCCCTGCACTTCTTACCTGGATGCCATAGCTTACAGCCCATTCGACATGTCATTGCTGCTCTCTGGCCTGAAAAACAGGCGATGGTGAGGTATACGATGAGAGTTAAGTCCTTTGACTTACTGTTATTGTTCTGACCAGCCTTGCATCCTCCACATTAAGTTTCATTCTGAAGAGGAATGAGCCTTCTTGACCTTTGCCATTGTGCTGTGAAAGTAGTTCAGAATGGCTAAGATGGTTGTTCTGTGAAAAACGTAAAATAATAAATACAGATCAGTATTATGGCAGAGTACATATCATTCTGCTTTATTCTTTCCATTATTAACTCAATTCATTTCTCATGATACTCCTGTGAAGTAGGTATTAGCACCCTCAGAAAAGTTCAATATTTGCCAAACAGTCCTGAAACTAGTAGATGGCAGACTTGAAATATAAGCCCAAGTATGTGTGACTCAGTATTTTAGGTGCACTCTGGGAAGTTTGTGGAAGTGGATTCTGAATAATATGCTCCAGATCACAGTCCTTAGCCTGGTGTTTTTCATTTTCAGTAGTGACACATGGTATGTCAACATCATCAAACCAGTCTAGGATTCCAATACTCTGAAAAACAACAGAAAAGGATTACAATTCAAGAATAATCATGGCACATTGAAAGAACTGGTAAATGTAAACAGAATATAGCTCAGAAGAGAGATATATCCAGGGTAATTCACATAGGGAGAAAAAACAAAGTGTACAAATGCAAGAATATAACATTAAGAAGCTGCCAGGCATTTCTCTTTTTCTCTTGCAGCCCTGGTCATGACTTTATTATGTAGAATTTGGAGAGATTCCAGAGGAATCCAACAGAATTTATTAAAAGGTTTGAGAAATCTGCTCTATGATGAAAGTCTAAAGAACTGGGTTTATTTAGCCTAGAGAAGCGAAGTCTGAATAGGGACTTAATTACAGTCTTCAAGTTCAGTGAAATCATAGACACAGAGGCCATGAGTGGTTCCCAGGAGAATTGTCGTTTGACAGGCATTCTCAAATATGGTTGTTTTCTTGGTTTTCACTGCGTGTGAAAGGATATTATATGAGTAATGATGAGCAGCTGTACTTTCTTCACTGCAGGGGGACAAGCAAGAAAGAGCTTAAATCACCACAGGAGTGATTTAGGGAGAACTTGTCAACTCTCCTTGGAAGCTGATGGAGATTCCTTCAGTAAAGAGGTTTTTTTCTTTTCTTTTCTTTTCTTTTCTTTTCTTTTCTTTTCTTTTCTTTTCTTTTCTTTTCTTTTCTTTTCTTTTCTTATTTTTAAAGAGGCTTAATTTTGTGTGTAGACTGCCAGAATTCAGGGCAATGCATTTAAAAAGTTGCATTGCCCCCTTCTTTTGGTTTAAAGATAAACATACATTTTTTATATCCCTTCTCTTCAAGCTCTATAATGGTATGAGAGCATCTCTCAAAAATAAGGCTGGATGACAGACATATTCATGTTATAATTTTAAGTCTAGTTCAGTTTGGTAGAGAACTCAGGCCCTCTCTGAGAGGCTGGTGGGCCAAGGCCCATGAAGCCTCTGACCTTTGAGAAAGAGGACATTCAGGTGATGTGAGCGGTTGTGACCACTGGGCATCTGCAGAGACCTTTCAGTTTTCTTTCTCTGCCTTTTTTTCTTTGTTGTTCCTCAAAAGCTCTCTTCTGATTGAATCACCCCAGTTTGCAAAATATCTGTGCCTCTCTGTTGCTTCTTTTTATCTAGGAAAAAAAACGTTCATTTCCTTAGTGGCTATTCTCAGCTAGGTTTTAAGGGAGGGTGAGTTCCTAATTAAGGTGACATAGTAAGGTATGAAATGCAGATAAATAATGCCTATAGGATCTTTATTTGGCCTCCTTCCTTCCTTCCTTTCCTTCCTCCCTCCCAGGAATAGTTACTGAAATCCTGCTAGGTTCCAGACACTGTTCTAGGCACTGGGGATGTAAAACAGACAAAAATCTCTGCCCTGGAGAGGTGGGTAAAAAAAACATATATAGTGTGTTAAATAGTGATGTGTGATCAGGAAAAATGAAGCATAAAAAGGGGATTATACAGGATCAAAAGTTTCATTTGAAATAGATTTGTCAGGAAGGCCTCACATATCTAGGCATCACAGATATTTTTGAGTTGCCTATTCTGGGCTTCTGCTTCTTTTTTCCCTTGCTTGCCAGAAACAGGAATCAGCAGCTTGGCACGTCACTTCTACAGGATTGCTGACCTCTGATATAAATAGAGCCTGCAAGATTTAAATCATTTACTTCATTTTTTAAAAAGAAGTCCATCATGTTATAATAAACACTAATTATATTTAAACATTGCCTCCAAAGGTATTTAAAACATCCCAATGACTATACAAATATGGCCAGAATTTAACAGTTACATAAAGCAGCCTGTTTACCTCCAATATATTTAGAGAAATATTTCTCCTCACTTTGTATTTCATCCATGTTGCGTGTTGCATATGTGATTTTTGCAAAGGGCACTTGGCAATGGAGTGTGAAAGAATTCAACAGCCCCAGTTGCAGAAAGCCCATTTACTGCACATGATCCACTGATGGTGGGTCAGTAACATAACCTTTATATTTGAAGAAAAACTCTTTTAAAACAAAATTAAGAATGATGTGGAATTACTGCTATAAGCATGGGAAGCGATTGAGCTATATCCTTGTTTTCTTTGTGTAGTGGCAAGTTGGGGAGGGGAAAACATTTAGAGATAGGGTAAAGGTTAGAGATTACTGCAAATAAGTACAAGTTAGAGTGTGAACCAATTCCAGGCTTTGCCTGTGAGGTGGTAGATATTAAGAGAGATTTAACTGTGCTAATAGTTATGTTCATTAATAAAATTCCAATTCAAATGGCCTTTAAAATTATATAAAACCTGGACCTTTGTCAACATCCAAATTCTCCTGTGGGTATAGAATACTTAAATGCAAAGACACAACAATCAAGGGTAGGGAAGGTAGGTATATTTTCGAGTAAGGCCATTGGAGGACGTTTAAAGTTTCTTTTGTGGAACTCTAAAATAGTTTGGATTTCTTCCCTAAAGTTTCCAGAATTGGTCTTCTCATTTGTATATCACTTTGAAATCATTGAATGAATAACCTGGGATACTCGCCTAGTGTTGTAATTTCAAGTCCAGGTCAAGTTCAACACCATCGCCATTGCCTAACCTTTACCTCAACATTCAAGGTCCTTCAGAGTTTGCCACCAAACCAACATGTCTTTCCAGACTTTCCTACTTCTTGACAAATACCCTGAGTCCAGGCAAACAGGAATTGCCTCTCTTAGCATACTTTCTTCCTTTTCACAAAATGTGGTCTACTCTACAGTGACACATCTTTATTTTTACTTATGGCTGCTTATCTGCAATTGGATGTGATGTCTCCTTTCTTTGGAACTCCAATAGCACTTTGTTTAACATACATATATCAGGCCTCAGAAACAACAGTACCAATAAAAACAACAAGCAAAAAAAAATCCCTAATAAATTGCAGGAGAATCTTTATGTGACTCTCAGAAATGTAACGTGGGCAATTTTTGATATATTTACTTGTGAAGTGAATTTGATTATTGAGCATATGGAAACCTAGATTCTGTTTGGTTGAAATTTGGATAGTTTACTTTTCTCAGCTTCATGGACCAAGATCAAATGCTGCAGACTCTGTAGACCCCAAGACTTTTTTCTCTTGCTTTCTTGTAATTATCCCTCACATGGGAGTGAAGTTCCTCATCTCTGAAACTGCTTGAGGGCCGTTTCAAAGGGCTGGCTTCCATTCCTCACCCTGATGGACTCTGCATTTCTGGTTCTCTGTGATTGGACTCAGAGTTTATACATTTTTAAAAGAATGATGATCTGTCCCCTCAACTCTGGACTGAAACCAGAATGTATGGCAGCTTTTAAGTTCATGCCAACTTTAAACAAAACTAGCGAGCAGCTTTTGCCATTTCCATACTCAATACCTTGAGGGAAATATCTGCTTAACAATGCAGTCTTTGTTGGTTTATTAATTTTTTTTCTGATGGAGGGGCTTGATTTTGTGAAACAGAAGACTTTAAGTTATGTCTATATCCATGATATTGGTGCCCTCCTCTCTCCTCCAGCCAGGTATGGTCCCTTTACCAAACAGTTATGGTGCTTAATACCACAATCAAAATCAGGGTCTGTAAATGTTCTCCTGACAGCTTAGTAAGTACTTTTGAGCAGGTAAAGCAGGAATATGTTTGGAATTCCGTTTTGAGTTTTAATAGCTTGATACACTTCTAAGTGAGCAGAATATATGCCCCTTCTCACTTTTCTTCCCATCTAGAGAAGAGAAAAATAAGGTTCTTTCTTATGTGGGTATTATGAATTATTACCACAAACTGGGGTGATCTTTAAACAAAACTGTTTCAGATATCTAATTATTGTCATTCAGAATGGTTTCATAGAACTTTCTCTAAAACCAATTACAGACATCCTTTAACATTTTATTAGTTTGTAGCTTTCAACCCTCTAGAGCAAGTTATCTCACTTATCTTGTTTTTTTTTAATTTTTAATTATTTATTTATTTATTTATTTTTTTTGTGAGGAAGATCAGCCCTGAGCTAACATCCGTGCTAATCCTCCTCCTTTTGCTGAGGAAGACCAGCTCTGAGCTAACATCTATTGCCAATCTTCCTCCTTTCCACCCCCCCAAGCCCCAGTAGATAGTTGTATGTCATAGTTGCACATCCTTGTAGTTGCTGTATGTGGGACGCGGCCTCAGCATGGCTGGAGAAGCGGTGTGTCGGTGCGTGCCCAGGATCCGAACCCGGGCCGCCAGTAGCGGAGCGCGCGCACTTAACGGCTAAGCCACGAGGCCGGCCCTCACTTATCTTGAAGAGTACATTTGGCAGTCAGTTTTTCTTGAAAGATATCTTGAAACATTGCCTAATATGAATTATTCTAAATGTCTTTTCTTGCATAGTATGGTGATTGGGAATACCTACCTTGAAAACAGCGTATCCTGTAATCACTGTGACCAGGCTCCAAGTCTCTAGGACCTCAATCACCCATTGATGAGTGTGTTAAAGAGGACCCATGACCATTTTCTGAGAAAAATCATAGCCTTCTTCTGCTTAAGAGTGGGGTAATACCCACATGCACCTGTTACGTTTTCATAAAATGATGGAATCCTGGCTGTTGGCTGATTAGTGAAGTTCAATATGCCCTTATTTGACAGCAGAGAATATTTGTACTCCTGCTTCTTCTCAGAGACCACGATTTCAAACTCTGTGCTGCTTTGTCCTGATCAAAACTCAGTCTTGATAAATTATATTTGTGGAATGTTCCTGAGGAATATGTAACCCGTCCATTCTACTAGAGATTAGGTCTTTTTCCTTAATTCAAGCCAGACCATCATAGAGCTGTGTTTTCCCTCCCCTGGGAATTGCTTTTACTGAGTCGTACTGTGGCCTTATGTCATTGGCCAGATTGGGGATCATTATTAATAAGCAGCCTCAGGAAAGTCATTATTGTATTTCTCACAGTGGAGTGGGTAAGGAGATGATTCACACAGCACATGGTGTTTGCTTTATGAGCATCCATAGAAGCAAGTTCTTAAAGGTCTCAGTGTCAGGAAAAGCTGAACTTCTCCTGAGCAACTGTTGCTGAGAATCCTCTAATGATTTGCAGCCCATCTCTAATCAAACTTCTGGTAAACTTTTTGAGAACTACCTTGACTCCTTGTTTTTTTAATTAAATTATTTTTTCTTCACTTCAATAACTATTATTTTTAGTGATATGCTGTATTTCTGTAAGTAGTCAAAAATCCTTTTGAAATGAGGTAGAGAATGAATAAAAAATAATTACACAAATGTATGCTTTGGTTGTACCTTCTTCTTTGATTTTGTATTATAGTGACTTATTTCCTTACCTAACCTCCTTACCAAATGCGAGGTTTTTCAGGGTGGAGATTGTGTCTTTCATTTCTTTATTGTGTAGACGTATTAAGCACAGTGCTTTGCATTTAATAGGCTCTCCATGAATATTTTTGCATTAAATAAATATGCATTTATTGAATCTAGATACTATGGGGTATACAAATATGAATAAACTATGGTCCCTAGCCTTAGGAAATTCATTTACAGTCTGGAGAGACATAAGGAATATTGTGTTAAGAGCTGTAGTACGCTGTGGAAGTCTTGGGGAGAGAAAAATGAATTGATTGGTGAGGGTCTAGAGATGACATTAGATAGATCTGGAAGGTTAAGTAGAATTTTACCAGGGGAAGACTACCTTGGGGAAATCCATTCTTAGCATTGAAAATTGAATTACCTGAACATTTATATAGTTCTTGTATGATCCAGAATCACTTTCTTTCTCCCTCAAGCTTTAAGGATTCTCTTTTAAGCTAGTGTTCTGAAATTTAGAGAATAAACCCTTATTGATGTCATGATTTTATAGACTTCAGTCCTCTCTAGTCCAAATTTTAAAACATTAATGTTCACTATTTGTCTTGATACATTAACCTCTTCCTTTCATTTTCCGATCATTTTAAGAGCTTTTCTCTGGACCTTCTCAAGTTCAATTAGATCTTTCCCAAGGAAATATTATTTAAGCCATGGTTTTATAAATGATGATTTCTGATTATTTTATAATTTTGGTTTTAATTTTTTATTTTCCTCACAATGCATCTTTATTTAGATTATAGGACTTTGAGGTTGTTCTTTAGGCCATGGCACTCTATTAAAAGCCATCACGGTCTGTATTCTGATGACCTTTCCATTCTTGTGTCCCTTCACTTCCTCCTCATAAGCCACACTGTTTCATATCATGGGGTCAGCTGTTGCCTCTCCCTGGAAGGCCCTTGTTGCATGAGGTTCTCTATGCAAATTCCTTCGCATCCTTCCTGATGCTCTCATTCACCTGTGAAGCCTTTGCTGTCCCCTCAACACCATCACTCCATCCCTGCATCTCATGACTCCAGGCACACAGCTCCATCGGTCCTCATTCCGTTGATTGCAGGTAGTAATTTACATTTCTCCCTCTCCACTAGACTTGAGCTCTTAGAAGGTCAAGGCTGCATTTTATTCGACTTTCTCTAATGCCTGATAGAGTGAGTGTTTCTTTGTATTCACGATTTTCTGTCCAGTCATAAAAATGCACAATCTTGCAGTATTTAAAAAACCTCTTGAACTTTCATTGCTTCATAGAGCTTGTTGTCATGATTGAGCTTGGAGATTTCACTCAG
This sequence comes from Diceros bicornis minor, assembly GCF_020826845.1. Lineage (NCBI taxonomy): Eukaryota > Metazoa > Chordata > Mammalia > Perissodactyla > Rhinocerotidae > Diceros > Diceros bicornis. The sequence continues at coordinate 63,050,163 of NC_080742.1, read as the reverse complement.
CACTTCTTTATCAACATGTTAAATAAGCGCTGTACTAGAAAGGTTCTCTGAGGAGCACTTGTTTAAACTACTTTTATCAGAGAAGTTCCTGATTACTGCCTTTTTTTTTCTTTTCCCTAAATTAATTATTTGTGACCAGTATAGAATTAGGCAAATGCTGTTAAATGAATTACTGTGTTTTTAATTTGCAGAAAACTTACAGTTTTTTTATTGTTTTAAAAAACTCTGAAGCTATTTCATTTTGTCATATTGATTTTGGGTGACAAGACCTATATTCTAGCCACTCTGAATAATGTTAGGCAAAGCCCTTTCCTGGTTGTGTGCTCTCAAAGACTTTCAATCCCATATTAACTTGATTTAAAAAATTTTTTTTTAGGGCCGGCCCCGTGGCTTAGCAGTTGAGTGCGCGTGCTCCACTGCTGGTGGCTCGGGTTCGGGTCCCGGGTGCGCACCGATGCACCGCTTCTCTGGCCATGCTGAGGCCGCGTCCCACATACAGCAACTAGAAGGATGTGTAGCTATGACATACAACTATCTACTGGGGCTTTGGGGGAATTAAAAAAAAAAAATTAAAAAAATTTTTTTAATGTGAAACTTGATCAGATGTTTTTCTATCTATGGACACCCTTGTGGGAAATTCAGATAGGTTAGTCAGAAGTCAAGTCACTTAGGTGGCTGTGGTTGTGCATCACATTTACTAATAGGAAAAATATATTTCTCATTATTTTTTTATTTTGCTTATATATTTGGTCACCATAAAACTGGGTGCAAATTTATTCAATATCTAGTTCTGTCTTTTGCCTTCAATTATTTTTCAAATCAGAAGAAATTCTTAGTATGGCTGTGGGACTTTACAGTAAGCTAGAAAGCAAGGAGTGTTTGCAAATTTTTAAAATAATTGCTACATTTGGTTTCCACAAATGGTTCCTTGGCTTTAAGTCTCACTGATAGTTAGACGGTTGGTGTTCTCCTGATATTTTTATGAAGGTAGGCAATGTCTGGGAGCCCTATGGTGAGATTATTTTATGATGATGCCTTGCCCATGCAATATATATTCAGGCAAATAGTTTTATTTTTGTAATGAATTATTATTATTTTCTTGCAAACATTTTGATATTTTGAAAAACTGTCGGGAAAACCTCTGAGTCGGTATTGCTTTATCCAATTTTGGTTTTGGATGATAGGAATTACATCCTGCCAGCATGAACGATATTAGGGAAAACTGTGCTTTAATTGTATACTCTATAATTCCTTGCTGCTCAAAGTATAGTCTATGAACCAGCAGCATCTGTACACCCGGGATATTCAGAAATGTGGACTGTTCGGTCCGACTTTAGACATACTGAACCATAATCTACATTTTAACAAAATTTCAAAGTGATTTATATGGACACTAGAGTTTGAGAAACATTCCTCTAAGGCACACACAACACACACACATTTTGAAGGTACTGAAATCCAGGTTCTTGTTGCTCTTAGTGGCCTGCATACCATCAGTATCAGTGTCATCTGGGAGCTTGTTAGAAATGCAGAATCTCAGGTCTAATCTCTGACTTATTGAATCAGCATTTGCATTTTAACAAGATCTCCTGGTGATTTCTATGAACATTAAAATCTGAAAAGCATTGATCTAGATTACATTATCTTCCTGAAGCTAACAACTTGAATTCGAGTTTTAGAATAATATGTGGTATTATTCTTTGTCTATGACTCTTTTGTAGTCTTAGCTAGAACATTCCCAATTCAGTAAATATGGCTAGAGTCTCTTAATACATAAACAAAGGAAGACTCTACTGCCCTTCCTTAATAACTGCAATATACCTTCTGACATTTGCCCCTGACTTCTCTCAAAACTCTTCAGTGGATAATTTTCCTACTCCCACTTATTCTCAAGAAAATAGAGAAGTATGTCATATTTTTTTCCCTATCCATTATGATTTCCAGAGCATTGTTCTGCAAAATTACTTAACAATTTCTTTTATGATAATGCTTCTTTGTTTGAGTTTATGTCTCCATTCCTATTCTCCCCAGCCTCTTTGCTATCCATCCGGGCATTATCCCTCTTTCCTCAGTGGCAGCCCCTCAGTCAGTTTTCTTCCTCCTCTCAGTGCCTGCTCCCTTTCTTATCTGTGGCATTTTTAATGCCCCAAGTTCACAGTCATTCTCAACTGTATTGACCATTATTTCCTCTTCACTCTTGCTGCCCTTAAGTCAAGTCGTCTTCATCACTCCAGCTTTCCCACTTGCACCTCCCCAAACTGTTCCACTTCCAAGTATCTTGAATTTCCCTTCAGTTTTCCTTTCTGTGAACTACACTCTTCTTTGCCATTTTCTCACTCCTATTCTCTCCGTCCAAATCTTGACTTTGCCTGACTACCACAGTGAGTGATCGTAACAATGCCTTTACTAGCATCTTCGAATGTCTTTTCTTTTTGACTTTTCCTGTGCTCATCCTTTAACCCTGGACTGCCTCTGCCACCTGCTTCATCTGCTTTTGTTTTCAGGCTATCAAGCTTTGCTTCAGAAAATTATAAAGCCGAGATGATTGAGTCAAAGTTTTTGTCTTTATAGTCCCAGCTGGATGGTCCCATCTGCTCCTCTGTCTTTTTATGCATTTCCTGTGGCACTCAATCCCATGAGCATCTTTTAAGTTTCTTAGGGAAGGTGGGAGATAGTCTTTCAGCAGTGAATGGTGGTAAGACTTCATGCTTTCAGGTTAAATTTGCTGGTAAACTTCTAAATCACTGTGCTTTTGTTTCCTTACAATTTTTTTCGAGAACAGTTACAATAAACTTAATATATTTTGCACATTGCTGTGTTGCACATTTTATTATGGTCTTTAGATGCAGATTGCTTTTACCTTCTTGTGGATATAAACAACGGTACCAGAGATCTGGTGCCTTAATTGGTCTCATTGCTTGTTAAGCATCGTTGCTTTAAAAATCACTATACGTAAGAAAGAGGATATTAAGACTTCTTTTCTGGTGGCATTAAAGGGTAAGGAAACACAATTCGATTATAATTTGTTCAATTATTGGATAGCCAACAAGGATAACTGAATTAAAAAATGTTCTTCAGTTTATAGGCAAAATATCTCTAAGAATTTTGCACTGTTTGTGCAGTAAAAAAGTAACTTTTATTAAATCTCTGCAGTGTCCCCAGCATTGCGCCAGTAATTATGGTGGAGCCAGAGGAAGTACAGGGTATTTTACCTGACCTGAAACATGTGTTATATACTGAAGAGAAAATGGTTATATACATGAATGCAATGAGATAGAATGTGATATAAAACACAAATCTCATCATGTCACTTCCTTTTTTACAAAGGTTAATGATGTCCTATTACCCAAAATAAAGTCCGTACTTCATAGAAGAGTGAACTTGGTCATTAACCACCTGGCTCTAACCTCCTTTTCCAGCATTATTTTCCTCCACTGCATCCTCCTACCATGTGCCCTACACTCCAGTCACTCTGATCTGCTCATTATTCCAGAATATATTATCCACTTTAATACCTCCCTGCTTTGGTAATCTCCTTCTTTATGTTTTTTCATTCTTTTTCTCCCCATCTTTGCCACGTAAATTTATATTCATCTTTTGAGACCTACCTCAAATGTTGCCTCCTCTGCTGTGTGGAGCTTTCTTGCGTTTTCCTAGAATAGAATTAGTGTCTACTCTCCATATGTTCTTCTAGCTCCCTGCTAGCTCTCATTCTATCATGTACCACAATTGTTTTTTCTGATTTCTGTTTTGATTTCTTCTTTGACCATTGGCTATTTAGGAATGTCTTGGTTCAGGTTGCTGTAACAGTAAATTTGGGTCATTTATTAACAAGAGACCTTTTTTCTCATGGTTCTGGAGTCTGCAGTCCAAGATCAGGGTGCCAAGATGGTTGGGTTCTGGTGAGAACTCTCTTCCTGGTTTGCAGATGACCATCTTCCCCTTGTATTTTCACATGGAGAAGAGCAGAGAGAGAAGAGCAAGCTCTCTGTGTCTCCTCTTATAAGGGCACTAATCCTATTCATGAGAGCTCCACCCTCATGACCTAATCCCTCCCTCCTCATACCATCACATTGGGGGTTAGGATTTCAACATACAAATTTGATGTGGGGAGTGGGGGGACACAAACATTCAGTCCATAGCAAGAGTGTGGTGTTTAATTTCCACATTTTTGTGAGTTTCCCAATATGTCTTTGTTATTGGTTTTTAATTTCATTCCATTTTGGTTGCAGAACATATGTTGTGTTATTTCTATCCTCTTAAACTTATTGAGGTTTATTTTATGGCCTAGCATATGGTCTGTCCTGGAGAATGTTCCATGTGTGCTTGAAAATAATGTATATTCAGTTATTGGTCGAGTGTTCTATGTCTGTTAAGTTAGTTGGTTTGTAGTGTTGTTTAAGTCTTCTGTTGCCTTGTTGATATTCTGTCTAGTCGTTCTATCCATTATGGAAAGTGGATTATTAAAATCTTCAACTATTATTGTTGAATTGTCTATTTCTCCCTTCATTTCTGTTAGTTTTTGCTTCATATATTTCAGTGCACTGTTATTGGCTGTGTATATGTTTATAATTATTTTTTCTCCCTGATGGATTGACCTTTTTATCATTATATAATGTCCCTCTTATCTCTGAACTAGGAATGGGGAGGAAGGGAGCAGCCTTAGTTCAAATGCCACAGACTCTTGCCTTTCTTATGGAATTTCCATAGATTTTCTCGAATGGATCTTTTTTCATTTGCTGTTTGCCCTTAGGACCATTTCCAGAGGCTTTAATTTTATTTTTTTTTTTAGTATTTTTCACCAGTTTTACTGGAGACCAGTCAGCAGAGCTCCTCATGCTGTCATGCCAGAAGTTGATCCATGTGCCTTTTTCTATAATTCGTGTGTGTGTGGTGTGTTGTTTTTTCTTAATAGCTACTGAGTTTTATAAGCCTTATGAGACTGCAAATTATTTGCCCAGGACCTAGCACGATGCTTGAAATATTGCAGGTCAGTGATTCTCGAACATTTTCTGTTTTGGAATCATTTTTGAATATTGAAATTTTTGATGGTGCACTTGAAGGTATTAAAAAGATCAAAATAACATTAAATAGCTCAGTAACAATTATGTAGCATTTATTGCTACAGTTCAACAGCATCATAGTGCCTGTAAAAACATCCACAGTCATCCCAACATTCCAAGTTCTCCTTTTAGTGCCCTGTCACGTTCAGAGGAACGTTGTTTACTGCTCTGATTTAGCTGCCTTATAACCTTATGAAGTCAAGTTTGTCTGTTTTTTTGTTTGTTTTTGGTGCCATTTGACACCAACTGCTATTCCTGACTTGTAGCGCAGTACCCTTGTTTATTTAAAACTGATATACAGCCTATTTTTTCCAGTTTTATTGAGAAATGATTGACATACGTCACTGTATAAGTTTAAGGAGTATAGCATGATGGTTTGATTTACATATGTTGTGAAATGATGACCACAATAGGTTTAGTTAACATCTATCATCCATAAAAATACGATAAAAAGAAAAGAAAAAAAAGTTTTTCCTTGTGATGAGAACTCTTAGGATCTACTTTCTTAATAACTTTCCTTTGTATCATAAAGCAGTGTTAACTATAGTTGTCATGTTGTACATTACATCCCTAGTACTTTATTATCTTATAACTGGAAGTTTGTACCTTTTGATCACCTTCCTTCAATACCCCTTCCCTCCACCCTCCACCACAGGTAACCACAAATCTCATCTCTTTTTCTATGAGTTTTGTGTTCTGTTTTTTTTTTTAGATTCCACATAAGTGAGATCATATAGTATTTGTCTTTCTCTGTATGACTTATTTCCCTTTGCATAATGCCTTCAAGGTCCATCCATATTGTCACAAATGGTAGGATTTCTTCGTTTTTATGGCTGACCTTCTTTATCCATTCATCCATCAATGGACATGTAGGTTGTTTCCATGTCTTGGTTATTGTAAATAATGCTGCTATGAACATGGGGGTGTAGATATATTTTCAAGTTAGTGTTTTTGCTTACTTTTGATGTATTGCCAGAAGTAGAATTGCTAGATCATATGTTAGTTCTACTTTTGATTTTTTGAGGAACCTCCATACTGTTTTTCATAGTGGCTGTACCAATTTACACTCCAATGCAAAGAGTTCCCTTTTATCCACATCCACACCAGCATTTTTTTATCTTTTATACAGCATATTTTTACAATTGTTCAGTCCAGCATCCTTTCTGATAAACATGGGTATGATAATATATCTGCTTAGTCTTGGCAAAAATAACTTTTCCCACATTAGTCAGACGGAGTGAACCTCTGTGAAGTTTAGTAAGCCTCCTGCTTATCTCTGCTGGGTTCTCAGTCCACGTTTGGTTACTGTTGGATAAATCAAAAACTAATATGAACTGTAGCGTCTAAATGTTACGGAGGTCTTCCATGTAGCCTAAGCTATAAGGCTTGGGACAATTTCTTGACTTTCAACATTCCTATTCCTTGTATCCTGTGTATTTAAATGAATCACCGAGTTTTATTGCCTTGATCTAATAGAGGTCTCTAAATTTCACTCTTTCTTTCTGTTCTTACTGATTCAGTTCTTATTCAGGCCTTTGAACCTTCATCACTAGTTTGTAGTAATAGCCTCCTAATTTGTCTCTTTGTTTAGTCTGTGCCTTTTTGGAAGCCATCTTGTACCCTGCTACCCAGACCATGTTTCTTGGAATATCAATCCATCATATCATGCCATTTCCTTAGTGCTTATCACAGATGTTTTCTGATATTTGTTATGTGCCAGTCACTGTTCTGTGTGCTGTGGTTTATTGGTAAACAAGCTAAACGAGGTCCCTGCCCTCTTGGACATTGTGTTCTGTGTTGCAATAGATAGTAAACAAGTAAATAAATGAGATTCTCGCCTTGTGAGAATAAGCTAGCCATGCGGGAACTGGATAAAGGGGATTTCTTGCAGAGGAACACCAAGTACAAAGGCCCAGAGACAGAGAAGGGCTTGGCATGTTTGTGAAACAGAAAGGAGGCTGTCATAGCTAGAGCTTAATGAAGGATGAGAATAACTATATGAGATGATGATGAAGAGGAAGCCAGATCAGGTAGGGCCTTGCTAGGTTATGACAAGTTTTGTTTTTATTCTAGGAGCACTGGGACGTCTAAGAGCACCGTTGTTGTTTATACGCTGTATCTTGGGCAAAATCCTTTGTCTGTCTTTTCAAGTTCTCTGTAACTTGGCCTCTTTATATGTATGTTTATTTTCCTTTACACCTCAAGGTGCACTTTGTTCTTCAAGTAAAGGAGAGTATAATATACTAGTTCAAAGCAGATGCCATGGTGCTAGACTTTCTGGGTTCAAATCCTGGCTTTCTCCCTTCCTGTGTAATCTCAGGTCAGACAGTCTTTGTACCTTAGTTTCCTCACCTGTAAAATGGAGACAATAATATTTCTAACTCATTGGGTTGTTATTAGGATTAAATAAATTCATGCAGGGCCGGCCCCGTGGCTTAGCGGTTAAGTGCGTGCGCTCCGTTACTGGGGGCCTGGGTTCGGATCCCGGGCGCGCACCAACGCACTGCTTCTTCCGCCATGCTGAGGCCGCGTCCCACGTACAGCAACTGGAAGGATGTGCAACTATGACATACAGCTATCTACTGGGGCTTTGGGGGGGAAAAAAAAAAGGAGGAGGATTGGCAATAGATGTTAGCTCAGAGCTGGTCTTCCTCAGCAAAAAGAGGAGGATTAGCATGGATGTTAGCTCAGGGCTGATCTTCCTCACAAAATAAATAAATAAATAAATAAATAAATAAATAAATAAATAAATAAATAAATAAATTAATTCATGCAAAGTGTTTGGAAAACACTTAGCCATAGTAAATGTTCACTAGATGGTTAGTGTATTTGTTTCCTGGGGCTGTTATAACAAATTATGACAAACTGGGTGGCTTAAAACAGTAGACATTTATTCTCTCACAGTGCTGGAGGCCAGAGGTCTGAAATCAAGGTGTCAACAGAATTAGTTCTTTCTGGAGGCTGTGAGGGAGAATTTGTTCCATGCCTCTCTCTTAGCTTCTAGTGACTGCTTGCAATCCTTGGTGTTCTTTGGCTTGTAGAATGAGCACTCCAATCCCTGCCTCCTTCTTCCCTTGATCTTCCCCTTTCTATTCCTGTTTGTATCTCCTTTTCTGCTAAGGACTTGTCTTTGGATTTAGGACCCGTCTTAATTCAAGATGCTCTCATCTCAGGATCTTTAACTTAATTACAAAGGCCCTTTTTCTAAATAAGGTCCCGTTTATGGTTTCTTGGGGTTGGGACATGGACATATCATTTTAGGGGTGGAGGAGTCACCATTTGACCCACTACAGTTGTCTAAGGCCACACTTAGGACTAGGCTTGCTCCTATTCTGATGTTTTGTAAATCCTAGCCAATTTTGAAAGTTTGGTTTAAGCCTTACCACCTCCATAAAATAGTTCTTACTCTATATGTTCTCTTCCTTAAGTAAAAATAAATCCAAAAATACTTTTGAATGTCTATGATTATAAAATCAGCACAGGAGACTTGCTCCCGATAGACTACTATGTGCCTTGCCTTTTATTGATTGTTCAGGTAGTTCAAATTCTCTTCTCCATGTTTCATTTCTCAATGATTGGGAAAAATATTTCATACTCATCAAAATATGTTTCATTGACCCAGAAACTGTTAAAAATGAATATTTCTAATTCTGTTGTGGAGAATAAAATGTCTCGAAAGTTGGACTGGAGGTAGAGTTTTAAGTCTGATTGCTGGCTGTAAGTTAGGCTTGGATTCCAAGGAAAAAGTTTTGGTCACATAAAACTAGATTGTTGGTGTATGTGAGAAGGGTAAAGTACAAGACTATGAACTAGAAAATGATAAAATATGTTATGAATAAAAACCATACTTTACTAGGTTTTCCTTCTTCATGTTCAAATTCATAGCTTAAAGATTAAAATGTATTCAGTTGGAGATTTAATACAAATATGTACAGATCATGCATTATTACAGAGCTTCACCCCTGATGTGCTTAACTCATATGTTTGTATATTATGCCTAAAGACATAAGGGGAATGGTGTTTACTGAAGCATTCACAGTGGTTATCTCTGATTAGTGGGATTTTCACGTGATTTTTGATTTTTTTCTTTTTTTTTTTATTGATGTTTTAATAGTTTTTAACATTGTGAAATTTTGGGTTGTACATTTTTGTTTGTCCATCACCATGTATATGACTCCCTTCACCCCTTGTGCCCACCCCCCACCCCCGTTGCCCCTGGTAACCACAATACAGTTCTCTCTGTCCATGTGTTGGTTTATGTTCCACATATGAGTGAGATCATACAGTGTTTGTCTTTCTCCTTTTGGCTTACTTCGCTTAACATAATACCCTCCAGGCCCATCCATGTTGTTGTGAATGGGACGATTTTGTCTTTTTTTATGGCTGAGTAGTATTCCATTGTATATATATATATATACCACATTTTCTTGATCCAATTGTCAGTCGAGGGACACTTATGTTGCTTCCACTTCTTGGCTATGGTGAATAATGCTGCAATGAACATAGGGGTGCATAAGCCTCTTTGGATTGTTGATTTCTGGTTCGTTGGATAGATTCCCAGTAGTGGGATAGCTGGATCATAGGGTATTTCTATTTTTAATTCTTTGAGGAATCTACATACCGTTTTCCATAGAGGCTGCACCAGTTTGCATTCCCACCAGCTGTGTATGAGGGTTCCTGTTTCTCCACATCCTCTCCAACATTTGTTGTTTTTTGTCTTGGTGATTATAGCCATTCTGATGGGCGTGAGGTGATATCTTAGTGTTGTTTTGATTTGCATTTCCCTGATGATTAATGATGTTGAACATCTTTTCACGTGCCTATTGGCCATCTGTATATCTTCTTTGGAGACGTGTCTGTTCATTTCCTCTGCCCATTTTTTGATCAGATTGTTTGTTTTTTTGTTGTTCAGTTGTGTGAGTTCTTTATATATTATGGAGATCAACCCCTTATCAAATGTATGTTTTGCAAATATTCTCTCCCAGCTGGTGGGTTGTCTGTTCATCTTGATTCTGGTTTCATTTGTCTTATAGAAGCTCTTTAACCTGATAAAGTCCCACTTGTTTATTTTTTCTTTAGTTTCCCTAGTCTGGATAGGCATGTCATCTGAAAAGATTCCTTTATGACCAATGTCAAATAGTGTGTTGCCTATATTTTCTTCTATGAGTTTTATAGTTTCAGGTCTCACCTTCAGGTCTTTGATCCATTTTGAGTTAATTTTTGTGAATGGCGATGATAGCAGATGGTAGACTTTCATTCTTTTGCATGTGGCTGTCCAGTTTTCCCAACACCATTTATTGAAGAGACTTTCCTTTCTCCATTGTATGTTCTTAGCTCCTTTGTCGAAAATTAGCTGTCTGTATATGTGTGGTTTTATTTCTGGGCTTTCAATTCTGTTCCATTGATCTGTGTGTCTGTTTTTGTACTAGTACCATGCTGTTTTGATTACTATTGCTTTGTAGTATGTTTTGAAGTCAGGGATTGTGATGCCTCCTGCTTTGTTCTTTTTTCTTAGGATTGCTTTAGCTATTCAGGGTCTTTTGTTGCCCCATATGAATTTTAGTTTTCTTTGTTCTATTTCCATGAAGAATGTCATTGGGATTCTGATTGGGATTGCATTGAATCTGTACATTGCTTTAGGTAATATAGACATTTTAACTATGTTTATTCTTCCAATCCATGTGCATGGGATATCTTTCCATTTCTGTGTGTCATCATCAATTTCTTTCAATAATGTCTTGTAGTTCTCATTGTATAGGTTGTTCACCTCCTTGGTAAGATTTATTCCTGGGTATTTTATTCTTTTTGATGCAATTGTAAATGGTATTATCTTTTTGAGCTCTCTTTCTGTTAGTTTGTTATTAGCATACAGAAATGCAACTGATTTTTGTAGATTGATTTTGTACCCTGCAACTTTGCTGTAGTTGTTGATTATTTCTAATAGTTTTCCAACGGATTCTTCAGGATTTTCTATATATAAAATCATGTCATCTGCAAATAGTGAGAGTTTCACTTCTTTGTTGCCTATTTGGATTCCTTTTATTCCTTTTTGTTGCCTAATTGCTCTGGCCAAAACCTCCAGTACTATGTTGAATAGAAGTGGTGAGAGTGGGCAGCCCTGCCTCGTTCCTGTTCTCGGAGGAATGGCTTTCAGTCTTTCCCTGTTGAGTATGATGTTGGCTGTGGGTTTGTCATAAACAGCCTTTATTATGTTGAGGTCCTTTCCTTCTATTCCCATTTTGTTGAGAGTTTTTATCATAAACGTATGTTGTATCTTGTCAAATGCCTTCTCTGCATCTATTGAGATGACCATGTGGTTTTTGTTCTTTGTTTTGTTGATGTGATGTATCATGTTGATTGATTTGCAGGTGTTGAACCATCCTTGCGTCCCTGGTATAAATCCCACTTGATCATGGTGTATGATCTTTTTAATGTATTGCTGTATTTGGTTTGCCAATATTTTGTTGAGGATTTTTGCATCTATGTTCATCAGCGATATTGGCCTGTAATTTTCTTTCTTTGTATTGTCTTTGTCTGGCTTTCGTATCAGGGTGATGTTGGCCTTGTAGAATGATTTAGGAAGTATTCCATCTTCCTCTATTTTTTGGAATAGTTTGAGAAGGATGGGTATTAAATCTTCTTTGAATGTTTGGCAAAAGCCACCGGACAAGCCATCTGGTCCTGGACTTTTATTTTTTGGGAGGTATTTGATTACTATTTCAATCTCTTTACTTGTGATTGGTCTATTCAGATTCTACATTTCTTCTTGATTCAGTTTTGGGAGGTTGTATGAGTCTAAGAATTTATCCATTTCTTCTAGATTGTCCAATTTGTTGGCATTTAATTTCCCATAGTATTCTCTTATAAATGTGATTTTTGATTTTAAAATCATCAGTTCTGATTGAATTTTTTACAATATAAAGGTGTCATTTTACAAAAACATTGGTTGTGCTGGGGGAGATGAAGAGTTAGGGAGTGGCTGGAGCCCACAGGTCAGTTACCTCCAGCTGCACATGCAGGTTTGTATGTTTACCCATGTTCCATACAAAGAATACAGTTTTCTCTATGTGCTCCAGGGTAGAAAAGGTTGGGAAGCACTGCCAAATGTACATGTTAAAACTTAATTGTGTTGCCTTGTGAATAATTCATGGGGGCACACAGAAACCCACACACACACCCCAAAACAAATAACGTCTGTCTGATTTGTTAAAAGTGGAATTTTTGTTGTTAAATTTTCAGTATAATTGTTTGCTTTCCTCACCAATCCCTCACAACTGTTTTTGGATTGTGGGGTAGTTGTAGAACATAGCTCAAGTAGAGAAATGCTACTGGGGAACAATAATTCTGGTCCAAAGCTATGAGGAATTCAATTCAGAACATAAACGTTTTTTAACAAGCTGATTCGCCTCAAAAATATTTGGTTTGTTGTTAGAACTGTTTATTTAAGAGTATTTTACTGTTATTTGCAAAGCGAGAGGCATTTGGGCCACGCCCACGTCTCACTGGAGGGCCCCCCACATTCGTGGGCAGTCTGGGCCTGTTGACTTACAGACACTGAGAGGTAGTCCCTAGGTCCCTCTGAGCAGATCCTCTCAGAGCCTCCAGGGGATTCCTATGAATATGTACAGTGCAATTGCATTTTTTCAGACATGAAGGAATTCAAATAGGCTGGAAACTAGCCAAGTTTAATTTTGACACATCTCAAGATTAGAATGTCTGTGTAAATGGAGAGGCAGAGTCGTGCCTTGGGGCTACTGCTTTGGGACCCGAGGGTGGCGGATGTCCAGCAGACAGAGCTGTAAATGCTGGTGCATGAGTGCTTTACATACTGATGGAGAAAGCTGGTATCTTTTCATGTCTGTACTCTCTTAATTCTCTAAACCGTGATGGTGTCACTCTTTCTGTGGGGAATAGCAAGAAAGCTGTTCTCTCTCTATTCCCTGCTCCTGGGACATGTGCCTATTTGCTTAAAGACTGGTCTTTGAATTTAGGGTTGCAAAACATTTGTTCAGAAAAGAGGCACGGCAGCCTACTTCAGAAAACCCTTCTCTCTTTTGAGATATAACTGGATTGGTGGTTCGTGCCTGTTTGTTAATTGCAATAAAGCTGCTATTGTAATTTAGAATGCTTGTTAAGAACAGTCCAACAGTCCTCTAAGGGACAATAGATAACCTGCTATGTGTCTTGCTTAGGGAGCTGGTAATTATTTTACTGTAAATGGATCTAACAATAGCCTCTCAGAAAACCACAAGAGGGACAGGCTTTGAGGGAGGAGTGTTAAAATCAAGGCTCTTCTTTATTGACTACATTCATCAGCCCAAATTACTGGCAATAAGGTTTTTAGAGAGGTTCAAGTAAAGTAAGTAAAATAATTAAGATTCTTTTCAGTTACTGTAAAAAATTCTTAGTATGAGAGCATCTTATTTTGAGACTCATTTTAACCTTCTTTTTAATGGAAGTTTTAACATTTCATATTATGTAATGATGACTTTTTGCTTTTTAAAAGGCTATCCTACCAGATCAGAGACTTGTAAATTTTTCCTGTAGGAATTGATTGGCTATTCTCACTAATTTTACATCTTAGAGCTACCTACTCTATTGTATTTTGACTTAACATTAATTTGTTCTTGGGAAAACAGGTGTAGGTAAAAGCCAGGTGCAAGTAATAATTTTGGGTGGTATTGGCAGAGTAAATAAAGGAGAAGTTAGGGAAGTACATTTTCTCCCCATGAAAAAACTTTCAAAATTGTATGTTGGCTGAGGAAACTCTAGGCAAGTTATTAATTTTCAAAAATTTAAACCAACATAAATAGAACTGAAAGCAAAATGGAGTTTGTTATAAATCAGACTGAGGACTCAGGTATATGCACCTTCCCAGCGTCAGGTTCAAACCTACTTTTAGTTCTGCCCTTCTCACACCTTCCCTTTATGCCACCTATGCTCCCAGTGAGCTTAATTAGTAGTTCTCAGAATATTCCGTGGACCTCCGAGGTTTGGGTGTGATTTTCCCCCAGCCTTGAATGCTCCTGACTCCAATCTCCGTATGTCCAAAGCTTAGGACCCCTTCACATCCAGCTCCCTCAGGAAGTGCTCCCTAATTGAGTGGAATGAGTGTCCCCTATTTCTGAAGTCCCACAACAATGTATGTGCACCTCCCTGTAGCTTCAAAACAGAAGTTTATATGCCCTATTCATCATGACCCCACTTTCATGGTAAGATAACTCTTCTTCTGTCTCCTAGCACTTCCTTTAATTTAGAGCTTATCACTCTGTATTATGTTTAGTTTTCTAGATCTTCCTTGTTAGGCTATGAGTTCTAACTTCTCATATGCATTTCTTCTCCTCCGTTCCTTCTGCCCCAACACTGGTTGAGGTCCTCACTGTCTCTTTTAGATGGCTGCAGTGACCCCATTTTTGCCTGTCCCCAGTCTTATGCTCTTGAATCTCATCTTTATACTATCCTCTAGAAGTATCTATCAAACTGCAAGTCTGACCATGCCAATCTTCTCCATAAGGGTTTACCACGGTGTCATTTGCCATGAGACTAAAGTCTAAGCTCTTTAGTACATTGAGTCAAATAAGGTTGCCTGTGATCTGACTCCTGTCCTTCTCTTGCAGCACCAATTCCCACTGCTTGGGTCTTCATACCTTATGTTTCAGCAGTGGTGACCTATTTTTATTTCACTCTGAGGTCTCTGATATTTTGTGATTCTGGACTTTGCTCAAAGTGTTCTTTCTGCTTGTAATATTCTTCTTCAAAACATAGTTAATTTCTGATCATCCATCAAGACTCCATTATTGCCTCTTCCAGGAAGACTCTAGATCAGTTAGTTGATCTCTTCACTCAGAGCACTTCAGTATGTACTTCTGTACTATAATCTTAGTGATCTATTTATAGGGCAAAAGTCATTTCTTATTTATTATTGTATCCTCAATGTCTAACATTGTATTTGGCACACAGTAGGTTCTCAATAGGTGTTTGAATGAAAGTAGGGAAGAACAGAGATTAAGAATATCCCACAGGCCATATGAAGGCCAGGAGTACAAATCTTGGGGCAAAATCAAGACATGAGTTTTACAGCAAAGATTCTGTTGATAGCTTCCAACTTAAGAGATGAGTCTATGGGGATAAGATGAGTCTGGGGAATCAGGCTGAAACACAGACTTGGAGGATTCATAGAAAGCTGTAGAATAAGGGAAATGGTCACAGGCCAACTGTATGAAGCTTGGCTACTGAAAAGCTGGGCTAGAATGTTTAGGCAGCGCAAGAGGATTGCTCAGCAAATGAGAAGCTGACTTGCAGGTCTTTATCGTCTTTCTGCCAATGGCCAGGATTGGTCCTGGTTTCTGGGATGTGTGGGCCAGAAGAGGAGGGCTAAGTGAGCCCCTTTGAAAAGGTGGGAACTATGCTGTGAGAGCAAGCCCAGGCCAGACTTTACAGTGAGCTTGGCCATCCCCTTTCCACTTTTGTTCACTCCTCATCTCGATTAACATACCAAAACTTTTGCAATTGCATGTATATCAGCCAATCAGTGCTTAGTTTGGGACTCTTACTACATGGTAAGCACTGTACGGGGTTTGGGATTAAAATGATGAATGAGACATAATGATTTCTTGTGGAGCTTAACCAGTGAGGGAGATGTACAATGAACAAGTAATTCTAAATGTGATTAATCATACCAAAGGGGCAATGCACAGTGACTTGGGAGAATATAGTCATGATTTAATCTATTCTGGAGAATCAGGGAAGGTTTGTATTGGACGTGACATTTAAGCTGAGATCCAAGGAATGAGGAGTTTGCTGGAAAGAGTAAGGTGGAGAATGTATAGAGCCATCAGCATAAGCAAAAGCTCTAAGGTAGGATAAAGAGAGATGTGGCTGAATGCCAGCATGGTCAGGTAGGAGAGTTTACACTAGATGAACCTAGGGAGATACAGTAGGAGCTTTATCTTGGAGGATATGAGAAACCATGTTAAGGATTTTAGACCTTGTTCTAAAAGATATAGGAAGTCATTGGAGAGTTTTAACCTCATCATGTTTATGTTTAAAATGATTGCTCTGTCTGTATTATGGAAAATAGGTTGAAAGTGAGCAAAAGTAGAAATGGAGTGTCTGGTTAGGAGGCTATTGCTGTGGTCCAAGTGTGAGATGATGCTGGGCTAGACCAGGGTGATAGTGGGGATGAAGTTAAGTGGATATGTTGGAAAGATGTGTAGGAATAGAATAGACAATTTTGGCCAATTCATTAGATGTGACCAGAAAGAGAGTAGTTGAGAATGACATTCTAAGTTTTGTACTTGAGCAACATGCTAGATGGTAGTGCCGTTTTTTCTAAGACAGATTTTGAGTATACATTTAGTGTAGGGTATTTTGCACTCAGGACTTTCCAAAACATCTAAATGGGCAATTGGATAGATGGGCCTGATATGGAGATGAAGATTTGGAGTCATGGCAGACATCTGTGTGGATGTAGTTACCTCAGCCAGTGGTTTTCCAAGTGTGGTCCCCAGACCAGCAACATCAGTACCACCTGGGAACTTAGATATGCAAATTCTCAGTGCTCAACACAGACCTACTATATCAGAAACTCTGAGTGTGGGGTCTAACAGTATGTATTAATAAGCTTTCCATGTGATTCTGATGTACATTGAAGCTTGAGAACCACTGGCCAAGGTAATGAGAGGTAGATTGAGGGAAAAAAAGAAAGCCTAGGGCATAAGTATATTTGTGTTATTTTACTCCAAAATCAGTCTTAGTTTATGATGAACTTGATGTTATTCTACATTGGGCGATTCTGTCAGCTCGGTATGTCAATGGAGAATGTGACAATCATAACAGGAGTTATGTGGTGCTGAAACTGTACTTTACATTAGGAGTTTTAAAATTGTTCATGTAAGTGTTCTCTTTAGAGATACCTTTTGTGTATGCATAACATAAGTGAAATCCAATTGTTATATCTTTCCAGAGGACTGAGAAAAAAATGCTATGAGTAAGAAAATAAGCATATAAATACTTGTGTTTTCATTAGGTGGAGGTCTTTTCAGGTCAAACTTTCAGTCTGCAAATTATTGAAATACAGGAGTCATGTCGAAGTTACTTTGGTTAAACTCTTTACCTTGGAAACTACTTTTAAAGGGTAGGATGCTATTTGGTAAGCCTTTTAAAGTTGCTTTTGACAGCTAATTTGCTCACATAATAGCATGAGGTTTCTTCTCTTGTGCTTCATATTTTTTAAAAGAGAAATTTTTTTTCCCTTATAATGAACTCTGATAAATATATGAGATAATTGATGGACTACATCTGCATAAAAAGAATTCAAGTTGCTAAATACAATACTCATGACAAATGGAATACATTTAGACTCTTCGGTCCTGGGATTGCCTTCTGTCACAATGCTCAAGAATAATACTGAACATTATGAAAAACTGGAAAGCAGATCAGTAGAAGAGGTTTCTTTAAGCCAGCACTGATGTTTATTTATCATAATGGAAGGCAGGTAATGATAACTTTCACGTAATGGAATCTGTGCTACAGTGCATTCGCTCAACACATTTTCTTTGAATATTGTATTTTTTTTTTCAATAAAAGGTAAAGGAGAGCTTCCTCCTGCCCCATTTAATGGGCAGCTACACGGTAGGCACTAGAAAAAGTAAATTGATGGTTTTCAGATTAGTGGGGAAGATACACATACACACACACGCACGCACACACACACACAGATGATGCAATAGGAATAGGCATTTCACAGGTCAGTAATATGCAAATACCAATGAATGATGCCTAAGAGTGAATGATGAATCTTGAAGGACATGAAGAGTTAGCCAGTATGGAGAGAGGTACTCTGGAATCAGAACACAGTATGTGGGAATGACAGATGGACAGAGGTATTAAAGACCGTGGCACACTCATGGAAGTGCAGGTTGTTCAGGATAGTATGATCAGAGTATTGGGTGCTTAAGAAGGAGCTGCAGCAGTGACACTAGAGAAATAGGTAGATACCTGATTGCAAACACCTTCTGGTACAAAGCTAAGAACTTTGAAGTTTATCTTGAAGACTTTGGGTTGCTATATAAGGATTTTAAATAGGGAAGTCATATACTCAGATTTTCGTTTTGGGAAGATCACTGCACAATATTTTGTTAGTATATTGGAAGGGACAAGCCTAAGATAGACATGGATCGCTCCCAGGTTTTGTCTTCAAGTGAGAAGTCTGTCTATCTCTTTGCCCATTTATTTGTTTTACAGACAAGGTTTGCTACTTGTAAAGATTATAGAATTGGGAGAAGACCCAGGAAAAGTCACAGAGAAGCATTGATCAGACAGATGGGAGGATAAGAAGAACATGGTTCTTAGATGTGTACATGCCTCAGAAGTGGAGGGAGGGGAGAGTTTCGAATAGGAACTAGTGGCCAACAGTGTCCAAAGTTAGAGAGAGATTGAGTAAGGGCTTCATATTATCTATCAGATTTCACCAGTGGGAGTGTCACTGGTCACTTTGAAGAGAGCAGATTTGAGAGGGTATTGGGGGCAGGCAGATGTGGGATTGTTGAGAGCTGAAGACTAAACACTGAAGAGTTAGAGTTGGGGTATATAGTTGTTTCTGTAGTAAGTTGAGCAGTTAAGGAGAATAGGACATAGATTGGTAGGAAGTGGTGACATGTGAGAGGAGTGGTTTTAAATTGCAGGAGGTTTGAGCTTATTTATATGCTTAGGTAAAAGTGCAGTAGAAAGAGATTAAAGGTGCAGAAGAGAGAAGGGAAGACTGATGGATGACAGTCCCTGGGGGAAGTAGAATGGATGGGATCCAGCACAAAGGTGCTGACGTTAGTGATAGAAAAGAATGGATGTGCTTCCCCTGAGAGAAAGTGCAAATAGCAAGGATGGTGTAACTCCAAGTAAGCATCTAAGTGGGCTTTGACTATACACTGTAGGAAAGCATTTCTATGTAGTGTTTTTGTATTCTGTAAGTGTTCTTTCAGATGACGTAGTGGAGCTTGGCTGGACTTAAACACATAATGCCATATTTTGATAATATAATTCCATAATTTGTTACCTCTTCTTTTATGATGTGCACATTGGTTATTATTTTCTTTAACTGTAATACGTACACCAGAAATTAAAATTTGTGTTTAACATCATATACATAGAGAAGAAAATACTGTATTCATTGTATAATACTTACAATACTTATTTATGACAATCATTTTAAGTAAATATATCTTTTTATTCTTAAACTATAAGATGAAATAAGTGACACTCTTTCTGAAGACATTGGTCATAGTATATATCAAACATAGTTTTTGTATTTGCTACTTAATTTTACAATTATTTGCACATTTGCATGTTTTTCAAGGTGATGTGTACTTGGTTTGGCTTAAAAATCTTGTCATTTGTTCAGTCTTCTTCTATAAATGATTTTTGTTCCTACACAGATTGTATTTCTTAATACTTATTTATATATTTTTGCAGCATGATGAGACAATTTGTTGTTGTTATTGCCATCGAGTTGATTCCTTCTCCTAGCGACCCTGTGGCAGAGTGGAACCCTGCCCTGTCTTTTTGCACCATCCTCTCCCCTTCCATCGCTATGTCAGACAATGCTCAGCTGCTATTCACAGGGTTTTCATGGCCAATTTTTTTAAAAGTGGGTGGCCACGTCTTTCTTCCTAGTCTGTCTTCGTTTGGAGCTCTGCTGAAACCTGTCCATCATGGGTGACCCTGCTGGTATTTGAAATACCAGTGGCATAGCTTCCAGCATTACAGCAGCACACAACTGCCACAGTATGACAACAGACAGAAGGGCAGCGTGGTTCCTTTACCTGGAAATAAACCTGGCTGCTGTCGTGAGCACCATGTCTTAACCACTAGACCACCAGAGCTGACTTGATGAGACAATATAATCATGCAAAAACTTGAAAAAGATTGATATTTGTTGTCACAAGAAAAAGACTCACATAAAGGTGTTTCTTAAATGCTGCTTTTGATATAAATTTCCATGGCAGCCTCCCTAGTCTCCACACACTCTCCTGCTAACATAATCAAATCATGCCTGGGTCTGTGGTCTCAGACAGGGGCAGCTTTTCCGGTAGACGTGGCACAGTCCTGAGGCCGGTGTTCTGAGCCTGGGGTCCTCTTTCCCTGCATGGCTCTGGCTGTTGTGCCTTATCTGGTCACTGGGCCTTACTCCACCTACTTTAGAAGCAAGAAACAGTGGGCAAGATTTGCAGATGCCTCCAGGTTACCCGAGACCAGCAAAGATAGTTTGTATAGAAATGTGAAGTTTTATTCATATCTCTACCCTAGGGGTACAGTTTTCATTTTTCAGTTTTTGTCGAGGTTGAATCTTTGAAACCAGCAAGTTTAGCATTTTGCCATTGTGTTTTCCCATTGCTCCCACCACAAAGCTAAAACCTATTACTGGAAGCCTGCCCTGGGCCAAACCATGAAATAAGTGAAGTTTGTCTTAGACATCTGCTGCCTCCCTTTTCTAACTCTGCCAGCTCCCAAACACCTAATACTCTTGAGTTCCTCCTGCCTGGGGGGTTTCTCATAGTGTTAGTGATTGATTGCATCCTAATAGCCTACATCTTCCAGGGAATCAGCTTTTTAAGAGACTCTCTGGGAGGAGTAATATATAACACATAGGAATAAATCTCTAATGGCAAAATTTAAAACATCATTGGGGGTTGTTGATGAGTGAGAAAATTGGGGGCAGAGTCCTTCTAATTCTGAAGCAGTGTATAAGTGACTGCTTTCTCTGCTCTTTCTGTAAAGCTGGGGTTATTATTAATAACTAGTGCCGATTAAAAATCCCTTGAATTATCATACTTAAATATGATAATATACAGGCATGAATGGGCTAGAATTTCCTATTCTTCTTTGAAGAATATACTCTGTAATGATATAAAGAATGAAACGAGACTATTTTTATACAATGGGTCATGAACTCATAGACATGAGGGAATGATCATTGTTTAGCATTTCAGTTTGTGGTTTATCTTGGAATCATATTTTAATTAACCCAGCCAACACCTTTGTGAGTGATAAGTAATATTATCCCTGGAGTATAGTGTATAGGAAAAAATGGTAATCTAATATGAAACCTTGAGAGAGAAAAAAATACTGCCTTTATCTAGTCGGTTCAAGATTGGGTTAAAGAGATAGCTCAGGGTTAAGAGTCTCCTGCTAAGAAGTTCACCAGTAAATCAGTGAGAGAATTGGAAGAAGAACATCTGATCTTCTGGCCTCTTAGGGCACAGAGTCACTGTTTCCTTTGAGGCTATGTTTATAATCACAGTTAGTGACCTCAGGAGACCACCGCTCCTAGCAATGAAGCAGATGGCATGCTTGCCCCATCACCTTACAGCTCATGAGCCATAATGCTAGCCGAGTGGGATGCGAATGTTAAATAATAACAAATTAGGCTATGTTGAAATCATGGCATTGAATATATCTCAGTAACTTTCTGTTTCCAAAGGACTTTACAGTTATATTTATAACACATTCAAACTACTTAAAATTCCTCTAATTAAAAATCACTATGCTTCTTTTCAATGCTTAAAGAAATAGCTATCTGGTGGGACCGTACATCTTCTGATGGTGAATTTGTATTTAGAAGGAAGAAAGGTTATCAGCTCCACAACTGGGTGAGGTCCTATAAAAGTTTATTGAAATATAGCATATTAGCACTAAAAGGAATCTTGGAGTTTGGGAGGAAATTAATTTGTAATTGGGATCCTTAGACCAAACTCATTATCAAAACCACCCAGATAACAGGGTATGAAGTAAGTTAAGGGTGGCCTTTGAGGAAGCAAGCTTTCTGAAACATTGGAAAGCTAGGGCAGAGAGATTGATCAAGTCCATCCAGGCCCTGACTCTGTGCTCTCCATCTGGATGAGGCTGTGACCTTACTCTGCTGAGTTTGATTCAAGAAGTAGGAGAGCTGCTGTTTGTAAACATTCCTTTAAATGGAAGCTTGTCTATATCAGTGTAAGTTCTTTCTGGGTAAGTGACTTTAACCACATGTATAAAAGGGCAGTGACATGGCAATAATTTGGCTGTTTCACAGATCTGGCAGGAAGATTCCATATCCTTGACTAATTAAATTGAGACTTAGTCTAATCCTACAGTGAGCATATGTAAGTTCAATTAAACCTCAATTTACAGAGGAGGGAAATGGAGTTTATGGAAGAAAAATGACTAAACTGACAGACATCATTAGTGCCAGAGCTGGAGATGGAACCCAGGTCTCTTGACTCTGCCCTAATGCGCTTTTATGATAGTCTGTAGCCTCGTGACTCAGAAGAGAAAACTCTGACCCCATGGTTTCTGTTAATGACACCACCAGATTTCAGTCATTTTTGCCTTCATTCATGTATTCATTCATTTAAAAAATCTTCAGTAAGTACCTGCAGTGGTAAAGATACAACAATGAACAAAACAAATCAAAGTCCCTGCCCTCGTGACCCTTATAGTCGAGGAAGACAGACAATAAACTAAATAAGATATGACTTAAACGTTTAAATTCATTTAAAATATGTTAGATGAGGGTAAGGGCCATGAAAAAAAGATAAGGTGGAAAAGAGGCATGGGGTTGTATGTGTGAGTGGGCTGCTGTGATTTTAAATAGAGCAATCAGGGAAGACCTCACTGACGAGTAATCAATCATTTTCCCAGTCATGTAACTTCTACTCCGTAATGCCTGCAAAATGTATTTCTCTTTCCATTACCCTGAATAGAAACAGAAAACTCTCACTGTATCTCTTCTTCACTGCAGATTGTCTCTGTCTCTGTCTCTCTCTCATAATCTAAGGCATCCATTATCCTGCCTCCAGCCTAATTGTCAAGAAATCAGACCTGAATCATATCACTCCCCGACTCTGAAATCTTCAGTGATTCCTTAGTCAGCACAGCCTCCCCATCAGGACATCCAAGCCTTTTGTGATGAGGCCATATGTCCTCTTCTTTTCCGAGTTCCCTGCTTGCAGGGCCACTTGCTGGTCCCCTTCTCCATCTTTGCTCATTGTTTCCTCCTTTAGGAATGCTTTTCCACCAGTTGAAACTCTGACCATTTTTCACAGTCCGTCTCAAATGATGTCCCTTTGCATAAAGTTTTTCCTAATCCCTTCCTATTCCCTCCTACAAAAAAAAAAAAAAAAAATCTAGTTAGCTTCTTGAGGGTAAGAATTGATCTCTTAATCATCTTTTCATTAGCACAGCTCTTGACACGTTGTAACTGCTCCATAAGAGTTTGCTAAATCAAATTGAATGATACTTATCAGATTCCACTGAGAGTCAGAAATCTGAACAAAAAGTTGAGATTTCAGTTTGGGTTCAGTATACTGCTCATGAAAATGTAGCCAAGGCGTAGGAGAAAACGTATTTAATAGAATATATTTCAAACAAGAAGAGGCTTTCGATAATATAGCCTATTCTATGTTCAGAGACAGTTGGAGAGAGAATGTACTCACGTGAATTTATGTGGGAAGCTGGCTGTCAGTTGAGCCATGTGGAAATGAATCTGCCTTAAACTGTTTTCTGCTAAAATAAGCAACATTTTAGAAATGTTGTCTATCTCTTTAGTTAGTACTAAATTATCCCACAGCTCTCGGAAGCTCATCAAGTTAATAATTGTTTCCAATGATCCGTAAACAAGCTTGCTTTAAACAATTAACCCTTTTGCTTATTTGTGTAAAAGACTCAGATAACAAAGGATTGGAAGTGGATACGATCAATTCAGGATATCAGCGTCCTCACCCGTTGGTTCCTACCCTAAGGAGTACCATGCTGCAGGTTGTGGGTACCAAAGCCTTGCCTGTTGGAGATTTAGCATTTTCTCTACCCCAAATCCACATTTACCATGACCCAGGAGCCGCTTCTTCAGTGGTGAACAGAGTCTGGGGATGGATGGCTGCTTCTCTACCCAGCGTCTCTGGCATCAGGGTGGTAGGGCAGCCTCCCAGTTGACCACATGAATTTTCCGTGGATGCCAACCTTACTGTCTAATCTTCCCTGTAACTACTCAGTCAACTTCTGGTCTGTTTTGGTTTCTAGTTTGTAATCAATTCATGGCTAGTGCAGGTATCCAGCCCTAAATTCCCCCTCCAGAGATTGGATTCCTGTTGGGCACAAACTCAAAATAATTCCTTCTCAGAGGATTAGTTTCTCCCAGGCAAGTTTTCCAGAGGTGTATTTGCCAAGAGGGTACATGTAAAACAATAAAACAAACAAAATCTCCATCTGCTGTTTCTAGAAGAAATGATTGGGAAATACCTTTCCTACCTTATCAGACTCGTTGGGCAAGCTCATAGACCCAAATCTGGATCTCTTCTCTTAGATGGTTGAGGCCTTTTAATCCTACATAATTTTGATGATAGAAGAGCCCACTGCCCTTATTCATGTGACTGTCATGATCTCATTTTAAGAAGAGGCTAGTGAAAAGCATTGAATTGTTACGATGGAGATTTTTTTTGAGATTTTGTGTGTTAGTATTTCATTTTAAGTGTTAATACTTTATTGGTTAGGAATGTAATTGGGGATTTTTCTTACACTCTGAAGCTGAGTGTGGAGAATCATGACTGTACTTATTATGTTTCTCTGAACATTCCATCACCCACCCAATCACCCTATTCAGAATCTTAGGAGTCATTTTTAGATATCTAAAACCTGTGTGTTCTACCTTTTAAATACCACTTCTTATTAAGGTCACCAGTGACCTCCATGTTACAATATCCAATGAACACATCTTAATCCTCATTTTTTTTTGACTGTCAGTTAAGATGACACAGATGCTCCTTCCCTCTTCCTTGAAATAACTTTCCTCATTTGGCTTCCTGTGAAGCCACGCTCTCCTGGTGTTCCTCCTATTTCCCTAGTCACACCCCAGTCTTCTTTGCCTGTTCTTCCTCCTCTTTCTGATCTCTCATTACTGGAGTCCCCAGTGCTCAGTTCTTGGACTTTTCTCTAACAACTCTAACTCTCTTGGTGGTTTCATTCAAGCTCATGGTTTTAAATGCCATTTATATGCTGATGATTCCCAAATTTATATCTCTATCCCAGACTTCTCTCCTGAACTACAGAGTTATATATACAATGATCCACTTCTCATCTCCATGTAGGTGTCTAATTAGATTTGAAGTCTAATAGATCCAAAGCAGAACTCCTGATCATTCCCATCAAACTTGCTTCTCCTCAGAAAATGGCTGTTTTATCCTTCTAGGTTCTCAGGCCAAAATCTTGGGGTTATGCTTGACTCGTCTCTTTTTCTCATACTCCACATCCAACCTGTCAGCAAATCTTGTTGGTTCTATCTTCAAAATATCCAGAATACAGGTACTTCTCACTACCTCTACCTCTCAAAGCCGCCATCGTCTTTCATCTGCTTATGATAACGACCTCCTAACTGGTCTCCCTGTTTCCGCCCTTGGCACCCTATCATCTTTTCTCAAAACACCAGTCACGGATACCATGTCACTTTTCTACTTCAAACTCTTCAATGTTTTCTCATCTTTTTATGACTCTCTTTCCAATCATAATGCCCGAGCCACACTGGCCTCCTTGCTCTTCATCCCTGAGCAAACATATAGGACCAGGCTGTGAAACCAAACCAACATGAATCAGAGATTTTACTCAATATTACTTTATTAAATAATGTCAAGGATACAGGCAATCAAAAGGCTTAGACAAACTAGAGAGAGGTCCAGGATATCAAGAGCAGCTCACAAGGTCCTTCCCACATTGGATATGATCCTCTGGCTTAGAATAGATGAGGAATCCAAGTGAGGTTCATGAGATTACCTCACACAGCAGGAATCTTTAAGTTATGAAACATCTCCATTTTATACTCTAGAGAGTTGTATCTGTTTATGATACAGATATGATACATATCTGATATGATGTGATACAGGGATACATACCTCGTAAATCTTAGGTTCTATTTACTATAGATAATCCTTAGCTAGAGACATCTTGCTACAGGCACTTCAGAGATTATGTCTTCCTCCTGGGTAAATACAATTAGTCTACTTATCCAGAAGTCCAGGTGACAAGGGGTCTAGGTACCCAGACCTAGACCTGTACCCAATTCTGACCCTTCTACCTCCTCCCCAACTCGTTCCTTCCACTCGTGCAAGCACAGTCCTGCTACAGGACTGTTGCACTTGATCTTCCCTCTTATTGAAATGCTCTGGATGCAGATATTCTCATAGCCTCCTCCTTAAGTTCCTTCAGATCTTTACTAACCTTCTTAGTGAGATTTCAACCCCACTCCCTGATACATTCTTGTCCTTTTCCCAGCCTTTTTCTCTTTTCTACTTTTCCCCATCTCAAATACTATTATTTCATTTATTTACCTTGTTTATAGATTGTTTGTGCCATTAGAATATAAGTTACATAAGTGTAGAGATTTTTATTCACTGCTGAATCCCTAGTGCCTAGAACAGTACCCCACCACGAGGTGTTCTCACTCTATTTGTTGTTTCTCCATCCCTACATTATTTCTCATGTAGGTTACTGCAGTCATCTCCTAACCCACTTCTGGCATATTGTTTCCAACGTGATCTCTCTAAAACTCAAATCTGGTCATATCTCACTCCTGCTTAAAATTCTTTAGTGGGTCCCAATAGCCTTTAGGATAAACTCCAGATTTCTTAACATGACACCCAAGGCCCTGCTTACTTCTCTAACTTCATTGCAGTCTCTCTCTGACTCATACTTATGTGCCTTTCCCCATGAAGGTCTTAATGTAGTTTATTCCTGAATTTCTGTACCTGAAATGACCTATCTGAATCATTTGAATAACTAGCTCCTTGTCGATTTAGCCTAAGGCTCTTTCCTGTAATGTTTCTCCTTATTCCCTTTAGTCTAGATTAAGAGTTCTTCTATAGCAACCAGTGCCTGTCTCTGCTATAGCTTGTACACATTATGTAATAATTGCCCTTGAATGTATAAGTCCTATTCACTAGACTTCAAGTTTCTTGTGTTCTATTCATTTTGTATCTCCAATATATTTGGTAATTTGGTTCATAGTAGGCAATCCATTTGTGTTGAATGAATGAAGCCCTAAACCAAAGAATAAAGGGCCTTTGGATAGGTAGGAGCTTTTAAAAAATAGTTCTGACTTGGTTACACAATACACAGAAGAATGTCTCCTTAATCAGTTCTCAAAGTAGTATACACCAGGTGGTATACCCAAAGAGCAGCAACTAAGTAGGTATCCCTCCTGGGATCAAATCTGAGAGGGAGATGATGTTGTTGGTGAAGCTGGGGAATGCACAGGGAATATTATGCAGTGCTTTTCCTTCAAAGTGCTAAATTTTGAGAGAGCAACTTTGAAGAGGAGACTTGCTTATCTTTGCCCACTCTTATAGGCTCTGGAGAAATTCACCATAATTAAATACTTGTCATATTATTAAATAGGTCAATTTAAAGATGTTAATGGAAATTTATTGACCCATAATCTTGTTGTATTATACTGTGAATCAAGTGTTAAGTAGAGAAGGGCACATTTTCCACTGAGATTCACAACTCTTGGCTTCTAGAATTTTTATTCTTGATTCCAAATATTCAGATTTATAATTTCCAATACCACAATTATTTATCCCCATGTGTATTTATACTGAAATCTAAGATTAATAAAAATAATGAAAATAACCTACCTTATACCAGACTCTGCTATGTAATGAACTGACCAAGGGGCCATATAGCTTAATCTCAGTATTGTAGAATTCGGATTACAATTTAGGTAATTAATTTTTTTGTTTCCCCATTTAATTATCTGCTAGTGACTATAAATATAAGTATTAAAAAATGGAATTTTAACGTATTAATTTTTTGAATATACTTTTCTTCATAATTCCAGTATTTTTTAAATTTTTTTGTGAGGAAGATCGGCCCTGAGCTAACATCTGCCAATCCTTCTCTTTTTGCTGAGGAAGACTGGCCCTGGGCTAATGTCCATGCCCATCTTCCTCTACTTTATATGGGACGCTGCCACAGCATGGCTTGACAAGCGGTGCATCGGTGCATGTCCAGGATCTGAACTGGCAAACCCTAGGCAGCGGAGTGCGCACACCTAACCGCTTGCGCCACCGGGCCGGCCCCATAAATCCAGTATTTTAAAGGGGGCTATTATAAATATGAGCCATTATGTAGAAGATATAGAAACATGAGTGAGCAGAGTGGGAGGTACTCAGCGATTAATTGCCCTTCCTGCTGTTTGTGAACATATTTTATATTTTACCCTTGACCTTCTTGTTTTCAATCAGTTCACCTTTTTTCATCTCGAGCATGTACATTGTACTTCTTTGTGATCACCCCACATTTAAGGGATGACATGTTAACAAATCTTTAATTTATTTCTCCAAATATCTGCTTCATTCAAATTTGTGATAAAGGAAGCATATAGGAACAACTCTTAGTTATTATTTTATTGATGTTCCATGAATTTCTTTACTAGCCCTCATGCAAAGTTGTGGGATTTAGTAATTATACATCATTGTTCTAGGAAACATGCCTTGCTTAATTATTGAGCAAAAGTCCTTTGAAAAAGGTGTTTTAAAGATGTATTGGCCATATATTTTGTACCAATGTAATCATTCACTGTGTTGTTTAAGCAAATAAGCTACTTTAAATAAGCTCATAATGAGTTTTTAATTTATAGAGAAATGAATCAGTAGGGCAAAGAGAGGTGCAAAGTCTTAGAAGAATTTGCCTTGTATAATAATTGAAGAATCACTTGAGTAAAATCCCCACTGAACTAGCTTTTGTTGGACGAAAGAATGCAATTATATTAAAAATTAATACTTCAGTGTAATATGAAACCAATGCTGCCTGAATTATTATGTGCCAAATTAGGTTGCTGTAAACAATAACAAAATGGGTGACTGTGCAAATGAAAGCACTGAGTTATTTAAACTTGCAGCAGCATGTGTAATGAGATGCAGTGAAAGCAGAAAATGTTTAATTTAGTAACGGGTGACCTGAATCAATCTGTCCTACAAAATGATAGGCTTTTCGACTGATTTTCAGTTAAAACAAAATAACTGAATAACCACCCCTATTAATATATAATATGGACTATTTCATATTATTCTTTTTTAGTAAGAGAAATGACGACTTTCACTGGGAATTATTATGAGTTCCATGCGAAACACTGCCAACCAAATTAAGTCTTTGTTGGTTTTTTCCCTTAGAGAATCTGAGAATGTTTCATGTTTCTTTCTGCTTGGATTGTATTAAGATCATAATCTAATAAACACCTTGAAGGAAAAACTTGTTTTGGTATTTGTCTGGAATATAATTTTGTAAGTCTAGTCTACTTTTTTAAATTGTAGGTAAGATGAGTAAATTAAAAATGATGCACTCATCTGATATTTAGAAAGTTCCCTGGAGTTGATGATCGACCCAGATATTTTTCAGTAGATAAAGCAGGTACTTCTTCTTGAAACTGCTTCTTGCCATTGTGTTTTCCGTCTTTTAGAGTTAGTGCACTATCATCACAGTTCAGGTATTTTGAAAACTTCTTTCTCAGAGGGCAGTATGTGATAATTCAAGGTGGCAATTCAGGGCAGACGGTTGAATTACTGAAGAGCCACCTTGCATCACTTCGGGGATACTCAATCTTAGGATTATCCTGTGATATGGAAAAACATTTTACATTTTTAGTCAATTTTAAAAAACTTTTCAGTTTAGGAAGCATGATCTTCTATGAACAATGGACATAGAGTGAACATCTGTGGTGAGAATGAGAAGCTGCAAGTATCTTTTAAAAATGAAACTGCTTATTAGTAAATGTGGAGTACAGTTACTGTCTTAATCCTCCTTCAATGGATGTTTCCTTGATATATCTTATTCATTTGGAGTTGGTTTCTAAACTGAATTAGAAGAGGAAAATAACATGTACCCTCTTATGCAGTGAACCAGAATGTGTCCCTAAAGTCACACTTGTAACCCATTTAGGGTTAGGAATTTTATTGTATTTCTTTTTCACATCTGCACCGTTATGAAAGGGATATTTTTAGAAAATATTGAATATTAGATTCAATCATTATTTTTCAAATTCAAAAATTATTTTAGTTCATATATGCATCAGTTGCAGATGTGGAACCTTAAATCTGTTTGATTTAAAGGCGAAATGAACCTTTACATTTACATATGCTGTTTTGTAACTCTGCAACTTTGACGAACAGATGTTTTTGTATTAAAAAACTTAGCATAATACTTTAAAACAAGGAAAAAGAGTAGAATATTTTTTTATAAGCTTGCTAGAATATTATCTAAATCAAGAGACTAATACTTTGGTTTTAAATAAAAACAATCTCACTTTTCCGAGGAAACAACATGCAATGTATCATATAAATCTTTATGCTGTAGTTTCATTTTGGAGAGAAAATTTTTTATGGTTTATTCTTTTTAAATGACGAGCCTGTAGAATGTTATAGCTATTGAATATCTCTAAGAAATAGGAAAACAAAAACAAAAACAAAAACAAAACCGTTTATTGTTTCCAGAAACATTCCTTGGTGATCGTGGCTTTGAATAATAGAATACAGGTAAAGCTAGTATGTGGGAGTTATTTTCTGGTTAGAAACAGCAGATACATGATAATCTTTTCTTTAAAAGAATTTTAATGTCTAATCAAAGCTTCGGTTTGGGCAATAATTATTACAGGAAACTGTCTGTACTCTGAGTGTTCTGGAAATGCCTGTGTTAACCAGAGCATGAGATTTGGAATAAGCAGATTTCAGTTCAAATCCTGGCTCATCTATCTGTGGGCCCTTTACTTTTTTAAATCTTGGACATGTTCCTTATCTTCCCTGAGCCTCATTTTCCTCACTTGTAAACCTGTGTTCCTAATCGATAACACACGGGATTTTATTAGGGTAAAATGACATATATATGAACATTTTTATTAATTATACACTATAATAATATTATTATTATAAGGTTATCTGTGAAGAAATCCTATAATGAATCATTTTAAGTGGAGAATTTCTTTGTAAAGTGAATAATCACCACCTTCCTTTCTCTCCCTACCTGTCTCATCGTTCCTTTCTTCCATTAATTTTGTACTTTGAAATTTTCAAATGCTGTGTTTAAAATTGTGTCTGTCAGGGGCCGGCCTGGTGGTGTAGTGGTTAAGTTTGCATGCTCTCCTTCGGTGGGGCCCAGGGTTCGCAGGTTCGGATCCCGGGCACCGACCCACAGTGCTCATCAAGCCATGCTGTGGCAGGCGTCCCACATACAAAATAGAGGAAGATGGGCACAGATGTTAGCACAGAGCCAGTCTTCCTCAGCAAAAAGAGGAGGATTGGGAGCAGATGTTAGCTCAGGGCCAATCTTCCTCAGCAAAAAGAGGAGGATTGGCAGCAGATGTTAGCTCAGGGCTGATCTTCCTCACCAAATAAATAAATAAATAAAAATAAATAAATAAAATTGTGTCTGTCAATATTGTACTTGTGATATATTTAAGAATGCATTTTAGCCTCATGGAAAAGATGGTATTCAATTTGTGGTTGAGGTGTATTTGTTTTCTTTAATTATGATATTTAAGGTACTTTTTGGAAGAGAAATTAGTCTCTCAGTATTGGCACCCATTTTTATCACTGTGGAATGAAATGCTTTAAAAACGTATTGGTAACATGTATTTCATTTCCTCCGTGTCTTTTTATGGCTTGATGGCTCATTTATTTTTAGCGCTGAATAATATTCCCTTGTCTGGATGTACCACACCCATTTATTTATCCATTCATCTACTGAAGGACATCTTGGTTGCTTCCAAGTTTTGGCAATTATGAATAAAGCTGCTATAAACATCCATGTGCAGGTTTTTGTGTGTGACATACATTTCAAGTCTTTTGAGTAAATACTGAGGAACGCGATTGTGAGTATTTGCAATCAATTTTGATGTTAGTTTGAATACCAGTTAAGCAAAATATTATTCCCCAGTAAAGAATTCCATTGTTCTCATTGGTAGACCTACATTTCAAAAGAAGTCTATCCAATTATTATTATATTTTGTTTTTTATGAATAAAAATCTGTGGAAATGGAAAAAATGTGTTGGTGGTTGTAGTTACAATCGTAGAGATTGTTGGAGTGGAGGTGGAATTGCTATAGAATTGGCAGTTTGATTGGTCCAGAACTACTCCATGTATTAGTTTGGAATATAGATTAAAATGTAATGTGATTGTATCTGGGTATGGGTTCATGGGTAATTAAAAACTTTTTTACATCATGTTAATTGAATTATACTTGAGAGTTGCATGAATGTTTGCCATGTAAAAATTGTCATTGTTAGAGAGCTTAAGATTTTCTTCCAGAAACAAAATATACACACTAGATGAGTATTTTTATGTAGGCTAATTTTTTTTTTTGCCTATAAAATATCAATATATTTAGGCCATTAATTATACACTAAACTACTATTAGGTATGCTGACAGTCCACCCTGATGATTAAAATAGCACTTTGAGTACAATATTTGGTAATGAAGTGTCCTATTTCAGAGGTATTTTTCATCTGTGAAATAGCTTTCTTGTGTTTATTTCTGTTTACCCCATCAGAGATTGATAGGTGAAAACGAAAATGTTTCGTATTTGTTATGGTCCATATTTGTAAGCTTTCCCCTTTGGAGATTTGCATATATTCAAAGACTTTTAGGATCATTCCTAAGTGGATAGCTTAGAACTATCCACTTTTCTTTGAGATGAGCAAAACCAAACCAACCAAGGCAAATAGATTTCTGCTTAAATGAGAGCTAGTGAACTTGTTTTTCTCCACCATTCATAGCCACCAAAGCAAAGTTTTTAAAGCCTTCATCACTCAGAAATCTTTTCCAATGAAGCTATTTGGGGAAAAAACGCGTGGCTCAAATCAGAGGTAACTTGATGCATGTATTCTGTGTCTTAGTAAATTGGTTCTAAGTGGCCTGGTAATCTGTGGAGTTGGGTAATTTCTGCAAATATTTTATTTGGTACTTCAGTGTTTTGTGAAACATCGATGCAGTTGCTGTTATTTAAAAATCAATATATTTCACCTAAGAATCTTGATTTCTTGTTTTCTTTAAATATTAGATCAGGCCGTGCTGCACCCACACCGCTGCGTGGCAGTGGGTTTCTGGGGCTGAGTTATCATTCTCCGGCTTAGTTCACTAAGGGTTCTGCTGGGCCTATTCACTTACTTCCATTACTTCCCTGACTTTTATAAGCATTTGACTTTGTGAATCTTGGCCTAAATACTTCTCTGACACTAGATAAAGTTGTATGTAGCAGGTTTTGAGAGTCCTAATACCCATTGATAAATATTTCGTGATTCTGTGATAACAAACTTTGATCCCAATTAGCTTGTATGATCTTTCTGAAACACAAACTTTAGCCTCCTCTGATTAAAGCCTTTTGAGATAGTCCCTCCTCAGATCTTTGATGTGGCTTTTCATGACCTTGGCCTTGCCTTTCTCTCAAGAGCTTTATTTTCTGGCAGTCCCCACAGCCAAACGGAATCACATCTAGCTTCCTCTTACCTCTGAGCCTTGTGCGTGCTGTAGCCTAGAGTGCTCTCCCACCCTTGTTCATCTGGCTCACACATCAGCCTCCTCCTCCCTGGACAGCCCTCCCTAGCATTCACTCTTCTCCTGGGGCGTGCCCACCGCGCCTGGCCACCTGGCTGTGAGCTCCTTGAGACATGGCAGGCACCATCTTTTGCTACACTCTATGCCTACTCACTGTACCTGTGAGTATTTATTCAGTAAATGGCTCTTAAGTTTTTTTGGTGTCATTTGTATGTCATAATTCTCTCATGGCATTGAACTTTAGATAGTTTATGTTTTGGGGAATGTCTAACTTTAGTGGTGAATGACAGGTCTCCTCCATAAATACTCTAGGCGAGACCTTTATCACATAAAATTTTACTGTATTACAATGAGTCTTTTTATCTTCCATATCCTCTTTCTTAGCATATTTTCTACTTATGATAAAATTGGAAACCTTTGTAGAAATTATAGGAAGCCTCAGCAATATTAGTAGTCTATGAAAGTTTTATAACTCTCATTGTCATTATTTTTATTTTTAAAGAGAGCATTTTATATAGATACAAAAACTCAATCTTTGTTGTTATAAATAATAACATTGTCAATCATAGTAGCTTTTTAAATGTAGTTTCCAGCAAGACTCCAACGTTTTAGAATAACCTGCAATAGAAAACACCATTTTCTGATGCTCAAGACTTAAAACAAGTTCATGCATCTGAAACAATATCAGAAGATATCTCGGAATAATTATCTGCATATTGTGCCAATGTTACTAATCTTAAATAGAGTCTTCACAAGTTCTTAAAAACAGAATTTTAATTTAAATGCTCAAAAAGCCCAGTTTAGTTTTGGCTTCAAGCCTAATGCAGCATTGGAACCACATTTTGTTCATCAGAGGCTGGTATTCTTTTCCTTTCCTGCCTGCCATCCCATCCCAAGTTATTCCCTGTCCCTTTTCCAATGGTGATGTCCACTAGCCTTTCTCTTCTCAAATCATGTGACAGCTATTTAAAATATACTTATGACAATATTTAGGGTTCTTGCTGATCTGCCATGATATTGTATCTATGGAACCCATTTGCCAGGTCTGAGTTTATACTGCCCAGTTCAGAATTTTTCCCTTTGTCATATTTCTATTAGATAGCCCCGTATATAAACTTAGAGAAACATTGGTGCACACACACACACACACACACACAAACACTTTGATTTTATTTTCATTTGTTGGTTGATGATGCCTACCTTTTATATGTACCACCAGCTGAATATACTGTTGCTTCATTTGAACTCATTTCTAAGGGAAATAATCCTGCATGTAGCCTTAGAATAGAGAGGAACATCATTCTCCACACTCTTGAATGACCTACTTTAGGAAGTGATTATTGGTAAGATTCTGAGAAATGCTCTCTTCTCACTTGGTTAAAACAAATTCTGCTTCTCTTTCTGTTCATGTCACAGTTTTCACAGATATGAGAATGTTTTGTTAGGATAGAGCGTACTAGGTAGGCCTTCAGACGTGTTCTTGTACTGGGGACTAAAACTCAAGAAGAAAGAGATGATAGAGTGGCATTACATTTTTAGGAAGTTCTTTTTCCTTTTAGGAAGTTCAATAGATGTAATATTGTTCCCCCAAATGGATGGTTTTATATCCTTAGAAGCAGTTTCTAAGTATTTAGTAACAAGAAGCAAGATGTATGGAGTTGAGTCTTTAAAGTTGAAAATTTTGCTTCTCTAAAACATGTAACTTTCCTGTCTTATAGGATTGCATTCCAATACATGATGGTCATAAAGATCTATTGTTGTTGTTGAAATTACTATTCCACACAAGAATATCAACTTTAACAACTTGGGGGTTTACTAGTGCAGTTTATATTTCTATTGATGTGCTTCAGTTTTATTGCAGCTTTTAATTCTATAACAGATTTAGGTGGAGAATTACTAGTGATAGAGAACATTTTCAGCATAGTATTTCACAATTCAACATTTAATAAATAAATATTTCATATTCAGAATAATAAATATTTCTGGAATGATCGAATGACCAGTGAATAAGGCAGCATCATACCATGTTTTAAAAAATTGCCATTGTTTCTTCTGAAGACAATGGCTATTTACTTAAGGGTAAAAAGAATAAGGCAGTTCTTTTAGTAACAATATTTTTTACCTTCAGACATTTGAGTCACAAGAAAAGTGCACAAAAAGAGATTTGTTATGTGACAGAAAAAGAATCTTAAATTCTCCTTTTTATTCCCTAGTAAAATACAGCCTAGTAAATATAACAAGTTATAGAAGACCAGATAATAGATTGTTTCTAAATAATTGAGTCATTATAAAAGATAATAGTATGTCAGAGTCCAAACTTAATTAGTTGAGGAATATTTATAAATTTCTTTCTCTTTCCTTTTTGGAAAAATTCTACCATGTTCCTCTTTTTAGCCTCCCAAATTTGCTCTCCTTTCATCAGCAGTCATGATCTACTTGTGCTGTGGGCTTTGGCTGAGGTGGAGGGACATTTAGAGTGGTCATCTAACATGTCTGGCGATTTGGTGACGCATGAGGCCTTCAGATCCAAGAGGGTTGGGAAAAAAAATCCCAGCAAGCTCATTTGTGTGATATGAATGGCTCACTAGGTGAAATGCAGCTGATGCAAAAAAAGTACCCAGGCTGCTTAGTGAATCTTGCTTTGTAGCCTGTTAGATTTTTCACCCCTCCAGAATCCACTTTTTCTCACTCTTCTTTTAACTGGGCCCCTGGATTGTGAAGTATGGTTGTGACGTGGTTCCCTTTTGTTTTCTTCGATGCTCTGGAGTTGGAGCTATAAAAGGCAGATTCATTTATTCTTTAGTTGAATCGGAATGACTGCAATTCCACAAACAAATTGGGCTTTAGTGAGGAGTGCTTTGTCATAAATAATCTTGGAAGAGATTGCCTTCTCTCCTAGCTGATACACCTCAGCTGTACAACTGTATGTTAAAATCACTGTCTCAAAGGGACTGATTTATTGCTGACCTGAGTGATCCCTGAGCAATGTACACCTGTCCTCGTTCTGCTCTATTGTTGCTGTTTGTATTTCCCTAAAGCGTATTCAGCAAAAGTTTATGGTAAAGGAAACAAATATTCTATTTTCCAAATTCTTTTCATTTCAGCCTCCATTTTTAAAAAAAGTCAGTTCTGTGCTGTGCAGCTCTCTCAGTGAATAATTCTTCATGATCTGGAAAGAAAACCTATTTCATAGATTGGTTAAGGACATTTTCCATGGTTGGGTCAGCAGAATCATATTTTTCACATATAGTGTTAGGACATTTTAAACTTTAACAACATGTTTTTGCTCGAGGCTTCAAATACCTTACCAATACCTGAAATGCTTCTTTTTGTTGACTGTAAAAATATTTTTTTTCCCCTTTAAGTGTATTTACTTCATTTTGTTTCAAGTTATTCAGTTCCGTAAATCAGCTGGAGACATAGAAAAATCTGGTATTTTCCTCCTTGGTGGAAAATACATATATATAAAGTATGTACTTTATACTTAGGTATAAGGATAAAAGTTCAAGCACAGCATACAGTTGGCTAGACCCTTGGTACTTAACTATAAATGCTGTAACATGTAGCACTTTGCTTAATTCATAAGTGCTGCTGTGGTCAGTTCTACTATTTCAGTAACAATCATTTCATACAAGTAGGCTAGGTGGGCATTAATTTTTTAAACATTTTTTTTTGCTTGACACTTTACACATGTTATTTAACTTGATGTAAATATTATCTCCATTTTTATAGATGAGAAATCTAACACTTAGAACTGTTAAATGACTTCCCCTCATGTCATATAGCTAGTAGGTTGTAGAGCCAGAATTTGCATCTATGTCTATCTAGCTTCAAAGCTTATGTATTTCATCTTTGCCTACTATTCACGATCTTGTGGAATAAAGTTTTTATAGAGCAAATCATATTTTCAATTTGATACATGATAGAAAATAACAGTGAATATATTTTTGAAGTGACTATTTTTTTGCGAAGATCTATTTGTAACTTTGAATTATTGTATGTTTTCCTCAAATGGGGCACACCCGTAGTGACTTCAGTGTATTAAGAAATGTTTTAGATGGATACCTTCTTGTTGGTAATATTCAAAAGCATATTAAATTAATAGTTTTTATAAAATAAGATGCAAATGTAAATTAAATATTTGCCTAATTCAAACATAAAAACATACGATATTGTTACTTTAAGATTTTCAAGGAAAAGAGTGCTCATAACACTGTAGGATTTACCTGTCCTAGATGTACTCAGTTATGATTATTGTACCATATGTATTTTAGGTGCTCCATAGTTTGCATTTTAAAAGCATTTAGTGTTCATAGCACCTCAGTCTAAGACATATGGTCTGAGTAGTTCTGATGTCTACTGTGATGTTGATCAGCAGTTCATTGTGGCAGAGATTTAAGAGTGGGGGTTGGAATGAGCATAATAATGTTTAATTTTTCTGACATCAAACTAGTATGCTTCAGAGAGAAATTTAGCAAAAGTAATTGGACCGACTACCTATATAAATTAGGTCCATAGCCTAGACCTATGAGTACTAGCCTTTATAACAGACTTGACAGCAACACAAATCTGTTAAAAGAAAATGGAACTGTCCCTGACATGAAATAATGGGATTGTCACAGATAAAACACACTGTACAGTTTTTCCTTTTAATTACCACATGAGAACAAAATCATTTTTTGCAGCTGGTCCTTCTTCATTTTCATTTGCCTTGACTAAATCTCACACCTAGGGGTTTGAAACATGACAGACAACAGGTGTGAATCTGTATCTAATAATTGACTCCAGTTCCTGTCTTCACTTTAAAAATTGGCTGTGTTGTAAACAACTGTAACACTAATCAAGACAGCCTTTTTTTCCTTATGTGTAAAATGCTTTCCAAACCATGGTTAGATTACATGTCTGAATCAAATCACTAACTTAAATAAGTCAAGTTATTAAATTACTCTTCTAGAAGAATAGATTTTAAAGGAATGATGAGTTTCAGTCAGTTTAAGTGCAACTGGCAAGCAGCCATTCATTATGGCCTAGTGTGACATTGATTTTTGACTAGAAGAAATGGTAACAGCACAGTAACTGTGTATCCTTAAGGAAACATTCTATATTATTGATGCATTTTGTTTCCTTAAAAGCCACTACAAAAACTTTATTCAAATTGAATTTTGATTGTACTAATGAGGAAATCTATTCATTGTCAAAGTAAAAACATTCATTATTGTGAAAATAAGATGCTAATCCCAAACTATTACCTTAGCAACTATTTCTATTGCTCTTCCTTAGGACACAAAGTATTTTATTATAGACGACCTCTTTTTTTTTAAGCAAAAATTACAAAATACCACTTAATTACATATAGTAAGAACAATTAGGCTTGCTCATTTTGCAGATTAAATAGACTATTGAATCAAAATCAGTTGATTTGGCTCATTTTTTTTTTTTTTCCTACATTTTCTCCAGTGGTTCCTGCTCTCATCTACTTGCCAAATTGATGAGACGTGGCAGTAAAAAATAAGCAGTTGAAAATGTGGGAGGTTAAGTTTTATGGATTTCACAGAGGATCATCAGAGATAAAACATTACAAAAAGAGTTGGACTTATCAGGTTGATGTGCCGCATCATGAGTTTGTCTGTTTTCAGTCATAATCAACTAGATCTAATATAAGAACTCTTGCTTTATGAGAGAGTGTTATTTTTACTTTCCATATTTTGGTAAATATTATGGGTTCAACCAAGGAGATGTTTA
Organism: Diceros bicornis minor; assembly: GCF_020826845.1. Taxonomy (NCBI): domain Eukaryota; kingdom Metazoa; phylum Chordata; class Mammalia; order Perissodactyla; family Rhinocerotidae; genus Diceros; species Diceros bicornis. The sequence goes on along the minus strand of NC_080742.1, from coordinate 63,010,794 downwards.
TAATTCTTGCACAATTTGTCTTTGTCTTGTCATTAAGTTTGAGAATATTAGATTCAAATTGTATCAAAAGTCAGTGAAAATTGACAGTGGTAGTGTTTAATGAGCATAAATTAGGCCTTGTTGAAGTTAGTGCCTAGGAGATTAAATACTGGATTTGAGGTCTGATCACACTGAATGCTATACATGATAAAATCCTTTTGTCTAAGGAAAATAAATGAGGGAGGTGATTTCAGGGAAAAGGAGGTAGTATTTACTCACAGCTGTATCTTGGATAGCAAATTGGCTATAGGATAATATTGAATTTAATGTGGATTTGAACCAGTCGTTCAAGTTCCAATTGGCAGAGCCCTGGAATGAGTCCAAATTTGCATATGAGGAATATGTTCTGAGGCAGAGGCACTGGAAAGGCTGCAATTAGTTTGGGCATAGTGACAGCAAGCCATAGTGACAACAAGGGGAATCATCCTCCTCGTCAGCTGAGTGGGGGGCATCTTGATCTTCTCTACTCCTCCTCCACTCCAATAACGAAAGCTACAATTTTTGCACTTATGGCAAGTACATTACACGCATTCCCATTTAATTTTCAGAATAATTCTGAAAGGTAGTTGTTATTATGCTTATTTTTACAGTTGTGAAAATTAAGGTTCAGAGAATATAAGGAACTTAATCAAGGTCATTACACTAATAAGTGGCAAAATTTAGACTCAAACTAGGATCTTTATGCTTGCAAAACCTTGACTTTTCCACATACCATAACATTACAAGTTATCAAAAAAGATTAGAATAATATTTCTATGTAATATGTCTATATTGGGCCAGCTTTCAGTTCAGCTTATATCGTAAAAGCTAGCTTTCTCACATGGGTATATTACCTTCTAAGAGGTCTTGATCACTCTAAAACCCTTCTTTTAGATCATTTGGCTGGGGGCTTAAAAGAGAGGCAGCTGCTGGAAATTCTTTTCCTAGACTGACCCTGGAATCTACCCCTCCCCTGTTTTCTCTGTCTCTATAAGCTTGTATTTGATGCTTTTCCACATCTCCACTCTTCCTGGCTTTTATAATATGAACAGTTACTGAGTGTTTGCTATATATAAGGCTCTGATATATAGTATTAAGTCAATAAATCACAGAAGGAAGAAGAAGGAAGAAGGAAAAAAGAAGTTTATTGGTTTGGGAAACTGAGCATTTCAGAGACAGATTTTGCTGACATCAGCCCCGCCTTTTGAGTCCGTCTCTGGTGTCTGTGTTGCTTTCACACCTAGCTGAGTTCTTTCCAAGTGATGGCTCCTGAGTTCACGTGAAACTAAGTGATTTTTCATTTTTAAACCACACCCCCATAAGGCAATATGGTGAATCAATTATGAAAAATATATGCATTTCTGTGGGATTTATCTATTTTTATAAATGTTAGTGAATTCTTTAAATTGAAGATTCTTTGTTCCTCACATTCTGAACTGCTTCTAGGACCATAGATATAAATATACCGGCAACAATTCTACACCTTAACTTTCTCTAAAGTTCATAAGAAGGATAATTATGTTGAAGTGTCTTATGTAAATACATGTTACTTATTTACACTTATAATTGTGAAGAAAATAGTTGTAAGAATAGTGAACATTTAGTCATTCATCCCACATTTAATGAACATTTCTTTTGTATCATGTGTGATATTGAGTCTTTGTGTGTGTTCGAAAAGGATTTTGTTTAGTAGGGGTTTTTATTTTTGATAAGTCTTGGGTTTTTTTCCTGTTTTCCATTTTGAATTGTCTTAAGATTCAAATTGACTTCCTAGACAACACTCTGAAATTTGGCAGTATTTCTTACAGAAAAAAATTATTATACTTGACAGTTATATCATATGATATTCCTTGAGAAATTCTCAGAGGGATATTTCAGTTATTACACTTATAGAACTTTTTTGTGACTATTGTAATACATATTTACTCATGGTTCTCTGACTTTATTTTACTCATCTGCTCAGTCATCAGTCATTCATTCATTCATTTTCAGTTGATAAATATTTACTAAGCCCCTAACGTATGTGTTGCTTTTCATAGATAAAATAGACATGAATGTTTTCCCTCGTGGAGATTATACTGTGTGAGGAAGACAGATTAAACAAATAAACACGCTAAGTTGACAACTAGTCTGAGGAAAAGAACAGTGTGTTAGGAGAGAGGCAGCAACCCACTTTAGAATGAGTAAGCAGAGTGGGCCTCGCTGGGGAAGTAGCATTCAGCAGAGATCTGATGGATGCTCAGGAGTTATTTAACTTGGTAAAAATTTGGGAGTAAGCCTGTGTAAATATCCTGAGGAGAGAAAGAGCTGGGGTTTTTGGAAGAATCAAAGAAGATCTGTGTGGCACTTAAAGAGTGAAGGCTAAAGTTGTGCAAGATGGGGTTTGCTGTTTGATGACTTCCAAGTATGAAGTGAGGTTCCCTAAGCATTTGTGCATTGATTATAGTAGTAGCAAATATATGATGGTATAAATATCAGAATAATTTATTTTAATCATTGAAAAATGGAGACAGATCAGTGTTGACATTTGTTGTCAGTTTTTAAATAGTTGCAAAGGTAGACAGAACAAGTAATTTGCTGATCGGACATCTGAACAATTCTTGGTTTCAGTATTATAAATATCTTTTCCTTTATGTATGTATACACACACACACAAACCATTTACTTATTTAGCTGTTGTTCTTTAAAGAAATCTTACCCATATTCTTTATTAAAGTGTTTTGAAAAACATTATTAAAAATTAATAATAGTTTCTATTAAAATTTGTATCTATATACCAAACACTCTTTAAAAAAGCAAGGTGGAGTCAATTTCCATTTTTCCTTTATTGAGTTATCATCTTACAAAATGAAAACTCATAGTATTTTTCAAGATTACTTTCTTAATCTGCTAAAGTGCAATAAAAGACACGTTCACCTATGGATTTTTGTGTGTGCACAAGTCTGATTGTTTCAGGGGACAGTAGGAACAGTGTGAACCTTGATTTAACAATATGACCTAAATATTTTAGCCTAAATGAGCTGCTGGCAGCAAGCATATTCTTCATTTGTGACTCATGTATTTCCTTTCGTATTTTATTGTCCAAAACTATTACCTACTTTATTATTATATTTATTATTATTATAGCAGATTCTGTGTGCATTCATTTTTAAACTAATTCCTCTGAAATTCTGCCTTGTGGTCCTAAGTGTTGTCTAGAGAATGTTTTTGTCCTTCAAGACAACTTGAAATTCTTGTTGCTTGAGTATTTTTTCCACCAGTTTTCTCCACTTGTTTTATAAGTAATACTGACTATAATGAAAGAAGTCAAATTTTACTGACAGTATAAAAGATCAGTTGCATTGACCCCCTGGCCTAAGCTATTTTCTGCTGTAGAGCCGCACTGAGCAGGAAATTGGCGTTGGGCAAACCCACGTTTCAGCCAGTGCTGTACCCTTTCTTCTTACCAGTCCACTCTGCGAGTGACTGTGGCTTCATGTTTGTCCCCAGCCTAGCTGGGCTTCTTCATCATCTTGCACACTCTTAGTGCCCAATTTTAAGATCTTCTTTTGTCTTTCCACATGACAAAATTTAAATGTATTCTTTTTCATTTCTTCCAAACTGTGATGACTAGTTGACTAATCTGAAAAACTGGTTAAAAAATATGTGTTATTGGTTAATGCTGATGTTTACACCTTAACTAATTCTTTAATTGTTTTAAACCAAAGGAATAAAGAATCCAATAAAATATTATTATGAGTTGAACTTGAGATCTAAAATATAAAATATTTCATAACTTTTTCTTAATTTACATTTCTTAAATATCATTTTTGGTTAGAGAATTTTTTCTTTAAAAAATGGTATTTTTACTATCCTGCTATACTATCTGATTGCTATGCTGGATTTCTCATCTGAGCTCCAGACTTATACATCTCATTATCAGCATGACATCTTCACTTGGGTATCTCTAAGGCACCTCAAACTGAACATGTTCAAGACTGAATGAGGTTCTCTTCCAGTGTTTTCTGTCTCAGTGAATGACATCTCAACACCCAGTTGTATAAACTGCACATCTCAAATTTATCCTTGAAACCTCTTGCTACCTCATTCCTCATATTTCTTCTACCGCAAAGTCCTATTGATCTTATTTTCATCCACTACTGTTCATCTCCAATGATAGCATCTGAGTCCAGGACTCAGTCATCGATTAACCAGTCTCTTCCCATCTACTCAGCTTCACATAACCATTTGCCCCACTACATCCAAAGTGATCTTTTGAAAATTCAAATTTGCCGCCTTGTGAAAAGCCTTCACTGATCTTAAGATGAAGACCAAAATTATTAATGTTGTCTAAATGTCCCTGCAAAGTTTATTTCCTGTACCTCTCCAGCCTCACTCCCTACCAACCATTTTCATGTAACATTTGAAATAAAATAATATATGCAAAAAATCTGTAAGTTGTAAACAACAATAAAAAACCAAACAACCATGAATCTGCCACCCAGTTTAAGAATCACTGCCTCTCCCTGTGTGTGCCTCCTTATTATCTTATTCCGCTGTCTCCTTGCTGAGATGTAACCACTATCCTGAAGTTTGTGTTTTTACCAACATTTGCTTTCAAAAAAAACGTAGCATTATAGGGGGTGGGGATGGGGGCAAGGGTAGGGGGTGAGGGTAATGGGGAATTTCCCTCACTTACGTAGAGATTTCCCTTCCCAACAATACAACTAAAACTGTTAATACTGGATCCACTGAAGGTCTCCCCAAGAGTTTTAGTCTGCTATGTAACCTGAGGTGTGGAAGTCTTTTTCAGATTCACCTGCTCACTTCACGGCCTACGTTCTAGCTTCATTGACTGTTCACTTTTGCACCTTGATGATCTTTTGCTTTTTTCCTCCTCCCAACCTCTGCCTCTCATAGGGATTCTGTGTATTTTGCTGCTTTTGTCAGATCTCAGCCCCTCCCTGTTAACTTCCACCTATTCTCTAGCTCTCAACTCAAGCATTTCTTTTTCGAAGAAGGCTTTCTTTATCCCCCTTCCTCAGTAACTCCAAGCCTAAAACAGTTGCCTTTGTTACAAATATTCCTAGATCTGTGTTTACTTTCTTTAGATTGTATCTCATTCTGTAATTGTACATTTGGTAGTGTAAGTGTTTGATTACTGTCTCTCTCACATCCCCTCACTAAACTGAGTGAGAGGTATCATAGCATTATCATATCTTTAGAGCTTGGCATGGAGCCTGGCACCTGAGTGGGTTGGTGAAAACAAATGAATGAGTGAATGAATGAGAAAATATAATACTACCTCAGCCTAAAGTTTCCTTTCTATAAAACAAACTTAGCATTGTCCCACATTTATTTTCTTTCAAGATAAACTATGAAGTTTACTTAGAGTTTCTTGAAATACAACACTTTTATGAGTATATTAACATCATCATGAAAACTATCTTAAAAATAAGGCTAAAATAAGTATTTCATCTTGTTGATCTTCCTTCTGCATGCCTTCCCTTTTAAATTTCTTTATCCCTTAAATCCCTATGTGCTCTAGAGTATGGAGGGCCTTGCTAATGTGTGAGTTGATACCAGACCTCAGTAGGTATTTGTGAAGTGAAGAAATGAATTATTTACAGGACAAGAAGCTGTCTTTCATGTTTATTAAATTGGTTGTAGAAATGGTCCAGTGATGAATACCAAGCACTAGCTACCCCATTTTCTTGATTAAAACAAATGCCCTAGCACATGTTTCTTTTTCTATGCCATTATAACAAATAAAGAACCTGTCATCCCATTAACTCATTATTGTTTGTTTCTGTTTGGTGAAGTCCAAAGAGATCTTCTGTGGTTATGGTTAAGATCTTATTAAAACTTGCAAATCTCTGTTGTTCCATAAAGCTCAAAATAAGCCATGTGCTAGCCTATCCCACACTGTCCACGGTCCTTTTTGGAATTATATCTAAGAGCTCAAAAAATGTAACAGAGATTTTTACCAAAGCTTACATAATCTTCAGTTCTTTATACTTGGGCTTTTTCTGAGCATTTCTCCAATGTGACATTTCCCAGATATTTAGGCATAGTGAATGAAAAAATGCTTCTAATTGAACCTTATCAAACATTTGCCTTTGAAATGGAAAAGCCTAATGTGCACCAATGGTATAGAGTATTTTAATATATATAATAATTTCTTTTCTCTTTTAGTCAAACACCCTGGAAATTCTTCACTAAATCCAATTTTGTCCATTGTTGAGGTCGCTCCCGACAACAACTTAAGCACTTAAATGACACATATTAGTCTAGAAAGATGGAAGAAGATGGCAGGGGAGGGAGATGGGGTGAAGTGGTATAAGAATTTGGAACAGCTGTAGTGCATTCAACAGTGCCCTTCCTATCAGAAACCAGGCATGATTTCGACCCTAAGAAAAAGCAGTTACCTTGATTACCTGATTGTAATTTTCATACCCAAAGCTGATAAAATCATGACTGGTCCATGTGTATCATTATCCTAACCCATGGTTTAGATGTTTTTAATAACCTCAGTATTTCCTTTCAAACAGAAATTAAAGATTATTTAAATGAATAGTTTTAAAAATAATTACAAAATGTAATTATTAACAATTGTTTCCATTGGAGTATATGTCATCAGTGTGAGAGAAGTTACTTTGTAATAAAGGTGATTGAGTGGAAGAACTGAAGGTTTATAAACTGATATGTGTTGGTAAATTGTTAATTTTTCAGATATATGACAAATCAGGGTTAGAATGACATTAATAGTAGATGGTTAGAAAAAAAAACTAGCATTGCTAATGCTTGTTGATTTACCTTTTTTGTACCATAATGCTTCCCTCTTATGTCTTGGTCATTTTTGAAGGGTATAAATTATTTTACCTTTTGTTTTTACACATATCCATTAGTATTTTTACAGTGTATTAAAATGCCTTTTACCTGAAATGGCTGAGGCCCTTTGTTAAATTTCTTTAAAAATTGATATCTATTAGGGCAGAGCCTATATTTAATCATAGTCTTCCTTCTGCAAATAAATATAGAATATTTGGGCATTTTGGATAAATTTTCAGGGGCAGAAATGCCGTCCTTGCCCAAGTTAGGAAATCTTATACAAAATTCACCAAACTTACCTAATGTATGGTCAGTTTCTGGGGATGATCCAGCTGTGAACTTCAGCTGGTTCCTCAGTCCTCTTACACTTCCAACCACACTGGAGAGAGCTGACCTGTGGCATTGTGCTGGTCTTGGCCACCTAGTCCCAAGGATCATCAAGAAGCTACCTTGGTTCTTGTGCTTGGATCTCAGTGCTTCTTGACTTTTGGGAGATATTTCCAGGTTTGAGACTTTTTGCTTTTGTTTTTTTAATAAAAGAAAAGTTTTTCTTTTAGAGTCTTATTTTTTTTTTGTTTAATGATCCACCTACTCTCCTCCTAATACAAGTTGATGGAAATAGACTTGGCTGTATCAAGTACTCTGATGCTAGACACATGTTGTGTTCTGGCACATGTACCAAGTGCTCCAAACCCCACCTCAAGAGCCTTTCAGGTCTGTGGCTTTTATTTATATCCTGGCTTGGTGCAGCTAGTACTTTCTCTTATATTTAGGAGAAGAGAATCATTTTGTGTTCCAGAAACTTTTTTTTAAATGCAAAGAAAAAAATATTTCAACAGCGGATGATCTCTTAATGAGAGTGAAGCCAATCTTGACAATATTTCTGATAGATTTCTGTGGCCTGGGGCTAGGTTTTTTTTTTTTTTTTTAAGATTTTATTTATTTATTTTTACCCCCAAAGCCCCAGTAGCTAGTTGTATGTCATAGCTGCACATCCTTCCAGTTGCTGTATGTGGGACGCGGCCTCAGCATGGCTGGACAAGCGGTGCATCGGTGCACGCCCGGGATCAGAACCCGGGCCGCCAGCAGTGGAGCATGCACACTTAACCGCTAAGCCACGGGGCCGGCCCCTGGGGCTAGGTTTCAATGAAGTGGTTCAGGAATCTCTACATGCTGTTGAAACCCAAACTTGTCATGTTAGCTCTCTAACAAATATAACTAATGAAAAAACAGATCAATATTTAGAAAGAAATTTCCAAATATAATCCCAAAGTATCAATTCACTTGAAATGTTATAATACTAATCTGGATTAACTTTAAAATGGGCTACCATGTGATATATTTTTTCTTGTAGATGCTGGAATTCTGTTTATAAGAATGCTTTATTGATAACATTTTAAGTGTAAAAAGGTATCTTTTGACAAGCAGGCATACTGAACATCAGATGTCTATTGCATGCTTACAATATTAGAAGTGGATTGTTCCTGCTTTACACAGAATTATGAGAGCAGTTTTATTGAATGTTTCGACTCAGGTTTTATCTTTATAGGCACTGACTTTTTGTAGACACATATATGCCTTGGGATTCTTTTTTACCATTGTCCTTTGGGATTGCCAAAGAAGTTTTAGGTAGATATGGTTTTGTACAGAACAGGTTTCTATGACTAGAGTTTCCTCTTGGGTGCTATAAAAATAACTGACTCTTACAGTCTAAGCCTGAAAGAAAACAGGTAGAAATTCTGTAATATATCCTACTTCCTTCTTTGCTTATTGATTTTTGGGAACATATATTGACCGGAGGCAGGAGTTTGTGTTCTCTTCAAGTAATGATTTGGGGAGCAAGTGAAATACAGAAAAAAAGGGAAGAGGATAAAGAAGTAATGGTAATGGAATAATGCAGAATAATGCGAGAAATGCATATTGGTCTAAATAGTTTGCTGTGAGAAAGAACTGCTGGTTGGCTGTTTGCAAGGTGAAACCAGGCAGTAGTGTGTGGCGAGTCCTACACTCTGTGCTACCAGCACCAGGGAATGATGCCTAGAACCATTGGATGCTGCTTGCTCAGCTCACTTCTCCTGCCTTTTTTTTCCACCGCATCATTTGCTATGTGTTCCTTCTCCCTCTCATCCATTACCTTCTTTCTTTATCTTGTTCCCTCCCATTTCATCAGGAATATCAGTCTACCAGTCATCTTCCCTTTCTAATGGCATTTCCAGTCTATTCCTCTGCACTGATTATTATCTTGACCTATAAACTTGCTCACATGTTTCCTATGTATTTCTGTCCATTCTGTCCCTTCACAGTATTGCTATAATATTTCTGTTTCCTTCTAATCAGTTGTCTAGAAGGATATTACAATGTTGTGGACTCAAAAATATTGCACCTGATAATGCCCTTTCTGAAAAATGAACCAAAGATCATAACCAAATTTTGTTGTTGTTGTTGGCAGAATTCAAATTTCTTCATTTCACTTCACATTTAGGTATAATTATGTTGATATAAAATGAATAGATTAACCTTCCCATTACTGTGATAATCAAATTGATGATCATTTACCAGAAACTCAAAGAGCAGCATTGAACAAACAATTGAGTGACTATTTACTAGCTGTCTGATGAGGAATTCCCTAGAAGTGGACACTAAGTTGAGAATTTATTTGCAAATAATTTATCAAGAAAGTGAGAAACCAGGGGCTGGCCTGGTGGCGTAGTGGTTAAGTTCCACTTTGGCAGCCTGGGTTTCCTGGGTTTGGATCCTGGGTGCGGACCTACACACCTCTCATCAAGCCATGCTGTGGTGGCATCCCACATACAAAATAGAAGGAAATTGACACAGATCTTAGCTCGGGGCAATCTTCCTTACCAGAAAAAAAAAAAATTAAAAAAAGAAAGTGAGAAACCAGTTAGGGAGTGATGAATGGGAAAGGACAGGGCAGGGAAGGGGAAGAAGAAGTATCATTTTAGGCAAAGTCTCTCCCAGGGTAGTGGAAGGGAGGACACTCACCACAATTGTAAAAAGTGGCTCTAGCAGTCTGAGGGCAGAAGAACACTTACAGGTGCTATTTTTGGAAGCAAAAGCACACTGAAGCATGAGAGGCACAATATGTATTGTAATGTGCGCAGGTCTTGTTGAAGAATCATATAATGGAACTGGATCATTTCCTCTCCTTTCAACTCCACCACTTTGATCCACTCTTCACTCCATTCTTTGTTTGCTTGGTTAGTTTTTTTTTGGTGTAGCCCACTTCATTGATTGGGAAAGGGAGGATTATTTTAATAGTGCTGTTAGATAATCGTGGACATTCTTCTTGGTACTACACTAAAATTCAACGAGTGGTGCTTTCTTAAAGATTAGTTACAATGTGGAATCTGAAACCATGTTAATGAACTTTTTGTATTTTGTGCTTTAAAATCCGTGGAACTATCTTGTACTTAGAACAAATATTTTACCCGTGGATGGGTATTGTAACATCATGCATTGGTCATTTGGAAAATATTGATTCACTGAGTTTTGTAGATCCTCCAAATGTTGATGCATTTCATTATACAGCATAAACAAATCCCATTTGTTAATATCACTAAGGATCTCATCAGAAAAAAATTGTATTGGGAAGCTGTTACACTCACAGAGGCCATTTATAAGTTTTTCAAACTTCTAATTTTTGCTTGAAAGCTTTAATGTTATCATTGGCAATGAGTACTGTCAGTTTTTTTTCATGAAGTGAGAGATTCACTTCATTCATTTTTGTGAAAATGTCTGCCAAAAACTCAAGTCTGAGTACTTTTAGTTTGTCTGTCATTTGTTCTTCCAAGTAAAAAATGGTGTTCCATGAAAAAAGTGGCTGATTCAGCTTGCAACTAAAACAACCACACCAGTGCTGTTCCTTGAAACAGCCCTTGTAGTTTAGGATACGTAGCAAGTACTTTCTGTGTATTGGCCATTTCACCACACAGAATAAAAAAATGATTTAACTCAAGAGTTGAGACATAACAGAATTAAGATTTTTTTTATTGCTTCGTGAAGACATTCTTGAATGCAACAGGCTTTCTTTGTTTCAATGCAAGTGCATGGCAGTGAAGAATGCAATGATGACTAATGCAGTGTGGTGCCATGGCCTTGATTTGTGGTCAGGCACCAGCAATCCTCCTATCAGTGCTTTTGCACTGTCTGTGCAAATATCTACACAGCAAAAAATGCAAACAATATCCTAGTATTGCTAGGAAAATAATTTTGCCCTCACAGATTCCTGAAAGGTTCTCAGGGACCCTGATGGTCTACTGAGCACACTTGAAGAACTGCTGCTTTAAGGAAAGCAACAACTATTGGCATTCTCCTTCATGCCACCCCCCTTTCAGCTAGTGTCCACTTTAATTTTTGCACACAAATAGCAGTCACCATTTAATGTAGTCCTTGAGTAATTTTGGGAGAAAGTCCTCTAGACACCTTTCTTCAATATCCTTGTACACTCCTCCTTTGAACAGAATTCCTTCCTAAAATATCATTAGGAGTTGTTTAGTTTCTCATGGAAGTTTGCCTATAACAGATATACTCACTCACATACAAACCATAGCTTGTTAAGGACACCAAATTAATTTTCCTTATCTATTTGTTTCTGAGAATTTTATTGTATTCATTTTACAAGTATAATTTTTAGTTCTGAAAGGATCAGAATAATGGCAATCACACTTTGTGGTTTTTGAATGCTTTATCGTTCACAGAGCACGTCCACATGCATCCTCTCTGTCAGGCCTCACACCAAGCCTGTGAGGTTGGCAGGACATTGTCATTATCTCCACATGAGTAATCTCAAGTTGAGAGAGAGGATGTGGGTTGCCTAAGGCCACGGAGAGTGAGTGGCAGAACACAACTGAGATGCCCGGCTTTCTATCTCCAGTTTCCTCCACTGTAGAGCACTATTTCTTTTCTTGTAGCAATTTAAAAGGCATTTCATACTTTTCTCCCTAGTCTTATGCAGCACATTTCTTATCATTTCATATCATACGTTTCCTGCACAGGCTGCTGACTTAGATAAAAATACTGTGCGACTAAAGAAATGGCAACTACCCATACGAGCTGTGGTCTCAATGAAGGCCTGATACTACTCAGAATTCTGTTGTAACCATGAAGGTTAATACCTTTTTAACCTTAATAAATATCAGCCAACCCAGGTATGAAATTTTCAACTGCAAGGAGAACTGCAGGAAACAATTTAAATAAAACCTATAGCGAATATGAGACAAAACAATGCAGAGAATGGAGATTTGCTGAATAATTAAGGATGTTACAAAATAAAGTTGACTGACTAATCTATAATCATATGCTGGGATTAATAACACAAAGGCTGAAGGACAGGGTGTCAATAATGAAAAAGAGTTTGGAAGAGTTTAAAATAGCAAAGAGTGTTTGCATATCGTAAAAATTAATTAAACATTGGTTTACTCTATTTCTTTGTGGTACTCCTTTTTGACCAAGAGAGTTAAACTGAGCTTCCTAGAGTTACTTTGTTTAATTAGAACTTTTAAAATCTTTAAAAAAAACTTGTTAGATAATATTTTTGAAACACTACAAATGATAGAGAATAATAATAATGTAGCCACCATTCAGTTTTACCATATTTTAAGATTTTGCTATATTTGCTTTATTTCTTAAAGAAATAAAGTATTTTGAGATAATTGAAGCTCTCTGTATACCTCTCCTGAGGCTATGCTGGTCACTCCTCCCAGTTAATTATTATTCTGAATTTACTGTTCGGTTTTCATAATGCTTGTTTTTATATTTTGATACATATATTTGTAATAATAAATATATGGTACTTTTTCATGTTTTAATACTTTAAAAATTTGGTATCATTCTGTATCATTTTGCAACAGTTTTTTCCCTCAACATTGCTTTTGAGATTATCCATATTAACATGTATATCTCTGATCTAGGTACCCAATGCATAGTGTTTATTAATGACTATGCTGTAATTCATGTATGCATTCTACTATAGGTGGCAATTTAGATTGCTTCCAATTCTTGCTATAAGAAACAATGTCACAACAAACTTTCTTATGTATACTTACTTGTACACATGGACAAGAGTTTCTTTAAGGTATATACCTTCAAGTGGAACTGCCAGGTATGGGGTGTATGCTTCTTCAACTTTACTCCTTAGTGCCAAATTGTTTTCTTGTATTTTTTTTTATTTGAAAAATTATTTGAATTTGAAAAAATGAAAAAATCTAATATTACTTTTTCTTTTGAAACAATTTTTAACTTGAAAAGTTGTAACAATAGTACAAAGAATTCTCGTAAACCATTTACCCAGATTTAAAAATTTTAACATTTTATACAAATTTTAACATTTTGTCTTTATTATTCTATGTGTGTGTATATGAAATACATTTTTCCTGCCAGAACCATTTGAGAGTAGGTTGCATTGATTATGCCCTTTCACCCCTTAAATACTTCAGTGTCTATTCTAGGACCAGGAACGTTCTCTTACACAACCACAGTACAGTTATCAAAGTCAGGAAATTTAACATTGATTTAATATTTTAATCTACAGTCCATATTGCAATATTGTCAATTGTCCCAATAATGTCCTTATAGCAGTATTTATTCCCCAGTCTAGGATGACATATTGCAATTAGTTGTCACATCTCTTTAGACTTTTTGAATCTGGAAGATTCGTTAGCCTTTCTTTGTGTTTTATCACATTGATATTTCTGAAGAGTACAGGAAATTATTTTATTAAATGTTTCTCAATTTGTGTTTATCCAGTATTTTCTCATGACTGGATTCATATTATGCATTTTTTGGCTAAAATATAACATTAGTGATGATGTATCCTTCTCAAGGAATTGTTCCTTATTGTTGACATTAATTTGATATTTGGTTAAAGAGTCATTCAGTTTCTCTATGATGTTTACTTCTTTTTTTAAATTAATAAGTAATTTGTAGGGAAATACTTTGAGATATTGTAAATATCCTGTTTATAATGAAACCTTTCCCCCTTAGATTTAGCATCTGTTGATAATGCTTGCCTGAATCACTTTTTGCTATTATAGTTGCAAAATTTTCTAACTTCATCATTCCTTTGTTCTTTTTATATATACTGACATAGTTCTTTAGTAGAACTTGAAGAAATACTGTGAGCATGAATTCATAGTCTGAAAAATGGATTCAGAATTTATTTTGTTAAATTTCTTTTCCTATTAGCCATTTATTGGCTTCTGAGAAAGAAGTTAAAATGATATTCCCATTGCCCGAATCAGTCTAGAACTACTTTAAGATAACTTGTTTAAGATTTATACCTCATTTACTTTCATTAAGGGTTTGAGAAAGCTTTTCAAATTAAACACAATAAAAACAGAGCAAAAAAGGTAAAAAAACATGGTAAAGTTCCTGATATATAGAACAGGAAACTTAATGGTGCTGTTTAATAATTGCAGTTGAACATTGAGTTCAGAGCATAGAAAATTGACAGCTAAGGTAAAAAGACAATCATACTTAATTAGTTGTGATTTCACTCTTTCATAAGACAAAGCATCCTCTAAGAACTTAATAAAAATAAATAAGCAAGAATAGAGACTCACTTAATTTGAATAATGTGTAACTTAATTTCATGTCATTAAGAGGGCTAATTTTTGTCTTGAACTAGCTCTATTTGTTTAAAATTTATGCAGTGCAAAAACAACAGCTCAAACCAATGCAGAATTACTTAGAACTTTTGTTTAAAATTTAGGGTCCTGGGCCTTAATTCCAGGGATTCTGACTCATTAGGTCTTGGGAAGGGCCTGGGAATTAGCATATTGAACATCATAGGTGGTCCTAGGATCACACTGAGAAACAGTTCCTCAAACAAAAAAAATTGTGATTTTATTGTGTTTGGGTTAGTATTCCAGACTTCATAAAGAGGCTTTTGAAATTCTTTCAATAGTCTGGTATTAAAGTACAGTGACTTAGAAATTTCTATATAAAAATAATTTGGGATAGTAAACAGCTAAATAGCTGAACTGAATCATTATAACATACATCAGTACTTGATGTAGTAAGTCAGTGGTGTAGTAAGTCTTTTTCACTCTGGCCTAATACCCATATTTCCTTAAGTATTTTCATAACCTCGCTACCCCCTTCATTAGTTTTAGTTGCTCAACATAGATGACTTTTTAACTTGTATACATACTCTAAGTTGTGGAAGTATTTGTTATTTCAACTTTTAAGCAGAACCCTGGGTTTGTTTTTTTAATCTTTATTATTTTGTATTAGAAGAGACAGGACACTGATTTCCAAGATTTATTACTCTTTTGCAATAACTATGTTAGCCAGGGGCCCAGATTTCAGAACTGCTCATAGGAAATAAATTTCCATTGATGTCATTGCTAACTAAGTGAGTGACTTTGACATACATAGCTTTGGCCTATAACTGGTCAGCCTGAAATAATGAATCAGAAACAAGAACTATTTTAGTAACTGATTGAATTCCAGCCTTACAGTTTATAAACTAGGTTAATTGGAGATCTTCCAACAGTAGAGACTTTCACAACTCCTGTTGGGTTGATGGAAATATTTCAGATCTAGCTGAATGTGTAAGCCTTGGACATTTCTGTGATTTCTTTTAAGACTGTATGGGGCACATTTTATTTATGTTGCCTGGGATTTATTGCTGCAGTTCTCTTTAACATTGTAATGGAAACAACTGATAAAACTTCTGAAAATATGCTGAAAGTTTACCCCTTTGTTTTATTAAATGTAGCAAATATAACATATAATAGCACAGATACATGCATTCTTGATTTGCAGCTCTTTCAGGAGGAAGACATTTATTTTCCTAAGAAATGTGACATTTATAAGGGTTGAATAGCTTAAAAGGTTGTGCGGAGAAATTGGTAGGACTCATAAAACATTGGTTTACTGGGCCTGGTTGATGCTTTCTTCAAGAAAACTTCAGAATAGGAGCAGAAACTTAGTTCCCAGCTTGGAACATTTGTTTATATTTTGGTATTTATTTATAAAACCATAGATACTAGGCTAAACCAGTTTCACATAGGGAAAGAATGACTAAAGAGAGAAAATTCTTATTATTGTGCTTATGATTCAAATTTTCTGTCTACCATAGAGTCCTTTGAATTTTACTGCTTATTAAAGTACAAAAAGGCAATAGCATTTTCTGTAGCTCGTTATTTCGAAATGGAAAGTGAAGAAAATGAAATATACAATTACTTCTGAGCATTCTAATGAGAGATATTGCAGACCTTCAATTCGTAGTAGAGATCTAGACGTTCCAAAAACACTAAATTTAGTTTTCTTTTAAATATATGATTTCTAGAATAAGTAGGGAAGATCAATAGTTATTTTATCTCTAATAGTTGCCTTGTATTGGAACTTCGTTCATAGTGATTAGTTTTCAGCTTCATGATTTTAAGGTGAAGAGTTTCCTGAAATTACTGTAATTTGCTTCTAATCAGAGTATAGCTAGCTTTGTTGTTGTTTATAAATGGAAAAAGTAAACGAAGTAGAATAAGTTAGCTACAACTTTCGTTCTGATCAATGGACACTGGTTAGTTGTCTGCTCAGCATCCCTTTCCCTTGGCTTCTTTTCTTAAGTTCCCCTATTTTCTTCATGCGGCTTCTCTGCTCTCCGATAAGCCAAATGGTTCCAGTGAGGCTGAGCCCAGTCCCAGCTCGAGGAGTGGGTTTGATTTGTCTTAGGCGAACAGAACATCATCTTTCTTACCTCGAACAGTTTCATATGAAAAGGGTCAGGTGGCCACTTAAGCCAACTGATATTAAGAGTAGTGCTGCCGCAGGCTTTTCGGAAAGGTCTTCCTCATTCTCACTGGGAGAGCTTCCAGAACTGATTCTCTTTCTCCCCTGCTGGACTACTGGATGCATCTTAATACCAAAAGGAGAACTAACTTCAGGATAAAGATTCGCTGTGGATTGCAAAGCAGAGAAAAACATTCCCAGCCAGGAGCATTGTAACTCCACTGTGTGTGTGTGTGTGTGTGTGTGTGTGTGTGTATGTGAAACAGAGAGAGAGAGAGAGAGTGAGAGAATGAGAGAGACAGAGACATACCAGTAGATAGTGAACATCCTGGATAAGAATGTACATCTGCGTTTATTTATTTTTTTCAGAAATTTACAAAGGGAAAATTAAAATGTGCCATCTGGGGTTTTACTTCACATATCTGTGTGAACCAAATATCTGCATGCATTTGATAAAGTGTCTTTTCTTCTGTTCCTCTCCCCCTCAAAGATGCTTGTTTTTGTCACTGAAAAATTTCAAAATGCTTATGCGGTTGACTGGATATAAAGTCATAAAGCCAAGCCTTCTGAAGTTGAAAGTCTTATTGCCTAAAATGATGTTCTTTTGATGATACAGTTAGTTTTCTAATATTTGCATTTTTTAGTGCCTCATATGGTAGAATTGGACTTCTCATCTTTTGCTCAAAAGATGTTAGAATCTGAGAAACCATTTACTTGCAAATTCCAATTTATTAGAAATTATATCCCCAGAATTAAATTTCAAAGCAAATCTAAAATGTGGGATGAACTTGGAACCACTCCCTCTTTTTCTAGGGAGGAAAGAAAATACAGATATGGTTAGTCCTTCACATGTTTTCCTGTTCTTCCATTTTGATTGGCAACATTTTAAAACAATGCTCTTGAAAAGAGAATACCTCAAAGATTAACTGCTTGGGACCTCATGGAAAGAATGTGAGATGACAAAATTGGTCATATGTGACTCTATACTCTAATGACAGAGAAGATAATTACAGCAAGGTATCTGGAGTGGATTCAGAGGTGAATTGGGATTTTCCAAGAGAGAGTGAAGATGCATTTGTGAAAAAGAGAGATGGTTGGGGGAAGTGTTATTTCAGCTGCATATTCTGGCCATACATGACTTAAAGTGTATGAATTTCAAGAGGACAGTGAGAAAGAAATTACAGTAATTAAGATAGGAAATTATTAAGGGATGGGAGAAAATTTCAGCTGAGAGGGAATGTGAGGATTAAGTATAAATTCTAACAGTCTGGTTGACAAGTTGATGAGCACATTTACAGATGAGAAATGTAGAAGGAACAAAAGGATGACTTCAACAGTTTTGTGTAAGAGCCAACGTTAGGTTTATAAGAATGAAAGTAGAGTTTGAGAAGTTTCTGAAAGAGAAAATAATGTTTTGCCAAAGTTTCCTTCTGAGGCTTCCCTGAAGGCTGACATACTTTTCTTTCATAAGTGCCTATATGTGGTGGTCTGATGCTTTCTGTATCTATCATTTCTTTTTGAGGGAAATAAGATGAGAATTCAGAGAGGAGATAATACATATATTGTTTTTGAAGTCAGACTAAATAGATGCCTTCCTTATTTTGCCTATTGTGTGTAGTAAATTTGATCTTGTGATGTAAAAATGGCTATATTCAAATAGACTAGAGTATCTCCATAATTCCTTTTGGGAGAAATGACTGTTACTCATTAGCTAGCCTTATTAACTGTGCCAAAGCTGGAAAAGCCCTGGATTTTGGGTCTGAAGATTCAAATTCAAGTCTAGGTGTTATTTAGCAGCTTTTTGACTCTAAGCAAGACATTTAATTACTTTAGGCAAAAGGATATGGTCGGAAGTATGCAGGGGAGACTCTGCAAGGAATGGAATGACACATGTAGATAATCTGGAAAGTACCTACGGTGCTGAGGAAATAGTACTTCTCTTTTTTTCTGATACATTTAAAATATCTCTGTGTGGAGGCAACCATAGATACTTTTAATCAATGGTAGCCAATGAAGAGAGGTGGGGACTGTGACAAATTGATGTCTGAATGCCCAGATTAAAGAGTATAGTTTTTACTCAGCTCAAAGTGATGGGTGACATGTGGGAATGCAGGCCTAGTTTTGCCAGAACTTCCAATTTTTGTTTTGTTTTTTAAGAAGAAGAATGAAATTTGGATTTTTTCAGTGAAGTTTCCCGTTTATATATATACAAGCAGTTCATCAGAAAACAATTTGTCACACTTGTGTGGGCCCAACAAAACAAGTCTCCAAGCCAGATTTGGCCTGTGGCTACAGTTTGGGTCTTCTACTTTAATTTCTTTTTCTCAGATTTTTATTGAGATCCTGATAAACTACATAACATTGTACTAGACTCTCTTTAAATCTTGAACAATATTCCAAGAAATTCATAAAATCCTATATTTTATTTAGATGAGGTTTAAAGCTTTATATAAATTTGAAAAAAAATTACTTAATTGGGTTGAAAATAAGGTTCCTAACAGTATATATGCTATTGAAGCATAAGAAGGACTGTGAGAGAAAGGATGATTGATTTCCTTTCTTTAATTTTATTATTACCATAAGCTTTGTCTTCAATGTTTCTTATAGAATTTTCTAAATAAGCAAGAAAAGATATCTTTGGAAGGTACTACGGCCACTCAAAGGTGAAAGATGGTGAATTTTTATTAAAATAGTCTCTTCAAAATAAAATTATTATCTTCCTATTTAATTGACATGTATTTTTAAAAATATATCTCTATTCTCAGCATTACCAAAGCTAGGTATTGATGATATGTTTTATGTTGGAAAAACATAATTTTTACTTATCGTGCTATTTATTATGTATCTATTTATCCTGCTATCTTTTGGCCACAGAAATGAAAATTAAGAATAATAATTTAATTCTGGCCATTTGATAACTTTTTAGTTTTAGGGGAAACTCTAGAAATGGAAGAAGCAGCCATGATTTGAATCAAATATTCCTTACAGATGATAGGTTTGGGGGAAGACACCTGTTCTAAAGATAGTCAAGCTATAGGTCACTAGTCTTGTGACATGGCTGACTCAAAAATTGCAGTGGGTTGATGAGATCAAGAGAAAGAATTCACATTTAATGAAGCTAAGAGAATGCCATCAAGTAGCAGATGGCCATGAGGGGTCATGGCAAGCTCAAATTAGGAAACAGAAACTATCGATAAGATAAGGAAGAAGATATTAAGAGATAGAGATGAAAACATGCAGAGTGTGAGGGGCAAGAGTGTTCTGGGATAAGCCAAGGCAAAATAAAATTCCCACTCCAAGGATCAGGCACATGAAGAATAGCTGAACAATATTAATGTCAGGCTACCAGAATGGAGGTCCATGGACACCGAAGGCTGAGGCCTCTAAGCTCCTTTCTATCTTTTCAATTCCTGGCCCGTGCTATGAAGGCTCTTTCTTGGTTCTTCTGTCACAGAGTGTTCTCTTATCACTAGGTCTTTGCACACACTAGTCCTTCTTCTCAAATTACTCCAACTTTGCCATTCTTCCTCCTCCGTTACTCCCTCTCACTTCCATTGTGGCCAGCTCTTACTCACTCAGCAAATCTCACTCAAGATTTCTTTTCCTCCAAGAAGCCTTTGTTGAAGTAGATTGCATCTCTATTTTTCACCCCCGCCCTTCTTATGATCTCTCAATTTCTCCCTTCCTGCACCATATCAGACCTGTTTACATTCTAAAACCTTCCTTTTTTCTATCCCAGCTGGCCCAGTGTTGGGTCCTCATCCTCTCGCTTGGATCATGGGATTAGACCATAAGTGACTTTCTAACCATGGTTCTCCCTATCCGGAATTTCAGATACTTTTTCGTAAAGTGAAGGAGAAAAATCATATCACTCTGCTCAAAAATTGTCACTAAATCTCTAATTCCTACTTGGTTAACTCTAATTTAATTAAGCCTAGTAGTGCAGAATTTTCAAAATGAGGTTCCAGTCTCTCCTATCCCACTCCTTTGACCACTACTCACCTGTGAGGATTCTACAAGGGCGCCAGATTAAACCTCTTGCTGCTTCTGCCCTTTTCCTTCTCAGCACCCCTGTTTATTCCTTGTCTCCTGGATTTCCTTCTCCCCCTACCCCCACCAATTTTTTTTTTTAGCTGTCATTTGGAGTGCTACTTCTTCCATTCTGCTGTGATTTGCTTGTTGTCTTTTTCCATCACACATACAGCCTCAGGTACAAAAGCAAATAGAGGAGAGCTTTCTCTACAGCTGCTCTAAAGCACAGTGATTACAAGCACTGGTCCTGGAACCAAACTGCCTGAGTTCCGGGCTACTTCTTAGTCTGCGGCCTCAGAGATGGTACGTAACCTCTCTTTGCCTTAGTGTTCTCCTCTGTAAAAAGGAAATAATTGGTGGCTGCCTCATAGGGCTGTTGACCAGATGGAATGAATGAATACCTGTAGCACATAGGACAGTGTCTGGCGCATAGTAAGTGCTTAATAAATATTGTTATAGATTAGCAAAGTGATTAACATTTTATTGTAATGAGAATGACGTTTTTTCACAAGTCAGCAAATATACAAAAAGAAAGCGAGAAACTCATCACTAACAATATAAATTATTTAATTGAGTAAAGATTTAGTGAGGTGGTAAATCAAGACAGTCACTACTTCATTTTGGGCTTGGGTATTAAGGCAATAAATGTAGAATCATTTTAATCTAATTTTGAGTAGTTCCTTGGGGGTTTTAAGAGTTTCATTAAAGAAATCGCCATGTAAGGATGGCTACTTTTTCTTAACACTGAATTTTCAAACTCCTTAGCGTAAAGGTAAGACCTGTACTTATTTTTCCCCATTCAAGCTTTTGAGGTCTTTTCTCTCTTATATCACTTCCGTTAATGAGAATGCCTTCCAAGTCGTGGTTTAGCCTGTCTACTTAATTGCGTTTCTCAGGAGTAACAGGCTGTTTTACAATGATTGCGTGAATGACTAGATTGAAAACGAAGATGAGAACAAGTTGAATAATTCACTTCAGTTTCAGAATGTGACTTCCAATTGACCTTTGAGAAGTGTGCTGTGTGGAATGTGTTTGCCTAAACAGAAGCACTGGTCAATCTTAGTTTATATAGTTAAGTATTAAAGGTGTGCCTGTGGTGAGGTAATACAGTCAATCTGTTTATATTCAAATTTTCAGTGAATTTGGAACAGTGAGAGTGGCCTAAAGCAGAGACCATGGACACCATAGTAGATAACAGATCTCTTTTTTCTTCTCTGGTGAAGCAAATGTCAGTCTTCTCCTTTACATCTCCTCAAGCCCCTCCCTGAAAGCCCTTAACCTCTACCCTGGAGGTGCTCAGCAGCTGACCACCTTTCCGGCTGGCTTCATAACATGTTTGTATATCAGGGGTTTTTGAATTGCAAATGACAGAAATCTAAATGAAACTAGCTTAAGTTAACATTTCAAGGGATAGATTAGGGGATTTGGAAGTTGGATTCTTGATTCTTGAAACTGGGAAGTCCAGGGGTGAAACTGACCTCAGAAACTCCAGGTGCTCAAATGATGTGGTCATATTTCCCTCTTCTTCCTCTTTGTCCCATCTTTCTCAGCAATGCTTCTCTGTGTTTATTTTCTCCTACGTGAGGCAAGGTTTAGAGGGGCTCATGGTAGCAGATATCTTCAGATTTACATTGTCCTTGCTCAGTTCCCTGGAAGGAAGAGGTCTTTTCTCTCAGTGAACATTTATAAAAACCCCAGGGATCAACTCTAATTGACTTTACTTTGGTCTTCTTGACAGCCTACATTAGACACTGTGGACAGAGGTTCAAGCATCTGTTAATTAGCTAGGCCCTTGGTAGAATTCAAGTCTAGGGATTGAGAACCCTACCAGAAAACGTGGAGTGAGAAGGGTAGTCCTCCCAAGGAGAGAGCAGAAAATGGAAAGGACACTGGGTGACAAAATCAGCAGATGTCCCATAGTATTCACAGCTCTGACATTGGATTGTACTTTAACTTTAGCCCCATCACTCTCGTTTTTCATGCCAACCCTTGTTTGTGTAACAGTTATATTTTTTTATAGTTGGGTTTTAACATCATTTTATTCATCCGTGGAGTGTATTTGTATTTTTGTAATGGCAGAAATAATACATAATTATTGGACAAAAGTTGCTTGCTTTTTAAAGGGAACTCTATGATGTATTATTTTATAAGATAGAATTAACCTTTTAGACGAAGATTCTCAGTTCTAACTCATCATTATAATTCCCTAGAAAGTTAAGAGACAGAAGGAGAGAGAGAGAGATCTGGTTCAGTAGATCAAGGTGAAGACTGGGGATATGAATGCTTAGGATGATTTAATGATTAGCCCAGTTTTATCCATGGTATAGAAAGACAAGAGCAACATTAAACAGGATTTCAGTTTTCTGATCTGAATTTTGAACCTTCCTACCCCTCTTTGCTCACTCTTCTGCTCCCTTTTCATGTCTCCCCCAGATGAATAGGGCCTTCCTACTGCTCTCTTATTATAAGACTACCTACATGTTTGTACTCTGGGCTTTTCCTTTCCTGCTTCAAAACTTATCTGTCTGGTGATCTTAGCCCTCTCAACAACTTGTTTCGGGTAAATTCTGTCAAAACGTTCCTGAGGACCAAAAAACCTTACTCTAAGAGCATGTGTTTCTAAAATGTAAAATGCTATGTTCCATAGCAGGCTGGTTTTCTAACTCTCACCATATTGGCTTATGACTACTCCTAGATGACAATTACAGCCCATTTAGAGAAAGCCTGTATCACAGAAAAATTAGGCCAGGGATGCTGTAATGTATCTAGTTAATTCTTGCTATCTAGAGTGTGTCCTCTTGATAAATCATTCTCAGTATCTCACAAAGGTTACTTCCAACTCTTTGCACTTTCTCTAAGCTCCAACCCTCTACCCTCTCTTAGCAGACCATCTTGCCTCTTTGTCTGTATGCAGCCAAGCATTTTGGCTATCCTTTTTCTGCCTCATAAATTTTCCCTGGGCCTTTTAGCCTATTCCTTTCACCTTTTTCTATGATCTTGCTTAAGAAATTATTTTCCCCTCACTCCTATATCTTCCATTGCTTCCTTTCCCCTACTAAGCCAATATGCAGAATTCCTCCTCTTTATCATAATACTTCTTGAGGCTCCCATATCTCAACCTTGCCATCACTATCAGATTTTTCAAGGGGGAGAGAGGCAGCTGTGGGAGTTGCTTCCTCTTGCACACGCCCGTTCACTTCCTCCCATGTCATCTGGCTTCCACACTTGCCTGCTCCACTGAAGTGGCTTTTTTTGAAGGTCACATTTGTCAGTTTCCCTGGATTTTTCTTACTGCTTTTCTTCCGTGAACTCTCTGTGATAGTCACATTACTGACCAGCATTTTCTTTTCAACTCTTTCTTTGGCTTCAGGTTCCCTAGATCCACTTTCTTCCTCCCCTTCACTGCCCTGTTTGCTCATCATCTTTCACTCTGGTTTGGACTTCTTATATATTTAATTTCCTAGATTCTCTTCCAAGTTTTTTTTTTTCTCTCTCTGTTTCCCCCCTTTTTTTTTTTGGTGAGGAAGATGGTCCCTGAGCTAACATCTGTGCCAGTCTTCCTCTACTTTGTATATGGGATGCTGCCACAGCATGGCTTGATGAGCAGTGTGTAGGTCTGCACCCAGGATGTGAACTGCAGACCCTGGGCCGGTGAAGCAGAGCGCGTGAACTTAACCACTGTGCCACCGGGCCAGCCCCTCTGTTTTCTCCTTTTTGATCTCATCCTGTTTTTTTTTTTTTTTATATTGATTCTATGCTAATAGTCTGCTGACCGTTCCTAAATCTATCTTTAGTCTTTTGTA
Source organism: Diceros bicornis minor (assembly GCF_020826845.1). Classification (NCBI taxonomy): domain Eukaryota; kingdom Metazoa; phylum Chordata; class Mammalia; order Perissodactyla; family Rhinocerotidae; genus Diceros; species Diceros bicornis. Next base: position 62,986,378 of record NC_080742.1, on the reverse strand, counting down.
TGAGTTCTTCCTTATTTTTAGTTGGCTGTATCTAATGTATCTTCCTTCCATTTAGCTTTCTGTCAGCTTCTTAAACTGCTCTTCTTCCATCTTAACAATGTCTTACCAAACCTCTTCTATTTCATTTCCATTAATGTCTATGACTCCTAGACACAGGGACAATACCTTGTAGTAATCCTTCTTTTCTTTCTCTTTCCCTTTTACATGCATGTATTTCCCCAGTTAAGTCAATTCTGAAATGTGTTCCAAATTAATTCAAATTAAAATGTAATTATATATGTTTTAAATGCACAAAGTAATACATGCAGCACGTAATATAAATTGGGTGTGTTTGTATGTGAGGCATAGTAACAACATGAAAATCTGTGAACCCATTATCCAGTCCAAGAACTAGGCCATTAGGTCTTCTAAGTTTATTTTTTCCTTTCTATTCTAATTTCGTTTTAGGATTTGTGTTTCAAACCCCCTATCCTCCCATTTTTCTCCTTGTTTCATATTATACTTTAAAACTATACTACATTTCTCTGCCAAGCTTCTGATCATATGCCCTTGATCAAAAACCTCCTCAGGTTCCCCATTACTTTCAGAAAAAAATAGCCTGAGCCTGATATTCAAAGCCTTTTTATCTGGCCCAACCTGTGATTCCAGCTGCATTTATTGCTGTTCCCATTGAATCACTCCGTGCTTCAAAGTGTCTTCTTTCTTTTCTTTCTATCTTCTCTTTCTTCTCTTCCTTCCTTCCTCCCTCCCATTCTTCCTCCCTCCCTCCCTCTTTCTCTTTCTTTCTTTCTTTCTTCCTTCCTCCCTCCCTCCCTCCGTTCCTTCCTTTCTTTCTCTCTCTCTCTGTCTCTCTTCCTTCCTTCCTTCCTTTCTTTCTTTCTTTTCTTCTCTCTCTCTTTCTCTCTCTCTCTCTTTCTTTCTCTCTCTCTCTTTCTTTCTTTCTCTCCCTTTCTTCCTTTCTTTCTTTCTTTCTTTTCTTTTTCTCTCTCTCTTTCTGTCTCTCTCTCTTTCTCTGTCTCTCTCTCTTTGTCTCTTTCTCTCTCTCTTTCTCTCTCTCTCTCTCCCCACCCCAGCTCTTCCTTTCTTCCTTCCTTCCCTCTCCTCCCCTCTCTTCCCCTCCCCTCCCCTCCTTTCCCCTTCCCTCCTCTCATCTCCTCTCCTCTCCTCTCCCCTCCTCTCCTCTCCTCTCCCTTTCCAACAAGCCATTGTTTTCTCTACTCTGAACTCCACTCTGGTAGCACTCTCTCTGGTATTGCCTTGAAGTAGTTATAGTTTTCTTGTATTTCTTCATATCCTTCCTTGATTGCACAAAGTTTTGTATATAGAATGAACTTAATAAATATTTGTTAAATGAATTGGCGGATAGAACAACTGAACTGAACATATTCTTTTTTTAGGAAGAAACAGATAATTTCTGCCTAACTTAAATTTCTTATTCTATCTCCCTTTCTTTTTTCCTCCAAGGTAGGTCAGGTAAGGCTGGAGGCCCTATCCATGCCTGTATTTTGGGGCGATGTATTACACAATTCTCAAGTTCTAGTATTATTTCCCACTTTGACTAATGTTCCAGTTCTTACTCTTGGAAAAAGATTGCTCTTTGTAAACTTGGAGATTTCTTTCTTTCTTTCTTTCTTTTTTGAGGAAGATCAGCCCTGAGCTAACATCTGTTGCCAATCCTCCTCTTTTTTTGCTGAGGAAGACTGGCCCTGGGCTAACATCCGTGCCCATCTTCCTCTACTTTATATGGGACACCACCACAGCATGGCTTGACAAGCTGTGTGTCAGTGCGCGCCCGGGATCCGAACCTGTGAACCCTGGGCCGCCAAAGCAGAGTGCGCGCACTTAACTGTTACACCACCTGGCCGGCCCCAACTTGATTTCTTAACTGGGATTCTCACTTCAATACTCACACTACTATCATGGTACAAGGACAATTTTTGTTTTCTTTAAGACCTTCTCTTAAAGGGCAGTACTATGATTAAGAATGTTAGTATAGGCGTATGCACAGTATTTCTTATCTTTTAACCAGTTGGCGAAACTAGAAAAGGAAACACACTTAAAAATGTGTGATACTTAAAAATATATCAAGCACAGAGAAAGGGAAATATTTCCTGCCTATGGCAGTGAGAAGACACCTCGATGGGGTTATAAAATGTTTGCAGATAGTCCTTAGAGTTTTCTAAGAATAATGAGGCACCTGTCTGCCTGGTTGAAGAGACTTCTTCCTAGAAACAGCAGAATAGATTGAGGAATTTTTTACATTTTTCTAGCTTTCGGTTTACGTGTGAAACAAACCCAGCTTGAAAACTTCAAACCGATGAATAGACTGGTGAACATAATTATGTTGGAAGTGCGTTCCATCTTGAAAGAAGAACTTTCTAAATTTTTAGACAAATAAGCCAACTCAGTCTCCAGTCATCTTCACGTCAGGGGTCTCTTCCTATGGAAAAGCCAATGCTGAGGTAATTTTAACTAAGATGAGGCAGGGAGTCAAGAACGTAAAAACAAAGTCTCAACCAAAAGGAGTTACTGGAAGGGAGAAAAAGGAGAGGGGACTGAGTGTTCACTCTGGGCGAGGAGCACCTTGCTTGGAATCTGAAAGGCCAGGGAGAACACTAGGCCTCCCTCCGCAGATTGGAACTGGGCTGATAAGCAGGTAGCATGGGGCCTAGAGGCAGAGAAGATGAGGCGTAGAGACCAAGAACGCCTCAGTTGTTTTTCTCTACCTGACCCGAACCCTCAGGTCCACAGATAAGTGTCCTGCCCACCTATTTCTGGGCAGGTTCTTGATGTCATACTTGTGCATACAGTAAAGATAAATGAAGAAAAGTTATTTTATAGTTCCAATACTGTTCTGTATTGTTGGGAGCGTATCAAGTAGATATGCTCTTTAGAGACTCGTTTAATGCAATTATGTCTTCTAAAAAGTCATTTGCTCTTTAAAAGCTGATTGAATCATACTTTGTGTTATTATAAGAGGGCGTCTTATCCTGATAAAGATGGTAATTATTTATCTAGCTAAGCAATCTTGTTGATTGAATATAGCTAAATGTTTGGCATTTAGGCTAAGAAATACCTTTAGGCTTTATTGGTATGTGAATAAATTGAAAGTGAATATTAGTTTTACCACTTTTTTTAGCTGAAACTACATATTAATTTCTGGGTTTAAATGTAATTAGTGTTGTCTTACTTTCAGAAAATTACTTTAAAATTTCAAAATAAATATATAAATTCTGCTTTTACGTTCTCATCACTGTATTTTCATAAATGCTATTAGTTTTAAACTATAAACATGGAATCAGCACCATGGTAGTAAGGCGGTGAATGTTTAAAGTGAATGTTTGTGCATAAGTTGCCTCAAAGGATAATTAGATGATTATAATGGTGCTTGCTTTGAGATAGCTAATTAAAAAAATCTATTGCTCCGAAGTCTAATTATTTGAGTAATGATAACGTATTAGCAACCATGAAACTTCAGTTACAGCCAACCTCATTGAAGGAAAAAAAATGTAAATATGTTAACAACATTTTTTATGAAGACCCAAAGGATGGCACCAGACCAATCTTTCCCTTTTCTGCTGTGTGTTCTATGCCCAGCCTCCCATACGTGTGTTCTCTAAATCACCTACACATGTATCATTCATCGTATTTCACTCTATTTGTTTTCATTCGTTTTATAACTCTTCCTTTGGAACCAGGGAGATAATTTTCTCGCTCTTCTCCATCCTTTGTGAGCCTCTGAAAGAAGGCTTTTGTAATTAGACTTCATAGTTTAACAAACATTTCATAACCTGCCAGTAAAAATTTCAGTTCTCTGGGCCAGGGCATAATTAAATGAATAAGTATCAGTGTGGTAATTCAGCCACAAAATAAAATAATTTAAAGGGGTTATTAATTAAGGACTTGCTTTGATTTGGGAATTCTAATCAATAATGAGCTATGTTATGGACAAAATCATTCTTGCTTTCATCATTCCCATTACTTGGACTATTAAAAATATTAAATAAAACCATATCAATGAAAATTTTGTTGTTCCTTTCTTGAATGATTAATCACCTGAAAGAATCTTGTTAAAATATCAACAAATTAATATGGTCAAAATGAATGTCTTCTTTGAGCCTTTAAAACCAAAACTGAGTGATAAAAGCAATATATAAAACTTTGTAATGGACTCTGTTTGAGGCCATTACTTCCTGAATGAGGACTGAAAGAAGAGCAAGAATTGAATTTTGGAGGTTAATAATAGTTTGGTAGGGGGTCCTTTGAGCTGAGAGTGGTAGGAGGAAGACGAATGTGTAAAGCTCTAGGTACTATAATGATGGGGTGAGATAAGGATGGATTACCCAGTGGTAACACTTGGAGTATCAAAGAATGAAAAGTTAATTTTGAGAACAAACCAAAAGGCTGATGGAGTAAAATTAATCTTATAAAGCAGAAATGCTCTATCTTTTGCTAGGAATTAATTGGTTGATTATATATTTTTTACGATATAGTTGAAGTCTAGGAATGAAAAGGATGAACAATGATTTAAAATTCAGCATAATAATGGCTAATATTAATTGAGCTCTTACTTTGTTCTAGGGGCTACAGTGAGTGCTTTATGTGTATCAACTCAATTCCTCTTAAACCCTGTGAAACAGGTCAGTTTCCCATGAGGAAACTGAGGCACAAAGATTTGTTTAACCCAGATAGCCTAACTCCAAAGCCCAAGTGCTCGGCTGCCACTCTATATCCCTCCAAGGTAGCTTTCATTGATAGAAATGCTTTACGTACATTTCAGCCCAGGGCTGTGTCCTAATGATGATTTTCAAGTGACTGTTACTAAATGAAGGGATGTGGACTTGATAGACACTTTCACATTATATATCCCAAAGCAGGGAGAGACACTCCCAAGGTTAAATCATAGAATAGATTTCCTTGAAAATCTTAAAAATACTTTTTGCAGAAAGTATTTTTATTCAAAAACAGTAGAAGAGTGGTAAATGGCCGTTGCTGGTCTTTTATCTACGTACTTGAAATGTTTACTTGGTGTGCCCATTTGCAGCCTAAGAGTAAAACTTCAGGAAAAATAAGACTGCCCTGATGAGGCTTGTTGTTTGTTTTGTTCTGTTCTGTTTTATTGTTCTCTTGCTTGAGAGATGAGAATAAGCTTCTAAGGCTCTTCTTTCACTTTAGAAATCTGAAGATCAGTGTTACTGATTGGGTTATTATACTCCAAAAACAACGCAAGCATAGACCCAACCTTTACTGCAGTTGGAGATGCTGATTTTGGAGAACTAATAGAAAGACTGCAAAATTGCCTTAGCAAGTCTGGGCTTATGTAGCTTGAAGCTGGAAACCTGAGGGGAACTTACTTGCATGAACAGATATTAAAAGAAGCTTGTTTTTGTTTGTTTCCTCTGGATGGATAGAGAGGAAATAGACTTAAGTGAAAGCAAGCAGGATCTAGTGTTCTAATGAAAAACCTCCAGACTTTACTCATATTGAGATCTGAGGAGGTTATAGATTTTTTTTAAATCACAGTGTGTAAGAATAAGATAGTATATGAGGTAGTTTTAGAGCGGTCTGATATATTATTAGGAAAACAGATTTGGTGTCATGGGGCTGTCTTTGGAGATTTAACACTGTGCATTGCAGCATGCGTTAATTGTATGCACTTGGGTTTGTAGCTGTGCAGACAGTTCTCTACTTAGAGTGATTGCACGTCTAGATGATGCAGAAAGGCTTCCATCCAGTTTTCTCCGTGTTATTATGTAATGGCGCTTAATGCAAGCAGGGCACCGATGAACTCCGCCTGCTAGTCTGATTCCTGATGTGAATCAAATAAGGCCCCCTCATCAACAGCCTCAGCTTGTTCCCATGGGCTCGTCTGTGGAACTCTGTAGGATCAGACCCAGCTCCAGAGCAGCGGCAGCTGAGAGCAGAGAAAGAGCAAAATAGCATGGCCCACGGTTCCCGATTTGATCTTTTTTTAGTGTGTGAAGCTCCTGTTTTTGTTGTTTTTATTTATTGTAACTTATTATTTAATTTTTTTGATACTGAAATGGTTACTTTGTAAATTTCATTCATGAAATCAAAGAGCTAAAGATGGAAGGAGGAGAAAAATATGTATTTGGCTAGCAAGAGAGACCTCTTTGACCTACAATGTCCTGTGACATTCATTGGGGCCGATTTCCCTGAGGAGCTGGTAAATTGGCTCTGTGACAATCCCCATAGAGAAGTTCTAGAAGTGGCATTGACAATGCCCTTGAAATAAATATGTAGCCTGTCCAGTAAAAATACTTTGAAGGGCTGTACTCATTTGATGTATGAGGTCTTGATGTATTATATGTATATATTATATTTGATGTATTTATAAAAAAGAATTCAGTCTTAGTCTATACTGTCACACCTTACATCCTAATCTACCTTCCGAATAAAAATTTAAACAGACCTGGGGCTGGCCCGGTGGCGCAAGCGGTTAAGTGCGCGCGCTCCGCTGCGGCAGCCCGGGGTTCGCTGGTTCGGATCCCGGGCGCGCACCGACGCACTGCTTGGTAAGCCATGCTGTGGCGGCGTTCCATATAAAGTGGAGGAAGATAGGCACAGATGTTAGCCCAGGGCCGTCTTCCTCAGCAAAAAAAAAACAAGAGGAGGATTGGTGGATGTTAGCTCAAGGCTGATCTCCTCACAAAAAAAAAAAAAAAAAAAAAAAATATATAAACAGACCTTTCAGCAACAATGTTCAAATTAATGACTACAGCAATAACAAGATTTTTAGCTAGGATAGAAAGACTTGATTGTAGATTATATCAGTTTTGTATCTTTGGTATTTCTTATTATTCAAGTCAAAGCTTTAAGGTTCTTTTTTTTTTTGACATTGTGAAGAAATCATATAATGAGAGAGATCAAAGCAAGGAAAATTTGGTGCCACTGAGGATTGGTTCACACATGAAGCTTTTGCGTGTCAGCAAAGGGCAAGCTATAAGTATGGGTGCTCCTGGCATGGCAGCTCAGACACTGGAGGGCCTATGCTATTCGTCCCAGGAAATTTACTTTGAGAAAATGAGAATGGTACAACAAACATTTTTAAAATTAAAGCCGTTTTCTCAAAAAGCCATCAGGGATTACTGTTTCACCCAGAATCTCCTCTAAAGCCTTCTCTTCTTACATATTCATATTATACAGATAGCACTTCATATTTTATAATATGATTATTTATTTTTATTGCCTTTTTTCCCGTCAAATAGGACTTCTTTAAAGATAAGAACATTACTTTCATCCTTTTGCTTTTCCTGCCTTGCATTGTGCCTGGTACAGAGAGGTGCTCAGAATACTTCTGTTTAATAAATATCTGACTCTCAAAATCTAGAACCCTTCTAAATTCTGTGTCCTTGAGATTTTTTTCTGTTTGTTTGACTTTTTTCTTTTGTTTGTTTCTACAAAAGTAAGTCAAATGTACTTTTGGAAGGCAGAAGTACCTAGACAGGAACTTGGAATGCAAACCTAAATAAAATTGAATCTAGATTACTATTTTCTCTTTTTACATATTTTTATTTTTATATTGATGTATAATTGACATACGATAATATATTAGTTTCACGTGTACAATATAGTGATTCGACATTTGTATATGTCGCGCACTATCACCACGGTAAGTCTAGTTACCATCTGTCATCATACAAAGTTAATACAGTATTATTGATTGTATTCTGCATGCTGTATATTACATTCCCATGACTTATTTATTAAATTAACATTTTTAAATTTAATTTTTATTGTGGTAAAAACATGTAACATAGAGATTATTATTATTTTTAGGTTAATTTATAGATGTCTCAGAACTATATGGTTTATAGTCTATAAAATAGTTAATTAGGGGCTGGCCTGGTGGTGTAGCAGTTAAGTTTGCACGCTCTGGTTCGGCGGCCCAGGGTTCACAGGTTTGGATCCCAGGTGCGGACCTATGCACAGCTAATCAAACCATGCTGTGGCGGCATCCCACATACAAAATAGAGGAAGATGGGCACAGATGTTAGCTCAGGGCTAATCTTCCTCAGCAGAAAGAGGAGGATTGGCAATGGGTGTTAGCTCACAGCCAGTCTTCCTCACACACACACACACACACACACACGCACACACAGACAAAAGTTAATTAAATATGCTGTTTTATTTCTCTAGATTCCTTTAGCATCAGGTCTTTGGTAAGGATTATTATCTCATGTTATAATTTTATTTCTATGAGAAAATAGCATCAGTTTATATAATTCTGATCTAATGATTTTTTTTTTCCCCTAGAGGGATTCTAGTAGTTGACTCTTTGTGAAAGACTGGGGTTTGAATCCTAGGCTCTTACTCTATGATCTTGGATAGATCAGTTAACTTCTCTGAGCCTCAGTTTCTTTATTTTTAAAATGGGGATAGTAAAACACAACTCACAGGCTGCTGTAAAGACTAAAAGACTTGTTATGTGAAAGTGTTCAGCATGATACCTACATGTAGGTAGTGGCCAAGATGTTGTGTTTTTTTGTTTTTTTTTTTAAATAACTTATTATTTGTCATCCAGATAGCAATGTGTAGTATTATAGAATTTTCATGGGAAAAGAGATCATTGTAATATTATCGGATATAGCTACTTTGTTTATGTGCTAATACATGTAATATACATCAGTTAGCATTATTGAATGCTTAGTATGCATGGAAAATTGTGCAGAATATTATATTTTAATCAGAGATGTTTTTTCATGTATGTTGTATTGTGGAGGTAACTATATCCGCTGGGGTTTATTATAGACTAAAATGAGATTTTTGTTTGATGCTTTGCAGTTCATATTATAATTTATTTAAACAGAAAGGGATTGTGAATTGCACTTTAAAGGTGACTACCTCTCATGAGACGTTTGCATCAATGAGCGCTGTGGACTTTTGAAAGTATTTTCAAAACTACTTACAGTAGGATTTGTCTCAGTCATTGAAAAATTGTTGGACAGGACGTAATAATTTCTCATCCACTAGAGAAATGATATTTTAGAATAATATTTTAAAATGCAGATCCTGTGAAAGGAGATAGATGACTATTCTAAAGTGAGATTTATTTCTTTTCTGAGTGTAGATTGGGATGGTTAGATTGTGAGAGCATGACTGATCAGTGAATCTGGTCTATTTGGCAGTTCTATAGTGTGTAGACCCTTTGTATTATTAAAGTAACCATTTAAAACTTACTCCTAACAAAGTTCTTACAAGGGTAACCCATGTAATGTGGTCCCAAAACATGGAAATCATTTCCAAGACAAGTTTTAGATTTCAGTGATTTTTCAAATAATTGAGAGCTATCTTTTGGGGATTACATTGCTCTGCTACTGATTGTACTGCATGATATCCTGAGGATCCACTTAGTTTTTATGGTTCTTTGTATCAAACCCATGTCCCTCCTTCTAGAGAACAGAAAAGAGGAAGCCAGAGATAAACTATTTTACCTCTTGTTTGACAGTGACAGAGGCAGAACAAGTAGCACTATAAATCTAATTTCTTGGGTTTTTTTGGTCCTCCAGTTTTAATTTAAAAAAAAAACCACTGATTTTTAAAAATGTGATGTAATCTTAGCCTTTACCAAACATTATTACTTTTCTTTAAAAACATATGCCTTGCCTTCTCTGACCACGTTATTTAAAATAACATCCTCCCCAATATTCCCTATCCCTCTGGCTTTCTTTATTTTTCTTCATAGCACTATTTCCATCTAACATACTATTTGTTTTTCTTATTTACTTGTTATCTGTCTCCTATATTAGAATAAAAACTCTGCAAGGCCAGGAATGTATATCTATTTTGGTTACTGCTGTATCCCAGTGCCAAGAACAGTGCTTGGCACATAGGATGTCTGCAGTAAATATTTGTTGCAGTGTGGTCAGACAAAAACAAATCAATAAACAAAACAAAAGAAAATCTATGCCTTGCTTATTACAATTGAGTAGTTCTTTTTATGGAAGCATTTGTTTCAAGAATCAATTCATCTCAAATGAAATATCCCTTTAATCATTAGCTATTTCCTTTTCCTGGTGTCTATCTGACTATATAGTCTTAGTTTGGGAGATTTTAATTTTTATTTCTGATTGTCTAGATAGCAAATGGCCTTTTTGCAAATGGCTAGATTACTTCCCCATGACTATCAGTGTTTGCAATTTGGGGCAGGAGACAACCTCTCAAGTTGTCTCTGCTATGCTTGGTTTCCCAATATGGTGGACACCTTTGTATTTCTTTATTTGTTTGCTTACTTGTTTGCTTGTTTCTATGCACCATTTTCCAAGATGGATTTCAGGAGGCCAGCTGTCTACGAATCCACAATGTCCCATGCACACTCATCTCTGTTTCTACTCTACTAATCAATCAGTATTGGGTCAACTAAAGTTCATAGAATAAAATCGCTTATTATCTCTTTATCCTGTTCCTAAAGAGAAGTAGTCCATTTCCCCAAACTCCCTTCTCCCTCAGATAACGTTTTCCTTTGATGCTATTTTTTAGCACTGTTTCAACCAGTCTCTGTGAAGAGTCAATTCTACATATCCTCTTTACTGTCGATCATTACAGTGCAGCAACCTAGAACAAAGTAGAGGCAATTGAATTGCTGGCTGGGTTCACGAATGAAACTAACTGTGAGGACACTCATCTTTGCCCCGTTGGGTATATTTGGAGTAGATCAGTTTAAATGATAGGGCTCCACGGGAGAAAAGAAGACACTTCTCTAACAATGAATTCTACATAACAGGAAGCTCTGAGTGCATGACAAGTGCAGTTATTTTGATTCTTGAAACTTGTCATGAGAGAATTGTTAGCAAGGTTGACTCAAGGGCCAGCACTCCAGTTAATAGTTCCTTTTTCTAGACAAATTTAAGTTCCATTAATGGAGTTTAATTGCACTGACTTTTTTTCTGCCAAGAGTGGGGATCATGGAAGTTAATGACCTGCTAGTAAAGGAAACAGAAATCTTTCATTTGGCTTCTGATTGTTTCTCAGTGACAGTTCTGCTTTATCCTAGGAGTGATATATTTATCACAATGTTTGAAACATGTTTGGTCAAGAAGCTACTTCTTGAAAGATGTGCTTTGAGATTAGTATCTAGTTTTTCATGTGGATTGAGTCGTGTAATTCTCCAAAAATTGCATAAGGATTGAATTCCTGAAATTGAGGCAATTGCCTGTGGATTTGACATGATAAATGTTGGTTGGGGACAACACATTGATTTTCATTATATAGCTGTAGGATGTAGGCATGCTCTACATATCCATTTAATAAAATGTGTTTAAAAGATATCTTTGGGCCCTCCAAGCATGTGTGTGAGATGCTAGATTTTTCATATGAAAAAGATACGAATTTTTCCCAAATATCTGAACAAGCAAAGATGGAAATCAGGATTGTGTGACTAGGATCTGATTTTTGCCTTTGTGGAAGACTTAATCTAAAAATATATAGGGAAAAGTTCTTTTTTTTTTTTTTCTGTGAGGAGATCAGCCCTGAGCTAACATCCGCCAATCCTCCTCTTTTTTTTTTTTTTGCTGAGGAAGACGGCCCTGGGCTAACATCGGTGCCCATCTTCCTCCACTTTATATGGGACGCCGCCACAGCATGGCCTACCAAGCAGTGCGTCGGTGTGCGCCCGGGATCCGAACCAGCGAACCCCGGGCCGCCGCAGTGGAGCGCGCGCACTTAACCGCTTGCGCCACCGGGCCGGCCCCAAGTTCTTTTGTTTTTCATTATAATACTGTATTTTTGTTGAAATTGTTGTTCAGTAAATAAGAACTAAAGTATTAATTGGTGCAAGAGTGCTAAACTTGATTAGCAATCATATTATTCGTTCTTCCTATTCTTTGCAATGCCTTTATATCTTTTATCTGTTAGATGAACTCCTAGTTATCTTTCAAGTTCCAGGTGAAACATGACCTCCGTGAAGTCTTTTCTCCGCTGAGCAGAGTAGGCTGCTCTTCCTCAGTGGTCCCATTACTGCTCTGAATTATCTATTATAAATATAGATATCTATTATAGCCATGTCACAATGTATTGTAATTGTTTATATGTCTGTCTCTCTCTTTTCTCCAGGAGATAGGGAGTTTTCCATGGGCAGAGATAATGCCTTAGGTAGTGTTTTAATATCAGCTCCTTAATTAGGACTTAGTATAGAGTAGGTTCTTTAGCTGGGAAAGTAAACAAATAAAATTTCCTATATCTACCTTTAGTTCATTTGTAATAATCCCTGCTGTTGGGCTTGAATTAGACTTTGATGGTGTAAATAAAGCCAGTGTGCCTGAAAATTTTATATGGATATGCTAGATATAATAAAGAGACTGATTAAAGATCCACCAAATTAAAGTGTTATTCTCCACTGCAGCAATAAATCAATTTAAAAGGATTTTATCGTACTTTATTCTGAAAAGGCAATATCGTGAATCCTGTTTTATTAATACCCAGATATGTTATATACCTTGATATAACCATTGATTGGTTTTGAGAGTTTTGTATGATGGAAAGGATATAGAACAAATCAGACTAGAAAGAGATTTTAATCTTCTGTACTTTTCCTGTAATTTTGTAAACTTGCATACCATACATGTCAGTAAAAATAACTTTATACCTTTATTAAAACTTCAGTATCTTCATTTATATTTAGAGTAGTAGCAACATAAAATTGAAACCTGAGAGTTGTGAAGGATATAAAGTCATGTTTTAAGAGAGAAACTAAATTGCTTCTTCAAAGAGCCTATAAAACTGAAAAGCATTCATTATAAATGTAATAAAAACTTATGAATCCCATTTTATTAAAACTATACCCAGTTTCCTGAAGGGGCTGGATCATTTAGAGGTAAACCAGTGACACTTTATGTCTAGCAACATACTTTATGTGAGATGAGATATCTACTGAAATGAGGGTGGTGGTTTTAACATGATCCCTAATGGACATCCATTCATGTTGTAAGATTAGAATTTTTACTTTAGCAGTGTTTGCAGCTTCTTATAATAATGCACCCAGATCAGGTTAATGACAATAGTAAATTACTTACTACTCTAAGTTCCTTCAAGAAATAGAACAATAGTGAAAGATAAAGCTTATGCTTCTACTGATTGGTGTGTGACATCATCTTATCATTCTGTAAAATTCTTACTCAAGTCAAATTATATAGATTAGCTGTTATAGGATAATAACTTTCTAGTGATTGCCATCGGCCATTTTTTTCTTTCAGGTACAGTAATATTTTTAATGTGTCAACAGAGAATCCTTATCTTTTAGTCTTTTGCTACTTTTCAGCATTTTTAACTTCTACATATTTCATATTTGATTCTATTTTACATATTCCATACACATATTTCCCTATTATTTTAATGGATTATAGTTATATCGATGATAGTGTTTTTGAAATGAAAAAGGAAAAATGATGAAGTGACAGCTAGGTTGTCCAGGTACTCTTAGTTTTTGAATCAAATAGCTTTAAATAGAGATACTTACATGTTTAAATGAGAGAATTGAAGTATTTGAGTTAATACACATAGGTTGTATTGATCTATTCAGAAAATAAGGCAGTGTTTCTGGTAAATGGTGGTAGAGTAAAAGTGTATTTATTCCAATTCCTTTCTTGAAACACACCCCACATATAAATAAATGCCGAATAATGAAAAAGTGGGCAAAAATTATATGAACAGCAAAACTAGGAAACAATTATAACTCCAAGACACAGTGACTAACATATTTGTTGAATTCAGTGGAATTTGGACCACATTGAGGGAGGACACCGGCAGCTGAAACATAACTTCCAGATTTCTAGCCATTTGTACATACCTCTGAACATAACTCTGTACATACCTCTGAAAATGCATATATTCTCTGTTCAAACATTCAGTTCAGGAGATAGTTTTGTGCCCACTGTGGTAAATATTGAAGAAGTTACAAAGATAAATAAGAATGTTCTTTTTAGGAGCTTCCAATCTAAAGAGAAAAATATGACAAGGATGTACAACTATAAGGCCAGATATAAGTATTATGGGAACATAAAGTCCCACAGTGGAGGGATTCCAATAACAGATGAGGACTGGAAAAAAAGGCTTTTATGAAGTAGTATTTGCAAAAGGGTCGAAATAAGGGTAAAATTTCAGTAGCTAATGATGGAGGAAAAAGACATTGATTGCAAAGGAAGTAGCAAGAATAAAGGCAGAAATCCACGGGGCATGTTTAGGGAATAATTATGGGTTCCAGTTTGGTTGCAGCATGAGATACATGCTGGAGGTAAGAATCACTGCTTCATAATGAACTACAGTTACCAGAGTGACCTGGCGTTACCCTGATACTAGGCACTTTGAGCTCGTTATCTCAATTAAACCACGCAGCAACCCTATGACATAATTGCCACCAGTACAGGTTAGGAAAACAAGACTCAGAGAGAACTTCCCTAAAGTTACTCTGCTATTGAGTGGTTCAGCCAGGAATATGAACCTAAACCTTTCTGACTTGTGTTCTTACCCACTGTATTATATGATTCTAAGGGCAGGCCTGGAGCCATATTTAGAGGAATCGTCATGTCAGGTCAAACCTTTAGCCAGTTTATGCAGAGTAGAGAGAACATTTTCTTCTTTTTTTTAAAAAATGAGTAGAAGGAAGGCCTTGTTTATTCTCCTATTAGTGATTGCATTCTTGTGTCCTGGAGAATAAGAAAAGAATACTTGCCTCAGAATGCATTGGAATCCTTGGAGAAAAATTATAAAACCTAAATACTCCTAAACTTAGTTTATCTATGTAATCTCCATTACTCTGTGCCATGTCATCTGTCTACTGATTTCTAAATTATATTCAATTAATGTTTTTTGCTTCCTGCTGGTTACTGTTGTTACTGTAAGGCAGATATTTGCCTCTACATCCCTACTAATGTGTGAAAATTTATGAAGAACCTTTTAATTTGAAAGTAATGGCTTGGCATCAAGAGAAATTTTCAGGGAAGCAAAATTATTTTAAACTTCTGAAACTTCAATTTCAGCGTTAGAATTAGGCCAATTTATCATTTGATAGAATGTAGTAGTACTGAGTAAAACATTGAAGTCTATCATATGATATATTAGTTCTGATGGGCTTTTTAATACGGTGGTTTTTCCAGCTGATAATTCCTTTAAAGTTTCTTGGAATTGGTGTTTATATTTAAGAAATATCTTCTTCATTTTTAACTGACAACTTGTTCCACTTTGATTTGTTGAAGCCCAATTCTATAATTATTTTTTATCTTTGTTTGCCTTTTTAAAGATGTATAGAGATTTCTTCATTAGATGATTAAGTATGTTGCTATGAGAATTAATTTCTTGTAAATACTTGATTCATTTACAAAGTAATTGATTGGCTTATTGGATCTTCATGACAGCTGGTCTATTTCCTCTCAACATTTTCAGTATTTCTCAGGTCAGATAAAAGGATATCTCATTATTTCCAGAAGTCTTCATGAATTCTAGAGAATTCGTGGAAATTTAGGGCAGCTTTGTTTGTAATAGTGAAAAACTGGAAGTAGTTCAAGTCAATCTCAGTAGGGGTAAAATAAACTGTGAAATACTCATTCAATGAAATACTACATAGCTATGAAAGCCAATGAGCGAGTTTCATATATACTCGTAAAGAGAGATGTCTCAGAATCATTTTAAGTCAAAAAAAGTAAAATGTAGAACGCAAATAGTATGAGTGCATTTATGTAAAGATAAAGCTATACAGATATATGTATAACAAACATATATACAGAGAAAAATTTGGAAAGATTTCCAAGGGACCATTGATAGTGGTTACTTCTGGGGAAAGAAACTTTGAAAAATGAGAAGAATTTGTATTTTCATATTCATTTCCTATTTCTCTGCACTGTTTTGATTTTTCTTTTTTCTTTTGTTCTCTCTCTCTTTTTTTATAATGACCTCCATAACATTTTTTGAATGAAAATTCATAATCTTATCATTTACAATGATTGTAAGAAAACTTGACGAAAACTACCACATTGTTTTAGTTTAAAACTTCTGTTGCTGCATGGGTCATTTTATTGAACTATTTTTTTTTCCTAGTTTGTTTTTATGGTTTCATTCTAAAAATGAAGAGCACTCTATGCTTCTGCTTGCATGGTGCCATGTGAAAGGTTGCTAGTGTAAAACATTTTGTTCTTTTGAATGAACAATGTAATCCTTTACTTCATTCTAAAAGATTAATTATCTTGATTATTTAGTTCTTGAAAGGCTAGAATTAAACTTGGTTTAAAAATTTAAATTTGACTGTACGTTGCAGCATTCAATTCATATTGCCAAAGTAGGTTTATAGATTTGGAGAGACTTCAGATAAACATTTTTTGAGTGTATTGATTTTAATTTATTTCATATTTTTCTGATAATTTCTCAACACTAAATCTGTAATGTTCTGGAAGGAACATGGATTTTGAAATCATACATATTTGTGAAAAAGTACTCATAGGGTAGCTACGGTTAAAATAAAATGAGATAACATATGTAAACCATCCTGGAGAAGGACTTGGCCACGTAATAGACCTTCAGTAAAAATATTTGTATGTGTCTATTTTTAAAAATAAAAATCTTATACAATATAAAAAGTAGTGTGGCAATTGATAAAGTGATGCAATTGAAATTTTACACTGACTTTGACTCTTTACCTTGAATATATTGACTTCTTCCAGTAGTGTTGCCTTTTAGGTTCTTCCAGTCTGTCTCATTTTTATTCCTTGCTACTTCATGCTTTTATGAAATTAGTCTTCAGAAGCAACTGATAATGTCAGTTCAGGTTATAATGAGATCATAGAAACAGGCATCACTTGAAACAGAACTGATAAGTTAAAAAAAAATTGTTTCCATCCTCTCATTCCATCTTCCAAAGATATTAGTGGGATTTGGGTTTCTATTGTCCTTATTACTTTAAATTAGAGTAAATGGTATTAATCCAACAGATTTAATAAAATCTTTGTAATTCTGTATAAGTATAAATAGAAACCAAAAATCTCTTACTTGATGCATCTTTCAAACACTTTACAATGTAAGTTTTCTTTAGTGCCTCTTACATCTTTAAAAACTAACCTATTAAATAACATACTGTTGGGGAAGTGGGAGAATCCCCCTCCACCCTTTCCCTCAAGGTTCTCATGGCTGGCCAAATAATTAAAAGACAGGTTAGCAGGAGAAAGTAATACCAAGTTTAATAACATGTATACATGGGAGAAACCAGGGAAACTGAGTTTCTCAACACAATAGCAGAGATTCTTAAATACTATCTTCAGCTAAAGACAAAGGAGGATGTTGGGGGTGGGTGGTGTTTTGGGATTTCAGAGGGGAAGAAGACAATTTACATGAAGAGGGAAATGTAAATGTTTGTCAGACAATGCTTTGCAGGGCCACCTATAGAGAATGTGACCAGAGAGACAGAAATCACAGTAATCAAGAGTATGTAGATTTAAGTCCTTTCCTTCTGTACTGATTAAGAGTTTCCAGAGACAAGGTCATTCCCCCCCCCCCCCCCCCCAGTACACGGAGGTAGATACCTTTACAAAGGGAGATTTCCCAGATGAATGTTTGTCTGGCAACTCCTAGCAGGGCCACCTAGAGAATGTGGCTGGGAAGAGACAGAATTTTTGATAAGAGGGGCCCGTTGGTGCATTTCCTATTGTAATATCTATTTTACATTATATTACAGCCATCATATGATAGTAACTCCTTCCTGGAACAGGTCTTCTATGTTAAATTCTTTAGGCAGTTAGTGGGGGAGGTCAAATGTCCATCAGAGAAGACAATCAAGGTAAAGAGACATATTTCAGGGTGCCCAAATCTTGATCTCCCACAATACCAAACATTGGCAGTTTTGTGTTATTTTAAAATGATCTATTCTTTTACAGCAATTCACTAAAATGCATTATTTGAAGCTTGTTGTACCTACAAAAAATAAAAATAATATATTTTTTGCATGTGGAATATCACCTCTGAAAAAGATAAGTAAAACACTGTTTTATTGAAAACTTTTGGATAATTTAAGTGTATAGAAAAATAAACTAGAAATTTAGTGCCTGCATGCTAAATATAATTATAGAAGTTTATTCTAATTGGAGCTAGGCAGATATGTTCTGTGTAAGTGATTTTGTGATTTATAATATAAGCTTGGAAATAATGCTAAATCTGCTTGCCTTACAGAGTTGGTGAGAATAATTTATAAAAGAAATTTCATAAAGGAAATACTACATGTTTTAGGTGTTACTCTTTTGTTTAAAAACAAATACTGATTAATATTTTTATCAGCTACATATGGATTTATTGAGTGTGAAGAGATAAGTACTATTCATTTGCAAACATTTATCAAGTACTTGCTATGTACTAGAAATTGTGCTGGGCAGTGGGTATAGAGATAAATAAGATGAACTCATAATTATTAAAAGGGAGGGAGCATTAAAAGCAAATAACACAGGATGATACACTGTAACAAATGTTGTAAACAGATGTAGTGGTACAAAGGAGGGATTGATTCTGCTGGGGATCTCAGCAATCCTTCCCAGAGGCTGTGCTTGAAGCAGGATACATAAAAGTGTTCACATAGCAAAAGGGGGTAATGGTCATCATAGGTGGACTGAAATTAGGTAAATGTTTACTCCAATGTTAAAAGAATACTAAACGGAGGAGGAGAATAATAGTTCATTAAATGTTTATTGAACATCTACAAGGGACAAGTCCCTGTGTTAGCCGCTGAGGGGCTAGGAAAGCTGCAAAGTTCTGGTGCCCACTTTGGCCTCTTAAGTACTGAGTTAAAAAATGGATTGACGTGAAAGAGGAGAGAAATTTTAAGAAATCATTAATATTTTAAAAACACATATGTGACATCGTCTTGCAGATTTAAAGTCACTTAATAGGTAGGATACAGTTTAAATAATGGGAAGCTGACCCATAGTGTGGTCATAGTAAGTGTTGTGAAATAATAGATACAAACAAGTGACATCGAAAGGGATCAAAATTATGCTGTTTACTAATAGTATTGGCTAATCCATCTAGAATCTCTTAACTAGGTTTACCAATCAGTATATTTACTAGGAGATTCCCTGTTGATCTCTAAGTCATTGCCCACTCAAACAAGGAGGCTTTTTCCAACCTGGCTCCAATACTCTCTAGTCAAAATCTCTGGGTATTGATGACTTTCTGTCCACAGGCCTGTATTTAACTCCTCTCCCCTCCTTAATCTCAAATAATCACTCTTGAGAATTATAAAACCTGGGTGAAATAAGAACTATCTTTTCTTTAAAAAAAGTTGGGGATAGGTGCTCATTGTTTTATTCTGTTTTAAAAAGCATTCCTAGGTTTTTCATTACAAATCTTTACCATGCTTTTTCACAACTGGACATAAATTCTCTCAATTTTATTTTTACTACACCTTTAAATTTGTTTCTCCATTCATTCATTCTTACCTCACTCATTTCTAGAGTGGGAGAAAGGCATCTGAACTTACTTTGAAGAGCAAAACTTCCCCCTGTGCTCTTCCTCTGTCACTGTCTGCTTCCTATCAGCTTTCTTTTGTGTTTAATTTCTTCCCCTTCGCCCTGAAACAGGCTAAATTCTTCAAAAAAAAAGAAAGAGGGAGGGGGGAGAGGAAATCCCTCAGACCAATTTCCTCTCAAACTTTTTCTTCTGTCTTTAAACAGTTATTTTTACTCATTGACTCTATTTATGCATTTCTTACTATTACCTCATCCACTGAAGTCTGGTTTCTGCCCAAACCATCCATTCTACTGAAGCAGAGCTCACTAAGGCTGCCATGGGCTTTAGATTGGCAGACTCAGCCTCTCGTCCGGTGCCTGATCGCTGCCCAGTCGACACGGTCAGCCATCTCCTCTCTAAACCCCTCCCTTGCCTCCTCAGCTACTACTCCCTCTTCTTAGCTGTGACTTGTTTTCAGTCTTAGTTGTTTCTTTTGAGTACAGCCTGCTTAAAAGAAGTGGCTGTTTACCTGAATTATGTATTTGATCTTCTCTTTTTACACTTGACACTCTCTTGGGCAGTCATCCACTTTCCGTGCTTAAACTGCCCATGTGACTCCCAAATCCGGATCTCCAGTCCAGATTTCTCCTGAGCTCTACTCATGGCTCAACCTGAATGGACCAGGCACTCCAAACGTGGTATGCTCCAAACCTTTCACTGATTTATAGCTGTTGTCAACTAGAGATGAGACTTCTCTCTTTCAAAACAAACAATTCAGGCAAATTTATTAAGATGAAATATTTAGTGAGTTTTGTTGGAAGAAATAAGAAAAAAGGAATTATGGTTGGTTGCAGTATTAGATTGTTCAGTTTGCAGACTAAATACGAACTTAGGGCATTAGTAGAGCAGGAAGCAAAAAATATAATTTTTTGCAGGAAATTTAGGCTTAAGTCATCAATAGGTAACAAAGAACGTTGTTGCAGTTCCTTATACTTATATCATAGTGTAGTATTTTTATTTTAAAATATTTGCGTTTGATTTTAAATTGCATATGGGGGTATAGGGCCTCATAATATTTTCAAGGCATAGGGTAATCTGATTGTGGTTGATGAGGGTTATAAAAATTCATTGTTGTATTCTGAATTTGTTGGCTTCTGGGTAAGTCAGAGAAAATTACTTCTTCCACTTGGATACATAGTTGATCAGCCAAAATCTAGGTGATAACGGACTGAGGTTTCTCTGTGTAGGTGCAACTTCTATTCACTCCGGTTCCCTTCTGCCAGATCTTAGTAAACACAGGCGTCCATGTGGCTGCCTCCCTCTCCTGCCTCTGTCAACAATCCCCCTCACCTGCTTCCGCCACATAGTTCCAGGCTGTAGAAAAGAAACCAAATGGCTTTCTTTGACAGAATAAATACATTGATCCTTAAACAGCAATGGAGAATTAGGGTGGGAGTGTAGGATGGAGGGATGTGTATAGAAAGAATGTGAAATGTGAAGTGCCCTTTTGAAAAAGGTTTTCTTGCTTAGCTCACAGATGATCAACTATTGTTGGGCCTGACTTCATTTTCTAAAGGCACTCACTGGTCCCATGTTTAAGGGTAAGAGATGCAAGAATGTGCTACTAACCTAAAATACTTTCAAGTCGGGTGGAAGGAATATACAGTTATTTGCCTTTAGGGCGTTTGCTTTTAAGAGTGCATTAGAAGACAGTTCCAGTCAAGGCAGTTTGTTTAGAAGTAAAAGCATGCAGGTGGCATGTGTGTGTGTGTGTGTGTGTGTGTGTGTGTGTGTGTGTACCCAGCTGCAGATTTTTTTGTGTGTGTGAGGAAAAGTAGTCCTCAGCTAACATCCGATGCCAATCCTCCTCTTTTTTTTTTGCTGAGGAAGATTGGCATTGGGCTAACATCTGTGCCCATCTTCCTCTACTTTATATGGGATGCCGCCACAGCATGGCTTGACAAGCGGTGCGTTGGTGCGTGCCCGGGAATCCGAACCTGCGAACCCCGGGCCGCCGCAGCAGAGTGTGCAAACTTAACTGCTATGCCAGCAGGCCAGCCCCACCAGCTGCAGATTTTAACTATATTTCTGGAAGTATTCTGTTATCAAATGTGACCATGATGTAACGAATGCATTTTACATGCAGTAATGGAATTTAAATTGCTCTGTGAGGCTAAGTAAAATAGTTAATCTATTTTTGCCCTGGTCTTCTTACCTGCATTTTGGGGGAGGGACATTGCAAAGAATATTAAAAAGAAAAGAATATCATTCAAAATGCAAAATAATGTACTATAAATTGTATTAAGTCTGTTAACTATATTCAACTCAAAATCTGTAATCCAGGCTAGCCCTGGAAAAAGTTGTGAGCAGTGTGCCTTGTTGCTTCTCACCCTCTGTCTTTCGGATGTTCCCTTATCTCTCATTTCAGATATGCAGTGGTCAATCCATTTCTAGTCTTCAAAGCCTGCTCTAAGGAAAAAGAAGTAGCGTGATTGATGTTTGCTGTGTGTCAGACTTTGTATTAGATGTTTTACATGTATTCTCATTTAGTTGACTAAGATGACTGTCAAACTTGTGACACCCGCTCTTCTTCCCCAACTTTAAACTCCAGTTAGCCAAACTGCCTCATCAAGATTGTTAGGAAATTTATTTATATCACATGATGATATACACATTTACCTATATACCTACCTATCTACATAGATTAATAATCCTGTTTTATATAGAGAAGTGGTATGCCCATGGTGGTAAAGAGAGTGGCTTTTGAAGCCAGACTACTTGAGGAAACCATGGCTGCAGAGACTGTCACCTGCCCAAGGCCACATATCATTAGTGACATATCTACTAAAAGGATTTGGACCTGAGTGTGACTGACTCCAATGTCCATTCTTTCAAGCACTACTCTCTACCCTGCTTTTCTATTTGTTCTCTTAGTGCATGAAAGAGTGAAATATTTCCTGCAATCCTGCCTTTTTTGTTAGGTATGTCACACATTTTATGCAAAATAAAAATAATTTTCACTTTTGGTGAGTCTAAAAGTATATTTGAAGATAAATGAAGAAGCTCTATAATCCTAATTTGGGGATATGGTAATGCTAGATTTAATTTTAAACCGAAGCCCAAAGGACTAGTAGAATCAGAGAAAACCTTGTTTTTGCTTAGATGTCATTGTTTACCTTGAGCATGAAAAATAGAGCAAGTAGTTAGAAAGCTTAGAGGAATAGAAAATAATAAACATCATGCTGTCCTGGAAATAAAAGGAAATGATGAAGCATACACCTACCAGCTCAGTGATCAGTAGTTTTTGCTATTGGCCAGACGTTTAATTTAGTGTAAAAAATGGTGTGAGATGATGCTTTAAAACGTATACCTGCAGACAGTTTTTTGTATCGTTATTTATTTTGATGTACTGACAACTGGCCACTTTAATTTGCACTGGTTAATCCAACTGAAATTATCTCATGAACATATACATCAACATCCCCCCCCCAAGATTGTCCCATAAACAAAACCTTATTATTCTCAAACAGATATATTAAGGCTAATCTATGATAGCAGTTGCTTGAACAAGCATTTAGACTAGGAAAGACATCCTTTCATCTTAAAAGGTATAGTAAGTCTTCTCTTCCCACCCCCAAGCCCCTTGACTTTCTATCACTGAGGTGAGTTGGAGGCAAAAAATTATCTTAAGCCAAGTCAGTTCAAGATCATAAAAGCTATGAAGAATTGCAATTCTCTGAAACTTCTCTCTATTAAAAATCTCATCCTTATTTTCTTACCTTCATATTTGCCCTAGTTCTCTGCTGAAGAATGCCAGAGTTTCTTCAGTTTGTTGGTTTAGGGGGCTGTGGACCAGTACATCTTCTGTTGATTACTCTGTGTACCTGGGTGATCAGCGTTAGGAAATTTAAAGGAGAATCTATAAGTAGAGTGTAAAAACCTTAAAGGAAAGCTCTTGAGAAAATAACTTCCATATTTATTAAGTATTTGTGCGGTTTTTCTGGTCACTAATGTTGAGCTAATTTCCTTTCTGGCAGGCCCTTGTAGTATTTCATTTTTTTCATTAAAAAGATGGGTTCTATGAAAGCATTGATGTCTTTCAATAATTATAATTGATACAGAGGTGAAGTGTCTGCTTTTGAGACAGGTTTCTGTGTTCCTTTCCTCCTCCCACAATTGTTTTTGTTATTTTGATCGAAACCTCTGATTTCAAGGCTTGGACTCCTATGGAGCCTTGATTAGAGAATGGCCACAAGAAAATGTGAATTTTCTCCTGTTTTTCTGAGTAACACACTTCAGCTTGGACTGCTCATCGACCACTCTCCGGAGCTCTCGCCCACTTGCTACTTGAGGGTAGTTTTCTCCCCATTAGCATAGCTAGCTGATGTTAGTAGGAAGTACCTATCTCTTATGTTTACTGGTGAAGGACTTCTAACTGGTTTCTACTGGATTCATCTCAGTGGAACAGTTCATCTTCTTTTGCATCTTGTGCATACCTGCCCACCCCTTCCCCAGTCAGTGTTTCAAAGTGCTTTGTCAATAGCATGGTGCTATATAAATATAAAGTTGCAACAGTGCTTGAACACGAGAAACTTTTTTATAAGCCGTCTTTAATCGGTCTAGTCGTACATGAAGTTAGTCAGTTGGCTAACTGTCCTTGGCTCAAAAATATCTTATTAGGTAGGAAATCTTCCTATTGAACAAGGAGAAGTTATTTACAGGATTATAACTAAATAACAAGCTAGTTTGAGTAATGACATGTCTCTTTCTTTTGGGGCATGTCAGTAACGCCAAGATTGTCAAGTGGCCACACTCTGGGCCCCTTCCCATCATGTACAGGTGCCGGACTATCCGTTTCCCTGGGAGATTGACCCCTCGCTCCATCTAGCACGAAATAATTCTTCCCTTGAATGACAGAATCCAGCTACTATAGGTAGAGCCATCTAGCGAGCACCACGAATTGACCTGAAACATGTGGAATACAAGCTTTGTTGAAACGGCAACAGAGAATTTAAGTCACACTGCGGCTGAGGCTGACAAGAGCAAAGGAGGGAGCGAGAGTAGTGGAAGCAGGCAAGGGATACAAGCACTGACTTTGACCTGTGTTCTCCAGAAGGATCCTGCCAGGCAGCTCCCAACCCTTCCTACTAAAGCTTCTTCTTCTCTGACAGGTATAAATCAACCTGGCTTCCATCTCCCACCCTCTTTAAAAAATAGTTTAAAATTTCCTTTTCAAAAAGCATCGTCAATATAGATGTAAACCTTATTGTGACTTGGCAGTATGGTGAAGTGGTTAAGGCTTCAGACTCTGGAGCCAGACTGCCTGGATCTGGTTCCCAGATCTGTAGTTATTGCTGAAGTGATTTTGGGCAGATGATTCAAGATCTCTGTGCTTCAGTTGCTTCCTCTGTAAGTAACTCTTGTGGGCCTTGTGAAGAGAGGTAGGTGAGTTAGTATTTGTAAAGCACTTAAAACAATACCTGTCATTGGATAAGCTCTTTTTAAGTGTTTGCTATGATGTTGATGATGATGATTTAAAATATAATCCTGACTGAAGTCTAAAGCACTCTCTTCTATCTTGTTCTATTGAATACAGCGTTCATTCACTTATTCAACAATTACAGAAGTCCCCCCTTCTCCACTGGATTCCAAAACCCCCAGTGAATGCCTAAAACCGAAGATAGTAGAACCCTATATATACTATGTTTTTTCCTACGCACACGTACCTATGATAAAGTTTAATTTCTAAATTAGGTACAGTAAGAGATGGGTGACAATAACTTTTCTGCAGCGTATCTGAATTGCCAGCATCACTACTCTTGCACTTTGGGGCCATTATTAAGTAAAATAAGAGTTACTTGAACACCAGCACTGTGATACCACAACAGTCAGTCAGATAACCCACATGGCTACTAAGTGACTAACAGGAGGGTAGCATATACAACGTGGATACACCTGACAAGAGGATGATTCACATCCTGAGCGGGAGGGAGCAGGATGGCATGAGATTTCATCACATTACTCAGAATGGCATGTAATTTAAAATTTATGAATTGTTTATTTGTGGAATTTCCCATTTAATATTTTTGGACTGGTAACTGAAACTGTGGAAAGTGAAACCACGGATAAGGGGGACTACTGTATTTATTAAGAGCATACTATGTGCTAGGCATAGTATTCTGTCGGCCTCATTCCCAATAGGCTCCATACTATGAGTAAGGCCAGAAGCTAATTATAATATAGCAGTTTAAATTCCTGCTCCAATACTATGTTTGAAATGTAAGAGTGTAAATACGTGTGTAACTTAGTCTTGGGTAGTATTGCCCTGAATGTCTGGGTACTCTTGCTAAGTAGCAGGATCCCATTCAGTGGATCCTAATAGGGAGAGCCTGGAGGCCCTATAGCCTCAGGTAGCCGAACTCCCCCCTTGTCCATGCAGTTACTCTGCTTCCTGAGGCCCACTGATGGAAGAGTTAAGACCCCCTTTGACCAAAAAAGGAAGCAGGCTTTTGGAACAACTGCACCTTACCCCCTTCTCTTACATCATTTTGCACCACACACTACATGTATGCAGTGGTTGTGGACAACATTATTGTTTACTTGTATTTTACCTGAACTTTTTTAGTGTTTTTTGTCTGTGTAAGGGTGTACTCATTTAGGGAAAAAAGAGCCTACTACTAATTCCTCTCCCAAAACTAAGTGGACTAATATATACTGTATTGGGGAGACAGGAAGGTATTAAAACTGAAAAAAGAAAAAAGTAACAGAAAATTATAGGGAGAGATTTTCAGAAAACAAATATGGCCTCTTCCCAGAGTTGCCTTGGCCTGACCCTGTCCTTGACACGTGAATCCCAGAGGTTCTTGAAGAAATGGGCGGTAAGCACCGTTCTTAGTTTATATATTGAAATTGATTTTCTCATCCACCTGCCTGATAAAAGTTGAGATATGGTCCTGGATGCTTAAAACGATTGAGAGGAATGATATTCAGATATATACTGGGCAGAAAAGAGGACGAGAGGGGGCCTTGGTAGGCATGAGGGAATGAGTTGTCCCATGGCTGTAGCTCTGGGTATTGTGACATCACATGCCAGAAGCATGTACATTGGCATCACTCTCTATGTGGTGTTTCCTTTACAAAAGATAATTGTACCCTTTCTTTACATCATGGACTCCTTTGGTGGAAATCTGCTATAGCCTATAGACCCCTTTCTCAGAATAAATTTTTAAATGCATAAAATAAAATATATAGGATTACAAGGGAAACCAGTTACAGTCATGTGTTGCTTAACGACAGGGATATATTCTGAGAAATGCATGGTTAGGTGATTTCATCACTGTGTGAACATCATAGAGTGTACTTACACAAACCTAGGTGGTCTCACAAACCTACGTGGTGTAGCCTAATATATACCTAGGCTCTGTGGCACTATCTTATGGGACCACCGTTATATATGCAGTCTGTTGTTGACTGAAATGTTGTCATATGGCACATGATTGTATACTGAATATATTTATCAAAATATTTTACAATTTGTGGTGTACTATATATGTGCTTCTTCACAACGTATTTAAATGTATTAAATTATGTGATCTAACATTGAGTCTAAAAATGACCGTAATTTCAAAGTAGCGTTGAAAGTAAAAAATATTTTGAGATATGTAGGTGACCAGGTCACAGGAACTGCCAATATGACTGTGGGGTGGGTTTTTTTTTTTTTTTCCTATATTCATAATAGAAAGAAGTGCTAACTTTCAGGTAGAGGCTAGCAAAAATAAAGAGGTATTTTTTTTCCTCTGGTTTACAAATATCCCTAAATTCTATGTGTGGACCCCTGGGCCCATGAACCTCAGGTTAAGAACTCTCGTTTAGAAGCAGCGTTGAAGGTAGTACTGCAAGAGTAGGGGTATTATTATAGATACAATGAAGACACTGGAAACTTCTGTATCTTGATATGCTTTATGATAAAGGAAACTTGTACTCTATTTTGATTTTTTTTTTAATTCAAAGGTGTATGATTTTATATAAGATTTTTTTCAAACTTCTAGGGCATTTTCATTTTCTATTAGTGCCTTGACTTCCCTATAAACTTCATAGAACCGTACGATCTTTTTGACTTAAACATTGAAGATTCGATATTGTAATAAGAGATAATTTAGGATTATATTTTTATATTCTGATTTATATACGTGGTCCTCTTTATAGGATTTAAAATATAGCATATTTCCCTACATTTGAAAAAGCTAAGCAAGCTAATCGTGTGTTTCTGATTGTACTTCTCATGTTATTTAATCTAAAATGCTTAGAACCATTGAAATAAATATTTCAAGGAGCAAAGTGATTGGATAATAATGCAAAGGAATGTGATGAACAGTTTGCTTTAACTTCCGTGCTATTCTTTTCATTAGGTTATAGAAATTATGATTTTCTATTCTTATTCTAACGTACAAGAATACACTTAAAATGAGTTTTCAGTTTTGGCAATTGCTATTTACTTATATGTATTGATTTTAATATATTTTTGTGTTTAATTGCTTACTTCTTTTAGAAATAAATCCTTGGCAGTAATATGCCTAGAACCTGTAGATTTTCTTATTTTGTTGTCATTTTTAGATCTGCAGTCCTCTTGCTTCCTGACATCCAGACTTATTTCTCCTGATATATTTTATTTCTAGTTGCTAAATGCAGTGAACACAGTCAGACATAGTCAGAAGGAAAAAGCCTGTGAGTTATGGGTGATTGCTTTTATGTATTAACAGTGCCTATGCAGGGTCTCATTAACACTCACAGCATGGGGAATTTTTGTAGCTACCACACAGAGCTCAAAAAACCCAACTGCAAAGCAGACTTGATTGTTTTTATCTCAGTATTTTTATCTGAGGCTTCAAAGGCCGTTAACAAAACTTCTTGGGCAGGTGGAATGCCATATGGCACAGGGACTGGACCACCGCCATAGCTTTAGAGATTTATTGAAGCTTCTCCTTCTAGCAGGAGTGATGTGAGTCCTTGGACTGTTTCCATTCAGCGATGGCATTCATGTACAGATTGGCAATAAAGCTACTTAAAACAAAACAAAACAGCCACCATCTAGATAGAGACTTCTTGTTTTAATATATGCTTGTTGATGGGGCCTGAAAGAGAGCATCTTTATTAACGGTGTCTTTATTGGATTCAAACCTTTTTGTCACTTACTGACTTACACAAATTTCATACACGGACTATTGTGGGGGTAATTTTGGGGTTAGGGTGGGGGATATAGATATAGTGGTTTTCTATATGCTAACTGAATACTCTTAAATTCAGATTTGTGTCTTCCTGACACACTCACACACACACACATTTTCACAACTATGGATAGTTCTGAATGGTGGCATAGCCATTAAGTAGCAGTGTCTAGGGCCTGCTGGAGGTAACAGCAGAAGTCACACTGCTGTTTGAATTCTACCTTTAGCTCAGCAACCTTCCTCACCATGGTGTTTTTATGCCCACCTTGAGGTAGGATGGAAAGACTTGCCTTTCCAGTACTGCTTGCTGTAAGTGCTCTTAATGGTCTCTATAGTAGTAGTGAGGCCAGAAGCTCTAGAGAAGAAGGCAAGGGAAGCTTTTTCAATGCTTGAGAGAACTAATGGAGTGTGTCCGTGTTTAATAGAATATGGAGAAATTGAATATTTGTAATTATGGCACTGACTTCAAATTATCTATCTATCTATCTATATATATACTTTGGAATACTATACATAATTTGTAAATAATGGCACCTTTGAGATTATAATTTTATATGAAAATTGGCACTGCAAATAGTTTTAAGTAAAGATTAAAGAACATAGAAGAATATTTACTTATTGACTCAATTTTCACTATTTTTCCCCCTATTTCTTTGATTCCTGAGGCGGAATCATAATTTCTTTCAGGAGGACCCCAGTACTCTTTGATTCTTTGTGGCTGCTCATATACCTGTAATAAGAAGTGAACCACAATATGAAAAAAATTGTCGTTTATTGAGTATAAAATATAATAACAGCCATTTATGGGCACTTTCTATTTTCATAAATGAGCTACACACCTTATACGTTCCCTATTATTGTGAAAACAGTGCAAACTAGGTGCTATTATTTTCATTTTATAAATGCAGAAAATCAAACCAAGAGAAGTTAAGTAACTTCCTCAAGTTCTCGCAGGTATACCTATTAAGTGGGAGAACTGAGTTTTGAAAAACCATTATCAGTTAAACTCCAGAGTCTGTGTTCTTTCCTTTATGCCTGAAATTCTGTCTTTTGTTTCATGGCAGATATTTCAGAGAGATTTATAATTTCTTGATTCAGGCATTTTGCCCTTTTGAGTTAAAAGGGTTAGGATGATCTACAAATATGCTCTATGAAAGGAATTGCTCTTTTAAGAACAAAAAATATCTTATAAATGAGAAGTCCTGCTAATGAGAAACAATGTGCAATACAGCTGTCTAGGAAAGTGCCAACACAACTTCTGGCTGTAAGTCTGCGAGTGTAACTTCTGCTTGTCCCAGTTAAGCTTTGAATATATACGTGGTTGTTTCCATTTTTAACTCTCTGTGGACAGTTTGCAGTATCAGATCTGAAATGATAGAAGTGACTCCCTGTAAAATGAAGCCAAGGAAGCTATGGCCTAAAATATAAACTCTTTTTTAAAAACTTGTCTCCTTACTGAGCTTGCCAATTTCCATAATTAGTCGGAGCCAATTAAATACTCTAATTAGTTTGATCTTTATGGAATTTCCAGCATATTTTTGTTTTGTAATCAGAACTAAATTTGAGTATATGACTAATATCCCTTATAAAGGCTTACATTAGCATGCGTCAAAATGGTTTACTTCCCTTCCTGGGTGGAGATATTTTATTGGCATAATTTTAATATGCATTTCATAAAAACACAGTGTTTATACATTATTACTTATTTGAAATATCACATCATCCATCTGCAGGCAGCATGGGGTTAAGCAGAACATAATGGCGTTTCTTCATTTTTTGATTTAGATGCAGCCACAAAATAAACATTTAAGATGCATTTATAAATACTTAATATGTTTTAGCATTTAAGATAAATGATACTTTAAATTTTTGGTATAAAATAATTATTAATGTAAAATTTTATGTAATCTAGCAAGGCACCAGTTTAAGAGAAAACTGCCAATCTATATCTGTAAGATTTAGCATTCAAGTCATAATGCAAATCAGGGTTGATTTGATTAGTGAATTGCTGACTTCCCAGTTCCAATTTACGTAAGTGAGAGAAACCAAACTATTTAGAAATTAGCCTGAGTTCTCCTATTTTCTTTTGCATGTCTGTGCTTCTTTTGTGTGTGTGTGTGTGTGTGTGAGGAAGATCAGCCCTGAGCTAACATCCATGCTAATCCTCCTCTTTTTGCTGAGGAAGACCGGCTCTGAGCTAACATCTATTGCCAATCCTCCTCCTTTTTTTTTCCCCAAAGCCCCAGTAGACAGTTGTATGTCATAGTTGCACATCGTTCTAGTTTCTGTATGTGGGACGCGGCCTCAGCATGGCCGGAAAAGCTGTTCGTTGGTGTGCGCCCGGGATCCGAACCCGGGCCACCAGTAGAGGAGCGCGCGCACTTAACTGCTAAGCCATGGGGCCGACCCTTGCATGTCTCTGCTTCTAAGCTCATTGGATATATCTGTAGCATCAGGTTTTTTTCTTATTTGCAACTCAGTCCATTCTTGAAATCATGACTGCCCTAGATTCATACCACACTTTCACCTCCACCCTCTACCCCGGGGCTGTTTTTCTCTGAGGAACACAACTGATTTTTCTAAACCCCATTTTTTCACTCTTGGGGGTACTTTATGTCCTATTTTCCAATTCTAATTTTTTAAACTTATTTTTTTCCTGTTCTATTGATAAATAAACCAACAAACTCTATCTTGAATCCAAGCTGACAGCTTTCTGGAGTTTTCCACGAATGTGAAGATTCCTTTAAATGGAATGCATCATGGAGGTTGGGGAGCTGGGCTCAGAAGCAGTCTGGCTCCTCTGAAATTGAATCCTGTTGAGATGTTGGGACAGCCTCTAACTTCCTTAGATATAATAGGACCAAAGAAGTGGTAAATACCTGGTGGTAGTAGAAGCTAGAAAACAAACAGTATGTTTAGTTCCATTACTGCTATTAGCCTGGTAGATGGGAATTCTATCCCAGAGTTCCACTGAGAACACTGAGTAATTGAGGGCTGAAAACATAAAAGTGATAGGTACTTAAACAGAATTTACTGTACTGAGGATGGGACTTGGAAGGAAACAAATAAGATTCTGCGTTTTATATATCAATTCTACACTCATTTCCTTTTCTGTCACTTAGGGGAGAGAAGTTTAAAAAATCTCCTTTTTTATGCCTTTTATTTGTTTCTATGCTTATTTCTTTTATTGGAGTAAGAAATGGCTGTACATATTGAAAATGTTTATTCTTAGAGCTTTTGAATTGAAAGGATTTTATTCGATACTTGTTCTATATGTAAGCAAGGTTTGAGCATATCTAAAGTGACAGATTAGCTAGCTACAAAATTTATAGCTATTGATTTTAGCTATAAGGAGTAATCAGGAATGTGGAAGCAATGATAAGAAGCACTTAGTGTACTTTATTCTTGTATTAGCTCTTATCATGCTATTGAAAAGAGTTACCGGCAACTTTTTGTTATTGTTTGTGGCATACAACTAGATTAAATAATTCTGGTCATTTGTTTAGGATTATATAAAACCTTTGCATTTATCCCAGTATCCACATTCAACATTGGAAAGTTCAGCAGTGTGTTTTAGGGCAACAGAGCCTTCCTTTATGACTTATTCATCATCTTGTTTGTACTTACTGCCATGCTGCCAACTAGTAGCTAAGTGGGGCCATAGCCTGTGAATCAAGCTGGGGGCACCCATAAGAATGTATGTGTTAGCTCCTCTATATCTCCTTTCCAAACCATTACCTATTTCAGCGTTTCAGGATGCTCAAATACGGGATTCACTCATTTATCAAATCTATTTATTGATCACTTATGATGTCTCAGGCGGTATTTAGAGCATTGTGTATTAATGATGAACAAGACAGACAAGATCCCTGTTCATAGAGCTTACATGCTATTAACCAAATGTAAATAAATAAGAAAATATCAGAATAGTGATAAGGGTGACAAAGGTATAGGACTATTCATTAGAAGCATGTTTAATAGTTTGTGGTTAGTAGAAATATTATCCATTCCTACTTTGGAAAACCACTCTTCTGCCAGCCACAGTAGGGGAAACTGGGCTCTGTGATCTTAAGACATTCTTATTACGTGGATCTTAAACATGTGAGCAAATTGTCTACTGGCAGCAAAAATAGTATGGTAATAAGGACATCAGGTAATGTATACTCCTAATTATATTTAAATAGGTTTACATATAGTGATACCAATGGTAAGATAATATAGTCATAATGGTATAATAGATAGTATAGAAATAATTGTATAATATTTGGTGATTGTAAAAACTAAATATATTTTTCTTTTTTTCTAATGGCATCAACTGAGCCCCATAATATATGTTATTTTAATATGCTGAATTTAACTTTAAAGAATAACGTTTTTCTATCCTGGAAACATCCTAGGAACTCAATATATGGTATGTTAAAATTTTTCTTAATTTATAAAATGAAGCACATATTCCATATAGAGCAGCCAAAGTGAAAAAAAAAATAGAGGCTTTGTCACTATGTGTGCATAACTGAGTAAAAAATAATCAGTACATTCATTTCAGCACAATTTTATTATTTGGTTCTGTGATTCATGGAAAAGATACTTCCTGGTTCTTGAGAGTATGTAGATCACCCCCAGCTAGTTGGAAACAGTAATATGAAAAGGAATTAGCATATTCAGCACGTACTAAGTCCCACTCATGCTATGAGGTGCTTTCTTATCTCATTTGATTGTCAGTATGACCTCATTTTTACAGTAAAAGAAAGTGAAGACCCAGGCAAATGTGCACAGGGAGTATGGAAGCTAGGATTCAACTTGCTGCCCTCTGACTCCCTGCAGGCCCTTCCCACTCTTTGTAACATGAAGCCTCCAAGTTCATCTTCCTGTCTTATTTGGTGTACCTACATGTAAGTGAAAGAAATCTCACAGGTACCTAACTTTTAGGAAACATTTTAGGGCAAAGGCTAATCGAGGCAAATTAGATTTGTGGGTCATCTCCAAAAGCCATTATAACAATGATTTTAGTTACTTCGTGGGTTATAGAATCTACAATTAGTGCATGGCAACACTGACTGATCTTTAGTTTTATATTCTCTCTGTTACTCTTTTTGACACCTACACCTTTTAAATTTGGAGATGTGTAATAGACGGAAAATAATTAACAGTGAGAAGGGCAAAGAAGAGAGGACAAATTTTCAAAAAGGAGGATTTGAAACTCAGTAATTAAGTCAGGTTTTTGTTGTGACAAGCTTTCCCTGACCATTTTCTTATGAATTTTTCATGCATACTTTCAAGATTCAACATTGTTCCTATTACTTTTTCCATCCATAGTCGCTGATGAAGTTGAGGATTGTTTGTGTTCAAATGAAGTGCATATTCAGAAAGAAAAGAATTGTATGACTGAATGAAAAGATATTAAGGGGACACGGATTCTTCTTTTCTTTCTAATTTTCGTTGTGTTTAGAAAATAAACTAGATTAAGTAAACAGTCTTCCGTAACTGGAGGAGAATCATTGAGAAGCCGTAGGCAATAAGAGAGTCCACACTATGGACTGTTCATTTTTCTTTATGATTTAAATGAGTTTAAATGATTTTACATTATTAAGCAGCATATTTTAATTTTCATGAGTTAGCAAAAGGTGGAAGTTTGATGCCTTTCTGTCAATCTACGTTTGTGAGTAGATTTACAACATGCTGTAGACTTAACAAATGACATCCGTATACAAAAACTAAATTTTCCAACCCTTCATTTCATATTTAACCCATATGTGATACTTAAAAAATGGAAAATACTTTTAGATCATAATGAGACAAATACATTTCTCCTATTGACTTGTTTAGAAATATCCCAATATAAATTTAAATATTCTACTTTTCATAAAAGAAAAAAATATATTTCTTTTTTTTTTTAATTTTATTTATTTATTTATTTTTCCCCCAAAGCCCCAGTAGATAGTTGTATGTCATAGCTGCACATCCTTCTAGTTGCTGTATGTGGGACGCGGCCCCAGCATGGCCGGAGAAGTGGTGCGTTGGTGTGCGCCTGGGATCTGAACCCGGGCGCCAGCAGCGGAGCGTGCGTACTTAACCGCTAAGCCAGGAGGCTGGCCCATATTTCTTAAACTTAAAAAAAAATTTCCCTCCTTATTAAATTATTCTGTGTACTTTTTTTTTTTGTGAGGAGGATCAGCTCTGAGCCAACATCCATGCCACTGCTCCTCTTTTTGCTGAGGAAGACTGGCCCTGAGCTAACATCCGTACCGATCTTCCTCCACTTTATGTGGGAGGCCGCCACAGCATGGCCTGACAGGCAGTGCATCGGTGTGCGCCCGGGATCTGAACCTGGACTGCCAGCAGCAGATTGCGTGCACTTAACCGCTATGCCACAGGGCCGGCCCCTGTGTACTTTTGTTTTTAAAGCTCCATGTTGCAAATCCATTTCACTTTTCTTCAGATAATTTCTGACATTGTGAACCATGTGATTTCTAATGGCATATGTACTGTTGCATAAACAAATTATAGATTGCTCTTGACAGCAAACCTAGGATGGTCTATATATATTTCTCTCCTACCCAAGCTCTATGTTATACTATTACGTAAAGGTGTATATATTATACAACTTATGAATTAAAATAGAGACAGTCTAGTTAAACTTTATTGAGTTTACAATCTATGCATCAGGGAAAGAAACCCCTGTGAAATGATTTTGAAATAACTGTTAGGTAATATGTGTTCAGATACCTCAAAAATTAAAACTCGAATAAATTCTGGGAGTAATGCAATGATGATCATTATGGAAGGGAAAGGTTACCAGAAACTTTATTTTGCTATTTGTCCTCGTCTTTGTATTAATCAACACTTTCTTTGTTTTTGGCTTGTTTCTCATCTAAATTTTACTTTAGTATACAATTTTATAGTTTTTTTTCTGACTTCAAGGAAGCTTTTTATGGCCAATAATTTTTAAGGCAAAATTTTCCATTTCTAATTTGATAGTGATTTTTAAACAGATTTATTGACATATAATTCAAATATCATACAATTCACCCATTTAATGTGTACACTTTAATGGTTTTTAGTATATTCACAGATATGTGCAACCATCACTACAGTTGATAGTAGAACATTTTCATTGTCTTAAAAAGAAATCCAGCACCTGTTAGCTTTCACCCCCTCGCTCCCCATATCCTTCTATCCCAGCCCTAAACAACGACTAATCTTTTTGTGTGTATAGATTCCCCTGTTTTGGGCATTTCGTATGAATGTAATTATATAATATGTGGTCTTTTATGACTGGCCTATTTCACTTAGCATAATGTTTTTTAGGTTCATCCATATTGTAGTATACGTCAGAATTTCCTTCCTTTATATGACTGAATAATATTCCACCTTTTCTTACCCATTCTTTTGTTGATGTACATTTGGATTGTTACCACCTTTTGACTAATATGAATAATGCTGCTATGAACATTAATACACAGGTTTTTGTATGGAGGTGTGTTTTCAACTCTCTTGGGTATATACCTAGCAAAGGAATTGCTGGGTCATGTGGTAACTCTATATTTAATTGCTTGAGGAATTGTTTTCCAAAGCAGCTGTGCTGTTCTATGTTTTCACAAGCAATGTATGAGTGTTCTAATTTCTGCATGTTGTGGACTGAATGTTTGTATTTCCCCAAAATTCGTATGTTGAAGACTTAACTCCCCATATGATGGTAGTTAGAGATGGAGCTTTTGGGAGGTAATTAGGTTTAAATGAGGTGTAGAAATACAATTGATTTTTGTATATTGATTTTGTATCCTGCCACCTTGGCGAACTTGTTTCTTAGTTCTAATAGTTTCTTAGCGGATTCTTTAAGATTTTCAATATACAAGATTGTGTCATCAGTGAACAGAGTTAGTTTTACTTCTTCCTTTCTAATCTGGATGCCTTTTATTTCTTTTTCTTGCCCAATTGTCCTGGCTGGAACCTCTAGTACAATGTTGAATAGAAGTGGCAAGAGCAAGTATCCTTGTCTTGTTGCTGACCACAGGGAGAAAGCATCCAGTTTTTCACCATTAAGTATGATGTTTACTGTGAGTTTTTCATAGGTGCCCTTTAAGAGATTAAGTTCACTTCTATTCCTAGTTTGTTGAGTGTGTTTTGGTTGTGGTTGTTGTTGTTGTTGTTTTACCATGAAAGGGCATTGAGTTTTGTCAAAGGCTTTTTCTGCATCTATTGAGATGATTATGTGATTTTTGTGTGCTTTTTTTTTCTTGGTATGAGGTATTACATTTATTGATTTTTCAGATGTTGAACCAATCCTGTAATAAACCCAGAGGATTTATCCCAGAGGATAAATGTATAAATTTGATGACAGTGTATAAATCTTTTTACATCTTGCTGTATTTAGTTTGCTAGTATTTTGTTGATAGTTTTGCATTAATATTTATAAGAGATATTTGTGTTTTTCTTGTGATGTTTTTGTCTGGTTATGGTATCAGGGAAATACTGGCTTCATAGAATGTGTTAGGATGTGTTCTCTCCTCTTCTACTTTGGAAGACTTTGTGAAGACATGGTATTAATTCTTTTTCTGTTTGGTAAAATTTAATGGAGATGCCATCTGGACCTGGGGTTTTCTTTGTGGATAGGTTTTTAAAAATTATTATTATTATTACTTTCATCTCTTAATTTGTTGTAGGTTTTTTTTTTCCCCTTTGATAAGGAAGATTGGCCATGAGTTAACATCTGTTGCCAATCTTCCTCTTTTTGCTTGAGGAAGATTGTCCCTGAGCTAACATGTGTGCCAATCTTCGTCTATTTTGTGTGTGGGATGCCACCACAGTATGGCTTAATGAACCGTGTGTAGGTCCATGCTCTAGATCTGACTGTTCTGGTCTTTTCATATTGTCTATTTCTTTTGGGACAGTTTCAGTAGTTTGTGTCTTTCTAGGGATTTGTCCATTTCATCTAAGTTATCTAATATGTTGCTGTACAATTGTTCACAGTGTTTCTTTATAATCTTCTTTATTTCTGTAGGGTCAGTCGTAATGTCCCCTCTTTCATTTCGGATTCTAGTAATTTGAGTCTTCTGTCTTTTCTTCTTGAAGAGGGTAAATTTTACTCTATGTAGATTATGGCTGAATGAAAAAGTAAAAACAAAAACTGTTGCCTTATCTATTTTTTTGTTTAATCTTGTAATGAAAAACTCTATTTCCTCTTTTACTTTCTACTAATATCACACTTACAACAATTCTGACACTAGATGTGTGGGTTTTTCCCCCATACTGACCAATTCTCCAATACCAGCTGGGTATTCAGTTCCATTCTGACGCTATCCACCTGGAGTTAGCATCAGATCCCACAAGCTAAGAGCTTGGTCCCACAAGACTGCCCCTATTTCAGAAGCCAATCACAAGTCTTGAGTTGTCACCTGTACTTCTGACCAACTAGCTATAAATCGATGTTCCCTCTACTCCCTCCTCAGGTTCAATAATTTGCTAAAATGGCTAAAAGAACTCAGGGAAACACATACTTATGTTTACTAGTTTATTATATAAGAAAAGATGTAGATGAACAGCCAGATGGAAGAGATATATAGGGTGAAGTCCAAAAGGGTCCTGAGTGGAGAAGCTTCTGTCCCTGTGGAATTGGAGTGTGCCACCCTCCTGGCGTGTGGATGTGTTCACCAACCCAGAAGCTCTCTGAACCGTGTAGTTCAAGGATTTTTATGGAGGCTTCATCACATAGACATGATCGATTAATAATTCAATCTCCAGTCTTCTCCCCTCCTAAGAGAATGGAATGTGGGGCTGAAAGTTCCAAGCTTCTTACTGTGGCTTGGTTTTTCTGGTGACCAGCCTCCATCCTGCAGCTATCCCAGAGCTCACCAAAAGTCACTTCATTGAAACAAAGACATTCCTATCACCCAGGAAATTCCAAGGGATTTAGGAGCTCTGTGTCAGAAACTAGGATCAGAGACCAAATAGTAAAACAAAACATGCTCCTAGGACTTTTATAATGTAGGAAATTATAAAGGTTTTAGGAGCTCTGGCCAGGAGCTGGGGACAAAGACCAATACATATATTCCTTCGTATATCACAGTATCATAATCTTCATATCTACTCCTTTAGGATAGGATCCTATTTTCTTTATTTTAGAGAGGAGGAAATCACAACATGGAAAAATGTAGACTACCCTGATTGCAAAAGGCAAAGTGAGGATCTTTTTCATTTAGGCTGAGTTTTGTTTACTCTTTATCTCTTCTGGATGAAAATTGGATTTTAAGTTTAATTTTTTAAATTCAAATGTAAGAAAGCTTTTATTCCTATTGCTTGCTAAGGTAAAATTTTCAGGCTCTTAAATATGGGTGGTGGCTTCAAACACAGTTTTTATGCCAGAAGCCAGACATATCAGTGTTAACTCAGCTCCCCAGGCACTGACATACAGTGATTACCATGGCTAGTTGGCCTCCTTTCTTTGAGTGCGTGAGGAAAGTTTGTAGTTAGGAGGGGAAAGAGTGGATAGGTACTTCAGGGTTTTTTCTTGAATGTAGCTAAGCCAGGATGGGGGAAGCCTTGGCTGCTTTAGTAAAACCTTTTTCTTGACCTTCTGCTGGCCCTCATACGGAATGAGTCAGACATGGAAGCAAAAAATTACTAGGGTGCTGTGTAGTTAATCCTAATCTACCTGCATAGAGCCAGAATACATAGTGTCACGAGGACTCTGAAATGAAGGCAGTAATTTCTTCTGACTTTCACTTAATTTCTGATATATTAAAAAAAGTCCTTTTCAATTTCTTAGAGCTCAATATTTGCTTTCATAAAATGTAAAGGCTCTTTAAGGCAATACGAAACTATAAAGTACCTACTGTATGCCTAGTATTCCACCAGGGGTCATCTATCTTTGATTTGTTGGCTTTTTATTTTTTATGGGAAAGTCCAGCTCACTTAGAGGAATTCTTTTAATGCTCAGCTTTATATATGTGTACCTCCCCTGCCTTTCCTATTTCTCTGTGACCATTTACTGCACATGTATTGATTTCAAAATATCTTTCAGATTCTTCCTTTGCAATTTGAATTTGTGCATCTGTGCCAACAAGGGATTATATTTGTTGCCATGCACATGCTTTATGAGGCTATGTTCTTTTTTTCAATAATTGTTTTACTAGAGTCAGTAGGAGGCTGGTTAATAGTTTTTCATATAGTAATAGAATTTTCTGAAGCAAGGAGAATGTAATTGTAAAGTTTAAAAATAAGCAAACAAGGGCCAAAAGATTTAGGCTATACATTTCCTGTAAGTACTGTGAACTGTGAAACCAGCAATATGTTTTTGCCTTGGGTGAGGTAGTAGCTCCACAAATGAAACATACAATAAAAATATAGATTATGGCTCTAGGCAGTATGTGTGTAAAAATATGCCTATGTCTGTGCATGGTAACGTGCATTGAATAAGGAGTCAGAACACTGACTTTTGTCACTCATCTGCTGTTGG
This sequence comes from Diceros bicornis minor, assembly GCF_020826845.1. NCBI lineage: Eukaryota > Metazoa > Chordata > Mammalia > Perissodactyla > Rhinocerotidae > Diceros > Diceros bicornis. Next base: position 62,946,265 of record NC_080742.1, on the reverse strand, counting down.
AAGTCATTAAACCCCTGTCTGCCTTTGTTTTCCAATTTGTAATACCTGCCTTGCCTGTAAGACCTACCTCTCATTTGTAAGTATGCAATGGGATTGACTATCTGAAAGGACTGAAAATTGTAGAGCTCTTAAATTGTGAAATAGTATTATTAATAAAGTCTGTGTGTTTATAGATAATTCACTGTTGATTGCAGTATAGTTTTGATGAGACTAAGACCAGGGTCCCAAGGTTTTAAAAAATCTTCTTACATGAGTGTGTGTGTATGTGTAATTTTCCTTTATGATATTAGGCAGGTAGTGAAAATTGAAGGATAGTATTCCATATAGATGGAGGCCATGGGAGGTTCATATTTATTAGAAGTGTTGATATTTATAATTCGTTTTAAGAGATATTTAAAATGATAAGTAAGTATTGTTACATTGATATATTTAACCTGACTATAAGGTAGATATTTTTAGAATAGTTTGAAATTTTAGATTTGTTTCTCTTTTTTGGAGATGAGAAGATCTTGAAATGATATAGTAGAGAAAGGCTGATTATTGCTTGTGGTTCTCTTAAACGTTCTAACAATCTTATAAGCTTTTTTTTTATATTTGATCTACATTTTCTTGATAGATATGCTCTGTAATTGATAAACCTTCGACTCTTTTTATTTCCATTTAATATATGGATTACATTTCACTCCTGGCTTGTTCTTTTGCTAATGTGATAAACATCCCAGGAGGCACGCTATATCTGCTGTCCTGCTAGAGATTGGAGGTTACTCTAGAAATGCATTCATTCTTGCTCTCTGATAGGGGATGTACAGGTTATAGTTCACTATTTGCCAACTGTGAGAAAAAGAATGAGTGCATAGGTCCCCACATCATTGTGGTGGTCACAAGTGGTTCAAGCAATATGTAAAAAATCGCAAACTTTCTCAGCAGTTTTTCTTCTATTGTGCAAACACAAACTTAACATTCTCAGCATCTTTAGAAAGTTTGCTAAATAGCTTATAAGCAATGTGTAACTGAATGGGTGTGAGATGCCAAAGTGTGGGCAAGTAATTCAATGATTTAGGTTACTTTAGTTTGCTTCTTGCAACAGCCGCATTTTGTCCCTTGTGAGCACTTGTACTCAGTTCTTCATAAATTGTTATAGGAGATTGTTCAAATTCTTTCATAGATATTATTAATGATAAACATGCCAGGGTGCCCCTGATAGCATGCATGTTGTATCACCTGGAACAAGTACTTCCATAGTGCTTACATGGCAGGCGTGTCCCATGTACTGTACAAATATTAGCTCATTTAATCTCATAATAACCGTGTGAGGTGTTTACCTCACAGATGAGGAAACTAAGACAAAGAGAAGTTATATAACTTGTCACATAGGTAGTAAGTAGAGAGCCGTATGTTCAACTCACTAGAGGCCAAGCTCTCAATTACTATGCTATGTTGCTCTCTAGTCATTTGATCAAACTATTGGTTAAGTTAAATGATATTTCTCTTGGAAAATATGTGAGTTATCCTTCATGTCACCAAGGGCGAAATTATACCATGGGGATAGCAGTTAATGCTCACGGGTGTTTATAGTCGTTAGCGTGTCTGATCATGTGGGAGAGGGAAATGATCTCACCTTTGCAGTTTTTCGGTTTAAATTTTGTTTGGAATATTGCTTGTGATGGGTGGAAATGGTAATCCTGCCATTCTTTCTATGATTAAGTATCTTGAACAGTGAGACATTTTGGCTGAATTGTGTATGGATTCTGCTAGATGCCAGGAGCTATTCTGAACATAGGACATATAAAGGAGATTAATGCAATGTCAATGGTGCCAAGCAGCTTACAGCCTAGTGGTGAGCAGTGTGACCTTTGGCAAGTTAATTTCTTATGTGGGTTATAAGACTCTTGGTCTACAAAATGAAGGGATTACTTTGTTCATATTACATTTTGTAATGTACAATACTTAATTTTGAGTTAAATATAACATGACTAAATATACTACAATAAAAATTAAGTGAGCATACTCCTGCCTGATGTAATCCTATGCTTCTCAATTAGATATTGGATCATTTTTAAAATTTTTTCCTTTTTGCATCAGTTGTTAGTTTTTTGTGTCATTAATTCTTAAATTTTTATTCATGTAGAAAGTTGTTTTAGAAATGTCTTTCAAAAAATTATTTGGTAAAAAATTAATTTATCAGGAAAATACAATTTTGACAAATTGGTTTGTATTTTATCTAAAGAGAGAATAAGTTTTTTAGATACCATTGTCTAATTATGTTAAATTCTGAAAAAGAAAATTCAAGTTATTAAAAGTGTTTCTCTGACTACAGCACTTTGGTAGTGATGTTAATGCTTTGAGAGAAAGCTCTGCTTCTAGGCAATTAGAATCTCCTGGGGCCTTTATGACCTAAACTCTCAGTTATTCTTTGCTGGAATTCTTACTGACTTCATGTAGTGTTCATTTGTCCATAGCATATGGTGCAATAACAAGCCCTCAGCAGATTACAATTCCCTCTTTGCCATATAGAAAAAAGTAGTTTTATTGCTTACATAGGTTATCAGAACAGTGGTTTTTCCAACATTTTACCATGCATTCTCTGCCGTTTTGTCGATTTCAAGTTGATTTTAATTAATTTAATGGTATGTTGCCTTTCAAAAATGCTTTTCTAACACTCCACATTGAAGAAATGTTGACAGAGATAAGAAATTGCATCACAGAGTGTTTCAATTTATAGATTAAATTCAATTTTGAATCCCATATCAGTAATAAATCAAGCTGCTAAGTTTCCTTTCTTCTTTCTCTAAAGAACTTGAAGTTGACGGGATTCTGCTTAGGAACCAGCACCACGATGCATAATTATGTTATAAAAGTCCCTTACATTTCATACCATTTAGCAAACACCTTTAGCAAGTGACATATATGATTTCTTTATCTTCAAAATATAGTCTTAGCGATATTTGTGTTCACAATATTGAAGAAATTCTTCTGGACATATATTACTTTCTTGGTTGAGATTAATCCTGTTTTCTGTTAACTCAGAGAAGAAATTATCAAATGCCTGTGCCCTTGTTCACCAAGTCCACAATCTTCCACTGATTTTTTTCTTCACGTTACTGATTCCTTGTTCCATTTCCCACCCCTAATTTTCCTTCATTACTTGGCCCTTATGTTTTTAATTCTTAATTTAATATTATTTTAGTTACATTTCTATCTGCTTTTAGTGTAAGCTACCTGAAATTTTGTTTGAAAGCAGCAGGATTGTAATTGAAAAGCAAAATTGTTCATATTGCTTCTTGTCCAGGGAGCATCTTAATACATATCCTAAGCAAATCCAGGCCTGATGAGGATGTTGGTAAGGTCCTTCAGGATTTCAGGCCTTTTTTCTCCAGATTCTTTCATTATAAACATTATGACTATAGTCTTTAAACATCCAATGTTATGCAAGGTATTTTTCATAAATGTTGAGTTGCCCATGTTCTCTTTTGAGGCAGAAGAATCTTGAATCTTGGGAGTGGAGGCGAGAAAGCCTTAAAATGATTTGTTCTTTACACGTTGTCCCTTAATGGTTCTATCTGCCTCTCAGGGCTTTAAAGGCAAATATTTAAATGGTTGTTGTGATATTTATAAAATTAGGAGACTCAAATATCATTTTCCTTGAAATCAGTGATTCCCAACATTGGTTTTATTCTATCCTAGTAAGATTCTAATAATTTCAAGGTGGTACAATATTGACAATGCCTCGTGGGAAAATTTAATACATGATCATTTTAAATATAGATGTATGCCATATGGTTCTCTCTCTCTCTCTCTGTATGCATCTGCGTGTGTGCGTATGTCTTGGATGCATATTTTTCTTTTCAGAAAGGGTTGTCGAAGTGCTCATGAAAAAAATTGATTATGTTCATTTTTTCATACTTAGAAAAATTTTGGATTTTTATACTCATTCCTAGAGGCAAAAATGGACCAATGAAATGCAATCAAACACACACTCAGGGCCAGCCCCGTGGCTTAGCGGTTGGGTGCACGCGCTCCGCTGCTGGCGGCCCGGGTTGGGATCCCGGGCGCGCACCGACGCACTGTTTCTCCGGCCATGCTGAGGCCGCGTCCCACATACAGCAACTAGAAGGATGTGCAACTATGATGTACAACTATCTACTGGGGCTTTGGGGGAAAAAAATAAATAAATAAAATAAAATAAAACTTATAAAAAAAAACAAAATCCACACACTCAGAACTTTTTTCTTGCTTTCTGAGTAACCGAAACTATTTAGAATAGCCAGATTATGAGATAAAAACCACTGTCTTTTTTATACTATAATCATGTATCTCAAGCTTCATGTTCCTCTTTTAAGAATCTCTCCAAGTACAAGAAAACAGATGTAGACAACATGACATCATTGGTGAACCAGGAGTTAAGAAGATCATGATAGGAAACCTCAGACCTTGTATTTAGCCGCCCGTCCAGTCAATGGGTAGGTCTAGGATTGTCTTTGCTAGAGCTATCATGTCTATCAGATCACATTCTCTACCTCTCTATGTCTACTTCCAGCGCTATCAATTTCTTCTGGAAATGACTGCCACAGGCTTTAGTTCTAAACTCGTTCACTTAAACTCTTGTATTGTGGGCTCCTCTTCTGGCCTCAACCTTCTTTCAAACCTACTGTGTTTCTGCCCTGTATGTTCCTGTCAGTTGTTCTGGACTTTTGCCCCTGCCATAATCATCTGGAGTAACTGCAGAAGCAAACATCTTTTTTTTTTTTTTTTTTTTTTTGTGAGGAAGATCAGCCCTGAGCTAACATCCCATGCCAATCCTCCTCTTTTTTTTGCTGAGGAAGATCAGCCCTGGGCTAACATCCGTGCGCATCTTCCTCTCCTTTACGTGGAACACCGCCACAGCATGGCTTGACAAGCGGTGCTCGGGTGCGTGACCGGGATCTGAACCTGCGAACCCTGGGTGGCTGAAGAGGAGCGCGCGCACTTAACTGCTGCGCCCCCTACACAGATCTGTTCTTGAATTGGCTTTTTTCTCTTTGCCAATCCATCTGTTTGCTGCACATCCAAATTCCTTGGTTTGGAAGTTGCCTTGATTTCTTAGCTTAGTTGTTGTGTCTTCTGGGCGGGGGAGAGGAGCTAACACAAATTAACAAAGAAAGAGACCTTATTTTCTTTTCTAGGAAAGGATTCTTATAATTAGTTTTTTTCTTCCAAGTGTTAATCCATGATATGTGCCAAAATACAATGACTCAGTTTCAGCAGTTTCGCCTCTTAAACCCTGGGTTGCTTTTGGAAACAAATCCTGAATGTATGCATATATAAAGAACAAAACAGCTTATGAATATATTTCATCAGGAGTATATACGTATTATTACAAATCATTTTTTGAATCTTTATACATCTCTTTTCTGAACCTGAATTAACTTAGGTGCTTTTAAAATCTAATGCAGAAAGTTAAAATAATAACAACAATAAACAAAGAGATGACAAAAGTGTAGACCACTAGATCTGATAGAAATGTGGAAATTCTAGTGTGTCAGTGTAGTCTGTGACACTTCTTCATGAATTAATTTCGTTGTAGGTTGAATTGTTTCCTTCAAAAAGATGTTGAAATTCTAACCCTCAGTACTTCTGAATGTGACCTTATTTGGAAACATGGTCTCTGTAGATGATCAAGTTAAGATTGGACCCTAATCCAATATGATTTTGTTCTTATAAAAAGGGGAAATTTGGGGGCCAGCCTGTGGCACAGTGGTTAAGTTTGCATGCTGTGCTTCGGTGGCCCAGGGTTCACGGGTTCAGATCCTGGGCATGGACCTACACGCTGCTCATCCAGCCATGCTTTGGCGGCATCCCACATAATAGAGGAAGATTGGCACAGATGTTAGCTCAGAGACAATCTTCCTCAAGCGAAAAGAGGAAGACTGACAACAGATATTAGCTCAGGGCCAGTCTTCCTTACTAAACAAAAAAAGGTGGGGGGATATTTGGACAGAGATAGAGACACAGGGAGAATGCCATGTGAAGACTGGAGTTATGCTGCCACAAGCTGAGGAAAGACAAAGATTGCCATTGCCAGCAAATCACCAGAAGCTAGGAAAGAGGCATGGAATAGATTCTCTCTCACAGCCCTCAGAAGGAAGCAACCCTGAAGACTCCTTAATTTTGGACTGCTAGCCTCCAAACCGTGAGACAAAAAAATTTCTCTTTTTTAAGCCACTCAGTTTGCAGTACTTTATTATGGCAACCCTAGTAAACTAATGCAAATTTAATTCAGTAGCATATAATCTGATAGCCGTTTAAAAAGCCATAGCAACTTTACTTTTACTGTGACTTGTAGAGTATAGATTATTTCCTCATGACAAATTATTTCCCATAGAAAGAATGCAGGGCAAGACTAGACTATCGTTTACAACCTTGCTTGAAAGGTATACAAGTAGATCTTTAAGATTATCTTTAGATCTGATTTTCAAGTTAAGGAAGTCCTTGTTAAGTCAAATCTATATGGCAATATGGAAGATGCTTCAAAAGCAGAGGTAACGAAGCAAAATAAATTTAGCACAGGTCAGTAAGTGTGGTGTTTGCCCAGAAAGAAATGTAAGTTGGCTAAGCAACAAGACTCCTTTCTTCTTTAATGATGTGCTGGTAAAATGCACTGACCTACTCTCAACTTATAAGACTGGCTCACATCCAAACCTCCTGTTTATAGATGCTGCTAGGTGGTTTGCTTAGCAACATACTTAATGGGACCACAAGGAATTTGGTTTCCCAGCTAAATGAGTGTAGAATGCTCAAATAAAAACAAAGGTTGAGATTTTAAAAAAAGAAGAACTTGAGGAAGCCCACATAAAAACCAATTGCAGATAATTAGATCATATGCAAATAGTTTTTTCAATTTTTTGTAAGTCTATATTCATAAATAATTTTAACACTCACAATTAAATCCATTTTTACAGAAAACATATCCAAGAGAAAACCAGTTTTCAGATTTCACCAGGAAGGTTTAAGCACCTGGTATTCTTTGAATATACCTAAATGAATTTATAAGGAAGAAAACTTTATTTTTACAAATAGTAAATTTTCTAATTTAAAACACTAAATTCTCCTGGCAGTGTTCAACTTTTGCAGGCTGGCACTTTAAGGGGGCTGGGGTCATCCTAGGGGTGTGGCCTTGAGCTGTTAGAAACTATACTAGTGTTTGTTCAAGTCTCTTAATGTGTGTGTGGGTGGGAGGGGCGTGCAGTGGGTAAAATCATTTGTGCAAAATCATTTGTGCTGAGAGTGTGCAGTTTTTTTAGGTCAGAATTTAGATCCATTCGAGAAGAGCGCTCAGAGAAGCCTGACTTGAGTTTGATGAAGGAGGGAGTTTTTGTCAAGAGCATGTCTAGCATTGGGGCTTGGAGAGCACCCACAACAGATAAGAAAGAATACTGCTAACTCAAGATCTAGAATCTTCCATGATTCGCAAACATGGCTACTGTAAAGAAAAACTCAATTTAAAAACAGACAATAGATAAATCCCTGTGGAAATTGTGCCTTCCATTAGCAGAGCACAACATTTGGTAACTCTAATATGTATTTTTACAAAAAGTTTAGTATATTTGTGTCACACTCACTAACATTTTAAAATGCCACATTTTCCCTTTTTCATCAAGCCAAACTTCATCCCATATGACTGTACGGAGAATGCATGGTTACATGAGGTCATTGGTACTTGAGATGATTTTAGAGACGAATTCTAGTGCAAATCTAATCAAATCAAAGTTTATTAAATTTCTTCAAATTTTATTTCTTCTGGTCTTGGACATTTGTAAAACCCCTTGGAACCACACGTATATGTGTGTTTAGGGAGATATAGAAGACATAATATTTAACAAAAAGTTAGTCGTCAACTAACCATAAGTCACTAGTCATCATCAACCAGTAAGTGTAAAAATACCGGTGTGGCTTTACTTTTTGTTTGTGATCACTGATTTTATGATTTTGATGTAAACAATGTTAGTGTGCTGATCCAGAGCACCAGACCATCCTTGGACTCAAATTAGATATCTAACTGTGTTGAACACTTACTCATATATTGTGGAGATTCAGCCTCAGAATTTTACTTAAGGCAATATCCTAATATAAAACTTGAAAAAAATGTTGGGTTATTTATGTGAAGTAGAAACATTTTATTTTCTCAAATTGTCTTAAATATAGACCTGTCAATGAAAGTGTTTACAACTAAAATGCATGAATTGCTTCTTTGCTACCAAAAGACAATATGCATTTTATTTGATAGAATAAAAAAATCCAAAATTTTGTAGCTAATGAATATCCTGAAGTCTGTCTACCACTATGTTAAGCAAATTGGTATTTATTAATGTTTTTCTGTACTATCCACTTGTTTAGAATGCTAATTACTCAGATTCTTGAGTTCTTGAGGACTATGTCCAGAAGTGTTTGTAAAATTTGAATATACGATGATAGATTCATCATTAACTGTTATTATCAAAGGTTTTTTGGTAGGTGGCTTTTTGTTTTTTCTGATTTGCTAAAAGTTTTTGAAATGACTGGATGTGGGATTTTATCAAATGCTTTTTCCGCATCTGTTGAGATGATAATGATTTTCTCTTTTAACCTGTTAATGTGATGAATGACACTGATAGATCTTTTAATGGTAATCCCCTTTACTTTCCTAAAAGTTGTACTTAGCCAAGCAGTAGATGGTTTTATGTGTCACTGGGTTTGGTTTTTTAATATTTTGTTCAATGTATCTATATCTACATACGTGAATGAGATGGGCATATTATTTTCTATTATCTTGTCATTTTCTGGTTTTGTTGTCAAGATTATATTGGCTTCATAGAGTTGGGAAATAAATCACTCCTTTCTTCCTCTGCTCCTTTTTTTCCCATTTTCTGGTGAGGTATAAGATTGAAATGCTTTATTTATTGAAAGTCTGATAAAAATTGCTTCTAAAAAATCTCTGAGTCTGGTATACTCATTATAGAAACATTTTAAGCTAGTAATTCCATTTCTTTAATGGCTGCAAATTTATTTGGATTTTTATTCTTTCTTGAGATTGATTATATTCTTATAAAGATATTTCCATTTCGTGAAAGTTTTCCAATTTACTGGCATAAAATTGTTCATAGAATTCTCTTAATATCTTGTAGTTCTGTTATATCTCTGATTTTTTTCTCTTTCTCATTCCTAATATTTATTTGAGTCTCTCTCTCTTTTATTTTTCAAATTCACCAGAAGTTTGAGTTAATAGATTTTACAAAAAATTAACTTCAGGCTTTGTGATTCCCTGTTTAATCTTTATTTTCTATTTCTTTAATTTTTGTTCTTCTCTTTATTATTACTTTCCTTCAATTATTTTTATTTTATTTTATTTTTTATTGTCTAACTTCCCAAGTGGCAAACTTAGCTCATGAATTTATAGCCTTTCTTCTATCTTAACAAAAATTAAAAGTCTTTAAACTTTTGACAGAGGGTTCTTTGATATATGTGATAATGAGTAAAGAGCCTGTTGGTTTATAGATGTTCATTGGTTTACTTGGCTTATTTATAAGCAAAGTGACTTGCCATGCTAGCCTTAGAACATATATGATTTAAATTTGAGTGCCAGCAACAACTTCTTCTTAGAAACCCCAACTGTAAAATATGGAAATTTCAGTGGACTACTCTGATATGTATAAATCCAAAAAAAAATATTGCTCAAAATTTTGTTACTGGGATTCATCACTTTTCCTATAGATGGCAATTTTATTGAGCATTTTAATTCTAACTTTTTAAAAATTTCAAATTATTTTTTAATAATATGAACATAATTATGACATAATTTCATGAATGTAAGTGAAATGTACCTTTAGGTGATTTGCCATTTTAGTTGTTCGGAGCTACTTAATACTGATTTATTCTGTTTGCTCATATTTATGAGATGAAGAACTTCACATCATATCAGCATTGATCAGTTTTAATAAGAATTAGAATTTTACAAACTGAGTACCCAAATACCCTTTACAAATCATATCACTCAGAAAGTGAGGAACCCAAACTCTAAAGCTGCACTCTGCGCTATGGTCCTACTAGCTATGGAACACTTGAAATATGGCTAGTCCGAATTGAGATGTGCTCTAGCTATAAAATACATATTGAAAAAAACTATTAGGAACAAAAGAATATAAAACATCTCATTAATAAATTTTATATTGATTGCATGTTGAAGTGATAATATTTTGGTTATATTGGATTAAATAAAATATATTATCAAAATTAATTTTAGCCATTTCTTTTTACTTTTTTAATGTAGCTATTAGAAAAATAAAAAATTACATATATGTCTCACCTTATATTTCTATTGGCGAGTACTGGCCTAAGAGTTGGTTTCTTCATGTAAGCCTCCATGGCAAATTGGTGAGAAACTTAGAAACAGAACACGGGCTGACTGATTCCCTAAGGGAATAGATAGAGTATTTGCCTATTTCAAAAAAATAATTTTTTGTTTTCTTTCCTTTTGTTTAGTGAGTTTGTTTTTGCTGGTTGAGTGTTCTCTTAATTTGGAGACGTTATAAAACATTACAGGAGAAGCTAGTGTTTCCTCAAGTAAAACACATGAACCAGATACAAGTTTTAAATCATAAACATTGTGAGCAATAATCTGAACAGAAAATTTTAAAAAACCTCTTTCTTAGTAGAATGCTTCCAGAAACATTTTAAATTTCAAAACAGTTATAATTTAAGTGACCAAGTTTAGAATTTTTGGAGGTACATTATGACATTCAGTAGAATAAGTATCTAGATATTAGGCATACGCTTATAAAAGAAGATAAGAGTCTCAATTTAATGATAGTATAAATTTAAGTGAATCCACAAAGCATCTGTTGGAAAAAAGTTAGACCAACCTCTGATATCAAATTAGATTTTGTGTTATCTATGGGCTGAATAGTTTGAAATGGAAGCTTAGAATCTACTCTACAGAACAACTCCTTTGTTCTTCAGTTTGATAATTCAAAAAAACTGGAAAAAACAATCTTATTTATTATCTACATTATCTAACAGAATACATATTTGTATATCTTTGAGAAAATGTGTACACAGTCTAGCTTCTCACCTGTTTAGAAACAATATCATGGAGTGTTGTATAACATCCATGAATATGGCAATGTCCTAAAATAACTGAAATCCCTGTGATTTGAAAAATTAGCATTTTGGATAGAAGTTAAATTTGCATTTCATAACAGTTTTTCATTCTAAAATTACACTTAGCAATTGTAAAAGCGTGTAATTACCTCCAAGCTTAATTGCTGCTACTTTCTGTATGAAGTGAACAGTGTTTAGTCGTAAATGCTATAGTGGATTATATTATACAATTAAAAAATCTTGCCCTTGTGAATTGTGTGTTGACTGTCTGTCATTAGTGTTGGGTTTATTTTGTATGCAACATTGTTTGGAGCTTATCCCTGTGTGTGTGTGTGTGTGTGTGTGTGTGTGTGTGCGTCTCTCTCCCTTTGTCATCAGACTACTTTGAAGAGTTGGAAATACTAGGAAAATTTTCTTTGACATAAAAAAGTGCATTAGTCTTATTTTATAGTTTTCTAATTATGTGCCAAAATGCTTGTTTGCTTCTTGAATAGTAAAAAGTTAAAATAAAATGTTCATTTTGTAAATAGAATATGAGAGCAGAGAGCACTCACATGCTAGAAAACTGTAATAAAAATTCTGACAAGCCGTCCTAACAGTAATGCCTTTTAATATTGTCATCATTGAGGCTAGATTTTTCCCTGCTTGTGCTACTGTGTAGCAGGATAGTTTATATGATTGTTTAATAACCAGTAGTCTCAGGATGTGTTTACTATTAAATTATGTTTTTATTCTTCAATTGGACTTTTCCTTAATATAATGGACAATTCTGTAATATAATGCTGTTTTTAGAATGGAAGGTAGAGTTCTGTCACTTTGTAAACTTTTAACTTTTCCTCCCTTTGTGGAGTGTGTTCTGCCATGCAAGAAAAATTAGTTTTCATAAGTGGGTGGTTAAGATTATTCATAATAGAGAAAATTTAAAACAGTTTTCTCCAGGAGATAGTTTGAGAAAATTATAGAATCACTGGGCAGAATTCAGTAACATAAGTACTTCTGAGTAATTGTTCAGAATCACAGCATTGTACAACCACGGCTTCCAGCCAGAGCAGAGAATTCACATGTAAGGCAGATTGTGTTCTGACCATTCCTAATGATTTCTAACGAGAGCAATTTCATAGGTCTTATCAATAGTAAGTTTTGGCATTCAAAACCCTGGAGACATTACAGTATACTACAGGATCATTTTGAGTATAGAAGGGTAGATCTAGGAGAGGATAAAAGTCTTATATGCATGCTGTTTAATGATGCATGATGGGAAGGAAATACCTGTTTCATTATTTATAATGAAAAATAAGTGGTTTTACATCCTTCTATATGTTGTTATACAGATAATTATAAAATAAACTATTTGTACAAGTGAGCCTTTTTATATTTTTAGTGCTGTGGAGCAGAATTAGTAATAGTACAGTAAGTTAGACATTTTGTTTCGGAATATATCTAGGACCCATGAGGTTAAACCCTTTCAAGGGCAAGAAAACATTTTTTCTTGGATTAGAATATCCTGTATGTACAAAAAAAATTGATGTCATGATTTTGTCTTTTAATCTTTAAACCATAATGTTTGATTGTAAATCTGCTTCTCTTTTTAACATGAAATATTCTCCAGCTGGGGAGACTAAATTGGTACAATTTTTCTAGACAGGAGTTTAAAATATCATTAAAAGTAATACTGACTTTTAGAAATTTATTTTATGGAAATAATCAAAGCTGTATACAAAGATTACTGTACAAAAAAGTTTATATTGCATTTATTTCTGGATGGCAAAAAGTTGGAAATAATATAACTTCCAGAAAAAAGTGGTGATTGATTTAAAAAAAATTATAGTACAGCTAATGTAATAGGTTGCTATGTAGCTATTTAATACTGTCCTTTTGAAGATTGTCTGATATTTTTTAAATGGTACAATAAAATGCTAAGTACATAAAATGTTAACCATAAATATATACTGTATGGTGTCCACGTTATATGAGGAAAAATTGCACCAAATATATCTCAATTATTCAATCTTAATATTGGATATATTACCTTTAGGCAATAGGAGTATGCTTAATATTTTTCTTGTTTGGACTTATAAGTATTTTCCAAATTTTTTGAGTGAATATGAGTTACTTCTATAATCAGAATAAATCATTGTAAGTATTATTTCAGAAACCAAAAGCCTTAGTAGGGTGTGCTGCCTCTGCATTTCAGTTTCAGTCACTGGGCAACTGAGTAGCCTTAGCTCTTAATGGTGAAAGCAAGATTCCAGTTCATATTCCTGTGAATTTCTTAAAGGTTAGGATCTTGACTTGTAAGTGTCTCCCTCCTCTTTATTTTTCATAAAACACATTTATGCCCTACTCTCTTTAGGAGTTAATTATTTCCCTACTGTGTGTCATGTCCTAGGAGGATACAAAGATAAGTGAGATAGAACCTTCTGGCCACAGACTTTTCTTTTTTTCATAAAAACACACAAAAATAATTAATAGTGAATAGCCAGCCTATATGTGTTTGTTTTCCAGATAAATTAATTATAGCTATACCACAGAGAATTGTTACCATCTCTTATTTTCTATTTATAGATAATACAATGGAACATAGTGACACACATAGATAAAAGTTTTTGGTATGAAATGACTACGTGTTTCTAAGGTTAATTATTAAGGATGAATCATAAGGGGGCAGGACCCAGCCAAGTCACTTTCTTACTTAATTCCATGAAATCAATGAAGAAATATGAGGATTCCTTACTTGCATATAAGTGAATTCAGCTCCAGAGGTGTTGTGTTTTATCTAAAATTACACAGTAAATAGTGGTTACACTAGGATTTGAGCAAAGAATCCATTTGACATTTTCCCTATCTTTACTCCAATTAGTGCTCATACAGACTTAAAATTTTAATAGTCCAGCTGATTTAGATTTCCTTCTCATTAAATATATTTGGGAGGGAACTTCCATCATCAGCTATGATGGAGAAGCTGGTACTAGTCTCTCCTAGTAGGGGAGTAATGTGAGTACTACCTTCCAGCATCTTTTTTCTACAGGACATAGGGGAATTCTCATCACCGAGAATGATGATGGAATAGAAATCGGTGGCCTGTATGTAGCAGCAGAGTCAGTGGTCTTAGGGAGCAAAAATTGATGTATAGGATTCCCAGATGCCAGACAGCTAGGACCAATGATCCTAGAGAAAAAGCAATCACACAGGAAGTCAACCCAATATTTAGCTTACAATTTCTTTTTGAAGTATTTGCTTACTTCTCAGTGCCTAAATGGATGGTGAGACTCCCAGAAACAACATAGAGCTCATGTTGCTTCTTAGGATATAAAAATTTGATTTCAGGGCCAGCAAGGAAGAGGGTCCTGATTAAGACCCCAGGCTTTTTGTGGAGTCTTCTGAAAGGGCTTGGGAATAAAGGCAAATCAGAAATATACTAACCTCAAATGGATTCAAGGAAATCTTCTATCTTCTATCTACCTGCCATAAAAATATCATATCTTCTCTGTAGGAAAATAATATCACACAGAGTCTTTACAGTTTTTTTTATAATTGTTATCCAGCATTCATTGAAAAATTACCAATTATGCTCAGAAAATACAGCCAAATGATGATAAAGGAATAGCAAAAGATGATCCGGATATTAGAAATGTCAAACACAGACTTTAAAATAGCTATCATTACTGGGGCCGGCCCGGTGGCACAAGCGGTGAAGTGTGCATGCTCTGCTTCAGCGGCCCAGAGTTCACGGGTTTGGATCCAGGGCGCGCCCGGACACACCGCTTGGCAAGCCAGGCTGTGGCGGTGTCCCATATAAAGTGGAGGAAGATGGGCACGGATGTTAGCCCAAGGCCAGTCTTCCTCAGCAAAAACAGGAGGATTGGCAGATGTTAGCTCAGGGCTGATCTTCTTTACACACAAAAAAATAGTAATAACTATCATTACTATGATCAAGAAAATAGATGAAAATATTGACTGTGTCACCAGAAAACTGGAAATAAAAATCATCAAATGGAAATTCTAGAACTAAAAGTATATGAAATATCTACCTTGAGCATAAAGAGAAACAACTATGGAAAATACAAACAAGAGCTAAGATATAAAGGACATGGTGAAAAGTGATAACAATTATGCATTTGGAGTTCCAAACAGAAGAGGAAAGAAAGAATGTTGACAGAAGAAATATTTGAAGAGATATGGGCTATACATTTTTCCAAACTAGTGAAAGACCTCAAGGTGGAGACTGCAAAATGTCTATGCATACCAAACATAATAATTAACTCCTAAGCACATCCTGGTAAACCTGCTAAAATCCAAAGACCAACAAAACACCGTAAAAGCAGCCATAGTGAAAAAGCAGTATGTTACTTTCAACTGAGCAACAACAAGACTGTTAGCTGACATTTTAACAGAAAAAGGGAGGCCATGACAGTGGAATGACACCTGTAATGTGTTGATAGGAAATATTTGCCAATGCAAAATTTTGTATCCAGTGAAAATAGTGGTGAAAGGAGAATGCAAAAAAAAAGATGATTTCAGATAAAACCTGTGAGAAGTTTTTACTAGTAGACCAGCACTAAAAGAAATAGAATATGTATGTTTATCAAGTTCACACAGGACTATTAGCAAAACAGACCATATACTGGGTCAGAAAACAAAGGATTCATTTTTCAACAAAAATGAAAGGGTTGAAATCCTACGGAGTATCTACACTGAACACAATGGAATTATGCTATAATTATATTATGAAAAGATAACTAAAATATGTCCTACTTTTGGAAATTGAACAATATATATCTAAATAATCCCTTGGTCAAAGGTTAAGTTGTAATAGAAATTATGAAATATTTTGAATTGAATGAGAATTAAGATAAAACATATCAGAACTAGTGGTATACAGGGAAAGGACTACTTAGAGAAAAATTTATGGCTTTAAAAGAATATAGTAGAAAGAAGAAAGATTGAAAACCAATACTGTAAGCATTCTTCTCAAGGAAGCTAGAACAAGAACAGCAAAGAAATTAGATGGAAGGAAATAATGAAGAGTTAAAAACAAGGAAACAGAAACGAATGTTTCTGTTATACAAATATACAAATATCAAGAAAGCCAAAAAGATAGTTCTTTGAAAAGATGACTAAAATTGATAAACCCTTAATAGGACAGATAAAGAAGATAAGAAAAAGGTAAAAATTACTAATATGAAGAATTTTTAAAAAGGACAACACTAAGGATCCTACAAGCATCAAAGGAAAATAAGAGGATGTAAAAATTAGAGTGAAATGAGCAAATTTCTTGAAAAACTCCACTTATGACAACTGACACAAGGAGAAATAGAAAATCTGAATAGTTATGTCTGTTAAAGAAATAAAACTCAAGAATAAAAATTTCCCCTCAGACAAAACCTCAGGTGCAGAAGACTTCACTAGTATGTTCTTCTATTATGTAAGAAAGAAATACTAGATACAAGATCAGCACATAAAATCAATTGTATTTCTGTGTACTAGTAAAACATTTAGAAAATGAAATTTTAAAAAGATGACATAAACAGTAGCATCAAAATTATCAAATACCTAGGAAAAAATCTAACAAAAGGCTTGCAAAACCTCTGCACACAACATTTCAAAATTAAGGAAGCTTATATAAATGGAAAGATACACCATGTGTTTATGGATTGTCAATGTTAATTGACAATCTGATTGCTGCAAACTGATTATAGATTCCACTCAATCCCGATTAAAAATCCAGCAAGATTTTGTGGGGGAGTTGACAAGCTGATTCTAAAATGCATGCGGAAATGCAAAGGGCCAAGAATAATTAGGTCAGTCCTGAAGAGGAACAAAGTTAGAAGATTAACATTAACAGATACCATAATTTATTGCAAATATTTCAGTAATAGAGTGTGGTAGTGGTTTAAGTATGAAAAAGAGATTAATGGAGCAGAATAAAGAATCCAGAAATAGACTCATTCGTTTACGATCAACTGATTTGTTGGCAAAGTATCACTGCAATACAGTGTGGGAAAAATAATGTAAATACATGCCACAGAAAGATATATATCTGAAAAAGACTCAAATCTAGAATAAATAAAGAACTCCTACTAATTCATAAGAAAAAGATAATATAATGAATGTGGGAGAAGTAAGTAGGCATTCTACAAAGAAGCTAACCAAATGGTTAATTAACAGATGAAAAGATAATCAGCAGCTTTGGTTCTCAGGGAAATGCGAATTAAAACCAAGAGATACTTCACCGTCACCAGAATAGCTAAAATTTTTAAAATAAAGTAATTGAAAATACGAGTTAGAGAGGGGTGATACGGAGCAACTAGAACTTTTAAAGTGCTGGAGGCAATGAAACTTGGTGTAACCACTTTGGAAAACTGTTGGCAGTCTGTTCTAAAGCTGAACTTTAAACACACTCTATGATCCAGTTATTCCACTCCTACATGTATGGTCAACAGAAAGATGTATATAAGTACAACAAAAAGTCTGTATGTGAGTGTTCATAAACAAGATGATTTTAAGTAGCCTCAAACTGGAAATGACTGAAATACCTGTCAAGAATAGAATTGATAAATAAGTTGGGGATATAAATTTAAATTTTATAGAGCAATGAAAAGGAATAAACTGTTACAACACAAAGAACATGTAGAAATCTCACAGGTACGACCTGGAGCAAAAGATGACAGACGCAAAAGAACACATATCACATACTTCCATTTACATGAGTTCAAATACAGGCAACGTGGATCTGAGAGATTAGAAGTAGACATTTTTGTTACCTTAAAAGAGGGATAAGCACTGGGATGGGGCATCAGGGGGGCTTCCTGGGATGGTTCACTTCATGAAAATACATCTAAGCCATGCTTAAAATTTGTGCATTTCACGGTATTTATGTTATGCAACAATGAAAAGTTTTTAAAAGTATGTATTATTTTAGTTCAGTAGAAAACATGCATTGCGATGGAAAATTATATACAATTATTTACATATAGACACACAGAGAGACAGGATGTAAGCACAAGGCTTTCTAGTGACACAGTTCTTATTGACCATTTTGGCATTTTATGTGGATTAGGAATTGATCGGAAGAGACCAGAGATTACTCAACATGAAATCTCAATTTATTGAGCTGAAGGTACAGAATTTCACAAAAGGATAATGCCTACCCAGAGCAGGTCTACACACCGTGTCTTGTAGAATGGATATTCCTTAGCCCCTTGGTATCCTCGTGGACAACAGAGCCAGAGACATTCTCCCCACAGGCAGAGCCAGCCAGAGTTGAATGTTATGATCCAGCTTTGCAACTGCGTTATCCTCAGGGCTCGAGTCACCATCCCCCACAAAAGGACATGTACTGATATTCGCACTTCTGCTTAAGGAAATATGACAGACTTTGGGCTCTTCTATTTCTTAAAACAAATTCAGAAACAGAAAGGCCATGTTCATCCTCATCCTGGGGAAGAAGGCAGAATTATTGCCCATACATCTCTGAATATATCTTTTCCCTCAGCAGTTTTAATAACTAATTTACAGTGATTTTTATATCACAACAGTCTCCTGTGTGAAATGTAAACTGAAACTGCTAGTAAGGAGTTTATTGATTATCTCTAGTTCACAGCAATTAAAGATTCAGAGCATCGAGGCTCTATATTCCAATTAAAATCCCTTTTTGTAGATATTGTTGCCTATATTGGTCCACCATCACCATTTTTCTCCTTTCTGAAATTAATTTGAGAGTCAGATGTAGCAACTTTAGTGATAAAAAGGGATTTTTATTTTTTGTGTTGAAGTGGCGGCTTTCTTGGTGTTATTTTTCTTATTGTATTTTAAAAGTAAAATTCTCTCTGCTGATGTGATGCTTATAGTTCTCACGGGGCAAATCCTAAACAATGTATGCATGGTGGATAATAATGCTAATGCCTATCTATCTTCTATGATTTATGTTTCCAACAGAACTTTAAAAATCTAAGTGAGAAGTAAGCAGCCAGCCAGTTAGTACAGGATAAATCAGAAAAGATAAAGCAGTAGGGTTTTAGAAATATCCGTTAAAGATAGTTTCGGAGTAGCTTTAATTTCATTTTTAACATTTTTTAGCCAACTATTGAATATAATAGTGTGGCACAACAGGGCATATGCATCTTTAATTTTAATAGACTAAGAAACAAGATTAAGTAATGAATGAATCACTGTACTGTGAAATTAGTGGGGATCCTTTTCTTTTTCATAAAATGGAGAAAGCAATGATACATGAGAGCCTTGTTAGTATGAATCTGACTGGCAGAATAATTTGATGAAATGTGAAGACTATCTGCAGTGCAGTTTCTAGTCCAAAGAATTTGAATAAGTGTTAGGAAATATGAATTTGTTTCTGCTTCATCTAACTAGATTTGGTACAATGGGGTGTGCAGTTAGGGAGAAAAAGTCCCTGGTGCTTAATAAGGCAATAATTCATGCTGAATGGATATGAGCAGTCATTCAATGAAAAATTGATTTTTATAGTGTCCTAGACTTGGTAACTTTGGGAGATTTGTGTGCTTTTTGTGTAAGTACCATAAGGAAAATATATAGTTCTCATTAAAAGGTGAGTACATTTTTTTTCTGTACTTGATATATATTTGTTAAAAGTTTAAGCATTTTTCATTTGCAATTTTCGATACTCTTGCTGTGTTTCTAAGAAGAGTGTAGAAGTAACATGGCTCCAGAGTTCACTGATTTCTTCTAGTCAAGTGGGTTTATAACTGGCTAATTTCCACCCGTAGCAAGAGAGGCCAGATGTAGTTTAGTTTACATTGCAAATCAAGACATCCTTCAGCAGTTCGAAAAGTTACAAAGTCAAGATTACTCATCAGGAAGTTAGACAATTTGTTGAGGGTGTTGTACATCAAACTACAGTGCTGCACACATTCTACACAGTAGCATAGTATTATTGCTCCAGCATATCACGATCTGCAAAACAGAGAATTCACCTTTAGTAGCTATAATGCCTTGTGTTGACATTTTAATGACAGAGAAGTCTGAGTACCTATGTATTAATCTGCTTTAAAATCCCAAATGTCATGATGACTTTTAGATATTACTTTGATAAGAGCTTTCTTTTAAAAGTTGAATAACTAGCTATTTGCCATAAGGCAGTACTCTCAAACATATAAAATGCTCTTTTAAAGAGATATGCTTCCTTTCCTCTCATTGTAATATATTCTCTTTCGGCAAACCAAAAGAGAAAGGTGTTTAGAATTCTTTATAGTAACACTGCAGATTTTTGCATTTACGTTCAACTCAGAAACGCATGCAAAAAAATATTACTTTGGAGCTTGATATCCATCCATCCAAATAAAAAAAATTCTTTTTTTGTTTTCCACTATTTACCTGGCCCTGTGCTAAGCCCTGGTATGCTAAGAATAACAATTCGTTCTTAACTTGTTAGCTCACAATCCAGTAGAGTTAGATAATTTAAAAAAGAGAAATTGAAGAAAGTAAAATACGAATAGATATTTGTAGTAAAGCCTTAGAGAAGATGAAACAATGGCCTTTCTGTCTAGTACTAAGGAGGAGCTGAGTTGTGGATAAAGGCTGCAGACATTCTGCGGGCATCTGCTGTGTTCTGGTAGAAAGTTTTAGGGGCAGAGCTGAGGCTAAATCAGTAATCCTATTCATTAGATAAGGTGATGAAGGAATAACTTTGAGTATGTGTAACTACTGCTTTTTACTATACGAGGCCAACTAAATTAAGATTTTCTTTCCAAAAATATTTTCTACTGAAGAAGTTGCCAGTGTGAGAAACACACAAGCAACACTAAAATGTGGTGTGTGTGATAATAGAGATGCATCCAAGATGCAGTAGGAGGAACAAGCACCACACTTTTGCTGAATTGAGGAAAAGTTACACATAAGAGGCAAGGTGGTATAAATAAAGGCACGATGGTGGTAATATTAAGTACTCAAAGAGAAATGTCTAGACTTTATCAAAGCTTTTTAAAACTTTTTATTAATTACTTATAATTAGCCATATAAGTAATAACAATTACTATTATTTATTAAAACCTCAAATATATGCTAAAGTATAGCGAAGAGTATAGTAAAACACCATGTATGCGTCCCCCAGCGTCAATAATTCCACTTGCTTTCTCCTTTCCAAGATTATTTAAAGCAAATCCCAGACATGACATTATTTCGTCTGTAAATATTTCCATCTATGTATAAAAGATAAGGTCTCCTTAAACATAGCCATCATATTGTCACTCCTAAAACTTTGATAATTCCTTAGTGTCAAATATTCAGTGTTCAAATTTCCATGATTGCCTCATGTTTGTTTTGTTTTGTTTTTTACAGTTAATTTGTTCAAGTCAGGATCCTAAACAAGATCCACATTTTGCATTTTGATTATGTACTTTAAATATATTTTAAAATCCATGGATTAATCTCTCTCTTTCTCTCATTAAAATTCATTTGTTGAAGAAACCAAATTAGTTGTCCTGTAGAAAGTTTCTCACATGTTGGATTTTGCTGTTTAAATCCCTATATGGTCACTGAACCTATTTCTTTGTGCCCTATATTTCGTGTAAGCTGGTAGTTAGATCTTTCTAGACATTTTAAAGATCTGGAAAAAAGAATGAAAAATCAACTGGATTATCCCAGATGGATATCAGTAGGACTGAGGCCTTCCCTCTCTCGATTATTACTTAAATCCAACAAATGCTGATTGAATCTTTTCTATGCTGAGGTGCTCTGACAGGTGGCCTAGGCATTCTACAGATTAATAAAATTCAAATTCTACTTTCAAGTGCTTATAATAGATAGTTCCCTGTTATGCAGGAGCAACACTGGCCAGCTTGCTCAAGACACCCTGGGACAATTTTATCTGTAACATCCTGACCCTAACACTGGCAGATAGATCAGCTCTCTGGTGGAGCACAGCTTTTCCTAAGGAGTAAAAGCCATCAATTCTTATAATCTCTCCAGGCATCAGGAATGGACTGTGGCTAATGAAATGGCACAGTTGGTCATATGGAAGCCATGCAGAAGAGCAGGTAACCTGAAGTAATCTTCTAGGAGACCAAGGAGAAAATTGAGCTCAGGAAAGATTAGTAGACTGATTTAAACAAATATGATTATTTCTTTGAGAAAAAAAGTGGCAATAAGGCTTGCATTTCTGCCATAAAATGATTATATACATATGTAAGTCTACAGACACAAACACATATTTAGATAGGTATTGTTTTTACTTCGAGAGTGCAAAATTACATAGCAATGAATATTTTGAGTGCTTGGTGGAAAAACAAGCGCAGAAAATATCCAAATCTTGCTTCTCCTTAGTTGGCTTTGTTTCATGTTTGAAATGCAAAGCCAGCTCAGTGGCAGAGCCAATTAAAGCAAAAGTCTGTCAGACTCAGTCCCAAGGACTCAATTGGGGGTATGGTCCAAGTTTATACTGTCAAGATGAGTGGTTTGTTACATGATCTCAAAGGTAATAGCAGGTGATGATCTCTTTAATACCAGGAAGTTCATCTGACTGTAGTGGAAAGCGTACAGCTGCGGAGGGAGCTTCGTCAGTGTGTCAGAACGAGGGCCCCTGGACTGACTGCATAGGGAGGAGCGCACACCGTGTGTCTTGAAGAAGACTGAGAAATTAAAGATTATTTGAAGAGATGATAAGAGGCCCTATTTAAAAATTCAAAATAGAGAGCATGTGCTATGGTGATTTATATCAATGCCTTTATCAAACTTTAATGCAGTATTTAACCCTGAAATGCGATCATTGTATTCTGTTTGATTTTCATATCATGGATGAAATTTTAAGTTTTCTTGTAAGTCACCACATGATAAGGGCAGGTGTGACAAAGCTAAATAAACAAAGTAGTACTGAAAATAAAATTAAATTAAAAAGTAAAATCAAATTCTGCTAAGGTTTGGCTTTCTGACATTATCCAAATTTACTGGTGACCTGACAATGTATTATTACATCATGGAGTAGGAGAATGGCTAGGAGTTGTTGTTTGGATGGTTTGAATAGAAAAATGACTAGTTGTGCTACATAGTCCCCCACAGAAAAGTAATCTTGAACATAAAATGTTCCCTTGTTTTTTCATAGACATGATTGCAGATGACTCAAAAATCCATTTAACATTTTATTTTATTAATTTTGTTACAATAGTTATTTAAAATCACACATATAGTTTATTAATCTAAATATTTTTTTTTCTGCTGTTACATTTCATGAAGAAAGTTTCAGTTTTTTACACGCATCTTCAACATCAGTGTTTTCATTACCAGAGCCACTCTTCGAGGCATTTAATAGCGTTTCAGAGTACATCGTCGTCTTTTCTCTTTAAGCTGAATTTGAACACGATGTTCTAACTGGAAATTATATCTCAAGCTCTAAGAACCTATTTATAAAACATTAGGATATTGTTTTTGGTTCTGTCTTTTTTTTCATTCTCCCTGTGGTATATATTTGTGATGTCTTCAACATAACTACTTATTGTATTGCTTTTAACGTACTCTTTTAAAATGTTTATTGCAGAAGCAGCATGGTATGTGGTTAAAAGCACAGACTATGGAGCCAGTCAGCCTAGATGCAGGTTTCAGCTCCATCACATCTGTGACCTTGGCCAAGTTAACCTCTCTGTTTTAATTTTCCTCTAGAGTTAATAATAGTACCAACCTCCTAGAGTAGCTTTGAGAATTTAGTGAGTTATTCCACATGAAGCTCTTAGAACAACCATCTATGTGTTTGAAAACTAAGCATAAGCATTTGATAATAAATAAGCTAATATAAACATTTGGTAATAATACCACTCTACACATTCACACACACACACACATACCATCTACGACTTGCAATTGTGAGATCATATTCTTAGACGTAATTTCTAAAATGAATAAAGATGGAAGCAAATAAATCTGTCAGGTGACCTCTCTTAAGCTCAAAATACAGAAATTATTTTAATTTTTTAATGTTAATATGTCTTCTTTAAATGGTATTTTTGCCCCAGGTGAAAACTGTCATCTACTGAAATGGTTTTAAAAATAACTTTATTGAAATATAATTCATATACCATAAATTTCACAATTTTAAAGTATATAATTCAGGGAGTTTTAGTATAGTCATTGAATTAGGCAGTTATCACCACTGTGTAATTTCGGAACATTTCATCATTCCAAGGAGAAAACCATACTCTTTAGCATTCATTCCTTATTCCTTTGTCCCCCCAGCCCTAGCAAGCACTAATCTATTTAACAAAAAAAGTAGAATTTTGTTTCTATGAATTTGCCTATTCTGGCTACTTCATATAAATAAAATCATACAGTATTTGGCTTATTGTAACTGGCTTCTTGCACTCAGCGTGTTATCAAGATTCCTGATGTTGTAACATGTGTTAGAACTTCATTCCTTTTTATTGTCAAATGAAATACCATTGTATAGATATACCACATTTTATTTATTCATTCATCAATTGATGGAGACTTGGGTTGTTTCTACTTTTTGCCTGTTGTGAATATTGCTGCTATGAACATTGGCATAGTGGTTTTTGTGTAGACATTATGTTTTCAGTTCTCATGGGTATAGACCTAGGAGTGGGATTGCTGGGTCATACGATAACTCTGTGTTTAACCTTTTCAGGAACTGCCAGATTGTTTTTTAAAGTGGCAATTTAAAATGCCACGAAGCTCACTGTTAGCAAGATTCACTCATTTTTATTCAATAAGTGCCTCTGTAATTGTTGCAAGCCTTTGGTTAATTTCTAGAATTCTAAAAGAGTGTATTTTCGTAATTGTGTTTTGGTTGCTTTTATGGAAGAGAAGATTGTCAGAGGTCCTTACTCTGCCATTCCAAAAGTGTGTGTGTGTGTGTGTGTGTGTGTGTGTGTGTGTGTGTGTGTGTGTCTTGTATCTTCCTGCCCCCCTACTGATATTGAAACAGTAGGCCTAGGGACGGTTAAAGCCTCTAATGTGATTTCAGGTCCCTGAGAGTGAGGCAGGACTAAGACTGAGGTGTCTCTGAACTGCCACAGGGCAAATCTTTTTTTAGTGGACGTTTGTAGATATTACCAACGTGGTTTCTAATTTTTCCTATGCATGTTGACGTGATGCTTCCAGTTCTCATGGTTCTCTAGTTCTCGTAAAATGGTCTGTTACAGTAACTAGTAATAAGAATGGTACAGATCCACTCATTTTGAATTAGAAGCTTTTATGTTTTTAGTTAACATTTTTAGTTACCTGAAAGATATTTTTAGGTATTACACTCATCTGCGGGTATATCACATTGTAATGTAGGTATTGCACTCATCTGTGGGTATATCATTTATTTTTTCTATTCCTCTGATTTTTTAAATTCTTTGTTTTTGGTTGGTATTCCTTTAATCTTTCCTAGCAAGTCAGGATATCTGTGTCCTGGATTCCATACTTTTCTTTTCTTTTTTTTTTTTTTTAGTATTGTATATATCACATATTTTTAAATTTTTATTTAATTTTTTTTAAAATTTTTTGTTTATTGCAGTAACATTGGTTTATAACATTGTATAAATTTCAGGTGTACATCATTATACTTCTATTTCTGCATAGATTACATCATGTTCACCACCCAAATACTAATTACAACCCATCACTTTTTAGAAATAAATGGTGGCATTCAAAGTATACTTCCACTTCATCAACCACAGCTTACTCAGTCCTTAAAAGGCCTTTTGAAACGCTGCTACCTCTCGGGCAGCTGATTCCTGTATTTTAGTTTATTCTGAGTATGAGACAAAAGGTCTTATTCAACGTTCTCATTTTCGCAATGCCAGAAAACAAATATTTCTTATACCTTTATTTTCCATACTTTTCAATAACTACTCTGAGTTGACTTCGAATGCTGAATAGAGGCCAGCATGTCCGGAGAGCAGCTGCCCATTAGCATTTGCTTTAATAGCGTGTTTTCCAAAGCCATCCTTTGGAATAATGTTTTTATTTATTAATTTGGTTTTAATTGCCCGTGAATTTTACACATTGTTTCTCCCACTCCCCCAGATTTGCTTCACAGAATTATGCTCTTTAATAAGAAGAGGGTCATGATGCTAACAATCCCTTAATATTGTTTTAATGTCTGTGATTACCAGACTCAGCATTCACACTGATACTCAGTTGACACTCTGAGAGTGAGTGGGAAAGTTCACCTAATGACTTATCTAGGAAACTCACCATTCCTATGACATCTTTGGCAATTCTTGGTTTTGGTAGTCCAGCTGATTCATAGATCCATCCTGGGAGATTCCTTTATTGTTAACACTTACAATGGGTATTTGCCATCTGTAACTTGTTTATAATTAGAATCAGCCATCCAAAGAAAGATTAGTCCCATGCTAACTCAACTCAGGGTGTCCTTTTGTGTTGCTCAGGAGGTATCCTAGATCTGTTTTTCTTCCCTTTACTTTTGATGAGACTTTACCAGGATTAGTATATGTTATTAAAATTTAATTATTTGAAAGAAGAAGTGGATATTCTCAATTTAATGCTTATATATTAAAACAAATTGTAATAGGGGATTGCTCTAGGTGATATCACTTATTCTCATGGCTTAATTACCATTTATATGTTAATCGCTCTCAGAAGTATGGCTTTAGCCCTGCGCTTTCCTTTGAGCTCCCTCTATCTATACTTGACATCTTCATTTGGATGCATTACAAATGTAAGCATGGGAAATGCTGATTTTCAGCCAAAATCTAATCATCTTTTTGTGTTTCCTTGTAGTGAATGATGCCACCATCCATACAGGTCAGAGATCTAGGATACATTTTTGACAGATTCTCTTTCTGACTTCCATTATGTGTTCCATTGGAAAGAATTGTTGGGCCGGCCCCGTGGCTTAGCCGTTAAGTGCGCACGCTCCGCTACTGGCGGCCCGGGTTCGGATCCCGGGCGCGCACCCGCTGCACCGCTTCTCCGGCCATGCTGAGGCCGCGT
Source organism: Diceros bicornis minor (assembly GCF_020826845.1). NCBI lineage: Eukaryota > Metazoa > Chordata > Mammalia > Perissodactyla > Rhinocerotidae > Diceros > Diceros bicornis. The sequence goes on along the minus strand of NC_080742.1, from coordinate 62,919,226 downwards.
CCCACATACAGCAATTAGAAGGTTGTGCAGCTATGACATACAACTATCTACTGGGGCTTTGGGGAAAGGAGGAGGATTGGCAATAGATGTTAGCTCAGAGCCAGTCTTCCTCAGCAAAAAGAGGAGGATTAGAATGGATGTCAGCTCAGGGCTGATCTTCCTCACAAAAAAAAAAGAAAGAATTATTGATTTTATCTTCCAAAACTGTCATCATTCTGAACTTCTTACTGTCTCCACAAATACCTAGGCCTTCTGTTGGTTCTCTTAGCATTCGCCCTCCTTCCAATCAATTCTTCCTAATAGAGCCAGTGATTTAAATATATTTAACATTGTTTTCTTTTAAATAGATGATAAAAGTACAAAGATAAAATTCAAAAAGCACAAGAGGATAGACAGTGAAAAGTAAGTCTCCTTCCTACTTCTGTCCTCCAGCCTCTCAGTTCCTCTCTTTAGAGGCACTACTTGTGTTCCCCTTGAACATATTTTGTGCATTATTAGCAAAACAACTTCATACTGGATGGAGACCCAAATCTGTAAATCGCCCTTTTAGGCCTTACTTGATATACTTGCCTGAGTATATTTCTTAAGCTGTGTTTCTCAGCTCTTTCTGTGTTTCCCTCTCCTCCAACCACACTGGGCCTTCATCCCTTCTTTTAGCTGTTGACCCTGCCTTGCCTTTTCTAAATTCTTTACATGTACTATGCACATTTCTACCCAGAAGGTTTTTCTTCCTGCTCTTCATTTGACAATATTCTACTTACTCAACTTTAATTATCCAAGTTAAATGGTACTTTCCCAGGGGAACGCTCACTGAACCCACAGTCCAGATCAGGCCCCTCTGAAACAGATCTCATATTTAGCCTTCATAGCATTTATCACAGTTTGTTTATATAGTTAGTGATTGTTTGGTTAATTTCTTTCTTCTTTGCAAGTAAAATTGTTTTATAATATGGAGATTTTGTTAGTCCAGCAACTAAAGATTTCAGTATATTAGCTGTGACACTAAAATGGAAATAATCATTTTTAAAAAGTTTTCCAAAATGAGGCAGTGTAAAGAACAAATAAAATAAAACTATTTTAAAACTCTATTGAGATCACTGGTTTGTGCGTTATATATTGGACTGTTTGAATATACAATATCTGAGTTGGCTTCTCTCTAAGGCACAAAATGATTACTACTGTTATCATTTAAAATGAGAATGCATTTTCCCACAATAGATAGCACAATAGATATCCTGAGTCTCATAATGACCCTGATGAGGATCAGTTATTGGGTGTGATTTCAATTTACTTCTGTGACGCTCACTTGTGAGAGCCATTTTCATTAAAAATATTATTTCTTCTCTTGGCTTCAGTAAGAATTGTTTGTTAAGAATGCTTTCATTTGAAATCAGTGGAACAGGAAATTTGGAAGCGGTGGAAAATAAATTTCTAAGAAATAAATATTTGTAAAATGATCCAAGGTGAGTTTTTAAAATGGAGACGGGATAGAGCATTTATATATTTCTTTTAAAAAACATAATTCAACAGTTGTTGACCTTTCACAGGGAGTATCTTCTCAGTACTTTTAGGATAACCCATGCTGTTATGGATTCATTCCTGGAATTTTTGACCTAAGAGTCAATGTTGCATGGTCTGGAGTCATGGATATTTACTCCACTTATTTAGCATGGGAGGGAGTTGGGGGGGATAGAGTTCCTCAAACATGTATCAGAAAAGTAAGTTACTTCTTAGTAGTTTTATGGTATAATAATTGTATATTGTGTCACTTCTTTTTTAAATCTGTGCTTTTGCTTATTTCTAATTTGTGTAATAAAATAGCAGTTCCTAATGATGGCTATCTTTTTTTTAATGACATGCTGATTTTTTTCGTTATATTTGCAAACATCTTACTGTCTTTTTTTGACCTCAAAACAAACATACAAACATAAAACATTAATTGGAGCTACACAAAAGTTAGGAAATATGGCACTTCACCTACTGAGTAAACTTAGAAAATATATATTCCTGTTAAAGTTAAAAAAAAATGTAGACAACTTTCCAGTGTAGGCAGTAGTGTAGGACAAGTTATGTTCTGCTTCTGTCCATAACAGCAAAGATATCACAGACTAAAGATAAAATCACAATGATAAATTTCAGTGCCAACAATAAAAGTTTTGGGACCGAGAGTGTTGTTCACTTAATTGAGGGCACTGCCTTCTCTCGTCCTCAGGTACAGGATATTGTTCCATTTTAAGCTATTGAGGGAGAAACGCTTTGTATTTTAAATTGCAAGCTAATAAATGCTCTTTTTCTCATTAACACACATGACCTCTATGATTTATGCTCTCATGCATACTGGCCCAGTTTCTGTTTCTGTTAATGATGCTGAGAACCTCTGTTCAACATAAATTATTTTCTAACTGAACCTCTTTAAATTTACAATAGGTTTTCATTGTAGTGATCTGCTTGTCCTGTTCAGGAAAGAAAAATATCACAATGAACCCTGCTTGTTGCAGCTTTTCTGATTTCTTCAACATGTGTATAAAATGATTCCATTTATAGGAATTATGCAGGCAGCTTTGTCATGCTTCTGATACTAGAGATAATACATGAATTTCTTATTTCAAATAATAAGCTATTTGCTGTTCAAATAACAATTAGTAGAACTGGAATGAGAAAGACAGATGAAGGATAACTGATAATTAAGTTTAGAGGACTCTGTCCTATTTTATGTTCTTCTTAATTTATGGTGGATTAAATAGTCTCATATTGTTTTGCCTTCCTTGACACTGATGGGTATAGAATTTGGATGTAACTCCAAATCTATAATGTCCATAGTAAAGTCCTAGAAAACTACAATAAATGCATTCCTAAATCTGCATAATTAGTTAATACATTGAGTTAATTTTTAGCTTTTCAAGTTAGTGAAGAAGAGAATTTAGGGAATAGAGTTTAGGAAAATATGCAGCTCAAGACAAGCTGATACTATACCCCCATCTTTTTTTAATCATTTGACGTGACTATTGGATTATCATTTTACTATAATTACCACAAGGATGTTTGTGATAGCCCTCATTTTGACCAATCTAGAAGGTGATCATTTTGGCAGCTGACAAAATCACTCCATAATTGGGCAAATTAATAAAGTAGGTTTTATAAACTCATAGCATTTTAGAACATTAAAGTCAGAAAGTGCTAGAGACATCATCCAATTCAATCCCTTTCTGATATTTGAGAGAAAACTAAGACCTAGTGAGATTGTGATTTGTCTAATATATTTTGCCAGTTTAGTTGGAAGCCAGACTAGAATTCAATTTTCTTTCTTTCTTTTTTTTTTGTGAGCAAGATCAGCCCTGTGCTAACATCTGCCAATCCTCCTCTTTTTTTGCTGAGGAAGAATGGCCCTGGGCTAACAGCCGTGCCCATCTTCCTCCACTTTATATGAGACGCTGCCACAGCATGGCTTGCCAAGTGGTGTGTCGGTGCGCGCCCGGGATACGAACCTGGGAACCCCGGGCCGCCACAGCAGAGCGCGTGCACTTAACTGCTTGCGCCACAGGGCTGGCCACAGTTTTCTTTCTTTTTTGTCTCTAACCACCTCACTTTCTCTTTTAACTCATTGCTAAAAAGAATGTATTTATTTCTTAATTAAGGTAAAAGACAAAGCAGTGAAATTTACCAAATAGAATAGATGGAAGCTGTTATATAATAAAGAGTTTGTCTGGTCTTTGTCCTGGGTGCCTGGTATGGCTAGGAGTGTCTTTGTTATTCACAAGCCCCTTAGATCGCATCTGAGTTTATGTTAATAAAGTGACTCATGGTGGGCCCCTAGATAGCATCAGAATGGGGCTGGCTGTGCTGGAAAGACCAACTATGTAATTAGAATGCTGGGGCTTTGAGCCATGTGATATCAGCCCAACCTCCAAGAAGGGGTGATGGGCTGGAGATTGAGTTCAATCATGTGACCAAAATCCTGATAGAAACACTGGACATTGAAGCTTACTGGAACTTCCTGATTGGTGAACACATTGATGTGCCCGGAGGGTGACATGCCCTGATTTTACAGGGAGAGGCACAAAAGCTCTGCGTTTGGAACCTTCTAACACCTCACCCTATATGTCTCTTCATTTGGATGGTTGTTTGTATTCTTTGTAATACAATTGTGATTGTAAGTATATCACAGCTCTAAGTTTTGTGAGTCACTCCAGAGAGTTAAACCTGAGGGTGGTCATTGGAAGCCCCCATATTTGTAGCTATTAGGTCAGATATAGAGGTGACCTGGGGACCCCACTTCTGGCTAGCGTCTGAAGTGAGGGCAGTCTTGTGGAGGACTGAGCCCTTAACTTGTGGATTCTATGCTGACTTCAAGAGGTTAACATCAGAATTGAAATGTATTGCAAAATGCCAGTTGGCGTTGGTGTCAGAATACGTGCATTGGAACATACATGCAGGGCAACTCTCCAGTATTCCATATGACCTTTCTGTTGACAGCTGATTTGGTACGAGAAACTGGTCAAATGTGAGTCACGTTGACCATGGATTGTTTGTAGAGCATTGACTTGCAATGCCTGTTCCTCTTCCTTTGGGTGGCATTTTACTTTCTCTAGTAAGGAACTTGTGCTCAAAAACATGGACTGGAAAACTTGAGATATATGCTAAGGATATTTTTCATGTTTGAGTAGGTCTCCCCTACTTTCTACACCACTTAAAACAAAGTTAAATGAAATTTTCTTAAGCCTTGCTACTCAAAGTGTGGTTCTTAGATCAAAATCATTGGTATCATCTGGGGGCTTGTTAGAAATGAAGACTTAATTATAATCTGTAGTTTAACAAGCTCCCCAGATGAGTCATATGCACATTAAAGTTTGAGAAACTTTAACCTAAAATTTGAAGATAATGAGAGAGGTTCATATTAAACTAAATCCAAACTCTTTACTTGAAAAAATGAAGATGAAAATTCTGGCTTATTTTTTGATCTGCTATTTTCCTTAATAATCAAAACCCATTGTAATCAATAAATTCTTCCACACCTACTCATTGTGATGATACTCTGTGTTTCATGACTCTTGGCATTTGTTAACATCTCTTAATGTTTCAATATTGCACACGGGTATTAAAAATGAATCTCTAGCTCCTTGTTAAATATGATTGATTGAACACATATGTTTATCTTCTCTCCTTGAAATGTCACTAAAATACCAATAAGGAATAAAAAGAAAACATCAACCCACAATGATAAAAAGAATGGGAAGGATGCTATATTAAATAAGACATGCTAGCAAATTTATAGTTCTACAGAGAATTTGAGAATGAATTGTTCTAGTATATAGAAAATGAAGCAAGTGAAAAAAAAAACAAGACGTGTGTGGTGATGGATTGTAATTTGTATTTGAATAGTGAACATGAGAACATGATGTAATCTATGCAGAAATAGAAGTATAATGATGTACACCTGAAATTTATACAATGTTTTAAACCTGTGTTACTGCATTAAAAAAATTAGAAAAAAAACAAGAGAGTGATTATCTGTAGGGAATATAAAATTGTACAAGAAAAAAAATGTAATCATAGTCATAGTTCAGCTCTAATAATTCATAATAATGTATTTATGAATGTTGATTTAACAAAAAATTTTGATAAAGTTATATTTTTAGGAAAGATTGGCCAGGGAAAATGTGGAGGAGTGTAAGGGAACTAAATTCTCATTCTTCATAGTATTATTTCTAGTAAGTAAATTATATGTAAGACTAATGTTAAGTATTTGTAGTGTCGGTATGGAATGTGGTGGTAAAACCAGAAAAAAATAGCTGAGTTAATGTTAGTTGTCTCTTTTTTGCTTTCTCTCAGCCCCAATTATGCTAGAATTTATGGCTACTGATGTACAATGTAGAACCTTTGGATTAGCAATCAGAAGATCTGAGTGCTAGTCCTACTCTGCCACCAATCAGATGTATTTTTCAATTAAAAAAGGGCACAATATTCCATGATTCTTAAACCATTTCATCATCTAAGTTCTGTGCTCTGTATCATAGATAGTTTTCTCTGTTATAAGCAATGTAGACAAGAAGAGGCTATTTCTGGCAGCTCTCTCAATGGTATTAACTTTTGCTTTGCTTTGTTACTTAGCCATTTACCCAAGTGGCTTCGGAATTACCCTTCCAGGAGAAGAATAGACAATTTTTCTTCTCAAGCAGCCAAACAGCCTTCATAACGTGGAGAACAGCATGGAATTATCATTAGCACGAATGAGGAGCAATGGTTCCTTTAGTTTAGGCAGATGGAAATGTTTTCAATTCTCACACCCTGTGACATTTGTGAGAAGTTCAGATATTTCCAAAATTGCAAAAAGCCATCTGGCCGAAATGTCTTGTCTCTGTTGACTTATTTAACCCCTGCCCAATTATGTTTCTTAGCTTTCTCATCATTTGTGTTCCCAATTTTTATCAAGTTTGTTCAACAGCAAATATATAATATTAAGTGAAGTATAGTATTTTTTGAGAGGCACATAGCTGTTACTTTGAATTTTATGTAGATTTCAGAACCCTGCAGATTGAACATGCAAGCAGAAAATATCCAGTATTGACTCATCTGGGCTCAGGAATACATGATCCTGTCCAAAAGGTTCATATTAGCCAGGTCATTGCCACTTCGTGTCCTATCTGCCTTTGCCAACCAATTTTTTAAAGGGCAGTAGAGAGCAGGTGATAATAGACAGAAGTCAACATTTAATGAGGACAAATAAGCTAACACTTCAAGTGGATAAAGAGCTATGTCCTCTTAAATCCCCGAGTCTCAGTCTTTCTCTCTCTCACCCTCTCCCTCTTGTTCCAACTCTGTCTGTTGTCTGTCCCTTTTTTCTTACCTTGCCTGTGTGTCTCTTGTGTCTCACTTTTTTTTGGATTGATATGCTCTGTTTGTGTCTCTTTCTTTTTTTTTCCTCTTTTTTTCACTCTCACTCATTGTACTCCAAGAAAATAACTTAAGTAGGAAATTGAACTGTAATTGTAACTGAGGTTTAGTAGATAAGAGAATAGCAGGCTAGGAGTTAACTGTAGAAATAAAATTAGAGTTTCAGTTTTTGCAGAAGTGGTGATGCCAACAGCGTAAGGCAATCTTGTCAGAGAAAGAATTATCCTAGTTTTTCCTTTTGTTGGGGAATTGTGAGGTGAACTAAATTTTCAGCAAGTGAAATACAACTTAATAGGTGTTCTCTTTTCCTAGCTCAAAATAGAATTTTTAATTCAGAGGAAAATGTATTTTTTTTTCTATTTTAGAAAATGGAGATTTATTTGTATTTTTATAAAGAGAATTGACACCATTTTGTCTGTCTTCTGTTACAAAAAGAACTTTCTAGATAGGGGAGATGATTAACTTGCATATCAGGATCAGGTTAATTACTCTTATCTGAAATTTTCACAAAATATAGCTGGAAGCTACTTAATTGCTGTGGCATTCCTTATCTCTCTTTCCTCATGCATAGCTTTTCCCACCATAGATAATTCTTTAAACTCTTGCAGGGAAGGTGTGTATCTGGTCTGTCTTTGTATACCCTGAAGCTTCTAACATTTTAATTTCTTAGTAAATAATATCGAACAAAGAAATATCAATCTAGTCTGGTCTCTGGCCATTGTTACAGTTTATTCCTGTTCATAGAATCACTTAGGATTTTTGCCTTTGTGTAATAGCGCCACTGAGATTCCCAGAGCAGTAAAATTGTCTTAATTTAGTCTTTTATTAGCTCAGTTCCAAAAAATTTTCTTCAGAGTACAATGTAAATAGGGCAAAGATAAAAATTCCAGGTTTATCCCTTCTGTTGGTGAAGTACTTGACATCAAATGGACATCATAGTCATTTGTTTGCTTATTTATTCTTACAATAGCCAAACAATTTTAAAAAAGAGATCCATGGAGATGATTTTTTTGTGTGTGTGAGGAAGATCGGCCCTGAGCTAACATCTGCCAATCCTCCTCTTTTTGCTGAGGAAGACTGGCCCTGGGCTAACATCCATGCCCACCCTCCTCCACTTTATGTGGGACACCATCACAGCATGACTTGACAAGCGGTGCGTGGGTGCGCGCCTGGGACCCGAACAGGCGAACACCGGGCCGCTGCAGCGGAGCGCGCGCACTTAACCGCTTGTGCCACCGGGCCGGCCTGGGAGATGATTTTTAAAAGTCATGTTAACTAAAAAATATTTAGCAGTATAATATTGTCTGCTGTATTTGTATGCATCATAATTTTTAATATTTTTCCTTCCTAGAGTACAGATGCAGGCAGTTCTCTTTTGCCCTAAAGGGTTCTACAAGTAAGTTATGTTATTTGAAGGTGCACAAATGCTAAGCTGTTTCAGGCAAGTGACCACATAATTTCTGGCATTCTTCATTGGCAAAGCAAATAACTGTACTTTGAGCTTTGTAAGAACCAAATATGACTTCAGATGAATTAAAAAACAATAGGAAGACATCTTGGTAGAACCTTATCTCTAACCTTTTTCGGCTATGTTCCACTTTTCTTATAAGACTATTTTAATTTATTGTAAGTCATTTTACAGGTTTTATTTATAAGTTATACCTGACTTGGAACAAGTGATGTCATTTGATTGTTTGTGGATGGTTATTAAAGTTTGAAATTGGTTAAGCAGTTATATAAGAAACAGGGAATTATATTGCCCCTGTAGTAGGAAGTGGCTACCACAGCTAACCAGAAAGGCCCACTATTTCCTTCCTACTTAGGACCTGTGGCCCCTGGAGTTAATGTAGGGCATGAAGTGTCAGTGCTGGAGGGGTGTCAAGTCACTGGACAGAGTGAGTGCCTTTGGTTGTTTTCTTTGTGAGACTGTCACCCTAGTTGTGCTAGTGCTGAATGGACAAAAGCAGAGGAAAACTTTTGGCTAGAGGGGCCTTGTTTCCTCTAATAGAACAAAGGCATCAAGATTACTCTAGGCAATATGACATTATCCACATTCACCAAATATGTTGAAGAGAATGAACAGAATACCTTTTTGTATTTTAAAGTAGGTTTATACAAAGGTGTAGCGAATCCATCTGTATACCAACTGTATTTTGAAGTGAGATTTTTTTAAGTGCATTTCTTTACTCACTCATATTAAAGTTCTCACAAAAATTCAACACTGATTTCTCTTCTTCTTTGGTAAAGCTGTTGAAATGCCATTTGGTTTTAAGAAACTGAACTGCTTTTGACTCTGTGCTTCTATCAGTCAGAGCACTGAGGTAGTAATTGAATATCTTTACCCCTCAAATCAAATTATTTTTTTCCTATCATTTGCTCTGCTCCTTGGCTTATCAAGCTTGATTACATTTGCCTTTTCTTACTTTGAGCAATGTGGTCTGAAAGTGTGAAATAGAGAAAATTGATCTTCCTAAGTATATAAAGCAATATGCCAGTGTTTTATATAAGTTTTGTTTTGCATGATGGAAAATTGTAATTCTGGCTTAACATCTCTCTTTGCCATGATTAGGGAATGCTGAAATGAATCATCAGCAACTAAATAAACACTGATTAAAAAATTCTTTACTTCAAACAAAAAAAAGACATTTTTATAAGGCGTCTAAATGGCTCTTCCAGCATGATAATTCGTATAAATTGAATACAGAATGAATCTTTCTTGAAAATTAATATTAATCTATTTTTGTTTGCATTTTTGTTATACTGTTGTAAATGCTATCAAAAAACTGAGGTGGAGGAAGTTCAACACCATTCCACTCATACCCTATTGCCACTAGAAACTGAACTGAGCCACCATATCTTTGCAACATTCTAACTTGACGAAAACTATATACTTGACATCCTAGATTTATGCATTTCTGTCTGCTTGTAGTGGGTTGTATTGTGTCCTCTGAAAAAACATATTCAAGTCCTAACCCCAGTACCTGTGAATGTGACCTTTTTTTGAAATGAGGTCTTTGCAGATGTAATCAAATTAAGATGAGGTCATACTGGAATTAGTCCAATGACTGGTGACTTTATAAGAGAAAGGAGAGGGAGATTTGAGCACAGAGACACAGAGACATTGCGAAGAAGACCATGTGGTACTTTCTTATGCAGCCCTAGGAATATCCTGCTCCTAATACTCTGCTCCTTTCTTTAAATGAAACTCAAGAAAAGGTTCCCAGCTGAAAGCCGTGGAATCTGCCAATTGACATTCTTGCTTAGAAATTTATGAGATGTTTATCTGAAAATCTCCTGATTTAATTATTTTAAGATTTTTTTTTATACCTTTGAGAGGTTTTTAGTATTGTATCTTTAGACAGGTGCATTTTAGAGATATTAATTATATTTCTTTAGGCCATTCTGTAACCTATGAAGTTTGGAGTCGTACAGATTTGGGTTTTAATCCCAACCCTTCCTTTTAAGCAAGTTATTCAACTCTTCTAAGCCTCAGTATATATATAACATGCTCACCTTCTTCTGCCCCTTCACATAGCACCTCTTCAATAACTGCTGTTGCCATCTTTTCCTCTGTTCTCGTTTCTCTTGTTATCCTGGAGTGAATAGAAACAATATGAAGCTTTGAACTAATAACTACTAAAAAGGAGGCGCACAATGGCAATTCCACAGTCATTTCTTGACTTGTGGTTTATTTCTGACTATAGTTGTACTAGTAAATGCTTAATATTTTTCAAATTGCAGGTCATGACTCATTAGTAGTTAATGAAGTCAATTAGTAGATCATCCAACATTTTAAAAAAAGAACTAGAATAGAATAGAAAATATCAGTGTGATTGCACAGAGTAAGAATAAATTGTGTGTGTTGCAATATATTATATTTATTTTAATGTGGAACACAGTTAAAAACAAGTTTAGAAGCTAAATATCTAAATAAAGACAAGCTTTCAGTATTCTAATCTATATTCTCCTCCCCAGCCTCCTCTTAACTCATGATGGGCTTTGATTACTAATGTTATTAAGTTAAGCAAGAAAATAACCAAGATGTATGGGAATACCTTTCATTCGTTTTCTTTTTGAGTAGCTGGGATTGTCTTTCTGGTTGTGACTGAAAGCCTTATAGCTCTATCGATGTCTCTAACGACCACGGCATCAATGAGGTGCAATCGCTCTGCTTCTCTTTTCCAGTTCTTAGTTTGTGTCAGGCTTCACTTCGGAAAGTATGCAATCGATGAAATATGATTTCTAACTATAGAGATTCTTAATTCTCTGCTCTTATGATAATTTCTAATTCTAATTAAGTTATCATAAGACCCACCCCTACTACCTGCTGAATGACATTTATGTAAGGGGTCATTTTAGTTCATATGAGAAATTCCAAGGTTTATAGTAGGTGTTAGCAAGTTAACAACCTGTCAGTTTGCTTTTACGTGGAGACCGAGTCCCTCTCACCACTGCCCATAAAAACTTAGAAGTCTTGGTAAGTTGCTTAAACTTTGTAAACCTAAATTTTCTCATCTATAATGTGAAATATGGCTACTGATAGAATCTTTCTTATAGGAGTTAAATGAGTTCATATGTGTGCTAGGGCTTAGCATTTACTAAGTGCTGGTGATGATGGTATGATGTTGCTAACCACAAGATTTGGCATCAAGTGTGATGACCCTTGTCTACCTAGAGTTGGCTCTGCTTTCAGTTGAAAATAGTGCAGGAATTTGCTTAACATTGCTCCCCAACCAAATAAAGAGATTAGAGTTCAGCACACCTGGAGGGTTGCATTCTGTTTCTGCTACTGTATTTGAGAGATTTTAATTACTTGGATCATTTCCAGAGATGAGTGACCTGAATCGCTTTAAGGACATGGGGTTCGTTATTGTGGAGCAAAGAAAACATAGGGACATGATAGCATAATTGACTTGCAGGTCTGCCCTATGGTACTTACATTAAATTTATTCTTTTATTGCTCCCTAAAATAAAACTAATGTAGATTAGAAAGAATGAAATTCTCAGTTTAACATGAGGGGAAAAATCTTGTTACTCCTAGAGCTTTTCAAAAATATAATAGGCTGACATATAAGGGACTGATCTAGTAGAGGATGGTGACGTCTGTCAGTCATGTCATTGGGAGATTTTGAGGCTGGCGAGGAGATGATGGGGTGAGCGCTGAAGCCTTCTTGCATTCTGAGAGTGGAGGTCTTTGATGCTGCTTTTAAAGTCTGGGCAGCTGTAGTCTGGACTAAGAGTGAAAGTGGTGGAGTCAAAGATAGTATAAAGCTTGTGGAAGGCAGCATGGCAGGCTTTTATAAGAGTGTATATGGGAGACAGAGAGAATGGGAGGTTCTCTTTTCTGTATTTTCTTGATTTTGTATAATAATCACAAGTTATTTTTGTAATAAAATATAGTAAGATAAAATTATATAAAATTATATCATATTTTAAAATAATATATTTAAAAAGAATAATGTGATATTGTGATGATAGGCTTGGGATTTCAAGTCAAGGAGAACTTTAGGAGAAGTTTAATATAAAAACTCCTTTCTGAAGCCAGATTATTTAAAGATCACAGGATTGGCTTTTCCCAATACAGCAAAAATCTTTATTGATAAGCCTGCTGCCACTGTGAAAGGCACCTGCAGATGTTTGACAGTGTTCACTTTGGAGCAGTGGAAAGATTCAGTGGGTTTGCAAATTTGTCTGATGATAATTTTATTTGATATCTCCTTCCCCATGAACAATAATTCATCAAGGTAGGTTAGATTGATTTTTCTGACATCATAGAGTAGATATGGATAATATATTCAAGTGCCAGACATAATGTATATGGAAATGTCTTATATCTTAAAAAGTACTTTATAGATGTGTAATCAGTAGAGTTTCATAACTTTTTCATAAGTGTAAAATTTTAACTTTACTTCCAAAATCTAGGACTTCTGATCTCATAGACCTTCTAGTATTTTATATATTCTGGCTTGAGCGAAGTTGAAACTTGGCTTGTTTTTTGAAGAATGAAAGAACAGTTTGTGCTGAGCCACATACATATTCTTATCTGATGTTCTGAGTATTCACACTGAAAAACAGTTGGCCTGAGTACTACAGCCTAGTGCTGGGGCAGAGTTACTCTTATCAATAAAATAAAAATAACTCTGTTGTTCCACTTACTTAGTAATCATTTTGTCTAAAGACTACCTTGCCCTTCTCTATATTATCTATCTCAGAGAGAAATGGAACAGACACAGCTGCCATGGTGAGCTGGAGTCCTCTCCACAAATTAGGAGCGAGTATTAGGATATTGTAAAAGGCTTTCTGGGTGTACTGAGACACCAGCGTTTTAAATATCGTGGGAAGGTGGATGTGCTTTTACCTAGTTTATTTTCTGTTTGGAATTTCCCCCTTGGTTTTGGGTGAAAATTTCCAACAAAGTTTTCAAATAAAAGATATTGAAGAATTGAAAAATAACTAATTTTATTGTCTTTGTATTATACTTTCAAGAAAATTTAATAGCAAAAGTATCTCCAAATTTTTATGCTAATGCTTATCTCTTCTATTATGTTTATTAGGTCTGTTATGTTCTATTATGTTTATTATGTCTATTAATGCTTATCTCCTCTATTAATTTTTAAGTACATTTTCGAAATAGAACTTTAAATTATTGTGACATAATAGACTTCTTTACTCTAGTAGCCTATATTAGACAATCTTAAAAAATTTTTTCTTAAGAGAGCACAGTGGTGAGAAACTATAGAAAATCTAGAATGTGTCAAATTCATGTGGGTCAGTACTTCTACAAATACTCTTTCCTATGTTAAGTTATTTTGAGTTCAAGGTCTCAATTGGAAACATATAATAGAGGACAATGTTTTTTCTATTGTTTTAGGAAAGTGATACCTATGAGATCCAGTTAGAACTGTGTCTGGTATTATGGAAAACATAGTCCAAAGAAATGAGACACTATTTTTTCTTGATTTTCCTGCATCTATTTTTATGCTTATATACTTATTAAACTCTACGTAACATATTTGTGAAATTTATAAAAGAGAAATACAATTAAAAGTACAAATAGAACTGCAACAGTCTTAGATTCAAAACTTGGACCCTAATTTTATATTACATTGGGGTTTTTATGTACAAAATGCCCAGAATACCATTCAGAATACCCAGAATGAAATGCTTTTTTCTTTTGTTTGCCCTCTGGGGTGACAGTGGAGAGCTGGAGTGGCATTTTGACCCTCTGATAATTTCATTAGGATATCTTGCAAATAATGGACTATACTAACCCTGAACTTGAAAGATGTGTGTCTGAGTGTATGCTTGTGAGGGACATGTGTGTGTGTGTGTGTGTGTGTGGTGTGGTTTCAGATTAGGGAAGGCCTGAGAGGGTAGTGTATAGAGAGTGCGTATGTCTATTTCTTTTTCTTTTTCTTTTTTTTTTTTTTTTGTGAGGAGATCAGCCCTGTGCTAACATCCGCCAATCCTCCTCTTTTTTTTTGCTGAGGAAGACGGCCCTGGGCTAACATCTGTGCCCATCTTCCTCCACTTTATATGGGACGCCGCCACAGCATGGCCTGCCAAGCAGTGCGTCGGTGCGCGCCCGGGATCCGAACCAGCGAACCCCGGGCCACCGCAGCGGAGCGCGCGCACTTAACCGCTTGCGCCACCGGGCCGGCCCCTATTTCTTTTTCTTTTTTATTTCCCACTTCTCATATTTCCAGCTATGGAAGACTAGGGATTGGATGGGAGACTGGGACTTGGCTGCAGTGGGAGACAGGATTGAAATATGGAAAACTAATATTTGTAGCCTTATAAATTAGTCTTGGTGTTTTAAATTTGTTCTAGTCATTTTCCCTGGGATATTAGTTTCCACCATGGTTAGAACCAAATAAAGTTTGATTTTTACCCATCTCTCCATTTTTCTTTGTGAAGCCAGCTCTGGCTTTTTTCCTCTTCAGAACTTTCTCTCAGTTACTCAGCACTCTGGTGCTATTCAAATTCATCAGCCTATTGTCATCTTCACACTATCCCTAGCCTGCTCCCAATATTTCTCTGCTCTCTAATTGAGAGATGGTGTAAAGCTAGTCTTAATTGTTGGAAACCTTTCTGGGCCTCTTTATGATAATCTGTACCCCCCAAATACATGTAAGCTATCCCCATGCCTATCGTATTTTTATTAACCTATATTACAATTACCAGATTCATTTGTTGGTACCTACCTGTAAACTATAATTTTATGATGTCAGGGAATTTGTCTATCACAGTCAATGTTGAATCTCTAGTAGCTAATATCCTGTCTGGCACATAGTATATTCACAATAAATGAAGAATTCATGAATAAAATTCATGTATGAATGAAAAACAGGTCATTCCTTGCTTCTCTGTTTGACAGTTTGCTCCTATTATTTTCCAAATCTCATTCCTTGGAAGGAGTTCTACCATACAAACAATTCATTAAAAAAAAAAAAAAAATGGGGGCATATCATTTAGAATGAGAACATGGTTCAGCATAGTGACTTTCAAATATTTGCAAGCAAAGATTAGAATTCATTGAATACTGAGGAACTTCTTTACACATAAAATTATTTTTGTATGTCAGTTTAATTCCATAGAAGCTCATTAATTGATGGAAGTGTTTGTTTGTTTTAATGAACCACCTTGTTTCTTCTACTGAGAAGTGTAGATGGTCAGCTTCCTATACGGGCATCTGTAGGTTTTAATCACGTGGATAAGTTTGATGGTGTCAAGTTTTTATTTAATATTTTTTGCTGCCCCATTTATCAAACAATGTATGTCATCTAACCTATATTAAATAATTTTGTTCTCCTAGAACAAATTTACCTATTAGAACTCCTCATAACCAATTCATATATTAGAACTCTTCAAAACCCAAGGTTTGTAATAGACCACAAGTCATCCAACAAAGCTACATTCTATCAGAGTGCACTGACTTCTGACTCTTTAAGCTGTTGGTGTTAGGGCACCAGCACTTGCGAGGATGGGGATGTTGGTAGAAGGTTGAAGGGAAATTTTTTCCCCCTCAGTCCTTACTCTTTATGCAAGATTCTCCTTATAAGGTCAGAATTATTATGTATGAATCAGAAAGCAGGTTAAACAGATAATTGACCATCCTATACTTTTCTGTAATGGAATTGAAAAACAGAAGAGCTTTATACATTGGGACTGTGATATGGATGCGTGGAAATAATTATAGAAAAGCCTTTTAAAAGTCCCTAGAAGTGCCTTACACCCAGTGAGTACTTAGTGAATATGCTTATTTTTAAAGTTTTGTTTATAAGAATATGTGCAGGTTTTTTTGTTTTTGTTTTTATTTTTTATAAACCAGTGCTCATTGCTCTGTCTTTGGCAATTAATAACTGAAAGTTGATAAATAGGGGCCTTTTTCCTCAATTTCTCATGAAAAACTGAGATAGGGATATTATAAAGGAACATGTTGATGGAGATAGTGAGAAGATAACAAGCACAATTAATGAATTTGGTATACTGTTGATGGATTGTTCCCTCCCCAAAGTATCATCTATTAGTTATTTTTGTGGGTTATGACATGCTTGAGTCTTACTATTTCTTATGGTGTTGTATCTTTTGGTTTTTCTGCTCTATGTTATTATTATCTTGGAAAAGAAAATTACTTAACTTCTATGAGACTGATCTATAAAATGGGAATATTAACGCTGAATTCATGGGGATTTTATGAAAATTGAATTAATTGTAATATATATATATATAAAGAGAGAGAGAGAGTGTGAGAGAGAGCGAGCGAGCAAGAGAGTGAGCCAGCACATCTATCAGGGTGCCTGACCCATAATAAGATGGCAAATGTTCATTTTTCCCATACCTCTTCTCCCTTAGATCTGGAGTAGATTTCTTAAGACTATGGCAAATTGTTAGCCTGGTTCATATTCAGCATTCAGTTAATGTTTCCTTCCTTCCTTCTTTCCTAGTTTTTATCTTGCTACTCAAATAAATGTATATTTATTCAATGTATATTTGAAAGTATAATTAATGTATATTTATTCAAATATAATAATATGTTAATAACATATTTATTAATTGCTATGCATCTTATGTGCCAGGAAATATCTCAAGCATCACACTGTCACTTCAGGATTGAGCCCGGACTGAGACACACATAATACCTTGGATGGAAAACCTAACTCCCCTTACCTCACATGGTTACTTTTGATGTAGTTCCTTTCTTCAATGCAATCTATTAATTCCTATATATTTGTATAGATCAAGATTTTGTCAGTAGAAAGAAATGAATGTTTTTTTCTTTCTATTTTTATATCTTTTCTGTATCATATCCATGGTTTGAAGGATTTTTATTTTTACACTCAAGGGTTTGAATTGGGTAATTAGAATCACATAATTTTATAAATTCATGCATTTTCTATGTAAATGTGTTTTTTAAACTCTGATAAAATAAATGACTTAATATGAAAATTATATATTGGAATGTTGGCTTATTGATTAACTGACTAGGAAACAGGAAAGGGAATCCCAGAGCCTTCAAGTTATTTTGGAGACACGATTTCTTATTCTTTATTGAATACGTGACTCCTCTTTCCAACCATTGTTATAGGGATGTTTACCAGAGATATCTGACTTCATCCCAGTTCTGATAATGAATTTCAATTTTATATGGCATTCTTTTGAAGAACTCTGTTGGTGTATTTGACCATATTGCTTTAATAATGGCACTTCTGATGGTTTAAGAACTACCTCTGTCTTTACCAGCCTTGAATCTCGTGCCACAAATGACAGGGAAGTTATTTTATTATACTCTGATTCTCTCAATGCTAGGATTAGGAAGGTCACTTTATGTCCCAAGCTTACTCTATTATTTGTTCCAACGGCTGGTAAACATTATAAATGGATATCGCAATTGGATTTTGAATCAATAACTTCAGACACCAAACCATATGTTTTAATGAGAAACTGGATTTTCCTTACAATGGTCGCATAATGCTATTAGTTTCTTGACGATATATTAGAGTTAGAAAAGATAAATATAGACACACAAAGTACTGTGAGGTCTTCAAATGCCATTATAGTTCATTCTTCTGAAAGGCTTACCAAGGTCAACCACAATTCTTTTGCGATGCTTTGTTACTCTGGGCCACTCTACAATAATTTTGAAATCATATATGATATTTGCTCCAAATTTGTTACTTATTTGAATACCTCAGTTTGCTTTTAAGAGACAGTTGCATTGATGTATCTGTGATGTGTCTAACTCCTTAGTTGATATTGATTGTATGGCTCATTTCAAAGATAAGTTAAGAGCCTTCTGATGTGTATGTAAAGTCAACTAGAATAGGTAAATTGAAATCTCTGTGGGCTTGTCCATTTTTAGTAGGAATAAAAAGGAATTGTGTTCTATTTTATATGATATCTTATTACCTGAGAATACTAAATGCTTACTATCAATTCAAGAGCACTTTGTTATATCATTAACGGAATGTTTAGACCAGATTTTTGAAATAGTCTATATTTTACTAGAATATTCTTCTTTAAAATTTCTCTTTTAATAATTTTTCTTAGGATTGGATATATGGATTATAACTATTAGAATTAACTCTGATTTTGTCGTTTTATTCCTGTGTACAAATAATGTTTTTACTTTTCCTTTGCTTCAGAGGAATAAGATAAATCAAGGTGGTGGTCAGCCTTAACAATAGATAAAGTCCTCACTTTTCAAATGAACACGTGAAAGCAGCCACTATTGTGTTGAAACTGGAGTCAGTTTCTTCCTTTTTCCAGAATTCCATTATACTAATTGTAGCATTTTGATTCTAGGCATGGCTGTTTCATTCTACTACAGTACTGCTGTGCTCCCAAGCAATGACCTAGTTAGCAGTGCATTAGTCAGGGTAAAATGATATTATAGAAGTGGGGGCTGTAGAACTAAGGTGAAAATATTACTATCTGAAAGGGAAGATCATCATAGTCTCTGTGTTTAGATTTATCTACAAATGACCATTTGGGATGTTTGATATAGTAAACATCTGTGGCAACCATATTCTTCCAAAAAAACTTTTACTTATATGTTATAATTTGTTTTGGGAAGTTAAACAAAAGAGAGATTGGGTCAAAGACAATGTAGCCACAATTTAATCACTGTTTATTATACCCCATCTCCTAGAATGTCAGCATTGGGATGAAGCCAAAGATGTT
The DNA here is from genome assembly GCF_020826845.1 of Diceros bicornis minor. Lineage (NCBI taxonomy): Eukaryota > Metazoa > Chordata > Mammalia > Perissodactyla > Rhinocerotidae > Diceros > Diceros bicornis. The sequence continues at coordinate 62,900,152 of NC_080742.1, read as the reverse complement.
GCTTAATGGTGACATATACAATAAGAATTTTTTTCTAGTATTTGTGATAGCTGCATGAACATTTAATTGGAATTTTTCTTTAGCAAATATATACTTTTAAACTTTTAGTTGTTTTTATTGTTTGCTTTACTAGTAACTGACATACCACTTCCAATTTTTCATGTAAAAGGCTAATCTATGGAATTTTAAGGTTTTCCTTCATAGTTGTTGGAAGATCTTATAAAAGTGGCTAAAGTAAGTTGGTTCTTCTCGTTAAGTATATAAACATTTTGTCAGTGCTAGATTACCTTCTTAAATTTAACATCTCATATTTCTTGGGTGATCATTCTCTCTGTGTAGAGGAAACATAATAGTTATCCCTGTTTCTATGCCTGGAAATAATTTATGGTACGTAGACATGCCTCTTGACTTAACCAGTCTAAGGATGGTATTAGACTAGTTTTTATATATTTGGTGCATAAAATCAATGATAAATGTGAATTAAGTTCCTAGATCAACGTGTTGCGATAAGTAAAACATTTTAGACCAAGACAAAAATCTGTGATTTTCTGAGTATTATCATTCTGTGAAAGTATGGATTGAAGCTAGGACTCTACTAGGTAACATAGATAACACATATTTGTGAAAATGGTGATACATAACTAGAATGTAATCCAATAGAATATAAGCCCCTTAATGGTAAGCAATTTGTCCTGTTCAGTCCTGTTTTTCCAGTGACTAAGAGCCCTACAATAAATATTTGTTGAATATAAACAAAAGAAAATTAAACGGATAGACTAAGGAATTATAATTTTAAACTTATGCTTGCTAGTATGTAGTTTTGCTTAAAAACTTTTTATCTAATTAGAATAAAAAATTAATAACTGAAATAAGTATCAAAAGACTGATATATGTACCATAAATCTATTTCATTTCTTTCCACGCGAAATGGTCAGCATATAACTGGCAGCGTATTGTTGCTTGGCTTCGCTGACAATTACACATTTTGCTCCACATTGTTTTTATGAATTTTCGTATTCAACTGGACATGCTTATTTTCACAAAATTTGAATTTTGTTTTGTAGTATAAATTAGAAAATATATAATTCTTTTAAAATCATTTTTGTGAAAAAAAATGTTTTCCTCCTACAAGGTAAGGGGATCAGTTGGCATTCATACAGTTATAAACTTTAGAGTTTTATTTGTTACAGGTGAAGTTTGCCATTGCATCCATGTAGTATTACCAAATCGTAAGTTATACGCTTTGAGTACTTTGACCAGTGCTTAGTTAATTTTATATGAGATTTAGGAGGTAACATAGGGAGTATGAAATGCCATTCTTGGTGTTGAAGCAAATGTCTTTTCTCTCTCACTGGCAATTTAGATTAAAATTTAAGCAAACAAATAGGATCATGATTTGCTTTGAGCATCTGTATTTATTCGGCTGTAACAAAAATACTTCATTTCAGCATTCACCATTAGGTGTCTATTCACAGTGCTTATTTTTCTATGAAAAATGTAGCTGGAAATGAATTCTCAGCTTTACCATATGTTTGTTATAGTTCTTCATGAATATAGCCTTAAAAGAAACATGCAAGATACCTGAGCAAATTCTTGCTGACCTATACAGTACCTGCATCCTAATAGGTCATATTTCAGTTCCTATGTTTTTGACAAATAGCCTGGCTCTAAAAAGCTCTGTCCGTGGTGCTGAAACGTCTTACGATGTATGAGCATGTCTTGCTGATAAATTCTATGTCAGCCTCTATGTGATAGGTTATAAAATTTGTGTTTGGGGAACACATTGAATTAGCAAGTTTCATATTTTGGTTGTGTTAAAATTAACACAGTTTGTCCTTTGGTTTTAAAGAGTTCATAGCAATTACATTCCACATTGTCAAAAACTACTAGGATTTAATTACAAATTGTCAATGCTATCACAAAAGCAAATGTCTAGTATTAACAAATAAGTTGATATGACTGCAGTGCTAGAAATTTTTGCAGGCCAGTGACATGTTGATAATATGCAGCAAGCTACTGTAAGAAATGTTAAGTTCTTGATTATGAACAGGCACAGCAGCAATTAACATGGAAACTTTGTAGCTTTGTAGAGATAAGCAATTTGCCTATAAAAAGTATGGCTTATTATCTTAGATGGTTTTTATTGCTTCAGGATGTTTCCTTTGTACACAAATACATTTATCTTGCATGACTATGGGTTTTTGTTTGTAAATATGACTAAAACTCTAAAAGATCTTTGTTGTTTTTTCCAAGTGAAATCCTTATGTTTTCTATATAGGATTCTTAAATAATTAATAATGTTCTTGGAACTTCAATTCAATGATTCTCAATTTTTGAAGCTGTGTTTTCTAGGTGCCTTAAATATAGTCATAGAGAACCACACTTAATTTTTTTATTTTACTCTAATTAGTCTCAGAAGCTTTTCCTTTCATTAGCAAAACTGTCCTCTTGGATTTCTATCAAACCCTGGAGTTATCTGATTTATGTCATTTTTATATTGGGGTGAACTAAATAAAAGGGAGAATTTTATGGAATGGAACCTGATAAACTTCTTCTACTACTAATCCAATATATTTTAAAGCAAAATTCTAAAATCCTAGTCTTGGAAAATCCTAGTCTTCTAAAATCCTAAAATCCATTTTTATCCTGGGGAAAAGAACCATCCACGTTGATCATAACAGACTTCAAGTCAGCACCAACTAGGTTAGTTACTATACCAGTATATAAACCTCCTTCTTTTGGGGTCATATAGAACATGTTTCATTGCTACAGTTTGCAACATAGCAAATTATTAGATTATTTGCTTTTTTCACGGTAAAGCTCATTAAGTGTTTAGAATCACAGCAAGCTTTGAAAATTACACCTAGATCATAAGTCCCATGAAAATTTGGCAATATTTTCTGCAAAGCAAGCAGCCTAAAGTTGAGCTACTACTAATTATTAAAATAAGACTTTCAGTTCCTCAGATATTAGATTTACATTTGTGAACTTAGTAATTAAATCCACTCCAAAAGCTGCTTCTTAAGAAAAGAAAATCTTTAAGTGAATACATAATTTCCTCAAGGATTTGTTTGTCAATAAAGGGTTAAATACAATGTTATTATTGCCTTTCAATATTGATAAAGTGCCTTCTAAAATCCACTTTTGTGCATCATAAAAATGTAGTTACAAAACCCAGTGAAAGTGTCTTACTCTTAGCGTTTCAAATTTCATTATAAAAAAACACATTTAAAAACATAATTTAAATGATATCTGGTCAGATGAACATTTCCCAGAAATTATTCTTTATTTAGAAACAAAAACAAGACAAAAGCAATTTATTTTAATCCAAAATGTATTTTTCCTTATAAAAGAGGTCCACATACTCACTGTGTCTACTCTACAGAATTTGTCCATTTTATTACACCACATGTGAATTCAAGTTTATCTGGTCACTGCAAAAACTCGTGGCTAATGTGTGTAATACAACACAGGAGGAGGTATTGCTCAGTTCAACTACTCTTATGTACTTAAAAAAAAATACAGAAGTGTTTTGTCCACTTTAACTGTAGTCCAGACATAAAAGTTACATGAAAGTTCTAGAAAATGGAATTATTTTATTTGGTTGCCACAGTACCCTTTGAAGCCAGTTAATTAAAATGCTGAACGTGTACATATTTCCATTGGTCAGGAGCAGCACTGGTGAAGCTTAAACTTCTTTCTAGAAAGTTATATTTCTCTGCCTTTTTTTAAAGCGCAACCACAGTTTTGAGCTTTTCTTTGAAGTAGGTTTAGTTGTTTGTTTTTAGGACATATTTGTTGGCACACCTATAACAGTTGCTTTTACTTCCAGTGCTGTACTTTTTTCTTTGCCTGCTTCCCAGAGATTGATCAGAGGAGGATAAAGCTCACTGAATGCAAAGGTTGGTTTCTGTAAGTAATTCCTCACATAGCTATGTCCACCATCACAGTTCATTTCTCGAGAGAGGCAGCTGAAAAGGCATATCACACCAATAATCCCCAGAAAGCCTCCAAGGCAGGCCATAAGTGTTGTGGTGTTACTCTTTTCATATTCTTTTCGATCAGGGTCCAAATCTTTTGTGGTGACATTTACACACTGTTTTCTGTTTCTTTGATAGATGGTGGGGATATCAATACAAATTTTATACTCAGTTGATGGGTTCAGATGAGTGAGATTATATACCTTGACATCAGATGGTATTCGAGCACTTTGGGCAGCCTGGGAATTTTCAGTCTTGACAAAGGCTGTCCACTTAACACTGGATTTGAGAATTTTAGAACTTGCTTTCCAAGATACCAGGACTGAATTGGCCTGAACATCTTTTATTTTAATATTCAAGGATCCATTGTTATCCTGGGGAAAATAACCATCCACTTTGATCATAACAGACTTCAAGTCAGCACCAACCAGGTTAGTTGCTATACAAGTATATAAACCCCCTTCTGTTGGGGTTATGCCACTTATATCTAGTGTGCCTTCAGAGTGGACATAGAACTTGTCTGTCAGAGTATTAGGCAAGAGTTTTTGACCAGAAGGTGTTATCCAGTATATTTCAGGCTGTGGCTCTGCAGTAGCTCTACAGTGTAAGGAAACATAGCTCCCAGCTTCTAAATCCAGATTAGAAGGAAAACTCTCAGGAGCTATAAGAGGGAGACAAATTTCCATCATTTCCCTGAAATGCACCTGCCGAACATTCTGGCCTTGGAATTCAGGAGGGTCCACGCAAAACAGTGAATCTGGCTCCATAAATCGAATGTTGGTTTTGTTCATATTAATCCAACGGATGACACAATCACACCTGATGGGATTGCTGTGTATGCTGATTTCCTTGAGGTTTGGCAGAGACTCAATTGTACCATGGTACAGGGCACTAAGGGCGTTACTGTTAAGCATGAGTGATTCCAGCTTGGGTAGTCTGAAAAATGCATTAGGGTGAATGTAAGACAACCTGGGATTGTTAGTAGCTTCTATTTTTCTTAAATCTGGCAAGTTATCCACAGCAAGACTGTCGATGGCAATCAGCTCAGGCATATTATTTATCCCCAACTCTTTTAAGTGTAGCATATTGCTAAAATCACCCCTTCGTATTCTATTAATGGGGTTTTTATTTAGATCCAAAAATTTGAGGTTTACAACTTTCTGAAGAGCAACATGGGGCACTTTAATAAGCCTGTTGTCATAAAAAGAGATGCTTTCTAAGTTTTCAAGTCCAACCAAGGCATTATCTGGTATTTCTGTGAGGTTTATACCAGCTATAACCAAGCTGCGAAGATTGATAAGTGGCTTAAAGTTCATGTCTTTGATTCTGATGATTGGATTTTCCCCAATCATCAGAATCTCCAGATTGGGAAGAGCGTCAAACCACTTACTGTTGATCATCTGCAATCTATTTGAATTGAGATGAAGTCGAAGAAGATTATGTAGGCCAATAAAAGCTCCTGGAGATATTGTAGAAAGCAAGTTGTGATTAATATAGAGTTCTTGTAAGTTGCTCAGTCCAGACAGACATTTTTCAGGCAGCTCAGTAAGTTTGTTTTCCTCCAGGTACACAGAAAGAAGCTGGGGCATCTTTTTCACATTAATGTTGGTGACTGAAGATAAATTGTTTTGAGATAAGTCCAGGCCAGTAAGGTTTACTGGAAAGTCTAAGGAGTATTCAATTTTTGCAATATTGTTAGTCTGTAGGAGCAGAATCTGTGTGTCAGCAGGCAATCTGGTTGGGAAATTTAAAAGACCTAAATCATTACAATCCACTGTAGATGCTTCCATATAAATGGATCTAGGTGTAAACCAAGGCCTGATTTCACAAGTGCATAATTGTGGGCAATCCACTTTTTTATCTATAGCTTGTACTAGTGTAGTGATAGCTAGGCCGAGTAGCACATGAATTTGGAGTGGCATGTCCTTCATCTTAGCTTCCTTCTTCAGAAATTTATTGGGCCCTTCAGGATTCCGCAGTCACTGCTAGTAAGTTCAGTGAGAGCTGATTGATAAGGAAAATAGTTGCATTTGTCAAATGATGAATGCCGTAGAACTGCAAAGTTTTTCTTCATGGAAATAAGTGCCCGTGCCACAACTGCATTGTACAGAAATGTCGTGCATATTGGAAAAAAGAAGGTCACTGTCTCCTTTATGATAGAATATTGATACACTTTTTGAAGATGGAGTATGTATAGATGGTCACAGGAAATTGAGCAATTCATTTATTTAGGAGTAAAATAGTCAAATCCCATGCTTGTTCAGTACTTGTAGGAATAGCAGCATGATGCTAACTATAATAAAATGAGATATAAAAGAAGAAAGAGAAAAATAATTAGTCCAAAGGAAAAAATACCGTAATATCCTTTAACTAATTATGATTATCTCATATATAATATTCTTAGAATTTACAGTTAATTCAATATGTTTTGATGAGTTTATCCTTGTTATGACTGTCCTCGATAGTTACTGGCCCAAATATTGGACAGGCTGACAAACTGAATCTTTAGAAGGCTGAAGTTACATTAAACATAATGAATATGCTTCCAGAATTTTTCTATTTCAAATCTTTACTTGTTTATACCTTGTAATTTTGTTTATTATATTTGTCATTCTCTTTGGCAATTAGTTATAAGGAAAAAAAAGAAAAAATTTCAATGCTGGCTTTCTTTTTACTCTCTGAGAGAAAAAATTCAAAGGTTATAAGTAAATAATACTGTTCAGTTACAATCAAATGAGTTAGCCTGTGGTTCCTCAGATTTGCAGGAGACAACATTTAGAAACAAAATTATAAAATGAACTAGAAGTAGTGGTATTTAGCTGGATTTTCCATTTTTCATTCATACTTCCCTCCATAGTCTCCTTTGTACAAAATGACTTGAATTTTGCAATATTTGGAAGAGATTAAGTCTAACTTGCCGTAGCTGTACCTGTATATTGTCATTCCTTACTGAAATTCAGATTAATGTTTACCTGTTTTATTTTTCCCTGAAAATAGCTTACCTTCCATTAGTCACTAACAATGCAAAAGTAACTCTATTACATCTGTAAAACAGATAGTTAGATATTCCTTCTTTTAAATGGATACTGATGTCTTGATCAATAAAAATAAGTAATCCAAAACCGAGTTCCGATTTTGATATGTGCTATATTTTAAAATACCACACTACTTTTAGATATGTGCTCCATCAGTTGGACTGCTGGTGAGTTCTTGCAAGTGTACAAGACAGCTGGAGCCTGGCTAGACTGTTCATTCTGGGGCTTTTGCCTACCAGCAATAATGGTCTGCTGAATAATCAGTCTGTTAATACTGTCCTTTCTTTCATCTCTGCCCAGTATTGACATTTATCATGGCATTGGTGACTGACTCTAAGATAAGATGGGTGCTTCAGTGACAGAGGTAAATATATTTGGAGATGTCGTCTCAACGGAAAGCTAGAAGCACTTCTTTTTTTTAAGTAAAAAAAAAATTCTTGTTTTTTAAAATTGTAAAACATTTACAGTTCAAAGTCACTCCTCATTTTCCTCCTTTTATTTTAAGAGATGTGATTTTATCTAAAAACTGGATCATGAAGTTCAGATAACTACTAAGTTATCTTGAATTAAAAGTGTCTTTGCTTTTTTTCCTACTTCAACTGTTTGCTGATCTAAAATTCCCCACCCCACCCCCCGTTTTTTTGTTTTTACCATACTGTTTGGCTGTTACTCCTTGTTTGTTTAAGTAGTCTCTAAGCCCCTTGAGGAAAGAATTTAATACAGCTCCTTGTTCGCTGAAGATGCCTTATAAATCCTTAGCCCACAAAGCCCTCCACAATCGGGGGTCCCTCTTCCCTTTCTCTACATTTCTTCTTGTCTTCTGCTGTTCTCCTGCATGCAACATTCTCTGTGCTGGTAGAACTATGGGTGCCTCACCCTCTTCTCTCTGCCTGGATTGTCTGTTTCTTTGTTTTATGTTAACTCTTGCTGTTTTTTCAAACCTTGGTTTAAGCATCACCTCTCTGGGAAGCTTTCCTTATAATCTCTCCCTCCGAGTTGTACTTAGCTGCCCTCCCCAGTGGTCCCTTGGCCCCCGCACACACCTCTGTCAGAATATTTACTTGGTTCTTTCCCTCACCAGGCACCCGCCTCCTTGAGAGCATGAGGCCTGCCTGACTTTGCATCCCCAGCTCTTGGGCGTGGTAATTAGAACGAAGTAGATGCTCAAGAAATGTTTTGAAGGAATCAATAAATGAATTATATTAATTAATAAATGTATATATTCATCTTTGCTACATATAATTTAAGCAATTCCATCTGTTTAATTTCCTAATTTCAATATTCAGCTGCTTTAACTTGCATAAATATATTACTTACACAGAATGCTTGTTACCTATATTACTAAAATCCAAAGATTAAATTTGAGTGTAATACAAAGGAACATTAGACTTTAAAGAAAAATCAATCTAATATTATATCTGTAATTTATTCTTTAATTTATTCAGTCAACACTTAATGAGCACCTTCTATGTGTCAGTTATCGGGTTAGTAGCTGGAGGATAAAAAGATGACTTAGACAAGGTGTCTTCCCTTCATAAGTTTTCAGTCTTAGGGGAAACAGGAGTAAACAGATGGTTACAATTTAGTGTGAGAGCTAATATGGGAGCACATAGGAGGGGGACCTGAATAAAACGAAGATAGAAATCTATTGCCTCTTTATACCCAAATTGAAGAAAAAGCCTAAGTACAAAGTAGAAAATACATTTCTGCATGTTCCATAAATCACTCACTTGAGAACTGAGAAATCATAACTTCTGCCAGTTAAGCAGTTAGATCTACTTTCTCCAGCAAAGCAAAGAGATGCCCATATCCTCCTTTATGTTGACTAGAGGGTTAGAAATGTTACAGGTAAAACATTCTTTTTGAGGGATGTTAACCTATTAATGCCGCATTTCATTTTGAAATTATGCCTGTGAGTGTTTTCTTAAATATGTATCTATGTGTAATTAGAAACTCTTTTCTGACCCTATTTCATCATTTATATAGCCATATACCAGAAACAACCCCATTGAACTAGATTTATTCTGAAAGATTTTGAAAATAAGGAGAGTTCTTAAAGTGGTGAACCAATTCAAATTTTCTTTCTCCAGGTCTGTAGAAAGAAATTGTCAGTATGGGAAGCACAATAGAGGATATGGAAATTTTGCCTTTCTTTATTGTAAGATTGATTTTTTTCTCATTTCTTTGGATTATGATGCTTTCACTAATGGACTATTTGGCATGGATTGTTTGCAGGATAGTGAGAAAGTAACACTATCTTACATCCTACCACTTTCTGGTTTTCAAAGCCCTTTCTTATTCATTGTTTATTTTATGTTAGTAATGACCTTGTGAGATAGGTTGGGGAGGTACTTTAACCCCTAATTTTTATGTAAGGGCATTGAGACCCATCTGTGTGAGATCACACAGCTAATAAATGATGGGGTGGGATTAGAACCCAGGGTTTTTCTTTAGGCCTGCAGCTCTTTCTGGTAAGCCACATTGCATATATGTGTGGAGATGAGATGAAATAATTTTAATAAAAACGTAGTAAGGCCGGCCCCATGGTTTAGCGGTTAAGTGCGTGTGCTCCGCTACTGGCGGCCCGGGTTCAGATCCCGGGCGCACACTGCCGCACCGCTTCTCCGGCCATGCTGAGGCTGCATCCCACACACAGCAACTAGAAGGATGTGCAACTATGACATACAACTATCTACTGGGGCTTTGGGGGAAAAAAAAGGAGGAGGATTGGCAATAGATGTTAGCTCAGAGCCGGTCTTCCTCAGCAAAAACGAGGAGGATTAGCGTGGATATTAGCTCAGGGCTGATCTTCCTCAAAAAAAAAAAAAAAAAAAAACAAAGGTAGTATAGTGATTTTATTTCTCAAGCAGGTCTGGTATTACCTTGGTCTTTAGATTTTCAAATTTAGAAAATTAATTTTATCAATTTACTGATAGTGACTAGGGTATGATTCACACTAACCAAACTCACAAGGGACAAAACCAAAATGCCAATACATTACATTGAAAAATATGACTATGAAGAGAATAGAAATACCTGAATCTGCTGGTCATTGCTTTTGCTCCATTTAAAAAATATACTTGGAAATACAAATTATCAATCTGCAATTTGCTTGTAAATAGAGAATCAGAGGCAGAGAAGTCAGATTAGAGTTCTTAAGTATCATAGTCATCAGAAATGATAGCCTGACATATCTGCTTTAGTAAAGAGTGTGTTGTCCCAGGAACCAGACCTCTTGAACCTCATGGTCCTTAGCATGACCTCAGAGCACAAACCCTGCTGGGAAGCTTTCCCTGGATTCATTCTTTGTCATCTCTCATCTTTATCTTAATCATTTTTTTACATTTCTTTTTTCCCTTACTGGACATAAAATTATTAGACATTAGATTATTCCCTTACTAGACATGAGATTATTAGATTATTATTCTCTTACTAGATCATGAGATTATTAGTAGTAAGGACTGTGTTGAATTACTTTTGATTTGATTGTATTAGTACATTTGTTGGGTTGATGAATACCTAGCTCAGTACCTCCAGAGTACAGGTCATTAAACAAATCTTTGCTAAATGACAACTGACAAATTTCTCTTTCTTTAATTTGTGTTGGCTGATAGCATATGGAATAGTGATTAAAATGACTTTTTTTTCTTCCTAAGTAACTGTCAAATAACACAGAAAAGAATAAAGAGAAAAAATATGCTACCAGATTTTTACAGAATTTTTTTCTTAATGTTGATGTTAAAGTAGAAATATCACAGTTATACTGCATAGTGTCCATTGGCAAAACAGAAAGAGGTTCACTTTACAGACACCAATTTAAAAACATAGCTATTCTTTAGAGCTACCTTTTCGCTTTATCACTGAGAAAATGGTTTCTGCTGTTGGCTATTTTGAGATTTGGGCTAGATAATTATAATGGTGGTGTTGATTTTAGAAGGAGAGATTTTCATTTGTTTTTTACATTTGTCTGTATAAAATTTTTAAACAATATCAAACTAATTATATCATTAAAAAATAAACTGACTAGCTCAATCTCATTATCACTTTTTGAGAATTTTAATGCCCTAAACCCTCTCACTTTTATCCTGCCCTCTGTCCATCTTTCTCTCTCCCACTTCTTTTCTTTTTAATATATTGAAAAATAAATAAACTCTGAAAAATGTTTTCAAGCTTAGAAAACTTGCATTACATAAATATACTTACATAATTTCCCATACTCCATCAATTTTCTGGGATCTTTTTTCTCTAAAATAAGAGTAGGAAAATTATACTTCAAAAAATCAATATTTCAACTTGAGTTTTAAAAGACTGTCCCTTGGGAAGATGCTCTGGAGCCTAGCATAGGGACTGAAGCACAATATGCCTTAAATATATATTATATTATGAAGGGATGGGTGGATGGATGGAAAGTAGATAACACGTAGATAAAATATCTTGCTTTTCTTCCTTAAAATATGGTAAATAATCCATGTACAAGTAAATGTTACTAATGGTAGCTGCATTTTCATTAAATGATTCCCTGTTGTTAGGTGAACATTCAGAAATGTGGTCATACCTAGGAGCTAAGAACCAGCTCCTAATTGACTATTGTTCTTTTCAGTTGTTTTTTCATGTAAAACTATTTTAGAAGGTCATTCTTGTACCTTCTTTTAGTTTTAAAGGCAACGGAATCTTTCATATATTAAAGCAAAATAAATTATAATTGAATATTATAAAAGTTCAGAAGATAATGTTAATGAAATGTCGCCAGGAATGACAACTGACATGTCAATGAAATGTATTACATAAAGGCTCTTTTAAATGATTTGAATGAATGACTTATACAAGTTCAAAGTCAGCCCTTGTTAGAACTTATCATCTGTCTCCTCTTTCATTATTTCTTCCATTCAGTCTTTCAATAAATATTTGCTGAGGGCCTCCTATATCAGTCCCTGTGCTTTCATATCTAATCTCTTCATTTTATAAGATTTTAAAAAGTTGAAAGATTAAAAATTATTTTTCATTGACAGGATATAAATTGGCAGTTAAGGCTTTTTTTTTGCATGTGAATTGATTCAGAAGACCTTTTTTTTTAAATCTAAAAAGTAGTTTAAGATGTGGAATTTTCCTAATGCATATGTCCTTTTGTGCATTCTGAATTTTTCTCACAGTATCTTTAATTTTTCTTATTGGCTTCTCCATGTAGATTTTGCCTGAGGGAGAGTCAAAGACCTAAAACATTTTATATGTCTTAAATTATACATATATGTATAATTATACTCCGGCCAGCAGCATGGAACCTTGCAGTTTAGGCCATTAAAAGAAAGCAATATTAAGAATTCTCATATCTTATGATATTTTTAATACCTGCAAACACTCATTGTAACTTGAGATTTCTTTAATCTAAAAATAGAAATTGTTTGTAGATATAATTATATGTGGAACATTTTAGGGCAAAAGCTACTTTTTCCTTGGTGAAAAGATCATTATTCTTTACCCTCAGCTGTTTTTCATTATTTATGAAACACTGATTGAACACCTACTTTTTGGCAGACACTGTTGTAGACACTGGAAAGTCAGCAATAAATGAGATGAAGTATCTGCTCATCAAGTTCTCAGCCATTGAAGGAGTAAATAGAGGAGGATGCCACACAGTATAGGTCACTTACAGTAAAACTATGTGCACTGCTCTGTGGATGCACAAAGGAGGGAATGCTTAGTTTTGTTTGTCGAACAGAAGCAACCTGAATGTTCTGTGTTCTTTTATGACGGTTGTAAAAAATCAACTGAAGTAGTGGGGAAACACATGGGTAAGCAGATTTAAAATCCACTACATTTCAGATGGATTGTTACAATGCTAAATCTTGAGAAGAAAGTGTGGCTTCTTTCCTGTAGCTCATTATGTGTATTATAAAGACTACAGAGTCTGAAGAAGAGAAACATTTAGATACTTAGATTTAAAAGTGGTGGAGATAGAAGTCGCCATGGCTACATTAAAGACCAGTTTTTTTCTTTTCTTCTGTAGTAAATTGCTAGCTAAGTTCATTTGTATAAAGAACTTAAATTCTATTCTCCCATTATCTGACTTTATATTCCTTTGTTGTAAGACCAGTCTTTCTTCAATTCTAATTGAAGGTTCCATTTTCCAAAGGTATTGTTGAATTATACTAAATGCATTCCTATAAAAGGCTATTGTTTTTCCCTTGGAGAATATTTACCTTTTCCAGTCTTTCAAAACTAATTGATTGTTTGAATTTGTATGTCAACTTTCAGGAAGTGGATAATGGTAACTATTTGAACTAGTTTAATGAATGCTATCTTAAAATATTCATCTGTTAATGAAAAATCGATATAGGGGAAGAAAATTTGCCCTGTGTTATGAAGCGTAGATCAGGTTTTTTAGATGATTTTGTAACTGTGGATAGGATACCTCACTTTCCTGTGCCTCGGGTTACTGATCATTAAAAGTTAGAAATTGATTATATGATTGTTAAGGTTCCTTCACATTCTAAACTTATATGACACTACTCTCTGAATGTGAAAGATTTTAAAAAGGTGTCTAAACAATGGCTGTGGGTAAACTGACGTATCCGATTTTGACCTTTGTATTTAATTAATCGCAAGTTTATATTCACTACTCTGGTCCTACATCATTAACTCATTAGGATCAGTGAATTTTAGTCATTATGAGGCTTTTAAATACTATCAGATTAATTACCTGCCATTATTCCTATTTCATTTTATGTTTATATCTACACAGTAGTAAATGGAGAAGAGAGTTACTTTAGTCATCAAATTGAGGCAAACTAACCACTGGGTAAGTAAATTGCCTGGATTAGGTCCCTTGATCAAATAAATGAAGCAAAAATCAGTTGTCAGTAGCTATTAATATTGATATATGAACAATATATCCAGTATAACTATTTTTTTTGCTAATATGAAAGATAAGGATTTTTTATAGTAGTGAAATTTCAGCCACCTGAATAAACTTTGTATCATATAAAATTAGCATATTTTTGGTGTCATAGAAATTTTTTAGCTGGAAATGAGCATAGAAATCCATTGATTCTCAATTTCATTTCAATTGTGAAACCCTTTGTTCAAATAAAGTCTTACCTAGAATCACAATAAGTCAAAGGCAGGAAAGAAGATCTATTCTTGTCAGCACGGGAGGTGGGGTGGTGGAGGAGAGTGTGGTGAGACAGGTATCTGGAAAGATCTAGATGGTACCCAGCTTCTCCTTCCTTCCCCATAGCATCTGATCCTGAAGAGGCTCCAAAGACCTTAGTCTCTGCGCTATCTGCTCCTATCCTCTCTTAGAAATGAGGTAATGGAGGCCCTTAGTGGTGAAATGACTCTTGCAAGTGGTTCATTTCAGAGGAGTGTTGAAAATTTGGAGAGATTTCAGTCATTCTTTCTAATGCAAATTCCCCACCATCATCTCATTCTACAGGCCTGCCACAGTTAGGTCTACCCCTTTCACCTTGGCTGAATGCAAATTAGCCTCTCTCCTTTCAAGGTGGGAAGAATCCCCAAGTGTGGTGTGATAGTGCTCAGCCTCTATGGTAACTATTAGCACATAAGGCATGGGGCTAGGAAGAAGGAAATGCTCTGGAGAAGGGTGGGTGTAGTAGGAGCAGTTAATAATAATATATCAATGGCAAACGTGTCCCTTGTGCCGTTGGTCTCATGCCTTATATGAATTTTCACAGGCAATCCTCATGTCAGCTCTTTTTGTAGACACTCTTATGATCCTTACTTTTCGTGTGAGGCCAAAGAGGTTAAATGACTTGCCAATTCACACTGTCTCAGATGTGGATTCAAATCTCTTCATTTTGCCTCCAAAGTCCAGTCTTAACCACTGTTAAATTAATTAAACAAGGAGACCATAAGACTGAGGTGGCTCTGATATCATGGCAGCCTATGTAAGCAAACCAAAATCTACACCTGTAAATGCCTCAAGGTTTTGAAATTGAAACTGAAGGACAAGCAATCACAGACAGCCAAGTAGGCTTCGAGCTCTAACCAATCAATAATCCCCTTTCTCTGCTTCCACACTCTCTCTGTGAAGTCTCTTCGCAAGCTCCTGTCAGTGGAGCCTCCTAACCACTTCCGGTTTGGTGCTGCTGGATTGGAATCAATTTTTGCTCAAATTAACTCTTAAAATTTTAATATTCCTCAATTTGTCCTTTCATATCTCTAAGCTCTACATCCTCTCAAATGTTTATTAACATAACACCATTCATCTTAGTATCTTTTCAGAAAGATATTTCCTTCAACTGGATGGGTACACGGCTTTTGTTGTTGTTATTGTTTCTGCTTCTCTGATAGAAAAGTTTTACTCAGATGAAATTTAGAAGGCAATTGAGTGTTGGAGAAGGTGATCTGGAATAAGAAAATCTGTTTTCTAGGCCTAGTTTTGCTGCATGATTCAGATGAATCATATTGTTCTCTGAGTCTTAGTTTCCCACAAAATGTGGGGTTTGGACAAAATGTTCACTGTTGTTTCCAAATTGATTGTTAATGTTCTAGGAAATCCCACAGAGATTTCTTATAGAGTCACCATTATAAAGAAGTCTGTTTATTAGAGCAAAATTATTTTTTTATTGTACAGAATTAATGTACTGAAATGTATGCAATTTCTACCCCTATATTTAATAGATACTATCTTTGAGAATGATTTGCTTAGATTCTGATATTTTCATTCTCAAATCAGATGAAATTCTCAAGCTGTATAAGATTTTCTCTTATCATTTTGATAGGAATAACTGTAGGTAAGAAGAAAAAAAAGAGGGGAGATTTGATATTATTGTGTCTTTGTCATGTTCAAGACCTTATATTTGAGCACAAAGAACACTGATGCAGATCTTGAACTAGTCATGTACTATTTCCATCCCTCGTGAAACTAAGTTCAGCTGACTCGCTTAGATTAAAATGTAGGCCTTGCAGTGAATTTCTCTTAGAGAAACCAGGAGTAACTTAAATAGCACAGTTCTTTTTTTCTTCTAAATCTTAAAATACACTTTGGGCAGATTTTGAGGAAGTCTTGGGCTTTTTATCTTTTTTCTTCTGCTGTTTTCAGAATTTGAGGCTTGTGCTATGTGGGGAGATCCATAGGGATAAAGCAAAATAGGATCAGGATAGTTTTCTTTAAAAAATAATTCCAAACATGGCACCCCAAAACATCAGATTTGTGGAAGCTGGTTATAGCGTAGCTGTAATCAGGGAGAATAATTTGCAGTGCAAAAATTCCACTTTTATAATTTTCTTTTAGGGAATGGGGAACAAAATCTGAGTCTCAGGAGTGTTTCTTATTGGTATAGTGATTTCTGGATACTCATAAATTACCAGCTTGTGATACTGTCATTTCTCATTATGAAAAGTATTCTGATTTGTATTTATTTTTAATTATAGTTTTTGCTCAACTGAGCACTTCATTAATAGCATTATATGTGAAGTTGATTTTTGTACATGATTAGCAAAACAAATGATATTTCTAAGCCAGAGCTTGTCTCTCTATGCTTGTATTTCTTCTGTGAGAGTCACTCCATGTATTGGGGAACTCTAATTTATAATATAGCATAACAGTACTTCATTCAATATCGTGTGAGAGCCAATGGATTTTGATTGCCTGATTTGCTTTTTTAACTTCCTTTTTATCATTCCCTTGTTATTTAGCGTTTGTATAGTCCCAAGTGTAGGCATGTGTGGGGAAAAGCACTCATTTATGCGTTATCCTTAACGTTCTCTCATCTTAGATTGAAGTATAATCATCTTATTTTCCAAATTGGGAAACAGAGTAATAGAAAACTTGCTTCAAGTTATAATTGAACTGTACATCTCTGTTTGGGTGATTAACAGCGTTTTAGCAGCAGGGTATTGCGAAAGCATGCAGACCCAAGAATTAAGAGAAGACCTCGTGACCTTTAGTGACTTCATTTCTCAAATGAAAGGTCCCTTTAAGCTCTATAATTACATAATTTTTGTAACATTTTTAAATAAATAAGCTTGAAACTGTTTCAATACATTTCCTTGTGAAAAGATAGTATAATATTGCTGGCAGATACTGACAGAATTTGCACAGAGATTTCATGATATTTTCAAGTTTTCATCTGGTTTATTTACATGTTATACATGTATGTCAAACTGTAGCATATAGATAGGGTACTAATTTTACTAGGATCAGAAGTAGTCTACAAAAGGATTCTTAGCAGCTGTATAAATTCATAGAGAATTTGTAGATCTTTTTTTTTTTACTTGTATGTTAGGAACAAATTATGTATGTTTATAAGAAAACTATTCTCTTGAAAAAATGTGTGTGTGCATGCACACATGTGCACGTGCATGTGTTTACTGAGATCTTTTACTTCTGTTCTCAAAATTCTCAATGTGATTGACTAAACTTATGTACTCAAGTTTCCCATTTGGTTCCAATTTTTATTCCTATCAGTACATGTTTTGGGTAATTGATTTAGTTAGGCATCAAATTGTATTTAAAAAATTTCACATGGGTGAAGAGGAAAAGTCTTCCTAAATATGCTTTCCTTTTTCTCCTGATACTTCTGATTTCTAAAAGTTCGTTCTTATTGTCCAGTTCCAGTTTATTTGGGAAGCTAGTGCCATGGGATGATTTATAAATGATGCCATCTTTTTATCTTCAAAGGCATTTCCAGCTACATTTGGAGATAGTTTCTTTAGCAAACTCATCTGATTTAATGACAGGAGAAATACCTATATGGTGCGTTGTAGTACAATGGTTTGGAAATGTATGTCTCATGTAGACCCTCTTCCAATTATCCTACATTTCAGATGAAAGCATTTGGGATAATTATCCAGATAATTCAAGCAATTTTTAAATCATTTTCTTCTTCATTGGAAGACAGCCAAATACCCTAACCTAAGTCTTTGAAGTCTCAAATCTTTGAGTTACCCGAAGACTGTCCATCTCCCTGGCATAGTTGAAAGAAAAGAAATAAACAGTGATTCCAGCTTGAGTTGATTCTGTGGACCAGGTACCTGTAGGCTGCATATGCTTTCTGATCTCACAAGCACTGCTCTCTCTAGGGTCTTATACATGGGAGGACATGAGAGGCATATATACCAAAAAAATAAAAAAATAAAATAAGACAAAGAAAAAGAAAAAACAGTTTGTTCTCTATTGGTCGCCACAAGTAGATGCTTTTATATAAGTCTCAGGAAGAATGGTTTTTGAAGCAGAGATATGCTGTAAAAAGGATGGCAGCAAAAAGATTTTCATCACATTTGTACTCCTTGATTAACTCACTTTGGCAGAACAGAAATTCATTGGTTTGTAAAGAAGATAAGGGAGCCTCTGGACGAGAGTCCAATGATGTACTATAGATAGAGAATGAAGAATATTTTAGTTGCAATATTATTATAGAAAACTCAAAATTACATGTCAGAGAAGAATCTTCCTCTGATAAGAACTCAGAGGAGATGGTCTCTGGGTAGTTCAGTTTCTGTTCTGCATATAATAAAATATCGGTTTTCATGCTGGTAAACAAAACAGTATGAATATCAATGTTTTATATTTTTACTAAGAGTTGTGAAAATAAAACATGTTTTGAAAGGAATTTAAATAAAATGAGCTCCTTTGGTCAAAGAATTTCTTCCAATGCAATGAACAAGAGAATAAATCATAGCCCCACATTTCAGGTGTGCCACGGGTCAGCGCGTGCCTGCCATGAGCTCAGTGATGGATGACGCTTACCTGTTACTGTAACTGACAGAGCTGAGAATTCAGATATGGTCTGTATTATTAGCTCCTTATAATGAGCGTGGAATTGTTTGCCTATTTTCATTTGAAAAGTGTGCCAGATTTCCCTCATGATTTATGATTTCCCTCTTAGACTCTTGACAATCTGCTTAAAACAACATTGCTATATTTGTGTCCAAAGACTACAAGAAATATTTTTAAAATAGAATAACAAGAAAAACTCCATTGAAATCTTGAAAAAACTTCGTGAATTATGGTTTTGAGTTTGAAAAGTAATTATCTCAGCAAGGCACGAGGGCAGTTTCCTGTGTACATGTTGGTGCATCTTTCAATAAGAAAAAACTAATTCCTGGACAGGTCATGGGCTCCTTCTCTAACACTTGTGGTGACAAATAATTAATGTGAGGTGACCTGGTGGTACTTTGAAGAAATTTGAAGGGCCAGACAGAGTTAATTCTTGATGCGCCCTAGGTCAGTGAAGCTTTATGATTTATTTAATGTGTGGAAATAAAAGGCACTATACGTAAGTTAAAGCTTTGCGTTTCCTTCTTCCCGTCACCTAACTAACAGCCGTTTAACTTTACAGGAGCTTCACAGTAGCTCTTTGCTGCCTTATGTAGACACCCTTGTGAGATTTGGTTGCCTAAAACCCCCTTGAATTCATTTTAAATTATTATTGACACAGGGGACATGATTTAATTCTCATTATACTTGTTCATAATGGGCTTTATGATGAATTCTACTTTAATACGTTTGCAGTGGTATTTGACCACTATACCATTTAAGGATTAGGCTACATCTGGGTAATGAACATTTGGGGAATACGAGATCCCCAAAAACAGTAGCATAGAAAAAGAAATATGTATTACCTTTAAGTGGTGAATCAAAAGGACCAAAGTTAAAGGAGGAAATAAAAAAAGACTAAATGGCCATTTCTTTGAAATGGAAAGTAGTATAATTTATGATGCCTACCAGATTTTAATTTTGTGTTAATGGGCAATATAGGCCCTTGCTAATGTTACTTCTTTTAAAACAGTTACCTCATGAAGAGCTTGGGCAATATGCCCACTTAAGCATCTTTTTTCCAGGTTGCATATGGCTGGAGGAACAATCATGGAAATGGAGTTCTAAATCTTTATGGGAAGAAAGGGTTTTTTCAAAACAAGGCTGTAAATTTGCACCCACTTTATACTTAGAAGCCTAGTATTCATCTCATATATGGATTAGGTGAAAACTAGGTGACAAATCGCTTGTTTGGACAAATTACTTAGTGGGTAAACTCTCCACAGATAATTTAGGAATAGGTTTCAAACTATCAGTTTAGATTAAGAAAAGCAAATGGTTTTACATTACGCTATAACAGTTTCACAGGGTAGGATTTAATGCGTTTTTATGTTTGATTACTGGATGTGAGTTATGAAAAGAAATTTTCCCTTTACACAGTTGCATGATTCAAAATCTAGAATCCTTTAAATTTGATCTGGGACACTCACCTAAATTTACTATTCCCACGTGACAAACAGAATTATTTTGTGAAGTCAAGTTATTCAATTTACCATTAATTTCTGTTGCAGGAATATTTCACATTGCTCAGTCAAGAATTATTCAACATTAATTTTCATATTATAGAGAAACTTTCTTTGAAGCTTAAAAGATTTTTGTATTTTATACTTATATTTTTCTTATAACATTTATATCTTACATATTTTATTTAAGTACAGTATATAGTGAAGTTTATATTAAACCACTATGGAGTTGGAGTTCAAGATCTAAATTGCAAATATAATAAAATTTTTGATTTCTATTAATTGTGATTCATGATACTGTTTAGTAAGATTAATATATCTTTGTGATTATTGTGATTATTTGTGATAATTTCTGGTGTTGTGTAGGTTTTCTTTAAAGGTATAGTTTTGTTTCAGTGAATGAAAGCTATCCTTAATGTATGAGAAGAATAATTAAACTGCATCAGGATAATGAAAAATATGGAGTTGAAAAACTTTAGTTTTGAGGTTTTCTTTAATGACTTATTCCCGTCAATTGTATGGAGAAACATAGATTAGAAAAAGAATATCACTTTTTGCAATGTAGACTTAATTCCAATATGCATAAACAGAGAGTCTTTGATGTTTACTTGTCCTTGCATATTTTACTATAGTCCTGATCCTAAAAATTCTTTAAGGTCCTTGTCCTTTCCATTAATGTTCTTTTTTCCATCATATAGCAATAACAACAAACAACAAAAACAGCAAAACTAATAGCAGTCATAATGTGCTACGTTGCAAAAATTTAGTTCAGTTTTCATATACGTCCTTACTTGATTCCCACAATAATCCTGTTGGCATGTGCTGTTATAGAGATTTAATGAGTTGATCAAAGTGAAAGGGCTGGTAGGTGATGGCTCCTGAGCATGATCCCAGATCTCTGACTCCATTATCAATCATCTTTCTGTTAGGCTATGCTGCATGAAGCTTTGTGTTATAGATACATACGTACTTGATTGCTCCCTTTATTAGTTGTTAATAAAGTACAGTCAGGTCTATACCAATGTCTTATTCACTTCATAAGCATATACGATGCTGAATATTCTTTTCACATAAAATTAAATGATACTTCATTTTAAAACAATTAAGAAAGAAAAGTTAATGGCTCATCACATAGTTGGCAATGAACATGTTAAATTGTATTGAAATTATATTAGACATTTGTTCTTTCATTTGGCGTTTAATTCTCTTACTTGGTGATACCTTACCAAAAGTACCACTTCAAGTCACTGTCCCTGTTTTATTTTCCTTATATAACATTTAAGACTCTCAGAAATTATTTTTTTGTGCATTGCCTGCCTCCCACCACCTCCACTAGAATGTTAGCTTTGCTAAAGCAGTTTCCTGTTTTGTTCACAGCTATGTCTCCAGTGCCTAGCTAGAATAGTGCCTGGCTAGTTAAATAAATATCTACTGAATGGATGAATGAATATCAGTTGTTTTAAATTATAAATTTCCAAAATATCATTATGAAAAAAATATTTATAGTACAAGACACTCATTTGTGACCTTGGTTTTGCTGATAAATGCTGAGTTCCTGACAACAGCTTGTATGAGTGGAATATTGAATGATGATATAAAATTGGCAAACTGAGAAATAAATGTGTGTGTTTAATTTGGGAGAGTACAAATCTGTAATAAAACCCACTTGAAAATACTAGCATGTTAAAAAATGTGTAGTTAAATACAGATTGCTTAAATCAAATCATGAAGCTACCTCTAATGCAATCTCTACCCTCACAGTAATATCTTGAATAAATCTATTGTGAGGGAACTAATGAGGATAGTGTATTTTTTGGATATCTTTTCCACTTACGATAGGTTTTTTCAGTTGATTTTTATAGATTATGTCTACTGTAGTAGAATAGTATAGTGAGGGTGTAAGGTATACAGATTATTTTCTTAATGTTTATGGCATTTCTACTTGGAGAACTTAGAAAACCATGTAAATTTGGTCATAATATGTTCTTACTATCTGGAATTGCAACAGACTTAAAAAATAATGTGAAATGCTATAATAACAACAAAAAGAGTAACAATAAACATTAAGATAATTAAATGTAAATGTTGAGAGAAGTCCTCTAGAAACCTGGTTTGGTGTGGCTGGAGGCCAGACCTCCGTTGTTGCCAGCTGCTAGCGATCAAATGGAAAATAGTCATTAGATCAGCAGCCTGTGAGGTTTGCGTCTTTAGTGAGGCCTAGATTGAAGTCAAGAATCTGTTCCAGAAAATGATACTTACAGAAGACAGGGTGTTTCCCTAAATACTTTAGGGCATAAAAAAGTCCTTGTTGTAAAGAAAGTCATGTACACTCTGTTAAGGACAAAAGTTGATGTAAGTCAGAACAATATCTACTGTTTGTCAAGACTGGGCAAATATTGTTGGTACCAAGTTTTGGCAGAAGCACCCAGAGTCCATGCATTGCATATGAAACAAGCAAAATTTACTTGAAAATTTAAGCTCTGTATATTAGATTCTATAACATTGTCAGCAGAATTGGAAGTATATAGTATGACTCAGGGCTTTGAAACAGACAGCTGAGTGTTACAAATAAATCTTTGGGAGTTCATTATTATCCAACAGAATTATTGCTCGCTATATCTGAAATAACAAATCTATGGCCTTGACATTTAATCAGAGCATGAAGAACATTTATTGAATCTCATATTCAAGATTATTACTTCAGTAGCACCCCAATTAAAGCATGTGGATTTTAAAAATTCCTTTCAGACAAAATAAAATACAAAATGCTTGTTATACATGCATGGAATCTTTTTATTCTTTGCTTCATGTTCAGTTGCCTTTTCTCGAATTTGCTTATTTTGAGTTTTTAATGAACAGAAATGGCTTTAATGTAAGCATACAAAGAACAAACCAAGAATTTTTTTGTGTGACAAAGGGCCTAGAAAGTTGAGACTGTCCATGTTCCCCTGTGACTGATCAGTTGAATATAAATTATGTACAACAAAATGTTGAAAGGAAGTTTCTACCTGCTGTAGAGCTGGTATTGTAACATAAGGCAATTTTACACGCCTGCGTAATTTGACTTATTAAACTTTATATAAAAACTTTCCTCATTCTGAGTCCAAAAAGAAAAGAATGAAGAGATGGAGGGAGTGAAGGAGGAAGGAAGAAAAGAGGGAAAAAGAAGGAAGGGAGAGAGGGAGGGAATCTCTGAATCTCTACCACCCTTCTTTTTCACTTTCTAGTAAGAGAAACTCTAAGTATAGTCTATTCATGAGCATCTGCAAATCACATTGCAGCTTAGCTATGGTTTCTCTGATTTAATAGAAACTTTGATTGTTTTCTAGGATTTACATCCAGAATAATTGTTTTTGCATTTTAATATAGTAAGAAGTAGACTGAATAAATGCATAACATATTAGAAATGCTATTAAGCAAATGATTCTATGTGGTACTGTTGAATGAATGTTTTCCTTTTTTCTTCTGAACAAAACACAAATTTCTCCAATTATTTTTAAATTGATTACTATCTGTTGCCCAAGGAAAAGTGAAAAAAAATCTATTTTTGTGTTCATTTCATTTCTTTAGTATGATTAAATGAAGCAGCAGAAGACTAATACAGCAGAGAGTCAGGCATTTTTCCCTCCAAGATCTATAATGGACACTCTTATCTGCATCCTGGATACATAGTATTTTCACACACTGAAACTTTAGTTCCTGTTATCTTATTGTTATTTATAGTATAATAATCTCTAGTATCTTTTAGCAGCCCTACCTCACCAATCCTTGCCTGAGTCCCTGCCTCAAAATAGTGAACTCTTAAGTCCAGCATAGTGTGGTTAGAAGCTCCAGGGAGGGTTTTTCTATGGCAGTAGTGATGGTGGTGGAGGACATACCTGTTTGTTGATTTGTTTGTTTTTTAAATGGGCCATTTTTCTTAGAGAGCTTTCTCAAATTCAGTGAGCTTCCAGAGAGAAGAGACTTCTTTTGTTTCAAGAGCTGATAACTGAGTTCTTTCAATCTCACATCAGACCAATATCTGGAGAGTTTAAAAAGGCATCAAACTTGCCATTGAATAAGGAGAAAAATGACTGGAGCTTATATTGTTCCATTTTCAGGGCCTTAAATGTTCTACATATTTACCTCCATTCTTTTAGGTCCCAATGGAGAAGTATGTAGGAAGGGATTAATGTTCTTCTTCCCATTTTATTCAGCATGGAGGTGTTAATTTGCTTGTTCCAGTGTGCACAGATGTTGGTAACAAGGTGTGTACTAAGGTCCTGCACAGCATCCTTGTGAACAGACTATATTATGTGTTACTGTGAGATTAAGAAAATGCTTCCAAGAAAATTAATGATCTCCTGTTTGCACCTTGCTCTTGTTTTTGGTCCAGAAAAATAAGCTTGCCCTTGCTGATGCTTTAAGAATTGAGCTCTCAGTGTATTCCTGGGAGTATTATGCATGGATTTGATACATCAGTGGAGTTAAATTGGCTAAAAGAGCTGTCAATGATAAAAGTGAGGATGCTATAAAAGACAATGCCCTATCACATTCATGTGACTCAGGCAATCTGTATCCATCTCTTTTATATTTTTGTGGATTTTTTTCTTTCTCATTTGCATAAATTGGTAGTATACATAATAAAAAATGCAAACGACAGAAAGCAAGCCCATTTTTAATGCTATGAAAAAATAGACCTCTTGTCAGGAGATTTGTTCTCTTGGGGCAAGAGGAACAATAAAAATACGTGTTGCATTTGTGTCTTAGAAGGTACTTCAAGGGTTTTGTTTTTTTTCTCCCAGCAAGCTAAATAGCACAGGGCAGTTGCCACAGCAACCCATTTTTGTGATTTGCAGAATAAGGGAGCAAATCAGATGTGAATTATCAGTCAATAAGTTTCTGTTGTCATAGAAGATGGTAACATATGCAGCCTCATTTGGTCAATTTACATACTTTTGTGGTGTTTTGTTCTCATCTGCTCCTTTCCACATGCTGTCATGAATTAGTATTCCATTCTTTGGCTGCATAATTTCTGAGTTTCATACATGATGTTAACTGAATAACTAGATGTCAGATTCATAGAAGGGGGTTTTTGCGAAATGAACGTTATTTGACATCTGTTTTGTCATTTTTTATCATATTGACACATGAATTTATCTCATGGAGAAGAATCAAATTAATTTTTAAAGGGCCTTTAAAAGATTTTGCGATTATTTTATTTGGAAATACATATTTTCAATCTACAGAGATGAGTACATTTTTATCTCCATGATTCCCTTGCTGTGGAAACAACAATCGCTCTGCATTGAGAGCTTTTGGAAGTCTATGGTCAAACTTTTGCATTCTGGCAAGTGGACCTACATTTTGGACCCAACTCACTTCCAACAGCTATTGTGCCTGCAACTTCTCTTCCCTTCTTTTTATTTGTCCTCCTTTCTTCTGTATATAAGACTGTTCCCTTCCTTCTGCTGCTTTTCCTTTCTTCCCCAGTGTTCTAGAAGTCATGACTCTCTCGTTCTGAAGAGATTTTGCCTCTGCTTCCAATGGAGTGAGAACCTGGGTATTTGTGTGCATATTTTTCATTTGATAAGTAGTGCAGCTTATACTTTATTAGAATACATTAATGTCTTTTCCCTGGCTTCCCCTTGGCAAGTCCTCCACATTTTCCATCCCTACTAACAACCTCTTTTTCCCTACAATTAAAAATCTTTTTTTATCATTTGTCTCACAAAGCCAAAACCCGCAAAGACTAGGTAGGGGGATCAATGATGAGACTTTTCTATTATTTAGCACTGTTTTCAACCATTGCTGGCAACCATATGAGTAGTTTCATGTATAACATCCCTTCCTCTCTGTTTAAACTGTTATCTGCAGCAACTGAAGTGATGGTGTTAGTTACTAAACTGACAGCATAAGGATACTCAAAATATATAAACTTGGAGCATTAGCAACAGATGTGAGAACATTTCTAGAACAAAAGGTGGCATTTGGTCTAAAAGAGTTGATGAAAGAAATTGTTTCGTTCTCTAGAATAATACTGAATTATGGCTTACAGAACTCTACATTAATGGGAAAGCAGGACACAGCGGGAGTGGGAGACAAAGAATTGTGTGACTTCTGTCTCTTCTCTACCTGGGGTTTCATCATCTCCTACTCTGCAAAACTAGCTCAAGCTGTGAGAAATGGAGGCATGCATGTGCATCCATGAAGGAAGGAAAGAAAGAATCCTTCAATAGGAGTCATTTCTCTAGCAAATTTGGCTTTCAAAAAGATTGCCCAAATATAGGCCCAAACCCAGAGATATGAGTGGTGTTATGCTTGGGAAGTGAGAATGAAAATGTAGTCTTTCCCCCAAACATGTATTAGAGGAATATCACTTTTCATTCTTGCCACTTTGCCCCTCACTTAACCCCAAGATTTCTTAAGTAGCCAATGCAAATGCTTTATCTTATTCTCTTGCTCTTGGGTACTCTCATAATGGTGTTCAGTAGAAGCAGCCTAGTGACTAAGGGATCAGACATGGACTCTAGTTCTTCCTCTGTTATTGATTCCTCATTTATTAAAAGGTAAGTGATAATAGTACCTACCCCAGAGCGATGTCATGAAAATTAAATAAAAAAATGCATTAAAAGTTCTTAGTACAAAAAAAAGTTCTTGATACGCAGTGGAAACATAGAAAATAATCACTAAGTGTTAATCCCTATCAAATTAATAAGTCATAATAATGGTTATAACTTATTAGAATTTCTTGCAAATTAAACATAATTTGGAGGTGGATATGTGAGAATAGAAGAAAAAGTACAGCAAAATAGAGCTACTTGAGTGGTATTTGACTCTGATTTCCATGAAAGATTGTAGAATTTTACTTTCCTAGTAGATTTTTTCCCCAGTTATTTCTATGAAAATAACTTTGAAAATGCACCACAGTATTTGTCATCTCAGTTATGCATGCCTTAGAAGAAGAAAAATTATTGGAAACCAGGTACAAGTAAGTGTGGCTAGACTTAATAGAAATATTTATAAATTGGTAAGAACTATTAACAGTTGGCAATTGTTAAAAAAAAAAAATGTCCAGTATTTGTGTGTGTGAAAGTGTATGCATGTAGGCATGCCTGCTTGTATTAAGTTGGCATTGGAATAGATAGAGCTATAGAAGTACATTTGTTAACTGTAAATCTACAAAAATGCTAATGTAACTTTTTTGAGATGATGGAATAGGACAGTTGTCATTTCTTGGGATATGGTTGCATTTGGGAGAAAACAAAGTTTTATGGAGATGGTTAAAATGTAATTTAAACATCATTCATTAGTACTCACAAGAAGGATTTTTCAAGAGAGAAAAATAAAAATGATCTCTGTGAAGTTACTGCAATAAATGGACACTCTGTAGTCATAAAGAAGATCATGTTAATGTCAGTAATTTTAAATTCTTATTTTAGCAACTCAGGGCCTTGAGTGCTCATTATTCTATACTATGCATTCTTTTGGGAGGAAACTTACAACAAGGTTTTTATAAAAGTTAAAAAAAAGTTTGCAATGAGATTTATAATTTCAAAGATCACAATTATTTCGTGTGTGTGTTATAAAGCTTCTCAGGGCTCTGGCATAGAGGATTAGGGTAGAATGGTCTCAGAGCCTTTTAAATTTGGGATGGAATGTTCAGGAAGAGTTGAAATTTCTAATGGGGTCACAGAAAGAACTGGATCATTCTATTTCTATTTTGGATAAATATGAAACTTGCTTTTTGTATGGTCGCCATTTTTTAATTATGGTTTTCCATTTAATAATTTATCTCCCTCTCTTTTTTTATTTTCCTGATTTAAAAATGAAACAAAACAACTTTTCAGCTAAAATTACTTTAGGGCACAAATTCAAAACCCCAGTCCCAAGTAATTAACATGCTTGATGCAAAGCAGCGGCGACACATTACTGTCAATAAAATGCCAATCTAGAGAGGCATCTTGGAAAATGACTGGATGATAGTGAATTGGGCTTCTGCCAGACTTCAGCAGCTAAGAAGTTGTACAAATATGGACCCTTCACAGAGAAGGCACTCACTGCTAAATTTCTCTAAGGATTGGATTTGGGAACTTTTGGCCATAATGCTGCTTAAGAAAAGGGATGATTTGATAGGGACATATGGCCCAATCTTTTTGAAGCTATATCGTCACAGTCAATGTGCTGTGAAATAACCACTGGGCAGGGATTGAATCACCTGGCTTCTGGTTCCAATTATTATTTAAGTAGTGAGGTCACTTTGAGCAAGGGACTTAATATCTATAAATCTCTCTCAGTTTCACAATTCTGTTATACCAAATCTGACTCTCTATATTATTCAATGGCATTTGAAAGAAAGTCAACAGGCAATGTAGAATTCATTCATTCATTATGTCAGTGGCAAGTTCTGGGTGACCTCAGTTGAGTCTCACATGGAATGTGGTATATAGTATTTGAAAACAGGAGTTCAATAACATGTGAGTTTTGTCCATTTCTGGTAGACACTCCCCACTAAGGACACATAGTCTACCACCCTACAGGCAACATCTGAGAGCCAAGAAATGACTGTGGATGGTGGACATCTTTGGACTGGGGCCAGTAGAGACAGGAACTATTGTTATGACAGCCTCACAAGCACATCAACTAAGAGCATCCACTTGAATGTCTCAGATCTCATTCAATCAAACTCATAAGTCGTTTAGCCGTACCCTATCCCCAATCTTCTCTTGGGAAAAATACAAGACAGTGTACCTAGTCTATGCATGTTCTGTATGAATTCAAGCACTTGTTTATCACAAATAAACAATTTTTACTACATCTAAAACAATGGACAAAGAAAAAGGACTTGAATATTTAACCACTAGTTCTAAACTGTGCAAAAAATCACTAGGAATTCTTAGATGTCACTCTTAGAGATGCTGAGATTCTGCGTTAAAAACAAGCACCCAAGTGAATTTGATGTAGATCATCACAGCTACAGCTTAATAAACTTTGCTTTTATGTTAAAAATTAAGCAAAATATATAACCATATATATAACATCCAGACAGTGAATATGTTTGGCAATATTTTTGGAATACGGTGCATTCAAAAATTTTGATAGACTAGCACCTATTAAGATGAGAAAATTTAGATAGACAGATAGATTTGGTTCCATTTGTTGTGTCATGCATACATCATTTCTTGTCAGTATCTCAAGGTTCTATTCATTAGCTATGGATGTATCCATGGCCGTTGATTAAATGACCATGCTATGGAATGTCTAAATGAATAAGTGGTATATTATCTTAGCATACCTCTCTTTTCAAAGATTCATAGAAGTCTCTATCAAATAAAGTAAAGAGTAGCACACTGATTTATAATTAAACATGATTATGTCAAACAGAAAGCCCCATGCTTAAGTGAGGTTAAGAACTCAATATACCATTACATTCAGTGTGGTGTGGGCAGGGGTGGAGGCAGAAGGTGGCTGTTGGAGGAGTTACTATTCTAGATAGGAAAAATTCTTTATGGGGCAAATTTAAACTTAAAAGTGTCTATCATCTTTCTTAAGTGTACAAAATATAGAAAAGTATAAAGAAGTTTTCAAATGTTTCCCAAATCAGGTGAGTGACATTCAGGAGTGAAGGATAGAGTTGAAACATTGTTCTACATGTTCAATTTGCAAGATATTTTTGGTAAAGACAACTTTTCTTATTTCATTACTGATTTTCATTCAGAAATGATAAGGATCTTAGATGTTCATAACTCCTTCTGGAATTCAACCGTGATTATTTTTTTTTTGCACAGTACACTTCTGAAGTTACACAGATTAATGAGAATGTTTAAGTAGAAAATCCACAAGTAATACTTTTATTTCAGATTAGTTGAATTATATTAAGTGTTCATTATATTATTCATGAAATACTAATTAGGTGGTATCATGTGGTAAAACTCTAAAGTTTGATTAATTATTACATAAGCTTTCTGATCTTGCTGAAGAGCTTAAAATTATAGAAAGAGCCTGTTGTTGGATGCTTCTACATAAAAGGTAAAATGCTTCCCAAAGGAGAAATATATTATGCTTATTCTAAGAAATATGTGATATGGGAGGCACAGTAGCATGGTTTTAATAGAAATGGGCTTTGGAGTCAGGCATTCAGGGTTCAAATCAGGACCCTGCCACGGTGGGAAGTTGGGCAAATGCTTCCCCATTCTAAGCCTCCGTTCCCTCATGGAGCTGTGAATTTATGTGAATTTAGCTGTGAATTTAGATGTATGAAGAGCTCAGTATGAAGAGCTCAGTCAGGGTTCAGGCTGTGGTACATGTTGAATAACTGTTGGCCAGCAGCCCCATCTTTCTCCTCCTCCTTCTCATTATTGTATATGAATGTAAGAAGTAGCAGGGAAAAAAATACAAAAGTTTAATTTAAAATTAGACATGTCCTTCTTTATTTCTTACATGTGTTGAGTTAGGGTATTCATGATGCACAGATATTTTAACCTTTTATCACCTCAAACTTGAATTTCATTTTTCAATTGAGTAATTACTTACAATTTTGTAAAAAAATCTTCATTCTGAAAAGAAATATATATGGATGTGAGCTCCCCAAACTCCATTCCTAATCCTTGGATAAATGCTCAGTAACATATTTGGGGCTTAATTTCACCTTCAGCTTTTTCTATATAGGGCAGTCAAATTGAAGGATTCCCGTGAAAGCTCTTTGAGGAGGTCACTCAGCAAGAAATGATGAAGTTTTGCAAACAGCTGGCGTAGAACACTTCTGCTGAAGTTTTAGGTTTGGCTCATCGTGCTCAGTTTGAAAAACAGATTACAGCTATCATCAATAACCTTTGCAGAACTAGAAGCTTATTAACACTGAGGAGGATTGATGAATCAGTCAATCCTCCAGTCAATCAGTTTCAATTGAAAATTGATAATCATACTAGCAGTGATATAGCATTCAGGCTGTTTTCACCTTTCTTGATTTAAAAGAGAATGCATGAGGTTAGAAAGGATTCACAAATTGGAATTGGATCCACAGAAGGATTGTTATAAATGATGAAAATTGAGACCTGTGAGCTAAGCTTTGCCTTTTTCCTTTATTGCACTGCATGACCTCAGGTAAAGAAACATGTTGAATTCTACTTGATGGAAAAATGGGGAAAGAAGTAGACTATAAGCTGCCAGTTTATAGGTCCAGCTGTGAACTGAACTGCAAAAATCGTTTTAGTTAATCAACTGGATAGTGATACTCAAATATAAGTAAGTAAATCATCACTCTCATCTCAGAAAAAAAAAAAGAAAATATGAATGAATCCTGCAAAGAGATGATATCCTAGTGTGAACAGAATGCATGGTATGAAATGATAACTGAAGTGATTGTATTTTAATAGAGAAGCTGACTCCTGGAAGGCAGTATAGACTAGCTGTATTTAGGCAGTTCCAACAAGAGGCAATGTTGCCTCGTGCACAAAGGTGTGTTCTTTAGAGCCAAACTAACCTAAGTTCCTTTTCCTGTTCTGTCTTTAATTAGTTGAGGCAAGTTGCTTTTCTTCTCTAAGCCTTAGTTTCCTCATTTGTAAAATGGGATTAATAATAGTATTCACTTCATATGGTTATTATGAGGGTTAAATGAGAAAATGCACGTGAAGCACTTAGCACAATGTTTGGCACAGAAAATGCTTGTATGTAATAAGATCTGCTAGTATTTTGTCCATTCACTTAGCCAGTAAAGGATTGTCTAAGAGAAATAATGTGATTTGAACTCATAAGTTCTCTGCTTACATTATTTTATGTCAAAGAACACTTAATTCTTCATTTCCTTAACCATTTTGTCCAACAGCAGCGTATTGTGACACAATTTATAGTGTAAATGAAAAATGAGACGTTGATATTTACATGGAATTTGCTTGCTCACTAAAAATAAAGTAACTGATTAAGGAAATGGTAGTTTGGCAAATGCCTCACTGATTTTAAAAAGTTAGCTGGACATCACCTTATGACACTCTTTGAGTGGCTGTAGTGTTTATGTAAAAGACATGTGGGTGATACACTGATACACTATGGTTAGAGGAACAAATATAAATTATGTGTTTGGTAAGTGAATCAGTTCAGCTACTCACGCAAGAAATTGGCTTGTTGCCTGAATACAGTCTAAGCTCATATCTTTTAATGGCATTTTATATGTTTTTCATTCAAGCATTACTAGGAATGGAGCTTTCAAGTTTTATATGGGCTTAGAATATATTTGTTTTTCATATATGGTGGTAGCATTGTTTTTCTCTTTCCATCCTATTGCACTTTCTCTTCAATGACACAGCATTGTAACCTAGACTCAGTCCCATTTTCACCTCCTCTATTGTTTTGTTCTCAATGCCTTAGGCATGTGCAGTGTAAGGCCATTAACCCTTTGGCCTTTGTAGAAATCAAAATATGATCTGTCTAGGTGTATATTGAAATTACCCCCTGCAACTATTGAAATTTCAATAAAGGCCATTGTGGTCCCATACACTCTTTGTAGAATATATTCAGTATTTGATGTTTCTGAGTAACCAATTTTTGATGAAAATGGAATTAAATGTAGAACCCAGAGACACTGTTAGCAAACAGTGATAAGACCAATATGTTGAGGCATATGAAAATAGAGATGAGGAAAATATTCTAGTGGTATAAAGGCCAATATAATTGTATCTCTGAAAATACATGTCTGTTTTTATCATTTTTGAGTTTTTATTTTTTTCTTAATAAAACTATAAATTAGTTAACAATGTAATTTAAATGCCTTGACCTTTCAGCATTATGAGACTATAAGATATTATGGAACAAATTTTAATCCAGTGGGGTGAATCTATTAAAATATTTGCCTTTGTTTCTTTATAGTTATTTTATTAATTTAATTTCATAATTTTAGAGAAAATTTCTAATAAGCGCAAATCAATCCTCTCTACCACAATGAAAATGAGGCCTCTTTAAGTAATTTCTTTAAATATTTAAAGAGTCAAAATATACAATATTATTAATGTAATTGGTAAGTGTTGTGAGTCCTGAGACTTCTTGAAGGTCATTGCCTAGCCCCTGGCACATTAGCAGGCTCAGTCCCAGAGGAATACATTCTTTCGTTCCTGGAGTTCCTGCTTTGTACAAGTCAGGAAACACTGCCTCCTCTCTCACTCCTCAGGGAATTAAATCCAAGGAGTTTCAGGACTCTGGAAATAGAACATGTTGCCTATTGATGCTAAGCCTTTAACTGATTCAGTGGGTCTTTGGGGAGTCCGTGGGCCTTTTCAATGCAGACATGTTTACACTCCTTCCTAAACAGAGTAGCTGATTATCTGTAGAATGCTTCACCTTCTGGAAGTAAAGCTTGATATGACAACATTTAGAACGTGAGTTTTAGGGATATCCATTTATTCCAAGAATGATAT
Organism: Diceros bicornis minor; assembly: GCF_020826845.1. Taxonomy (NCBI): domain Eukaryota; kingdom Metazoa; phylum Chordata; class Mammalia; order Perissodactyla; family Rhinocerotidae; genus Diceros; species Diceros bicornis. Next base: position 62,866,510 of record NC_080742.1, on the reverse strand, counting down.
TACTTTTGAAAGGCAAAATCTCCCCTAGAAAGGGCTCTCAGATTAATATGAGTAAATTTACTGGCACTTTGAGGTCTTTGTGTGTCATTTTCTCCCCAAGACAAACTAACCAGGAAGCTAGGTGCCCAAGAAGTTGCTTTTATTTATTTATTTTTTTGTGAGGAAGATCAGCCCTGAGCTACCATCCATGCCAATCCTCCTCTTTTTGCTGAGGAACAATGGCCCTGGCTAATATCCGTGCCCATAGAAGTTGCTTTTATGTTGACACTTTATCCATTGATGGTGCTTCAAGGGACTTTGAAGACTTTGTTCATAATTTTCCAGCAACCTGGATAGTCCCTGAATAATTTGCTCATCTCATTTTATCCAATTTTTGAGACTTTTGCCAAGGATCTGTTTATCAAAGTGCTAAGGCTGTCAGACAAACATATGGATGAGTAGATAGAACAACATGCAATTTTTTTCTCCAAGAATAGATGTTAGTTATGTTTATCTTATTTAACTTGGGCATATCATTAGCTATGATTGAAATAAGGACAAATTTTTATTTGCAAAAATCTCTCCAGATATAGTGTGGTATGGGGCAAAGGACATAGAACTTGGAAGGGTAAGTCTAGAGTGGGTATTCAGGAAAAACGAAACTGACGCTTACTAACAACTCACAAAGTGCCAGGTACTGTGATCAGTGCTATACCTATCTTTTCAGTCAGAAGACCCTAGCTCCTCCACATCGTTGCTCCTTGACTGTGGCAAATCTCTAACAGTGCGGAACCTCATTCTCCAATCTTGAAAGATGATCAGCAACTCACTAGGTTGTTGCGAGGAGCAAATGTCATTGTTGAAAAAGTGCTCTGTAAAATTATGATGTAAAAATAATTCACAATTATTATGTTATTTTTTTGTATCCTTCTTTACTTCCCCAAAGTTTTTGAGTCAGTTAATTACTATTATCTTGAGCAAAATTTGGAGAGCACAGTTAGAAATAGAGAGAAATTTGCCAAAAAGAAAAAATAGGGTTGTGAAATTTAACAAATATATCATACTTGCAAAGGCTCTCACTCTAACTTTGGAAATGAAAAAATAAGGCAGGATGGGGGAGCTGGTGAGAGGGAAGTAGGCCTGCTATCCTGAGAATATCCTCATTGTTTCCAGTGAGGCATATAAACAAAGCATGGATCCTGAGAAGGGACACTGTATATAAAGAGAGCACATATAAGTGGCTGAAAATATTACAGTGAAACCCAGTAAAAAAGGTTGTGGAGAATCTCTTCAGAATTCCTGGAAAAACCTACAGTGGATGATCAATAGCTGAGTATTTGTAGGTGAAGCATAGCAGTATTATCATTAAGATGTCTTAAAAACAGAACAAAGCTCTAATTTTTATGACTCATTAGAGAATATAGTGGATTATATCCAGAAGATGAATTATGGGTTTGAAATTGGGTGTTATATATTTAACAAATTGTTACTGCTTCTATTGTTGAATGTCTGCATTTGCTTTTAGAGTACTTGATTATCTGGATAAACATTTCCTTAAGTTTTTTTTGGCACATATCTATGAGCTTTTTCTTTTTCGTTTTTTTAAGTATTGTCTTTGAAAGACTGAGTAGGCAAACTTTTAATGGAGTGCTGGAGGGAGCTTCTAAGGGGTTCTACCATTGGCCTCTAATAAAGAGCTGTGTGATTTGGGGTAAAGATGTTAAATCCTTTGGACTTCAGTTTCTTCACCTGTAAAATGAGCATATTAGACTATCTACTAAAGGTCCTTTTCAATCCTAAAATTCTATTATTATATGAAAACACATTCCCCTTCTTCATTCCTCTATGCTGAAGCTGTGTAATGTGCTTTTATTAAGGGCACCTTAAAAAAATAGCCCTCCCTCATTATGGCCCAAAGATAAATTAACATAATAGCAAGCAGTTCTATACAAACTTGAGAATTATGCAAATATAGCGGATGGCCCAGTGGGCACTGTGTTTCTTCACAACGTTTTGAGATGAGCATTTTGTCTCCTTTGCTGACCCTGTATTTAATGACCTCTAAATAGCATCTATTGAGATCTTCCACCCCTCTCATCAAGTTAAAGAAAATATTTTTATTTTTCTCTGTTACTTTTTCTATCCTCTGGCACCACCTACTTTCTTTATAGTAGAATTTGATTTCCTTTTACATTGTGGCTGAAAGAATAATTGTTATCATGTTCTACTTCCTAGGTGTCTAACCAGACATCACTTTATCAGGAGAGAGGCAGGGAGTTATTCGCCGAACTCTCTGCAGGACCTGTGTTCAGTTGCTACACAGTGAAGTTTTCCTAAGTATTTGTTGCATAGCCAATATCAGAGAGCTTTATCTTCGACAGTGCTGACAAGATGTAATGATGTATTGCTCGTGTTTACCTGCTTTATTTAGTTTCGTGGGACCAAGGAGTGATACCTAAGTGGTTAAACTCTCAGAACCAGGTTTACATGGCACATTTTAGTGGGCTGCAGATGTGTCCAGTGTTTCTCCAGATTGGCTGGAGCTACATTATTTTAAATTATTCTCTGGGAGCATCCTCATTGAGACTAGAAGTAGGGACTCATTTTTTAGCATACTATTAGCTTCCTTTTAATGATCTCCTTCAGATTTCCCAACAGATACCTCATTTATGACCATCTTCAGGGTTTGCTAATTAAGTAATAACATTTCACTTACAGAAGTGTTATTTTTTAACTCAGGTTACAAACCTTTTTGATCAACTTAATTAGTTTGCCATAAATATCGCAATGCCACATTACACGGGAATTTTACACCAGAAAAAAATCCAAAGTAGGGGACAAAAAAGTAAAACATCAAACCCATTTTGTGGCCAAAAAAAAAAAAAAAAAAAACAGTAGGTGTGAAAAAGAACAAAGAAATAATAAAATACAGTTAGTGAATCATAAGTTGATCACCTTTTTCATAGGTCCCTAAATTGCTGGCCTAAAAAGCTGATAAACACTGTTTATCAAACCATTAGCAGCTTGATAAGCACCAACAACAACAACCAAAGAAAAAAATCCCACCTACTCATCAGCATTCTAACTCAGCGTGTTGCCTGTGACAAGAGAAACCCTGAAAAGATGGTCCTTTGAAGCTTGTCTTGCCAGAAAGCTATTATTTCTGGTATAGCTACATGATTGGGGGAGACGATGGTTAAGTCTTCCAGCATGCTCATATGTCCATCATCGGGCATTGGTAGATGCTGATCAGATCACCAAACTCACTGGCACACACTGAATGACAACACCAGGGACCTGGAATGATTGTGTCTCTCAGACTCAAGTGGGCACCTTATTGATCTCTGTAATCCACAAAATATGTATGTGAGCTTTTCCAAGGTTAAGGAGTGAATCCACTGTTCTTAGGTGTCATTGATTGCAATTTTAAAATAGGCTGGGTAGGATTTACGAATGTGTGTGTTTGGTATGAAAAGTTTCCCCGGAAAAGGTCTAAGAAAAACTGAAATCAATACTGCAATGCTACATTATACAGGAGTTTGAAATCAGGAGGTTCAGTATCTATTTCAAGCTTTTCCTCTCGGTTAGGAACTTAGGAGTTGCCTCAAAATATCAGATCTGTTCTGTGGCAAAAGCAGCACTTCTAATGAATAGCAGAAAAGCAAATCAAACACCTTTTCCTCTTCATAATAAATTATTTTGTTTTTTCTATAGATTGCATGTGGCGTTTGAGGCAGAGCTAGCAGGCCTGCCAATACTGCGAGCTAATGCTTCAGCACCTTTCGTTTTTCACTCTGAGCAGGAAATCGCTTCTTAAACTTGTTCATTTTACAGAGGGAAAATCGAAACCAGTGGCATATTGTCAGAGCTGCTTTATTGTCATCATTTGCAAAGGTCCTGGAATTAATTGACTTCTTACATTACATATTGTAAAGTGACTCATTTTTTGACACATTTATGGGAAAGTGGCAGGATCTAAGTGGCTGATTATTGTCTTTCGGTTTTGGCTCATGTTATAAACTAGGAAACCAATAATAACTCTGAAATCACAGTTGTAGAAAAAAAATAACATGCAGTTTGAAAGAAGCAGACTCCATTAACTATTTGGTTAGTTAAACTAAAGGAAGGGAGGAGAGAGCTCCAGAAGATGAAATGTAAATACTAGGTTTGTTTTAATGTCTTTATAGGAGGCATTAAAGGGGGTAGTGAATGTATCCGTGAACATCCTCAATTGATGTTGTCTACCTGAAACCATATTCCAAGTAGCTGGCTTCCTTTTACAAGATTGGAAGTATAAATTAACCCACAACGTATTCCATGAATCATCGCTACATGGATGCTCATAGTTTACTGAGAGTAATTCTGTCTCAAAGGCATCGCTTCTGAAACTAAAGAGGAGAAACGCAGGATATGACTAATATTTATAGTACCAGGGCACACTATTTTCTGGGGAGAAATTTTGAATCCTTACTTCTTCCCTTTTTATTTTTCACATTATCCCCTTTTCACTTTAGGAAGGTTCTGCTCATATTCATAGCCTGCTTTCACTAAAATTAGAGGCAAGGAAACAAGGACATATTGTTAAAAATGAATAAATTAAAGGCAAATTAAGCCATCTAGCTCAATAACTGCAAAGGGAATATAGTAGTTGGTTTGAACAAACAATCTCCTTAAATAGGAAATGTACTTTAAAGCCATCCGCCGGTGGTCCTGTTAATTACCAGAGAAGATGAGAACTCTTCTGGTTCCTGGGATCCTTCTACCTAGTGTGTGTCAGTTCCAGCCGCATTAGCAATCAGATATTTTCAGTGTCCCTTCAGACCAGCAAGGGGATGTTATTAAAGGGCAGTCATTTACCCCAATCTGTAAGATGTAGCCTGGCAGAAATTCAATAACGGTTTGTGATATGCTCATTCCGCCCCTCTGCTTTTAGTGGTTTTAGCTCTTGAGATACGGCAGCATTTGCCTTGATCTCCATCCACTGGGTGAAAGGGAGAAAAATGCCCCATTTAGGGGGCTGGTTTCAAAACACAGAATGATGTGTGATCTGCTTTTCATTACAAATAGTGTGAAGAAAAAGGAAAATTCCTGCCCCCTCCCTCCTCTCCTCTCCCCCTGTTCCCTTCTCTTCTCTCACCCTCCTCTCTCTCCTCCCCCCAGCACTGCTTTTTCTCTCCCACTCACATCCTCTGATGGGCATTCAAGCTAGTAAAATGCATGTTGGAGAATCCCACAAACACAGCCAGGCATACTCAGAGCCAGAGGGATTTTACATTCGAATTTCTTCTCAAAAGTAAAATGGAAAGAAAAATCTTCTTAGAATTCAGACAGAAGAAAACATCAAAGGAGAATTTAGGTGTAAAAAAAAAACGATTATCAACTAAGCAAGAAATAGAGCACATTTAAATAGAAACGTGTATGTTAAACTTACCTTGCAAAAGCAGTTTCTGCGATACACCACCTTTGGTGTCGCTGCGTGCTGGATTCCTCAGTTCCTTAGTTGCGATAATCACATGGTTGTGTTCTTGCCCGGCTGTAAACAGGTGCATATGTGTGTGTATAATTAAGTATACACAAACATGTACTGTAGACATACACACATGCAAGCGGTCTTATCTCTGTATTCTAAAATATAAAGGAAGGCAGGCGGCTGCAGCCAAGATTCCTTCTTTTTCCCGGAACTCTTTCTCTCGGTTGGCAGGCTGAGGCTCTCAATCCAGTGAAGAGAGATCCTGCGAGCTGGTTTTATTTCTCCTTGTTTCCATGGTGGTTAGTGGTGCATCGTTCACCCGATCAGTTGTCACACTGACATGGTGCTGCCTGCTCAGCGGTCATTAATAACTGAACACCCTCCACTCCCCAGAGAGGAGCCAATCGCTTTGGACTGCCAAGATGTAGCACTCGCAGCTGCTCCCGTCTGGTTGGCTGAAACAACCTGTCTGTTCTATGACACTGCTGCTTGGGTTACAAATAAATGAAACAGGCTTGCATATTTTTCTAGGTACCATACCCTCCCTCCTTTCCTTCCTTCCTTCCTTCCTTCCTTCCTTCCTTCCTTCCTTCCTTCCTTCCTTCCTTCCTTCCTTCCTTCCTTCCTTCCTTTCTTCCTTCCCTCCCTCCCTCCCTCCCTCCCTCCCTCCCTCCTTCCTTCCTTCCACCTCTCCTTCCTTCCTTCCTTTCTTTTTTTGAGAAGAAGGAATTTTTGACAAGTTTTCCAATTTTTAGGTTATCAATCATTCGGAGAAACTGTGTTTTCTCTCTGAAAATAGCAGGGCACACTACTAATAAGGATTTCCCAAATATTAAAAACACAGGGACGTAGAGCCTCCGGCTCCCTCTCTATGAAGTTCGCCAGTGGCTGTATTATTTAAGAAGAGCAGCTTGAAATTGTTTTGAGTGGCATTTGGTCCTCTATAGGTCCTACTTAATTTAGCATATGTGTTTGCTGTTCAATAACACTTTTTTTTTTTTTTAAAGCAATGACATTTCTTATCTGGATTGACCAGATTTTTAAAATAAAGCATATATTTGCTTCTCTATAATTCACAACACTGGCGTATAAGGGGGCATTTTTAAAAATCTGTATTTCCAATTATATTCACTCCTCGTTGTGTGATACAGTTAATCTGTCAGCCACATATAAATGGGTACATGTGTCGGGGTGTTTGTGTGGCTATCCCTGTGTGTGTGTGTGTTTACGATGTGTTACTACTCTGCGGGAGTATTTCAACTGTAATAAATTAAATCCTTAAGAAAATGATTTTTCTTTGTTCTTAGACCTATTAACTCTGATTTTCTATTTACCAGGAAAATATACTATATGCATCATATGTGTGAAACAGTTACTGAATTATCAGAAATTTGGAAAAGAAACACAGAAAGAATAGCAGTGTATATTTCTGAAAGAACACCTATGAGTAAATAGACAGCAATTTAAAAAATGCGTGTTTTACAACCTTAATTACTGTACTAGAGAAACATCTTGTTGAGAAGAATGGAACATGAGGATTAATTTATCAAGAGGTCAAAAACAGGCTGGATTCATGACTCCAGCCCTAGTTTTGAGAGACTACCCTCTAGTGGAGTAAAAAGAAATGACATTTTCATGTTTTTAGATTTAGTTGGGGGGGGGAAGTTCACATCTAATTGCTCCTTAAATGTTTACTGAAATGACATAGACCAATAGTTTGCAGTTATTATAATCATAATACCAGGAAATTTAAAAAAGCTTTGTTTCTAACCACTAAATATTTTCACTGTTGCTTTATTTTTTCCTTCTATAAAAATGCTTCAAATGGTTCCTAAACTATAATAAAAATAAGTTCAAGATAAAAGTAGGTTCTTGCTTAATCTAATAATACTTATTTCAGAATGTTATTGTCAGGCTTTTTTCTTTACTAGTCACTCTAGTGTTTACTCTGTAAATGTTAGGAATTTATGGTGGAGTGTTGGGGATGTTGTGATGGAGTGTGTCTACATATAATTTAATGTACTTGTGATAATAGTAATTACTCCTCCCCCAGTTTTACTCTCTTCAGCTTCAATTTCTGGCATATTCCAAATCATTTCAACACTTGCAGGATTTTATTTCCTCATATGAAAGAATTATATTGAAATGGTGAAAATTATTTGAAGAAGGAATTTTAGTTTTATACCATCGGTTCCTTAAACATTTCATTTTGGTTGATTGGTATTGACTGTATAATTGACAAATCCAGTAATCAAACCATTTATAATGCCCTTCCATAGTGAAGGTAAGTGGTGATAATCAAACAGATACATAATTAAACAAATTTTTTGGTTTATAAATGAAACTGACAATCATACCTAATATCTTAAATTTCAGTCTCTTTCAGAAATCAAAGAAAAAATGTTTAAGTTTTAATTTAGTCAGAATTGAGGACTATTTTAAATGCTGCCTTACTCTATATCATAGGAAGCTGTTTTAACTAAATGATTGCCTTTTTTTGGCGTATGGAGGATGAGATTGCTTTTCTTTTTTTTAATAATTTTATTTATTTGTTTATTTTTTCCCCCAAAGCCCCAGTAGATAGTTGTATGTCGTAGCTGCACATCCTTCTACTTGCTGTATGTGGGACGTGGCCTCAGCATGGCCGGAGAAGCGGTGCGTCAGTGCGCGCCTGGGATCCGAACCCGGGCCGCCAGTAGCAGAGCACCCGCACTTAACCGCTAGGCCACGGGGCCAGCCCAAGATTGCTTTTTTTACAATTGTTCTTTTAGTGTAGGCACATGATAAATTCAAAGGATTTCATGCTCATTTTTATAAATTTAATATCATGGAACATTAGAAGTGAGATTTCAATGTGGAAGAGAAAATAACTCTGGTTTTGGATAAAAAGGATGAGGATTTGTTCTTGGGCTGTAGCTTCATTCTTGCTACAAAAGCATCAGCAGCTTAGTAGAATCTGTGTGTATTTCAGGTGATTTTCACTTATAAGTCAGTACAGTCATTTGCTGGACTTATGAAAGGTAGCTCTCCAAATAGATATGTGAAAAACTTATTTAGGTATCACGTCTATGTAATGAAGTACTGTATGAAGACATTAAATTGTGAAGGGATAGGATTTCGGGGCTTTTGAATCAGTACAATTGTAAATGGGCATCAGATGAGAACCATAGAATCTTAGAACTCTAATGCCTGAGTCCTAGAATGTCAAGGGCCTTGTCTGAGTGCACACAGCTGGTGCAAGGGAGCAAGAACAAGAACCCCCCAGGTCTTCCAAGATTGTCCCACCACATTACCCTCTCATCTACTGGATAATTATAGATCTTTGCTTTGGCTTCTTTTCCTCCCTACTTTCCTTCTTTTTCTTTCTCAAGTGTTTTCCTTGAGAATCCACTAAAACTTCAGAGAAGTTTCACATTGCAAATACACTGTATTGCATGGATGTGCATGTCAGCTACCTCATAGTAAATGTCTGCAGGGTTTCCAGAATAAGTATTCAGTGCTAATGAAAATGTAGTCAAATGATTTTAAAACATAAATGAATAATTACAACCCTTAAGTTATGTTGAAAGTGTTCTGCCTTCATCATCAAATAATAAAATATAAGGGTGCACCAAATATTTATTCACTGATCTAGTGGTTGAAGTTATTAATTTGTGAAGGTTTATTGCTATTTCATAGAATCCTGGGCAGTGTTCGCCTGTGTGTTTTTGTTAGAGAAGTAGTCCGGGTAGTGGGTCAGAGTGTAGGTTCTGGGGACAGGCTGCCTAGGTTTGAATGCTGACCTTGTCACTTCCTAGCTTTGTGACCCTGAGCAAGATGCTTGACATTTCTCCATCTCAGTTTCCTCCTAGGATTAAAGTAGTTGATATATGTAAAAGCTGAGAAAAGTACCTGGAACATAGTGAACACGAATGAGTGTTTGACATCACCATTATCGCCGTTGTCATCGTCATCATCATCGTCATCATCATCATCATTTGTTCCAGCTTTCCCCTTTGTTTCTAATGACCTTCCTACTTCCGCTCCAAGTCCCCACCACTCACACGTCTACCTAGTCCTAAATAAGTTAGTTCAAATGCACCTTGCCCTGTAGAATCTTCTCTGAACCTCTAACAAGGGGTGATTTTCCATTTGACCCACAATAATATTCTTTATCCCTCCTATCACCTACCACTTTTTTTTGTATCATAATTATTTCTATAATTCAACCTGTTTCCCTTTCTAGCTTATAAGATTCTCCTGGAGAGTGTCTATTTCTTATTTATAGCACATAAAAACTTGGAGAAAACGATGTTTGTTGAATACTGAATATGTTTTACAAGTTATTTAATCTTCGCAACATCTTTATAAGATAGATATTTTTATCCTTATTTGACAGCGTAGAAACATTGGCTCAGAGAAGTTAGGTTACTTGCCCAATGTCCTAAAACTGTTAAATAATGGGGCTAAAATTTGAACTCAGTTCTGTCTGGCTACAGAGCCAAGGCTCTTTCTACTGCACAAGACAGTCAATATTCATTTGTAAAATAAGTGAATGCTTGATTGATGACTGAGCCAACCAATTTGATGTAGTCAGCAACAAGGGACGCTAAAAATAAAATACTATTTATAAAAAGGAATGAATTTTATGCAGTAGACAATGGATACTTTTATATAGTCATGGTTGTTCAGTGTTAATGACAGAATTTTTATGGCTGGCACGATTTGAGAAATAGATCTCTGAAGAAATGCAATGTCTAGAAGGAAAGAAAAGTTGATATGCTCAGAAAGCTAAATAAATACGAGTGGGCCACTAAAGAGGAGGGGCTGACATTGGGCCAGGAAGATCTTCAGTGACAGTGTCCTGTGTAGTAAGTTCTCATAGTGGATTCACTCTTTTTTTTTTTATTGAGGTTTTAATAGTTTATAACATTGTGAAATTTTGGGTTGTACATTTTTGTTTGTCCATCACCATATATATGTCTCCCTTCACCCTTGTGCACACTCCCTACCCCCATTGCCCCTGGTAACCACATTACAGTTTTCTCTGTCCATGTGTTGGTTTGTATTCCACATATGAGTGAGATCATACAGTGTTTGTCATTCTCTTTCTGGCTTATTTCACTTAACATAATACCCTCCAGCCTCAACCATGTTGTTGCAAATGGGACGATTTTGTCGTTTTTTATGGCTGAGTAGTATTCCATTGTATATATATACCACATCTTCTTGATCCAATCATCAGTCGAGGGACACTTAGGTTACTTCCAACCTAAGTGTTGGAAGTGCTTAGGTTAGCACTATAGCCAAGTGCTTCTTCTTGGCTATAGTGAATAACGCTGCAATGAACAGAGGGGTGCGTAAGCCTCTTTGGATTGTTGATTTCAGGTTCGTTGGATAGATTCCCAGTAGTGGGATAGCTGGATCATAGGGTATTTCTATTTCTAATTCTTTGAGGAATCTCCATACCGTTTTCCATAGAGGCTGCACCAGTTTGCATTCCCACCAGCTGTGTATGAGGGTCCCTGTTTCTCCACAACCTCTCCAACATTTGTTGTTTTTTGTCTTGGTGATTATAGCCATTCTAACGGGCATGAGGTGTTATCTTAGTGTTGTTTTGATTTGCATTTCCCTGATGGTTAGTGATGTTGAACATCTTTTCATGTGCTTATTGGCCATCTGTATATCTTCTTTGGAGAAGTGTCTGTTCATTTCTTCTGCCCATTTTTTATCGAGTTGTTTGTGTTTTTGTTGTTCAGTTGTGTGAGTTCTTTATATATTATGGAGATTAACCCCCTGTCAGATATATGTTTTGCAAATATTTTCTCCCAGCTGGTGGGTTGTCTGTTTATCTTGATTCTGGTTTCGTTTGTCTTATAGAAGCTCTTTAATCTGATAAAGTCCCACTTGCTTCTTTTTTCTTTAGTTCCCCTAGTCTGGGTAGGCATGTCATCCAAAAAGATTCCTATATGACCAATGTCAAATAGTGTGTTGCCCATATTTTCTTCTATGAGTTTTATAGTTTCAGGTCTCACCTTCAGGTCTTTGATCCATTTTGAGTTAACTTTTGTGAATGGCGATAGCAGATGGTCCACTTTCATTCTTTTGCATGTGGCTGTCCAGTTTTCCCAACACCATTTATTGAAGAGACTTTCCTTTCTCCATTGTATGTTCTTAGCTCCTTTGTCAAAAATTAGCTGTCCGTATATGTGTGGTTTTATTTCTGGGCTTTCAATTCTGTTTCATTGATCTGTGTGTCTGTTTTTGTACCAGTACCATGCTGTTTTTGTTGTTGTTGTTGTTGTTTTTTTTTAAATAATTTTTTATTTATTTATTTTTTTCCCCAAAGCCCCAGTAGGTAGCTGCATGTCATAGCTGCACATCCTTCTAGCTGCTGCATGTGGGACGCGGCCTCAGCATGGCCGGAGAAGTGGTGCGTCGGTGCGCGCCCGGGATCCGAACCCGGGCCGCCAGCAGCGGAGCACGCGCACTTAACCGCTAAGCCACAGGGCTGGCCCCATGCTGTTTTGATTACTATTGCTTTGTAGTATGTTTTGAAGTCAGGAATTGTGATGCTTCCTGCTTTGTTCTTTTTGCTTAGGATTGCTTTAGCTATTTGGGGTCTTTTGTTGCCCCATATGAATTTTAGTGTTCTTTTTCTATTTCTGTGAAGAATGTCATTGGGATTCTGATTGGGATTGCATTGAACCTGTAGATTGCTTCAGGTAATATAGACATTTTAACTATGTTTATTCTTCCAATCCATGTGCATGGGATGTCTTTCCATTTCTTTATGTCATCATCAATTTCTTTCAATAATGTCTTATAGTTTTCATTGCGTAGGTCTTTCACCTCCTTGGTAAGATTTATTCCTAGATATTTTATTCTTTTTGATGCAATTGTAAATGGTATTATCTTTTTGGGCTCTCTTTCTGTTGGTTCATTATTAGCATACAGAAATGCAACTGATTTTTGTAGATTGATTTTGTACCCTGCGACTTTGCTGTAGTTGTTGATTATTTCTAAGAGTTTTCCAATGGATTCTTTAGGGTTTTCTATATATAAAATCATGTCATCTGCAAATAGTGAGAGTTTCACTTCTTTGTTGCCTATTTGGATTCCTTTTATTTCTTTTTGTTGCCTAATTGCTCTGGCCAAAACCTCCAGTACTATGTTGAATAGGAGTGGTGAGACTGGGCAGCCCTGCCTCATTCCTGTTCTCGGAGGAATGGCTTTCTGTCTTTCCCCGTTGAGTATGATGTTGGCTGTGGTTTTGTCATAAACAGCCTTTATTATGTTGAGGTACTTTCATTCTATACCCATTATGTTGAGAGTTTTTATCATAAATGGATATTGTATCTTGTCAAATGCCTTCTCTGTGTCTATTGAGATGAGTGTGTGGTTTTTATTCTTTGTTTTGTTGATGTGGTGTATCACGTTGATTGATTTGCGGTTGTTGAACCATCCCTGCATCCCTGGTATAAATCCCACTTGATCATGGTGTATGATTTTTTTAATGTATTGCTGTATTCGATTTGCCAATATTTTGTTGAGGATTTTTGCATCTATGTTCATCAGCAATATTGGCCTGTAGTTTTCCTTCTTTGCATTGTCTTTGTCTGGTTTTGGTATCAGGGTGATGTTGGCCTTGTAGAATGAGTTAGGAAGTGTTCCATCTTCCTCTATTTTTTGGAATGGTTTGAGAAGGATGGGTACTAAATCTTCTTTGAATGTTTGTTAAAATTCACTGGAGAAGCCATCTGGTCCTGGACTTTTATTTTTGGGTGGTTTTTGATTACTGTTTCAATCTCTCTACTTGTGATTGGTCTATTCAGATTCTCCACTTCTTCTTGGTTCTGTTTTAGGAGGTTGTATGAGCCTAAGAATTTATCCATTTCTTCTAGATTGTCCAATTTGTTGGCATATAATTTCTCATAGTATTGTCTTATAATCCTTTGCATTTCCGTGGTATCCATTGTAATTTCTCCTCTTTCATTTCTAATTTTATTTACTTGAGGTTTTTCTCTTTTTTTCTTAGTAAGTCTGGCTAAGGGTTTGTCAATTCTGTTTATCTCCTCAAAGAACCAAGTCTTTGTTTCATTAATCCTTTCTACTGTTTTTTTGGTCTCAATTTCATTTATTTCTGCTCTGATTTTTATTATTTCTCTCCTCTTGCTGACTTTGGGCTTTGTTCTTCTTTTTCTAGTTCTGTTAGGTGTAATTGAAGGTTGCTTATTTGGGCTTTTTCTTGTTTCTTAAGATGGGCTTGTATCGCTATGAGTTTCCCTCTCAGGACCACTTTTGCTGTATCCCATGTGGTTTGGTATGGCATATTTTCACTTTCATTTGTTTTCAGATAGTTTTTGATTTCTCCTTTAATTTCATCCATTATCCATGGTTGTTCAGTAGCATGTTGTTTAATCTCCACATTTTTGTCACTTTCCCAGTTTTTTTTTGTGGTTGATTTCCAGTTTCATAGCATTATGGTCTGAAAAGATGCTTGTTATGATTTCAATCTTAAATTTCTTGAGGCTTGCTTTGTTTCCCAACATATCGTCTATCCTTGAGAATGTTCCATGCGCTCTTGAGAAGAATGCAGATTCACGCTTAATGAAGTTTATTGTGGAAGGTGAGCAGCATTGCTTGTTTGTTAGAATGTTGAAGTAAAGCAAGTTGGATCAGAGTTCTCATTTTCTTTTTCAAAGGATTTTTGGAAAGTAGAACTGGAGGAAAAAAATGAGATACTTCCTTAACTATAGGTCTTATTTTTAATGAAGGATGTGACTCCAGTTGAAGAAAAAAAGTAATTTCACCACTCGAAGAAATTCACACCAAGAATGAGAAAGATGCCAGAAATTAAAGACACAAATCTCTGCCTCTCTGTCTGTCTCTTCCTCAGATTCCTTTCTCCTTCCTACTCTTTCTCCTTGTCTTTCTCTATAGACCCAAACTGTCTCTCATCTTGGCTTCTCTCTGCGCAGCTTCATTTTTTTCTTTCAGAGGATTGACTTTTCTTCTCCAGCCATGTAAATAAATAGTAAAATAGTAAAATAAAATTTTTAAAAAATATAGCAGGTAGATAGATGGTTAAGTAGCCAGATAGATAGGTAAATACTTTGTAAGTTGTGCATAAATAACTGAAAAGAAATAAATCAAAAAAGAAAACATACCATTGATGGGATAATGGGTGATTTTTATTATTTTTTATACTTCTCCAACTTTCTACAGTCAAAACATATTTTTATAACCAGAAATAATAGCTATTATTTAAAAAATAATGTATGAAATTCTTCTGGAGTAAAATTTTACTTCTATAACTGGAACTGTCTTGTTTAGTGAAATATCTAACTTTCTTAACTTAGCATTCAATTCCATCCATGATGTAATTATTGAAATAGTAATAACAACAATAATAATAGACAACATTTATCGAGTACCTCTGGTGCCAAGTAGTCTTTTTAGTTTTTTATGAATTGTCTCATTCAATTGTCCCTATTAGAATACTAGATAACTATTAACCTTATTTTACAGATCAGAAAACTGAGGGCTGAGTGTGCAAAAATTCACACTGTTGCTCACTGATGGAGTCAGCAGTCAAACCAAAGTCTGTCTGACTCCAAGGCTGACACTTGCCACCACTATGCTGCACTAACTCTTATATGTTCCCCATATCGCTGTCCAGTCATTCTCTCTATTCCTAATTCCAACACATCTCATCCCTTAGCCACATAAAATGCCTTATCATTTTCTGAATGTAATCTTGCCTGTTGCACTCTTAGCTGTTTATTTCTTTTATAAGCATGCCAGTTCTACAAGGCTTCTGCTCAAAAATCCCATCCTTTAAGAAGCCCCTCCATCTCAATGAAAATAAGTATCTTCCTTATTTTATCACATTTTAAATTTACTTTTTGTTATTGTATTTCTCTTATTCCAACATGTGTTATGGTTTATGGTTTATTTTTGCCTAGATGCTAAGCAACTTGCAGGCAGAAGATATGTTCTATTTGCTTTGTGTATTCAGTAATACATTTTACATTTTAAAAGATCAATATTTGATTAATTAAATCTCACTGAGCGGCTGAAGTAGTAATTTACTACTCTCTTCTGTGAGCTGGTTTTGTTCCAAATATTTCAGTAAAATTGGAGAATCATTTAGTTAATAAAAACCTACCCCTCAAGGGGAT